>NC_044032.1:554702634-556157634 GCF_901765095.1 Microcaecilia unicolor
CAACCCTCCTCTCCCCTGCCCTCTCCTCTCCCCTTCATCCACCATGTGCAGCAACCCTCCTCTCCCCTTCCCTCCATCCACCCATGTCCAGCAACTCTCCTCTCCCCCTGCCCTCTCCTCTCCCCTTCATCCACCATGTGCAGCAACCCTCCTCTCCCCTTCCCTCCATCCACCCATGTCCAGCAACTCTCCTCTCCTCTGCCCTCTCCTCTCCCCTTCATCCACCATGTGCAGCAACCCTCCTCTCCTCTCCTGTCTGCCCTCGTTTCCTTCCTGCCCCCCCGCCGTACCTTTAAATATTATTATTTTTGCTGGAGTCGCGGGCAGCGCCGGCATTGAAGGCATCAGCAGGCTCATCGCGCTTCCAGCAGCCTTCCCTCGCAAGTCGGATGATGGCTCCGCCCTCTTCTGACGTATTTCCTGTTTCTATGAGGGCGGAGCCATCATCCGACTTGCGAGGGAAGGCTGCTGGAAGCGCGATGAGCCTGCTGATGCCTTCAATGCCGGTGCTGCCCGCAACTTCAGCAAAAATATAATATTTAAAGGTACGGAGGGCGGCGGGGCAGTGGCGGGCTAGCCTCCCCAAGCCTCTTATACAGGGCGCCTATGCCCCCCCCCAAAGTCCTCCAGAGTTGGACTGCCTGCAAGGCTCCAAGCGCAAGCGTTGAAGAGCTGTTGGGCGGTGCTAACAGTCACCAATGGAACGAGGCAGCGCTGCGCACGGGAAGGCAGCAACCAGAGCCAGCAGCGGCGCATGCGCATATAGGCGCCAACGCGACTACACGAGAGAGGTGAGGTTTACATTTATATTTTTTAATTGACTCGGCCGGAGGCGGCGCCCCTGAAAGGCAGGCGCCCCCCTGCCATGCTTACCCTGCTGAGTGGGTTAGCACGGCCCTGATGGCCTCTATTGTGAAATGCCATTTACACATGCAGGTCTCTCTATTTTTATTATTTATTTAGATTTTGCTCACACCTTTTCCAGTAGTAGCTCAAGATAAGTTACATTCAGGTACTCTGGGTATTTCCCTGTCCCTGGAGGGCTCACAATCTAAGTTTGTACCTGAGGTAATGGAGGGTTAAGTGACTTACCCAAGATCACAAGGAGCAGCAGTGGGATTTGAACTGGCCACCTCTGGATTGCAAGACTGGTGCTCTAACCACTAGGCCATTCCTCCACTCCACACAGTCCTCCACTCTACACATGCACATGTGCTATTTACATGTAGGGCTACTTCTAAAGTAAGGACCATATTGTATGCAAAATTCAGTAAGGAAGCTTACTGATTCTGTTCTTGTTTTAGATTTGTAAGGTTAAGGTACATATTCTAGAATTAATACTGAATTAAGGGATCCATTTATTAAAGAGTTGGTGTGCGGCAAGAGGCTTGCCGTGTGCCAATCCGGAGCTACCGCAGGAGCCATGTGGTAGTTCCCACCCCACATGTGCCATAAAAAGTCTTTGACCTCAGTTCAGGTGGGCCATAAAGTTGATGACAGCTGTGCTGAATTAGATCATAAGTACATAAGTGTTGCCATACTGGGCCAGACCGAAGGTCCATCAAGCCCAGTATCCTGTTTCCAACAGTGGACAATCCAGGTCACAAGTACCTGGCAAAATCCCAAAACAGTACAATACATTTTATGCTGCTTATCCCAGAAATAACAAAAATTATATACACAGAGTGTATAAATGCAAATATACTACCCCTAAGGGCTATTTAACTAAGGTGAGGAAGAGTCTCATATGTAATCCACGATAAGAAAACTTTCATTCAACAAATGAATCAATTGTTCGTGTTCATGTCTTAATTGTTGACTCAGCCTCCACCATCCTAACTGTACTAACAAAAAAGTGACTTGCACAGAATTCTCTATGTGTTGATTAATGCATACTGCACTTATCTTAGGCAGGTTGGTGCGCTCTTAAACCCCGACAGGTCCCCGTTTTGTATTCACTTTATCAAGGGGGAGTGCCACCAATTCCGATTACTGCCCCAGACGTCTATGTGTGCTGACATAGACATCTGGGGCAGTAATCGGAATTGGTGGCAGTCCCCCTTGATAAAGTGAATACGAAACGGGGACCTGTCGGGGTTTAAGAGTGCACCAACCTGCCTAAGATAAGTGCAGTATGCATTAATCAACACATAGAGAATTCTGTGCAAGTCACTTTTTTGTTAGTACAGTTAGGATGGTGGAGGCTGAGTCAACGATTAAGACATGAACACGAACAATTGATTCACTTGTTGAATGAAAGTTTTCTTATCGTGGATTACATATGAGACTCTTCCTCACCTTAGTTAAATAGCCCTTAGGGGTAGTATATTTGCATTTATACACTCTGTGTATATATTTTTTGTTATTTTGCATCACGGGACAGAGTGACGGTCCACAATTATTTAACAGGTACTATCCCAGAAATAAGCAGTGGATTTTCCCAAGTCCATTTCTTGTCTGGTGGTATTGAATATCCAAGTCTTTGATGCAAGACCTTAGGAAACTGGAAGACTGGGCATCCAAGTGGCAGATGAAATTTAATATGGACAAATGCAAAGTGATGCACATTGGGAAGAATAATCCAAATCATACCTGATGCTAGGTCAACCTTAGGAGTCAGCACTCAAGAAAAGGATCTAGATGTCATTGTAGACAATACGCTGAAATTTGCTGCTCAGTGTGCGGTGGTGGCCAAAAAAGCAAACCGGATGCAAGGAATTATTAGGAAAGGGATTCCAAATAAGGCCAAAAATATTACAATGCCTCTGTATCGCTCGATGGTGCAACCTCACCTTGAGTATTGCATTCAATTCTGGTCGCTGTATCTCAAAAAAGATATAGCGGAATTGGAAAAGGTTCAAAGAAGAGCAGCCAGAAGATAAAGAGGATGGAACTCCTCCCATATGAGGAAAAGCTAAAGAGGTTAGGGCTCTTCAGCTTGGAAAAGAGATGGCTGAGGACGGGGGAGGGGATATGATTGAGGTCTATAAAATCCTGAGGGGTGTTGAACGGGTAGAAGTGAATTAAATTTTCACTCTTTCAAAAAGTACAACAACCAGGGGACACTCAATGAAATTACATGGAAATATTTTTAAAACAAATAGGAGGAAATATGTTTTCACTCAAAGAATAGTTAAGCTCTGGAACTCATTGCCGGAGGATGTAGTAACAGTGGCTAGCCTATCTGGGTTTAAAAAAGTCTTGGACAATTTCCTGGAGAAAAGTCCATAGTCTTCTATTGAGACAGACATGGGGAAGCTAGTGCTTGCCCTGGGATTGGTAGCATGGAATGTTGCTACTAATTGGGTTTCTGCCAGGTACTTGTGACCTGGATTGGCCACTGTTGGAAGCAAGATACTGGGCTAGATGGCCCATTGGTCTGAGACAGTATGACTATCCTTATGTTCGTATGACCTGAAATTTATGTGGTGCTGGTGAATATTCAATGCTGGTACTTCCATACCAGACCAGGCAAAGATAGGACTGCTCTTTCTGTGGTCCTATCTGCCTGGTTAGGTATGTGGGCATTGGTATTGGTTATTGCTGGAGGTCACATATTTTTTGGATACTATCTGACTCTACCCACAGACTGACCTGGCACTAATCAGAGAGTACTGTAGTGATCAGAGGGGATATTCTACAGCTCTGCTGTATTAAGTGTCACTAAATATTCCCTCCTGACCAGCTGATCAAGGTTTAATTTGGCAGGAGTCTTTTCTGCCCCCTTAAGCCCCTTTGACATATCTATCCCATAATGTATAACCTGAAAAAGGTCATATTGTTGATTGAATACTTAAATCTCTCCTATGTGGGAGAAATGCAAGTGTTCAGTGTTGAAATTGGCTTTTGGAGAAACACCATACATTCCATTAATTTACATCTACATATTGATTGCACATAAGGAATTTAAACATCAGAAAAAAAAACAGAAAAATCTGAGCTAAATAATGCTACTGTCTGAAAATGTTTTTCTAGAACAGAAAGCCTGTTTCAAGACTACTGTTGACTGAATATCACTAAATAAAAGATTTCAGTAGCATGAAAGCACCTTTAATTGTTTTAGAGAGTTTAATCGATACAAAGCACCTAATGACATTATTAGGTCTGCTTATCAGACTGTACCTATGTATCAGGATCCCTGTGGGGACAGATTTGGCTAAACTCATTGCTACACAAATGAAATAAAGTAGCTTACATTGAACTTTGTAAGCTGCATTATTTGTGGAAAACGAGCTTGTATTATTTTTTCCTCATGGGAGCATCATACTGCAAACATGAGGCCTGATGCTCCTGGTACCATTTTAAAGGGGCTGGAACATTATTAAAATTCAGCATGGACTCCCCTCCTCTTTCTTAGAAAATACTCTTCTTATGAAGATACTTGTCCTACAGAACTCTAGTAAACACTTCTCCCCCAAAGACACCTCATACTGGCCTCCCTGAAAGCACTCTTCAAAGTCCCAGTTCACTCTCCCTGGACCTTTCATCAATGACCCCTCCAAACACAGGGTCCCCAGCCTACTTCTCTAATGCCTGCTCCTGACCCTGCTAGTGTCAAGTTCATAATGGTGAGCCTAAAACCTGAGCAGTAATCTCGTGGGGGGTATTTTTGGGGGAGGGTCTTTGCTGAGGTGGAGGATCTGGGGTGGTGTCTTTGGGAAGGAGTCTTTGCTAGATAGGAAAAAGAGGGGCTCCTTGCTGAATTTTAATAATGCTTTGGCCCCTTTAAAATGGCTCACTAGGACCATAAGGCTGAGTGTTCCAAAGACCAGAATACCGCAGCTTGCAAGGTTGATCGCAAGATGCATTATCCCTTTACCATGGGAGTTACTAACCTGTGGTACTGAACTATCACAGGCTAGTGACTCCTGTGGTAAACTAACTACAGTTGAATCCAAGGCCCGATATTCAAAATGATTTAAATGGCTAGGAGAGTCTGGAGGGTTGTCATATCAAGTGAATGGCAGCATAAGAGAGAATCGGCACTGTGCAGCATGACAATGATTCGGCACTGTACAATTTGTTGGATCCCTTGATGAAGCGACAGTGAAACGGAACCCTTCGGGATCAAACCATTTGAGATAATTGCTCTTTTCCTCCCCCTCTCATAAAGGGTGTGTAGTTGAGATTTCTGATTATAGCTTGAAGACTTATATAAAACAAGATGGAGGTTTTGGCCAATGATTGAGATTGGATCTGAATTTGACAAGACAGCTTTTTCTTCACAAACTACAAGCGGTTGGGCTGCATTACAGATCTCTGAGGTCTTTTACTCCACTGATGTATGATATGCATAGGAATTGTTGAGTTGTTAGGAGACCATTTTTTTGTGTTTACATTGAGTATTTTTAGTGGATGAACTATTCACCCTGTTTTTGTTCAGGAGAGACTCCTGGCCATTTAAATTGCCTGTCCATGGCTAATCAGGCATTTTCAACAGTACTTAACTGGATAGTGCCATTGAAAATGTCTGATTAGTGTTCAAGCTGAAACTGGCTACTTTGGGGGCGTTCTGGTTGCGGAGTCAGCACTTAACCAGTTAAAGTTAAGGACATAAATAGTACTGCGTAAAAGGCAATCCTATCTTTATGTGGTTCTTTACAGCCAGTTAAGTGCCTGAAATATATACATATGTTTGAATTTGGAGAAACAAGTCAGATGCTAAAGAAGAGATTTAATTTACATAGACACCATATGAAAAATGCTAGTACCAATAAAGATGTCACGCCTCTGGGGCAGCACTTTACAATACCAGAACACTGTACCAGTGATTTCATGGTAAGAATCCTAAAAGGGAACTTTAAAACAATACAGGAACATAAGACCTTTGAAGTCAGAATGATTAAATATTTTGACACCCACCAGACAGGACTTAACAAAGATCTGGGTTTTCTAGCCCATTATAAACCATAAAAATGTACTGCTTTGTTTGTCACCCTCCTGTCTCCAGGCATATCTCACCTGTCCCTCTTCCTGTCTCTCACCTATCCACCCCCATCCTGTTAGACTGCCACTGAAATGCTTTGATGTTTCACTTATATATACTGTCATCTACCAACATTTGCTTATTTCCGATCTGACGAAGAAGGGTAACCTTCGAAAGCTAATCAAGAAATGTATTAAGTTATGTCCAATAAAAAAGGTATCATCTTATTTTCTTTTCCATGTTTTATTTCTATTGATTACCTTTGAATTTGCTGAAACAGAAATGTGCCTTTGTGCCAAGCTGCAAGCATATACCACATCAACTTGTTTTTTCCTTTTACTCCTTTTCATTAAGTTCACCACAGAAATAAAATCTTTTCTGCACTATGAGGCCTGCCAAGCTACTGCTATGGAAACAAATATCAAGACTACTTGAAATTCTGGTTTTAAACATGATGAGGTTTTATATTATAAACACAGCAGGAGCAGCAAAATCTATGGGGTAATTAGTTCAGCAGGTAAAGCAAACACAATAATTATGATGCTATTTATAGTTCTAATTTTATTTTCCATTCCTAAGGATAGCTGAGGGGTCCTTTTACTAAGGTGCACCAAAATAGGGGCTGCTCTAGTGTAGGTGCATGTTGTGGGTGTGCGCAGATCCATTTCTCAGTGCACCTGTAAAAAAGGCCTTTTTCAAATTTTTGCCAAAAATGGACGTGCGGCAAAAATCAAAATTGGTGCGTGCCCATTTTGGGTCTGAGACCTTACCGCCAGCCATTGACCTAGCTGTAAAGTCTCCCACGGTAACCGGGCAATAATGACGTACGCACGTCAAACTAGAAATTACAAGAGCCACATGGTAGCCGGGTGGTAACTCCATTTTGGTGTGTGTTGGGCACGCGTAGATACTTACGCGCCTCAGTAAAAGGGCCCCTTAATGCTCTAAAGGTTTTTGGGGAAACACCCACTTGTTAACAATTTCCATCCTGCTATGTTAATCCTCATAAGAATCTCAGAGGTCCTTTTACAAAGGCGTACTAGTGTTTTTAGTGCATTCTAATGATTAGCGTGCACTAAATGCTAGATATGCCCATAGAAATATATGAACTATCCACTTTAAACGGTATCAATAGTATGTTTAATGGAGAGGGTTTCTCATAGGTAAATCTTTCCCACTACCCAGCTCCAGACATTCCTTATTATTTTCCTTATACAATTCTCAAAGGGTACTAGATATTGGATCCTTCAGATAACAATGTCACCACCATTCAGGCTATATGTATGAGCCAGGCACTTTTTTATGGTGGGCATGTATTCGTCAGTGATCCATAATTTTTAATATTCTCAATATTTAAACTTTCACCCATTAAATTGACTCTTCAATATTCTATCTTATAGTCAAAATAGCACTTAGTACTACTACTACTTAACATTTATAAAGCGCTACCAGGGTTATGCAGCGCTGTACAATTTAACACAGAGGACAGTCCCTGCTCGAAGGAGCTTACAATCTAAAGGACAAAAAAGTGCAGTCAATCAAATTGGGGCAGTCTAGATTTTCTGAATAGATGAATAATGGTTAGGTGCCGAAAGCGACATTGAAGAGGTGGGCTTTGAGCAAGGATTTGAAGATGGGCAGGGAGGGGGCTTGGCGTATGGGCTCAGGGAGTTTATTCCACTTAGTTTATATGGGGTTTCACTATTTCGTTGTTCCTTTGTTTTTTCCCTTTTTTCTTTTCTTTTAAAAGATTAGTCATCTCAGAGACATCATAGAAATATATGGGCATCTATAACGGTTAGCGAGTGCTTATTTTTAATGCATGCTAAAAACACTAGCGTGCCCTTGTAAAAGGACCCCTCAATGCAGGTATCGGTAGATTATGAATCTATCATAGATATGAAGAGCACCTTTTAGCTGGAGTCATTGGCACAACAGGACTCTTGCACAAGGAACTATTTCATACATTGGTCCTGAATGCCAAATTCTGAAATGATTAGCAGCTCTAATCAGCAGACTTGCCCCATGTCTACTGGGTTTACCTGGGTATCAGGGTTTAAAAAAGGTTTGGACAATTCCTGCAGGAAAAGTCCAAAACCTGCTATTAAGGTATACATGGGGAAAGTCACTTGCTACTATTTGGGATTCTGTCAGGTACTTGTGATCTGAATTGGCCACTGCTGGAAGCAGGATACTGGGCTAGATGGACCATTGATCTGACCCAGTATGGCTATTCTTATGTTCTTATGAGAAACTTCTTCAGTGTTGCCATAACATCAGACATAACAAAACTCTTAAGAAACTTTGTCTTTCACCTCTATATCCATAGATACTGTGTGGTCCACTTTCAGTTTTTATTTGTGATGCCCAAGCAGGGCAGTATTAAGGCATAGGCAAACTAGGCAGATGTCTAGGCAGATGTCTAGTCCCTCTCAGATATGATAATAAAGTGGATAATATAGCAGAATTGCAAAAAGTTCAAAGAAGAGAGACCAAAATGATAAAGGGGATGGGACTCCTCTTGTTTGAAGAAAGGCTAAAGAGGTTAGGGCTCTACAGTTTGGAAAAGAGACGGATGAGGTGAGATATGATTGAGGTGTACAAAATCCTGAGTGGTGTAGAACGAGTTGAAGCAAATCTAGTTTCTTACTCACTCTAAAAGTACAAAGTCTAGGGGACACTCAAGAAAGTTACATGGAAATACTTAAAAAAAAATAGGAGGAAATGTTTTTTTACCCAACAAATAGTTAAGCTCTAGAATTCTTTGCCGGAGGTTGTGGTAACAGATGTTAACGTATCTGGGTTTAAAAAAGGTTTGGACAATTTCTTAGAGGAAATGTCCATAGTCTGCTATTGAGACAAACATGGGAAAGCAACTGCTTGCTCCTGGGATTTGTAGCATGACATGTTGCCAGGATTTGGTTTTCTGCCAGGTACTTATGACCTGGCTTGGCCACTGTTTGGAAAACAGTATAATAGGCTAGATGGACCATTGGTCTGACACAGTATAGCTAGTTCTTATGTAATGGTTCCCAAGGCAAACATTGGAGTGGAGGAGTGGCCTAGTGGTTAGGGTGGTGGACTTTGATCCTGAGGAACTGAGTTCAATTCCCACTTCAGGCACAGGCAGCTCCTTGTGACTCTGGGCAAGTCACTTAACCCTCCATTGCCCCATGTAAGCTGCATTGAGCCTGCCATAAGTGGGAAAGCACGGGGTACAAATGTAACAAAAAAAAAAAAGTCAACTGCTGGCAAAAGAAGAGTGGAGGTTACTAGGGCTCACTGCTGTCCCCAGTGTCTCTCTGTTCTTCCCACCACCTGTGCTTTGTCCTCCAGGCAGCAAGAGTTGAAGAGTAGCATTTCTTTATTTAAAATAATTTTTTTTTAATCCACCCATCAATGAATTTCCTGGGCAGTTAAAAATTAATGTCTAGTGTTGTTTTATCTAATGTTTCCTGTTCTGTCAGTTTTCCTTTGCAGTCAGATCCATATGGAGTCTTAAAATATATTAAGATGGGGGTAGGGACACATGTGTCTGTTTGCCTAGGACAGTGGTTCCCAGCCAGTCAGGTTTTCAGGATATTCACAATGAATAGTCACAGTGGCATTCCTAGCCTGGCTGACACCCGGGGCGGATCACAAATGCGCACCCTCCCCGGGTGCAGCGCGGCCCCCCCCGGCGAAACTACACCCCCCCCCCGGGTGCAGCACGACCCCCCCCAGGGTGCATTTTTACCTGCTGGGGGGGGGGGGGTGCCACGCGTCTGTTAGCTCCGAGTCCGCTCGTTCCCTCCCTGCTGCTCCCTCTGCCCCGGAACAGGAAGTAACCTGTTCCGTGCAGAGGGAACAGCAGGGAGGTAACGAGCAGACTCGGACCAACAGATGCGTGGCACCCACCCAGCGGCATGCACCCGGGGCAGACCGCCCCCACCGTCCCCCCTTGGTTCGCCACTGAATATTCATGAGAGATATTTGCATGCACTGCCTCCACTGCATGCAAATCTCTCTCATGAATATTAATTGTATTTACATGTACTGAGTATTTACATGTACTGAGTATACATTAGTATCTAGTTATAATATTTACTCAGCCATTAACTGTTATAAGATTCTTTATCAATACTTTATTAAATATCCAAAACAGATAAAAAATCTCCTTTCCTCAATATCAATCATATAATCTCCACATTCATCCTAATCTAATCTTTATACAATCCCTCTATCACTAGAGTGCCACTACTTTACAAAATTGATAACTTCATAACAACGGTTTTTTAAATAAAATATTATTTTGCTTATTTTTACTTAGTTTTGCTTAACATAGCTCTTCAATGCTTTGGAATACTGCTTTTTCAAAGTTCTCTTTTGTTCAGTTGTTCACTGTCTCCAAATAGTAGTAATGCAAACTCTAGTTTCCGAGGGTAACCTTGTAACAACCCTCGGAAGCAAGGGAAAAGGTAAGAAATATAGGACTCCTTTTACTAAGCCAGTAAGCGTCTACGCGTGCCCAACATGCGTCAAAATGAACTTATTGCCAGACTACCGCATAGCTCTTGTGGTAATTTCATTTTTGGCAAGCGTCCGCTACGCTCGTCTGAAAAATATTTTTTATTTTCGGATGCATGTAGCGGATGCGTGCCAAGTGGCATCTGACACACATAGGTCGTTACCATGCAGATTCTTTACTGCTAGGTCTATGGCTGGCGGTAAGGCCAGACACCCAAAATGGACACACAGCAATTTTGATTTTGCCGCATATCCATTTTGGAAAAAATGTTAAAAAGGCATTTTTGGTATGTGTGCTGAAAAATATTTCTGCGCCGCCTAAAACCCACGCCTACACTACTGCAAGCCACTTTTTACCGCAGTTTAGTAAAAGGACCCCATAGTGGCAATAGTTATTTTGCCCAAGTAACTTGACAGAGGAAGTTATTTTATGCATTTTAAAACCACAAGATCTAAACAGGTCCCGTAGTCCATCGTGGTGTTTGGTTGAAATTTTAGGAATCTAGGCTGATTTCTCATTTATGGAAAATTGTCAAAGGAAGGCTCAGACAAAGAAGACTGCAAGCAGATGTTGTCTAATTCCTATATCTTATATGCTTGTGTACACAACTGGTCTAAATTAAGAGCAAAATTGACCTTTAATATATATTCTGTTATGCAAGAACTCTGTTTATGAAAACAACAATGGGGAAAGTAATAAAAGAAATCTTATTATCACCCTTAATGTTATTTTCTGTTTGCATTCTCTAAGGGCATAAATTGCAAAAGTGCTGGGGACTGTGACATTTCAACGTAGCCAACCTGAATGTGGGCTGTGCTTGATTATTCTCCATTGGCGGTTAGCTATATTAGAAGAACATTCTGCTGAGATAATACTATTCAGTTGTTCGACCTAGATTAAAATAAGTTACTTTCCCATTGTATCGTCTAGTTTGCTGTTTCTTGGGAATTGTTTCTTCCCATCCTGCAATTGTTTGTAACAACTTTAATGAAAACAAAACGGAAGAAAACGCCGAGGAAATGTCTTTGCATGTACAGTAGATGTTCTTGAAGGAAGAACATGTCAGTGGCGTAAACTCAAACAAAAGGCCCCCGAGCAAACTTTTGCTGAGGGCCTTCATAGTAGTGGCTGGTGGTGGCTGGGAAGGGAACCCCTTATCCAAAGTGTGGCAAACATGATTTATCACGTCCCTTAGGCTTTCTGTAGTAAAAATACTCTCTCCCCATAGCCAGGCTAAAGACTCTTGATAACAGATGTGAAATCACATGACTGTTATCACTAGACTTTGGTCCAGCAGTGAGAGTGCCTTTACTAGAGAAAGCCAGAGGGAGGCAATGCAGCAAGTTATTCAACAGTAAATCAGGTTGGCTGCATTCTATCTCAGCGGTGTAACTTAGGGCTTCTGCTTCAAACCTCTAAGATTTATATACACTCACCTCGTCACTGGTCCAATAATTCAAAATGATTTCCCCAAATACAGTATAAATATCTTTTCTTTAAATCTTATAAAGTTATTAATAGAATGAATTCTTAATACATTTAACAGCAAAAATTCATCTTACTATCTGCAAAAACGTTTCAGTCCATCGGGGGTTATATCCAACATGTTTCGCCATAGGGCTGTATCAAGGACCTTCCCCACAACATGCCAACTAAGACATCCTGACCGGTAACTAATACTTGGAAAAAGCTTTTGAACCGTCTTAAATTAGGCCACTTAGGTAAGTGGGTGCTGGCTCTGAATATTAGGCCAGCACCCACATTACTTTTTAAAAAAAAGTTCCCTTGAGCCCCTTCCCACCACCGACAATGCCCCCTCTTCCCTTCTCCCCAAACCCACAGACAAGAAGCCCCCCAGAACCCCTCCCCCAACATGCTGACTAAGATATCCTGAGCGGTAGCTAATACTTAGAAAAAGCATTTCAGCTGTCCTAAATTAGGCCACTTAGCTAAGTGGATCCTGGCACTGAATATTATTTTTATTTTTTTATTTTAATTTTTATTTGTTACGTTTGTATCTCACATTTCCCCACTTATTTGCAGGCTCAATGTGGCTTACATAGTACCGTAAAGGTGTTCGCCGATTCCGGTATGAACAAATACAGTAATGTGGTAGAATAAGGTACGTGTGTACAGACACATTAGGGAATCGTAGAGAGGAAGAGAATCGTAGAGAGGAAAAGTTATTATATGTCCATTACGAGCTTTGGTTTTGTTGTGATTGCAGGGTACAGGCATTTAAGTTGGGTCGGTAGGGTATGCCTTTTTGAACAGGTTAGTTTTTCATGATTTCCGGAGTTTAGGTGATCATAAGTTGTTTTCATGGCTTTTGGTAATGCGTTCCATAGTTATGTGCTGATGTAAGAAAAGCTGGATGCATAGGTTGATTTGTATTTGAGTCCTTTGCAGTTTGGGTAGTGGAGATTTAGGTATGTTTGTGTTGATCCTGTTGTGTTTCTGGTTGATAGGTCTATGAGGTCTGTCATGTATCCCGGGGCTTCGCCGCAGATAATTTTATGAACCAGGGTGCAGATTTTGAAAGCAATACGTTCTTTGATTGGGAGCCAGTGCAGTTTTTCTCGGAGGGGTATGGCATTTACGAATCGTGTTTTCCAAATATAAGCCTGCCGTGTTTTGAGCGGCACCCACATAACTTTTTTAAAACAAGCTTTCCCCGAGTCTCTTCCTGCCCCCGACAATGCTCCCTCCTTCCCTCCCCCTCCCCAAGCCCACAGACGAGAACTACTACTATTACTACTAGCCTCCAGAAACCCCCTAACCATCCAGGTAGGTTCCCTAGGGTCTACCCGTATTCCTGGTGGTCCAGCGGTGCTCATCGGGGGCAGGAACGCAGCCCCCTCACTTCTGCCCATTGCAGCGCCATTCCAAAATGGCTGCTGAGAGAGGTCAAGGCAGCCATTTTAGATTGTGCCATAAGGAGCAGGAGTGAGGGGCTGCACTCCTGCCCCTTCTGACCACCGCTGGACCACCAGGGATATAGGTAGGCCTGAGGAAGCCTATCTTCCTACCTAGATGGTAGGGGAGATTGGGGGGTTTCAGTGGGCTTGGAGAGAGGAGGGAAGGAAGGGGAATTGTCAGGGGTTGGGAGGAGGCTCAGGGGAACCTTATAAAAATGTTTAAAAAATTATATGGGTTTCATCCTGATATTCAGCTGGGCTGCATAACTCTTATACGGGCCCCAGCTGAATTTTGGCTGGGCCTGCATAAGTTCTGGCACCCATGCTGCTCACATTTACCCACTAACATTCAGTGCCTGTGCCTAGACATGGCCTGGCACTGAATATTGGGGGCTAATTTAGCCAGTGAAGGTCAGTGTTTAAAAGATGCTGACCATCGCTGGCTGAATATTGAGGGGGGGGGGGGGGATGTATATACCAGCATGATCCACCCAAACAGCACCCATGTGCATATCTTCTACCAAAGTATGCACCATCAAATAATGATATGCACTTTTCAGGTGTAACTCCCAATAACTCTCTTTTATTTCTGTACAAATATGTGAGCCCTCATGGAACATACAAGTACCTACAATACCTGCATTTATAAGACATCTGCAAGTGTGATGGCTATTGTAGTAGTATACCTTTAGGTACAGTAGGTTTTTATCTGTTCCTGGAGGGCTCCTAATAACATATAAAGGAATTAAGGTAAGATTTGTACCTGAGTCTTGTTGATCATTAGGTTGCCCCTCTGCTCTGCAGGATCAACTGTGTAGCCATTTTTATACAAATGATGCCAGACAGACGTTTTTGTGTCTGCTTTTTAGGTATTCATATATTGGAGGTTTCATTTTTAAAAATAGCTGTTAATTTTGGACATTTCAAAGCAAGAACATCCTTTTGATTTTGCTGCACATCCATTTTCGGCAAAATTTAAAAAAAGGCCTTTTACAGGCGCGCTGAAAAATGTATCGGCGTGCACCCAAAACCTGCACCTACACTACTGCAAGCCATTTTTAGCGCACCTTTGTAAAAGGACCCATGTGTTTTTAACAGTTTCTTAAATTGTAAAACATTTGAGTACAACCCTAGATAACCAGGTAGCGCATTCCACATCACTGGCACTGCTGTCAAGAATGCTGAAGTCTTTGTTACAGCACAATGTGCAGTAACAAGCAAATCCAAGGCTAACTGCATTACCAAGTCAGAGCTTAAACCTCTACCAGAACGTTAACTTACAGAGCTACTGGTATAAATTTATCATAGGCAAAAGTCAGTGCTCCTCACTCATTTACTTGGTTCCTCCCTGTATCCTTACACTTCTGTATCCTTACACTTCCTTTATTTTGTTTTGCTGTTGGATGTGCCACTGGATACAGTTTCATGAGAACATTGCAGGATTCCTCTTTATGCTAGAACTGATGTTGGAATAATTACTGATACTATGGAGTTCTGGGAATACAACATACCTGTGCTGAAAATGCTGTTCCAGGTCGCATCTCTGCAGAGCATCAGTGCAGTGTTCTATGAAAGGGCACGATATTGTGAGCTTGTCCAAAAGTTTATTTACTAAAATGGATGATTTTTTGCAATTCTGTAGCATCACCAGTTTGCGGTCAACTGGGCAGAAGTCTTTTTCTATCAAAAAGTTTGTGAGGCAGAGGGTGCAGTAAGTATGGCCACATGGAGTATCTAATGGTTCTATCAAAGCTTGTAGACAGATGTGGCAGATCAGGTCATCGTCTACTTCTTCCACATAGGTATAAAAGTGGTTTTCCTCTTCTGAATGGACTTGGCCACAGACGACACACAGGGGCTGTGTATTGGCAGTATCCACATCTTCGACACCGTCTTTCAGTTCCATGATCCACTGAATGCAGCTGCAAGTCAACAGAAATATCAGTTATCTTTATTTATTTTATTTGGATTTATTTACCGCCTTTTTGAAGGAATTCACTCAAGGCGGTGTACAGTAAGAATAAATCAAACATGAGCAATAGACAATTACAACAGCAAAAATGTTCAAATAACAATACTAAGTGTGGCATGTATACAATGTCAACACAATACATAATAGAACATTTTCATTGGCAGTGTAGGGTATAAGGTCAACACAATACATAATAGAACATTTTTATCGACAGTGTAGGGTATAAGCAAAGATGGAGCATATAGATAAGTAAGACAGTAAGAGGAGTTAGAGAATCAAGGTGACTATTTTAAAAGAAAGAAGCACATGAGATCAGAGAGATGGTTAAATATTATCTCAGCTAGCGTAGGAGTGTATAAACATGTCCTGCTGCAGTATGTGCAGCCTGTGTCATTCCTTGTGTGTGTGAGTCAGACTAACAGGTTAGTCACTTCTTCCATTAAAGGCCTGGTTGAAGAGCCAAGCTTTAACTTGCTTCCTGAAGTAGAGATAGTCTTGAGTAAAGTGCATTAAGCTGGAATGCACTTTCAGGGAGTCCATTCCAGCTTAATGTTCAGTTTGATTACAGTTCAATTAGTCATGGATATAGGGCCAGATTCTACATATGGTGCTATGAATTATGCACGTTAAATTGGGTGCATGCCCAATTTAACGTGCGTAACTTAATTGAGTAATGAGTCAATCAGCGCTGATAATTGGGTGATAACCAATTATCAGCACTAAACTGGCAATAATTAGGATTTACACGCATATTGTATTCTGTAATGATGTGTGCATAAATCCTAACATGTGTACATATTTGGGAGTGTGGATAGGGGCATTTCTGGGGGCGTTCCCAAATGTTATGTGCATTGATATTGAATATGGGCAAACTGCACCTAACTGTAGGCGCCGGCATTTAAGCTTGCTCATAGCAGGCCTAATTGCAGGCACCTACAGTTAGGCTCAGTTTATGCAGAAGCGTGATTCTATAAAGGATGCAAACTCTTTATAGAATCGTGCTAAGCGCATTAAAATTTTGCCATTAATTTTTAGGTGCTTCTTATAGAGCATACCCCATAATAAACAAACTCGCAAGACAAATATCAAAACATATGGGCCAGTTTTCAAAATGAATTAGGCGGCAATTCTACAACTAGGTGTCTTCATTTAGGTGCCTCGAGGATGGGTGGCAGGACCCTGTTCTATAATGGAACATGGGCATCCAAATTCTATGCTAGAATACTAGCGTATATCAGCATGCATGACATTACACACTTGCAGTTACACCAGCCATACAACCTGATAGGGATGCACATGACTTACAGTGTTCTGTAAGTTATACGTATAGGAGGGAGCGCAGTTCATCCTCTGTCTACGTGTACAACGTCTTTGCATTTATGCACGATATAAGTTAAGGGCACTGTTACAGAATAGTACTTAGGCACACTGCTGGCATTTTCACAGGTAAATGTACCCTTGTATGTGTAACTGCTAGAATTTACAAGCAAGGGGCATGTAATGCAGGCATCTATTATAGATTTGCCCTCCTAAAGCTGCCAAGTTTGAAAGTTACTATATTGATAGTCACAAAAAAAAGGAGGTGCAAACCCTCACGGAACCGTGAGATATAGTACAAAAAAAGTGAGGAGAACGAATGAGGATACCAAAAAATATATTTATCTTTTTTATATGAATAAATATATTTTTTGGTATCCTCATTCGTGCTCCTCACTTTTTTTGTACTATATTGATAGTGCCAGCAAAAAATTGCTCTAACCACTACAGCACTATCTATAAGGACAGCAGCTATATTTAAGTGCCAAGAATGCATATAAATAACCAGAATACTGGCATACAGGCACATATGTGTGCACATACTCATGTAAATGCCAGTATTCTGTTATGCACTGTTCTATAAACAGGCAGCTAAATACAATGATGTGTAGTTTTAAAGGTGGGCAAATCCAAATATAGAAACAGATAAAATGGTTGCAGATAAAACCCATAGGCTTATCCAGTCTGCCCATCCACCCAGCCTCTCCCTTAGAGATTCTATGTGCTTGTCCTATACTTTCCTGAATTCAAATGCAGTCCTTGTCTCCAGCACCTACCTCCACCATGAGGCTGTCCACAAATTCACCACCCTTCCCACAAAAAAAGCATTTCCTTAGGTTACTGCTGAGTCTGTTCCCTGTCACTTTCATCCTATGTCCCCTCAATCCAGAGCTTCCTTTCAGTTGAAAGAGACTCACTTCATGCACATTTATGCCACAGAAGTATTTAAGTTTCTTTATCGTATCTCCCCTTTCCTGCCTTTCTTCTCAAGCATACATACTGACATCATCAAGTCTGTCCCAGTACACTTTACGATCATTTAGCATTTATTAAAACTTACCATACTCTCTATTTGAAAAACAAATTAGACCACTGACCATTTTAGTAGAGTCCTCTAGAACTTCAGAACTGCACACAATGGGGGACATTCTATATATGACGCCTAAAAGATCGGCATTGAAATCAGTGCAACTAAGTGTGTTCTTTAATCGGTGCCTAGATGTAGGCGCCGATTATAGAATATGCTTAGTTGATATTTTAGCGTCTAAATCTACGTGCATAGAATTACACCAAGAAAATGTGACATAAATCCCAGTGTATAGATTTAGGCGCATTGGGCCATAGTCTATAACTAGGCATGTAAATTTCAGAACGCCCACATAATGCCCATTTCCCCATCCATAACAATGACCCTTTTTGTCTGCTTGCATTAGAAGTTCGGCACATGTCGTTACAGAATACGCTTAGCGATTTGTGTACCTAAATTCTAATCAGTGCCAATTAGTGCTCATTATTGCTTGTTATCAGCGCTCATTACCTTGTTAAACTTGTTAAGTTATGCACATTGTTATAGAATCTGTACCAATTTTGGTGCGGATCTCTAGGCGCACTATATAGAATCCGGGGGAATATGCTACATGAGGTCTCATCAGACACATAAGAGGTCCTATCACCTCCTTTTTCTTGCAAGCCATTCCTCTCCCTATGCACCCAAGCATCCTTATGGCTTTTGCCATCATCTTTTCTACCTGTTTGTTCCACTCTTCTTTCATGCACAGAAGTACTTTGTCCCCTATACTATACCACTCCCTCTAGATTTTTCAGCCGAAATGCATGATCCTGAAGTTTTTAGCACTAAATCTTAGGTGCCAAATTCCAGAACATTCTTCAAGCTTTACTAGATCCATCCTCATGTTGTTCAAGCCATCAGGGATGTCCACCAACAGATGACAGAGAGTGGAAGTAAATGGAATTTGCTTGGAGGACAGGTGAGTAATGGAGTGCTTCAGGGATCAGTATTGGGGCCAATTCTGTTCAATATCTTTGTGAGTGATATTGCTGATGGGTTTGAAGGAAAAGTGTGTCTTTATGGAAATGACAAGAAGATGTACAATAGAGTGGACACCCCAGAGGGAATAGAAAACATAAGAAGAGAACTACTGTTAGAAAACGATCTAATGATTGACAGTTAAAATTTAATGTAAAGAAGTGCACAGTGATGCAGTTGGGGAGTAAAGATTCAAAGGAGCTGTATGTGCTAGGAGGTGAAAAGCTGATATGCATGGACCAGGAGAGGGACATTGGGGTGATCGCATCTCAGGATCTCAAGACTGCAAAACGATGTGACAAGGCAGTGGCCATAGCCAGAAGGATGCTGAGCTGCCACCCCTCCCTCTCCAATCTCCGCTAAGCTTCTGAGGATCCCTTCCTTCTGAACAGGATTCCTTTATGTTTATCCCATGCATTTTTGAATTCCGTTACCGTTTTCATCTCCACCACCTCCAGTGGGAGGGCATTCCAAGTATCCACCACTCTCTCTGTGAAAAAATGCTTCCTGACATTTTTCTTGAGTCTGCCCCCCTTCAATCTCATTTCATGTCCTCCAGTTCTACCGCATTCCCATCTACGGAAAAGGTTCATTTGCAGATTAATACTTTTCAAATATTTGAACGTCTGTATCATATCACCCCTGTTTCTCCTTTCCTCTAGGGTATACACGTTCAGGTCAGCAAGTCTCTCCTCATATGTCTTGTAACGCAAACCTCATACTATTCTTGTAGCTTTTCTTTACACTGCTTCAATTTTTTTTACATCCTTAGCAAGATACAGCCTCAAAACTGAACACAATACTCCAGGTGGGGCCTCACCAATGACTTATACAGGGGCATCAACACCTCCTTTCTTCTGCTGGTCACACCTCTCTCTATACAGCCTAGCAACCTTCTAGTTACGGTCACCGCCTTGTCACACTGTTTCGTCGCCTTCAGATCCTCAGATACTATTACCCCAAGATCCCTCTCCCCGTCCGCACATATCAGACTCTCACTGCCTAACACATACATCTCCCGTGGATTTCTACTCCCTAAGTGTATCACTTTGCATTTCTTCGCATTGAATTTTAATTGCCAAACCTTAGACCATTCTTCTAGCTTCTGCAGATCCTTTTTCATGCTTTCCACTCCCTCCCGGGTGTCCACTCTGTTACAAATCTTAGTATTGTTCGCAAAAAGGCAAACTTTACCTTCTAACCCTTTGGCAATGTCACTCACAAATATATTGAACAGAATCAGCCCCAGCACCGATCCCTGAGGCACTCCACTACTCACCTTTCCCTCATCCGAGCGAATTCCATTAACTACCACCCTCTGGCATTGTTATGACTGGGGATGTGAGCCCTTATGCCTCGACTGAGCACAGCGAAGATGGAGGGACACCGCACTCGGTCAGGCAGCCAGACAACCCCTAGCTTCACCTGGGAAGCAACCGCCGTTCCCTGAGAGTTGAGCCACCAGGACTTCTGGAACCGGCGGGGTTGCACGGCCACTGACCCGACAGGCGGGCGAGCAGACACAGTCCCGGAGCAAGGAGTCAGCAAAGCAGCAAAAACAGGAAACAGTCCGAGGTCTGGGCAGGCAGCAATACAGCGTGTAGTCAAGAAGCAGTCCGAAGTCAGGAACACAGGAAAACACTGGAACAGATGAAGACCACATCCTCTACGCAAATAAAAGTCGAAGCATGGAAGGACTGGAGGCAAGGCTCTAAACAGTGAAGGGAATTAGGCTCAAACATGTGCAGCTGTTCCAAGATGGCTGCCCCCATCAGAGGAGATGCTCTAGGCCCAAATATGGGCTTCCCTCCTGAAGCTGCCCAACTCCAAGATGGCTGCCACAACCCGAGACACCCATCTCCAAGATGGCTGCCCTAGCCTTGAGATACCAACATCCAAGATGGCCACTGCATCTTCGAATGCCCATACTCTGTGCAAGCAGGCTGCACCTCTGGAGGAGTGTAGCAGAATGTAACAGGCATCTGTCCGTCAACCAGTTCCTAATTCAGTTCACCACGTCGGGTCCTATCTTTAGCCTGTCAAGTTTATTCAAGAGCCTCCTGTGGGGAACCGTGTCAAAAGCTTTGCTGAAATCTAAGTAGATTACGTCTATAGCACATCCATGATTCAATTCTCTGGTCACCCAGTCAAAGAATTCAATGAGATTCATTTGGCACTATTTACCTTTGGTAAAACCATGTTGTCTCAGATCTTGCAACTTATTGGCTTCCAGGAAATTCACTCTCCTTTCCTTCAGCATCGATTCAATTACTTTTCCAATAACCGAAGTGAGGCTTACCGGCCTGTAGTTTCCAGCTTCTTCCCTATCACAACTTTTGTGAAGAGGGACCAAATCCGCCATTCTCCAATCCCACGGAACCTCTCCTGTCTCCAAGGGTTTATTAAACAAATCTTTAAGAGGACCCGCCAGAACCTCTCTGAGCTCCCTCAATATCCTGGGGTGGATCCCGTCTGGTCCCATAGATTGTCCACCTTTAGATTTTCAAGTTGTTCATACACACTCTCTTCCGTGAACGGTGCTATATCCATTCCATTCTCATATGTACTTTTGCCAGTCAATTGTGGTCCTTCTTCAGGATTTTCTTCTGTGAAAACAGAGCAAAAGTATCTATTTAGCAAATTTGCTTTTTCTTCATCATTATCTACGTAGCGGTTCACAGCATCTTTCAGCCTCACAATTCCCTTTTTAGTCTTTCATATAATATACCTGAAGAAATGTTTGTCACCCCTCCTTACATTTCTAGCCATTTGTTCTTTCGCTTGCGCTTTTGCCAGACGTATCTCTCTCTTGGCTTTTTTCAGTGTCATCCGGTATTCCTCTCCGTGTTCCTCTTCTTGAGTTTTTCTGTATTTCAGGAACGCCAACTCTTTAGCCTTTATTTTCTCAGCCACTTGCTTGGAGAACCATATCGGTTTCCTTTTTCTCTTGCTTTTATTTACTCTCCTTACATAAAGGTTTGTGGTCATATTTATAGCTTCTTTCAGCCTGGACCACTGTCCTTCCATTTCTCGTATGTCCTCCCAGCCCATCAGCTCCTTCCTCAGGTATTCACACCTCTCAGTTCCTCACTCTAACATCCTTCTTCAGCCTCCAGCTGTGCTCCACCACCCCTACTCACCGTGACGGCCATTGTCTTGACCTCGTCCTCTCCTCCTCTGGCTCACCCTCCAATTTCCACGCCTCGGCTCTTCCTCTCTCCGATCATCACCTGATCACCTTCACACTTCTTCACCCCCCCCCAGCCCCATCCAACTTTAACCACTACCTCCAGGAATTTCCAGGCTATTGACCCCCCCCCCCCCCCCCCCACACCTTATCCTCTTGTATTTCTAATCTCCTCCCTTCCATCACGTCCTCCGAGACTGTCGACAAGGCTGTCTCCGCTTATAATACCACTCTCTCCTCTGCTCTCGACACCCTCGCACCATCCACCTCCCGTCCTACAAGGCGTACTAATCTCCAGCCTTGGCTGACCCCTTGCATCCGTTACCTTCGCTCCTGCGCCCGATCTGCTGAACGCCTCTGGAGGAAATCTCGTACCGACTCGGACTTCCTTCACTACAAATTCATGCTATCCTCCTTCCATTCCTCCCGATTCCTTGCAAAACAGGACTATTACACCCAATTGACCAATTCTCTCAGCTCCAACCCTCGTCGTCTCTTCGCCACCCTTAACTCCCTCCTCAAAGTGCCCCCTGCTCCCACTCCCCCCTCACTCTCTCCTCAATCACTGGCTGATTACTTCTGCGACAAGGTGCAAAAAAATCAACCTTGAGTTCACTACCAAGCCACCTCCTCCTCTTCACCCTTTAACCCTCTCCCTCAACCAACCAACCCAGGCCTCTTTCTCCTCCTTTCCTGACATCACCGAGGAGGAAACCACCCGCCTTCTTTCCTCATCGAAATGCACCACCTGTTCCTCTGATCCCATCCCCACCAACTTACTCAACACCATCTCTCATACCGTCAACCCCTCCATCTGTCACATCCTTAACCTCTCTCTCTCCACTGCAACCGTCCCTGACACCTTCAAGCACGCCGTAGTCACATCTCTCCTCAAAAAACCATCACTTGACCCTAACTGTCCCTCCAACTACCGCCCCATCTCCCTCCTACCCTTCCTCTCCAAAATACTTGAGCGTGCCGTTCACAGCCGCTGTCTTGATTTTCTCTCCTCTCATGCCATCCTCGACCCGCTTCAATCCGGCTTTCGCCCTCTACACTCGACAGAAACAGCACTCTCTAGAGTCTGTAATGACCTGCTCCTGGCCAAATCCAGAGGCCACTACTCCATCCTCATCCTCCTTGATCTATCCGCCGCTTTTGACACTGTCAATCATGATCTACTTCTTGCCACACTGTCCTCGTTTGGGTTCCGGGGCTCTGTCCTGTCCTGGTTCTCCTCCTGTCTCTCCCACCGCACCTTCAGAGTGCACTCTCATGGATCTTCATCCACCCCCATCCCGCTATCTGTTGGAGTTCCCCAGGGATCTGTCCTTGGTCCCCTTCTCTTTTCAATCTACAACTCTTTCCTAGGCTCCCTGATCTCATCTCATGGTTTTCAGTATCATCTTTATGCTGACGACACCCAGCTTTATCTATCCACACCTGACATCACCGCAGAGACCCAGACCAAGGTATCGGCCTGCTTATCCGACATTGCTGCCTGGATGTCCAACCGCCACCTGAAGCTGAACATGTCCAAGACCGAGCTCATCGTCTTTCCACCTAAACCCACCTCTCCTCTTTCCCCGCTCTCTATCTCAGTTGATAACACCCTCATCCTCCCTGTCTCATCTGCCCGCAACCTCAGGGTCATCTTCGACTCCTCCCTCTCCTTCTCAGCGCATATCCAGCAGACTGCCAAGACCTGTCGCTTCTTCCTCTTTAACATCAGCAAAATTCGCCCTTTCCTTTCTGAGCACACCACCCGAACTCTCGTCCACGCTCTCATTACCTCTTTTCTTGACTACTGCAACCTACTCCTCACTAGCCTCCCACTTAGCCATCTATCTCCCCTCCAATCCATTCAGAACTCTGCCGCACGTCTTATATTCCGCCAGAACCAATATACTCATATCACCCCTCTCCTCAGGTCACTTCACTGGCTTCTGATCAGATACCGTATACAGTTCAAGTTTCTCCTCCTTACCTACAAATGCATTCAGTCTGCTGCTTCTCACTACCTCTCTACCCTCATCTCCCCCTACATTCCCGCCCGCAACCTCCGCTCGCATGACAAATCCCTCCTCTCAATACCCTTCTCCACCACCACCAACTCCAGGCTCCGCTCTTTCTGCCTTGCATCACCCTATGCCTGGAACAAACTTCCTGAACCCCTACGCCAAGCCCCCTCCCTACCCATCTTCAAATCTTTGCTCAAAGCTCACCTCTTCAATGCTGCCTTCGGCACCTAACCTTTTGGAAATCTAGACTGCCCCACTCTATCTGTACACTTGTCTTTTAGATTGCAAGCTCGTTGAGCAGGGACTGTCCTTCTATGTTAAATTGTACAGCGCTGCGTAACCCTAGTAGCGCTTTAGAAATGTTTAGTAGTAGTAGTAGTATTCCCCCATTTTACTAAAGTCAGCATGCTTGAAATCCAGGACTTTGAGTTTTGAGTGGCCACCCTCCACTTCAGCTGTCAAATCAAACCAGACTGTTTGATGGTCACTGCTGCCCAGGTGGGCACCCACTCGGACATTTGACACACTATCCCTATTTGTGAGCACCAGATCCAGCATCGCTCCCTCCCTTGTGGGTTCCGTCACCATTTGTCTGAGCAGAGCACTTTGAAAAGCATCCACGATCTCTCTACCTCTTTCCGATTCCGCAGATGGAACCTTCCAATCTACATCCGGCAGATTGAAATCTCCCAGCAACAGCACCTCTCTCTTCTTTCCCAACTTTTGAATATCCGCGATTAGATCTTTATCTAGTTCTTCCAATTGTGTCAGAGGTCTGTAGACAACACCCACGTGGACAGAGGTTCTATCTTTTTAAGGTGATCCATATCGCTTCTTCCTTTCCCCAGGTCCCTGTCATTTCAGTCACTGCGATATCATTTCTCACATACAGAGCTACTCCTCCACCTTTACGACCATCTCTATCCTTCCTAAATAGATTATAGCCTGGTATGTTTGCATCCCATTCATGGGAACCATTGAGCCATGTCTCCGTGATTGCAACAACGTCTAAGTCTGCCTCCAACATCAGGGCTTGAAGGTCATGAACTTTATTGCTTAGACTGCGAGCATTTGTGGTCATCACTTTCCATCTATTTTTCAGTGGAATTTTTATCTTCTGTTTAGTTTATTTATTTATTTTTTATGTTACATTTGTACCCCGCGCTTTCCCACTCATGGCAGGCTCAATGCGGCTTACATAGGGCAATGGAGGGTTAAGTGACTTGCCCAGAGTCACAAGGAGCTGCCTGTGCCTGAAGTGGGAATCGAACTCAGTTCCTCAGTTCCCCAGGACCAAAGTCCACCACCCTAACCACTAGGCCATTCTTGTTTAGTCTCACTTCTTGCTGTGTTGGTAAGAAGTGATTTGCTAAGATTGTTGTTTTCATTGTTTTCTTTTCTACTGACACATCTTGTCTTTAGCTTAGGATACTACTTACAATGTCAACACAATACGTAATAAAACATTTTACTAGACAGCGTTGGGTATAAGCAAAGTTTGTACAATGGATGTGCATCTCGTGTTTTCAAACAGGCTGTATCCTGTGCGAAAATACATTTGAGATGGACTTCTGTATGGGACGTTCTAACTTGGACATCCTTATTTTGACTTGGGTGTCCTTTCAAAAATTCCCCTCCTCCATATTACCCTGGTTCTTCATTCATTCACGCCACTGGTTACCTGAAGAGAAAGGATAATTTCTAAAATTCTCTGCTTGTTTTTTTTTGGGGGGTATTGAGGTCTCATAAACCTACAGATCTGTTAATTCCTTATACTCTGCCTAGAATGCTTCACTCTTCTCTTCCACCTCATTAAGATCAATTACAATGCACCTATCAAGGAGACTTTACTTATTTGGATCTGACACTGTGCAATTTCCTTTTACTGTTTGCGCATTTGGAAGGTGATTTCTTGACATTTCATAAGCTGCTCTAGTGTGGCTGTTTTTAGCATGATTTGGATGTTTAGCACTTTTAAGAAGGCCATAGTTCCTTGCTAGTAATTAGTTTATTTGATAAACAAATTGTCTTGATTGTTTTATTTGTATGTGCGGTTCTTATTTTAAGTTTATTGGTTATTATGTATTTATATTTATATTTTTGTATCACCCCATGTGAAGGTTTGACTAAAGTGTGTTATCAAATTGAATAAACTAAATAAACACATAATTGTATTACATTGCAAATAAGCTCAAATCCAGAACCTTTAGGATAGCATTTTCTGAAGTGCTACCCATTCCACACGCAGGGCCCAAGAGACAGGCAGAGCTCCGGAGTCTCAATGCGTGGATGAGACAATGGTGCAGGGAGGAGGGTTTTAGATTTGTTAGGAACTGGGCAACATTCTGGGGAAGGGGGAGCCTATTTCGAAAGGATGGGCTCCACCTTAACCATGGTGGGACCAGGCTGCTGGCATCAGCATTTAAAAAGTAGATAGAGCAGTTTTTAAACTAGAAACTGGGGGAAGGCCGACAGTCGCTCAAAAGCACATGGTTCGGAATAAGGTCTTTCAAAGATATCACTAAAACAGGGAAGACAGGGTATCCTGATAGTGAGCTTGCAAAAGAGACCATAGTAGATCAGTTGTCCGTAAATAAAAATAAAAATCAGACAAAAGATTGCAAATTAATACTGTCAAGTACTGAGCATGATGTATTGAACTTTTTGGGGGATCTTGCCAGGTATTTTTTACATGGATTGACTGACCACTGTTGGAAATAGGACGCTGGGTTTGATGGACCTTTGGTCTATCCCAGTGTGGCAATACTTACGTACTTATGTAAGCAATGAAAACAACCAGTTTGCCTTTAAGAATCAGATTCTGACTAGGCTGTCATACCTAACATAGGATCGACTTGAAGATTAGTTAAAGACACTGCTCATGAGCTTCTGACACCATATGGGTTACATCTAAAACATGGCCTGTATAGTCTTGAATGTTTGTACATAGCATCCTTAGAAAACTCATAAGCTACCCTAATAAAAAGTATCAGAACCTGTAAGGAATGCAATGTTCTACAGGACCAATCTGGAGACTAGCACTGTGCATGCCAATGTATACTGTGAATGTAATTCATTTAAAAACAGTGACAAGATCCAGCTTGAATACTGAAAACATTTTATCATTAGCAAGTTGCAGCAAATACTCAAATAACTTGTTGTACTTGAGTGACAAGAATTTTGTCTGAATAACCTCTTGGCTATCCTAGGCTTGCACTAGAGAAAAGCAAAGCAAGATTTTCTTCTGTGACACCCTCCTATGCCATCTTCCAACTTTAAACTACAAATCAGGTTCAAAAATGTATAACTCAAACAAGTAAATTACTAAAAATATCAGTTGAGTGAACAAATAGTCTTTTAGTGGTGGTCTGCCAATTTCGTATGAGTACAGGATGTGTTAGGGCAGGCAGTGAAACTGTAATGAACTGTGGAAGACAGCAAAGCTCTGGAAAGCTGGCTACAAATGTGCCATTGGCTCAATAAAAAGGCATTGCCAGTAGCTTCTTTATTGACTTTTAGTTCTGCTCATCTAAGTGGACTTATATAGCAACTGCATTACTTCTCTCAAAGCCCCTTTTACAAAACTGCAGCAAAAGGGGGCATGCGCTGGTGTCGGTGCATTTTTTGATGTGCGCCGAGGCCCCCTTTTACTGCAGTGGGTAAAAGGCAGGTCTTTGGTTTTCTTTTCAGGAAATGGCTCTGTGGCAAGTGAAGCACTTGCCGTGTGGTCATTGTTTTTTTTTGGGGGGGGGGGGGGGAGCACATACTGCCACCCAATGACGTGGTGGTAAGGGCTCCCATGTCCAGGCAGTGCTGCAGGGTGTACACTGGTGCTACAAAAATTAAAATATTTTTGTAGAGCCGAATATGACGCTCGCTGGGGGTGGGAACTACCGCTGGACTGCTGCGGTAGCCTGGCGGTACTTTCCTTTTAGCAAGCAGTAAGCCCACGTTGGGCTTACTGCTGCTTTGTAAAAGACCCCTCAGTTGATAATACACGATAATAATAATACATGACACTTGTATCCCACACTTACCACAAACGTTCAGTGTAGTTCACAAAAAAGTAAACTGGACCAACTCCAGGAATATTACACATGATGGTCAACTAACCATCAAGAAAAATAACACAAAGAGCCTTCAAAAACAAACCAAGTCATTTTATTTCATAGTGTAGATCATTTTTGGCTAAAATATTTCAATCTTGTACATTGATGAGCCGACATGGGCCGTGTTTTGTCACACAGCGCCTGCGTCTGGGGCCATTCAATATCCATTTTCCAATACAAAAATGCCCAGCCACAAAGCTGGATACACAACGAAGGGGACTTTGTCCTGGCACAGCTCTAAATTAGGTACTGAATGACCCCTGATGCAGGCACTGTGCACCAAAACATGGCCTGTGTTGGGTCATTGATGGACAGGATTGAAATATTGTAGCCAAGATTGATCTATGCTGTGGAATAAAAGGACTTGTCCAATTTTTGAAGGCTGTTAGTGCTTTTTCTTTGGGATTTTGCTTTGTGTTTTGAACCCTCTCTGTGTTGTTGTGAAGAAAAATAACACAGTCACATAAAAAATTTCTTAAACAAGAAGGATTTCAACAGTTTTCAAAAAGACAAATAATCAGATTGCCTTCTTAGATCAATAGGTAATTAATTCCAGTGGCTAGCTGCCTAGTAAGCAAATGTGATAGAGAAAACCTATTTATAAACCACCTGTATTGGATCTGAATATTTTAAAAGTAGAAAACACCTAGATCCAGGTGTAATATTTTTATGCAATAATTGTATAAGACTTATCATATACTCCATTACTTCACCATGCATAATTTGAAACACAAGGCAACAAAGCTTAAAGAGAACTCGCACTGGCACTGGCAACCAATGCAACTGTATCAATAATGGGGAAACTCTGTTAAATCTAGAAACCCTAAATATTAATCACGCAGTGGTATTTAATAAAGTTTGAAGTTTTATTTATTTATTTATTTGTTACATTTATATCCCACATTTTCCCACCTCTTTGTAGGCTCAATGTGGCTTACATAGTACCGTAAACGGCGTTAACCGATTCCAGTATGAAGAAATACAACGTATGAACAATTGCAAGGTGATATTATGGTAGAATGAGGTACATGTATGGTAAATACAATTGGGGGGAACTTAGAGAGGGAGAGGAAGAGTTAAGATATGTCCATTACGGTCTTTCGTTATGTTATGTCACAGGCATCCAGGTTTTTTATGTTGGGTCGGTGGGGTTTGCTTTTCTGAACAGATCTGTTTTTAGTGCTTTCCGGAAATTTAGGTGGTCGAGCATAGTTTTTACTACTTTTGGTACTGCGTTCCATAGTTGTGCGCTTAAGTAGGAAAAGCTGGATGCATAAGTGGATTTGTATTTGAGTCCTTTGCTGCTTGGGTAGTGGAGGTTTAGGTATGATCGTGCTGATTTTATGGTGTTTCTGATTGGCAGGTCGAACTACATCCTTACAACATTCTTATAACCTAGGTAAATAATGTTACAATAATTGATATGTGACAGCACAATTGCTTGCACAATCGATCTAAATGCTTCCGATGTAAAATTTGATCTTATACGATGTAGCTTCCACAACACAATAAACACCTTATGGTCTACTGCCTTCACCTGGTCTTCAAACGAGATATTTATCAAAAATTACTCCTAAAATTTTAAGGGAACAACTTTTTTGGAGACTATGTAGGTATCCTTCCTGCTATAAACTTTAGATTTCTCTATTTCATCTGGCATGGAAAAGAAATATACTACAGCTCAACATATGTTACACACAGAGGGGCATAATCGATAGGGACGCCCAAGTTTTTCTGAGGATGTCCTCGCAAAACGTCCTAGTGGAGGGGTGGGGAAACTTGTATTTTCGAAACAAGGTGGGCTTCCATCTTTCGATAATACGGTTGGAGACGCCCAAATCTTGACATTTAGGCCTTACCTAGAGATGGTCGTCTGATTTTTGGCGATAATGGAAACTAAGGATGCCCATCTCAGAAACAACCAAATGCAAGCCCTTTGGTCGTGGGAGGTGCCAGCATTCATAGTGCATTGGTCCCCCTCACATTCCAGGACATCAACCGGGCACCCTAGGGGGCAATGCAATGGACTTCAGAAAAAGCTCCCAGGTACATACTGTAGCTCCCTTACCTTGTGTGCTGAGCCCCCCAAAACCCACTACCCACAACTGTACACCATTACCATAGCCCTTACGGGTGAAGGGGGGCACCTACATGTGGGTACAGTGGGTTTCTGGTGGGTTTTGGAGGGCTCATATTTACCACCACAAGTGTAACAGGTAGGGGGGATGGGCCTGGGTCCACCTGCCTGAAGTGCACTGCACCCAATAAAACTGCTCCAGGGACCTGCATACTGCTGTGATGGACCTAAGCATGACATTTGAGGCTGGCACAAAATATTTTTAAAGATGTTTTTTGAGGGTGGGAGGGGGTTAATAACCACTGGGGGAGTAAGGGGAGGTCATCCCTGATTCTCTCCGGTGGTCATCTGGTCAGTTCGGGCACCTTTTTGTGCCTTGGTCGTAAGAAAAACAGGACCAGGTAAAGTCGTCCAAGTGCTCGTCAGGGATGCCCTTTTTTTTTTCCATTATGGGTCAAGGATGCCCATGTGTTAGGCATGCTCAGGTCCCGCCTTTGCTATGCCTCCGACATGCCCCCGTGAACTTTGGTTGTCCCCGTGATGGAAAGCAGTTGGGGACGCCCAAAATCGGCTTTCGATTATACCAATTTGGGCGACCCTGTGAGAAGGATGCCCATCTTCCGATTTGTGTCGAAAGATGGGTGTCCTTCTCTTTTGAAAATGAGCCTGACAGGAAGCAAAGCAAGGCTCTGAATTAAAAACTACATACTTTAAAGAAAAAACTCACAGGTATAGTTTTACCCACTTAAAAGCCACAGATTTTTCAGAGAGTGATTCTATTTATTTCCAAGGAAGCTGTTGTAGGTTCCTTAAAAGGCCACTTGTCAACATTCCATGCTTTCAGGCAAATGTCAATGTGCATTTGAAAAAAAAAAAAAAGGAGGCAGCAAGGATTTTGGCTACATTTCCAGAAAAAATAGCTATACTACAGTTCTGTAAAGCTATCTTTCCTTCAAGGGAAAGATCACAGGCTCATTTCTACTACTTCTATTTATCATTCTATAGCGCTACTAGACGTACGCAGCGCTGTACACTTGAACATGAAGAGACAATTCCTGCTAATCAGAGCTTACAATGTAATTAGGACAGACAAACAGGACAAATAAGAGACAAGGGAATTACTAAGGTGGGAATGATAAAACATGGGTACTGAACAAGTGAGTATGGGTTAGGAGTTAAAAGCGGCACCAAAAAGTTGGGCTTTTAGCCTAGATTTGAAGACAGCCAGAGATGGAGCTTGACGTTCCCGCTCAGGAAGTCTATTCCAGGCATATAGTGAAGCAAGATAAAAGGAATGGAGTCTGGAGTTAACGGTGGAGGAGAAGGGTGCAGATAAGAGAGATTTACCTAGTAAACAGAGTTCCCAGGGAAGATTGTAGGGAGAGATAAGAGTGGAGAGGTACTAAGGAGCTGCAGAGTGAATGCACTTGTAAGTCAGCGTATTCTATAAAGTGATGTGCATACATTGGCCGTGTGGGTCTCAAGAGGGGACATGATTGTGGGAGGGGCATGAGCAGGACTTGCCTGATCCATGCCTAAATTAGTCGTGTGCTTTAGTTGGTGTAAATGGCCGTAACTAAATTTAATTGCTGGAACAGGCGCTATGTGTATTCTATAAACCAAGCTTACCACAGCTTAGTAAAAGGACCCCATAGTCAGTGTCCACATTTTATGCTCTCATTGTTGTCAACTTAAAGTTCACAGCTAAAAATATTTTGGTTCATTTTTGTAATTTTTTAGAAAAATTCTCAGATTTTGAGTGTTATTTTTATTTAATCTAATGATCACATTTATATATCACCTCTTCCCTGTAGAATATAGCTGAAAGTGGTTAACAAATCATAGAGGAGTCTTTTTACTAAGCTATGGTAAGCACTAATACGTGGTTACCGCAGGTTAAAAATGCCTACCATGGGGCGCACTGAGGCATCCAGTGGTAGTTTGGGGATCGGCACGTGATTCCCATGTGCTAAAAAATTGAAAATATTTTTTAGCACTGGGGGCGTGCTTGGGGGTGGAGAGTAGATACACCCAGCGTTAATCAGCTAACCGATTAGAATGTGGTTAGCGTGGGAGCCCTTATCGCCTAGTAAATAGGTGTCGGTAAAGGCTCCCACACTAATGGCCATGGACTAATTGGGAAATTAGTGTGTGGCCATTAATTGAACAAATGGAAAATGCAGCCATTTTACAGCCACGCTAAAAGTGGCCTCAGCACACCACGTGTTACTAATAGCACAGACCACTTTTTAGCACAGCTTAGTATAAGGGCCACATATTTAATGAAAAAGAAAAAACAATTGGAATAAAACTAAACTTCTTGATGAGATTTATGAATCAAGAATGTCTTTAAATTTCTCCGACACTGAAAATAAGGATCACAGTTCTTGACGGACCCATGAAGAGTGTTCCAAGCTGAAGCTGACCCATATGAGAAATATTGGTCTAGAGCTTTCTTAAAACAAATAGACTTAAAGAAAAGAAACATCAATGTGTAAACTCGACTATGTGTCTACGGGTCACCATTCCTGAAGTAAAATATACTAATGAAAGAAATGTCTCTGGAATGAAGTCATAGAAAATTTAAAAAATACAGAAATAAAAACACAGGCTCTTAAAAACTATCCTTGCATGTAGCAGGAGCCAATGAAGTTTCCCAAACAGTGGGGAAACAGCCAAATTATGATCTTCTAAATATTGATCTAGTTGCTTGCTGTACTTTGGACAAGTTGTAATTTCCTCAAAACACCCACTGGTATTCCTTTATAAATGGAGTTACAGTAGTTGAGCTGCAATAACATTTTATTTATTTAGATTTTGCTCACACCTTTTCAGTAGAAGTTCAAGGTGAGGTACATTCAGGTACAGTGGGTATTTCCCTCTCCCTAGAGGGCTCACAATCTGTTTGTACCTGAGGAAATGGAGGGTTAAGTGACTTGCCCCAAGATCACACAGAACAGCAGCAGCATTTGAGCTGGCCACCTCTGGATATCAAGAGCAGGTTCCCTAACCACTAGGCCACTCCTCCACTCCCTTGTAAACTAAATCAAAACAGTAAGATGGGTGACTTTTAAATTAAGAGCAAACTGCTCTCAGTTGTCGCAATTTTACATATCTTGGTTTGATAAAAACAAAAAATTAACATACATTAGAACTTTTAGGGGGTAGATATTAAGCTGCAGTTAAGGTGGTCTTTTTCTCACCTTAATTTACTGTGGGAGTCACTAACCTGTTGCTTCTCAGAACCCAGAGGTTACTGATTTCAGTGGTACATGAAGAATGCAACTTGTGGTAAACATTGCAAAATGCCTCCTGGGAACATCAGGCTGTAAAGGGGCTTTAGCAGATCCTTGGTTTCTTCCACCCACTGAGGTTCTCCCTGTGACCCCCTAAACATGACCCCCAAAGAGATTCCTATAGAGCAGACTCCCAGGAGCTTCCCCCCAATTAGACCACACATATCCCTCCTTCAATCCGTTCAGAACTCTGCTGCACGTCTTATATTCCGCCAGAACCGATATACTCATATCACCCCTCTCCTCAGGTCACTTCACTGGCTTCCGATCAAATACCGCATACTGTTCAAGCTTCTCCTTCTTACCTACAAATGCACTCAGTCTGCAACCCCTTATTACCTCTCTACCCTCATCTCCCCTTACGTTCCCGCCCGAAACCTCCGCTCACAGGACAAATCCCTCCTCTCAGTACCCTTCTCCACCACCGCCAACTCCAGGCTCCACCCATTCTGCCTCGCCTCACCCTATGTTTGGAATAAACTTCCTGAGCCCTTACGCCAAGCCCCCTCCCTACCCATCTTCAAAGCCTTGTTCAAAGCCCACCTCTTCAATGTTGCTTTTGGCACCTAACCTTTTTACCTTTCAGGAAATCTTGACTGCCCCAATTTGACTGCCCCTTCTTGACTGACTGTACATTTGTCCTTTAGATTGTAAGCTCTTTGAGCAGGGACTGTCCTTCTATGTAAAATTGTACAGCGCTGCCTAACCCTAGTAGCGCTTTAGAAATGTTAAATAGTAGTAATAGTAGTAGTACATAGGCCCTCCTAGGCCTACTTTAAGGGTTCCCTGGTATCTAGTGGGTTTGAGGCAGGACTTATCCTTATACAGCAGCTTGATCCTACTGATAGTACCACAAGACTACCACTAGGTGTCGTGGCTGCCATTTTGAACCAGGCACTGACAAGAAGCAGGAGCAACTGTGGATCGCTCCTGCCCCAAATCTAGTAGACATCATGAAACCATTAAGGTAGATCCTGAGGGTGGGAGGGTCATAGGGAAGGGGAACCAGGGTAGAAGGGAAGCTCTTGAGAAGGTCTGCTTGGAGGGGGGAAGCTCTTTGGGGGTAATGTTCAAGATAAACCTCTTGTGGGGGGGGGGGGGGGGGGGGTCATGTTTGGGAAGCCATGGGGAGTTCCTCAATGGAAGGGGAAACTAGGGTTCTGCTAAGGCTCCTTTAAGTTGCCTCCTGAAACAGAAGAAAGCTTGGTGGTATTCCAAGAAATAATGAGCTTTCTATGTTCGCCACAAGTTGCTGTTGTTCAATTCATATAGTAGTGAGCTATTTTGCATGCATTTGCATGCCTTGCATCTCATTACTATGTAACCCACAGTACATCATAATAAAATGTGTTATGGTAATACAATACACATTATTGCCTTTAAACACTTTAAGGGGCAAATAATTTGCAACAGGGCCATAACAAACCTTAATATCTACCCTTCTTAATGTGCACAAATCAGTTCTCTGTATATTAATTCATAGGTTAACATGCTTTAAATCAATTTTGCATGCACTATTTTTTTAAAGGTACACTTTAAGGGGCCCTTCTATTAAGCTGCACCTAATGCATTAAAAATGGCCCTAATGCAAGATGTGCTGAAGTATTCCACATTAGTTTTGTCATCTTTGTTCACTAACTGTGTGGTAATTAAGTTTTAGAAAACGTTTTGGGAGGGGGCACATCAGAGATGGAGAACGGGCATGGATTTACTATTCAGCTTCCATGCTGACATTAGCGTGTGCTAACTGAATAATGCAGATTTAAAGCGGGAGCCCTAATTACCTTCAAAATAGAAGGCGCTAAGTGCTCCTACATTAGTTTTTTTTTAATGGTTGTGTGCTAATGCTCATGTTAGCGCAATACCAAAAAAAAAGAATGAAAAAAGCCGATTTTTATAGCCGTGCTAGAAATGGGCTTAGTGATATGTGGAAAGACCCGCATAAAGGCACGCTAAGCTACCCTCCTTAATTTTTTTTGCATGCTCTTCCATCCTTTTCTATATTATTGCAGTTCCTTTGCTTTTCTAATTTGTTTAGTGATTGTACACCGCTTTGATTTTCTTTTAAGGAAGGCAGTCACTTAACCCTCCATTGCCTCAGGTACAAACTTAGGTTGTGAGGCCTCCTGGGACAGAGAAATATCCAGTGTACTTGAATGTAACTCACCTTGAGCTACTACTGAAAAAGGTGTGAGCAAAATCTAAATAAATAATCAAGCCTCCTATTAAACATTAAGGGCTAGATTCTATATATGGTGCCTGAAAATACCACGTGGAAAGAAAATATGCCCAGGCATGTTCTCTAAAGTACGCCTAAATTTTATAGAATAGGCTTAAATTTCCACGCGGTATATAGAATACACCAAGCATGAGTCCATGAGACTAAATTTAGTCGCGGTCAATTACGCCAACTAAAACCTGGTGCAAATCCCGATGTCTAAATTAGGCACAGAGCGAATGTATTCTATAACAATGTGCATAGATTTTAGAAACGCCCACAACCCACCCATTCCGCTCCCATAACCATGCCTTTTCAACTATGCGACTTAGAATTTACATGCCCCACATTATAGAATACTCTTGGCAATTCTAATTAATGCCAATTAGTGCTGGTAATTGCTTGTTAGCATCCAATTATCAGCACTGATTAGCTTGTTAACTAATTAAGGGGTATGTTTACTAAAGTGCATTAGTGTTTTTAGCACACACCTAAAATTAGCACGCTCTAACTGTGTAGGCACCCATAGGAATAGTATGGGTGTCTACATGGTTAGATTGTGCTAAAAATGCTAGCCCGCCCTTAGCGCTGCTTAATAAACGGGGTGATAGTTATGTGCATTGTTGTGGAAATCGAGGAAATAAATATAGAATCCAGGGGTAAACATTTAGTAAAAGGGCCCTTAAGAAACCAGATGCACACTAACAAATGCACATCCCTAGTATGCATCTTTCTGCTATTAACATATATTATTCCAGGTATGTTTTTGCTTTACTTTCCAACAGGAAAAGAAAAAAAAAACATTTAAGATTCTTAATCTTCTTAGTAATATCAGATACAGGTTTTAATGTGAAAAACACCCCACCCAGCTTTCTAACTAAGCCAAAACTTGTGTAAACACAGTACATTTGTTTGTTGTACTCAAATGGAAACTGTCCTGCATTTCAAGATGACTAAGACCATTTCTTAATGTCAATTAAACAGAAATGCCTTTTTCTCAGAAAATCATCATATGACTTCTAGAACTAGTCAAAAGATCAAAAGAACACTGCTGTAGACAACTTGCAATGCCACATTATTCTGAGAAACATGATTAACATTTGGTAGCAATTAGAATGCACTTGGTGGGGGGAGCGGAGGGAGAGAGGATGAGAGAAAGGTGTGTTAGCAGGTGACATTTGTAATGCATGTAAACTCAGAGCATTATACAGAAATGATGTCACATACATGATTTTAGGAGGCCAGAGGGGTACAGGAGATGGGAATGACGCACAGACGTGTGATGAAAGAGGGAGTAGATGTGTTGATATCTGTCTTTTCCATGTGACCTTTTGCCACCAGACCTTTTTAAAAAAACACTTATTGTATACTAGCTATGGAGGTTGCCTTTAATTTTCAGTTGATAGGTGAAAGTGCTTGGAATATAATTTGAGGGTAACCTATCACCAAACCAAAAAAATAACCCAATCCAAAACAAACAAAAAAAACCATGGTTAGATATTCAGCTAGCGGCTGGGAGTGGTTTTTTAGCCACTGCTGGAATTATTCCTGCATATTCAATGCCAGACCATGTCCAGGGCCAGCATTTAATGTCTGGGATTATATGGCCGCCTATCCCTTATCTGGTTAATCGGCCCTTTTACTAAGCCACGAAAGTACTAACGCATGTTTACTGCAGCTAAAAATACCTTACTGCAGGATGTGCTGAGGCATCTCTCGATAAGTTTTTGGATCTGCACATGCTACCCACGCACTAAAAAATTAAATTTATTTTTTAGCATGGGGGTGGGTGGGCTGGGGCCAGAGAGTGGGAGGGTTCAGCGCTAATTGGCTAGCATAGCTACATTGCCACATACTAACTGATTAGCATGTGGTTAGCACTTGAGCCACTACCTCCTACAAAATAGGTGGTGGTAGGACTCACACACTAATGGCCACATGTTACTGGGAAAATTAGCATGACCCACGTAAGGATATGCTAAGACCATGTTTTACTACAATTTGGTAAAAGGGCCCCTAAGTATGATAAACAGTGCTAACTCTGGGATTCTATATATTGTGCCTTAACTTCTGTGAGGAAATCGAAGCGTATTCTATAACAATGAGTGTAACTTAATTGGTTAACTAGCTAATCAGCGCTGTTAATTGGATGCTTACAAGCAATTAGCACTAATTGGCTTTAATTATGACTTACATGCAGAAGTTGCTAAACATATTTTGTAATGTGGTGTGTGTAAATTTCAAGTTACACAGTTGAAAACAGGGTGTGGTTATGGGCGTGGAATAGGTGGGTAATGGGCATTTTGAAAATCTATGTGCATTGTTATAGAATACACCTGCTCTGCACCTAATTTAGGCATTGGGATTTACACCAAGTAAAACATGGCCTAAATGGATGTGATCAAATTTAGTCACATGGAGAGGCGCTCGGCATTATTTAATATACTGTGCAGGAATTTTAAGCATATTCTATAAAATTTAGGCGTACTTTAGAGGATACACCTAGGTGTATTTTTTTCAGGTGCCATATATAGAGTCTAGCCCTAATGCCTAAGTGACATAAAAATAAGGCTGCCTTAATAGATGTCCTCAGAGCATAAGTAGAAATATGACAAAAATGTTAATTTTATCATTGACAGTAAAGGAATAGTAGCACAGGAAGATATGGAGAACAGAATAGAACAGGCTTATGCATATGTTCATTAAAGTAAAGAACAACTAATAATTTACCAGCCCTTTAACCAGCACATCTGCATAGTCTACTGCACTACAGAATGGCTGCTTGATAACAGAGAGCCACTAAATATCAAGAAGGAAAAGGATATCCATCTTTCTGGATACAGAAAAAGTGCACCCAGAGGATGGCCATTGGAGCTGGGACAAGGAAGACCAGGATCTATAGTGCAATACTACTACTACTTGACATTTCTAAATACCTGCAATCACATCTGAGTCCAGACTCTAGATCTTTAAGATATTTGAGAGGAAGAGGAAGAGGAAGCGAGAGAGAGAGAGAGAGAGAGGGAGAGAGAGAGAGAACGAGAGAGAACCAAAGTTCTTCATAGGCAAAGGAAAGTCCAAGAAAAAGTGAAGTGAATGTACTTGGAACATATTTTTTTATATACTGCTGATTGATTGGATTTTTGCTTTGCCTTTCTTAAATCCTTTAAGTATGTTCTTGGTTCAGAAAACAAGCTGGACTGGAGTTTGAGTTTGTGGAGGTGAGTGTGAGTGGTAGAGAGAGTGGATCAAAGGAGCTAAAGACCTTCCAGTTAACCTGGCCCTGACGTAGATCCATGATCTCAGCAAGGTAAACCTAGAATAACAGTATTGCCTCCTTGAAGATGTACCCTTGATATGTAGTGAGGGATACCAGAAAGGAGCCACATATTCATGCAGTTATAATGTCTCATTTGGATTAATGCTACATTCGATACTTTGGCATATCAACAAAGAGAGTAGGTTAGTTGCAACAAGTGCAAAATTCTGGAGCCATATTGTTAAAATTGGTGAAACAGAGATATCATGTTTCACTTCACTGACTGCTGATCTATTTGTGGATTTGTATTAAAGCCTTCATTTTAATGTATTTTATTTATTTATTTGGATTTTGCTCACACCTTTTTCAGTAGTAGCTCAAGGTGAGTTACATTCAGGTACACTGGATGTTTGTAAGTTTTGGACCTGTTCAATGCCTTGCTATTTTTCTGAGTGCTTATTATGTTATCATCTAACTCATTCTCTTCATTCTCAGTGTCACATAGAGATCTGAGAGTAGAAAAAGACTAAGGGCTTCTCTTACAATGCCACACTAGTGGTTCCCGCGTGGCAAATAAGAGGAAGCCCATAGGAATTGAATGGGCTTCCTCTCATTTGGTGCACCAGGAATCGGTAGCACGGCTTTGTAAAAAAGGTCCCAAATTAGTTATTTCTTCTGTTATATTTCAGCATGGTGGAATGAACCTTCACTAATTCTGTGGGCTTTGGTTGACCTTGGCAAATTTAAGAAAGCTTGGAAGACATTTATGTTTCCTAAATTTTGAATTATATCCTATGAGCCTTAACATATGACTAGCTACTACTAAAGGAGGTAGATTCTATTTGGGGGGGGGGGGGGAGGTGGAACAAAATTATTTCTATGAACTTTACTATCCAGATATCGCTGATCTATGGTTGTCTTTCTTTCTTTCTTTTTGTTTGTTTTACTGGAGCAGCTCCTAAACAACTCAAATGCCTCTATGTGATAGTGGGTATGTGAACACCCAAATCTTTCCTTAGAGGGAGCCCTGGAAGTTGTGGGTGCCAGAGAACACCAATCTACAAGAGGTACAGGATCTGGATAATCATAACTGAAAACTGGAGCGCTCTCCACAAACCTTGGAGAAAAGACTGCTTACATCCTGATACCGACCTCAGATTTCAGAAACTCTAATGTGCTTTGATTATGGAGAAGAAGGCCATTTTGCCAAGAAGTATTCTGAAACAAGAGAAGATGTTATGGAAAATAATAGGATGACACTCCATGCTTGGTTGCTTAACTAGTCTCCTTGGAAAACATTATGGAAACTGAGATTAAAGAGAAGTTGTGTAAGGCCATCCATAGACAAGTATAGTAGAGACATAGAGGGGCATAATCGAATGGAAACGTCTATCTCCATGGGCGTTTATCTCCGAGAATGGGTCCGTGAAGGGGCGGACCAAAGCGTATTTTCGAAAAACATGAACGTTTATCTTTTTTTGAGCTGGGCATTTTTGTTTTTCAGCGATAATGGAAACCGAAAGCGCCCAGCTCAAAAACGAATAACTCCAAGACATTTATTCGTGGGAGGGGCCAGGATTCGTAGTGCACTGGTCCCCCTCACATGCCAGGACACCAACCGGGCACCCTAGGGGGCACTTTAAAAAAAACAACAACAAGGTAAAACAGCTCCCAGGTGCATAGCACCCTTCCCTTGGGTGTTGAGCCCCCCAAATCCCCCTCAAAACCCACTGCCCACAAGTCTACACCATTACTATAGCCCTAAGGGGTGAAGGGGGCACCTACATGTGGGTACAGTGGGTTTGGGGGGCGGTTTGGAGGGCTCCCATTTACCAGCACAAGTGTAACAGGTGGGGGGGGGGATGGGCCTGGGTCCACCTGCCTGAAGTCCACTGCACCCCCTAATAACTGCTCCAGTGACCTGCATACTGCTGCCAGGGAGGTGAGTATGACATTTGAGGGTGAAAATAAAAAGTTGTGAAACGGCATATTTTGTGGTGGGAGGGGGTTTGTGACCACTGGGGGAGTCAGGGGAGGTCATCCCCGATTCCCTCCAGTGGTCATCTGATCATTTAGGGCACTTTTTGGGGCCTTATTCATGAAAAAACAGGGTCCAGGAAAAGTGCCCTAAATTCTCGCTAAAAAACGCATATTTTGTTTTCCATTATCAGCGAAAGGCGCCCATCTGATCGCCCGATAACCACGCCCCAGTTCCGCCTTCACCACGCCTTCGACATGCCCCCATCAACTTTGTCTGCATCTGCGACGGAGTGCAGTTGAAAACGTCCAAATTCGGCTTTCGATTATACCGCTTTATTCATTTTTGTGAGATAAACGTCTATCTCCCGATTTGGGTCACAATATAGGCGTTTTTCTATTTCGATTATAAGCAGGATAGTAAGTATCTCCAACCTGAAGACTTGGCAACCAAGAAAGGTCGTAGGGGACTCAGTGGGGCAGCACCTAGGGAATTCCTCATGAAGGGAGCAACTGCAACCGCAGAGGCAGAATGTAAAAGCAATTATCTCAGTGGCCAACCTCAATAAAAAAAAATATGAGAACCTTTTTAGAAAGAAAGTAGAAACATTAACCTACCTACTGAGGAAGACGGTTCCTTTTGTGGTCTTAGAAATCAAAAGAAGCCTTTCATGTGTTGAACAAGGTATTGTGTTCAGAGTCAGTGTTGATGAGCTCCAACTTCAACTGCCCCTTCATAGTACAGACAAACATGTGAGAAGGTGGTGTGGGAGACATTCAGGCTCAAGTGAAGGATAGCCAAGAACATCCAGTAGCCTTTCTAAGCTGAAAATTACTGCTGTGGGAAATTAACATGTGCAGCAATTTATTAGGAAGCACTGGCAATAAAATGGACACTGGAGGTATCTTGCTATTACCTGCTGGGGCACAGGTTCCCCTTGGACAGGCCACTTGTGTTTCAAGTAGATACTTAGAACAAGAAGACCAGTACTAGGGCTATGTGCTGGTCCCTACGCCTCTAAACATTCACCTTTGAGGTACAGCATAGACAGACAAGGACAGTAGAATGCAGACTTACTTTCTTGGGAGGTGGACCCAGCAGAGGAAGGTGCTGAGTGGAAAGAGGTGTATGGCAGTATATAGGAGAGATTCCAGGTCCACCGTAAGGGTCACAACACCCCTAGCCCACCTTAACAGGAATCCAGCTGAGAAACAGAGAACAGAGGATGGACTTCAGAATAAGAAGTTTAAAACCCCTGGCCCCTAGTGAAGCAGGGATGCTCAGGCAAGGAGGAGGAGGAAGGCTTAGAGAATCTGATGAGATCAAATATATGTAAATACTGACATTATGTTATTTGAAGCTTTCAAATCATACTGCTTTGTCACCCTCCTGTCTCCAGGCATATCTCACCTGTCCCTCTTCCTGTCTCTCACCTATCCACCCCCATCCTGTTAGACTGACACTGGAATGCTTTGATATTTCACTTATATATACTATCATCTACCAATATTTGCTTATTTCTGATCTGACGAAGAAGGGCAACCTTCAAAAGCTAATCAAGAAATGTATTAAGTTATGTCCAATAAAAAAGGTATCATCTTATTTTCTTTTTCATGTTTTATTTTGATTACCTTTAAAGGTAAGCCAGAAACTGTGTATCTTCTGTTTTGAATAGATACTTTGGAACCTAGCCTTAGCTATCTGCTGTCTCAAGGGCTTCAACGCAAGTTAAGAACCTCAGTCTACCAACTCAGGCTATCAGTGGAAGACTATAGAAGCTGATGAGGAAAAGGCAAATTGCTTATTAAATATTGCCATTGGTGTTCACTGAAGACTTCAAACAAAGAAAAAGAAAAGAATCTCTGTAGATCATCCGAAAGAGTGGAGATGGCCAAACACATGGAGCATGAAATACAGATGCAAATGAAAGGTCTTATTAATGGGCTGACCCAACACAGCTGTGTTTTGGCACAATGCCTGTGCCAGGGATCATTGTCCGTGTCAAAAAGCTGATTTATGGAGTATCCACAGTGCCCAGGAGTCATACAACACATCAAACATGTTTGTGTGACTGTGGATCTACAGCCAAACTGTTCTGTTTGCTAATAGAGAAGTTATGAAAGAAAGCACAAAGCTGTCAGGGCATACACTGAAAGCTAGACTGGGGGGGGGGGGGGGGTGTTGTCAGGGTAGAGGGGAGCTGCAATGGTGGTAGGGAGCTTAGGGTTATCCAGACTGGAGTGGGAAGGGATCAAAGGGGTGGGGCATGAATATCAGGAGCTGTGATTGCCAAAACTTTACTTACTAGGCTGCAGACACTTCAGAATATAGCTATTCACCTACTGTGCTACGTATGAAAATTTCATCATGTCACATCTGTTTTACAGGATCATCGTTGGCAACCAAGTCAATATCACGTCCAGTTTAAAGTGTTATTTTTAGGTTTCAAGACTTTTCGACAATGTACTCTTTTAAATCTGTCCTCATGAACTATTCCATATTCCTCAACATGGGTATTACATTCTATTATTAATGACCACTGCATGGTTTTTACCAGGGCCTCATCTTGCCCAGCTTGAAATAACTCGTTGCAGTGCATTCTTTTTTGTTGTTCCCCATATTTGGAATTCCATGCCTTTTTCTCTCTGTAGTGAAATTTAAGTCTCTGTTGAAGGCTTGGTTATTCAAGCAGGCTTATACTGGCTGATTAAAACAGCTTCTTAGGGTGGCTGGTGCCTGGGAGAGGGAAGAGCTATGTCTGTTTTATTGGAGTGCTTGATTTCGCTTGTGTGTCAAATCATTGTAGTTCCTTTTCCTTGCTTTTATTTTTATTTTATTGTTAACTGCCTTTCTCTGTTTGTCAGTTAAAGTTGGTATACAAATAAATAAATAAATACATACATACTGTTTTTTTCTATTCCTGGACCACCAGCTTGGATTACAACTCAAGAAGCTTGACATCCCGATAACAATAAAGATAAAAAATAAATCAGCATTCAGAAAGTACATATTTCTGGAATAGGAAGACCTTCACCACTTTCCTAAATAAAAGATAATTTCACAACATTCTAATTTGTATTGGAATGAATTCCAAAATTTAACTGACTGATGTATCATTCAATGCAGAAAATGCGAAGAAGGGTGCTTCACTGGGGAGACAGATCAGATGTTAAAGACAAGAATCAACTCTCAAAGATATTGGATTAGATGCCACAATGCAAACTAAGGTGGGGAACACTTGTCAAGACCAGAGCACTGCATCAATGACCTTATTATGATCAAGATGTTTAAAACAATCCAGGAACATAACACTTTCAAAGTTAAAATGATCAGGTACATAAGAACATTAGAGTAGTCATACTGGGTCAGACCAATGGTCCATCTTGCCCAGTATCTTGCCTTCCAAACAGTGGCAAAGCCAGGTCACCAGTACCTGGCAGAAACCCAAATCGTGGAAACACTCCATACTACAAATCCCAGGGCAAGCAGTTGATTCCCATGTCTGTCTCAATAGCAGACTATGGACTTTTCCTCCAGGAATTTGTCCAAACCTTTTTTAAACCTAGATATGCTAATCGCTGTTACCACGCCCTTCAGCAAAGAGTTCCAGAGCTTAACTATTTGTTGAGCGAAAAAATATTTCCTCCTATTTGTTTTAAAAGTATTTCTATGTAACTTCTTTGAGTGTCCCCTAGTCTTTGTACTTTTGGAACAAGTAAAAAATTGATTTACTTCTACTTTTTCTACACCACTCAGGATTTTGTAGACCTCAGTCATATCTCCCCTCATCCGTCTCTTTTCCAAGCTGAAGAGCCCTAACCTCTTTAGCCTTTCCTCATACGAGAGGAGTTCCATCCCCTTTATCATTTTAGTCGCTCTTTTTTGAACCTTTTCCAATTCCTCTATATCTTTTTTTGTGATATGGTGACCAGAACTGAATGCAATGCTCAAGGTGTGAACGCACCATGGAAACTAATAAGAAAGGTCTTTACAAAGATCTGGGTTTCCTATCACATTATAGGGCTCCTTTTCAAAACAGAAAAACATCCAAAAATGACATAACAGGCAGATATACATATTTCTTGCAGAAAAATGTTTAAAATGTATAATATAGCAAAAACAAAATACCCAAGTCTGCTAGTTGCTGAAAAAAAGACGTTCCCAGAGGGGTGTTTTGTGGGTGTGACATGGGCAGTGTTACATGATGAACATTTATTGCCAATAATGAAGAGCAAAATGACTTCCTGGTGTTGGAAAGAAAAATGCCCCAAATTAGATCTGCTTTAAAAGTGTCTGGGGAAAGGCTAGACCTGTCTTTAGACCTAATTTTGATTTTGCTGAGTTGGAGAGTGGAGAGGTGGAAGTGGTTGTTTGTGAGAAATAGTGGCGAGATGCTGAGTGCTTTGTTACCTTTGTGTATTTGCCCCAGTCTGAACCTTTGACCCTCACATTTCCTGCTTTGCCTCCTCTGTTTCACCTCCTCAGCTCCTTGCCCACACCTGCTAGGCCCCAGGCCACACCTATGACTTCTGCTGTATCTTGCCCCCTTCCCTCACTGTTCCAAACCCCTGCTTGTCCTCCGTCTCTCAGTTTGTCCACTCCCAGTTTGTCACTGTGCAACACACATCTGTGTTGCAGATGTGTGTGTGCTGACTGTGTGCTGCAGCTGTGGTGGAAGAGTGAGTGCCATGTGCTGCAGCATTGAATGGTTAGTGTGTGTGTGTGTGTGTTGGGGGGGGGGGGGGGTCCCATAATTATTTGTCATAGGATATTCTGTACATTCTGATTTTATTACATGTATTACAATATATTTCCATACCGCTGAAACCTCCAGGTTTTTAGTGGTTTACAATAATTAAAATGTTTTGTTATTCTTTATGACAAATCAATAACATGGAATTGATTTGCAACAACAAAGTGACCTCACTGTATGAGACCCCACCTGTGTATGGTGCTTGCACATGAGTGGTGCTGTGATCCTGTGGGGCACTGCTTCACACTCACCTTTCCAACCTGCTCCTTATTTGTCTCCATGCCCTCATGGAGATATTGTGTAAAGGCAGGTGGTTGTGGTGCTTGAGGATTTGGAGGACCAGGAGCTCTGACTCCCACATGGAGATATTGGGCTCCCTGCACAGTGACATAGCTGTGCACACTGACAAATGTTCTTCCATGTGCAGAGGTATATATGCACGTTTTGCATGTGGAGGGAACATCCTGCCATTGCTGCAGACGTTTTCTCAATGCGGGGACCAATACCGGCATTACACGTTTTGTGTAGTGTATTTTCATTGGCGGAAACGTTTATTTCTGAATGTCTATGACATTTCTAAATATTTTTTTTCTGTATTTTTCAGAAAACGTTTAGTTCTTTCTTCCACTATGGACTTTCACTTTTAGACATTTTCTGATAAATGTTTATTTTACCATTTGAACATCATATCAAAAATGCCCCTCTATATACCATAAAATGTTACTGTTTCGCCACCTTCACATCACCCCTCCATCTTTCCCTCTTTCCCCTCCACCTTATCTCCTTCAGACTATCACTGCAATGGTTTTATGATACACTTACAGAATCTAGTATATAGTAATCTTTTGGACATGATGTCCTGGCCTGAGGAAAGGCTAGTTTTTAAAAAAATGCCTTGTTAGTCCAATGAAAAGCATATCACTTTATGTTCTTACATAGTAACATAGTAGATGACGGCAGAAAAAGACCTGCACGGTCCATCCAGTCTGCCCATCAAGATAACTCATATTTGCTACTTTTTGTGTATACCCTACTTTGATTTGTACCTGTGCTCTTCAAGGCACAGACCGTATAAGTCTGCCCAGCACTATCCCCGCCTCCCAACCACCAGCCCCGCCTCCCAACCACCGGCTCTGGCACAGACCGTATAAGTCTGCCCAGCACTATCCTCGCCTCCCAACCACCAGCCCTGCCTCCCAACCACTGGCTCTGGCACAGACTGTACAAGTCTGCCCAGCACTATCTCCGCCTCCCAACCACCAGTCTCGCTTCCCACCACCGGCTCTGGCACAGACCATATAAGTCTGCCCAGCACTATCCCCGCCTCCCAACCACCAGCCCCACCTCCCGATCTTGACTAAGCTCCTGAGGATCCATTCCTCTACTTTGAAGTGGTCTAACAGCAGATTCACTACTATTACCAAATATTGTCACAGCAGAGTGAAAACCTGTTCCATCTTCTTTCTCTCTTCCGAAAACATAAAACTTATGCCCTCATCATCTCTTGCCTCCATTATTATCTTGTCCTCTGGCCTCTCTTTTCTCCACTTTACCTTATATCCTATTCTTTCGTAATGCAATAGAAAGGTGTATTTTTTTCTGATGAGAACTTTGTTTCTGCTTTTCTCCACCTTAACACCTTGTCTACAATTTTCATTCATTAACATATGCCTGTTTTTGAATGACCCTTTGCATCTCCCCTTTCTACACTCAATTCTTAGACCTTATTATATCCCCTGATAACAAGCTATTGCTTTTCCCCTTGCTTTCATTTCAAAGTATTTTGTAAGTTCCATGATATATCTTGACAAAGGAATTGAAAAATACAGAGTGACTCCCCTATTTCTTGTAATCTATATCCAGGAGTTTATGACACCTCCTGCACATGGTACTTGGTACAGACATCTCTTCTCTGACCCCCTTGGGGGTTGCTGTTACCTTCATTACTTTTCCCTTGCTATAAACTGGGTGTCATCATCACTCTGCCGTACTCAGTTCCACAGTCCCTATCTTGCCATCTTCAAGTCCAGCTGAATTTGCATATTTTCTGTGAAATTCCACCAGTCTTCCTTAGACCTACTTTTCCTGCAATCTGTCTTTTCATTGAGGTAGGAATTCCTTTACCCAGTCTGACTGCATTAACTCATAAATTTAGATTTTGATTGTAAACCCTTTGAGGACTGGGAAAGACCAAGGGTATCTATGTAATTTGCCTTGAGCTACCAATGAAAGTGCTGTAAGTTATGGGTCTCATTAAAAAAAATATCCAAAAACATCATAAGGTGGGAGGACATTTTGTCTCAAAAACATACAAGTTGCAATTTATGAAACCCTGATTTTAGATGTTTTGCTCCATAGTTCATCCAAATTTCAAGGGGGCGTGTTTTGGGTGGGACCTGGGTGGCACAAAAAAATAAATATTTTTTCTGCATTAATGGAAGAAAACAAAAATGTCTAGGGTCAAAATTAAGACATTTTTGGCTAGACCTCTTTCAGTCATGACTAAGAGCCCTGTTTACTAAGCCACGCTAGAGGCACATTAGTGCTTTAAGCGTGCGCTAACCATTAGCGTACGCTAACTGCGTAGGCACCCACAATATTCCTATGGGCGCCAACACAGTTAGCGCGTGCAAATTTTGTGCACACACTAAAAACGCTAGCACGCCTTAGTAAACAGGGCCCTAAGTGTCCAAAAGGTGCCCTAAAAGACCACTGGAGGGATTAAGGCATAATCTCTGTATTCCCCAAGTGGTCACTGTCCTCCTCTCATCCCCAAAGTTGTGACAGAAGCAAAACATACCAGCCTCTATGACAGCTTCAGATATTATGACCAGACCTATTAAAGCAGCAAGTAGTCCTTGGAGTAGTCTAGTGGTCAGGGTAGTACATTGTAGAGAAGGGGACCCAGGCCCATATCCCACTCTAACTGTTACACTTGTGGTGGAATGTGTGAGTCTTCCAAAGCCCACCAAAAACCTTCTGTACCTACATATAGGTGACACCTGCAGGCATAAGAGCTGTTGTAATGGTGTACATTTGGGTTCAGTAGGTTTTTGGTGAGTTTTGGAAGGCACAATATAAGGGGGCAACGGTGAGATATGTACCTGGGACCTTTTATGTGAAGTCCACTGTAGTGCCCCCTAGGGTGTCCCACTGCTCTGCTGAGATGTCTGTGTTGCGAGTCTACTAAGAATGCTGCCCCCCCATACATCTCAATGGTGTATTTTCCCCTTGGACTTTTTTTAAATGATCCTAAAGATAGTCACAGTGAGCACAAAAACAACTAGCAAATGGATATTTTTGAAACAAAAAAGTTGGACATTTTTCTGGTTTGAAATTGACCATGTTCGCTACTGGATTTTTGGACATTTTTCACAAAACATCCAAAATTGGATTTAGACATGATAACAAAAATGCCCCTCCATGTTTTCTAACTTAAGCCTAAAAATAAGAACATTTTTAAACTATTTTTAATACAATTCCCCAAAATACATTTCACTAAACATCCAGTTGTCTGTATATTCAGAATGTTATTTCTGTATCAGCAGGTCAACCTTAGTGCCAGCACTGTATGCCTCAGGACAAGCACAATAAATGAAAATGGATCCCAAGCATAAAGTTTTTCCTATAAAGCTGCTATCTTTATGGCAGTGAAACAATCGTCCAACATTTTCCATTGAGGTCAAAGAGATTTTTTTCCTCATAGAGTGCCAGATAGACAGTGTGTTCTTTCAGGTTACAGAGACACAGGGAAGGCACACCGGCTTCAGACACCTGTGGGAAAAAAAGTCTCACTCAGGAAAGCATGTAATTCAGTGGAGGAACTGTACAACTGCAGACTCTGAGGCTAGATTCACAATAGATTAACACAGAGTCTAAACTGAGTCCAGGATCATGTTCTTACTAATTAAAGTCATCGCAGGTAGTTTATTGAATAAACTGTATAATGTACAGGTATTAGAGTAGCTGGCATATAGAACGAAAATGTAAGTAATGAAAACCTCTGTGAGTGAAGCTCTTTCAAACTGAGCCTGAAGTTTTAAGTTAAGGGACTTTCTATCCCTCTGTGTGTCCAGTATCTGGGAAGCATTTTATAATCATAGTAAGGTGTTAAAAATATAGATTGTAGGATAATATAGTTTTTGCCTTGGTGAAGTTTGTTTTATTATTCTGCCATTTTTTTTTGTCATCAGGTTGGCAGTGAAAATGTTGCCCTTGTTTTTGAAAACGTGTTTTGTGTTTCTCTTGCCCTTCTCTGCAGTTCTCACATTCCCATCAAAAAGGTTGACCTTACCTTTATCAGGGTATATCCTTCCTGTCCTTTCTTCCTGGAACAGACCGGCTGTACCCAGCTTTCTGCATGAATTACTGGAACCTGGCAGCTGTTTAATCCAGTGTACCGATCCCTTGCCTACAAAGGACTGAGCTGATTGTTCCTTCAGCACAAGGAAACTTGTGGCATCATGAAAGGCACCTGCGTACTTCATATCTCAGTTTCAGCAAGACACTCCCTATACCGTGTCTGCCTATTCCCTGAAGGCAGGTAAGCTAAGCAGCAGGTTTCTATAAATCAATCTCTTAGTGGTATGCTGGCTGTACACACTGCTGCATTACCTTTCTCTGCTGCCACTAATCTCATCCCAACAAGTCATAAGAACAGAAGAATAGCCATACTGGGTCAGACCAAGTATCCTGCTTCCAACAGTAGCCAACCCAGGTCACACGTACCTGGCAGAATTCCAAATAGTAGCAAGGCAGTCATCCTTGTTGTGTTTCCTGCTGATCATGAAGTAAGAGCTAGTTTTAATGCACATTTCAAAGTAATTCTGAGTAAAGTGGTGTAGTAGCCGTGCCAGTCCACTTTTAAAGGTAATAAATAGAAATAAACAAACCTAGAAAGAAAATAAGATGGTGCCTTTTTAATGGACTAAATACATTTTTCAATTAGTTTTCAAAGGCAACCCTTTTTCTTCAGATCTGTATGGTGTTCTATACTTATTCCATGCACTATTCTGTAATAACTATTATGATGCAAGCATTCATGTGGTTTATTTACTATTGACTTAATCATTGTCTACTTAGGGAGAGCTGGAATCAGCTCTCACTGCTGCACTCATGCTGGCACTAACATCATTGGCAATGTTTACAATGCTTTAAATCTTTACAGTGTTTACCTTGATTATCAGAGATGAGCTGTTATTTTTTCATATTTAAACTTTCTGTATCTGCTACGTTCTAATTTTATAATCCAAAAGAAACGCTCAGTGCTCAAGGTGATTACACCAAATATATCCTTTTAAAGACTTCAGTGACAACTCTTTTCACATGGATACACAGTCCATGGCTCGCCTACCTCCTTATCGGTCATACTAACTTTGCAAAATTTAACATATATTTAATGGTCCTCATAACACCAGTTTACCTCCCCCCCCATTCCGAGAAGACAGGGGTATGGAAATTAGTGAAAACTGCCAGAATCCCTCGAGGGAAGAAGAAATGAAGGTGTTGGAGGATGACAGACTATAGCATACAAGATAGAAATCAAGAAGAGCCTTTTTGTGGTTCATTTGCATTTAGAAATTTGCATATGGATGTGAATCTTCCAGAAGGAGCTTTCCTGTTGAGACTAAGGGGTCCTTGACCCATAATCGAAAAAAACAAGGACGTCTCTGATGAACACTTGGATGTTTTCACCCAGACGAGTTTTTATTTTGACTAAGGCACAAAAAGGTGCCTGAAATGACCAGATGACCACCGGAGAGAATCGGGGATGACCTCCCGTTACTCTCCCAGTGGTCACTAACTCCCTCCCACCCTCAAAAACATCTTTAAAAATATTTTGTGCCAGCCTCAGATGTCATACTCAGGTCCATGACAGTGCATGCAAGACCCTGGAGCAGTTATAGTGGGTACTGCAGTGCACTTCAGACAGGGGGACCCAGGCTCATATCTGTTACACTTGTAGAGGAAACAGCGAGCTCTCCAAAACCCACCACAAACCCACTGTACCCACCTTAAGGTGCCCCCCTTCACCCTTAAGGGCTATGGTAGTAGTGTACAGTTGTGGGTAGTGGGTTTTGGGGGGGGGGGGTTGGGGGGCTCAGCACACAAGGTAAGGGAGCTATGTACCTGGGAGCATTTTATGAAGTCCACTGCAGTGCCCCCTAGGGTGCCCAGTTGGTGTCCTGGCATGTCAGGGGGACCAGTGCACTATAAATATTGGCTCCTCCCATGCCCAAATGGCTTGCATTAGGACATTTTTGACATAGATGTCTTTGGTTTTGAAAATCGACAAAAGTCAGAAACATCCATGTCTAGGGACGTTCCTGATGCCATTTTCGAAACGAAAGATGGACATCCATCTTGTTTCAAAAACACGAGTTTCCCCACCTCTGGATTTTGCCATTTTGTAAGGACGTCCAAATCGGAACTTGGACGTTCCTTTCTAAAATGCCCCTCTATATGGCCTATCCAGTCTGCCCATCCATGCAGTCTACTTTCCCTATCACTCCCTTAGAGATCCTATGTACTTGTCTCAGTTACTGTTTATGTCTCCACTACTTCCACAGGGAGGCTGTTCCACGAATTCACCACCCTTTCCATGAAGAACTATTTCCTCAGGTTACTTCACCTTCATAGTTACCTTATACTAGTGTAGACCTTAAGAGTTAGCACCCAAGAAAAAGATCTAGGTGTCATTTTAGACAATATGCTGAAATCTTCTGTTCAGTTTGCGACAATGGTCAAAAAAGCAAACAGTATTATATTATATTGCTTCTGTATTGCTCCATGGTGCAACCTCACCTTGACTATTGCATTCAATTCTGCTCACTGATTCGCAAAAAAGATATGGAGGAATTATAAAAGGTTCAAAGAAGAGTGACCAAAATGATAAAGGGGATGGAGCTCCTCCCACATGAGGAAAGGCTAAAGAGGTTAGGGCTCTTCAGCTTGGAAAAGAGATGGCTGAGAGGGAATATGAATGAGGTCTACAAAATCCTGAGTGGTGTAGAACGGATAAAAGTGAGTCAATTGTTCACTCTTTCAAAAAGTACAAAGACCAGGGGACACTCAATAAAATTACATAGAAATACTTTTAAAACAAATAGGAGGAAATATTTTTCACTCAAAGAATAGTTAAGGTCTGGAACTCGTTGCTGGAGGATGTGGTAACAGAGATTAGCATATCTAGGTTTAAAAAAAGGTTTGGACAAGTTCCTGGAGGAAAAGTCCATTGTGTGCTATTTAGACAGACATGAGGGAAGCTACTGCTTGCCCCAGGATTGGTAGCATGGAATGTTGCTACTATTTGGGTATCTGCCAGGTACATTTGACCTGAATTGGCCACTGTTGGAAGCAGGATACTGAGCTAGATGAACCATTAGACTGACCCAGTATGGCTATTCTTATGTCTTATATTCTCTCCAGTGGTCATTTGGGGCATCTTTTGTGACTTAGTCATTATTAAAGAGGTCTAGCCCAAGACCTCCAGGTTTTAGCTTTGGATATTTTTACTTTGTTCCATTATAGCAAAAAAAAACGTTCAAGTTTTAGGAACACCCAGATCCCACCTCCAACATGCCCCCTTGTGATTTGGATGCAGTGCAGATGAACTGCATAGAAAAACATTTTTAAAACGTGCTTCAAAAATAATTATTCCTTCTGCTGCTTTGTGCTTTTTTTTAATAACTTTTTTCTGTTCCAAAAATGAGCCCCATTAAGCAGAGTACAAATGATACATCATAAAATTCAAATTTTTGAAAGGTATGAATCCGCAGACAAACATTTCCCAGATAGGGAAGGTGATAGAATTAGAGGATGTGAATTGAGATTGAAAGGGAACTGACTCAGGAATAATGTCAGGAAGTATTTTTTCACGGAGAAGGTGGTAGGTACCTGGAATACCCTTCCGCGGGAGGTGGTGGAGATGCAAACGGTAACGGAATTCAAAAATGCAAAGGATAAACATAAAGTAATTCTGTCTGGAAGTAATGGGTCCAAAAAGCTTAGCAGAGATTAGGTAGCAACCCTGCTAATTGGGTAGCAAAGTCGGTTTTGCCACGATCGTGGCTGAATAAATTTGGATGGGCTGCAGTGGAGCTTTTCAGGGGCTTGACAACTTCAGAAATTTAGAACAAGGACAGTGCCGGGAAGACTTCTATGATCTGTGCCCTGAAAATGGCAAGGACAAATCAAGATCAGGTATACACATATGAAGTATCACATCATACCATATGTAATGAGTTTATCTTGTTGGGCAGACTGGATGGACCGTACAGGTCTTTATCTGTCATCATCTACTATGTTACTCATGTTAGCATCTTATTAGTGTTGAAGAAACACACATAACTTACAGTACTATGGGGTCCTTTTACAAAGCTGCAGTAAACAGTGGCCTTAACGTGCCCTTTTATTTATTTTATTTATTTACGTCAATTTATATACCGTATCTTATTGTAACTGCAAGACAGAACGGTTTACAATTTGTAAAATAGAAAAAGAGCAATACAACATTATATGTACAGTTTGGACAAACAATGGAACTCCAATCATTACAGGAAAGCACAGCAAAACCAAAAATTAGCTACATAAGATAAAAACAGTATAAATCATGATTTAGTATACAGGAAAGCACCGCAAATACAGAATTGAGTACATAGTATAAACTACACAAACATAAACAGTACAAATTATGATTTAATATACATTGAAGATACCCTTTTATAACCTTATGCAGGTTTTCTCCTGCATGCTAAGGCCACTTCTTCAGTGGCTAGAAAATGGCCAATTTTCCAGTTTCCTAATTAATGGCCATGCGCTAATGTTGCCATTAGCGAGCAAACACCCACAGAAGGTGATCTCTCCACAGGAGAACCAAAGACAGTGTATTTTTCTTCCAGTTTGAGTGCAGACCGACATACAGCGTTTGGCAGAGATAAGTGCAGCGACCCATCGCATATGATATCTCTGTTAACATTTTTTTTACTGCGAGTCATCTGATTCCCAAGGTATTTTACATGAAGGACTAATAGACCCCTGACGCAGGCCTCCTCGGCCGAAACACGTCACGTATCGGGTTGTTTTATTGATTTGAATAAAGACCTTGTTTAGAAAGACGCCAACTGTGAGAGGTTTTTATTGGATCCACTGTTGTTTGTTTGCCATTAACGAGCAGTCATTAACAAAAATTAGAGTGTGTATGTACTTACCATCACCTATTACGTAGGCTGTAAGGGCTCATGTGCAAATCCTGTAATGTAGATGTGCTGATTAGCGGAGAAATGCCCACTCTTTGCCCCAGACAAACCCTCTCAGCCAAAAAAAATAAAAAATATTTTTTTTAGCATGTGGGTAGCGCACACATATTTGGAACTACTGTGTGATGCCTGAGCTAGCCCCAGGGTAAGCCATTTTAAGCTGTGTTAAACACATACAAATGCTTACCACAGCTTAGCAAAAGGACCCCTCTGTAAGTTACACACTTAAGTGGAAGACCCACCCGTGCTCTGCACATTTGCATATATGCATTATGTAAGTTAAGCAGGTATTTGTAGAATAGAATTTAGGGACAATTTTGGTATTAACATGCATATATATGCACATATGCATACACAGTAAATGCAATTATTCTAAACATTTATGCATGTAATGGGTGCATAAATATTATTACCTATGTATTGCATTAGTTCAATAAAAAAAAGTCACCTTATATATTTTTATTTATTGACCTTTTTTCTCCTTTGTTCAGCAAGAAGCAATAAAATAATAATCCACTGTACTTTGAAAAATGTCCTTGGCAGAGGAATGAACGGATTGGCATCTGTTTCCCTATCCACTGAGAACTTTATAGTGTCTCAGGATGCTGCAATCTGAAACTAGGGTAAGTAGTTGAGAAGGAAGTAAAAGGAGGGGAAAATTATAATTTTATTATTCAGCCAGCAGCACAGGGTGACTGCTTAAGTTAGTGCTGCACCAGAACATTTTCTGCAGCCATGCAGCTAATAAAACAAGAATTCTGAGAAGCCTCGGTAGCATTATATCTGACCTTCTTTACCACTTAAAATCCCAGGACCAAATATGTTATGCAGAGAGAAACTGCCTACTGTACCTGAAGTTAACTGGCCTGTATGGGCAGGCACATGCGTGAAATTAAGGGCTTCCTTGTAATCTTGAGCATGTCACTTAACTCGCCTCAGGTACAAAGTTGGATAGTAAGTCCTGTGGGGACAGTAAAATACTTACTGTACTTGAAGGTAACTTTCCTTTAGCCACAACTGACATGAGCTTAAATCAAAAATCCCCTTCCTTCCCCTTCTCTTAAATTATGGACAAGGCATTAGAGGCATAATTCTATGCAGAGCCAACCAGTTTTAAGCAGCTTAACCCCTAGTAGTAGTACTGTGAGACTATCGCTAGGAATCGGATCCACCATTTTGAACCCTAGATTTGGCTTGGCAGGAGTAGAGGGGGTTGTTCCTGTCCCATAGACTAGACTACCAAGATATGTGTAGGTAAGTGACGTGGAGGGTCAGACGGATGGTTCTGCATTGTGGGGGGAGGGATATTGCCAATTGGGGCACAAGATTCCTATGGGGAGGGGCTCGGCAAAGGGGAGGTTGCAGGTCAGGAGGTGAACAGATAAGGGAAATCATCGTGAGGGTAGGGCCTTGAGAGGGTTGTGATCGGAGAAGGACTTGATTGGGGTGTCTGATCAGGGTGAAGGGTGAGCAGAGGGGTTTGTGTTCAGAAGGGTGGGGGGGGGGGGGCTTGATTGAGGTAGAGCGTGATTGAGGGCAATTCATTGGGTAGGGGATGATGAGGGTAATTGATTGAAGGTAATCAGGGGGTTGATCCAGGTTGCACCACCACAGCAGATTATTTTCTTCTTTTACATTGAGCTGGCAACAGGTTACATGCATTGGCAGATAGTGAGAGAGCACTCACGCTATCTGCCACTGCATGCAATGGGATGCCTGTGTGGTGAGTGACTGCTCTGTGTGGTAAATGCAGGGCAGATGCTGGACACGCCCCCTGCATTTATCACACAGGTTTTGCCCTCACTACACAGTAACCTTTGCAGGTATGTTGCAGTAAGTGCAAAAAACTTACCACACTGTAATAAAAGGCCCCTGAGTGACTTTAATTCCCAGTCTCTGAAACTATGGGGCTGATATTCAGGCCACAGGAGGTAGTCCAGCTAACTCCTATGGTCAGCGTGAGATTGGCTATTCAATGCCAGGCTGTTTCCAGTGACCAGCATTAAATATCCGGTTTATTTTTGGCCAGTTTAAACTTAGCAGGCCAAGCCAATATTCAGCACTGGCTGTTTAAGTTTAAATGGGCCAAAGACAGGTCTGCTATTTCGATGGCCCGATTTGGCTGCCAAACCTAGCCAGCAATGCACTGAATATTAGCGGATAGCTGGTTATATCGCACAATACAACCAATTAGTTGCTAAGCACTGACTGAGAATATTCAGCAGGAGATAACCAGCATTCCTATATTTAGGCGTGTCCTGTGTGGTAAGTACTTCAGCATTAGCTTGTCTAGCTGTACTGGCACGTTGACTTCCATAGGGGTGGGTCCTCCAGTCTGACACATCCTTAGTTGAGAGCACTGAAAACTACTCTCAATCTGCCTGCTGTAAGTGGTTTCCATGCAGTAAAAGTCCTTCATGTAGCTACTCCATAAAGTTAAGGTGAAATAATCAAACCAGATAATTTTTTATGTCACTTACTATTTTTTTATGTCACTTAGGGGCCCCTTTTACCAAGCTGCTGCAAAAAAAGGCCAGCACTGGTGTCAGTGCGTGTTTTACATGCGCATTGAGGTCCCTTTTACCGCAGCTGATAAAAGGGAAGGTCTCGTTTTTCTGCAGAAAATGGCCAGGCTGCAAGTAAACACTTGCCGAGTGGCTATTTCTGGGGGAAGCCCTTACTGCCACCCATTGAGGTGGCGGTAAGGGCTCCCACGATAACCCAGCGGTAACTGGGCAGCATGCGGCACTGCCCAATTACCACTGGGTAATACATACATTTTTGTAGTGCTGGAAATGACGGCGCAGTAGGGGTGGGAAGTACCACTGGGCTGCTGCGGTAGCCTGATGGTACTTCTGTTATAGCAAGCAGTAAGCCCATGTTGAGCTTACCACCGCTTAGTAAAAGGAGCCCTTAGTAATAAACTGACCGATATTCAGCACTATTTAACTGGCCAGGAATGGCTCCTGATCAGTTAAATAGCATTTATTATTATTATTAATTACATTTGTACCCCGCGCTTCCCCACACATAGCAGGTTCAATGTGGCTTACATAGTAAATAGAATTACAAAGTCTTGAAGGAGAATGTTACAAGCTGTAGTAAACATAGTAGTAGTGGGGTTTTGAGGATATGTAAATTGAGCATGGAGAGGTAAACAAAGATAGGATGAGCAAAAGGAGAAGAGATTGGAAGGGGTATAGCTGACTAACTGCTAATATTCATCAGGAATTAACCAGTTACCTCCGCTGAAAATTCGCAGTTAGCACATAGAGGCTAACTGGCCACATCACGCAATATAGCCAGCTATCTGCAAATATTCAAGTGCTGGCTGGCTAAGTTTAGCAGCCATATCAGACCGCCTAAATAGCAGTCCTACTTTTGATCACTATAAACTTAACCAGCCAGCACTGAATATTCACTAAGCCGGTTAAGCTTGAGCCAGTCAAAATAAAAAAAAAGGATATTCAATGCCAGTCACCAGAAATGGTCTGGCATTGAATATCTGGGGTCAGCACCAAATCGCAGCAAAGGTCAATTCTATAGACTCTAAGGAACCCTTTTACTAAGCCGCATAAGCGTCTATGTATGCCCAACGTGTGCCAAAATGGAGTTACTACTTACTACTACTTATCATTTCTATAGCGCTACTAGACGTACGCAGCACTGTACACTTGAACATGAAGAGACAGTCCCTGTTCGACGGAACTTACAATCTAATTAGGACAGACAAAGAGGACAAACAAGAGATAAGGGAATATTAAAGTGAGGATGATAAAGTAAGGGCTCTGAACAAGTGAATAAGGGTTAGGAGTTAAAAGCAGCACCAAAAAGGTGGGCTTTTAGCTTAGATTTGAAGACGGCCAGAGTTACCGCCTGACTACAACGTGGCTCTTGCAGTAATTTCATTTTTGGCGCATGTCCGATACGCTTGTCTGAAAAATATTTTTTATTTTTGGGCGCATGTAACGGACGTGCTCCAAGTGGCATTTGACACACGTAGGTCATTACCACTTGGATTCTTTACCGCTAGGTCAATGGCTCAGACCTAAAATAGACACATGGCAATTTTGATTTTGCTGCATGTCCATTTTCGGCAAAAAAAGACCCTTTTTACAGGCACGCTAAAAAATGGATCGGCGCGCCCCCCAAAACCCACACCTACATTACTGCAAGCCATTTTTCAGCGCCCAAGTCCCGCCTTCACTACGCCTCCGACACGCCCCCTACTACTGCTAGGGGATCAATGGTGCAATTTTAAACCCAAGCACTGATGGGGCAGAAGAATCTGGAATTGCTCCTCCTTCCCCAGTAGACATTAGGGAAATCCTCAGTAAGAGTCGGGTTGGGGGTGGGGGTTGGAGGGTTTAAGGAGGGTTTAATGGTTGATATTAGGGTGGTAGGGGTTTATAAAGTTATGTCAGAGGGAGAAGGATATATTAAGTGATATCAAAGTGGATTGGTGATGGGGGCATATGGAGTTATAGTGAGGGGTTACAGGTGGGGTTGGAAGTGATGTCAGAGGGGATCAAGGATGGGCAAGTTTAGATGTCTGTTAAGGTTTCATAATGTGTGCCAGGAGGACTGAGGATTTGAATTTGGTTTCCTCCTGTGAATTTGTTTGGACCCCAGGTCTAAACTGGTAGCTGGTACTTGTATGTGCCTCTGGGTAGGTGCAATGCTCAAAATGGAAATCTTATTTCACATACATTTATTCCCATTTTGAGATGGCCCAAATCACACTCCTTTGAAATCTCCTTATGATGTGGATCTCCATGTGTAAATAGCAGTTTTCTGAAACCTTCATTTACACTTGTAAATTGTCTACACATGTAAGCACTGTTCACAAAATAACATTCACAGGTATCTTGTTCAAATGATGCAGCCTACGAAGACATTCTTTAATTCAAATAATCGGCTGTGCTAAAGGTAAGATGTTTCAAGTCAAGGCAGAGGCATCTATTCAGTAAGTGGTGGGACATGTGTGGCAGAGGAGCCTGATGCATGAGACTCCACTGTTTTTAGAAAACATAGCCAACACTGTATGAATGTTCAAAAGGGAATTCTGTTTAGGCTCACTTTCTAAATCACCTCTTAGTTATAATCTGCAGCCATGCTTCTCTGGGCATTAAATACATTCTGGAGATTGAAAGTAATTGGCTTTCCATTTTCAAACTACTTCCAAAGCTGTCTTGTTGCAATCTGACCCTAGAAAACCCAAGCAGTGCATTATCCTCGCTCTGATTGTTTATCAGATCCAGCCAGAAAAATTAAGGAAGTAGTCAATCACGCCTGTACCTGTGAGTAACACTCTGCATTCTCTTTGCAGTCATGCTGCTGCTACTGTGTTCCAGAACCTGTTTATTTTCGGCAGGAGGGAGCAAATGGCCATTTAGTCTGTGTAAAGTAGTTGCCAGATGCTGGTGTACTGGCTCTTCAAACTTTCTAAAGCTAACAATTTGGGTCATTCCAAAGCGACCATCAATGTTAGTTGAGCAAGAACAGACAGGCTATTTATCACTGGATGGGAGGCCTCCTATGTGCATCTTTAGGTCCTTAGGAAACTGTTATTGTCATGAGCACAGGTGGAATATGTTAGGAGCACCTCTGAACTGAAGCCTGTAGTGTAATGTAGAGACAGACTTCTTAGCCGTTATGCTCTTTTTAGAAAATGTTCAGATTATACATTATAATATATACATTTAAAAGTCTGAAGGGCCCTTCTACTTATGAGTGTTAAATTTTGGGCGTAACATCTTATAATGCAGCCATTTACAACCTAAGTCTATATATTGCACTCAAAATTGTGCGTACAAATTTAATTGACAAACGAGTGAAATAGCGCCGGCAATTGGGCACTAATATTTGTTTATTGGCAGTAATTGGCATGAATCTAAATTTACGTGTGCATCTTTAGGTGGGTGCTGAGATCTGCACATACATTTTATGTGTGGATTAGAAAAGGGCGGTGCGGCCATGGGAGGGGCGTGGGCAGATCAGGGGTGCTCCTGGAATTTGCACTCAGTGTTACAGAGTAAGGGAGACCTACAAGTAATTTAGGCGCAGGAATTTACACCAGGTTTAAGTTGGTGTAAATCCTTGTGCCCAATTTTGGGCACAGATCCTGGCACCAAACACTATTCTATAAACAGTGCCCAACTCTGAGTGCCATTTATAAAATAGCGCTTAATGCTAATTTTCATCAGTACCCAAAGTTGGGTGCCATTTGTAGAATTTAGCCCAAATATTCCTGCAGCCTCAGAGACTGTCAGCAAACCCTCCAGTGTTTCCCCCAAAACCTAATATTTTAGGCATATATGTCCTTGTTACCAGTGTGAGTGTAGAGGGAAAGGAAAATGGGATTTGATATACCACCTTTCTGAGGTTTTTGCAACTACATTCAAAGCAGTTTACATATATTCAGGTACTTATTTTGTACCAGGGGCAATGAAGGGTTAAGTGACTTGCCCAGAGTCACAAGGAGCTGCAGTAGGAATTGAACTCAGTTCCCCAGGATCAAAGTCCACTGTACTAACCACTAGGCTACTCCTCCACTAGAGAACATTTCAAAGCGGATTGCCCAGATAATCCCAAGCCTGCACTAAAGAGCATTCCAGTTCCTGCACCAAGGCAAGCGGCTTTCGTGGGTGGCTCCAGTACCATGAAAGAGACCCACGCAGTTGCCGCAGCACAAAAAGTTACTGGCCGTTCATCATGCAAGGAAGCAGATAGGTTTCCACAACACTATAGCACCCCAGTAACCATGAATCAGATCCAGGTAGCTGAGCTTGTGGACACTGGCTCTAGCATGACTTTGTTACGACCAGAGCTAGTGCCGGAAGATGCCATTCTGCCAGGGCATACTACCAGAGAGACTGTACCCACTGCTCGAGTATTCCTGGTTTGGGGTACCAAGCCTGGATACAGAGAAGTAGGAATAATGCAAAACATGCCGGTGCCAATGCTGTGTGGGACCAACATGGGTCCGATGAACATTACCCTTGATAGTGGAGTCAGCATTTCTGATACGGTGACCTGTAGTCAGGCCCGGGCGGCCCAACAAACAGAAGCAGCAGAGATCACCTCTCCAGTTCCAGATCTGGAGCCATTACAGGTGGGACCAGCTGACCATGCGACAGGAAAAGGCGCTACAGTGCTTCCAGCAGCAGCAGTTCCAGAAGTGACCGGGGCCTTGAGTATGGAACAGCCTGACTTAACTGAATCACCTGTTGATCAGACCAGCAGAGACTCTTTCTGTTATGGATACAGATATAGGACAACGACATGCTTCTCAGGAAGCACAGCGCTCTGACCCTGACCTGGAAGCCCTGAGGCAGAGAGCTGTCAACCAATCAGTGAGACTTGTAAAGATCGTATCCTATGGAAAGGGGGCTTGTTGTAATCCTGTTGATCCTAACAGGCCATGGACAGCAGGCAAGCAGTTTATAGTGCCCAGGGCATACAGAGAACAATTCCTACAGATTGCACATGACATTCCACTAGCAGGACATCAGGGGGTGACATGCACACACAATAGATTGACACAGAACTTCTATGGGCCGGGAGTATCTCGAGTTGAACCTGACTATTGTTGAACCTGTGATGCGTGACAAAGAGTGGATAAGACCCAAGATCACCCCCGACCTCCCCTGAAACCTTTACCCATTATCAGTGAGCCCTTTGAAAGAATAGGTGTGGATATAGTGGGGTCTCTAGCTGTCCCTAGATATATATTGACAGTGGTGTACTTTGCTACCAGATAGCCTGAAGCAGTAGCCTTATCCTCCATAGAATCAGAAAAAATTGCCACTGCTCTGCAAGAAATATTTTCCCAGGTACGATATCCACAAGAAATACTCTCAGACCAAGGGACACAATTTATGTCTGAGTTGATCCAGAATCTGTAGGCACACTGTGGAGTGAAATCTATGTGCACCACACCATATCACCCTGAAACTAACGTGTTGGTGGAGAGATTTAATGGGACATTTGTGGGTGTTTTAAAATGTTTTTATATTACAAAGGAAGGCCCAATACTTTTTGGCTAGGGTCCAACAAAGGGTTACTCCAGTCTTGCTTATTTGAATTTATTTTCTCTGTCCAATGGCTTGATGAAAACAGACATCAGGCCTACTGGTTAAATGAGAAAGATCTGGGTCTTTTATTTCTACTCCTCTGGGATCCTTCTGGGTCTTTTTTTTTTACTCCTCTGTGATCCTAATGAACAACAAGCTGAACATACAAAAGATATCAGACAGAAAAATCCTCATCTAGTCCAGCAAAATCTGCTACCATTGTAAAAAGGCTCTCTCTACCAGTTACATAAACAGTGGGGGCCTGGACTCCACTCATTCCCTAGGTACCACCATGACTCCGCTGGCTACTGCACTCTAGTTCTTGTAACTCAAATGGCTTGGGTGTGATGATAAAAGGCAACAAAAATTCTCAGAGCATTAAATATGGAGGCACAGAGGAATACCCACTGTATCTGATTTTGTAACCTGTCCTGACCTTGGGTTTGGAAAGACAAGTAATTAAACCCAAAATGAAATCTAAAATTGGGATAGAAAAGCAAATGACATACCAATATCTTATTTTTAAGTCAGGAATTATTAGATATGGAAACACACTGACCTGTAGGATAAATACATTGACATCACAGCTCGGAAATATTCATGCCATCTGATTCTGACATCATTTTGAAAGCAAAGAAGGTCAAGAAAAAACTGGTAGGTGAGATCTTTCATTAGACTAGCTTAATACATGTGCAGATGCCTTTTGAGAGCTGAACTCACTTCATCAGTTCAATGGAAAATAAACAGGTTAATACTAAGGTGGTTGTTGCTTGAATATACAAGGTAAATTGCAGGTTGGAATACAATAGCAATGCGGTAGAGGTTGTTTTCAAAACTGTACAAAAATGTAAAGTAAACATACCAATCACGATTCAAGATGGAAATTATTGGTTTTGGAATTTGTACCTGGTGATCTCAGCTTAATTAAAATATAAAACACTCTGCATTAAACAGTCATCTTTCACTCAGCCTGTATATGTTCGTATGGTCAGTGGGAGACGTTGCGTTTCCTGGCAGAATAGGTGTTTAGGGTGGGGGGGGGGGGGGGTGGGGGGAGAAGATGATGTTCTGAATCATGTCAGCCTGCTAGCTCAAGCTGAGTCATTGACAGGATCCTCTGCTCTTTGGGTAACTGAAAATGGAGTATACATTAAGAGCAAGGCTTATGGAAACACCAAATAATATATAGAAATAAAAAAAGAGGAAGATGTGTAAAACCATTTTGCATTTAGTGAACACAATATAGTATGATATAACAATTAAAAAACATCAATAGGTCTGTGGGTACCAATAATGATATTTTTCAATAGATTCTTATACAAAAGACACCTATATTAAAGGAGAATTAGAAAGGCTGAAAACTCTTGACTCAGCTTAATCATATCCCAAACCTCAGGGATAGATCTATGCTGAAGATGCTTCATCACTGCCTCAACCCTTTTAATACATTTGTATCCATTATTTCTATTTGCAAATAAAACTCATCATGTCAATTACATTCATATATCCAATCAACAAATATCCAAATGGATTAACTTATCTGTTGAATCCAAGAGCAAGAAATTTCCTTTAGCAATGTCCAAAAGATGCACCTTGACATCTAGTGAGTTTTTTTGGTATTTATTTATTTATTTGTTGCATTTGTATCCCACCTTATCCCACCTCTTTGCAGGCTCACTCCATAGCATATTCTCCAAGTACTTCACAGTACGAACTGCAATAAGAGTCTTAACAGTGATATTTAATAGTCAGATGTCGGGAACGCTGATAAATGGTCCTGTCAAAATGGTATATGAAATGACAGATGAGTTGGAAAAATCTCTGGGTAGGTGTGAATAAAAGCTCAAGGTGTCACAGGACAGTACAGACTAGTAACAAATGAGGTGGAGACCTAAGCAAGGAGCAGGAAGCTGTTGGATCAGTGAAAAGAGCAGTGCTTTTTTTGTAGAAAAAAAGGTGCCGGTACTCTGGGCAGGGTCACCACATATGGCTCCACCCCTATGATAGCCACACCCACATTAACCACACCCCCTATACCAGCCATGGCGCATATAAACAGACATCATTTAAAATATTATAGTACTATAGGAGAAAAAAATAACGTGATTTTTTTTCATGATAAATAATCTCTGTAAGCTCTTACAGCTCCAGTATACCCAGTGCAAAATAAGACAGCCAATGTAAATTCTCAAATTGGACATATTACAAACACTAAAATGAAAATAAAATGATTTTTTTCTACCTTTGTTGTCCGGTGACTGTTTTTCTTTCCATATTGGTCCCAGTCTATGATTCTGCTTTCCTTTGTTTTCGCTTAACTCTTCTGTGCCATTTGTCATTTTTGTCTCCTTTTTCTTTGCTTTCTTCAATATTTTTCAGGCTCTCTCTCTGTCCAGATTTAATTCATTCTTACTATCCATTCTTTAATTTCCTTCATCTACCTGTGGCTTTTCATCTTTTCCTCACCCTTGTTCTCCCCATGCCCCTTCCTCTTATTCTCCAGTCTTTCTCTATTCCCCTTTTCCATCCAGCAGCTCTGCTTTCTCTCCCCATCCTTCCAGTGTCTCCCCTATTTCTTTCTGCATTCTTCCATCCATCGTCTTCCCTCTTTCTCTCCCCATCCTTCCATTTTCCCTCTCTCTCTCCCCATCCTTCCATCTGTTTTCCCCCCTCTCTCTCCCCATCCTTCCATCTGTTTTTCCCCCTCTCTCTCCCCATCCTTCCATCTGTTTTCCCCTCTCTCTCCCCATCCTTCCATCTGTTTTTCCCTCGCTCCCCAATCCTTCCATCTGTGTTTTCCCTCTCTCTCCCCATCCTTCCATCTGTTTTTCCCCTCTCTCCCCATCCTTCCATCTGTTTTTCCCCTCTCCCCAATCCTTCCATCTGTTTTCCCCCTCTCTCCCCAATCCTTCCATCTGTTTTTCCCTCTCTCTCCCCATCCTTCCCTCTGTTGTTTTCCCTCTCTCTCCCCAATCCTTCCCTCTGTTGTTTCCCTCTTTCTCTCTCTCCCCAATCCTTCCCTCTGTTGGTTTCCCTCTTCTTTCTCTCCCCAATCCTTCCCTCTGTTGGTTTCCCTCTTTCCCTCTCTCCCCAATCCTTCCCTCTGTTGGTTTCCCTCTTTCTCTCTCTCTCCCCCAATCCTTCCCTCTGTTGGTTTCCCTCTTTCCCTCTCTCCCCAATCCTTCCCTCTGTTGGTTTCCCTCTTTCTCTCTCTCCCCAATCCTTCCCTCTGTTGGTTTCCCTCTTTCTCTCTCTCCCCAATCCTTCCCTCTGTTGGTTTCCCTCTTTCCCTCTCTCCCCAATCCTTCCCTCTGTTGGTTTCCCTCTTTCTCTCTCTCCCCAATCCTTCCCTCTGTTGTTTTCCCTCTTTCTCTCTCTCCCCAATCTTTCCCTCTGTTGGTTTCCCTCTTCCCCTCTCTCCCCAATCCTTCCCTCTGTTGGTTTCCCTCTTTCTCTCCCCAATCGTTCCCCCCCCCGCGACACTCCGGGCGAGTCCTGCACTTAGTTTTTTTTTTTTTAAGACTCAGAACGTGCGAACGATGCAGCCGGCAGCGATTGAAAGAGGCTGTCTGGGCTGGCGTCTGCGTCGGAGCTTCCCTCACCCTCTGCGAGTCCCGCAAAACAGGAAGTTGTAACAACGAAGGCGGGACTCGCAGAGGGTGAGGGAAGCTTCGACGCAGACGCCAGCCCAGACAGCCTCTTTCAATCGCTGCCGGCTGCATCGTTCGCACGTTCTGAGTCTTAAAAAAAAAAAAAACTAAGTGCAGGACTCGCCCGGAGTGTCGCGGGGGGTGGGGGGGGGGGGGCGGGGCAGGCAAAAAAAGGTGCCGGTACGCCGTACCGTTGCGTACCGGCACAAAAAAAGCACTGGAAAAGAGAGAAGAATATTCCTTAGCATAGAGAGGAATTTTAAGAAGAATTTCTTCAAGAAAGGGGAGTGCTATGAGCTAGGAAGTACCTCTGTACTACTAGGTCAGAGGAGTTAGATTGTTCTGTTTGCTGAGCACATGGACTTACTGAGATCACCAAGACATAGGATGCACAGATACATTCCAAATTGGAGGGAGAGAATTTGCAAATATTTTATTGGTGACCAGGAAATGATAAATCATTTGATCTAACCAATTAGGATGGAATTAAGTGGAGTGTCCAAAATTCTGCGACACGACTTGCTTTCCGCCAGAATCGTTATACCCACACTAGCCTGCTCCTCAAGTCACTTCACTGGCTCCCTGTCCGCTTCCGCATTCAGTTTAAACTTCTTGTACTGACCTTTAAATGCATCCACTCTGCAGCCCCCCATTACCTCTCCGCTCTCATCTCTCCCTACATTCCTCCCCGTGAACTCCGCTCACTGGACAAGTCTATCTTGTCGTCCTCCTTCTCCTCCACTGCTAACTCCAGGCTTCGCTCCTTTTCTCTCGCGGCACCTTATGCCTGGAATAAACTTCCTGAACCTATATGTCTAGCTCCATCTCTACCTGTTTTCAAATCTATGCTGAAAACCTACCTTTTCATTGCTGCTTTTAGCTCCTAGCCACAATTGCCCTCCCCTTGTCCCTTCTCACCTATTACTTCCCTCACCCGTAACTATCTTGTCTGTCTGTATTATTTAGATTGTAAGCTCTTTTGAGCAGGGACTGTCTCTTTGTATCAGGTGTTCAGCGCTGCGTGCGTCTGGTAGCGCTATACAAATGCTAATAATAATAATAATACAGGTAAAAGAGATTTTTCTATTAGTTTTGAGTCTAAATTACAATACAGGACTGATATCGTAACAGTACTTGCCCCTGTTTGATAGAGACACCAGAAGGAACCATAGTGATGCATGCCAACCAATCTCTTTTGAACTGATGTAAATTGACTGCTTGTTCTGTTGTAAATAATATCAAACTACCCTCAACTAAAACAACATTCTCTGAGAATATCAAGAACTTGTGTGGTGTTTTGTGAGAAACGAGACTTGAGTTTTTTGTTCCCCCTGTTAGAGGATCTTGAAAACTAGTCTTCCTTTCAACAGAAAATAACCTCTTTGCCTGCGTTATGCATGACAGCACTTTCTTATTTCATGATGACAGAGCTCAAACCTTAATTATGAATAGAAAAAATTGAGAAAATGACGACAGATAAAGACTACAGTATAAGGTTCATTTATTCTGCCCAAACAACTTCTTGTTATGATGCCACAGATCTGAGTCAGTCTCTGGTTGTCACTTCACTTTTTTGTGGCTATTGGAGTCTCTTAGGGGCCCGTTTACTAAGGCACATAGGCCTGTCCTAATTTTCTATCCTATCCTAGTTTTAGATTTTGATTAGGGTTTAATTTGGAACTACCGCCTGGCTACCGTGTGCCCAGGGCGGTAATTCCATTTTTTACATGCGTCTGATACATATGGTAGAAAATATTTTTTATTTTCTACCGCGTGGCGCTAACCAGGCGGTAATCGGCAGTGTACGTGTGAAGACGATTACCCCCCAAAAGGCCTTTTTTGCAGGTGTGCTGAAAAATGGATCTGCGCGCGTCCAATACATGCGCCTACAATGGTGCAGGCTATTTTCGGTGCACCTTAGTAAAAGGACCCCTGAAATTCTCTTACTGCTTTTGCTTCTACTAGCTCAACTGGAAGGCAGTTCAATACATATATCACTCTTTCTGTGAAGAAGTATTTTTCAGTGGTACTCCTGAGCTTCAAATAATGGCTTTTGTTCATTATTATATCTTGGAGATATTTTGACACCTCAGTCATATCCATCTTCTAACACAGTAACATAGTAAATGTCGACAAAGACCTGCATGGTACATCCTGCCCAACAAGGTGACCAGAGCTGAACCTGGCACACTGCACAGGTTCCACTATTTCATGATTAAACACAATTGGAAGCCCTGTTAATAGTTGAGAACACCTTGAGAGGTAGGACTTGTGTTTTAAGTTGGGTGGCTGTCGGAAAGCCAGCACTGGTGGGGATGGGAATATCTCTTTCAGTAATTAATCCTCCTGGAATAGAATCCCCCTTATAGTGACATACAACCCAGAGCTGGAAAAATGAAGAAAAATCATAAAAGATCTTCAGCCTCTACTCCAGGAGGATGAATTACTGAAAGAGATATTCCCATCCCCACCAGTGCTGGCTTTCCGACAGCCACCCAACTTAAAACACAAGCTAATCAGAAGTAAGCTCCCAACACAGACTCAAAAAGAAGAGAATGGCACACATCCTTGCAATATATCCAGCTGCAAGCTATGCCAAAACATTTCACAGGACTCCACAGTCATTCACAAAGGAAAAATATTCAACATAAAGGAATCCTTTATATGCTCATCTTCCAATGTGGTATACATCATTCAGTGTAAAAAATGTGATGAAGGATGCTATATTGGAGAAACAAGCCAGATGATAAAGACAAGATTTAATTTACATAGATATCACATGAAAAATGCCAGTGCCAGCCAGGGTTCCACTCCTGTGGGGCAGCACTTTACAAAACCAGAACACTGTACCAGTGATTTCATAGTAAGAATCCTGAAAGGTAACTTTAAAACAATAGAGGAACGTAAGACCTTTGAAGTCAGAATGATTGCATATTTTGACACCCACCAGACAGGACTTAACAAAGATCTGGGTTTTCTAGCCCGTTATAAACCATAACATTGTATTGCTCTGTTTGTCACCCTCCTCTCACCTATCCACCCCCATCCTGTTAGACTGTCACTGAAATGCGTTGATGTTCCCATGCATATCTCCTGGTCTCTCACCTATCCACCCCCACCTTGTAAGAGTGTCACTGAAATGCTTTGATGTTTCACTTATATATACTGTCATCTACCAACACTTGCTTATTTCCGATCTGACGAAGAAGGGCAACCATCGAAAGCTAATAAAGAAATGTATTAAGTTATGTCCAATAAAAAAGGTATCATCTTATTTTCTTTTCCATGTTTTATTTCTATTGATTACCTTCAATTCTATCAGTATTCTGGGATGAATACCATCCGGTCCAGGAGATTTGCTACTCTTCAATTTGTCAAATTGCCCCATTACATCCTCCAGGTTTATAGAGATTTCATTCAGTTTCTCTGACTTGTCAGCTTTGAATACCATTTCTGGCACCGGTATCTCTTCCTCAGTGAAGACCGAAGCAAAGAATTCATTTAATCTCTCTGCTATGGCTTTATCTTCCCTGATTATCTCTTTTACCCCTCAGTCATCTAGCGGTCCAACTGATTCTTATGTTGGCTTCTTGCTTTTAATATACCTAAAAAAGTTTTTGCTATGTGTTTTTGCCTCCAACGCAATCTTCTTTGCCTTCCTTATCAGTGCTTTGTATTTGATTTGACTTTCCTTATGCTGTTTCTTATTATTTTCAGTCAGTTCCTTCTTCCATTTTCTGAAGGATTTTCTTTTAGCTATCATAGCTTCCTTCACCTCACTTTTTAACCATGCTGGCTGTCGTTTGGTCTTCCTCCCTCCTTTTTTAATATATGGAATAATTTGGCCTGGGCTTCCAGGATGGTATTTTTGAACAGCATCCACGCCTGATTGCAGAGAAGGGCGACGAAAATGATAAAGTGGATGGGACGACTTTCCTATGAGGAAAGGCTAAAGCGGCTAGGGCTCTTCAGCTTGGAGAAAAGACGACTGAGGGGAGATATGATAGAGGTCTATAAAATAATGAGTGGAGTTGAACGGGTAGATGTGAAGCGTCTGTTCACACTTTCCAAAAATACTAGGACTGGGGTCATGCGATGAAGCTACAATGTAGTAAATTTAAAACGAATCGGAGAAAGGTTTTCTTCACTCAACGTGTAATTAAACTCTGGAATTCGTTGCCAGAGAATGTGGTAAAGGCGGTTAGCTTAGCGGAGTTTAAAAAAGGTTTGGACGGCTTCCTAAAGGAAAAGTCCACAGACCGTTATTAAATGGACTTGGGGAAAATCCACTATTTCTGGGATAAGCAGTATAAAATGTTTTGTACATTTTTTGGGATCTTGCCGCGTATTTGTGACCTGGATTTGCCACTGTTGGAAACAGGATGCTGGGCTCGATGGACCTTTGATCTTTTCCAGTATGGCAATACTTACGTACTTAAATTTTTGACCCTCGCAGCTGCTCCTGTAAGTTTTTTTCCCCACTGTTCTTCTCATTTTATCATACTCTCCTTTTTGAAAGTTAAATGCTAATGTATTGGATTTCCTGTATATACTTACTCCAAAGTGAAAAACACACAAAAACAATACATAGGGATGACTGTGTAGCACCATTCTTATTAAACTGGCCACATAGACATCCCAGCAGAGCAGAGGGGCAGCCTAGTGGTCAGTGCAGTGGACTTCACATAAAGAGACAACATAAAGGGACACAGGTATAAATCCCACCTTAACACCCTTTGTTTATATTGTGAGCCCTCCAGGAACAGCTAAAAACTAACTGTACCTAAGGACACCACTACAAAAGCTCTCAGGTCTGCAGGTGTCTCCTATCTACAGCTACAGTTGGTATTTTGTGGGTTTTAGAAGGCTCAGAATTTCCACCACAATTGTACTATTAAAGTGGGATATGGACCTGGGTCCCTTTCTCTATCCTACTCCTGGGACCAGCTTGCTGCTGTAATAGGAATGGCCATAATATCTGAAGCTGTCACAGAGCCTGGTATGTACTGCCACTGTCACATCTTTGGAGCAGTGGGAGGGAGTCAGTGATCACTGGAGGATTAAGGGGGGGTGATGCCTTAATTCCTCCAGTGGTCAGCTGATTGGTTAGGGAAACTTCTTGTGAGTTTGAAATGATCGAATCAGTGGGACCATTAGATTATGAAGGAGCAAAAGAGGCACTCAGGGAGGACAAGGCCATAGCAGAGAGACTGAATGAATTCTTTGCTTTGGTCTTTAAGGAAGAAGATGTAAGAGATCTACGTGTACCAGAAATGGTTTTCAATGGTGATGATGCAGAGGAACTGAAAGAAATCTCAGTGGACCTGGAAGACACACTGAGCCAAATCGATAAGTTAAAGAGTGATAAATCACCTGGACCAGATGGTATACACCCTAGAGTACTGAAACGACTCAAACACGAAATTGCTGATCTGCTATTAGTGATCTGTAACCTGTTGTTAAAATTGTCCATAGCGCCTGAAGATTGGAGAGTGGTCAAGGTAATTCCAATTTTTAAAAAGGGTTCCAGGGGTGATTTAGGAAATTACAGACCAGTAAGCCTGACTTCAGTGCCGGGAAAAATAGTGGAAACTATTATAAAGAATAAAATTACAGAACACATAGACAAACATGGTTTAATGGGAGTGAGTCAGCATGGTTCAGCCAAGGGAATTCTTGCCTCATCAATTTTCTTCATTTCTTTGAAAACATGAATAAACATGTGGATAAAGGTGAGCCAATTTTCAGAACGCTTTTGATAAAGTTCCTCATGAGAGACTCCTGAGAAAATTAAAGAGTCATGGGATAGGAGGCAATATTCTGTTGTGGATAAGAAATTGGTTATTGGACAGAAAACAGAGGGTAGGGTTAAATGGTCATTTCTCTCAATGGAGGAGGATGAATAGTGGATCTGCAGGGATCTGTAATGGGGCTGGTGCTATTTATCATATGTATAAATGATCTGGAAATTGGAACGATGAATGAGGTGATTAAATTTGCAGATGACATAAAACTATTCAAAGTTGTCAAAACACATGCGGATTGTGAAAAATTGCAGGAAGACATGAAACTGGAAGACTGGGTGTCCAAATGGCAGATGAAATTTAATGTGGACAAATGCAAAGTGATGCATGTTGGGTAGAATAATCTGAATCATAGTTACCTGATGCTAGGGTCTACCTTAGGAGTCAGCACTGAAGAAAAAGATCTAGGTGTCATTGTAGATGATACGCTGAAATCTTCTGCCCAGTGTGTGGTGGCGGCCAAACATGCAAACAGGATGCTAGGATTATTAGGAAAGGGATGCAAAATAAGACCAAGTATATTGTAATGCCTCTGTATGGCTCCATGGTGCGACCTCACCTTGAGTATTGCATTCAATTCTGGTCGCCGTATCTCAAAAAAGATATAACGGAATTAGAAAAGGTTCAAAGAGGATGGAACTCCTCTCATGTGAGGAAAGGCTAAAGAGGTTAGGGCTCTTCAGCTTGCTGGGGGGGGGGGGGGGGGTATGACTGAGGTTTATAAAATCCTGAGTGGTGTAGAACAGGTAAAAGTGAATCGATTTTTCACTCTTTCAAAAAGTACAAAGACCAGAGGACGCTCAGTGAAATTACGTGGAAATACTTTTAAAACAAGTAGGAGTAAATATTTTTCACTCAAAGAATAATTAAGCTCTGGACTCACTGTCAGAGGATATGGCAACAGCAGTTAGGGTATCTAGGTTTAAAAGTTTGGACAAGTTCCTGGAGGGAAGCTTTCCCCGGGATTGGTAGCATGGAATGTTTCTACTAATTTGGGTTCTGCAAGGTACTTGTGACCTGGATTTGCCACTGTTGGAAGCAGGACACTGAGCTAGATAGACCATTGGTCTGACCCAATATGTCTATTCTTATGTTCTTATGAAACAGGTCTAGATAAAGAGTCACAATTTTTCCTTAGACATTTTTATCCTGCTCCATTAACCTTGAAATACTTCTAAAGTTTGGGCCTGCCCAAATCCTATTCAAACACCCCCCCAACATGCCCCCTTGCAATTTAGACAAACTGTGGAGTAATATCCCAATTCAAAGTTTCAAATATTGTGATTTAGACGTTTTGGTGAGAAAAACATCCATCTGCCACTTTGTGGCGCTTTTAAGACATTTTTCTCTTTTGAAAATGAGCAACCTAGTTACTAATAACCTGGGTTAACAGTAAAATAACTTATCTTAATGGTAGCCCACTTTGAAGGGGAGAAATTTTTAATGTGGAGTGGGCTATCGTTAAGACATGTTATTTTACTGTTAACCCAGGTTATTAGCAACTAGGTCTCATTGCATAAAATGGGACCTTTGCTAAAATAACATGAGTTAGTGATAAAATAACATGTCTTAACAGTAGCCCACATTGATAACTTCCTTTCCTAGTAGTGATTCCATAAATTTACCTAACAATGGGGTCTTTTTACTAAGCTGCGGGAAAAAGGGCCGTGCGCAGTGGTGTAGCTAGGTGGGGCACCAGGGGAGCGGCTGCTCCCCCAAATGGAGTTCTGCTGGTGCCTATGTTTTTGTTCTGTTGCATTGAAAATGTGTGCCAGCTGACGTCCGCTCTCGCTCTCCCCACGCTGTCAACCTGCCTCATCTTGGCTCCGCTTCTGACCATGCGGTAGCGCAGAGACTGTTTTTCCCACGCACCAGGGCCCTTTTTACCTCAGCCAGTAAAAGCGCCCCACCCCACCCCCAAAAAATGGACACATGGTGAGATCATTCTTACCGCGTGGCCATTGAGGAGCCTGTACCACCACCCACTGAGATGGTGGTATGGAATCCTGCGATTACTGCCAGTTTACCACCACACTAATCGTTCCTGGGGATTTTTTTTCCCCCCAGAAATGACGCATGCTCGACTTGGAACTACCACTGGCGACCATGTTGAGCCGGCGGTAATCCCAGAAGAGCGAGTAGTAAGCCCACGTTGGGCTTACCGCCACTCCATAAAAGGGCCCCAGTGTGGTTAGTCCAGCTGGCCTATGGCTTCTCATCCCTTTGCTAAATGTGAATGACATTTAGAACAACAATAGCAAAACGCTATTGAGGTTGAGCTCAGAAACAGACCAAATGTATTTGAGACCTTAGGCAAGCTTTCATCTGTGCATCCCCCAAGGCCCACCCTCCCCCTAGGCTTTGCCCTTCATAGGCAAAGAATAAGATAGAGGTCCAAATTTCACTCTGGGAAGAATACCTTGTACATCTAGCCTTAGTATGATGATAATTTTCTTGCTGATTTGACCAGATTGGGCAGTAAAGCAATGTAAAAGCAAACAGTAAAGGGTTGTTTTCTGGGGCAAATGATCAGTGTTTTACAACTAACTAGATTTCAAAAGTAAAATGTCTTAGGCAGAATGTTACAAGGTTGTATTTCTGCATAGGAAGTAGAAGAGTGAGCTCTGAAATATTGCAACATATAATTTTACATTAGTTTTATGCTATAAAATGTCAGAAAATACTCAGGTACCGTGGAGGGGCATAATCGAACGAAAACGTCTATCTCCATGGGCGTTTATCTCTGAGAACGGGTCTGTGAAGGGGCGGACTGAACCGTATTTTCGCAAAAAATAGACTTCCATGTTTTATTCGACAATTTGTGAGCTGGGCGTTTTTATTTTTCAGCGATAATGGAAAATGAAAGCGCCCAGCTCAAAAACGAATAAATCCAAGGCATTTGTTCGTGGGAGGGGCCAGGATTCGTAGTGCACTGGTCCCCCTCACATGCCAGGACAACAACCGGGCACCCTAGGGGGCACTTTTACAAAAACAAAAAAAAAGGTAAAAGAGCTCCCAGGTGCATAGCACCCTTCCCTTGTGTGTTGAGCCCCCCAAATCCCCCTCAAAACCCACTGCCCATAATTCTACACCATTACTATAGCCCTAAGGGGTGAAGGGGGGCACCTACATGTGGGTACAGTGGGTTTGGGGGGTTGGACGACTAATAAGCATTAAGCAGCACAATTGTAACAGGTAGGGGGGGATGGACCTGGGTCCACCTGCCTGAAGTCCACTGCACCCCCTAACAACTGCTCCAGGGACCTGCATACTGCTGCCAGGGAGGTGGGTATGACATTTGATGGTGAAAATAAAAAGTTGTGAAACATTTTTTTGTGGTGGGAGGGGGTTAGTGACCACTGGGGGAGTCAGGGGAGGTCATCCCTGATTCCCTCTGGGGGTAATTGGTCATTTAGGGCACTTTTGGAGGCCTTATTCGTGAAAAAACAGGGTGCAGGACAAGTGCCCTAAATTCTAGCTACAAACGCATACTTTTTTTCCATTATCGGTGAAAGGCGCTCATCTCTGTTCGGGTGATAACCATGCCCCAGTCCCGCCTTCACCATGCCTCCGACACGCCCCCGTCAACTTTGTACGCTTCCGTGATGGAGTGCAGTTGAAAACGTCCAAGTTCGGCTTTCGATTATACCGTGTTATTCGTTTTTGTGAGATAAACGTCCAAAGGGGAGTCGGTTGATATTGTGTATCTGGATTTTCAAAAGGCGTTTGACAAGGTACCTCATGAAAGGCTACAGAGGAAATTGGAGGGTCATGGGATAGGAGGAAATGTCCTATTGTGGATTAAAAACTGGTTGAAGGATAGGAAACAGAGAGTGGGGTTAAATGGGCAGTATTCACAATGGAGAAGGGTAGTTAGTGGGGTTCCTCAGGGGTCCGTGCTAGGACCGCTGCTTTTTAATATATTTATAAATGATTTAGAGATGGGAGTAACTAGCGAGGTAATTAAATTTGCTGATGACACAAAGTTATTCAAAGTCGTTAAATCACGACAGGATTGTGAAAAATTACAAGAGGACCTTACGAGACTGGGAGACTGGGCGGCTAAATGGCAGATGACGTTTAATGTGAGCAAGTGCAAGGTGATGCATGTGGGAAAAAAGAACCCGAATTATAGCTACGTCATGCAAGGTTCCACGTTAGGAGTTACGGACCAAGAAAGGGATCTGGGTGTCGTCGTCGATAACACACTGAAACCTTCTGCTCAGTGTGCTGCTGCGGCTAAGAAAGCGAATAGAATGTTGGGTATTATTAGGAAAGGTATGGAAAACAGGTGTGAGGATGTTATAATGCCGTTGTATCGCTCCATGGTGCGTCCGCACCTTGAGTATTGTGTTCAATTCTGGTCGCCGCATCTCAAGAAAGATATAGTAGAATTGGAAAAGGTGCAGCGAAGGGCGACTAAAATGATAGCGGGGATGGGATGACTTCCCTATGAAGAAAGACTAAGGAGGCTAGGGTTATACAGCTTGGAGAAGAGACGGCTGAGGGGAGACATGATAGAGGTATATAAAATAATGAGTGGAGTGGAACAGGTGGATGTGAAGCTTCTGTTCACGCTTTCCAAAAATACTAGGACTAGGGGGCATGCGATGAAACTACAGTGTAGTAAATTTAAAACAAATCGGAGAACATTTTTCTTCACCCAACGTGTAATTAAACTCTGGAATTCGTTGCCGGAGAAAGTGGTGAAGGCGGTTAGCTTAGCAGAGTTTAAAAAGGGGTTGGACGGTTTCCTAAAGGACAAGTCCATAAACCGCTACTAAACGGACTTGGAAAAATCCAAAATTCCAGGAATAACATGTATAGAATGTTTGTACGTTTGGGAAGCTTGCCAGGTGCCCTTGGCCTGGATTGGCCGCTGTCGTGGACAGGATGCTGGGCTCGATGGACCCTTGGTCTTTTCCCAGTATGGCATTACTTATGTACTTATATACTTATCTCCCGATTTAGGTTGGAACTTGGGCGTTTTTCTCGTTCGATTATAAGCAGGTCAGTGTCCTAGTGTCACATTTTAATATTTCTTATCAATAATCTTTCTATTCTAAGTAAGCAATATTTGTTGAGTCTTGTACTCACTATATAAACAAAGCAGCATTTTAGCATGCCTAGGTTTAATAACTAGTCTGTTACAATAAAAATGTAACCTGAGAAATTCAGATTTGGAACTTAGAAAATTTTGCAGCCAAAAATGTTTCTGTTGTGTGTCTGACTCATCGGATTACTGGAAGAACTCCACCCAGCAAGTAGATGAGAGATTTCAGCCCCAGGGGAGCAGTGAGTCACAAACAAAACGCCAGCACAATGAGCCATAAAATATTCAGAACACAATTTTGAAACAGTTTTACTGGGGGAAAACTAGAAGCAAACATCCACAAAAGTGTCCTTGAATATATGCCCTAGGTGAGTATTTAGATACAAAGCAAACAGAAGAGTAAAGGATAACACACTGACTTCCACATGGGGAGTGTCCAAAAATAAATCTTTATTATGGCACAAACAAAAGACCCGACATGGGCAAAGCATAATAACAAAATAATATGAACCTTGAGGTATTTAAAAAAATATATATATGGGGGTATAAATCACAAAGTACAAAAGTAAAACAGTCAATAAACTCTAAGAATGCTACATGCTAGTGATTCACATAAACCATAAAACTATTCAAATAGTATATTAAAAAGGGGGATAGTTTAAAAAGGTTATATTAAAAAAGGGGAGACGGCTATGTTCACTGAAATAGTCAAAGTAGGATTATCCTAAATGATAAGTGGAAAGGACAAAAACCTGTTGTCTTATACTTATATTTTCTTTTTGATCTCCGTTGTTTGGAGTAATGATTCTACTTTCTTTTGGATTAGTGATCATTATAAGTAGGGTAAAAGTTTGGTTATCCAGGTTCAAACTTAAACTTAATGCTGACAAAACTAAGCAATTATGGCTTTCGTTGGGTTTGGATAAGATCCCCTAGACGATTTTGAGTAATAATGGGTCCCGGTTAAGTGTTGTGAGGGCTTCTAAGGTTCTAGGTGTAGTCTTGGATTCTTCTTTGACTATGGAGCCATAGATTACTGGCTTGATAAGAAACGCTTACTTGAAATTGAAACAATTGAGTATGTTAAGGATCTTATTTCTTACAAGACCATTTTAGAATTATTGTTCAACTGACTATTTTATCTTTGTTAGATTACGATAATTTATTATATTTGGGTTTGTCTTCCAAGCAACTTTCAAGAATTCAGATGGTCCAAAATTCAGCAAATTAATATTTTGAAAGACTCGAATGCATCATGTGACTCCATTGTTATGTACTTTACACTGGCTGCCTGTTAAACTTCAAATTATTTTTCAAACACTTTGTTTTGTTTTTAAATTTTTGGATAGTACACGTCCTAAAGGTGGATCTCAATTAGTAAAGCTTGCTAAAGTCTAGGACTACCTATAGGACTTGCAACTATTTGCCGTTAGCATTTTCATCTACAAAAGGTATTTGGTTTTAAAGCTGCTTTTTCTAACTCTTTCTTCTTCTCAACTGTCCATCCATAGGCGGTCGGTGGCCCAACTGTTTGGGGAGGCTGGGGGGGGGGGGGGGTGGGGTCGTGCATCGGCGATCCGCCCCGGGTGGCAGCCGACATAGGATCGCCACTGGCAGTAGGCCTAACGTGCCAGTAGCACACCCCAAATTGGCACTACTGCCAGGGTAGTGCAGGCGCCCGGAGCTACTTCCAAAGTTGTCACGTGCTGGTTCCTGTGTTAGAAAATCATTTTCTATTTTTTACTGCTGGGGCATACCCAGTGGTTATCATCAGCGCACCCACTTTGGTGTGTGATGCATGATTACTGATTGTGTAGTGCATGAACCCTTACCGCTAGGTCAAAGGCTGGCAGAAAGGGCTCAGGCAGTAGATAGCTGTCCGCTACTTTTAATTGTAGCGCATGGCCATTTACTGACCCCATTGAAAAAAGCCTTTTTTCCCCAGCTGTGCATTTCTCAATCTCTCCTGAGGAATATTCAACATAATCTTGCATCGAAGTGGAATTAGCACTATTGTTCTGTAGTTTGCACAGTTCTTCAAATTTTATTTCTTTGGTAGCACCACCAAGATGGATCTACCCCAAGTTTTCAGCTGTTTGCCTCTTTTCCAAATTTTATTACATATCTTCCATACTTCCTTGACTGCTCAAGATCCTCCTGCCTTAATTAATTGTGCAGGTATCAATTCTGCCTCTTTTGTTGTTTTTCAACTTCTTAATTGCTCATTCTACTTTTAACTTTAGTATACCATCTTTGCTGATCAATTCCTTTGGTCTGCTCTGCTGTTTCATTTTATCAGCTCCTCCAAAGCACTGCTGCCATAAGTGTTCATACCTGGATAGAAATCTTTGATGTATTTGGCCCATCTTTGAGATATCTGATCATCACCTGTGAGAATTTTTCCTGATGGGTCTCATGATTGGATTGAATCTTCCTATTAGGTTCATAATCAACTTGAATACTTGTCTTTTCTATTGCATCACACTGCTGTTCAGATCACTTCCTCTTGTCTGATCTTGCATGTTTCTTGATGGCTTTGCACAACTTCTTGTACTTACATATAAGTGCATAAGTATATAAGTATTGCCATACTGGGAAAGACCAAAGGTCCATCAAGCCCAACATCCTGTTTCCAACCGTGGCCAATCCAGGTCACAAATACCTGGCAAGATCCCAAAAAAGTACAAAATATTTTATACTGCTTATCCCAGAAATACTGGATTTTCCCCCAAGTCCATTTATCCACGTTTGTTCACCCCTTCAAAGAAATGTAGTAGATTGGTGAGGCAAGATTTCCCTTCACTGAATCCATGTTGGCTTTGTCTCATTAATCCATGCTTTTGAATATGCTCTGTAATTTTGTTCTTAATAATAATCTCTACCATTTTACCCGGCACCAATGTCAGACTCACCGGTCGATAATTTCCCACATCTTCTCTGGAACATTTTTTAAAAATCAGTGTTACATTGGCCACCATCCAATCTTCCGGTACCATGATCGATTTTAAGGATAAATTACATATTACTAACAATAGCTCCGCAAGCTCATTTTTCAGTTCTATCAATACTCTGGGACAGTGGCGTTCTGAGGGGCGCTGACACCCGGGGCGGATCGCCGATGTGCCCCGCCCTCCCGGGTGCAGCCCCCCCCATGCAGTGCGACCCCCCCCGGCGAAGGGACACCCCCCACCCTGGTGAAAGAACCCCCCGTGTGCACGCCGCTGGGGGGGGGTGCTGCGCACCGGTCAGCGTCGTTGGTTTCCATGCTCCCTCTGCCCTGGAACAGGTTACTTCCTGTTCCGGGGCAGAGGGAGCATGGAAACCAACGACACTGACCGGCGCATGGCACCCCCCCCAGCAGCGTGCACCTGGGGCGGACCGCCCCCACCCCCCCTTAGTACGCCACTTCTCTGGGATGAATACCATCCGGTCCAGGAGATTTGTTACTCTTCAGTTTGTAGAACTGCCCCATTACATCCTCCAGGTTTACAGAGAATTCATTAAGTTTCTCCGATTAGTCAGCTTCAAATACCATTTCCGGCACCGTTATCCCACCCAAATCTTCCTCGGTGAAGACCGAATCAAAGAATTCATTTAATCTCTCAGCTACGGCTTTGTCTTCTTTGATTGCCCCTTTAACTCCTTGGTCATCTAGTGGTCCAACTGATTCTTTTGCCAGTTTCTTGCTTTTAATATTCCTAAAAAAAATTTTACTATGTGTTTTTGCCTCCAACACAATCTTTTTTTGAAGTCCCTCTTAGCCTTCCTTATCAGCACTTTGCATTTGACTTGACATTCCTTATGCTGTTTCTTATTATTTTCAGTCGGTTTCTTCTTCCATTTTCTGAAGGATTTTCTTTTAGCTCTAATAGCTTCTTTCACCTCACTTTTTAACCATGCCAGCTGTCGTTTGGTCTTCCGTCCTCCTTTTTTAATACGCGGAACATATTTGGTCTGGGCTTCCAGGATGGTGTTTTTGTGTTTTTGAACAGCATCCACGCCTGATGTAAATTTTTGACCCTCGCAGTCGCTCCTCTAAGTTTTTTTTCACCGTTCTTCTCATTTTATTATAGTCTCCTTTTTTAAAGTTAAATGCTAACGTATTTGATTTCCTATGTATACTTACTTACTTCAAAGCTAATATCAAATCCGATCATGTTATGATCACTGTTATCAAGTGGCCCTAGCACCATTACCTCCCGCACCAGATCATGCACTCCATTAAGGACTAGATGTAGAATTTTTCCTTCTCTCATCGGCTCCTGTACCAGCTACTCCATAAAGCTCTCCTTGATTTCATCAAGGAATTTTACTTCCCTAGTGTGCCCCGATGTTACATTTACCCAGTCAATTTTGGGGTAATTGAAATCACCCATTATTATTGTGTTGCCCAGTTTGTTTGCGTCCCTAATTTCCTTTAACATTTCTGCATCCGTCTGTTCATCCTAGCCAGGCGGACGGTAGTACACTCCTATCACTATCCTTTTTCCCTTTACACATGGAATTTCAATCCACAGTGATTCCAAGAAGTGTTTTGTTTCCTGCAGAATTTTCAATCTATTTGATTCAAGGCTCTCGTTAATATACAATGCTACCCCTCCACCAATTCGATCCACCCTATCACTACGATATAATTTGTACCTCAGTATGACAGTGTCCCACTGGTTATCCTCCTTCCACCAGGTCTCAGAGATGCCTATTATATCTAATTTTTCATTTAGTGCAATATATTCTAACACTCCCATCTTATTTCTTAGGCTCCTGGCATTCGCATATAGACATTTCAATCTGTTTGTTGTTCCTATTTACATCATGCATAGTACTTGACAGTATTAATTTGCAATCTTTTATCTGATTTTTATTTAAGGACACCTGATCTACTACGGTCTCTTTTGCAACCTCACTGTCAGGGTACCCTATCTTCCCTGTTTCGGTGATATCCTTGAAAGATACCTTATCCCGAACCATGCGCTTTTGAGCAACTGTCGGCCTTCCCCCTGTTTGTAGTTTAAAAGCTTCTCTATCTCCTTTTTAAATGCCGATGCCAGCAGCCTGGTCCCTCCCTGGTTAAGCAGGAGTCCATCCTTTTGGAATAGGCTCCTGTAACCTAGGGGTTAATAAAATAAATAAAATTACCTGAGTTGTCCCAGAGTTCCATTGTGGCCAGCAGCGCAGGTCCTTGGAATTTGCTGAGAGCTGAGCTTCTGTTGGCTTGGCAACAGCAGCTGGCAGTTGCCAGAGGAAGCTGAGCACTGAGAGTGAGAGGATGTGTTTCTGAAGAGTCTGAGAGAGAAAAACAGGAAAAAGTGGTTAAGTGATTTGGGAATAGATTGGTATATAGGAGGGAACAATTGAGGATTAAACTGAGAGTGACTTGGAAGGAAATTTGATTGTGTTTCAAGTCTGCAAGTACTCTGGGTGAGAAATAGTTGAAATTGACTGGGGGGTGAGATATGACTGAGTGGTGAGAAAAGAGGAAGGGTTTCTGAGTGGAACAGGGAAAACTGTGAGAGTGAGTGTGTAAACTGGGAAGGGGGAAACTGCGTGGTGCTGGGTCTGAGTGTTGGTGAGTCTGATAGTCTGATAGAAGCATAATTCTATATGTCTAGTGAGTGATGGAATGTTGGTATCAGATTGAGAATGGAAGGTGGCACTGTGAGTGAAGCTCAGCAGCGGTGCAGAAGCTACTCCAGTGCTTTAGAATAGGGATTACCCAGTAAAGCATAGGTTGAATAATTAGTAATACTTTAATTAATTTTATTTAAATTAGCGAGATGGCCACAGTATTATGAAATACGTTTAAAGTCCCTTTAAAGGAATTTCTTGAAAAAGAAAGGAAGTCAGGGTTTTGCCTTCCAAACTTTTTTTGTTATTAGAGAGGTTAGGAAGAAGAAAACAACTGCGAGAGAACACCGGCGACTAATCCAGTTCATCCAAGGGCCCCCACGCAAGAAAGAGGTTGCTCCATTGGAACTCAACGTCTGCTAAGTGAAAATTGGCAAATGAAACAGAACGATACCAATGAGTTTGAGTATGTAATAAAGCAAAGAAAAGAATTGGGAATACTTACCTAAGCTGAGAGTTGAGGAGAAGTCAGTGCACTGAAAGAAAGAATTACACACAAAGTATCAAACCCTAGATACAAACTGTAAGAAGAATAAACTAATAGAATGGTTAAATATTTGGTGCAGTAGAAAATAGTGATACCTATCTGATACCAGCCTTTGTTGAAGGGAGCGATCATCCTGCTTAGAAGAAGAAAAAAAAGGAACAAGTTGATAGAGAGTAATTGCTCCTTAAAGATTACAGCTGGGGAAGAGGGTTAGGAGTAAGGGAACAATAAAATAAAATAAAAAAAAAAAAGGGAATACTTACCTGAGGAAAATTGGGTGGGGTAATTGTTGGTTGCTAAGATACAAGGGAAAACAAAATAAATGAAAATTGAAATGATTTCCCTGACATGCAATCATATAATGTAACAAGTGAAAAGCATTGATATATTTGTTACCAGTTGTGTGCTAATAGTTCAAGTGTGACTGTATTATTTTAAAGTATAAAAAGGTTTCAATCATAACATTAAAATATTTTATAAGTTTAAGTAGTAGACTGAGAAATTTCATTTCTTATCCGAACATCAGAGAAAAATCCACAATTAGTTTATATTCCTCTCTGGTTCTCCAGGAGCCAGAGACGAGGTTAGTGTTTTTTTGGCCTCCTCTCCACTGCCGGGAACTGGGTTTCTGGAAGCGCCGCCACGACTATTGACATCCGGCGAGCCTGCACCTAGTGTTCAATATACCATCAAATCCAGGCGTGGGGAGGGGTTACACTCCCCCTTCCCCAGAATGTTGCCCAGTTCCTAACAAATCTAAAACCCTCCTCCCTGCACCATCGTCTCATCCACGCATTGAGACTCCGGAGCTCTGCCTGTCTCTTGGGCCCGGCGTGTGGAACGGGTAGCATTTCAGAAAATGCTACCCTAGAGGATCTGGATTTGAGCTTTCTACCTAAGAGCCTAAATTTGGCTTCCAGAACCTCTCTCCCACATTTTCCTATGTCATTGGTACCCACATGTACCAAGACAGCCGGCTCCTCCCCAGCATTATCTAAAATCCAATCTAGGTGGCGCGTGAGGTCTGCCACCTTCGCACCAGGCAGGCAAGGCACCAGGCGATTCTCACGTCCACCTGCCACCCAGCTATCTATATGCCTAATGATCGAATCACCAACTACAACAGCTGTCCTAACCTTTCCCTCCCGGGCAGCACTTGGAGACATATCCTCGGTGCGAGAGGATAGTACATCCCCTGGTGGGTAGGTCCCGGCTACAGGAGTACTTCCTACTACACCCATTGGCAAATTGATATTTTTTCTTCACCTCTTTGCTGAAGTCAGCTGTTAGCTAGAGAGTCTCATCGGTGTAAATGGTGATTCACCTTGTCTTTAGAGAAAGCGAAATTGCATACTTGTGTCAGGTGTTCTATGAAAACAGGAGAATAAGCAATCATGTATTTTGCCTCTCTTCCTCTTCTATTTGAGCTAAAAACAGATCTGATGCCTCTGGCAGCATGAACATTCATGTCAATGCATGTATGTTGGAAAAGGGATGATGAGGTTCTTACACATCATAATGAATCACTGAATAAAATTTTAAATATTCCTTCAACCTTTCTAAATTGCTATTTGCTATAACCTCTTTTCTGGGCTCAAATGAGATGAATTAAGCCCATTGAAAATTAACTTTTCCTTACAAAACATGGAGGGGCATAATCGAACAGGGCGCCCACGTTTTCATGAGGCCATCCTCGCAGGACGTCCCGGCGAAGGGGCGGGGAAACCCATATTATCGAAACAAGATGGGTGGCCATCTTTTGTTTTGATAATAAAGTTGGGGACACCCAAATCTCAACATTTATGTCGACCTTACAGATGGTCGTCCCCAATTTTCGCCGATAATGGAAACCGAGGACACCCATCTCAGAAACGACCAAATCCAAGCCCTTTGGTCATGGGAGGAGCCAGCATTCATAGTGCACTGGTCCCCCTGAAATGCCAGGACATGAACTGGGCACCCTAAGGGGCACTGCAGTGGACTTCAGAAAAAGCTCCGAGGTGCATAGCTCCCTTACCTTGTGTGCTGAGCCCCCCAAAACCCACTCCTCACAACTGTACACCACTACCATAGCCCTTAGGGATGAAGGGGGGCACCTAGATGTGGGTACAGTGGGTTTGTGGTGGGTTTTGGAAGGTTCACATTTACCACCACAAGTTTAACAGGTGGGAGGGATGAGCCTGGGTCCGCCTGCTTGAAGTGCACTGCAATACCCACTAAAACTGCTCAAGGCTGGCATAGAGGCTGGAAAAATATTTAAAAAAAATTTTTTTAGGGTGGGAGTGGGTTAGTGACCACTCGGGGAGTATGGGGAGGTTATCCCCAATTCCCTCCAGTGGTCATCTGGTCATTTAGGCCACATTTTTGTGGCTTGGTCGTAAAAAAAAAGGACCAAGTAAAGTCGGCCAAGTGTTCGTCAGCGACACACTTCTTTTTAACCATTATCGGCCGAGGACACCCATGTGTTAAGCACACCCCAGTCCCGCCTTCGTTATGCTTCCGACACCCCCCCGTGACGGAAAGCAGTTGAGGGCGCCCAAAAGTGGCTTTCAATTATGCCAATTTGGGTGACCCTGGGAGAAGGACGCCCATCTCCCGATTTGTGTCGAAAGATGGGCCCCCTTCTCTTTCGAAAATGAGCCCAATGGTCTCCTTATTTTAAGAGCAGTCTATTCCTTTATATAATTTACTAATCCTCCTGTTTACTAAGCTATGCAGTAATGCCAACAAAGCCCATTCAAAGGGGCCCTTTTACAAAGCAGCAGTAGGGCTACCATACATGTAGCGTGCGCCAAATTGACATTACCACCCAGTTAGCACGCCCACCCGGCAACAATGTCACAGTTGGCATGCGCTATTTTCCATGGTTGAAAATATTTTTCTATTTTCTACCGCGGGAGCATTCCCGGCGGTAATCGGCAGAGCGGCCTCATTGGCGCGCACTGCATGAGTATTACACATGTAGCACATGGGCCCTTTTAACTTGGTGAATGGGTGGCAGTAAGGGCTCAGGCAGGGCCACCGAGAGACTGAACCGGGCCTGGGGCAGGGCCACTGTCACCCCCCCCCCCAATTTTCATCCGTTGCTGCCCCCACGATCTCTGCTGCTGCTGCCCCCCCCCATTGCTGCCACCCCTCCATCACTGCCGCTGCCGCAACAGAATTTAAATACCTTGGCTGGCGGGGATCCTGAGGTCCCGCCAGCAGAAGACGTCTTCCTCCTGCGCTGACTGCCTGCCCCTGCAGCTGCTTTTCCTCTCATGGCATGCTCAGTTTCAAAACCGAGCATATGCGCCTCAGAGGAAAAGCAGCTGCTCAGCAATGGGCAGAACAGCAGTGCTGGAGGAAGCTCCGGGTCCTCTCCAGCCTCCAAGGGGGGCCCGGCACTGGAGTTTTCTCTCTCCTGCTCCTGTCGGGACGCGATCACTCGGGTTCCGTTAGGAGCAGGAGAGAGAGAGAGACCCCGGTGCCAGACCCCCCATGGAGGCCTGGACCCGGGGAATTATGCCTCCCTGCCCCCCTCTCGGTGACCCTGGGCTCAGGCAGTAAATAGCTATGTGCAACCTTTAATTCTAGCGCATGGCTATTTACTGCCCCAATTGAAAAAAAGCCTTTTTCCCCAGTCACGGTAAAAAATGGTCCAGTGCATTCTAAAAACATGCACCCATACTACCACATGCCACTTTTTACAATGGCTTAGAAAAAGGACCCCAAGGTGAATGAACTGTGTCGGCATTAGCGCACAGGGAGGTAAGAAAGCATGCATATCATAAATGATGGCATTAATTGTTTGTGTTTTTCATTAATCCTGAATGGAGAACAAATTGTGTTGTTCTATATAAAGAACAGTCAGTATACAACTGAAATTGCACAACTAAATAAAAGTTGGTGGTATAATCAACCAAGCTTTTAACTACAAATGTATATAAAAAGAAAAGGAAGCAAGACTGCCAAATGTGGTCAAAGTGATCAGCATACTGGTATTTCAAGCCACAAACAGTGCTTTTGAAGGATTTTTTTAAACAGAAGTGGGTGTTGTGGAACTAGATGTGGTTAAAAACCCGATAGCCTACAAATCTCAGTTGATACAAACTATTAGTATTAGATAAATATTTACATGCTTCCAGCACCTTCTTTCAACATCCGACATTGGTTGCATTATAGGATTATCTTGTCAAGTAAATGTAGACTGCTCCCTCTGAGTCACAATTTCAATCTTTCAGTAATGATAGTAACAATTCTAGTCTGACCAGTGTTCCGACCCTGCCCTTAGCCCGGAGAGTGCTCCCACCTCTTTGTTTATCACCTTCTGATCATATCTACAATTTGTAGTCCAGTTGTTCAAGCAGGGATTCCAACTGAACTGAGCAAGTTTGAATCCTGCGTTAAAAGATGGTGGTCTACTGTTGAATGTCTCCAAAATGGAATATTTACGCTTGGGTGGAATAGATTAGCAGTCGATTATGAAAAAGTTACATATGGATAACTCCCATTCCATTGGGGGGGGGGGGGGTAATTAGAAAACTTTAGGAAATAAATTTGATATAGAGAGTTTGTGTGATCTGCGAATAGCTGTAGTGACGGCCCATGTTAGATAGAACTTAGAACTTGGAATCAGTATATCCAGGTCTGGATAAGTACAATTCTGGTAGCATTTTGGAAATGGATCTGCCAGCACAGAGCCTTTTCTAAAATACATACAGGATTGCATGTATATGTGGCAGATGGCATCCGTTTTATAATTGTCAATGTGGAAAACATTAACAGAAGGAACTTGAGGGCCCTTTTACTAAGCCACGTAGGTGCCTATCCTGCTTATAATCGAAAGAGAAAAACACCTATATTGCGACCCAAATCGGGAGATGGGCGTCTTTCTCCCATGGGCGCCCAAATCGGTATAATCGAAAGCCGATTTTGGGCGTTTCCAACTGCAATCCGTCGCAGAAACGGGTAAAGTTGATGGGGGCGTGTCAGAGGCATGGTGAAGGCAGAACTGGGGCGTGGTTATTGGCCGAGGAGAGATGGGCGTCTGTAGCTGATAATCGAAACAAAAGGCGTTTTTACCGCGATTTTGGGTCACTTTTTTTGGACCTTTTTTTTTCATGAACAGATCCCAAAAAAGTGCCCCAACTGACCAGACGACCACTGGAGGGAATCGGGGATGACCTCCCCGGACTCCTCCAGTGGTCACTAACCCCCTCCCACCCAAAAAAACCCACTTTAAAAACTTATTTTCCAGCCTCTATGCCAGCCTCAAATGCCGTACCCACCTCCATGACAGCAGAATGTGTTCTATCCTCTGACAGCCTTTCCCTGGTTCTGATGTGGCTCTCGGGTGAGTATGACACCTTTCTGTTATGCGCACTGCAGAGTCACATCAGCAATGCATTGTGGTGGGTGTAGGGTATTGGGCTCCATGATTCCACTAGCTTGTGGCAAATGCTCACGATGTTGGTAGTTGGTACGCTCTACTCCCATGGTGCTTTTCCGTCTGCTGACTGGGTCAGAGTGTGCTCTGTTTTGTTTCCGGTAGTCCAAGAGGTAGTGGCCATTTTTGTAAGCCAGTTTTAGATCCCTTTCACGTGTTAGCCACGTTACAGAACTTAGTTCTTCCCTTGAATGTGGCTGAAAGAGGGCATTGTACACCATTCTGCCAGCTTGGACCTACTGCTCATCTCAGTACCAGGGAGACTCTTTGCCAGTGGGACACAACCTCTGATCTGCAGTTAACTGTGAGTAAGCGTGCTTATTCCAATAAAGGACGTTTTCGGAGAGATTAGTCTTCAGGTGTCAACTGGTGTGCCAATGTTATATAGCAGCAACAAGTTCTAGAGGCCTGCGTGTATGCAGGTCCCTGGAGCACTTTTAGTGGGTACCGCAGTGCACTTCAGCCAGGTGGACCCAGGCCCATCCCCCCCTACCTGTAACACTTGTGCTGGTAAATGGGAGGCCTCCAAAACCCACTGTACCCACATGTAGGTGCCCCCTTCACCCCTAAGAGCTATGGTAGTGTTGTACATTTGTGGGTAGTGGGTTTTGGGGGAGGGGGGTTGGGTGCTCAGCACCCGTGGTAAGGGAGCTATGCATGTGGGACCGTTGTCTGAAGTCCACCACACTGACCTCTAGGGTGCCCAGTTGGTGTCCTGGCATGTCAGGGGGGCGAGTGTATTATGAATCGTGACCCCTGCCACGACCAAATGGCTCGGATTAGGACGTTTTTGAGCTGGGCGTTTTTAGTTTCCATTATCGCTAAAAAAAACAAACGCCCAGCTGAAAAACATCCATTTTTGCAAAAATACAGTCTGTCCCGCCTCTTCACGTACCCCTTTTCGGACATAGACGCCCATGGAGATAGGCGTTCCCGTTCGATTATGCCCCTCCACGCGTGCCCAACATGCGCCAATTTGGAGTTACCACCTGGCTACCACGTGACCTGGGCGGTAATTTTGTTTTTTACGCATGTCCGCTACGCATGCCGGAAAATAATTTTTATTTTCTGGTGCACGGCGGAAACCAGGCAATAATCGTAATTCTATGCATATAGACAATTACCACGTGGTTAATAGTAAAAACAGTGCGTTAAAAATGATCATCTCCTCTTTCACTGTTTTTCCTTGATCACACCTAAAAAACACATGAAGGCAAAATACTGAACTGGAAAGTTACCTCAAGAAGTCAGACTCAGCATCCAGCAATACTACGCCAAGCCCCCTCCCTGCCCGTCTTCAAGTCTTTGCTTAAAGCCTACCTCTTCAATGCTGCGTTTGGCACCTAACCCTTACCATTCAATGATTTTTCTTTGCTGTACATTGTAGTTAACGTTTTCTTCTATATCGTTGCTACAATCCTCCCAATTTTTCAACTTTTAATTAACTTACTACACTAGTACTACTCTGTTCCTTTCCACTGCTATATTTGCTGTAAGCCACATTGAACTCAAGATTCCTTGAGATAATGTGGGATATAAATGTCACAAATAAAACAATGTCACAAAATAAATACTTCTGTTTAAACTGCTTCTGTGATTGTGGGGTGGAATTTGAGGTTAATTAGGCAGACTCTGTTAATCAGTGCTGTGATTTGTTAAATGTTGTTCTTGTCTATCATGTTATTGTTCTCTGCTTTGGATTCATTTGGAGAAAAACAGGTTATAAATGTCTTTTACTTGAAATATAATGAACAAACAAACAAACAAACAAAAAAACAAATAAATAAATACATCTCCAATGAAATTAGAAAATCAAGGCCTGCTTCACTGAAGAATGGTTTTATTCCTGCAAACTATTTCTATTTTTGCCACTCCTGATTAACATGAAGGTTGATTTGCATACATTCTTTGACAAATGCTGCACTTCAGTAGTACAAGATGATGGCATTTTTAAGACACATGCTCATGTTGTTTGGACCTGAAGAAGGGAGTGTTAACTCATGAGAGCTAGCCAAGTAACATGTTGTTAGGCCAATACATTTATTTATTTATTTATTTATTTATTTGGATTTTACTAACACCTTTTTCATTATGAGTGCTCCCACATTCCATGGAACTGCCAAGCAAGCTAGAGCTTCCTTTCAAATGACTCACTCTTATGCCATCTTAGCTCTTCCCATAAACTCTCAGGCACCATTTTAAGGAGATTGATGTTTCAAAACTATCATGTTGCCCCCTCCTTCCATCCTTAGTCAAGCCCACAATCCCTGAAGACCCTACCAGATCATCATTGGAGCCTCCCACCCCCAAAGCCTCAAGAGCATAATCAAGACCCACACCCCCGAAGACCCCCAAACTATAAACTAAGTTCCCTACTCCCTTGAAGCTTCCCCAGGCCAGAAGTCAAGTACCCTCACCTCATGATAACTCCAATTCCTGTAGCCCCCATAGAGCCTACCTGGCCAATCCCTGGTACCTAGTGAATGTGACAGGAGTGATCTCCTTGTGGTTCTAGGTTCAAAATGGCATCTCTCAACTCCTAGCAGTAGCCTCAGTAACATTTTGAACCCAGAGCCACATGAGGTAAGTATCACTCTTGCCCCATTCCTAAACACCAGGTTTTGGCAAGTTAGATCTGAGAGCCTATATGAGGGGGGATGACGGGCTTTTTGAGGGATGGGGGCTTGTTATAGTCTAGGGCATCTTCCAGGAGGTGGGAGCTGTGGTTAATGGTTAGGAATACTTCAGGAAGAAACAAACAAACATGACGGCAGATAAGGGCCAAATGGCCCATCTAGTCTGCCCATCCTCAGTAACCACTAGCTTCTTCTTCATAATAAGCCCCCCCTCATTCCAGAGTTTTCCTTCATTTGAAAATGGCTCACCTCTTGTACATTAATGCCATTGAGGTAAACATCTCTATCATATTCCCTCTTTCCCGTCTTTATTCCAGCATATACATGTTGAGGTTCATGAGCCTGTCCCTGTATGTTTTATGACCGAGATTACTTACCAATTTTGTAGCCACCCTATGGACCGACTCCATCCTGCTTATATCTTTCTGTAGGTGCAGTTGTGTGTATATGAGGGGGTGTAACTTGACTTGGGAGGGGAAGGAGGGATGGTGTGGAAGCTTTGTAACATTGTTTCATTTGAGATGGTGTCTGGGAGAATCAATCCACACGTTAGTGGCCCGATGCTTCCAGGCAGCAGAATAACACAGTTTGAGAGGTTAATCACAAATTGCATTATTCATATACCACTGGAGTTACAAACCTGTGATACTGAGTCACTGCAGGTTAATGACTCCTTCAGTAAACTAAGTTGCAGCAAAATTCAAAATCTTACTGCAGCTTAGTAACTAGCCCCATAGATCATAACTGCACCCCCAGTGCCTCTTCCACTTCCCGTATGCTAATGGATGGAAAATATGAAAGTTAAGCTTTGTCTAGTTAACTCCCGAAGTTAACCTGACAAAGCCCTAGGAGTTTTAATTGTGAAAGAAGTTCCTATTTTCGAATGCTTACATCAAAAATTACTCTTGATAGCCCAACATAAATTTAAACAATCTGTAAACTTGCAAATTTCCACTAGCTATGTGTAATGGAAGGCAGAACATGTGTTATCTATCTCCAGCTCAATATGTTATGTCATCTTTCATCACTGCTTTTCTAGTATTCATCCAAATTTGAATGTTTTGAACAATTAGCTCTTTTGTGTCATTGTTTCACAACAGGACTCTTGGCAGCGTGTCAAAGCAGAGAAGAGTAAAATGCATTAATTTGCTGTTGCTACATTATCTTTCTGTATAGTGTTGTCCCTCTTTTCTATGCTTCAATCTGGCTGCAACCTTTTCTTCCTTTTTGGCTTGTCTGCGTGATTTAAATCTCGAGAGGCATTCTCTTTCATAAGGAGGTTAATATGAGATCATTTTATGATGTTCTCCACTCAAGAAGTTATAAAGGTCAATGGAAGTCAACACATGGGATGTTGTTCTTTCCTGTTTACGCTGCATTCTAAGTATGAACTTCAAGGGTCTAATTATAAGTCTATTTTAAAAGTTCCTGCCCTGGTTTCTAAGATGTGCTTTTGTTTTCAAGTGATCATGGGTAGGTTTATTTTTCCCGTTTTGTTTTTTAATTTAAGAAAGGTGCTAAAACATTGAAGTGCCCTTCCACAAAGCTGCTTACCGCAGCAAAAATTGCGTACTGTGAGGTGAGCTGAGGCACCTACAGTAATTTTGGGATGTGCGCACAGTACCCATGTGCTAAACATTAAAATTTATTTTTTGTGCAGGGAGCATGTCTGGGGGCAGAGAGTTGGCATGTTCTGCGCTAATTGGTTAGCATAGCTACATTGTTGCGTGTTAAGCAATTAGCGCATGCTTAGTGTGTGAGCTCTTACAGCGTACATAATCAGGCTTATTTTCGAAAGAGAATGGCACCCATCTTTCAACACAAATCGCAAGATGAGCGTCCTTGTCACAGAGTTGCCCAAATCGGCATAATCGAAAGTCGATTTTGGGTATCCTCAACTGCTTTCTGTCATGGGGATGACCAAAGTTCACGGGGGCATGTCAGAGGCATACTGAAGGCGGGACTGGGGCGTGCCTAACACATGGGCGTCCTCGACCGATAATGGAAAGAAGAAGGGCGTCCCTAACGAACACTTGGACAACTTTACCTGGTCCTTTTTTCTTACGACCAAGCCACAAAAATGTGCCCTAAATGACCAGATGACAACCGGAGGGAATTGGGTATGACCTCCCCTTACTCCCCCCAGTGGTCACTAACCCTCTCCCACCCTCAAAAAAAAAAAAAAATATATTTTTCTAGCATCTATGCCAGCCTCAAATGTCATACCCAGCTTCATCTCAGCAGTATGCAGGTCCCTGGAGCAGTTTTAGTGGGTGCAGTGCACTTCAGGCAAGTGGACCCAGGCCCTTACCCCCCCTACCTGTTACACTTGTGGTGGTAAATGTGAGCCCTTCAAAAACCCACCAGAAACCCACTGTACCCACATGTAGGTGCCCCCCTTCACCCATAAAGGCTATGGTAGTGGTGTACAGTTGTGGGGAGTGGGTTTTGGGGGTTTGGGAGGCTCAGCACACAAGGTAAGGGAGCTATGCACCTGATAGCAATTTCTGAAGTCCACTGCAGTGCCCCCTAGGGTTCTCGGTTGTGTCCTGGCATGTCAGGGGGACCAGTGCACTACGAATGCTGGCTCCTCCCATGACCAAAGGGCTTGGATTTGGTCGTTTCTGAGATGGGGCGTCCTCGGTTTCCATTATTGCAGAAAATCGGGGATGACCATCTCTAAGGTCGACCTAAATTTCGCGATCTTATCGAAACGAAAGATGGACGCCCATCTTGTTTGATAGGGTTTCCCCGCCCCTTCGCTGGGACATCCTGCGAGGACGTCCTCAGGAAAACTTGGGTGCCCCTTTCGATTATGCCCTCAATGGGTGGCAGTAGGGGCTCACATGCTAATGGCCACACTCTAATGGCAAAATTAGCGTGTGAACAAAAAAAAAACAGCACCACGGGCCTTTAAAATGGAACACAGTTCTTTAATGAATGAGCCTTCACAAAAGACCCGACACGGGCCGTGTTTCGGTGACTAGCACCTGCGTCAGGGGTCACAGTGATGACGTAGAAAACTTGGGGAATAACTCGAATATATTCCTCTACAATATATTATTCCTTACCCCACATGTCATATAGTAAAAACTACAAAGCACCAAGGCACTTCACTTTCTGTATCCATTAAATAGCAAAAATAGAAAATGTGGTCATTTTACCCCCAGCAGTAAAAATGGCCTTAGCATGCAGGAAAGACCTGCATAAGGGGCACGCTAAGGCCACTTTTTACTACTGTTTGGTAAAAGGACCCCTGAGTTATTTGGTGATTACATCCAAAATAAATGAATGTGATATATGAGTGCATTATCTTCTCATTTCCTTCTGCTGCAGAGATTGCTCTGTAGAGTGAAGTCAAATAAAACTTGCCTAGGTTGACTATTAACAGAAATCTCAATGACCTTCATGTGCATGATCACAGCTCCTTACCTGCTGCAAGCCTGCTTTATTGAGAATAGAAAAGTAAATAAACTGTGACCTTTCAACTAACTCCATCCTTCCATGGTCTATTGAATCACTATAGCAGTTTCCCTCCTCCTCCTTTGGGTCTCCAGCACATTCATAACCAGCAATGAGTCCTATTGCTATGAAACTTCATTTTAACTATCCAGGGATTTTTTAGATTTTTTAAATATGTCCCTACCATTACCTTTAACATACTTCGTCTAATCCAGGGGTTCTCAAATCTGTCCCGGGGGAGCCTCCAGTCAGTCAGGTTTGCAGGATATCCACAATGAATAAGCATGAGATAGATTTGCTCACTAAGGCGGCAGTGTATGCAGATCAATCTTTTGAATATTCATTGTGGATATCCTGAAAACCTGACTGGCTGGAGGTCTCCACCAGGACACATTTGGGAATCACCGGTCTACTCATTGCAGTAATGTCCAATGCTTGAGGCTATGTACTACGTATCAGTGATCCTTCCTAAATCTTGCAATGATGGACCCTGAATCTGGCCACTAGGTGTCAACTTTGAAGGATGACCATGACTCCCTCTGCCTGCCTAGGAGCTATGAACACTTCCTCCACAACATTTCCAGTCCCAGCTGACCTGAGAGGCACAACATGACTCAGGGATTGAAATAGGGGACTTTCTGCATGGCATACTACCACTGAGTCAATGGGCATCACCATGAGTTTTTCCTGCTTTCTAACATCATTCTTAGAACATTCTAGAACATTTTTCTATGCAATAAGCATGGATATTATCTCATAGACTTATTTCAAATTAAATGTGCCCTGAACCAACGCACTATGGCTGTAATTTTATAAATTAGTGTCTCAGTTTAGACACCCCAATACCGTGTGTTTAGTGCTGATTCTATAACCGCATCGTGGCATCAAGATTTCATTATTAATACTAGCGTAAGTCAGCATTGGGATGCTCATGTTTAGTCACGCCCTCCTACACCATGTCAATAGCAGGCATAAGTTGGTGTGCCTAAGTGTGACAGATTTATGCATAATTATAGTATAGTAGTATAAACTACACACATAGCTAGGAGACATGCCCATAGACTGCCCATGCTGAATGCACATGTACACCACCTTTGCAGGTACGCACTATCCCCCCCAATATTCAGCACTATTTAACTGGCCAGGAATGGCTGCAGGCTGGTTAGATAGCCTTAAGCCAGCTAAGCAGTAGCATATCAAGGCGGGGAGATGGGGGTGGTCTGCCCCGGGTTGCAGGCAGCAAGGAGGTGCATGGGGCAGTCACATGGCTGTCGGTTCCCACAGTCCCCTCCCCCCTTTGATGTTACTTCCTGTTCTGTGGCAGGGGACAGACAGAGTTGACAGCTGTGCGACTGCTCCGTGCACCCCCTTGCTAGGAGGAAGGGTGGTGGGGGGTGATGCACTTCAAGGGAGGTGGAAGTGTGACGCACCTTGGGGGTGGGGGTGGGGGTGGGTGTGATGTGCCTGGGGGGGGGGGGTTTGACACACCTCGGGGGGGTGTGATGTGCCTCTGGGGATGAAGCAGTGACCCCCCCCCCGGCTGGTTAGCAAGATAGGTATGCCACTGCGGCTAAGCATTAGTATTCAGCACAAGATAGCCGACTAACTTGGCTGGAATATTAGTGCTTAGTGGCTATCTGGATGACCGGCTATGTCGCATGACATAGCCAGTCAGCGCCGATATTCAGTGGCTGGCTGGCTAAGTTTGGCAGCCAATCGGGCTATGAATATCAGGCCTATCTTTGGCTACTATGAACTTAGCCAGCCAGCACTGAATATGGACTTGGCTGGCTATGTTCATAGCAGCCAAAAATAAACTGTATTCAATGCTGGCCTTCAGAAGTGGCCCAATATTGAATATCCAGCATCACCACCAACCACCACAGAAGTTAGCTGGGCTGCTTCCGTGATCTGAATATCAGCCCCTATGACATGTAGGCACTACCTTAAAGAATAGTGCCTAGTGCACGTGAGGTGCCTAATGTCAATTGATGGCAATCATGGCATGAACCTCTAGGCGCCAGTTATAGAATTGTCTCCTGTATAACAAATTATATACAGATACTATGAATTCTTGCCCCAGAGTTTACAGTTCAAGTAGGATCCATAGGCTCAAGGAAATAGTGACTTGCCCAAGGCCATAAAAAGTTTCAGTGTTAGAAGTAGAATCTGAACTCAGGCCTCAAACTCAGATAGCTAAGTCAATCACTAGGGTACTCCCTCTCCCTGAATACTATGAGAAAAAGGGAATGGCTTATAGTGTCCCTGATGACTTGGAGTTAGTTGGCAGGTCTATAATTTTTTTCTTCTCAGTTAAGAGCAGCTGGAATCATTTTTACTATTGGTGCTTAATTGAAATGAATCACCCGGAAAGGGAGTGGTGTTACATAGCTACAGTCCTTCGGTAAATTATGTGTAATCCAAAAGGAAAGGAAAACAGCTGTCAATGGTCTAAAACAGATATAAATATATTTGTGTCTTGCTGCATTGGTGCTGCTGACGTAGATTAACTTGTCCTTTCCAAATAAGATTCCTAATTTTATTGACAGTAGGGGTCCTTTTACTAAGGTGATCTGAAAAATGGCCTGTGGTAGTGTAGACGCGTGTTTTCGGCGCACGCAGAATTATTTTTCAGTGCACCTTTTTTTTTGCCAAAAATGGATGTGCGGCAAAATCACGGGTAACCGGACGGTAATGGTCTATGCGTGCCAAATTCCACTTGATGCGCATAGCTGCTGTACATCAGAAAATAAAAAATATTTTTTCAGACGCGCGCCAAATTGAAATTACCCGCAAGGGCCATGCGATAACGGGCGGTAACTCCAATTTTGGTGAGCGTTTGGGCATTCGTAGGCACCAATGCGACTTAGTAAAGGGCCCTCTAAGTTTGCAGTAGATGGTATACTGTTCAGGTTATAGTTTAAGACTGTGAGCAGTGATCCCACATTGTGTGTGGCAGGGAAAAGACAGCAGGAATACTAGGATAATGGTAATATAGTACCAATTTCTATGGAAAAATTATTGCATGGACGCTAATGTGTTTGATGCACTGAGGAGGTGGACTTTGCAACCTCAAGATTCAGATAGATTTTCTGATCACAAGGAACTCACGTTAATTCATCAAGATGCATTTATCAATTATGACGATGCTAAGCACTTTGTAGGTTCAGAAGTTGCAAGAGCATGAAACTGCTTAAAAAAGATGGCATGGAAGGAGCAATTCTGTAAAATAGCAACTAACACTTATGTGCATATTACACATGTAAACGTTTAGAAGAATGACATTTACATGGCGTGTGTGCACATATATGCATAAATGTGACTATATCTGGTCACTAGAAACAAAAATTTGATGAATTCTGTTAGAGCAATCTGTAATATAACAGTCTAACCCCATCCTTTTATGTGAAAATATAAAAAAAATTACAGAAGTTCAAACGTGACTTTCTTTTGGACCTGTGAATGAAAATCAGCCACTGTCTACATTATGGATCCGTGACTTTAGTCATGTTTTCCCAGAGACATTCTCGAATGTCAAAATTGCACCTAAGCACTATTCTGTAAAAAAGTGCATATTTGCAGGTACCCACCTGGGTGGGACGTTTACTCGTAGAAATAACTTATAGCATACTGTAAATTATGCAGGTATCTCTAACATTAAGGTGTGAACTCTTACATCAGCTCTATGGCTGGCGTAAATGTTTGTGCCCAAATTCTAACTGGCTGATATTTAAACTATTTAACCATACAGGAACGGCTCCTGGCTGGTTAAATAGGGAAGGGAAATGCAACTTGATATACTGCCTTTCTGAAGTTTTTTGCAACTACATTCAAGTGGTTTTAAATATATTCAGGTACTTATTTTGTACGGGGGCAATGGAGGGTTAAGTGACTTGCCACAGTCACAAGGAGCTGCAGTGGGAATTGAACCCACTTCCCCAAAGTCAGAGTCCACTGCACTAACCACTAGGCTACTCCTCCACTAGCAACATTCCATCTAGAAGCCTGCCCTTTGAGAACAGCAATGCGGGCTGCGCACTGCACTAACCACTATGCTACTCCTCCACTCCTAAAGCTGGCTAAGTGCTAATATTCAGCGCAAGATAACTAGCCATCTTGGCTGAATATTGCCGCTTACCCCCAGATTCTATATAGCATGTCTAGAGTTCTGCGCCAAAATCCAAGGCGTATCTATAAAAACATGCATAACTTAATTGGCTTAACAAGCTAATCAGTGTTTATAATAGCACTTAACAAGCATTAGTGAGCACAAATTGACAATAATTGGAATTTATGCACACAACTCGCTAAGCGTATTCTGTAACACAGTGCACCCAACTTCTAACGCATGCAGACAAAAAGGGGCATGGTTATAGGTAGAGAAATGGGCATTTTGTGGGTGTTTCCGAAATTTACACATGTAGTTATCGAATATGGCCCTCTGAGCTTAAATCTACATACCGGGATTTACGCCATGTTTCATTGGTGTAAATGGATGCATGTAGTTTAGGTGCTGGGGTTATCAACTTAGCGCATTCTATATACCTCTCCTAAATCTAGGCACCACTTATAGAATATGCTTAGGAGAAAATGTTTTTCACACTGATTCTTTATGTGCCATATATAGAATCCCCCCCCCCTTAGCAGCTAGCCTGGTCACCAGCAATATTTATTTTCCTACATTTGTACTCTGTGCTTTCCCACTCATAGCAGGTTCAATGTGGGTTACATATTATATACAGGTACTTATTTGTACCTGGGGCAATGGAGGGTTAAGTGACTTGCCCAGAGTCACAAGGAGCTGCCTGTGCCTGCAGTGGGAATCAAACCCAGTTCCCCAGGACCAAAGTCCACTATTCTAACCACTAGGCCACTAGTTGGCTGCTATAACTTAGCCGGTCAGCCAATGAATATTGGCTTAACTGGCTAGCGGCCAAAACCCCCCCATAAATTCAATGCTGGTCACTGGATATGGCCCCGACATTGAATTTCTGGATTCACCACTGACCACAGTACTTAGCTGGGCTCCCTCCCGTGGTCCTAATATTGGCGTTTAAATATATATGTCACCTGTTAGGTTACTATTCTATAAGGGAAAGTGGGTACCTACATTCCTTTAGAGAGTACACTCCTATCAGATGCCCTTCGGGCACCTACTTTTAGATGCCCTGTTATAGAATTGCCATGCATATTCTTTATTGTCAGAACAAACTTCTTTTGTTTTGCTGGAGTGTGATCTGTTTTGGGGGAATATGCTCTTTTGGCCAGAAGGATGTTGCTTCTTTGAAGGAGGTAATTTTGTCTAGATTATTCTGTACCCTTTTGACGGACTAATGTGTTTTTCATGGAAGCTGGATCTGATTAATTTAAGGCTTATCACAGTGTTAAGCAATGGTCTTAATTTGGATGTATTCTTAACATAGCCCAAGTATTTTGGTAATTTATTTTATTATTGATCAACAACTAGTATAGGAAAAATTGCCAGTCAGTATTGAACCCGCGGTGGTCAGTATTAGCTCTGGCCACCGGCACTGAATATCTGAGGCTAATTCCAAAAATGTTGGCTGCTGGAGCTCATGCCTGTCTGGCCAATATTCAGCCAGGACCCACATAAGACACTAAGGGCCCTGTTTATAAGCTGCGCTAGAGGTGCATTGCATTTTTATTGCACACACTAGTGTGCGCTAACCATGTAGATGCTCATAATGGGCGTTCCTATGGGCGCCTACACAGTTAGCATGCTAACCATGCTAACCATGTAGATGCTCATAATGGGCGTTCCTATGGGCGCCTACACAGTTAGCATGCTCTAATTTTTAGCATGTGCTAGAAATGCTAGCGCACCTTAGTAAACAGGGCCCAGCGACATATCAGCCGGGACCTGCGTAAGCCAAATGATGTGCCTCCAATGTCCTCCTCCCTGAAGGCAAATGAGCCCCTACCCCACCACTCCTGTAGCTCCTCCCGGGCCTACTTGGCATCTTTCTGCTGGTCTGGGGGGGGGGGGTCGCATGAGCAGAAACTATGCCTGATGCTCCTGCCTGTTGCGGGACCAGCCTCAAAATGACCGCCATGACCCCTAGCGACAATCTCAGACTACGTTAACAGTAATTGTGATAGACTACCAAAGGTCTCAGAAGAAATAATACATAATTGAAATATAGACTGAAAAATAAATTGGGTCTGCTGAGCCCTGATCATCTCAAGTGAAACACAGTCGAAATAACTTTAATGGTAACTGGATATTTTTTCTTTGTTCTGCAGACAGAACATAGTGGCAAAGAATATATAAATAAATAACATCAGCAGTTTTCACTAGTCAAAGATAACACTAAATTTAGGGGGTCCTTTTACAAAGGCGCGCTGAAAAATGGCTTGTGGTAGTGTAGGCGCGGGTTTTGGGCACACGCCGATCCATTTTTTAGCGCGCCTGTAAAAAAGGCCTTTTAAAAATTTCTGCCGAAAATGGACGTGTGTCAAAATGAAAATTGCCGCGAGTCCATTTTGGGTCTGAGACCTTACCGTCAGTCATTGACCTAGCGGTAAAGTCTTATGCGGTAACCAGGTGGTAATGACCTACACGCGCCAAATGCCACTTGGCGTGCATCTGTAAAGCGTGCCTGAAAAAAAATATTTTTCAGATGTGCGTATCGGACACGTGCCAAAAATGAAATTATCGCAAGAGCCACGCAGTAGTTGGGCGGTAACTCCATTTGGCACACATTGGGTCCATTTAGACGCTTATGCGGCTTAGTAAAAGGACCCCTAGATGATTATTTTTTTTTTAAATGAAGTTCCTAATTCATTGTGGAGTGGAGGAGTGGCCTAGTGGTTAGGGTGGTGGACTTTGGTCCTGGGGAACTGAGGAATTGAGTTCGATTCCCAGCACAGGCAGCTCCTTGTGACTCTGGGCAAGTCACTTAACCCTCCATTGCCTGCTGCATTGAGCCTGCCATGAGTGAGAAAGCACAGGGTACAAATGTAACAAAAAAAAATTGTATAGTAAGATGAAGAATGATGTGGGATATTTGTAAGTTTGTTGGGCTGCATAGTAATATTTCTTTTAGGTTTACAATACCTGGACATGTCTTCTTTTTGAGAGCACCGCAGCGTGTCCAGGTGGGTTTTGCCAGCCTGCCCGTTTGTCCGGGTTTTGTGGGCAGCCTGGCTTGTGGGAGGGTGGGCACGCTGGCTAGCTGGCTAGCTAGTTAGCGGGTGGGCCTCAGAGTGCCCTAGTGGTCTCTTCAGGACAAGAAAGAACACCCCCTCTTTCTTCCCTGCCCGGCGCTGTCGCTGACCAATTGCTGCTGGCACCGCATCAAGACGGCTGCAGAGACTTCAAGCAGCGGCCTTGCAATACTTCTGCAGAAGCCTTGTGAGGTCACTGCTTGAAGTCTTGGCAGCCATTTTGAAGTGGTGCCTGCAGTGAGCGGCAGCGCTGGGCAGGAAAGAGGGGGTTCTTTCCAGCCCCGAAGAGGCCACTAGACCACCAGGGCACAAAAAGGTACAGGAGGAGAGGGGATGTGAATGGAGTCATGTGGATGTCTTCTCGCTGGCCTCCCGCTCAGCCATCTATCCCCCCTTCAATCTGTCCAAAATTCCGCCGCACATCTTATCTACCGCGTGAACCGATACTCTCATATCACCCCTCTCCTCAAGTCGCTTCACTGGCTCCCGATCCGCTACCGTATACAGTTCAAGCTTCTCCTATTGACCTTCAAGTGCACTCAATCTGCAGCCCCCCACTTCCTCTCTGCCCTCCTCTCCCCGTATGTTCCCACTCGTAACCTCCGCTCTCAGAACAAATCACTCCTATCTGTACCCTTCTCTACCACCGCTAACTCCAGACTCCGCCCCTTCTGCCTCGCATCACCTTATGCCTGGAACAGACTTCCCGAGCCCATACGCCATGCGCCCTCCCTGCCCATCTTCAAGTCCTTACTCAAAAGCCCATCTCTTCTCCCTTGCCTTTGACGCCTAACCACCTTCCCAATTCATGTTACCTACACTGACTACATAGTTTGTAACCTTTAGATTGTAAGCTCTCCTGAGCAGGGACTGTCCTTCCCCATGTTAAACTTGTACAGCGCTGCGTAACCCTGGCAGCGCTATAGAAATGCTAAGTAGTAGTAGTAGTAGTAGTAGTGGGGGGAGGGAGGCTGGAAAAAAGATTGGGGGAGAACATACATGGGGAGGGGAGGGGAAAGAGGGAAATACATAGAAGGGGATGAAGAGAAGCGGAGAGGGGATATCCTACTCATGGATGGGTGGGAAAAGAAGGGGCATGAGCATATCATGTACATCTTTTCATTTTGTATTTAGCAGAGTACGGAAGAAAATGCATTTCTGTTTACCAGTATTTTCACTGCTTACAGAATCTGGCTTTCTTGGGGGGGGGGGGGGGGGGATGCCAAGGTAACACTGCGGTGCAGGGCCATGGTGGGGGGGGAATAGGAGTGTGGTGGGGCATGGTGGAGGCATGGCAGGGTGGGGTATGGGCGTGGCAGGGGCATGGCAGAGGCAGGGCTGAATTTATGTTGTGTCCTCTTTTTTGTCACGGCAAATATGGTAACCCAAATTTCTTTGCACTTTAATATCAGATTTTGTTGGTATAAGAGCTGTAGTATGAGGTAGAACACTGTTTCCCCAAGTCCAGTCCTGGAGTACCCCTTGCCAGTCAGGATTTCAGGATATCCACAATGAATATGCATGAAAGAGATTTGCATATAATGGAGGCAGTGTATGCAAATCAAGTTCATGCATATTCATTGTGGATGTCCTGAAATCCTGACTGGCAAGGGGTACTCCAGGACTGGACTTGGGAAACACTGCGGTAGAATACACTCTTTGGTAAGGAGTGTGCCCTTTAACTACAAGGTCTCTGGTTGTAGGCTAACCAGTGAACTTCAGGTTTAAAAAAAAAAAAATTGGTAATACGTTTATCATAAAAAGTTTAATAATTTTATGTGCATTGGACAGACCCAGTTTATTTATTTATTTTTCAATTTGTATTTCAATTATTTATTATTATTATTATTATTATTATTATTTTGTCTGAAATCTTTGATAGTCCATCACAATTACTGTGTGTTAATGTGCTCTGCAGTAAGGGCCCTTTTACTAAGCTGTGGTAAAAAGGGCCCTGCGTAAGTGGCAGGGGCCAGTTTTGCCAACACTGCGGCCCTTTTTACCGCAGTGGGTAAAAAAGACTGAAACTAGCCATGCAGTAAGATTGGAGTGGGGGAGTAGCATAGTGGTTAGTGCAGTGGACTTTGATCCTGGGGAACTGGGTTCAATTCCCACTGCAGCTCCTTGTGACTGTGGGCAAGTCACTAACCCTCCATTGCCCCAGGTACAAAATAAGTACCTGTATATATGTAAACTGCTTTGAATGTAGTTGCAAAATACCAACCACAGAAAGGTGGTATATCAGGTCCTATTTCCCTTTCCTTACTGGGGAGCACTTACAGCCACCCCATCAAGGTGGTGTTAAGGGCTCCCACACCACACCAATCTTGTGGTAACTGGGTGACATATGGCACTGCCCAATTAGCACCATGCTAAAAAATACAGCCCTATTTTCCCCCAGCATGGGAAATGGTGCACGCTGGGGCTGGAACTACCACCGGCACCCGTGTTGTGTTGAGTTGGTGGTAGATCCAGATTAGCATGTGGTAAGCCCATATTGGCTTACTACTGCTTTGTAAAAGGGCCCCTAACTGCAGGGGACATGTAAGAGTTACTGCACTGCCTTTGCACTTACTACACATTAATTTTTGCCTGCTAAAGCACATTGCACAAAAACATACCACACTTTAGTAAACAAGCTTCTTAAATATCAACCCAATATTGTTTTATTTTCTATTGCTTATGCTCCTTTTGTTTCTTTGAGGTCTGTGCTTGATAATGAGCATCTTTCTGTGTTACTGCTTTGTGAATTATTAACCCCCCCCCCCTGTTTACTAAGCCGCACTAGCGACTGCCATGCGCTAATGCCGACACAGCCCATTCACTTTGAATGGGCTGTGTCGGCATTGCCGCGCGGCTTTGTTAACAGGGGGTAAACGAGTATTCCTTTCATATTCATATTTTAAAGGAAGGCTTCCTAAAAAGAAAGTAAAGTGAAAAACTTAAAATTAATTGCTTCCAGTAAAGATAGTGTGCTGCCAGTTTTTGGAGAACATAGTAGAGCATATATTATCCTTGAATTAGAGTGATACACAGAGCAATCACTTTATATGCATTTTAAGAGCATGATATTTAATCCCATATGATTCAACTTTCCTATCAATTTTCTGAGACAAACATCTAATTTTTAAATCACATTCAGTCTGTAAGTCTATGTTATGCTTTATTTTTTTCCGTTACCACACAGTAAGCAAAAAAAACATGCCATGAGCTAAAATTACATTTAGTCATCATGAAACCAGTTCTTAGGCTTTGAAAATGTTTTTGCAGAGTAAATGAGGATTTCATTTTTATTACAAAACAAAGCAAAACTAGAACAAAAGATCAGCTGAAAAACAAATGACATTTTTTTTTCTTTTGTTGACTATAAGTGTGTCAATATTCAAAAGCATGTATGTAGTTAGTATCGAGGACAGCCATACAAGTACTTTAAAAAAAAAAAAAAAATTCCAGCCACTTGAACTGCAAATTCTGCCTCAGGTCCTGCAGTCTATTGCAATCCATACCCTTTGAGAAGAGCACTGAGAATAACTGGAAGGAATAGGCAAAGCAGTATGGGTAGGAAGCGATTGCTCCTTGTGATCTTGGGCAAGTTACTTAACCCTCTTTTGCCTCAGGTACAAACCTACGGGCATGTTTCCTAAAGGGTGTTAAACCTTATCAAACACCAAAGGGGGGTACTGCATGATGGCATTAAGGTGTTCTTGATAATATACCTATTAGCATACATGTTAGGGAATTTTTCTGGGAGAAGGCGTGGCATGGGCATGGAAACATCCTGATAGTGTGTTGTAGGTGACACCCACTAACTGTTCCTTTTTCTTGAATCTACGGTCACCGACCATCAGATGGTGTTGCAATTTATTTAAAAACTCCTGATGCAGGCTACCAGCTGAAACATGGTACTGTGTCGAGTCTTCACCAATAAATTGTCCCATAACAACTGAAGTCTCCTTGTTTGTCTCTGGATTGACCGGTCTATTTCCCACTTCTTTGTTGTCACAAACTCTAGCAGTTACCACATGCTGACTACATTAGCGCGCAACCTACAAAAAAAACACCCTTAAAAGAAAAGCATTAGATTTGCAGTTAACGTGTTAAAATTGGTGTTAACTCCAAACTTAAAACCTTTAGTAAACCTACCATTTAGATTTTGAACTCTCCAGTGACAGGGAAATATACCTTGTATACCTAAGTGTTATTCACCTTGAACTACAACTGAAAAAAATGTAAGCTAAATCCCAAGAAATAAATAAAATAAATAATAAATGTGAAAGACCAAGCAAAAGTCACTGTTCTGGATAAGCACAGAGCCAGCAACTGAACAAACTGGGAAGAATTCTATATATGGCAGTAAAAATGAGCCAGTCAACCATAGAAGTAGGGAAGGGATGTAGGCCAACCAAACAGTCAAATCTCCAGAGGTTGATTGTAGTAAAATATATTCAGAAACCAGATATAATGGACTTGACACAGACCGTGTTTCGGCAATTAAATTGCCTGCCTCAGAAGTCATGTATCTAAAACTACATGCATAAATACACAAAACCTTTTTGTCACAAAAAAATGATAATGCTATCACAAAGAAATGAGTACACAAATATTTTCAATGGCAAATGTCAATAAAAAGAGGTAAAATTGCTAGAGGTAGTGAATAGAAAAGAGACAATATCTAGTAGTAATACAATACACCAATGTGGAGGAAGTGCACATGCATAAATGGTAACTTCAATAGTAGTTTGGATGACAACTCCCAATTACAGTAACCTTATTTTAAGAAGTACATAAGTAACCAAAATTTAAAAAGCTAGAGAGAGAAGAGAAGAAAGGATATGAGCCCCCCAATTGGACAAGGGAGAATACAATGAGCACCAGAAAAGATTGGTGCTGAGTGATGTTCTATAAAAGGTGCATGCCCTTCATAGAATAACTAGTAAAAAGGCCCGTTTCTGTAGGCAAGGAAACGGGCCTTAGGCAGGCAATTTCCCTCCCCCCTCCATGCTACGGCCCCCTCGACCCCCCCTTCCGCGAACCTGTCGTTCCTCCCCCCCCTGTGCCGGCGAAAACTGCCCTCCCCGCCTCTGCCCGCCATTGTTGTGCTACCTGTGCTTACAGCTGAAGTGATGTTCTTCCTTCCCATAGGTTCTTCAATCATCTTGTCTGGAAGTTCCTCTGCGTGCGTCTGACGTCAGACGCACGGAGTTAAACTTTCTGAGAAGATGATTGAGGAACCCACCCGAAGGGCAGACCAACACTTCAGCTGTCAGCACAGGTAGTGCACAACAGCGGCGGAGGGGGGGGGGGGGTGTGTGGTGTGTGCGGTTTTTGGTGTTCCGGGGGGGGGGGGGATCAACAGGTTCGCGGAAGGGGGTGGGTTTCGAGGGGCCGTAGCACGGGGGGGGGGGGGGGGGGGGGGTGACAGCTGATTCCGAGGCTCTCCTCTCGCTCTCCTTTCTTTCATCTCTCTTCTGCCACTCTCCTGTTATACATCTCTCTCTCTCTCTCTGCCATAATGGAACAGACAGAATGTTAATCAAGCCCAGTATCCTGTTTCCAACAGTGACCAAAACAGGAAAAAGAAAGCACTTATTTATTTATTTGTTTGTTACATTCGTATCCCACATTTTCCCACCTATTTGCAGGCTCATTGTGGCTTATATAGTACCGGAGAGGCGATTGCAGAGTCCGGTGTAAACACATAGTGAGGGTGTGGTAAGATAACGTTGATGTGGTATAGCCACATAAGGGAAGGGTTGTGTTATGTTCATTTTTTTTTTTACAGAGATTAGGCATTTATGTTGGATTGGTAGGGTATGCCTTTTTAAACAAATAAGTTTTTAGTGTTCTCCGGAAGTGTAGATGGTCGTATGTGGTTTTCAAGGCTTTTGGTAGTGCGTTCCACAGTTGTGTGCTTATGTAGGAAAAACTGGATGCGTAAGTTGATTTGTATTTGTGTCCTTTGCAGCTTGGGTAGTGCAGGTTTAGGTACGTTTGTGATGATTCAAATGTGTTTCTAGTTGGTAGGTCAATCAAGTCTGTCATGTATCCCAGGGCTTCACCGTAGATTATTTTGTGAACCATAGTGCAGATTTTGAAAGCAATGCGTTCTTTGATTGGAAGCCCGTGCAGTTTTTCGCGGAGGGGTTTTGCACTTTCAAATCGCGTTTCCCGAAGATGAGCCTGGCTGCCGTGTTTTTGAGCTGTCTGAAGTTTCTTTAAGATTTTGTTCTTTGCATCCCACATAAATTCCATTGCAGTAGTCTAAATGGCTTAGTACCATTGATTGTATTAGATTGCGAAATGTTTCCCTCGGGAAGAATTGTTTCATGCGCTTGAGTTTCCACATTGAGTGGAACATTTTATTTGTTGTGGTTTTCACTTTGCTCTCTAGTGTTAGGTTGTGGTTCAATGTGACTCCAAAAATTTTCAGGCTGTCTGAGATAGGGAGTGTGTAATCTGGTGTGTTGTCTATGCTGTGTTGGGATGAGATGACGAGACAATGTGTTTTTTCCTTTGTTGAGTTTTAGTTGAAATGCGTTTGTCCAAGAGTCCATGATATTTAAGCTAGTCTTCATTTCTTTGGCTATTTCTGTCAGTTTAGATTTGTAGGGAATGTATATTGTGACATCGTCTGCATAGATGAAAAGGTTAAGTCCTTGGTTGGATAAGGTTTTGGCTAGAGGGGTCATCATTAGGTTGAAGAGGATTGGTGATAACGGTGATCCTTGTGGTACTCCACAGTCTGCTTTCCAAGGTGATGATATGTTTAAGTTTGAGTTTACTTGATAGGTTCTTGTGGTTAGGAAACCTTTGATCCAGCTAAGTATGTTACCACCAATTCCGAACTTATCTAGTAATCTTATTAATATATTATGGTTTACCATGTCACATGCACTTAGAGCCTTCAAATTAGGAACACAAATCCTTTTAATTATATAGCTGTCATACAAGATTGTTGATCAAGCTATATAATAGGATTTGTGTCCCTAATTTGAAGGCTCTTAGTGCTTTCCTTTTGCTGTTTTGGACTTGACTTTGTACTTTGTACCCTCTCTGTGTATGCTTTCCAACAGTGACCAATCCAGATCATAATTACCTGACAAGATCCCAAAAGAGTAAAACAGATTTTCATGCTGCTTATCGCAGGAACAAGCAGAGAAGTTTCCCAAGTCCACCTTAATAATGGCTTAAGGATTTTTCTTTCAGGAACTTGTCCAAACCTTTTTTAAACCCTGCTATGCCAAGTACTTTTACCACATTCTCTGACAACAAATTCCAAAGCATAATTACAAGTTCAATGAAGAAAGACTTTCTTTGATCTGTTTTAAATGTACTGCTTAGAAGTGTCATTGCATGCCCTGTAAACAAGTGATTCACGTCTACCAGCTCCACTTCACTCAGGAATTTATAGATCTCTATCATTTCTTTCCTCAGCTGTCTCTTCTCCAAGCTGAAGTCCTAGTCTCTTTAGCTTTTCCTCATAGAGGAGTCATCCCATCCACCTGCTTTCTTTTATAGAACACTAGCAACACAGACAAAATATGTGCATACTAGCCGTTGAGCACGTAAAAACGGGCTCGTATAGGAAAGGGGGGGTTGAAAGCCCCTTCCCGTCGCCGCTGCAAGGCCCCCCCGCCGCCGAGCTCGCCCCCCCTGAGTCACCGCCACCCCTCTACCCGGCAGGGCCCTCGCTCCGCTATTGAATCAGCGAGGGAACGCAGCACACAGCTCTGCTCTGCTGCCGTCGGCCTTCCTTCTTCTTCTCTGCCTGTGTCCCGCCCTCGTATGATGTAACGTCGTCGAGGGCGGGACACAGGCAGGGAAGAAGAAGGAAGGACAGCAGCTCAGCAGAGCTGTGTGCTGCGTTCCCTCTCTGTTTCAATAGTGAAGCGAGGGCCCGGCCGGGTGGAGGGTGGATGGCGGCAGCGGTGACTCCGGGTGGGGGAGCGTTAGCGACGGCGATTTCGTCCCTCACAAATGCGCAGTAGAGACCCTCTCTGTTACGCCCCCGTCATCACGTATTGACGCGGGGCGGGGCAGAGAGGGTCTCTACTGCGCATTTGCGAGTGAGTACGACACTCGCCATTTATATGTTTGATAATTCTATATGTGCATATAATTTTATAATTTATGCACATAACTGTGTGCCATGCTTACAATTCACCCAGACTCTGCCCATATATATACTCACCTTCAAACTACATATCATTGCATTTAAGTGCCATTTTATAGAGTAGCACCTAGCCAGAATATTGGCATTCATGTGTTTATGTGTCGGGGCGGCCCTACTATTAGGCCTCCTGAGGTAGGGGCCTCAGGCAGCACTCTTCTGAGGCAGCATCACCTCCCGCCCTTACTTCCCCAACCCCTTTCCACCAATTTACCTTTTCTTTCTCATTTTACCAGAGGTGGCGGCAGCAATTCCCAGAGGCTACCCTGTCACCAGTCCCAGTCCCTTCTGTCTATTGCAGCCTGCCTCTGAGGAAACAGGAAGTACGTCAGAGAGGCGGGCCATAGTAGAGGGAAAGGGGCCGGGACCTGCAGCAGGGCAGCCTCTGGGAATTGCTGGTATCTCTTTTGGAAAAAAGAGAAAGAAATGGTAAATTGGTGGAAGGGGGCTGGGGAAGGAAGGGGGGAGATGGCAGACCATGACGGGGGGGGGGGGGGGATGCGGCGGCTTATTCCTCACCTTAGGGGGGTTGGTGGTGTGGTGGCAGCTCATTCCTTACCTTAGGAGGGGCAGTGGCGGTAGCTCATTCCTCACTTCGGTGAGGTGGGGAGGGGGGGAGCTCATTCCTCACCTCAGGCAGCAGATTGTCTTGGGCTGCCCCATTATGTGTATACATACATACATATATGCCGTAATCTTGTCATTTACATGCATTCTTGACACTTAAATGTTGGTGCCTTCTTTATAGAACTACCTCTTATCTGCTGCATTAACAGTTAACATACAGTAATGACCTCTGCCTTAATTATAAATTGCAGTCCCTACCCATTTCCCACTCTCTCCCTGGCCCAATATAATATTTCCTAACAGCACATGGTAATTTACACCTTAGTAGATACCCTGTCTCCCTGGTTGCCGACCTGATCCACACTTGCGCTTTTTAGCATTTCCGTTGTCCACTTGTTGACTGAGGTTACCGTAATCTGCTCACCATTTTCTGACCAATCAGATATTCAACATCTTCTCTTTGCAGAAAGCAGTAAGATTTTTGCCCCAAGAGTCTTCCACGATTCCTTTCTTGTACTCAACGGAATAGCTCTTTCTTTTTGCGCTCATGTCTAGGGCCAGGGCCATGCCAACACGGTAAGCGGGGTAAGCGCCACAGGGGGCGCCTGCTTTCAAGGGCGCCATCGAGTTGTATTAAAAAAAAAACTTTACCGCGTTGGCAAACTGGCCTGAGTCAGGCAGCTGTCAACGGACCTCAGCACCTGTGTCACAACTAATCCCTCACTAAGTTTGTGGTGTTTTCTTTTAAAGTGTTCTACTCAAATTCCCTTGAAAAAGAGCAAAAGTCCCTTGGGACCGACTCCTACCGGTATGGGTGCGTTCTACTTCGGTCTTCCGAAATCCTCTGTCACCAGAGCTCACCTCCGTTGGACCGGGAGACACCTTCCTCCACCTCGGCTGGCATTGGCTCAGCTGCCTCATCCGGGTACTTGGGGCAATATCTGCTCGTTCGCCTAAAGGTACCAATAAGGCGGAGGTAAGGAGCAGGGCCATGCCTAGGGTCTCTGGCGCCCCCTTGCAGACTATCAGTTGGCTCCCCCCCGTGTGGCACAAGATGCAAAGGAAATAGGAGCTGAAAGATGGAGTGCATCTTTGTGGGATTGCTGAACAAATAGAGGGTTTACAACCACTTAGCTTTTCGTGCTTTCATGTTCATGAAATTAGTAATTAAATCTTTGATATCTAACTGGGCACATATATCATTCTCAATAGCATCTCTCCCTCATCCCATCCATCATCACCTTTCCTCTCATCCCCCATCCAGAATCTCGTTAATCTTCCTCCCCATCCAGCATCATCCCATCTCCGTTTCCATCATTATCCTGTCTCTCTCTCTCCTCCCCCACACAGCCTCACTCTATATCTCCCCCCAGCATCACTATCTCTCTTCTTCTCATCCAGCATTACTCTCTCTCTCTCTCTCTCTCCCCCTCCCTTCCATCCAGCATTTGCCCACTTTCTCTGCCCCTTCCATCCAGCGTCTGCCCTTTCTCTGGCCCTTTCCATCCATTGTTGCACTCTCTTCCATTCTGCGTCTGCCCTCCTCTCCCCCTTTCCATTGGTGTCTGCCAGCTTTCTCTGCCCCTTCCATCCAGCATGTGCCTCCGCTGTCCTTTTTACATAATGCATTCCAACATCTCCCCCTCTCTCCATCTTTATCTCTCCTCTCCCCACCCATCTTCTGCTTTTCAGTATCTCCTGTATATTTTACTTTTCTCCTTCCCCTGTGGCCTGGTATCACTTTCCCTCCTCTTTCCATCCTTCTTTCCCCTTCCTCTGAGGTCTGGCATCACTCTCTGCCTCTCCACCCCCTCTTCCCCTTCGGTCTAACATTGCTTTTCCTCCACTGTCCACCCGCCTTTTCCCTTCCCTTGAGGTCTGGCTTTGCTGTCTCTCCTCTCTCCTCTCCACCTTGTAGGGGTGATTTTCACTTTGGGGATGACTGTAAAACAGACACACAGCCTGATTATTATTCTCTGGGGAGGGGCAGATATGGTCTGTGAGATTTGGGACTCTACATAAATTCATCAGAGCTGATGGGAGAGGGAAGAGGCACCACTGAGACCCCAGGAAGCATTAAATGATGGGAGGATCCTGGGTCAGGAGTTACTTAATGGTGACATCCAGAGCCTGGAATAAAGGTCAATGATTACAGAACTCCCCAGACAGAGGAATGTCTCTGCAGTGACCAGACAAGATAAAGAGGGGGGGGGGGGGGGGTGAAGGCTGATGGTGCCTGATCTGAACACTGGCTGGAATTCAGCTGGAGGCTGTAATTGGGAGGGGGGGGGTCAAAAGTAATAACTAAAGGGGAATTATCTGCCTACAATGGGGAGAGGAGCCTGCTGCATGTGGTCAGAGGACAGAGGGATAGAAAATGACAGGGGTGCAGAGACAGAAGGACACAGGGTGACAGATGGAGCATGTGACAGGGACTGGTAGATGGAGAATAGCCTATGGGGAGGGGGCATCTTTTTCTTTAAACCCATGAGCTGGGGTCTGTACTGGTTCCCCCAGTTCTGTTCAGGGAAGAGGAGAGGGAGTGAGTTTGGAGCAGAAGAGAAACCGGTCACTTGATTGCTAATCCTTGCCATTGCTCTATCTGTCCCCTTGTTCCTGGTGGGAAGGGGGCCGTTCTGTTCTCACCTCTTTTATCTGTCTGTCTTCTGTCGAGTTTCTCAGGGGTCTCTGGTTTCTTCTCTCCCGGGTTTTATATACCCCTTTGGCGGGAAGCGGTGAGGAAGGGTTGTGCTCGTTTTTCGTCTTTTCTTTTGGGAGGGAGGGTCTCTGTGCACTGACTTGGCTCTGGATAATGCGGGGGGGGGGGGGGGGGGGTTGTTCAGCTCTCTCCACCCCTACCCCGCTCTGCAGGCCTCCAAGCTTTCCAGCTCCACTGGCACGCAGCATCAGCTACGGTATGTAAGAGCTGCCTTTAGCCTGCCCCAGAAGCTTTCTCTGTACAGCTTCCCACGTAGGCGGGACGTTGTACAGAGGAGGCTTCCGGGGCTGGCCAAAGGCAGCGCTCATGTCGCTGATGCATGCTGCTGGAGGTCTGGAAGTTTAAAGGCCTGCACAGCAGGAGGGCGGGCGGCGAGGAGGGAGAGTGATACATTGCAGTGATCACACAGTAGTTGGAGGGACGCCAGAACGGAACCGTCATGGTAGGAGCACCAACACTGAGGGATGTTGGGTGGGCGGGCCTGCTCTTCCGCCGAACTTGAAAGCTGTAAAAGATGAAGGAGGAAGATAGGCCAGAGAAGGGAGTGGGTCCGCAGCAAAAATAGGCGCCGTTTTTGTCCAGGTAAGTGGTGAGGGTAAGCATGGTGGGCGGCGCCCTCCAGAGGTCGGCACCCCCCTGCGGTGCTTACCCCGCTTACCGTGTTGGCACAGCCCTGCCCATCGGGGCCAAACAAAAACTTTGCTAGGTCTTACTTTAGGGGGAGGCCTTATATTTAGCAATTCAGCAAAACCTCTACTAGGTCTTATTTTCAGGGGATGTCTTATTTTCGGGGAAACACGGTAAGCATCTAAGAATTCTATATTTAGAGACAGAACAGCTTCTGGCTGGTTAAATAGCATTTAAGCACCTAACCACAGATATTCAGCGGGAGATAACCGCTAACCTCTAACCGGCTATATCGTACAACATAGCTGGTCGCATCTTTGAAACACAAGGGAGCTGGATTATGCGATCCACTCAGTATGACTATTGGGAAGGAGGAAATAAATTTGTTTTACTCAGTGGTCTTTTTACTAAGGTGCGCCAAAAAAAGGCCTGAGGTAGTGCAGGCACGTGTTTTGAGCGTGTGCAGATCCATTTTTCAGTGCGCCTGCAAAAAATGTCTTTTAAAATTTTTGCCAAAAATGGACGTGCAGCAAAATCAAAATTGGCACAAGTCCATTTTGGGTCTGAGACCTTACCGCCACCCATTGACCTAGTGGTAAAGTCTTACGCGGTAACCAGGCGGTAATGACCTATACGTATCAAATGCCACTTGGCGTGCGTCCGATATGCATGTCCGAAACTTTTTTCAGACGTACTTATCAGATGCATGCCAGATATGAAATTACCACAAGAGCCACATGGTAGCTGGGCAGTAATTCCATTTTGGCGCACGTTGGGCTGCGTAGATGCGTACGCGGCTTAGTAAAAGGGCCCCTCAGTTTGTTTATGTTATTTTTGTTTTGATGAAATGTGTATATTTTTTTATTGTAATCCATTGAGTATTATAAGATCAAGCAGGATATAAGTATGATAAATAAATAAATAAAATGTTTAGCAGTTAAAATCGGCTACATAAATAGCAGGTCTATCTTTAACCACTAAGCACTTAACCAGTTAGTGCTGAATATCGGCTTAACCGGACAAGTTGCTGTGGTCATTGGATGCGGCCTGGCATTGAATATCTGGTCTGGCTGCCTGCGCCAGGCAGTCACCGAGCAGCCTGACAACCGGATGAATATTTAAATGTGCAAAGAGGCCCTAGAGATAAATGACGGCTTATATTTAATAACTTCAGACTTTCCATTGGTGTTACATGAGGATAATATTAACAACTAACAGATTTTCTATTTAACTGTGGTCATATGGCATTTATTAGATATAAAATCCAATGGCTAGCAGATTTGATGATCATGATTCTTGTACATGGAGCCAGAATTAAAGGTACTGAATAATGCAGGGATATGAAACGCCAACTATCTCTCTAGATACAAACACAGAAGGAGCAACCAAAGCAGCTAAGATTAACCAGAAACATTGGCGAATTATGAAGGCACACACAGTGTTTGAGAATAAGGACCTGCAGATAGCCTGTTCAAGAGGTCCAAATTTGCGAGAAATATTGAAAAAAAATCTAATGAGAGGTGGGTCATTTTAAATGCGGAAAATGCAAGACCTGTGAAATTACCAAAGAAGTTAAAGAATTTGCCAATCCTGTTGATAAAGCTGTGATGCTATATGGATTGTAATCATGCATATGTGATTTATACCACTGAATGCCCCTGTCATAAGTTTTGTATATTGGTAAAACTATTAGACCATTCAAAATCTGAATAAACGAACATAGATTCTGCATTACACATTCCAAACAGGAGGCGCCCATAGTGATACATTGTCTAAGTGAAAAACATAATTTTGAGGAATTATATTGCTTTGTGATTGAACAGATATTGGACAGAAGAAGAGGAGGGGATAAAGGTAAAATATTACTGCAACGGGAACAGCAATGGATATCACGTTTGAATACATTACAACCCTGGAGGAAAGGAGAAACAGGGGTGATATGATACAGACGTTCAAATATTTGAAAGGTATTAATCCGCAAACGAATCTTTTCCGGAGATGGGAAGGCGGTAGAACGAGAGGACATGAAATGAGATTGAAGGGGGGCAGACTCAGGAAAGATGTCAGGAAGTATTTTTTCACGGAGAGGGTGGTGGACGCTTGGAATGCCCTCCCACGGGAGGTGGTGGAGATGAAAACGGTAACGGAGTTCAAACATGCGTGGGATATGCATAGAGGAATCCTGTGCAGAAGGAATGGATCCTCAGAAGCTTAGCTGAAATTGGGTGGTGGAGCAATTGGGGGGAAGAGGGGGTGGTGGTTGGGAGGCGAGGATAGGGGAGGGCAGACTTATACGGTCTGTAACAGAGCCAGTGATGGGAAGCAGGACTGGTGGTTGGGAGGCGGGAAATACTGCTGAGCAGACTTATATGGTCTGTGCCCTGAAAAGGACAGGTACAAATTCAAGGTAAGGTATACACATATGAGTTTGTCATGGGCAGACTGGATGGACCATGCAGGTCTTTTTCTGCCGTCATCTACTATGTTACTATGTTACTATGAGTGAAGAGCATTCTACTGAATTGAACCAGTACATCTTTTTATAAATTGTTTTTGCATTTTCATTGGGGAAAACATTTTGCAAGATCAGAAATGATGTATATTTAGGAAAAGTTCTGCCAGACCAGAAGTGACATAAGACAGCTGTTGGTGTCCTTTTATAAAAAGAGGCGCCATTTTTAAATAGGAAGTCACACAGCAAGAAAACAAATCCAAAAGAAGGTAACAATTTTGAGATATCACCTGTTTTTTTTTTTTTTGCATTATTTGCCAGAAGACCAGATTAATAAAATTGCTGAATGATTGTTTTTAACTCATTATGAGCAGAAAATGTTCGGGCAGCACCTGATGAAGCACTTATGTGAAACAGAGAGGCTCCGTAGAGCAGAGATGATATTGAAAAGCCAATTTGAAAGCTAAGTTTGATGTTTCAGCTAATGTTTAATACTGTTTTGAAAACATGAAAATCAAGAGGAAATTACTAATTGATATCTTTTTATTGAAGGAGATTAAAAAAGAGAGAAAAAGTAAAAAAAGATAAAAAGGAGACAATTTGAATTAATAAAGTGAGATGGAGGTTTTTAGACTGATGATACATGAAAAATCAATTAGTCTTCAAACTGTCAAAAGACTAAGAAGACGTTGAGTACAACTGAGGCCTTTCCTACATATTCACAATACAGTGGTTTGATAATTATATTCAGCAATATATGTTTTATTGCTGCCATTTGAGGATAGGGATATGAGACATTAAATTTATTCATAAACTCAAATTGCGACTATACTGTTTCTAAAATGCATACATTTTAAAAGTTTACAGAGTACATTTCAGTAATTTTGATTAAGGGATAGGGGATAGGATTTGATATTATGAGGCCTGTTTACTAAAATTCACTAAAATTGCACTTGACATGTTTAAAAAAAATGTACGTAAGTTAATGTAATATTCACTATAGTTGATGAATACTGCAATTTGGGGGGGGGGGGGGGGGGGTAGTTATTAAGGTGCAGTAAAAGTTGGGCTTTTACCATAGATCAATTTACCATGGGATTGACTAACCTGCGGTAGCTCTGTACTACAGGTTACAAGAACAACAGTGCTTACAATCAACCTCGCAAGCCACATTATTTTTATGGTCCAGGAGCATTGGCCCAATGCTCCCAGGTCACATATTAATGAGGTCGGGTTGAATTATTGCCCTCCCACCCCGAAACACTGCTCCAACTGAGACCTCCATGATTGCACCACCAACTCAGACCACCACCAACTCAGACCGTCTCCAATGCCCCCCCCCCCCCCAACTAAGAATCCTGATAGTCCTTATATGACAGATTGACCCCTAATGGTCATACTGGACACTGTGATGACTCTGAAAGGAATCCAGTTCCAGTCATGCTGAGACCGGGACGGGGGAGAGGTTTTCCTTTGAAATGTAATGATTCTTCTTCACTAATCCCTTCTAGACAAAAGGTTCACCCTCTAGTGGTCAAAGCCCCAGTGAAAACACTAGTTAGGGAGAGAAACTACCAGTCACAGAAACCACTGGGGCATCAGCAGGACTCTCAGGAACTGGAGGGAGGGGTGAATGATTGAGAAATGAGCTCTGATCCAGGGAATGAGCAGCAGCTGTGGGAACCCAGGGTGGAGGAGGAGATGGAATGGGATATAGAGGAAGGAGGAGAAGAGAAAGAGGAGGAGTGCATGGAGGTTGGAGGGCTTGCTCAAACTTCCTCAGGAAAGGTAAAGGCTCTGGTGGCAGGAGTATGGCCCAAGCTGTATATACTTGGAGAGGAGAAAATAATCCAGTGGGGAAGCCACTGGTGGAAGAAGCTAACCCATAAACTATCTAAGGGTAGAAGATAGTGCTGATGAGGGGAGGCTACAATTGGGAGAAAGACAAAGATTTGCTGTTTGTGATATTCCGAGTTAAGATTGGACTGTGTTAATAAGCTGAATGTGGAAAAACTGAACTGACTCTTGCATTGTTGATGAGGAAACTGCTTGAAGATTAAGACTGTATTTAAAGGTGCTGAGAAAATAAAGACCTGTGGTTTTCAAGAACTGTAAGACTGCTGAAGTTTTGTGTGTCCCAGTCCTGAGCTGATCCTGGGCGCAGGCCAGCTGGGGAGTGGTTAAACCAGGACAAGAAGTGCAGCAATGAGGTGGTTTGGAGCCCATACTGGGGAAGCAGTCAGCCAAGCTAAGCAGGATTATCTCTGGCCACCACATGGAAGGGAGACCCAGCTCACAACACCTAGACTACTGTAATGCCCTATTCACTGACCTCCATGTCAAAGATATAAAATAACTACACAGCATTTAAAATGAGCACAGGTGCAAAATTCTGGAACCATGTCATGACCTTCCTGCAGTGCAAACATTGGATACCCATTTCAGTCAGGATTCTTTTTAAGATTTTAGCTTTGTTACACAAGATCAGAGTTACAAAGGCCCTCTATTTCTCTTTTGTTTTCTCAGTACTCACTTTTAGGCAAATCTGTTTTGAATACATACGTTCAACCATTTATTTCAGCGATTGCCCTGTCCCTTTGGAATATTAAAACAGGATAGAAGACCTATTATTTTTGCAAATGCTATGGTTGAGAGACTTCGCCACTTTTGTGTCTGGCGTTTAGGAGTCCTTTTACCAAGCAGTGGGAAAAAGGGCCTTGCACTAGCGGTGGGGGCTGTTTTCCCCACACACCAGGGCTCTTTTTAGTGTAGCATGTAAAAAAGCCCCCAGACACACATGGCCATGCTGTGGGGAGTCCCTATCACCACCCATTGAGGTGGTAATAAGGGCTCCAGTGCTAACGCAGCAGTAACCGGACAGTGCATGGCAATGCCCGATTAACGCTGGGTTATCGACATGCAAGACATTTCCAGGGAAGGATTATTGCCGGCAGCCGTGTTGGGCTGGCGGTTGTCCCGGGAGAGTGAATGGTAAGCCCGTGTTGGGATTACCACCGCTCTGTAAAAGGGCCCCTCAGTTGGATACAGTGATGTTTTCTATTGCACTCTTAGCATTAAAATACTAATCTACTTTTTCTTTCCTATGTACATTGTAGTTTTTTCCTTATTTACCTTTTTTTTTTTAAAATATATAAACCACCTAGATGGTCTTGCTATACTACTGCAAGACTACTGCTAAGGGTCACTGGTTATATTTTCTATCCAGAGCCAGATGGAGCAGTAGCAGCTGGGGATCAATCCTGCCCCAAGCCCAAGACATACCCCCCAGGATTTGGTAGGTATTCCCAGTGGACCTAGGGGGTGGGAAGATGAAGGAAAGAAGGGAGCATGGAGGGGGGTGGAGTCTGAATTGGGAGACCATCAAGAGGGTCTCAATTGGGGGGTTATTCTCAGAGGTGTTGGAGTTGGGGGGGGGGGGGGGGATTAGTACTTTCTGCCTCTTTAAGAAGCAGCCTGGGAGCATTGGGTTGTGGCCCGATTCTTCTGGAACAGAAAATTACTGTCAGCTCTATGTCAGCATTATTTTTCCAGGAATAATGCAACTTGTGGTCTTCACTACAAACTGCATTATTCTAGTTACATAACAATGAACTGTTTTGCATGAATTTGCTTCCTTTGCATTTCATTACTATGTATCCCATGGTATTGAACATTAAAGTGTATTACTTTAGTATAATGTGGGTTATTGCCTTTTAACACGCTTTAAGAGGCAAGTAGCATGTTTTAGGCCTGTAATGCTCCTTAATATTTATTCCCTTTAGTAAATAACTCAGGGGTCCTTTTACAAAAATGTGCCTACACTACCCCAGGCTACTTTTTATCGTGGCTTAGTAACATAGTATTATTATTATTATTAGCATTTGTATAGCAATACGTTACTAAGCCACGGTAAAAAGTAGCCTGTGGTAGTGTAGGCACATGCTTTGGGCACACGCTAAGCCGATTTTTACAGTGTCTGCAAAAAAGGGCTGTTTTTTAGTGGGACAAGAAAAGGGCATGCAGCAAACCTGAACCCACATGTGCCTAAAACTGACCTGAGCCCTTAATGCCACCCATTGATCTAGCAGTAAGGGCTCACACGCTACACGTGTGGTGACCGGTCAGCACATGCCAACTGCCAATTACTGCCGGAAAGGCCATGCATGGGAGGAAATAAATAAATAAATAAATAATACAGGCATTATGGATGTGCAGCAAATCTGAAACTACCACTGGAGTGGGGGTGGGGGGGGGGGGGGGGGGTGTGTGCGGTAGCCTGGCGGTAGTCTCATTTTGGCGCGCACTGCACGCATGTAGAGCCTAATGTGCCTTCGTAAAAGGGCCCCTTAATAAAGTACATGCTAAAATGGAAATTAATGAGCACATTAGGGACACAATGGGGGTCTTTTACTAAAGCTTAGCTTGAGTTATCTGCAGCAGGGCCCATTTTATTCCTGTGGGCACTGCTGCAGATAACTGAAGCTAAGCTTTAGTAAAAGACCCCCAATGTTAATTACTATTCTAGAGGTATAGTTAAAAATTCTGGGATATTAGGGATGTACATTTGTTTGCATGTTTTTGGATTGTTAATGTTCCTTAAAAATTGAAGTAAGTGCAAACTCAAGTTAGCACATGTTAAATTTTCCTGGAGGAAAAGCTCATAGACCGCTATTGAGATAGACATGGGGGAAGTCATTGCTTGTCCTGGGATTGGTAGCATGGAATGTTGCTACTATTTGGATTTCTGTCAGGTTCTTATGACCTGAATTGGCCAGTGCTGGAAATAAGACTCTGGGCTAGATGGACCATTGGTCAGACCCAGTATGGCTATTCTTATATTCTTATTAGTTCAGTGCTAAACAAACATTTTCAGCCGCACTAACAGGTTAAGTGCCACTGAAAATTACCGGTTAGCCCCAAGCAAATTATTTAACTGACCTGGAGCCATTTTTGAGTGGAGGGGTATCCTGATGGTTAGCGCAGCAGGCTTTGGTCCTGGTAAACTGTGTTCAATTCCCACTACAGCTCCTTGTGACCTTGGGCAAGTCACTTAACCTTCCATTGCCTCAGGTACAAAAACTTAGATTGGGAGCTCTCTAGGGACAAAGAAAGTACCTATGTTTACTGCACTGCATACATCCAGTAGAACTATAGAAACTAGTAATACTAGTAAATCATCACTTTGAATATCAAAACCATCTATACCAACTGCTAATTTCTTCTATCCCTTCTTCTTTCATAGAGATCCTCTGTGCTTGTCCCATGCTTTCTTGAATTCATATACATTTTTTAACTCCACCACCTCCACCAGGTGTTTGTTCCATGCATCAATCAACCTTTCCATAATGAAGTGATTCCTTAGATTAATCCTGAGTCTATCCAGTTTCACCTTCATCTTGTGCTTCCTTGTTCCAGAGCTTCCTTCCAATTGAAAGAGGCCTGCCTCCTGCATAATGCTTTTTAACATGTTTTAATACAATATGGGTTAGTAAATAGCAGTGCTTTTTTTGTGCCAGTATGTGCCAGTACAGCGTACCGGCACCTTTTTTCTGAGGTCCGGCTCACCTGCTGGCTTCCTTCCGTTCGTGCACCCGTGCTCCCTGCTTTGAAATCTTTTGTTTGCCCGAAGTCGTGGCGAACCGGCAGTGAAAGCAGCAGGCAGGCAGGCTCACCTCCTCGTCGCTTCCCTTCCCTCTCAGCATCCCGCCTTCCTCTAATGTAATTTCCTTTCCGTGAGGGCAGGAAGCGCTGAGAGGGAAGGGAAGCGACGAGGAGGCGAGCCTGCCTGCCTGCTGCTTTCACTGCCGGTTCACTGCAACTTCAGGTAAACAGAAGATTTCAACGCAGGGAGCACGAACGGGTGCATGAACGGAAAGTCGAGGAGCTGAGGGCGGGCAGGTGGGGCTGGGCTGGGGTTTGAATGATCTCGGGGGCAGGTGGAGGCTGGGGCGAGTTAATGGACATGGAAGGGAGGGGGAAGATAGGGGGCAAAAGAGAATTACTGGACATGGAGGGGAGGACAGGGGAGAGAGGAGAATTGCTGGACATGGATGGGAAGGGAAGGCAGGGAAGAGAGAATTGCTGGACATGGATGGGAGGGGAAGCAATGGTAAATAGTCTCTACTGGATGAGGCATAGAGCGGCATTTTAGAAAGAATGCTTAAATCAGAAATTAGATACCCAAGTCAGGATGTCTGAAGTTCTGCTACCATTCTAGAACAGGATGTGCTGGAGAAATGGATGCCTCTGCACTAGTTCTATGGGGCATGGACATCCATTTAGAAAAATAGACATTTAAAGGGTATAGTATCAACATGGGCTATTTAACTGTTAACCCCAGTTATTAGTAACTAGATCTCACTGCATAAAATGGGACCTGGGGTAAAATAGGATGAGATAGTGGGGAAAATAGCATATCTTAATAAGAATATAAGGGCATAAGAATAGCCATACTGGGTCAGACCATTGATCCATCTAGCCCAGTAACCTGCTTCTAACAGTGGCTAATCCAGGTCACAAATACCTGGAAGAAACCCAATTAGTAGCACCATTCCATGTTACCAATCCCGGGGCAAGCAGTGTCTTCCCCCATGTCCATCTCAATAACAGACTATGGACTTTTCCTCCAGGAACGTGTGCAAACCTTTTTTAAACCCAGAAATGCTAACCGCCGTTACCACATCTTCCAACAGCGATAATTAGACCCTTCAATATCAATAGGGCAAAACAAGTACATGGATGTGGGAACACATGAATATGCATGCTATAAAATGGTAACATAGACTTTCATGTGCAGGAACATAAATGTCATGGGGTCCTTTTACCAAGTTGTGGTAAGCACTAACACTGATTTTTTTTCTGGCACCCATTTTTGAGCCCAATTTATAGAATCTGTCCCTTACTGAATACAGGTTAATGTGCTTCCTGCACCAGCACAAAGAGTAGGCAGTTTTCAAATATCCTATTACTCCATGAAATAACCATTTTCTCGGGTAAACAGCTTATGTAAATCACTGTCCCAATGACCAAGTGCTTGACTTTAAAGCAGAAGTGTGATGCAGTTTGCTGTTGTTTGTTTAGGGAGGCTGGACTGTGGTTAGAGCGTGGTCTGTTCAGGCACCCAATAAGGACTGTAGGATCTTGTGAGGTTTGAAAGGTCAAATACAGTGGATGGGATTGTTTAGCTTTTAGTAATAACAGATTGGAAAATTCAGATGTGGAAGATTATGTTTAACCAGGGCCACCCCACAAAACATAACCAGAAACTATAACACTGGAAAAACTAATTAGATCAAAACATGTAGCTCATGAAAGAAAAGTTTCTAAAAGCCTGTAAACCGTAAGGATATATATCTTGTAATGCTCTTCCATATGAATGTGACACACAAATGTGGTCCCTGCATTAATTGCATTTTAAGCAAAACCATTCCATCTCATTCTTTCCACTCCATGAAAGGTTTTTGAGACCCCTCTGCTATGAATTACTGTCTACCGAGCAGCGTGAAAGTAAGCGAAACAAATATGTACCTGAGAAAAGTTTCCTGTAGAAAGATATTTGTTCATAGTTCACTTATTTGAAAGATATTTCTTGTCTTCAGTAAGTAGCCTAGACATATCTTAGAAATATATTACTCAAATGCCTTTGCATGGGTTTTTAGAGTGGCCCCCCACACACATGTAATATATTTTGGGCTTCTGATTTTAGGTTTTAACTGATAAACACCCCAATACAAATAAATACAAATAAAATATCAGAATAACATTTTTCACTCAATGAATATTTAAGCTCTGGAATTCTTTTCCGGAGGAGGTGGTGACAGTGGTTAACTTATCTGGGTTTAAAAAAGGTTTGGACAAATTCCTGGAGGAAAAGTCCATAGTCTGCTATTGAGACAGACATGGGAAGCAACTGCTTGCTCTGGGATTTGTCGTATGGAGTGTTGCCACGATTTGGGTTTCTGCCAGGTACTTGTGACTTGGCTTGGCCACTGTTAGAAAACAGGATAGTGGGCTAGATGGACCATTGGTCTGACCAAGTATGACTACTCTTATGTTCTTATGTAACACATAGCTGGATTATTGTCATTTAAGGGGAAGTTACCAATGTGGGCTTCTGTGAGGATGGTTTATTTTACCTCAAATTGTTCTATTAATACAGAAGTCACATTGCATAAAATGGGACATTGTACTAAAATAGCATGATTTGTGGTAAAATAACCCATCTTCACAGTAGACCAACACATTGGTAACGTCCCCCTTTATAGTAGCTCATGTTGATAACTTCCCTCTTATCTATCATTTGTTCCAATAATTCACACCATTCGTGATGAGTGCACATTTTTTCTGACAGTGTGCACTAGCCATGAAGAATGTACATTTTTTCTGATAATGCATGAGTAGTGCACATTCTTTCTGACAGTGAACACTGTTCATGAAGGGTGCACATTCTTTTCCAATAATGGGTATGATTCATGAAGAGAGCATATTGTATTCCGATAGTATACACTATTCACGAAGAGTGCACATTATTTTCCAATAATATGTATGGTTCACGAAGAGTGCACATTATTTTCTGATAATACGTACAATTTGTGAAAATTGCACATTCTTTTCTGAAAGTGTGCACTATTCATGAAGAATGCATACAGTTCATGAAGATTGCCCATACCTTTCCAATAGTTCACATTAATTATGAAGGGCGCACATTCTTTTCCAATACAAGGTATGATTCATGAAGAGAGTACATTCTTTTCTGATAGTGTGCACTATTCATGAAGAGTGCACATTGTATTCTCATAATGCATGCAATTCATGAAGTGCACACTTTTTTGATAATTCATACTATTCATGAAAAGTGCACATTTTGTTCTGACAGTGTGCACTATTCATGAAGATTACACATCCTTTTCCAATAATACGTACTATTCATAAAGAGTGCACATTGTATTCATATAATGCATACAATCAATGAAGACTGCACATTCTTTTCTGATAATACATACGATTCATGAAGAGTGCATATTCTTTTCTGATAATTCATACTATACTATTAATTGTGTGCACATTTTTGACAGTATGCACTATTCATCAAAAGTACACATTATTTTCCAATGATACATATCATTTGTGAACAGTTCGCATTCTTTACTGATAATACGTACGATTTGTGAAGATTGCACATTCTTTTCCGGAAGTGTGCACTATTCATCAAGAATGCACATTCTTTTCTGATTAATGCATACAATTCATGAAGATTGCCCATACTTTTTCAATAGTGCACACTAATCATGAAGGGTGCACATTCTTTTCCAATAATGGTTATGTTTAATTAAGGGAGCACATTCTTTTCCAAAATTGTGTACTTTTCATAAAGAGTGCACATTGTATTCCCATAATGCATACAATTCAAGAAGCGTGCACATTCTTTTCTGATAATGCATATGATTCATTAAGAGTACATATTCTTTTCCGATAGTGTTCAGTATTCATGAAGAGTGCACATTCTTTGCTGATTAATGCATACAATTTATGAAGACTGCCCATACTTTCCAATAGTGCACACTATTCATGATGGGTGCACATTGTTTTCCAAAAGTGGGTATGATTCATGAAGAGCACACATTCTTTTCTAATATCGTGCATTAATCATGATACGTGCACTCTCTTTGTGGCCCTTTTACTAATCTGTTGTAAAAAGGGCCCTTCGCTACTGGTGGGAGCCATTTTTGCTGCCTGCTGAGACCCTTTTACTGCAGCGATAAAAAGGCCAAATAAAGACATGGCCATGCAGTAAGATTGGTCTTACTATGTGGCCATGCGGGGGAGGGGTGAGCACTTACTGCCACCCATTGAGGTGGCAGTAAGGGTTCCCATGCTAACCTGGTGGTAACCAGGTTGTGCGCAGCGCTGCCCGATTGCCGCCGGGTAACACCCTGTGGAAAACTTGAGTATTTCCACTACTTCCAGAAATGTCGCGCGCTGGGGATGGAACTACCGTGGATGCCCGCATTGGGCCAGCTTTAGCTCCAGATAAACATGTGATAAATCTGCAGTGGGCTTCCTGCCACTTAGTAAAAGGGCCCCTCAATCAATAGTATGCACCCTCTGAAAAGAAAGCACACTCTTAAAAGAGTATGCACAATTGATGACACATGGGAAAACACAAAATGTTGTGTTTGTTTCTGCTTGTTTTTATTTGCCAATGACATGGAATGACCCACGAAATGTAGTTGACATTTCCTATGTTATTTCAAACAAATGCACATCCCTAAAAAAAGAATTAAATTCATAATTGAAACCTATATTGCATAATCTCACAAAATATCTTTGGCTGTAGGGGTTGCATACACCTTGGCAGTAAAAGATTTGATTCTGATTCCTATGTGAAACTCTTTTATGGTAGGAGTATTATATGTAATAAAGGGTTTAATTTATTTTTAATTTGGAACTAGCTGGCTTTTCTTGGAAATATATCCAGTTTCGGCTTGGTGACTGATGCTTATGCTATATAACTGAACTTTGAACTTACTGTTTATTTTGACTCTGTGTGCCTCGGGACATTCATGATTGCTACATTCCAGAAATTTCGGTATAAATCAGTCTGGCGTTTGGCCTCAAGACTAGCATAACATTGGTGCTGAAGACCAGGAGTAAAGTACATTATCCGGACCATGAGAAGATGCTTTTAACAAGTTTAACAATTTATGTTGGCATTAGACAATGCTAGCAGTGTAACCCCTTACATTTAGAGATGCCTATAGATTCTCATATGAGGAAGCAACAATATGAAATTGTTGCTTAGGTTTGCAAACACAGTGACAACATAATTATGCCTGTTGGGAATAAGAATTGATTGGATTATGTGAACAAGAAGGGGCCACAGAAAAAAGACACCTTTCTCTGTACAGGCTCAGATATGGCTGCCAGAAGCATGCTGCCAGTCCTATCCCAAAAAGGATTCATGTCAGAAGCAAGTTAGATAAAAGACTTGTATGGAATGTTTTCCATAGTTCTGAGGGACATGATGTCATTTTATTTTCTTTCTTTTGTTTTTTAAAATGGAATAATAGAAAACACTGTGTCTATGTTTAGATGCCTAGAGGGTGCCTATTCCTATAAAGAACATAGAACATAAGAATAGCCATACTGGGTCAGACCAATGGTCCATCTAGCCCAGTATCCTGCTTCCAATTGTGGCTAATCCAGTCACAAGTACCTGGCAGACACCCAAATAGTAGCAACATTCCTTGCTACCAATTCCAGGGCAAGCAGTGGCTTCCCCATGTCTGTCTCAATAGCAAACTATGGACTTATCTCCAGGAACTTGTCCAAACCTTTTTTAAACCCAGATATGCTAACTTCTGTTACTACATCCGCCAGCAAAGAGTTCCAGAGCTTAACTGTTCGTTGAGTGAAAAAAATATTTCCTCCTATTTATTTTAAAAGTATTTCCATGTAACTTTGTGGCTGAAAAGATATGGATGGGCTGGAGTGTACATTTTAAAGGGCTTCGACGTTAGCTTCAGAACTTTTAGTACAGAAACAGTGCTGGGCGGACTTTTACGGTCTGTACCCTGAGAAAGGCAGGGACAAATCAAACTTGGGTATACATTTAAAGTTGCACATACCATGTCAAATGAGTTTATCTTGTTGGGCAGACTGGATGGACCGTTCAGGTCTTTATCTGTCATCATTTACTATGTTACTATTGTTACTATAAGAGTAGCCTTACTGGGTCAGACCAATGGTCTATCTAGCCTAGTATCCTGTTTTTCAAACGGTGGCCAAGCCAGGCACAAGTACCTGGCAGAAACCCAAATCATGGCAAAATTCCATACTATAAATTCTAGAGCAAGCAGTGGCTGCCCATGTCTGTCTCAATAGCAGACTATGGACTTTTCCTCCAGGAATTTGTCCAAACCTTTTTTAAACCCAGATACAATAACCACTGTTACCACACCGTCTGGCAAAGAGTTTCAGTGCTTAACCATTCGTTGAGTGTAAAAATATTTCCTCCTATTCATTTTAAAAGTATTTCCATATAACTTCCTCGAGTGTCCCCTAGTCTTTGTACTTTTGGAATGAGTAAAACATCACACTTCTACTCGTTCTAAACCACTCAAGATTTTGTAGACTTCAATCATATCTCCCCTTATCCGTCTCTTTTCCCAAGCTGAAGAACCCTAACCTCTTTAGCCTTTCCTCATATGGGAGGAGTTCCATCCCCTTTATCACTTTGGTCGCTCTTCTTTGAATCTTTTTCTAATTCCGCCATATGAGATACGGTGACCAGAACTGAAGGAAAATAGGTGTCTTCTTTCTATTATTGAAAACTAGTGTAACAGGTCAAATCATGCCTATAATTTACATGATTAGCTAGCAGTCCACTGATGTGTATGCTCACCTGCCTACTACGTGGTATTGTATTTAGACACCTTTGTATAGAATAGTAAGTAGCTGGAATTTTGGCATTTATACACATTCCCCCTAAGTCTATGAACCTGCTTGCATAATTTTATGCTGAGCTCACCAAATTGTGAGTACAAGTTATTGAACAATGGCAGTTTTGCATCAAACCTAATAGCTTAATTAACTTCTAATTGGCATTAATGATCAATTATTGGCTATAGTTTGTCTTAAATGGTGCTAATTGGCACTAGTTAGCAGTTATTTCTTTAACTGCCATTAGTATTCTATTAATTGCACATGCAAAATCTAGAGCATGCAACTGCAAGAGGAAAATGGACCTATGAGGGGCATGGAAAATCCCATACATAAAAGTAAACTCTGAGAAAAGATTCAAAATCAGATAACTAAATAGCTCTTCCAATAGCCTGATGTCAAACACAGAGATGGTATGGCACAGCAAAATCTGTTATATAAATATTAATATTAGTAGTGAAAAAGTGGACCCTCAGTATCCATATTGATGATTACAACACTCACTGGTGCTTAAATCTGATAACAGCAATTGCAGGAACCAATATAGGATCTCACTTGCAGAAATACTAATCATCATTAACTAACATCCCTGGGTTGCACTATAAGAAACACCACACCGCACTCAGTGTTGCATCAAATAAGAAAAATACTGCATAAAACTATGCCAACACTCAAGTGTTGAGTCAGAAAACTGACCCAAAACCAAAAATAGTCCAAAAGACGTATCCAAGGCCGGTCTTAGCAAGTGCGGGGCCCTGTGCAGACCAATTTGGTCAGAGAAACTGAATCAAATCTCTGTAAATCTGGAAGATGTAATGGGGAAATTTGACAAATTGAAGAGTAGCAAATCACCTGGACTGGATAGAATACGTCCCAGAGTATTAATAGAATTGAAAAATGAACTTGCAGAACTATTGTTAGTAATATATAATTTATCTTTAAAATCAAGCATGGTACCAGAAGATTGGAGAGTGGCCAATGTAACGCTGATTTTTAGAAAAGGTTCCAGAGGTGATCCAGGAAATTATAGACTGGTGAGCCTGATGATGGTGCCAGGCAAAATAGTAGAGACTGTTATAAAGAACAAAATTATGGCACATATACATAAGAACGGATTAATGAGATAAAGCCAATATAGATTTAGTGAAGGGGTGAACAAAATGTGGATAAAGGTGAGCAGGTCGATATTGTATCTGGATTTTCAAAAGGCATTTGACAAATGAAAGACTCAAGAGGAAATTGGATAGGAGATAGTGTTCTATTTTGGATTAAAAACTGGTTAAAAGATAGAAAATAGAGATTAGGGTTATATGGTCAGTATTCTTAATGGAGAAGGGTTGATAATGGGGTTCTGCAGGGGTCTGTGTTGGGATCACTGCATTTTAACATACTTATAAATGATCTAGATATGGCACTAACTAGTGAGGTAATTAAATTTGCTGATGACACAAATTGTTATATCACAAGAGGACCTTAGAAGTCTGGGAGACTGGGCATCCAAATGGCAGATGACATTTAATGTGAGCAAGTGCAAAGTGATGCATGTGGGAAAGAGGAACTTGAACTATAGGTATGTGATGCAAGGTTCCACATTAGGAATTACCGACCAGAAAAAGGATCTAGGTGTCATCGCTGATGATATGTTGAAACCCTCTACTCAGTATGCAGTGGCAGAGAAGAAAGCAAATAGAATGTTAGGTATTAGTAGGAAACGAATGGAAAACAAAAATGAGGGCGTTATAATGCCTTTGTATTGCTCCATGGTGTGTCCGCACCTTGAATACTGTGTGCAATTCTGGTCACTGCATCTCAAAAAAGATGCAGTGGAATTAGAAAAGGTACAGAGAAGGGTGACAAAAACGATAAAAGGGATGGAATGACTTCCCTATGAGGAAAGGCTGAAGCAGCTAGGGTTCTTCAGCTTGGAGAAAAGGCGGCTATGATAGTGGTCTATAAAATAATGAATAGAGTGGAACGAGTAGCTTTTAATTGCTTGTTTAGTCTTTCCAAAAATACTAGGACTAGGAAGCATGCAATGAAGATACAAAATAGTAAGTTTAAAACAAATTGGAAAAATATTTCATCACTCAACATGTAATTAAACTCTGGAATTTGTTGCCTGAGAATGTGGTAAAAGCAGTTAGCTTAGCAGGGTTTAAAAAAGGTTTGGATATCTTCCTAAAAGAAAAGTCCATAAGCCATTATTAAGATCTGAGAAAATCCACTGCTTATTTTTAGGATAAGCAGCATAAAATGTATTGTACTGTTTTGGGATCTTGCCAGATATTTGTGACCTGGATTGGCCACTGTTGGAAACAAGATACTGGGCTTGATGGACCTTCTGTCTGTCCCAGTATGGCAACACAGAATACGCTTAGCGAGTTGTGCACGTGAATTCTAATGATTGCCAATTAGTGTTCATTATTGCTTGTCAAGTGCTGTTATGAATGCTGATTAGTTTGTTAAGCCAATTATGTTACGTGAGTTGTTATAGAATATGCCTGGATTTCGGCGTGTATCTCTAGGCACCCTATATAGAATCTGAGGGAATGTGTGCTTAGAACTGGAAAAACAGGCTACTGCAAAATGCATTAAATCATTTTGCCTGTTTATATGCAATAAGCACGTGTTAACTATTTTTAAAAACTATTTTGTTTGAAGGGGGCATGTCATGGACAGAGGGTGGGCATGGAAGCATTATTCAACTAACATGTTATGATTGGTGCTTGCGAAGCGGATAACACAAAATTAATGTGGGAACACTTAGCACCTCCTAAATAAATGCTTCTGTATTAATTTTTTTAAAGGTTTTGAGTGCAAATGACATTAGCGCACAACCTGCAAATAAAAAATAACCCTAAACAATGCAGCATTAAATCCGAGTTTGGCACTGGGAAAGTCCTGTGTTAGAATCCGCTAAACCCAGATATCAGCACACTTTAGTAAAAGGGCTCCCAAGTTACTTGACGATGTATAACTCTAAAATTATGGAGCTGAATATATTCTCTCTCTGTTGTCTCGGGTTTTAGTGCTAAGCTCCTTTTTTGAGTAGTGGTTTCCATAATGCAATCAAGTGTCAAGGATACTATACTAGACTAGAAGATGTTTAGATGAAAGCAACCAAAATGATATGGGCTCTGTGCCAGAAGACATGTGAGAAGAGAATTGAAAACCTAAATATGTATACCCTAGACAAGAGCAGAGACATGGCAGAGATGATACAGACATTTAGATACTTGAACGATAATAATGAACAGACATTTTCCAAAGAAGGGGAAACTTAGAACTAAGGGACATGAAATGAAGCCGCAAGAAGGGAAACTTAAAAGCAACAGCAAGAAATACTTTTTCAAGGACAGGATGGTGGATGCCTGGAATCAAGGAGGTTTGATTAACAGGTGACGGTGTGACATTACAAGGCTGAAGCCACGCCACCCAAGGAAGTTGTCATTCTTTACAATGCAGCCACCGCCATCTTGATCAAGCATGAGTATATTGTCTTGCAAAAACTTAGAGCTCTTTGTGGGTATGTTGATGAAAAAGGATTTGTGCTTTTAGTGCATTCTTTGTTTATGTCGCATCTGGATTATGCTAACAAGCTGCAAAGGACTCAAATACAAATCAACTTATACATCCAACTTTTCCTACATAAGCACACAACTATGGAACGCATTACCAAAAGCCGTGAAAACAACTTATAACCACCTAAACTTCCGGAAATCACTAAAAACTTACCTGTTCAAAAAGGCATACCCTACCGAACCTACTTAAATACCTGAACCCTGCAACACTACGAAACCAAAGAACGTAATGGACATAACTTAACTCTTCCTCTATTTGAGTCCCTAAAATGTTTGTTCCACATGAACCTTATTCTACCATAACATCACTGTGTAACTGTTTATACCGGAATTGGCGAACGCCTTTACGGTACTATGTATGTCACATTGAGCCTGCAAATAGGTGGGAAAATGTGGGATACAAACGTCACAAATGAATGAATAAATAAATAAATAAATAAACTCTGTATTAATTGGGCTTCCATAGAGTACTGTAAAAAAAACTGCAGACTATGCAGAATACTGCTATTTGGCTGCTGAGAAACCCGGAAAGATGGATCGTGTAACTCCACTTTATGTTTTCATCACTGGTTACTAGTGAAGTTTCGTATTAAGTTTAAGCTTATAGTCCTGCTGCATAAATTTTATTATGAATGATTCCCCGAAAAGCTTGTGGCCTTAGATCATCTATTCCCCAGTGGGGGTTGTGCTCTGGGGACAGGTCTCTCCTGGAAGTACCAGGCGTGAAAATGGCCCATTTAAGTCGAACTTGAGGGCAAACTTTTTTTGTGGTGGGCCCTGAACTTTGGAATAGTTTCCCAGTTGAGGTTAGGGAGGAAAGGAGACTATCTCATTTTTGTCATTTGTTGAAAGCTCATGTTTTTTCACTTTGGCGTTCACTGGGGTTTCTGGGAGGGATTGTGATTGCTTTTGTTTCTGATCTTCCCTGTTGTTTATGGACTTCCTTCTGATTTTATATTTTTACTTATTCGATTGTAAACCACTTTGATATGTTATTATGTAATGCGGTATAATAAAGATTAATAAACTGTAAACCCCAAACAATGTAATTGATATGGTGAGAAGCTGTGCCTACTGGCTTCAGACCAGATAATGGGCCAAGCACGCTCCTGTCGTCTCCTGTTAATCAAACCTCCTTGCCTGGAATGCTCTTCTGGTGGAAATGAAAGTGATGGGGATAAAAACAGCGAAGGAATTAAAAAAGGAGTGGGATAAACATAGAGCATCCCATTATAGCAAGAGGATGGAATTAAGATATATCAGGTCCACTAAAAGCAAAACAAATGGTTTTCACATTAAAAAAAAACATGGGGAGGGGGTGTTAATTTGTGTCGGGTAACAGTTACAATGCTAACCATCTTACTGGGCAAACTAGATGGGTTCTGGTAGTCTTTGTCTGCTGTCATTCACTATGGGGCCCTTTACAAAGGTGCACTGAAAAATGGCTTGTGGTAGTGTAGATGCAGGTTTTTGGCATGTGCCGATCCATTTTTCAGCATGCCTGTAAAAAAGGCCTTAAAAAATTTTTGACATAAATGAATGTGCGGCAAAATCAAAATTGCTGTGCATCCATTTTGGGTCTGAGACCTTACCGCCAGCCATTGACCTAGCAGTAAAGTCTCATGCAGTAACTGGGCGGTAATGACCTATGCACGTCAAATGCCAATTGGTGTACATCCAATACATGCGGCCGAAAATAACAATGATTTTTCAGACACATGTATCGGACATGCACCAAAAATGAAATTACCACAAGAGCCACGCGGTAACTCCATTTTGGCATGCATTTAGGCATGCGTAGACACTTACTACTACTACTATAAATCATTTCTATAGTGCTACCAGTCACGTGGCTTAGTAAAAGGGCCCCTTTATTTCCAGGAATTGGTAAACAAGCAGTACTCTATTTTAATGTCTTCAATATTTTTTAGATGTTCTGTCACTCTCTGGGAGGCTGGAGGCGAGATACAGCAGTTTTTTGTTCTTTGGACTAGTTAGAAGATACACATACAAGTGCACGTGTAAATCTGAGCCAAGACACATTGGACCTTTATTAAAAAGAGTGACATAACAGGAGGATCCTCTTTAAAACAGAGCTCAATTGTCTCTGTGACATGATTGAGATTCACCAGACAGCTCAGAGAGACAGTTTACTCCTAACTCTGGGTCTGCCTCACTGCAGTGAGATGTTCTGTGTTTAGGTTAACAAGGGCAGCTCTGTCAAGATTTGCTTTTCAGTACTGCTGCATTCATTTAAAGAACAATAAGAACATGTGGGGGGAGAGGGGTTGCGATTTACTGCAGAAACATCTGATTGTTATATACATTCTTTTTTTCTTCAGATGTTTAGCAAGCACTGAGATCTTTCTGGATTTTAAGACTTTATACTACCAAAAATAAAAACAGATTGGACTGGAGTTTTTAATTTTAGGATACGCTACCATAGCTATTCATGTTCGTTTCTAAAGCTAGTAACAACAGCAAGCACTGAAAGGGAATTTGTAAGCAGACCTAGCTAGTAGGGCAGGATTAAGACATAGGTAAACTATATATGTACACAGAAAACTGCGATACTTGAAGCAATGCAAAGATGATGTCACAGCAAACAATAACTTTCTTTAATAACATCCGAGGCTCGACATGAGTTGTGTTTTGACCTAACTGGCTTGCATCAGGAGTCTTCCATAGGATGTTCGCTATTGAGCAACTGGTAGCTATCGTTCTAGTGTTCTTAGATATGAACAGAACTGTGTGGGGCCACATTTTTGTGACTTTTAAAATGTTTTTCATACTATGCACATGTTTGATTAGGGCCCATCAAAGGGTTAATCTTGTCTTGCTAGCCAGTCACATCCACTGGTGGTAAAGATTTTCTCCACATGGAGGGCAATTCTGTAACAGGGTGTCTACAAATGGGTGCCCAGAGGGTAACTGGTAGGAGCATATTCTATGAAGGAAAGTAGGCGCCTACTTTCAATTATAGAATACTAGCAGGGTAGATATACTTCTGGTATTTAGGTGTGACCATTTATAGTACCCATAGAGCTGCTGTCACTGCAGGGGCCTAAATGCCGAAGAGACACGTGTACCTTATAGTATTTTATAAAGTACATGTGTAAGTATGCCCCACCCATGTACCCCTTTGCAAGTATGCGCTATGTGAGATATGTATTTATAGACTTAGATGAAAATTTGATATGTATACACATGGATACTAGTATGCTAAACATTTTTGTACATAAAGCGCATGTAATGTTAGCACCCATTTTATAGAATTGCCCGATGGGACTAAATTACTACTACTATTAATCACTTCTATAGCGCCACTAGATGCACGCCCACAATCTAATTTTTTTGTATCTGGTGCAATGGAGGGTTAAGCAACTTGTCCAAGGTCACAAGGAGCTGCAGTGGGAATTGAACCCAGGTCACCAGGATCAAAGCCCGCTGCATTACCAATTGGCTACTCCTAAATTCTATAAATTGCATCCAAATAAATGGATGTGCACCCCCAACCATGGGCACAGAAATTTATGAATGTATTCAAAAAAGGGCGCTGTCTATCTGGCGCCATTTATTGTATATTGTCACAAATATCTGCACCAACTCTAGCAAAGTGCCTAAATTCTGAAACAATCATTCCACACAAAAGATTTGGTACCGTTATTTTGGCACACAGATGTCAGCACGTAATATGTGATGATGACTTGTGTGCGGAGACAGCGAGAAAATGGTGACACACTCCTCCTGGCAAGGATGTTCATGGCCAAGGAAGAAAGGATTTTTCATTATGCCAGGACACATGAAGACATAAGAACATAACAACATAAGAATAGCCATACTGGGTCAGACCAATGGTCCATCTAGCCCAGTATCTTGTTTCCAACAGTGGCCAAGTCAGGTCACAAGTACCTGCCAGAACCCTATTGTGAGGAGGAGGCAAGTGATGAGAAAGCATTTATCCCTGGGAACAGGGGGAAAGGTAGAAACTACCAGTCCCAGAGGCCCTTTGGGGCTAGACACACTAAAAGTCAGGACTACGATTCCCAGCAGCCACTGCAGAAGCCATCCAGGACTCACATACCCAACAGCCCCCAGAGGAGGTTAAGGAGAAGTTCAGGGAGGGTAGTTTGAAATACCCAGCCCGGAAGTTCGGAGAATGGGAGTAATCTAATCAGGGGGCTGAAGTACAAGTGGGTAAAGGGTGGGGTGAGGAGCCCATGGAATGGAAAGGAGCAGAGGAACAGGAGGAGGGAGGAGGGAGGAGGAGAAAGAAGTGGTGAGCCCATGGATATCATGGGGCTGGCTAAAGCCAAGGTAAAGGAACTGGGCCAGAAAGTAATAGCGTGGTGTGAGGGCTGGGCTCGGAGGGGGAGGAGGTGGTTGCTCCAAAGAAGGAGGTGGGGGAGGGAAAGTTAGGGCTGGCTACCACAGGGTCTAAGTGGGTGGTTGTCAGGAGCTATGGCTGACAGGTAAAGGGGAGGGGACCCTGCTACTTCCCCTGGCTCGTGGAGAAGAGCTGGATGGGAGAACTGCAATGTTTGAGCTACAGTGATTTGAACTGCACTGCTTTGAATGGCAATGATTTGTGTTGCACTATTTGAGCAGGAGATTTGACTCCCTAAATTTAATTTGAACTATTTTTGGGCGCTGGTGAAATGGCAGTGCTTTTGAACTGCTGTCCTGTGGGAGAAAGGAGGGAGGGGGGGAGTTGAGCTGAGGGTTTGTTTGTTTTTTCTTTCTTTCTTTCTGGGCTCATTGTTTGGGGAGCTAAGAAGTGAGAACTAACTGTTGCTGTTATTAACGGCTTTGAACTGCATGAAAGTAAAAAAACCTTGCACAGAGGATTGCCATATGTCTGTTTTCTTTTGCTTCTCTACGTGTGGATTACAATGAGGGGAAGGGCCTAGGAGCCCAGAGGTAATTTTCTCACTCCAGGGGAAGGAGGTCAAATGGGGTATATGTTCCCGAAGAGGGGGCTGGTGGCCCTACTGGAAGCGGGCTGAAATTCTGGACCAACACTTTCAGGTCTAGAGGCCAGGGAAGCCTCTAACACCATAGAGTGGCAACATTCCATGCTACCAATTGTAGGGCAAGCACTGGCTTCCCCATGTCTGTCTCAATAGCAGACTATTGACTTTTCCTCCAGGAACTTGTCCAAACCTTTTAAAGCCCAAATACGCTAACCGCTGTTACTGCATCCTCTTGCAAAGAGTTCCAGAGCTTAACTATTCGTTGAGTGAAAAAATATTTCCTCCTATTTGTTTTAACAGTGTTTCCATGTAGCTTCATTGAGTGTTCCCTAGTCTTTGTACCTTTTGAAAGAGTAAAATAATATACAGACTTCAGGATGGCATTCTACACTGCGGCATGCGGAAATGGACGCAGAGGGAGTTCTCTAACACAGTAATGTCAGTCCCCACTGTGATTAGCTAGGTAGCATTGTGAAACATCTGCTATGACCTTAAGGTGGCCAAACATGTAGAAAAGTTGACAGCAAAAGCTAGAAGGATGCTTGGGTGCATAGGGAGAGGAATGGACAGTAGGAAAAAGGAGATGATGATGCTCCCATTTAAGACTCTAGTGAGACCTCATTTAGAATATTGTGTAAAATTCTGAAGACTGCACCTTCAAAAAGATATAAACAGATTGGAGTAGATCCAGAAGGCGGCTACTAAAATGGTCAGTAGTCTTCATCATAAAGCATATGGGGACAAACTTAAAGATCTCAGTATGTATTCTTTGGAAAAAAGGCAGGAGAGAGGAGATATGATAGAGACATTTAAATACCTATCCCGCTTATAATCGAAAGACAAAAACGCCTATATTGCGACCTAAATCGGGAGATAGGCGTTTATCTCCCAAAAATGAATAACGCGGTATAATCGAAAGCCGAACTTGGACGTTTTCAACTGCACTCCATTGCAGAAGCGTACAAAGTTGAAGGGGCGTGTTGGAGGCGTGGTGAAGGAGGGACTGGGGCGTGGTTATCACCCGAACAGAGATGGGCGCCTTTCGCCGATAATGGAAAAAAAGTATGCGTTTGTAGCTAGAATTTAGGGCACTTTTCCTGGACCCTGTTTTTTCACGAATAAGGCCCCGAAAAGTGCCCTAAATGACCAGATTACCACCAGATGGAATCGGGGATGACCTCCCCTGACTCCCCCAGTGGTCACTAACCCCTCCCACCACAAAAAAAATGATGTTTCACAACTTTTTATTTTCACCCTCAAATGTCATACCCACCTCCCTGGCAGCAGTATGCAGGTCCCTGGAGCAGTTGTTAGGGGGTGCAGTGGACTTCAGGCAGGTGGACCCAGGCCCATCCCCCCTACCTGTTACAATTGTGCTGGTTAATGCTTAGTCGTCCAACCCCCCCAAACCCACTGTAACCACATGTAGGTGCCCCCCTTCACCCCTTAGGGCTATAGTAATGGTGTAGACTTGTGGGCAGTGGGTTTTGAGGGGGATTTGGGGGGCTCAACACACAAGGGAAGGGTGCTATGCACCTGGGAGCTCTTTTACCTTTTTTTTTTGTTTTTGTAAAAGTGCCCCCTAGGGTGCCCGGTTGGTGTCCTGGCATGTGAAGAGGACCAGTGCACTACGACTCCTGGCCCCTCCCACGAACAAATGCCTTGGATTTATTCGTTTTTGAGCTGGGCACTTTCATTTTCCATTATCACTGAAAAACAAAAACGCCCAGCTCACAAATTGTCGAATAAAACATGGACGTCTATTTTTTTCAAAAATACGGTTCGGTCCGCCCCTTCACGGACCCGTTCTCGGAGATAAACACCCATGGAGATAGACGTTTTCGTTCAATTATGCCCCTCCACGTAGCATAAATGCACAAGAGGCGAGTCTCTTTCAGTTGAAAGGAAACTCTGGAACATGGGGGCATAGGATGAAGGTGGAAGGAGATAGACTCAGAAGTAACCGGAGGAAATACGTCTTCTCAGAAATTAGTGGAATGGCCTCCCAGTGGAAGCAGTGGAGATGAAAACAGTATCTGAATTCAAGAGAACTTGGGATCTCCCCAACTCCACCAACGCACGTGAGTGCAAAGATTTCCTACAGTCCTGGGATCTCAAATGGCCTCACATGCAAGCTACCCACATCAAGGGACACACACTAGACCTCCTATCACACAAACTGTCCACAGATCATAACCTATTAATAACAGACATCAAATGGGCAGAAACACCTTGAACTGACCACTACAAACTAAACCTATCCCTAGACTGGCGGAAGAAGGGACTAAACCATAAACCAGCACACACAACCTACACCACGAGAGGGCAAATAGATCCACAAATATTCTGGGAACTGATATATGACAACAAATGGAAAACATGCACGGACTCCATACACTACCTCAACCATTGGGAGGACAGATGCAGAAGCGTACTAAATAAAATAGCGCCCTTAAAGACCTGAATATCAAGAAGAAAAAACTCAATACCATGGTTCAATGTCAAATTAAAAAAACTCAAAACACAATCCAGGAAACTTGAACGAGAATGGAAAAAAACAAAAGATGAACATACACTTAATGCATGGAAACAAGGACACAGAAAATACAAATACGCAATAAGACAAACCAAAAGGTACTACTACAAAACTAAAATAGGACCGCATTACAAAGATATGAAGAAACTATTTCAACTCGTAAATAAGCTACTAGACACCACCCCTATCACCACAACCAACACAGACATCCCACCCACAGACAAACTTGCCAACTACTTCAACGAAAAAATAATAAAATTACGCAACGCACTTCCTCAGCACAACAATGACATCGAAAACTTCTTTAACGACCTGGACCAAATTCCTGGTGGATGCCCAGCTGACCATTTCTGGTCAACATTTACTCTCCTCACCACTGAATCAGTCACAAAAATGACTCATAGGTTTGCCAACACTCACTGCAAACTGGACATATGTCCCAGTCACCTACTCAAATCCGCCCCTGACCACTTCATAGCAGATCTCACATCCCACCTAAACTTCATGCTACAACAAGTTCTCTTCCCCGAGGAACATGGCAACATCCTACTCACCCCCAATACCAAAAGACGCCAAGAAAAACACAAACGACCTAACCAATTACCTCCCAGTTGCGTCTATACCACTAGTAGTCAAACTGATGGAGAGTTTGGTGACCAAACAGCTAACGGAATACATGGACAAGTTCTCAATACTACACAACTCACAGTCAGGGTTCCACTCCCACCACACTACCGAAACTGTCCTAGTCACACTCCTGGCCAAATTCAAGCAAGAAATAGCCACAGGTAATAGTATACTTCTCCTCCAATTCGACATGTCGAGCGCATTCGACATGGTAAACCACAATATACTCGTAAGACTCCTTGGCCATTTCGGGATCGATGGGAACGTACTTAACTGGATAAAGGGTTTTCTAACTAACAGAACTTACTGAGTAATATCAAACTCAAACATATCATCACCATGGAAAGCTACCTGTGGAGTACCCCAAGGATCACCACTTTCACCAATACTCTTCAACATGATGATGATCCCACTGTTAAAGTCCCTATTCAACCGAGGCCTCAACCCGTTCATCTATGCAGAAGATGTCACAATCTACATTCCCTTCAGTCATGACTTGACAGAAATAACCAATGAAATCAATGACGACCTGAACATTATGAACTCCTGGGCAAATTCATTCCAATTGAAACTGAACTCTGAAAAAACACACTGCCTTATCCTCTCATCTCAACATAACAAGTACAAACCGACAACCATAAACACCCTAGAACACACCCTCCCTACCTCGGACAGCCTAGAAATACTCGGCATCACAATTGATCGCAACCTTACCCTTGAGAGCCAAGTAAACTCCGTAATAAAGAAAATGTTCTATTCCCCTTGAGAGCCAAGTAAACTCCGTAATAAAGAAAATGTTCTATTCAATGTGGAAACTTAAACGAATAAAAACTTTCTTTCCAAAGGAAATCTTTAGAAACCTAATACAATCAATGGTCCTAAGCCATGCAGATTACTGCAATGCAATCTATGTGGGATGTAAAGAACAACTTGCAAAAAAACTCCAGACCGCCCAAAACACAGCTGCCAGGCTGATTTGGTAAATCACGCTTCGAAAGCGCTAAACCCCTCCGAGAGAAAAGCTGCATTGGCTCCCAATCAAAGAACGTATTATCTTCAAAATTTGCACCTTTGTCCACAAAATTATCTACGGCATAGTCCCAGGATACATGACAGACCTCATAGATCTACGAACAAGAAACAGAATCAGATCATCATGATCATACCTAAACTTACATTATCCAAATTACAAAGGACTTAAATACAAAACAACTTATGCATCCATATTCTCCTACATAAGCGCACAACTATGGAATGGACTCCCAAAAGCTGTAAAAACAATCCATGACCATCTAAACTTCAGAAAATCACTAAAAACCAACCTCTTCAAAAAGGCTTACCCCACCGATCCAACGTAAATCCCCACACCCAGCAACAGAACACAACACAACACAACTAATGATCGTACTGGACAATACACAATCTTCATTCCCTTTGACCTTCACGGTGCTGACACACCCTACTTCATTGACCACAATTCAACCTTGTATTTGTTATTCAACCGACTGACGAACGCCTTTACGGTACCATGTAAGCCACATTGAGCCTGCAAATAGGTGGGGAAATGAGGTGTACACATGTAATAAATAAATAAAATAAATAAGGGAGTGACTGGGAGAGTAAATGGCATAGTTGGGCAGACTGGATATCATATGGTCTTTATCTATTTTTCTATGTTTTATGGGATTTTTTTCTCCATGTACCTGCCACTCAACTTCCCTCTCCCTCTCCCTTCCTACTGCTTGTCTCCATACAGTCTGAGGATTTGAGGAAATGCAGCCGGTACCTGTGGCAGCACAAGCAGGAATATCTCTAGGGAATGAGATGGCAGCTGTGGGCACAGGCAAGGTAACACTGCAGTGTCAAATTTACACACCATAGTCTCCCACTCTACTTCTTTCACATCTGTATGGCAGCCACTTTAAGGCAGGTAACCATCTATAGTGCCTTAAAGGGAAAGGGGAAAGGGAAGGACTTGATATACCACCTTTCTGAGGTTTTTGCAACTAAAAGTACAGTTGCTCAATAAAATCCCCTAATATGGTTAAGGACCCAGGACCAGGTGTAGCATAGACAGAACCACAATTAGCTTTAGGCAGCAGGCCCACATCCTGGAGGAAGGGAGCTGCGGAATGAACTATTGCCATAAGAACATAAGATTAGCTATACTGGGTCAGACCAATGGTCCATATAGCCCAGTGTCTTGTTTCCAGTGGCCAAGCCAGGTCACAAGTACCTGGCAGAAACCCAAATAATGGCAACATTCCATGCTACTAATCCCAGGGCAAGCAGTTCCTTCCCTGTCTGTCTCAATAACAGATGATGAACTTTTCCTCAAGGAACTTGTCCAAACATTTCTTAAACCCAGATACGCTAACTGCTGTTGCTACATCTCCTGGCAATAGCATTCCAGAGCTTAACTATTTGTTGAGAGAAAAAATATTTCCTTGAATTGGAGAAAATGTTTCTTCACTCAATATGTAATTCAACTCTGGAATTCGTTGCCAGAAAGTGTGGTAAAGGCAGTTAGCTTAGCAGAGTTTTAAAAAAGTTTGGACGGCTTCCTAAAGGAAAAGTCTATAAACCATTATTAAATTGGACTTGGGGAAAATATTTCTGGGAATAGCAGCATAAATGTTTTGTAATTTTTTGGGGATCTTGCCAGGTATTTGTGACCTGGATTGGCCACTGTTGGAAACAGGATGCTGGGCTTGATGGACCTTTGTTCTGTCCCAGTATGGCAATACTTATATACTTGTGTATATTGTCCCCTGCTCAGGACTGAAGATGTGTGGCCTATAAATTTTTAATTAAAAATAAATAAATAAATAAATAAATAAATATATGTGAGTACAGTGGGTTTCTGGTGAGTTTTGGAGGGCTCACAGTTTCCACCCCAAGTGCAACAGGTAGGAGGCAGTATGGACCTGGGTATAACATCTGAGGCTGGCATAGAGGCTGGAAAGTAATGTTTTTAATCACTTTTTGGGGGGGGGGGGGGAGGGAGGGGATCAGTTACCACTGGGGGACTAAGGGGCGGTCATTCCTGATTCCCTCCAGAGGTCATCTGGTAATTTAGGTCACCTTTTTATGCCTTATTACTTTTAAAAACAGGTCTAGACCAAAACGTTGACATTTCAGACCTAGACGTTTTCATTTTGTTCCATTATGGCTGTAAAATGTCCAAGTGTTTAGGGACGCCATAATCCCACCCCTGACATGCCCCTGACACTCCCCCTTATGATCTAGATGAACTGCAGATGAATAGAATAGATAAACATCTGCAAATCAGGTTTCAAAAATACTGATTTGGACATTTTTGTGAGAAAAACGTCCAAAAGCTGCTTTATGCCACTTTTTAGACATTTTTCTCTTTCGAAAATGAGCCCCACAGTAACCTATGGAACTTTTTAAGTCAAAAAGCCTCTTTTACTAAACTATGCTAGTGATTCCCGTTGTGACAAATGCACCGCAACCCATTCATTTTGAATGGGCTGCGTCACATTTGCCACATAGGAATCACTAGGGCGGTTTAGTAAAAGTGGCCCTAAGTGTTGTGAAAATGAGCCACATAGTATGATAGCAAACTTTAACAAATTTTCAAAGGGACATTTCTTGAGTATTTTCTCTCAGAAAAATCACTCAAACTTGTATGACCATGAGAGTAGGTTCATAAGAATATACTAGTCAATATTCAGCCAGCAGCGGTCAGTGTTTTTTAAATGTTGACAGTTGCAGCAAAATTAGGCCTCAATATTCAATGCTGAGCCATGTCTAGGCACTGGCATTGAATATCTGGGTCTGACCAGACTTTGACAGGTTGCCAGTTTTTATGCGAGTTGGGCCAATATTCATTTTCGACCAGCATAAGACACTTATGCGGGTACTGGCTGAATATTGGTTGGGTCCAGCATCCTTATCTGGGCAGTTCCACCCTCCTCTAATTCAGAATACAATTATGGGAATTGAACTTCAAGTACTGCCTTTCTGTGGGTTTTGCAACTACAATCAAAGCAGTTTACATAGTATATTTAGGTACTTATGTGTACCTGGGGTAATGGAGAGTTAAGTGAGTCATAAGGAGCTGCAGTGGGAATTAAACCCAGTTCTACAGGATCAAAGTCTACTGCACCAACCCTTAGGCTAGTCCTCCACTCGTAGGAGCCAACTCTGTGGGTGCTGTGGGTGCTTGAGTACCCCCCAATATTTAGAAAATTCCTTGTATGTGTCCAGGGAGGGGTTATTTCCATTGGGCTTAGCACCCCCCAATAATTTTGAAAAGTTGGCTCCTATGCCTCCACTCACATATAGGCAAAAGAATGCATACTTCACCCCACAAGATGGACGAAATAATAAATTAGACAATTACATAGAGACAAAGGGTGAAATAAGCTTTCCAGCAAACAAAAGAATATTGTTTACTCAGGCCTGACCTCGAGGCCCTGTCCAGCATGAGGAAGCTGGGTCTATTATAATTCAGAGCATTGGCTAGTGCCAGAGATGTCTTTGGCAGTGGCGTACCAAGGGGGGGCGGTGCGGATGGTCCGCCCCGGGTGTACGCCGCTGGGGGAGTGCCGCGCGCCTGTCTGCTCCGCTCGTTCTGTGCTTCCTCTGCCCCGGAACAAGTTACTTCCTGTTTCGGGGCAGAGGGAGCATGGAATGAGCGAAGCAGACAGGCGTGCGGCACCCCCCCCCCCCCCAGCAGGTAAAAATGCATCCGGGGGGGGTGTCCTTTCGCCGGGGGAGGTGTGTCCTTTTGCTGGGGGGGGAGGTGGGCTTTCGCCGGGAGTGGGGGGTGGGGTCGCGCTGCACCCGGGGGCGGGGTCCCTTCGCTGGGGGGGGGGATGGGGGGGCGCTGCACCTGGGGGGGAGCATCGGCGATCCGCCCCGGGTGTCAGCCACCCTAGGAACCCCACTGGTCTTTGGTAAACTGGAAAGGCATAAAATTGCCATCTGTGTTGGGAAATCTTGAGAAGCCACACCACACCCAAAGTATAGTAAACAAATTTATCTTTTACTGTAACTGGAAAAAATAACCCGCTCAATGTTCAGCACTATTTAACTGATTAGAACTGCTGCTGACTGGTTTAAATAGTGTATAACTGGCTATCTGCTGATATTTAGCAGGGGATAACCGGCTATCCCCCACTGAATATCCCCGGTTGGCAGCTAGCTGGTTATATCTCACAATATACCTGGCTATCTACTGATTTTAAAAGCGGGTTTAGGAGTCATATTTGGCTGTGTCAAACCCTGGAATATCAGTTTGAGGGCTGTGTCAGCATTGCTGTGTGGCAGCTGCTAGCATGGCTTAGTAAATGGGGGAGTTAGTTAGGGTTCTGGCTGAGTGGCTCGCTTTGGACTGGACATGATGCATCATGACTCAAGTGATATGGTTGTATCTGACTCTGGCTAGCCAACTGACATGAGGATATGTCACCAAGGAAGCCAACAGTTTCATGGACATAGGGTGCTTAGTATTAGCAATCACTCACTCAGTCAAGGGTGCCACTGAAGTACAAATTCCAGAAGGACATCTGCTGGGTCAGTGCAGGAAAGATAGGCTAAAACTGGCCATATCAGATGTTACTTAGCCTAGGTGTTAGAGAACAGATTATGCTACAAGTTTTGGATGTGCCTGGCTTGGGTTCAGGTGGTTTATCCTTGAATGTTAATTGTTGCTCATGGTAATAAAGTTGTGACCCTGTTCGTTTTAATAAATGTTGTTTTGCCTGTTTTAATTGTTGTTTATTTTTAGGGAACTGAGAGAGGGGCTCTATTTCTACCAGAGCGACCCCATGTTTAAATGATCAAAACTTATCACATCAAGAACAATTTAAAAGTAACACTTCTTTTAGCATCCAGTAGTAGCATCTCTTTTACTTCATCCCATAAAAACCCAGAAAAGAAAAAAATATTCTGCAGGGACCAATAGTGGAGACTTGGCTTGTTTAACAAGCAAATTAAATATTCTTATCCACGAGCACCTTGAACATTTGTAAATCCCATGCCTAGAGGCAGTCTGCAAATGAATGCCACTGCAGTTCTGACAGTCTCTCTTTGTTATAAGAGCAAAATCCTGGGGGGATTCATGCAAATCAGACCAGCGGGTCACCACTTATGAGCCCTGATCTCAATTATTGGCAAAACAAAACTGTAAGGTTTAGCCTTCTTTTGTACCCAGGTGGTTCTCTAGCTATTAGTGAGTGTTTAAATGGAATTAATTGAGGAACTCATTTCAACAACATTTGCAGTGTGACTGCTGACCTTTCAGCATAGTTAATGAATGGACTTTATTAACATGTCAATGGTTAGATGAGTACCATATGAAAGCTTTGGTGACTGAGCTAACTATTGTAACCCTTCCTAAACTTTCTTAAGGCCTCATGAAACATCTTTCAGTTTTTTGCATTGCGCATGCTACATCTCTGGTAACATTTTTTTTTTCTTTAAATGAATAGATTCTTTCGTTGGTGCAAGTATGCTTAGTTTAGTGGTATTTGCTATATCGTCTTTACTGATAATACAGGCCAAGGCAGTGTACAATTTAAAAAGAAATAGAAAATAGTACTCCAATAATAATAGAAAAAGGTTACATACCAATCATTATCAAGAAACACATAATTGATTTTACACTAAAAACAAATAAAATAAAATAAAAACATACATGATTTCCTTAAAGTTAAAATCTTCTTCTGGTGATAAACAAAATATTGTTTGTGTTCATTTTAAATGCCACAGAGTGGCCTTGCTTTCTCAAAGATTTGCTTCCATTCTCTGTGTATGATAGTAGAGGAGTGTGGTAGCCGTGTTAGTCCACTCTTAAGGTTATCAATAGAAATCAAACAAAATAAAACATGGAAAAGAAAATAAGATGATACCTTTTTTTATTGGACATAACTTAATACATTTCTTGATTAGCTTTCGAAGGTTGCCCTTCTTCCTCAGTTCATTGATGAATATCAATGATATGCTTTGATGTCCCCATGCATACTTCCTACCCACCCCCCTCCTCCCACCCTGTCAGACTGTCATAGTAACGCTTGAATGTTTTCACTTATATACACTGTCAGCTAGCACATTTGCTTATTTCCGATCTGAGGAAGAAGGGCAACCTTCGAAAGCTAATCAAGAAATGTATTAAGTTATGTCCAATAAAAAAGGTATCATCTTATTTTCTTTTCCATGTTTTATTTTGTTTGATTTCTATTGATAATCTGTGTATGATAAAAGGTCTGTTAAAATCAGGACTCAATGTATATTTAGGGAATTATGCATAAAAGTTGCAAAAAAAAGTTTACCTTGTGATTTGTTAAAATGTTTACGTGTGTGATAAAATAGATCTTAAGGTATTATTCAAAGAAATCTTAATGAAATTAAGGCCTATCCTTAGTAACATGGTCATGTTATTAACATGAACGTTTACACAAACTGGTATAATGTGCACACTGGCTCCTGGAAAATCCCTTATTCTGTCTCCCACCATGAAGATCCAAAATCTTAATGCAAAGATGCTAACCTCGCTCATACATCAAAACCCCCACTTCCCGGAGCACCATTATCAGCCAAGCCCATGCAAGGTACCATCATGCCTCCCTTGTACCAAGAGCATCCTGCTGTAAGAACTTTCTTCAAACTACACCCTATGGTATCATCATGAATCCTATCCCCCTCACCTATCATCAAACCTCCCTGCATTGACCTCCCTTAGCCTTAATTAAATGCTTCCTGCAAGCTCAAGTACCCCATCCCCCACCCATCCACCATGTGGAAGGAAATTCTATAGCTGAGCGCTTCCATCTAAGCCCTGCCATGATAGAAAAGTTTCCCAGGTCATGTCTCATCTTTCTACCCATCTGCTCTCAGCCTCTAGCTCATCATTTCTGTTTGCTTGTCTCTTTCTTCTCCTCTAAAGTCTCTGTGATTCCTTGCCTACTCTATTACCTGCCTCCCATGTGACAACTTTTCTGGCTGATACTCCTCCCACTCCTAGTCCTAACTCTAACTTTTGTTCAACCTGGATTTCTTTTTCTCTTTTGTCCCTGGTGTAACTCTCTAAAATTATGTCATCCATGCATCTTACCACCTGCCCTCTGGGTCCAGTGTCCTTCAGTTGACTCCAACTCCCCAGACCTGGCCTTACTCCCTTTTTGTTGCAGATTGATTCCCATAGTCTTTCTACAGGTTCAGTTCCTCTCCTCTGGAAAATGGCCCTTCTTTGTCCATTACTGAAGAAACCTTCCCTTAACCCCTCTCGCCCCCATAGCTTCTGCCCTCTCTCCAACCTCTGTATTTTCTCAAAAAATCACAGAATGTGTTGTCTTCAATCAGCTTTCCACTCGTGTGAACCAACTGCCTGTCCTACACCCCTGAAAGACAGGCTTCTGGTCTTCACATAGCATTGAGATGACGATTACTGCACTCCTTAGTGAGCTCCACTCATCCTTGGATGCTGGCAACATCTGTCTTTTAGTTTTACTCGACTTGTCTTCCACCTTCGATCTGGGGACCACTCTCTCCTCCTCTCACATCTCTCATCCTCAGGTATTTCTGGTACTGTACTTGCCTGGTTTTCCTCCTTTCTCTCAGGATGTTCTTTCTCAGTCCTTACTCCCACCTCTTCATCTGCTGAAACTTCACTGCTTTATGGAGTCCCTCAGGGTTCAATCTTTTCCCCGCTTCTGTTCAATATCTTTTAAGTCCCCTAGCCACACTTATCCAAGATTTCAATATGAAAATTTTCATCTATGCTAATGACATCCTCCTCAGCTTCCCTACTTCCCCATTCCAGCCTGATCTTAGCAGTCTCCAATCTTGTCTTTCAGTCTTGTCCTGTTGGCTATTTTCACATGGGTTGGTTCTCAACACATCAAAGACAGTTACTTGTTGGATCACTGGTCCTTTTTCAAAACCATCCCTAGTGCCTCTTTTGATTGATACTCTCTTTCCTGCAGTTGACTTATTCTATTATCTTGGGTGTTATTCTCAACTCTATCTATCATTCCATAATCAGGTTTCCCAATACTTCAGCAAGGTTTTCTTGCTATCTGTCGCTTATGCGCAATTTCCAAACTCCTCAGTTTCTCTGCACTACACATCCGCTTCACTCTTTATTATTTCTCAATTAGATTACTGCAATGCTGCTTATGCAGGTTTGACTGCTTCCAGCTTGTCATTTACAAACTCTCCCAAATGCTGTGGCCAGATCCATTTGTAAAGTCCCCTCTGTTGAAAATTTATTTTATTTTATTTATTTAGATTTTGCTCACACCTTTTTCAGTAGTAGCTTAAGGTGAGTTATATTCAGGTACTCTGGATATTTCTCTGTCCCAGGAGGCGGTTGGGAAGAGGGTCTATCCTTGTAAGGGGTGCAGGGGGATTATAAAGGGGGCTGTTCTGAGGGGGTAGGAGAAGGATCAGAAGGGTCATTCTGGGGGGTGGGAGGGGACATTCTCAGGGGTGGGAGGGGGATCAGAGGGGCTGAAAACTACATTGATTGTTATGCAGGTCCTGGCAGATATTCAGCCTAGGCCCGCATAACTGTCTTATATGCGCCCCAGTGAATATCTAACAGGATTCGCAATAAGCTCCGGCCTTCAGGGGCCTGGTGAGTCACTGATATGCAATGTTTATATTGGACTTGGCCTGGCATTGAATGTCGGGGCCTAATTTATCTGGGTTCTGATCTTGATGTGATGGTTATGGGAGAAATTAAATCCATATTGCTATCTGTCCCTGTCACTACATGCTGGTTAGTTTAAGGGATTTCAAGAGGTAGCGTGCATTGTAAAAATGTAATACTTGATCTGCTGTAAATGTTAAAAAGTTTGGCATTCACAAATCATTTGTAAACAGTTGATAAATAAGAAATACTATGTTGTTTACTGTGCATGTGTTGAAGCCTTATTTACATGCAACATTACTTCATTTATAGTCTCACAGAGATATTAACTTTAGCTTTCTTCTACTAACATTTCTCAGATGTTTTTAACGTGAGACAAAGTTTTATTCATAGTCCATGCAACTGGTGATATGATTCTAGAGTTCTAAGTGGTCATTGGTTGATCACATGCTGTGATGAGCTAAGGAGTGAAATGTTTGCTCTGGGGGCTGGATTAATTTCCCTTGTTAGTATAGTTTTGGAAAAGATTCAAGTAAATAACCTCTTATTCTCCAGCTATGGTGCTCAGTCATTGGAATAAATTGATGCAATTCCATCAGCTGTGGTTGCAAAATGGATCTGCATTTATGAACAGAAGAGAATATTTACAATGCCTAACTCTACTGTAAATTCTTTTCAATCCATGCTTTTAGAAAATTGTAGCACCGGTAAAGTTTTACTTCATAAAGGAATCATTTATGTGTAAAGCTATGCCAGTTTAAAGTTCAGCTTCACAGATACTTCAGAAACAGCTGTGGGCTGAGTCCTTTCATTCATGAAATGAAGGTCTGGTTCAAATTACTGGAGAATCCAGCTAAAATGTCCTCATTCCATCTCAGTATCAGAATGGCAAAGATTATTACTCACATTCCTCAGATACGGATGCCAGAGGAGCTCCAGGGTAGAGGAAGTTCTTCTTTTAAGCTCTGTATGCAACTTCAAAATACTTATTACATAAATAACACTTGTTTAGAAATACAGATCAAACAAACAGCAAATCCAAAATAAATAAATAAATAAGAATACAAAGGAAATTAACCCTTTGCCCATTGACCCCTTTCGCTCCCCAAAAACGGGGAGGAACAAGGTAAATGCAGGGAATAGGAAAGAAACAAAACATATTAAGAATAAAATATAGATGTGAAGTCTGTCCAACAATATTCATTGGGTCATTAATTACTGTTGCCATTATCATCAGCCCTAGGGACACCAATAAACTTCTTAGCATCCAGGAAAAAAAAAAGCAGCTGCACTGGGATAAAAAACATCCAGTATTTCCTACATATCTGACTAAACACTTGCAAGATTATGTCAAAAAACATGATGCACTCCACCTGCAAGTTTACGGTCACATTGCCAGCAAAGGTTTCAATTTCTTTTATGTACTTCATAGGCGCCAACATTTCAAAATGATCGGAGGTGCTAAACACAATAAAGGTGGCCCCTCCCTGGGCACAATGAAGGAGCCTACTCAAAATGGAGGTTATCAGCACCCCCTGGCATCCACAGAATTGACTCCTATGATTTACACAAGGGAGTCAATTTTTAAAGAAAATTATATGTTTACTGCCAACTAATAAATGTATAATTTCCTTATCCATAAAGAATGCACGAGTGAAAATATGTTAGACTGCCTCGGCATTTGTCGTTTTGTGAGCAGCTGTAGACACTGATGACTAGTTTTGGCAGTTTGAGTACACCAGTTACATACACAAGTCTAATGGCTTTAGAAGAACCCCTGAAGAAGGCTTGTTGGGCTGAAACACAGCCTGTGTAGGGTTCTATTATCAGGAATTGGCTGAATAGATGACAATTGTGGCTTGGCTTCTTCCACTCTTGTGGTTTGTGTGGTTCATTTTGTGGAAGACAACTTTTTCTGTTTGTACTGCCTATTTTTCTAGAGCCTATTCTGTAAAGGAAAGTAGGTGCTTAACAGCACAAATATGTGGGTTTAATGTAAGTGCAATCCAGCTATAGAGCTGGTGTAATTATGCTTACATCTAGATTTGTTGAACACACATGTATTCTATAATTTATGTGTGTAACTGCACACCCAAATCCATGTTCAGCTTCCCCATGTGTGTGTGTCCGCCTTCAAACTATGTGTCATCGCATCTAGGTCATCCGTTTGGATACAGAAAGTGAAAGTGCCTTGTTGCTTTGTAGCTTTTACTATATGAGACGTGGGGTAAGGAATAATATATTGTAGAGGAATATATTCGAGTTATTCCCCAAGTTTTCCACGTCATCACTGTGACCCCTGGCGCAGGTGCTAGTCTCCGAAACACGGCCCATGTCAGGTCTTTTTGTCAAGGCTCATTCATTAAAGAACTGTGTTCCATTTTTAAAGGCTCATGGTGCTGTTTTTTTTTGTTTGGACTTTAGTTTGTACTTCGTTCCCTCTCTTTTGTTATATCGCATCTAGGTGACATCTTATAAAATAGCATTTAGCCGGAATATTGGAAAGTGCACATGCCAGTCCGGATATTGGCCAGTGCCTGGTTAACTTCCAGATGACCCCCGAGACTTGGATATTCAGTGCCGGAAGCCACACATGCCCCAGAATTGATTATCTGGGGTAAGTTCAGCCTGCTGCTGCTGTGAGCAGCTCAGATACCACTTACTGCCGTGGACTGAGTATTGTGGGGAATGATTTTACTCTTTGAAAGTAAAGCCGCATGTTCATATGACTACTAGTGGAATTTTGAGGAACGTATAAAACACTAAAGCTTTGTTTAAGTCCAGAAATGGGCTGGAACCTCAATATTTATGAATGGCATTTTTTTTGGACGTGCTTGCTTTGTATGTTTGAAATTTTTGACAGGAGGTTGTCTTTAGTGGTTTCCCCAGCCCTTTGGAATAAGCTCTCTCAGGCAAAGTAGCTTAAGGACAGGATAATTTGTGCTTTCATAGGGAGGTTAAGGCATGACTGTGGAGCCAGCCCTGAGTAAAATTTTTGATCAAGTCATTTTTGGTTGACAGAGATTAGGATTTTGCTGATGTAGAGTTGGAAGGTGTAATAATGCGGGCCTTGGCTATGACTTTGACTGGCTAGGTGTGTCCTGAGGACTGGGTTGAGAACCACTGTGTTAGACTAATGCAATCTTTTTCTTGGCGAACCTTTAGGAGCTAACACTCCCTTCCTCAGCTAAGCTTCTGTTCTGAACTGAAGAAGAGGGTGTTTTTTGAAAGCTAATCAAAAAATATGTTTAGTCTTCTTTTATTTTTTGTTTTGCTATATTAGCAGTGGCGTTCCTAGGGGCGCTGACACCCGGGGCGGATCGCCGATGCGCCCGGCACCCCGGGTGCAGTGCCCCCCCTGTGCAGCGTGACCCCCCCCGGTGAAAGGACACCCCCCACCCCGGCGAAAGAACCCCCTCCGCCCCGGGTTCATGCCGCTGGGGGGGTGCCGCGCGCCAGTCAGCGTCGTTCGTTTCCATGCTCCCTCTGCCCCAGAACAGGAAGTAACCTGTTCCGGGGCAGAGGGAGCATGGAAACAACGATGCTGACCGGTGCGTGGCATCCCCCCAGCGGCGTGCACCCGGGGTAGACAGCCCCCTCCGCCTCCCCCTTGGTACGCCACTGTATACTAGAACTCTCTAGCATTGCTCTTACATTCAATTGGAAGGATGACCCTTGAAATTCTCTTGGCTGAACACCCAAAGGGGTGACACAGCAAGCTTCTGGAAGATAGAAGATCACATTCACTGGTGAAGAAGAAGACTCTCAGTGGTATCTTAAGGACCTTAACCACATATCTTATGATCAAATCCCAAGGTACCATTATCTTGGGAAGTTCAGTAAGTGGAGGTCTAAATGCCTTGCATTGTTCTCCAGCTGCTTTATCTTCCCTGTAATAAATTAACTTTATCAAGTAAGTGGAGGTCTAAATGCCTTGCATTGTTCGCCAGCTGCATTATCTTCCCTGTAATAAATTAACATTATCATGTATAAAGGCAGCTTTAACTAATTTAACATTTTCCATGCACTTCTACAAAATCTGAATGCTCTCTAAATGCTTTTAAGTCTGGACCTCAATCACTTTTGCCAAAATGTTCATGTCTTAAGAAAGGAACAAGCAGCCAAAGAAGAGTGCAGCCTCTTCAACAGACCCCATCTATGACCACTACAAACGTCATGAGAGTGTTTAGGTATACTGACCAAATTCGTATGTTTCAAGATAAGAGCTCCTTGATCATCTGGTGCACAACTCCACTCTTCTTCAGCCTCCAAATCCACTCTTCAAGCTGCAGGCTCAATTCCATCCCCTCCCTCTCCAGCAAATGGGTCTCAAATGGCGTTATCCACCTATACCAACATAGTTCCCAGTCTTGGTGTACTATACCCCCACAACATTAGTGGTAAATGATCTGGAGGGGTAAACAAGATGCCCTTTCTCAACTCACCCTCAGACAATTTTGACACCTGGGTCATGCAGACAACAATATGGGATGGATGGAAGAGAGTCATTACAGCTTCTCCTATGCTCTGCTCATATGAATGCCCTCTTGCATTTACGCTAAGCCATTTACATGCGTTGTAACAGAATAGTGCTTAGTCTCCCTGCTGCCACCTATGCACTTAAATTCTGTAACTTTATGCACTTAAGTAACCCAAGTTGGATTAAGGCATAGCTATCTCTGGTTTGTACTAGAGACAATGCAGGCAGAAGATGACTTGCTTAACTACCCTGGTTCTCAGCCCATTACTGCAGACCTGCCAAATTACCCAGTTTCAGAAGGAAGACATTTTGGTTAGTCTGGTTGTTGAACTGACATCCCAGTTCCATGTACTTTAATAGACCTTGAATCTACCCATTGAAATCAGCACTTCAGGTCCAATAATGCACCAGGCTAGAGTTGTTAGAAATCTAGGAGAAGTCAAACATCCATTCTGCAACTAGGTAACTTGGCAGCTCTCCATCATTAAACATTAAGTCACTCTGGGGTCCTTTTACCTAAGGGGCACTAAAAAATGGCCTGCACTGGTGTAGGCACGTGTATTGGATGTGCGCAGGTCTATTTTTCAACGTGCCTGCAAAAGGGTCTTTTTTTGTGTGGCCAAAAATGGACGTGCGGCAAAATTAAAATGAGCACACTTCCATTTTGGGCCTGAGACCTTACCACCACCCATTGACTTAGCGGTAAGGTCTCATGCGTTAACCGGGCGGTAATTGTCAGCGCACATACGCTGCTGATTAGTGACACGTGGTAGAAATTTTCTGACATTTGTTTTGGACACGTGTCAAAAATAGAATTACCACCCGGGGCAAGCGGTAGCTGGGTGGTAGTTCTAATTTGATGCGCGTTGGATGCGCGTAGGCACCTACATGCCTTATTAAAAGGGCTCCTCAATTCAAAGCATGTACTCACCTAGAACCCACGCTAACTCACAAACTATTACTGTCATCATGCCCACAACTAGGTTCTAGACTATTCTTATACTTCTGAAGAGTTGAAAGCAGGCGCATAGCAAGCCTCAATTTATTTGGGGGGGGGGTCTGAGCCCAAAGGGGGGGCCATTTTGCCCACCTCCCCACTGCAACCCCACATTCCTGGGCTGGTGGGAGTCCCCAAGCCCCGCTACTGAAGCCTTCCTCCAGGGCTTTTCACTGCTACGCTGCCTGCCCTGCTTTCTGCAGCATCGTATGCTCGGTTTTAATGAAATTTCACTAAAGCCAAAAATGTGCTCAGGGGGGTAGAGAAGCAGGGCAGGCAGCATGGCAGTGAACAGTGCTGGAGGAATGCTTCTGCTGGCAGAGCTTGGGAACCTCTGCCAGACAAACCAGGAGACCTTGGAGGCCCCAAATCCAATTTGGGGGTCCAGGTCCCCAAGGACCCCCATGGCTATGCCTCATTGAAAGGTGGGAGTAGAGGGGTGAAAGGCCATGAAAAAAGATCTGGGGAGGGGGGAATAGTAAGGAGGATCCACAAATACTTGTTTGCCTATGGCCCAGTATAATGTTAATTCAGTCTTGCAAGTGCTGTATAAACGTGGATGCCCGGTTACAGAATTGTTCTTCATTTGGTTAACATCTGATGTTGACTGCTCAAGTGCTTTTGAATATCAATCTGTCAATTTATATATTTTAGAATTAACCTTGCATGCTTTTTGTGAGTTTGTCATTTTTCATGAAAAAGCAAAATCAAATTGTCCATGCAATGTTATCTTTGACTGGCCTTTGGATAATATAATTATTAGAAAAGTTGTCGAATATTAGTTGCAAAGCGCAGATAGCTGTTTGCACAGACCCTTTTTTCCTGATAGAAAAGGTCATGATCACTCTGACCATAAGGAGGAAATGACCTCCAAGATAGAACTGAAATGGAAAGACCAGGGAAAATTAATTCTTGTATCAAAACTTCACTGCCATATAAAGGATATGACTGACCAAGCTCTGAGTGAATGTAGTTTTCCAATATAATAAAGAGATCACATGACATGACATAAATGCTTATATTCTATGAACCCTGGACAACTTGACGTGGATTACAAAAGCAATTAGAATTGGGAAAAGCCCAATGAACTTTAGATATTAGAAGTAAACTAATACTGCACACTCAAAAAGCTTAATATAAATATTTTTGAAAAGGCAAGTTTTCAAATGTTTCCTAAAATTCAAATGAACCAGTTGGTATCTCCTTGGAAGAGAATTCCAAAAAGTGGCAGACAGATATATGAAAGGTGATTTAAAAATACTCAACTAACGAATACCTTTAGCAGAAAGAAATGGAATTACCAAAGGATCTCGTAATTTTGACAGTATTTCCATGGTGAGATGGTTAATAAGACAGTGCATATAATATGGTGCTAAGCCCTGAAGAACCTTAAATAGCAATGTGCAGAGCTTGAATATGATCCTGGTATAAATAGGCAGCCAGTGAGCTTTAATCAAGAGAGGAGTCAAATATTCATACTTTCCCCATGGAATAAACCAGTCTAACGGCCATGTTCTGCAGTGTCTGAATCTTTCTCAGAAGACAAGAAAAACAACCCACATACATAGAGTTACAGTAATCTAATTGACATAGAACTCATGGTTGTGTTAGAAGTTTGAATTGGAAAGATTAAAAACAATTACGAATTCGTAGAGTAAGTTTTATTGAAATTAATTTCTGTATTCCTTTAAAACACATTTGAAATACAACACAGAGATTGGCGACACCAATAAAGTAGCAATAGACCTGATTTTGCATAGGGCTTTGTGGTGGAAAATGGGATGCCCAAGTTGGAATGTTCATAATTTCTTGTGGACCTTTTTGTAAAATGCCTATAGAGATATAGGGAAAGACAATTGTTTGCAATTTGCAGCACATCCACTGGGAATAGCCATGTTGTGAAGAAACATTAAAAAAACAGAGCAGCATTACTTGTGGCTTTGAATATGTATGTGCTGATTTTAGTAGCTATAAATTCATAAACTGAGCTGCTTCAGTCAATGGACACAAAATTCTACATCTATGCTGATGATGTGCAACTACTCATACCCATTGAACCAGATCTACCCACAGCTCTGAGTAAACTGACTGACTGCCCCACTGCAACTCAGGAATGGGCAAACAACAACAAACTTTGCCTAAACCCAAATAAAACAGAGATTCTTTGGGTACCAAACTCAAGTGGACAAATACCTGACTTCAAAATACCTTTGGGGTACTTCTAGACTTGTCATTCACTCTGATCCCATAAATTCAAACAACCTTAAAAAATGGTCTATCACCTATTGCAGCTACGGAATCTCTCTCCATATATTGAAAAGACGAGTCTGACTACAGTGGTCCATGCCATGATAACACCAAGACTAGCTACTGTAATGCCCTGTACACTGGCCAAACCAAAAAGAGTTTATATCAGCTCTAACTAATTCAGAACACTGCAGCACAACTTATAGCAGGTTACAAGTGGTGTGACCACATCACACCCTTTCAAAAGCTACACTGGCTACCAGTACCTTACAGGGCTAAATTTTAAACTCTATGTTTGATTTTCAAGGTCCTCAGACAAACTGGGCCAGAGTACTTAAAGAATAAGGTAGCCCTTTACACACCTTTAAGACCTCTAAGGTCCTCTCAAGGATTATCACTATCTGCACCTTCATCAAAAGAAATTGTATGATGTGATATCCGCCAGTGAGCTTTCTCAGGATTAGCCCCCCCATGCTTACGAATTTACTCCCGGAGGGGCTACGTATAACTCGAGACTACCTCTACTTCAGGAAGCAGGAGAAAGTCCACCTCTTCTCCCAAGCCTTTATAGATAGGGTGATGGACTATACACTCATTCTGCACCTGGACTAGCTTGCTACAGACACTGTAACTTAGATCAGTGCCTTTTCTCTTGCTTAACTATACAATGAACTTGCCTTCAGTTTAACTAACCATCAAATTATCCCAACTGACTCTGTACCACACATCTTGTTCCCAACATATATCTGCTCTTGGTCCCTCACCTATATGGTAAGCCATGTTGTACAAAATCTTTAGCATCATATCTCTGTTAGTTGAATGTTCTAACCCGTGCTTATTAGATGTCTCATTAGTATTATGCTAACATTGTATTATATCTCTGGTATTTGAATTCCAGTGCTGTTAAATATGTATATTTTTGAAACTACTACTACTACTACTACTTAACATTTCTAAAGCGCTACTAGGGTTACACAGCGCTGTACAAATTAACATAGAGGGATGGTCCCTGCTCGAAGAGCTTACAATCCAAGAGACAAGTGAACGGTCAGTCCGATAGGGGCGGTCAAAATGGGGCAGTCTGGATTTACTGAATGGTAAGAGTTAGGTGCCGAATGCAGCATTGAAGAGGTGGGTTTTAAGCAAAGACTTGAAGATGGGCAGGGAGGGGGCTTGGCGTAAGGGCTCAGGAAGGTTGTTCCAAGCATAGGGTGAGGCGAGGCAGAATGAGCAGAGCCTGGAGTTGGCGGTGGTGGAGAAGGGTACAGAGAGGAGGGATTTGTCACTTTTTCCCAAGTTTAACTCATTTATTGTATTTGTTTATTATTCATTTGTTTATTCCATGAGTGGGAAAGCGCGGGGTACAAATGTAACAAAAATAAATAAATAAAAATACTATTATTATGCTGGCAACAAAATTGTAACGATTGATGTTAAACTGTACCTGTTGTACACCACCTTGTGTGAATCTCTTCATAACAATGGTTAATAAATCCAATAAATAAATAAATAAACATCACATCCAGTGCTCAATTGAAATTAAGAAAACCATTTTTAAGAACCTTCAGAGGTGAGTTCTTAGGGGGTCTTTTACAAAGTGGTGGTAAGCACAATGCGGGCTTACTGCTCACTAATCCGGAACTACTGCTGGGCTATCACAGAAGCCCGGCAGTAGTTCCCACCCTGAGCGTGCATCACTTCCAGCGCTACTAAAATATTTTAATTTTTGTAGTGCCGGTGTTTACCCGGCGGTAATTGGTCAGTGCCGCGTGCTGCCTGGTTATGGTCAGGTTAGCACGGTAGCCCTTACCGTCACCTCAATGGGTGGTGGTAAATGCTCCCCCCAAAATGGACATGTGGCAAGAGGTTCACTTGCCGCATGGCCAAGTATTAAAAAAAAAAGACAACCTTTTACCCACTGTGTTAAAAGGGGGCCTCATTTGCTGACACCAGCATAGCCCCCTTTTACCACGGCTTGGTAAAAGGACCCCTTAGGGACTTAAATCCCAAACTTAGGATTCCTAAAAGAAAGAAACACACTGATCTTTTTCATTAGGTCACAGTAAGTTTTTCAACATTTTCAAAATTTCAAATTTATAATTTTCATTAAACTGTAGAAGTTCATAATGAACTTCAAAATATAGAGATCAATCTTGTATAACTAGTATTTATCTTGAAAAGTTTCAAAGAGTTGTAAATCTCAATTCAAGGAGACATGTAGGTAAGTGTCAACACTTTCATATGTATGTGCTACATTTTACAAACAGGACATCCAGAAAAACCCAATTAAGGTCCAAAGTGAAATAACTCAATTTTCAAACATGTTGTAAGGCTTTCCCAGGAACTGGGCCCATCATTTCATGAGCTAAGGACTGGGGACTTGCTGCTGAGACACAGATGCTACTTAGTTGCAGCCTGAGCTCCCAGAAATATGACCATGAAGGGCAGAAGGAGGAGTTGGCCCCCCAAGGAACCCATTGGACCAGCAAGAAGTGTGTCATAACAACTGCAATATATAAGGAAGTCCAGCCAGCACACCCTGGTTCAACAGTTTTTGGTGTGCCTAATCTGTATCTACTGCTACACCATTTTCTTATGCTGCTTCAGTACAAGTTCTTCCCTATTTGCTGCATGCTTGATTCCTGCTGTACCCTTGGTTCCTGCCTCTCATCTGACTTCTGTGCCATGGTTAGTTCCTGCTAAGTAACATTATTGGGTAAACTAAAAGCTAAGTAATACTATTTAGACTACCTAAGTTCTACATAACATTGATAACTGGTCACAACATACCTATACTCACAATCGTGGCGTTTTTGTTTTTTTTTGAACAATGATAAGAACGGAGTCACAGAAATGTGAGCTTTGAGTGCATTTTTTCTTCTGCTGCCATGCGATGACTACTGAGGTCTTTTTCTCCACTTTCACTAACTTGGTATCACATGTAAATGGAACTTTTAAGGTGATTAAGTTAGTTGAGTTTATTTCAGCTTATCAGTAGTATTATACTTCATTTCGCTGAAACATTGTCTAGTGGAATCTTGATTTGTTCTTGCCATTTTCAGGGCATAGACCATAGAAGTCTGCCCATCACTGACCCTGTTCTACAACTTCTGAAGATGAATCTGTCCAGTCACAATCAGGGCACAGACTGTAGAAGTCTGGATACTGTAGTTATAATAGCTGTGTTGAATATTGTCAATTAATTTGGATAACTCCGTCAGTCGGTGGCATACTCTGATATCTAAGTGCCGCTATTGGATAGAGGCTGTCACCTACTGAATATCTGGAAATCTGTTTAAACACCATTGCATTTAAAAGAAACAGTGAGTGTGGCGTTTAAAATCTGGTCTGTGTTTTATCTTAGAGGACACTTTTTTTTGTGCTATTGCTTTTTGATAAAGACATCAAAATGCTACAAGAGGACAAGGAATGGGGAGAGCTTCTGTTTAATGATTTCAGTCTGAATTGCAAAGCAAATGCCTACTGCAGCACAGGAATTGAATCAGAGCAGCTCATCTAATTAATTAATTAATAAAGAAGGATGCAGCTGGTAAAGGAAGCTTCTTTATATATCATCTTTAAAAAAAACATTGAAGGTCTTTAAAGCCATTCTCTTTCACTTCTATTTGGTTTATTTCTCGTGCAAAGCACATTTTGCATTCAAGTAACCATTTATTTGTGATGAAAGGGTTTTAGAACATATTTTAGGACAATATTTACATGTTTTTATTACTTGCTTTTCCAAGAACACATTTCTGTTCAAAGCAGGGTACAACAGATCAATTAATTGTAATTAAAGCATCAAAGGAAATAGTTTTCCATGTGCAGAATGGCTCTTGTTCTCCACACTGGTCCTATTGCTTCAGGGAGGAAGCAGCTGTAAAGGTTTCAGAATGTAGATGAAAGCTTGCTGTTTTATTTCCAGAAGTTTACTTGTTCCTGGTAAGATGAGGGAATTACATTGATTATCATCATGTTTCCTGTTCCACTGCTGGTCCACTTCCTTGCACTCTTTATCACAAAAAAGCGTTATAGTATTGCAATGAATTTCATAATGACAGTGGGGTTTGTTTTGTCAAAGATGTGCTTGTATTAGGGATGGGAAGAAAAAAGTATCCACTTAAATTCTTATTTGCCAGTATCCATTCAGTAAAAGGGTAATTTTAAAACAGGGTGCCTATCTGGAAGACCCAAAAAGGTGCCTTTCTTATGCCTTTAAAAAAAAAAAAAAAGGCCTTCAAACACCACATGAATCTTCACAGAAAAAGTTTTTCTTAAAAAAATTATTTTTATATAAACTTTTGACTTTTTCAAAATATTCAGTGTCAGTATAAGAAAGTTAGAGGCTGAATTCAGTAAATGAAGCTGAAAATCAGACACCAGGAAACATTCATGCTCAGTGCTATTCTAAAAATGGTGCTCTGGCCATGTATTCTGGTGCCCAACTTTGGGCACAAGGACTTACAGCAACTGAAGCCTGGTGTAAATCTTGGCATGCAACTTGGGTACAGAGCCCCCATATTCTCTGACATTGTGCATAATTCTTTCCAATGTCCATGACAAGCCCAATGTCCCTCCCATAGCCAGGGGAGCTGGCTCTGTGGGTGCTTGAGCACCCCCAATATTGAACAGACTCTTTGTGTCAAAGGAGAGGTAACTTTCATTGGGTTTAGAACCCCTCAAAATTCGGAAAAGTTGGCTCCTATGGTCTGGAGTTTTCCAGGTTCAGGGAGAGGGGCTCATTAGAAGTGAACCTGGTAGAGAACCTGGAGTTAGGCAGGCTGGAGGACAGGCTATTAGTGGACATTTTACTGGCAGAGAAGTAAGGGTCAGGGCTGCAGGAGTGTCCCTGGAAGAGAAGTACGCTGGGGGAGGGGGGTGCCCCTGGCAGAAAAGCGGGAGCTTGAGAGGTTGGGGGAGAGGGTGTGTCCCCCTCTCCCCCACTCCCACCTGGCCCTTACCCTTGATGTCCTGCGCCAGCGCCTTCCACGTGGGGACGAAGTTGATGTAGTGCCTGCACCAGGATGCATAGAGCTCGGCGAACCAGGCGCTACTGCTCATAGCCACGCTCCCTTTTGGGTTGCGCATGAAAGGATTTGGGTACAAATCTTTATAGAATTACGTGAGGCCAGATCCATGAAAACCCAAATTGGAGCCAATTAACATCAATAATTGATTGCTAATAGCCAATTATTGATTTTTAATGGCTCATTAATTTATTTACACATGGATGGATCCCAGGATGTTTTGGAGATATTAAAAACCAATTTAGCTGTCAGCACCAGTTGTGTTTGGGAGAATGTCTTCAGGAATAAAGGGGAGCACACTCTTTTTACATATGCTGGCCCCTTTAATATGCTGCCAGGGAGCAACGGGCTACAGGTTAGTGGCCCGATGCTTCTGGATAGTATGAATATTACAACTTAAAAGGTTGATCCCAAGCTGTGCTATTTGTGTTCCGCAGGATTCCCTAACCTTCAGTATTGAGATACTGCAGGTTAGTGACTCCTGTTGTAGTAAAAGGCCAACTTTTACCATACCTTAACTCCCCACCCTCCAAGATCATTATTGGTTTTATAAGGTGCCTTTTATTCAAGGTACCTAATTATCAAAAAAGAAAGCTATAAACAGTATTAAGCATTTACATGTAGTAATGAAAAGAATAGAAATTCCAATTTTTAAATGACGACTGTAGTTATGGCATTAGCTAAAGCATTTTCAAATCTTACTCATATTTTCCAAGGGAGGAAGGATACTTTTTGTTATAATATTCTTAGCCTAACATCCATAATGGGTCTGCATTCTTTACAAGGTATTCTGCTTCCAGGATGTTCTCAATTCTTCTTATCTTTTTACAAACAAAATCTTGGATTCTCTTCAATGTAGTAGTCTAGCCAGTCTGCTTTACTGAAACAGCCCTTTTCTACTGAATGTGTCGTTTTTGAAGCTTGCCACCTTGACATCTCTCTAATCTTCAGTATCATGGACAATTCAAGTCTTTTATGTCTCTGTGTCATGTTGAGCTTTCTCCTTGTGTGTTCCTCTGTTTCTCCTTGTGCCTATGTTTTGGAATGTTTGATTGATGTTCTTCAAGGTTCTGTTCTGGATCTCTTCCTTTTCTCATGGAATACTCGCTCTCTGTAGAACATTGTTGCTCAGTTTAGCATTGAACTTTTCCCTTTATGTCTTTCCTTGCTTGTGTTATATAAAAATGTCAAAAAAATTGTTACATTTGAATTGCACTTTGGCAACTCTTCTTGTCTCCCTTCTCCATTTTCTGTCAGCAACATGAAGTGCAGAGTTCAATTACATATTTGGTTAGCAAGTTTGTCAATGTTTTCCATGTTATTTCTTGACTTTAATCCCATAAGAACAAGATAGTCAAATTAAAATTCAAATCAATTCTTGTATACCGCTAATATCCTCTTTCCAGGATTCAGTGCGGTTTACATTCTAGGTGAGACAAAAGCAAATAGTGTTAGTGTGATGTTTGAGAAACATTAGAGGCCATTGGATTAATGCATGAGACTAAAAACATTAAGGAAAGGAAGATGGATGATACTAGGAGGTAGAAGTCATGATGGAGTTATGACACAGTCTTTGGGAAAAGATAGGTTTTTAGCCTCATCCTGAAGTTGAGGTAGCTGTTTTCTGCTCTGATGGGAATAGGCAGAGAGTTTCATATTTTGACTCCAAGAATGGGGAATAGAGAGCTGAAAATTGTCTTTTGGAACGGTGATGCTAGCATCAGTTGTTGTTTCAGTCTGTTAGACTGGACCAGACATAGCGAAGAGGTCCTGGTCAGCAATGCAGAAGTGATCACGCTGAGTTAGACCAAAGTCCATTGATCCCAAAAGCCTGTCGCTGACAGTGGCCAGTCCAGCACACAACTACCTAGCAGACCTCAATTCACAAATACTGGGCAGAATTCTTCATTGAACCTATCCTCTATTGGAATTCATTTTGTCCATTCTTAACTCTCAGGTTATAATCATATAATCATTTTCCAAGCTCTTGTATACATTATTCTGATCCTTCTCAATATTTGTAGCAACAAGCTTCTTACAGAGACTAATACTAGAGCAATTCTTAACAGGTTTTGATTTATCTAGCTAATTTTTACCTCTTTCTAAATGTCCTTCAACTTCTTATTCTGTGCATTTATGTAGTCATATTTAATTGAAAATCACTGTGAATGAAGATATTAACAAACACTAACAAAAATAATCAAAGTAATAGCAATAACAACGACATGTAGTCCTTACGTTGCATATTGTTCTAGTAATATGGAACAGTCAAAATAAAGATGTTATAATTGCTATGAGAGGGTGATTTTCAAAGCCATTACTATATTGTGTGTCTGTTTATGTCATGAGAGGAAACAGTGTGCATATATCCAATTTTCAATATACATGTGCTACTTTGCCCTGTTCAGTTGCCTGCCCAAAGAGCAGATGCAAAACATGCAGGCACATTTAACATACGGTACATTCCTTTGCAGCCATACATTTCCAACAGGAAGCAACATACTGGATGTAATGTATATGGGCTAAACGTACCACATGTGTTACAAACAATGACAATAATTTCAAAATTTTTCCCATAACATGGGACAGTGGGGAAAATTGTAAGTCATTCTGTGCTGTGAATGGTGCAGAAGGAAGGCCCAACAGATAGAAGATAAGGATTGTAGCTAAGTTAGTCCATCTCCAAGTACTGCAAGTTGGGTCATCCATAGAAGCTTGAACCGAAATGGATCTTGGACATTAGCAGAAGTTGTGAAATGTGACATAACATTAACATAATTGAAAACCTATCAGTCTATATAGTATTTTGTATAGTTCAAGGAAGATGAAAGTGAAGCAAACATTCTGAGCTAGAAGGAACTGTAGAAGTCCAGAACTGAAAAAAAGCTAATCCTTGGGCAAATGCTTTATGGAAAAAAAAGGATAGAAAAAGGTGATTTCTATCACCTTGTGTGATCCACACACAAACACTATCAAATAACACTATTTGATAGTGTTTGTGTGTGGGTGATATGAATGAGTATGTCTGATAGTGATTGGGGAGGTTTTCAAACACCAGTGGAAAAGTAATAATGATAAAGAAATAGAGTTTAATAAAGATTGTTAATAAATTTTGTAACGGTTGTCAGTAACTAGCATTTTAAATGAATGCAACCATTTAATGAGAGTAAACTTAAATAAGAATTATGCATATTTATTAGGGATACCCTGAAAATCTGGCCTGGCAATGATCCTTGAGGACTGAACTCAGACAAGCCTAGCACAGAACCTTGTGATTAGCGGTGTATAAAAAAGTATGTAAAGCTTTGACTGATGGGAGTGAGTTTCTGTGGTTTTGCTGACGTGCTTTTCTGTTTGCTGTTGCTGAGCTGGTGAGAGATGGATGATGATTGAAAGTGCAAATGGGAGGAGAAAGAGAGCAAAAGATAGAGTAGGGCTTCAATCATCTTCTTCATTTTCTGGCTAGGATAGGAGTTACCATGTCATATCACATGGCAAAAAGATGCTGTGAGAGACATTACCCATACCTTAATATACCCCGTTAATATACATGGACTTCAGTTTTATTTAAACAACTAAGGCGGCCTTTTACAAAGCGTCGGTAAGATTTCTTTCACCACATGGCCATGTTTGTCTGGGGGCTTTTTAACTGCTGTGGTATAAAGGGCCTTGTTGCGAAGGAAAAATAGCCCCTGCCACTAGCGCAGGACCCCTTTTCCTACAGCTTGGTAAAAGGACCCCTAAGAGATTTAACAAAATAATGAGTGATTTATAAGGATGCGCAGCCCCACAACCCTGTAATGAGTTGCTTTAGTCCCTACAGAGGTTATTACCCTACAGATCAGATTTGCCAAACTTACCACATCTGATGTTCCCTTTAAAGATTAACTGAGGATGCATCTATAAAAGTATGCTTATGTCAAATATAATTCTATATATCATGGCTTTTTTTGAGGGCGTACTTGGGGGTACTGAGTATCGGCACCTTTTCCATTGTCTGCTAAAATTGACCCATGGTCCCCAAGTTTTAATGAAAGAGCTCAGGTGCTACACACCAATTCTGCCTTGTCATAGATTCTGTGACTGGTTGCAGGGGGCCTGGCTATTGTGGGGTGGGTCCCTCAGTGATCACCCCAACCTTGAAGGGTGGCCTGGCATTTGAGTACCAGCATCTTTTTTGCTAGAAATAAATGCAATGATATTTATTAAAAATGAGCAGATGGCAACTGTATTTGTTTAGTTAGTGTGTTACATATCAAGCATTTAGAAGCAGAATGGACTTACAAAATATGATATATGCATCTTTGTCAAAGCTGATTTTTTAAAAAAATTACTGACATTAAATTTTAGAGAAACTAAGGGCTCCTTTTACTAAGCAGCGGTAAGCCCAACATGAGCATATCACTCACTATACAGGAAGTACCGCTGGGCTACCGCAACAGCACAGTGGCACTTCCCACCCCTAGCGTGCCATCATTTCCGGTGCTACAAAAAATAATTAATTTTTGTAGCGCCGGAGTGTACCCAGCGGTAATCGGCAGTGCCACACAGTCCTGACAGCTTTGGCCTACTCAAAAGCGGGTTTTATTGCTTGGATAGGACAGATGGCGACCTGCTGTACAGCCCTAAAAAGGTCTGTGACATCTTTGCAGCTTGCTGCATATTACATAACATAGCCACACAACAGGGACTAGCTTTGTCAGAACAAGAGAACACTGAAGACCATAACAGAGGTGTCACCTTCCGCCAGGAGCGACCTGTGCCCATTGGGAGATCATCAGCTGCTGCTGCAGCTGAAGCAGCCAGGCAGAGATTGATAAGAGAAGCATTTTAGGTAAAAACCCACTACCCACAACCAGTGGCGTAGCAAGGGCGGGGCGGTGGGGGCGGTCTGCCCCGGGTGTCATTGGGTGGGGGGGTGCTCCTGCTGCTCCGCCTTAAAAAATTTTTTTCGAAGCGCCGGAGAGTGGCAGGCAGCGCGCCTCACGTCTGCCCTGCTAGTAAAGAAGATCTCGCTGACGTCGTCGCCCTTCCCACATTGAGACCCGCCCCCCTCTGAGGCAACTTCCTATTACCGCGAGGGCGGGTGGGACTCAGTGTGGGAAGGACGACGACGTCGACAAGATCTTCTTTAGTAGCAGGGCAGACGCGAGGCGCGCTACCTGCCACTCTCCGGCGCGTCAAAAAATTTTTTTTAAAGGCAGGACAGGGTAGGAGCAGCAGGAGAATGGGGACTCAGAGGGGAGAAGGGGATTGGGGAGGGGTGGGGGAGCTCAGAGGGGTGATTAAAGGGGATTAGGGATGGTGGGGGAGCTCAGAGAGGGGAGAAGGGGATTGGGGAAGGGTGGGGGAGCTCAGAGGGGTGCTTAAAGGGGATTAGGGAGGGTGGGGGAGCTCAGAGAGAGGAGAAGGGATTAGGGAGGGTGGGGGAGCTCAGAGAGGGGAGAAGGGGATTGGGGAAGGGTGGGGGAGCTTCAAGGAGGGGAGAAGGAGATTGGGGAGGGGTGGGGGAGTGCAGATGGGTGCTTAAAGGGGATTAGGGAGGGTAGGGGAGCTCAGATGGGTGCTCAGAGAGGGGAGAAGGGGATTGGGGAGGGGTGGGGGAGCTCAGAGGGGTGCTTAAAGGGGATTAGGGAGGCTGGGGGAGCTCAGAGAGGGGAGAAGGGGATTAGGGAGGGTGGGGGAGCTCAGAGAGGGGAGAAGGGGATTGGGGAAGGGTGGGGGAGTTCAGAGGGGTGCTTAAAGGGGATTAGGGAGGGTGGGGAGCTCAGAGAGGGGAGAAGGGGATTGGGGAGGGGTGGGGGAGCTCAGAGGGGTGCTTAAAGGGGATTAGGGAGGGTGGGGGAGCTCAGATGAGTGCTCAGAGAGGGGAGAAGGGGATTGGGGAGGGGGGAGGGGAGTGCTCAGATGGGAGAAGGGATCTGAAGCTGGAACTGGGGTCTGACAAGGGGGCAGGAGGGAAAATGGGTCCATGCCTGGGGCAGGTGGGAGAATGGGTCTGGGGCTGAAAAGGGGGGATGCAAGGCATGTGGTGGATGAAGGGGGCTGAAACTGTGGGGACTAGGGGCTTTAAAGGGGACAGGGAGAACTGGTTGGGGCTGAAGCTCGGGACTGGTGAGAGAAAAGGGCTGGGGTTGAAACTAGGGGCTGAAAAGAGGACAGGGAAAAGTGGCTGGGGGGCTGAAGCTCGGGATTGATGGGAGAAAAGGGCTGGGGACTGGTGGGATAGTGGGGCTGAAAAGGGGGGCAGGTGGGAGATGTGGGCTGGGGCTGGAACTAGGGGCAGGTGGAAAAAAGGGGCTGGAACTGGGGGCTGAAAAGAGGGGGCAGAGAGAGAGGGGATAGAAGGGGGGAGCGTGAGGGAGGGCAGACTGTTGAGAATTTAGGGGTCCGCAGCCCCCCAAGAAGGCTGGAGTGACCTTAAATCTGACTCCATCTCTAAATAGCACTAGTACTGGGGTACTCAAGGAGTTATTGCCTCTAAGGGATTTAGACTACAGGTTATACAATGTAGCGAATGATAGCCTGATGTAGCAAAAGCATTTATACTTACAGCCTTTCATCATTAAGTGAAACCCACAAATCATCATTTGGAATGAAGAGTTTATTTGCAAATCAGAATTTAATCAGATACATTCATCAGACAGGTTCTGGGTTCAATTGGACAGAGCCCTGCTCCTTCAAAAGCGTTGGGGAAATGTTCCAACTTTCTGTCTAAATCTCATCCCTTTTATAGTAGTTGGTCTCAATACAAGTCTATGGCAGGACACTTTTTTTTCTATTATTGCCCAACCTATGAATCATCCTTCCTTTACATCCGGCCAGGTGCCCATCTGTACCCTCACTTTTCCGTTCTAACTATTGCAAGTTATTGTGCAATTTCCCTTTTTGTCAACATCTCCCTAGATACGGACATCCAAACATCCAAACATGACTATTGTGTAATTTCCTTTTTTATAAACACTTTGTTCTTATGAAGATATCTAAATATAGATATATCAATTTCATAACATCTTGTGATCTGGGTGCCAACTTATTAAAGACAGACTCCGTGTTATGAACCAAACTTCTTATCATTTCTGTCTTTAATTTCTACATCATGTGTGTTACACTCAATTTGGAAGTTGCACCAGGTTTCATTAGAACTCACCAAGCAGTCCTTGCTCTTGCAGGCTCTCTGCTATAAGGCCATCATCTTGTTATCAGGCCTAGTCAGTGCTTTTCAGCTGTTTAAAGCTATGTAGCTTGGCCCACCACTATTCCAGTGGATAGGTCTCAAAGTAGAACACATATTAACCTGCAGGAAAAGCAAGTCCTTGCTCAGCCAGTCATAGACTTTTAAACCTAGCTGGTATTTTTATAGCCTGAGTCCTAAAATCTGGCCTTCCACCCTTCCGGTGGGCATCTAGTGAGGGCCTCTTGCTATAGTATAATTATACATTCCCCACTTGTCACCCCCTCTGAGGAGGGGTGACACAAAGCTCGTCAAGCTTGTCATCATCCATTCCAGAAGGTGGCAAGCTATCAAACTAGAGGGGGAGTTTTGGTCTTACAAATTGCTAGAAGGTATGGTGCAAGACAGGAAACTTCATTCTCAGGTGATATATTATTTGGGCATATGGAATTCCCTTTATATTACCCAATCCCTTGGGCCTTAATCCTGATTTTATGAATGGGACAAATCCATGAGTTCATCTACAAAATCTCATGAAGTATCGGTATGTGGGTAATAGCAATTTCAGGTGGATCATACTAATAAACAATTTCAGGTCTTTCTATGGCTTCTATTATATCTGTTGCATAGTGCATGGGGAGATAATCTAATGTATCTATTTCAGTGGTCCTCGGAAGGAATAGTGGTTTTGATTAAGCATTGTTATGGTGGCTCAACAAATATATGGTTAGTACTCAGATTGCAGGTTGTTTTAGGTTGTAGGTATTCAGAATCCTTAAACAGGTCGGAATTCCTGGACCTTACTATTACTCATCATTAGCATCCAATCATGAGCACTAAAAAGTGGATAGCAAGTATGAGGTTGCCTAATACTGCAAAAATGGTCAATCCTAGGAATATTTATATTAACAAAGGACATGCATGGATCTTGACATATGCATAATGACCTGGAAGTATGGGAAGCATTTTATATATCCGTTACCCCACTTGGAGCTTAGTCAAACCTACAGAAAGACATGCAGCTTAAGTAAGCCTACACCAAAGTTAAACAATTGCACAACTGGTTGATACTAACAGGGTTTACACCTACATTATGATATCATAACCAGTATTAGGGTTTGATGTTACCCTTGTATCTGAGCAATATCAACGTCAATTTAAATTACATAAACAGAAATGGCAGAAAAGAGTTTCAAAACCAATACAACAAGAGAAAATAAAGACAATTATAGTCCAATTCTGACTGTCCATTCATAATAGAGAGTGTGTCATTAGCTAGAAAGGGAATAACAAAAAACAAAATAAAATTGAACTTTTCAATCAGGATTATTGTTAAACTGGAAATAAAACAAAATATGAGTCTGTAATGTCCATAAACAGCAACTGTAAATCTCAAATGAAGTATCAGTTGGTTCTGAATTCTCTTTCTTTGATCATGGTTGAGGCGGTGGAAGCGCTGAAGAATCTGGACGGAGATCTGGAAGATCTAACAGGGCTGGATTTTCACAGCAACTTGGGCAAGGAATCAGTAGAAGTGACAGTCTTAATACTAGGAATTGGGATTTGCAGAATGTATCCCCACTTCTGGCTTGCATAGTGTGCAAGACAGATTGGTAATTACTACGAAGAGATGATCAAATAACAATAGTTAAGTATATGGAACAAAAGAAAAGGGTACCAAAAAAAACAATATAAATTAAAATTAAGAGATGATGTTGATTGTTCAAGTTATTTAGGTATCGAGGGTCAGGAATATGGTGCACAAAAATAGTCAAAAGGCACGGGCAATGCGTCGGTATGGAATTTTCACCTGCGATGACTAACATTCACCAAGGGTTGGGCCCTCAGCTGCAGGAGGCCAGCAGGACTTACGAGTTAGATGATTCAGGAAAAAGGGTAGCTTAGGAAATAGTCATAGTCAAAGCAGAAGACTAATGTGTAGAATTTTAAAACTCATAACTAGTCCAGGTGATGGAAATATCTTCTGGAATCTCGGTCGGTGTCTGTTGTAATAGAGAGCTCATACGTAAAGTGCCATGTAGATTCTGGAAAAAAATGAGCTTGCAAAAATATTTAATACAGCAGAATTTTTAAGAGCATAACTAAGAAGATCTAAATTAATGACATCATTTGGACAAAAGAAAATTCTCATTGGAGAAGTTAGCGCTTTTTTTTTTTCATGCCAGAGGTCAGTGGCAGCAGAAGTAACCAACTGCAATAGAGGCGGTAGATTAGGATTTGGATCAGCTGTCTTCAGTCAACCTACATTACTGAATAAATAGAGATGACATACGAGTAATGCTTAGTATTTAAATCTTAGCACAGGATCATTAGAAAGAAAAGTCAAAGAATGCATTGTTAGTTCCTTGGGGTTCCAATAGGTGGAGCATAGTCTCAATATATAAAATCACAAATTACAAGTAGAAAACAATGTTTCTCTGAAGAGTAGATTGTGCTGGCATAGGAAGTCAGCAGAGTCTGAGGAAACACAGTGGTCAGAGTCTGCTCCAGGAAAATACAGCAGCCTTTAATATGATATGTAGAGAGATAGAGAAAAGCCAATATCAGAAATGTAAAAACTATATATTTCTACGAGGCCTCCTCACGTGACCTTTACAAGGTTTAAATAGGTCAAATGAGAAGGACAATAACCTATATTCCTCTGTAATAGTTCAGAACTAATTTGGAAAATGAAAATTATATTAAATTCTAAACTGATCCTTTCTATGCTTTCACAATTTGGGCCCTAAATCATGACAGCATATCAAGATTCACATTCAGAGGGATAGCTAAAAATAAGCTTATATATTCCCAGGAATCAATTTACAATTTAGAGTATATTTTAAATACAGAGGAGAAGCCGCTTTATAAGCAGGAGACAAGTTGGAGCATTTCTTAAAACATTTTAGTAAAATTCAAAATCAAGGATATAATAACAATTTTTATTAATGCAATAAATGCACAAATTGACCAGTAGGATATGTTCATATAGACCAGTATAATAAATGGAACAGCTTGTAAGCCTACATTGTAAATTGAATTCTAAACAAAGAGTAGGAAGGATAACACAGAATCACAGAAAAACCCATCTAGTTATTAAAAATCCGAAACACATAATGAATTCCTGTATCATATACTGAGTCCAAAGCATTTGTAAAGATGAACTTTAGAGAAAATAAGAACTACAAGGGTTAATCTCTGTCATTCGGTCCTAAGGAAATCACGAAATAACGGTGCTTCCTGTGGGATAGTGGGGCTGAAAAGGGGGGCAGGTGGGAGATGTGGGCTGGGGCTGGAACTAGGGGCAGGTGGAAAAAAGGGGCTGGAACTGGGGGCTGAAAAGAGGGGGCAGAGAGAGAGGGGATAGAAGGGGGGAGCGTGAGGGAGGGCAAACCCTGGATGGATGGTAGAGGGAGGGCAGACGGATTGAAGGGGCAGAGAGAAAGGGCAGATGTTGATGGAAGACGGAGAGAGAGATGGCAGATTGGGGCAGATGGTGCATGGAAGGGGCAGAAGTGGATGGAAGGGAGAGAGGGCAGACAGTGGATGGAAGGGGCAGAGAGAGAGGGCAGACACTGGATGGCAGAGAGAGAGAGCGAAGACAGATGCTGGATAGAAGGAAGACAATGAAAAGATGAGGAAAGCAGAAACCAGAGACAACGAACTGTAAATATATATTTTTATTTTTTTGCTTTAGGATAAAGTAGTATTGTAGCTGTGTTAATAAATGTTTATAATAGAACATGTAGTAGTACAGGCAGAGAGGGTAATACAGTATACAATAAGAGAAACCAAAAAGAAAAAAGCAACACTGGGCCTTCAAGAGTGGGACAACAGGAGTACTTTATTAACCAAGGACCCGACACGGGCCGTGTTTCGGCGCCAAAAAGGCGCCTGCCTCAGGGGTCAATTTGTAGATGTAGTGGTTAGACAGAGTTCAAAAAAATTTTTTAAAGACAATATGTGTTTATAGACAGATGACATAATGATTTTATTTCCTTTATTTAGATCAGGTGGTGATAGTGTGGGTGAAATAGTTAGTCATCTTAGGTTGATGGAAAAATGGACCTCCCGATATAAATTAAAATTAGATACTAATAAGACAAAGATCTTATGTCTTCCCCTCCCCCTCCCCAGTTTGAGACCTTCTAATCCATCTTTAAAAATTTCAGGCTTTATGTTTCCTTTCAAAACCTCTCTGAGGGTAATGGGAATATTTTTGGACAGTCACTTGACTATGAAAATCCACAATTAATTAGGAAATTTTTATTAGGCTGAAACTGCTGCAACATATAAAAAAAACCTTGATAAGTTAGGCCCATTTTCAAGCAGTGGTTCAAGTGCTGGTGCTGTCTTCGATTGATTATTGTAATTTGCTTTATTGACATCTTTAAGATGCTTGTAGATCTTGCTGTTTCCTGCTCTCAAAAATGTGGCATAGAGGCTGGCAATCAATATTTTTAAAGCTATATTTTGAGGGTGGGAGGGGGTTAGTGACCACTGGGGGAGTAATGGGAGGCCATCCCTGATTCTGTCCGGTGGACATGTGGTCAGTTTTGGCACCTTTTTGTGGCTTGGTTGTAAGAAAAACAGGACCAGGTAAAGTCATCCAAATGTTCATCAGGGATGTCCTTGTTTCTTTTGATCATGGGTGAAGGACGTCCAAGTGTTAGGCACGCCCAAATCCCGCCTTCACTATGCCTCCAACGCACCCCCTTGAACTTTGGCCGTCCCTTCGATGGAGTGCAGTTGGAGACATCCAAAATTGGCTTTCGATTATACCGATTCGGACGACCCTGTGAGAAGGACGTCCATCTTCCGATTTATGTTGACAGATGGGCGTCCTTCTCTTTCGAAAATGAGCCCAATAGTAACATAGTAAATAACAGCAGATAAAGACCTGTACGGTCCATCCAGTCTGCCCAACAAGATAAACTCATTTAGTTGGTATGTGATGCTTTATATATATACCCGAGTTTGATTTGTCCTTGCCTTTCTCAGGGCACAGACCGTAGAAGTCTACCCAGCACTCTTCTTGTACTAAGTTCAGGAGCTAACGTCAAAGCCCCTTAAAATTTACACTCCAGCCCATCCCTATCTATTCAGTCACAATTAGGGCATAGATTGTAGAAGTCTGCCCAGCTCCCAATTACCGGCGTCGCCACCCAATCTCTGCTAAGATTCCGTGGAACCATTTCTTCTAAACAGGATTCCTTGGTGTTTATCCCACGTATGTTTGAATTCCATTACCGTTTTAATCTCCACCACCTCCAGTGGGAGGGCATTCCACATATCCACCACCATCTCCATGAAAAAATACTTCCTGACATTAGTCCTGAGTATGCCCCCCTTCAACCTCAATTCATGTCCTCAGGTTATACCGCTTTCCTGTCTCAGAAAAAGGTTCATTTGCGGATTAATACCTTTCAAATATTTGAATGTCTGTATCATGTCACCCCTGTTTCTCCTTTCCTCTAAGTTATACATGTTCAGGTCAGCAAGTCTCTCCTCGTACGGTTTGCAACGCAAATCCCATATCATTTTTGTAGCGTTTCTTTGCACTGCTTCCAGTCTTTTTACATCTTTAGCAAGATACAGCCTCCAAAACTGAATACAATACTCCATGTGGGGCCTGACTTGTAGAGGGGCATCAACACCTCCTTTCTTCTGCTGGTTATGCCCTTCTCTACACGGCCTAGCATCCTTCTGGCCACGGCCGTCGTCTTGTCGCATTGTTTCTTCACCTTTAGATCCTCAGACACCAACACTCCAAGGTCTCTCTCCTGAGTCAAGCTTACTAATCTCTCCCCTCCTATCCAGTATCTATCTCTTTTGGGTTTCTGCACCCCAAGTGCATCACTCTACACTTCTTGGCATTTAAATTGTAATCACATGTGTAGGATTAAAGAATCATTGATATAGTAAAAGGGAGTACCTTTATTTGTATGTATGAGTTGTACTCTAATTTAATTAAAGTTCCCCCTATTTGTATAGAATTAAATTTTAACTGCCAGACCCTCGACTATTCTTCTAAGGTTCGGAGATCCCTTCTTATCATTTCTACTTCCTCCAGGATATCAACTCTATTGGCTATTTTCGTGTCATCCGCAAAAAGGCACACCTTTCCTTCCAACCCTTCAGCAATATCTCCCACAAATATATTAAACAGAATAGGCCCCAGCTCCGACCCCTGAGGAACTCCACTGCTCACCTCCCTTTTCTCCGAGTGGATTCCATTTACCACCATCCTCTGCCACCTGTCGGTCAACCAGTTTCTTATCCATGCCTTCTATAATTCAATGTCACATACACACACAGATACACAGAAGCTGGCAAAGTGGGCAACAGTATAATAATGGGTGATTTAAATTAAATATACACAATAAATGGTACATCAGGGAGCACTAGGGAGCTAAAATTCCTAGACATAATAATTGACTGCTTCTTTGAGCAACTGGTCCTGGAACCGACAAGTGGGGGAGCTGATGTCACAAAGAAATCTACTGTGGCAATAATTAATTTTCAAAAGGGCAACTATGATAAAATGAGGAAAATGGTTCAAAAGAAGCTAAAAGGATCGGCTGCAAAGGTTAGGATTTTAAATCAGGTATGGACATTGTTTAAAATATCATCACAGAAGCCCAGACCGGATGTATTCCACATATTTACAAAGGTGAAAAGAAAAGCAAACAACAGCTAGCATGGTTAAAAAGTGAAATGAAAGAGGCTATTAGAGCCAAAAGAGCATCCTTCAAAGAATGGAAAAAGGACCCGAATGAAGACAATAAGAAGCAACATAAGCACTGACAAGTTAGATGCAAGGCATTAATAAAGAAGGCTAAAAGAGAATATGAAGAGAAACCTGTTGCAGAGGCAAAAACTCATAGTAACAACTGTTTCAGGCAGGACCAGAGCTTGAGAAACCGAAGGGAAGGCTGAAGGCAAGGCGAGCGAAGAACACGCGCTTCTTCGCTGCCGGCGCTGCACGCTGCTTTAACCCCGAGGAACGGCAGGCTTTTAAAATTTCACAGGAGGAGAGGGGTTCCTGGTGCTGGGAGGGAGGGAGGACGGGCGGGCGGCCTGATACTTGTTGGGTTGGAGGGAGGGCGGGAGGCAGGCCTGGTGCTGGGTGCTGGGAGGGAGGCTTGGTGCTGCTGGGTGGGAGGGCGGCCTGATGTTGGGTGCTGGGTGGGAGGGCGGCAGGCCTGGTGCTGGGTGCTGGGAGGGAGGCCGGCAGGCCTGGTGCTGGGTGGCCTGATGTTGGGTGCTGGGTGGGAGGGCGGCCTGGTGCTGGGAGGGAGGGCGGCAGGCCTGGTGCTGGGTGGTGCTGGGTGGGAGGCCTGATGTTGGGTGCTGGGTGGGAGGGCGGCAGGCCTGGTGCTGGGAGGGAGGCCGGCAGGCCTGGTGCTGGGTGGCCTGATGTTGGGTGCTGGGTGGGAGGGAGGGTTGGTGGTGGGAGGGAGGCTGCCTGCCTGGTGCTGGGAGGGAGGGCGGCAGGCCTGGTGCTGGGTGCTGGGAGGGAGGCCGGCAGGCCTGGTGCTGGGTGGCCTGATGTTGGGTGCTGGGTGGGAGGGAGGGAGGCTGCCTGTTGGGTGCTGGGAGGGAGGGCGGCCTGGTGCTGGGAGGGAGGGCGGCAGGCCTGGTGCTGGGTGGGAGGGAGGCCTGCTACTGGGTGCTTCTGCTGAGTGAGTGGGAGGCCTGATGTTGGGTGCTGGGTGGGTGGGAGGGAGGCTCGTGCTGCTGGGTGCTGGGAGGGAGGGCGGCCTGGTGCGGGGAGGGAGGGCGGCAGGCCTGGTGCTGGGTGGGAGGGAGGCCTGCTACTGGGTGCTTCTGCTGGGTGAGTGGGAGGCCTGATGTTGGGTGCTGGGTGGGTGGGAGGGAGGCTCGTGCTGCTGGGTGCTGGGAGGGAGGGCGGCCTGGTGCGGGGAGGGAGGGCGGCAGGCCTGGTGCTGGGTGGGAGGGAGGCCTGCTACTGGGTGCTTCTGCTGGGTGAGTGGGAGGCCTGATGTTGGGTGCTGGGTGGGTGGGAGAGAGGCTCGGTGCTGCTGGGTGCTGGGAGGGAGGGCGGCCTGGTGCCGAGAGGGAGGGCAGCCTGGTACTGGGAGGGAGGGCAGGGGGGAGAGGAGGGTGGCTGGAGATGGGTGGCTGGAGGGAAGAGGAGGGTGGCTGGACATGGGTGGCTGGAGGGGAGAGGAGGGTTGTTGGACATGGATGGAGGGCAAGAAATGAAGAAGAAAGGAGGAAAGTAAAGAAATAAATGGAAAGGAAGACCTGGAAACGGAGTTAAGAGATCAGATAGCAGCAGAATCAGAGACTGGACCTATATGGATAGAAAAACAAAATCACCAGACAACAAAGGTAGGAAAAAATCATTTTATTTTCATTTTAGTGTTTAGAATATGTCCAATTTGAGAATTTACATCTGCTGGCTTATTTTGCACTGGGTATACAGGAGCTGTAACAGCTTACAGAAATGATTTATAATGAAAAAAAATCATGTTATTTTTTCCTCCTATACTAGTATAATATTATCAGTGATGTCTGTTTATATGCGCCATGGCTGGTGTAGGGAGTGTGGCTATCATAGGGGTGGAGTCATATGTGGTAACCCCGCCCATAATGAGTACCGGCACTTTGCGATAAATAATTCGATTTTGGGTTGCTGTTTGGGCACTCGGTCTCTGAAAGGTTCGCCATCACTGGCATATACCATAGGGTACTGAAAGAACTCAATCATGAAATTGCTGATCTGCTGCTAATGATCTGTAACATGTTGTTAAAATCATCTGTAGTACCTGAAGATTGGAGGGTAGCAAATGTAACGCTGATTTTTTAAAATGGTTCCTGTGATGATCCAATAAGTTACAGACTGGTAAGCCTGACTTCAGTGCTGGACAAAAGAGTGGAAACTGTTATAAAAAATAAAATTATAGAATGCATAGACAAACACGGTTTAATGGGACAGAGTCAGTATGGATTCAGTCAAGGGAAGTCTTGCCTCACCTTTTTGCTTCATTTTCTTATAAGGTGTGAATAAACATGTTGATAAAGGTGAACTGGTTGACAGTACATTTTCAGAAACCTTTTAAGGTTCCTCATGAGAGACTCTTGAGAAAATTAAAGAGTCATGGGATAGAAGGCAATGTTCTGTTATAGATTAGGAATTTGCTATTGGACAGAAAACAGAGGGTCGGGTTAAATGGCCTTTTTTCTCAATGGAGAAAGGTGAATAGTGGAGTTTCATAGGAATCTGTACTGGGACTGGTGCTATATAACATATTTATAAATGATCTGGAAATCAGAATGACAAGTGAGGTGATTAAATTTTAAGATGACACCAAACTATTCAAATTGTTAAAACACATGCAGACTATGAAAAATTGCAGGAAGACCTTAGGAACTAGGAAGACTGGGCATCCAAACGGCAGATGAAATTTAATGTGAGCAAATGGAAAGTGATGTACTTCAGGAAAAATAATCAAAATCATAGTTACCTGATGCTAGTGTTCACCTTGGGAGTCAGCACTCAAGAATAAAGATCTTGGTGTCATTGTAGACAATATGCTGAAATCTGCCCAGTGTGTTGCAGTGGCCAAAAAAGCAAACCAGATGCTAGAAATTATTAGGGAAGGGATGGAAAATAAGACCAAGAATACTATAATAGATCTGTATCACTCCATGGTGGCAGCTCACCTCAAATACTATATGCATCTCAAAAACATATAGTGAAATTAGAAAAAGTACAGAAGACGACAAAAATGTTAAAGTGGATGAGATGACCTTTGAGGAAAGGCTAAAGAGACTAGGGCTCTTCATCTTGGTGAAGAGATGGCTAAGGGGAGATATGATAGAGGTTTATAAAATACTGAGTGGATACAAGGAGGAGAAGAATGAGGGAGGGGGGAAGGGTCAGTTTGGGGGGGAGCTTGGGAAGGGGGGACGGGAGGGGAAAGGGGAAAGAACAATAATAAAAGTAATTTGTTGTTGATGTTAGAATTGGTTATTGTTAACAAGCGGCGTGATAAAGAGGATTGTATATAATACTCAATTACAATGTTAAACTGCATCTTCTTTAATAAAAATTATTGAACATAAAATACTGAGTGGATTGGAATGGATAGCTGTGAATTGATTGTTTATTCTTTCCAAAAATACTAGGACTAGGGAGCAAACAATGAAGCTACTAAGTAGTAAATTTAAAACAAAACAGATAAAATATTTCTTCACGCAATGTATAATTAAACTCTGGAATTTGCTGCTGGAGAATGTTAAAGCAGTTAGATTAACAGGGTTTAAAAAAGGTTTGGATAATTTCCTAAAAGTCCATAAACTGCTATTAAGATGGGCTTGGGAAAATCCACTGTTTATTTCTAGGATAAGCAGCATAAAATCTGTTTTACTACTACTACTACTTATCATTTCTAAAGTGCTACTAGACATACGCAGCGCTGTACACTTGAACATGAAGAGACAGTCCCTGCTCAACAGAGCTTACAATCTGATTAGGACATACAAGGAGGACAAACAAGAGATAAGGGAATATTAAAGTAAGGATGATAAAATAAGGGTTCTGAACAAGTGAATAAGGGTTAGGAGTTAAAAGCAGCATCAAAAAGGTAGGCTTTTAGCTTAGATTTGAAGACGGCCAGAGATGGAGCTTGACGTACCAGCTCAGGAAGTCTATTCCAGGCAAATGGTGCAGCAAGATAAAAGGAACGGAGTCTGGAGTTAGCAGTGGAGGAGAAGGGTGCAGATAAGAGAGATTTACCCAGTGAACAGCATTCCCAGGAAGTAATGTAGGGAGCGATGAGAGTGGAGAGGTCCTGAAGTGCTGCAGAGTGAATACACTTATAGGTCAATTAGAGGAGTTTGAACTGTATACGGAAACGGATAGGAAGCCAGTGAAGTGACTTGAGGATAGGGCTTGTGATGTTGATTGGCCACTGTTAGAAACAGGATACTGGGCTTGATGGACCTTTGGTCTGTCCCAGTATGGCAACGCTTATGTTCTAATGGTTGTGGAAAGCCCAAAGTCTCCACTGACAGTGCCTTTGGAGTTACCACTGTAGCTAGAATTTGGCATGTAGAACTGTCCACCTCATCTGTGAAGACCTGTATGAACTTGGACTATTAACAATTTTTATATTGAGCACTCTTGCTTTGTATGTTTTTATATGTCCTATTATTCTAATAAACTTTGTGTAAACCTCTATGGATCAGAACAGACATCTGGACTTGAATATTATTTTTGGAGTGGAGAGTTCAATGAACAAGTGATCCTATGCCAGAGGCTTCACAGACCTGGTTGGTCCCATCCACGAACACTTAACAGATGCTGTGTGCTCAAGCATGGCCTGAACTACTGCCACTGAGGTATTATATCTGCTCCCAGTCTCACTTCAAGGTAGGAGCCCTAATTGAAGTGCAAAGGCAACAGGAGTTACATCTGGATTGTGCTGGATTCTGTCCCACTGGTCCAGAGAGACACTTGGATACAATGATTCCCAAGGGGAAATTCATCATTCCACTACAATTAATCCTCACTCTTTGTCTCATTCTTCCATTTTACTGAGGATGGACGCACCAGTGGGACTTTCAAAAAGACAGAATATAGAATCTCACTCCCCTTTGCCTTTTTTCCTTAATTAAAGGGGAAAGACAGATAGGACAGAGGGATACTTTAAATATAAATAACCCCTCCATAGCATATTAGCAGCCTTTGCAATTTACTTTTTGTAAACTCTAGGAACAATGAACCATACAGAGTTCCTTGTGTAACTGGAAATGCGCAGCATTTTCTCATTTGAATTGGTCCACATTAAAAGAACTTTAAAAAATGTTTCAAATGAAAGCTAAACATCAAATGTCAGGTGGAGAAATGCAAAACAGATTTCTCTGGACGCTTAAACAGTGCTTTTGAAAGTTTTCATGCAACATTCAGACTGCGGTGACTCTACATGGAACAGGCGATAGCTGGAGGCTACAGCTTTTCAGTGTTTCCATAGAATTTGTGGAGCGCTTTGAATTACAAGCAAGGATCAACAAGTAAAGAGCTTTGCTAACTTGCAGTTATACATTATTTACAGTTTTCCATATTTACTGGTGGAGGCACTGCACAGCTGCAAAATATCTTGTCTTTGTTCTAAAGTTTAATTTATTCCTTTTGTGTCTATTCTATAAAACACTTAAAAGATCAGCATGCTGCACTATAACATTAAGAATATAATACTACACATCAGTCGGCCATGATGAATGTGTTCATGGATCCACTGCAGTCAGAGATAAACCACAGAAACTAATGAAAAAGAGAACTAAAATCTGTTAGATGGACTTGTGAAGATTAAAAGGAGATATTGTAGTGCTGTTAGTATGCCATAAACCCTGTGTTTAATTATAGAATGTACACAAAGAGAGCTCGCCAACTAATGGAAGAAAGAGGGGAAATGTCAAAGGAAAAATCTCAAAAGGCAACCGCTGCAAATATTTATTTATTTTTAAAACCCTGCAGCCTGCACAATCTACAATTCTTGGTGGGGGATATATTATACACACACAGTATATAAAAACAAATAGACAAGATAGATTGTTGCAAATAATACTGTATGGCAAAAAATCATTCAATCAGATCTTTAAATGCTTGCTGAAACATAAAAGTCTTCAAAGACTCCTTGAACATACCTATACTTTTATGTTCATGTAATTGTAACAAGAAAATCCACAAATGCAGAGAACTCAAAGGTCCCACGAAGAAGTCCAAAAACAAAGAAAAATTGGGAGATTGACCACAACAACCAGGGACTGGAGGAACACAATCTTGAGCGAAAACAGTTTACTAAAGGACTCGAGTGAAACTGTTTTCACTCAAGACCTCCAGTCTCTGGTTGCTATGGTCAATCTCCCACCTCCAGCAACCAGAGACCTCCAGTCTCTGGTTGCTGTGGTCAATCTCCCACTTTTTCTGTGTTCGTGTAATTGTAAAGGCAAGTTATTCCCTACCTTGGGATTGTGATGTAAAACTTAGCAGATGTATGCCTATCTAGCCTGACATTGTGAAATAATGGAACATCAAGTAAACCCTGTGTGGATCAGTAACAGGAGTGCAAGTCCAAGATTGGAGCCAGAGGTCCAGAAGCAGCATTCTGGAGGAAGGTGGCATCAGGGGTTCCGGAATGACACTCCAGAATTAGGCAAGTTGCAGGACTGGGTGGGAATCAGTAGGTCAAGTAGGAAAAGTTAACAGTAACGAAAGATTCCAAGGAACTGTTTGTGCCAGCACTGCATAAATCTTTAAATATCTGCCTCCTTCAGGGGTCCATCCTTTCCCCAGCCTATCCCTTCTTGTTGGATTGTGGTCTGAACCAGTCTGCTGGCAGACTATCTATTTACTGCTTCCAAACTGAGTCATTGCACAAAGTAAACAACAACATCACAGTTCAGAAAGGGCATCTTCTGGGATCCATCAGTTAAGCAAAGATTTTGTTGGTTCCTAAGTTTGGCTTTATTACCAAACTCCTTCGTTTACCCAGAGAGTCTCATCCTGTTGGATGAGAAAATTGCAGTTCCTGTGCCTTGTCCTCAAATCACCTTTTCTAACTCCAACAGTCCTTAGCAGAATTAATTCTGCTACAAGTGTTCTCAAAATTTTGCTCAGCTGTAGGCAAAGATGAGTGGACAAAGCCAAATCTGTTATGGATCAAAGCCAGCCTTTTTAGCAAGGGCTCACACAGTATCACCTATAGACCCATGTAGCCATTCCCTGCAATTGATTCAACTGTGCATGAGTAGAAGAAAGCTTTCCTTTCCTACAGCTGTTATTTTTTACCCATTCATAATCAGGCAACAGAACTCCTCAGGAAGTCAGCCAGCACCATGGAACAACCTCTGCCAAACGTTAATAAAAATAATAATTACATTGGCTAGAAATAATAGGTCAGAAGTAGAGTTGATGGAAAACATGTCTGCTCTCAGCCTTGTACATGTGCACACCTCCCTCTCTCCCCACCAGTCCAATCTTGAACTTAAATCCGGCTCTTTCGGTTATAAAGTTACAAGCAGACCTCATTCAGTTGCAGACACTGATAACTGCTGCTGTTGCTGCCATACTAACATCAGCTAGATAGGGCCCAGTTTACTAAGCAGCGTTATAGGCGTGTTAACATTTTTAACGTGCGTTAACCATGTACACGCATTAACTATGTACATGCCTACAATATCCCTATAGGTGCTTACATGGTTACCATGTGTGCTGTGTAGGCGCGCTAAAAACACTAATGCACCTTAGCAAACAGGGCCCATAAAGTCCTATCAAAAGAGCATCAAATAAATAATCCACAAGATTATCCACGGTGAATCCCCGGACTATATGCTCAATCTGATTGACCTTCCAACCAGAAACATGTCTGAAACTTCGCAAACTTACCTTAACCTGCATTACCCCAATTGCAAAGGACTTAAATACAAAACCTATTATGGATCCAACTTCTCCTTCTTAGGCAGCCAACTCTGGAATGCTCTCCCCAGACTATCTACCCTTCCGGAAATCTCTAAAAACCCACCTGTTTAAGCAAGCCTACCCAAATTGACCCAATCTAATCTTATGAAACCCTTTTACCCAACACATATCCAGGAAACAATGACAACAATACAGACTACTTCTACCACCAATTTTCCCTATGCCTATCCCGTGTCCCATTCTCCTCCTGCCTCCACTACCCCTCCTCCAGTACTCAACTACCCCTTGCTTATACCTCTCCTACTCCCTTCACCCTTATCTTTTCTATATACCTATCTCTCTTACTATTCTGCTAGACTTAACGTATATTTTCTCTATCAATACCACGTAATCTCTACTACTATGTAAGCCGCATTGAACCTGCTTTAAGTGGGAAAGCACGGGGTACAAATGTAATAAATAAGCTGAAATTTAAAAAATGAATTCAAGCATAATGAAATGAGAAAAAAAAAGAGTGAAAAGGGTGAAAAAGGTGTAGATGTTCAGGAAAGAGAATTTACCATGAAACATACAACAAAATATCTGATTCTAATTTTTACTATAATAAAAAACAAACATGTCAGAAAAATAGAAGAGACTGTTTTCTTAAATAAATTAACAGAACTACAAAAAAAGAAAAAGAAAAGAAGAGAAAAAAGACCTTAGAGAAAATACCAATTGCTTTCCAGTGTTTTGGGGTTAAAATATAGTCATTGGTCCTTAAAAAAAAAACTCCTTACAATACACCAGAAGAACATAGATATAGTACATAAATTTCACTTACAATATAAGCGCTAAAATTGTTTTCGTATTAGCCAAAGTGCACTTATCTGATCAAGTCATTCACTGATGAAAAAAAACTCCCCTGACACCCAATGGAGGCCTTTGTTTACCTATCAAACTAATTGTTTCACAGGTGGCACTTAAGTTTTGTTTACTTTAGCTTATTTGCGCTTAGTATACTGACTCTTCTCAATACACACAGTAGGGAGGTGCTTTCCAGTTATTTTGAGTAGTTATATATGCTGTCCTAGTGGACACTTTTGAAACAGTGTACAGCCTTTCTGAAAGGGCACAGACTCTTAGGAGCGGATGCTCAAAACTCCAGCGCTATACTGAACAGCGCTGGAGAAATACCGCCAGATCAATGCAGAAGAAAAACTCCCTAATGTTCAACACTAATGCGATGCAAATATAGGCACACTCATAGCGTTGAGCATTAGGGAGTTGTTCGGGAGGTGCTTGGCGCATGAGCTCAAGAGGTGTGTATTAAGCGCTGCTCTTCAGCGCATGCCCAGAATGCCGTAGAGGAGGAGCAGGAAGAGGTGCTGGTTTTGGAGTAAGACACAGGATGTGTTCCCAGCGGTAAGAGTACTCTTGTTCAGGGTGCCCTTCTTTGAGCATCGGGGTAAATCGATAATGACCTTATTTAAATGTGATTATCATGCTACCTGCACTATCCTTTGGCGTGGTCATTGTTCCAAACGCTAGAGCCCTACGAGCATTCAGTGTTAGCAAATAGTCCAGCGCTAATGCCTTCTAGCGCCCGCATTTGCTTCTGAGCATCAGGGCCTTAATGACATTGCTTCAGTGATGACAGAATTTAAAAAAAAACCCAGCAAAAACATTTCCAGAAATCACACAAGGATATTGTACACTAAGAGCCCAGTGCAATTCCATAAATGATGTATGCAACTCTCTTACTCCCAGATTCTATATAGTATGCCTAGACATCCGTGCCGAAACAACATGCGTAACTTAACAAGCTTAGGGGCAGTGGCATACTGGGGGGGGCGGTGGGGGTGGTCCGCCCCGGGTGCACGCTGCTGGGGGGTGCCGCGGCGCGCCTGCTCCTCTGAGTTCGCTAAACTTCGCTTGTTCGCTGCAGCTCCCTCTGCCCCGGTACAGGTTACTTCCTGTTCCGGGGCAGAGGGAGCTGCAGCGAACGAAAGAAATTTAGCGAAATCGGAGGAGCAGGCACATGCCGCGGCACCCCCCAGCGGCGTGCACCCGGGGGGGTCATTTCGCCGGAGGGGGGGTGTCATCTAGCGGGGGGGTGGGCGCGCTGCACCCGGGGGGGGGGGTGTTTCAGCGCTCCGCCCCGGGTGCCATCCAAGCCAGGAATGCCACTGCTTAGGGGCCCTTTTACTAAGCTGCATAAGGGCCTACCTGTGTACCGCACACATATAATTTGGCATTAGCACCCAATTAGCGCATGAGTTGGGCAGTAATTCTGAATTTGGAGGAGTGGCCTAGTGGTTAGAGCACTGGTCTTGCAATCCAGAGGTGGCCAGTTCAAATCCTGCTGCTGCTCCTTGTGATCTTGGGCAAGTCACTTAACTCTCCATTGCCTCAGGTACAAACTTAGGTTGTGAGCCCTCCTGGGACAGAGAAATATCCAGTGTACCAGAATGTAACTCACCTTGAGCTACTACTGAAAAGGTGTGAGCTCAATCAATAAATAAAAAATTATGATTTATGCACACAACTCACTAAGAATATTCTGTAATATGGTGTGCCAAACTTCTAACGTGCACAGGCAAAAAGGGGTGTGATTATGGGCAGGGAAATATGCATTCTAAAATTTATGCTCATAGTTATAGAATATGGCCCAGTGTGTGTAAACCTATGCGCAGGGATTTACATCATGTTTTTGTTGGTGTAAATGGATGAATGTAGCTTTAGATACTGAGATATCAACTAAGTATATTCCATATAGCATGCCTAAATCTAGGCGCCGCTTTAGCATACGCTTAGTCGACACTGATTTCAGCGCTGATTTTTTTAGGCCCCTTAACGCATAAATATAATGGTGACATTCACAGGTAAAGACATGGGCAGGGCGGTGGTGGTGTTATAAAATACTTGCATTTGCACGTCTATCTGCTATAAGCTGGGTGTGAGCATTTACACCAGCCTTTGGCAGATGTAAATGCTTGTACCCAAAATTAGGCACAAAGGGCTAGATTCAATATATGGTGCCTGAAAAATCTGCATGTAAAAAAATTATGCCTAGGAATATTAGAACATAAGAACATAAGAGTAGCCATACCGGGTCAGACCAATGGTCCATCTAGCCCAGTATCCTGTTGTTCAAGCAGTGGCCAAGCCAGATCACAAGTACCTGGCAGAAACCAAATTAGCAGCAACGTTCCATGCTATCAATCCCGGGGCAAGTAATTCCTGAGAGCCTCCTGATTCTAATATATTCCTCCTTGTCTGCATCAGAAAATGGGCATGTTCCTTTATTGCTCCATAGTTGTGGAATCCCTTACCAAATGAAGTATGTGAGATAAGAGATTATTTGTGCTTTAGGAAGCAGTGTAAGGCCTTTGCTTCCTTTTTTTCCCAGTACTTTTGTTGAGTTTGGTCAGTATTCTCATATATGGATGGCTTTGTAATAGGTCCTTATAAGCCATTAGTAATTTGTTGCCTTATGTGACGTTTTGAATGATGTTATGAATGGGATAAAATGGATAGCTGGTTGGAAGAGCAAAGAATGATTATTATATTGGAGATGGATGGTTTTATGTTGTTTGTATATATGTGTATTTCTATGTGAACTGTTGTAAGCCATCCTGAGGTAACTTTAGAAGGATGACATACAATTGTAGTGAATAAATACATGCATAGATGTACCAGGGCAGCAAATTTTGGAGGTGGAAAATTTCTTTCTTCCCTCCTTTCTACAAACCACCAATCCTTCTCCAGACCTCTGAAACCACGACTCCTGGACTTCCACTCCCACAACATGATCTTCAGATTGCAGTGAGCATATGGTCTAAATCTGCTCTAACAGGCTCTTCTTCAAGTGAAGACCAGACCACTGCAAAGGACCTGGTCAAGTCTTCCATTCCTTATAAGAACATAAGAACGCAAGAGTAGCCATATTGGGTCAGACCAATGGTCCTTCTAGCCCAGCATCCTGTTTCCAAATGTGGCCAAACCAGGTCACAGGTACCTGGCAGAAACCCAAATTGTGGCAACATTCCATGCTACAAATCCCAGGGCAAGCAGTTGCTTCCCCATGTCTGTCTCAATAGCAGACTGTGGACGTTTCCTCCAGGAACTTGTCCAAACGTTTCTTAAACTCAGATACGCTAACTGCTGTGTGGGCTAGGGCTTGGGATTCCACAAAGAGGTAACCTACAGGGTACGGCAGTTACATAAACATAGATACTTAGATTGCATCAAGAATGTCAAAAGCATTGGGGTCACTGTACGATATGCCCATTACCACCTTAAAGTGCATTGGTATGATTAACTCAAAGAATGGGGGCAACTTGTAGGGAGCAAGAGGTACAACCCTAGAACTTGAGAGATGATTGCTCCTTGTCACCAAAGAAGCATGAGGAAGAAAACACTGTGATTGACTTTGGACATGCCTGGGACTGATAAAAGAAGAGGGTTGAAAGGTCAGGTAGAAGACATTGTCCAGAGGGGAGTTGGTGTTCAGTTGACTTTAGAAATGTTTGATTGCACAAACATGTGAACTGTGACTTTGGTCTTTATATGCTGTCATTTATATCTAGCTCACAAGTTTTCTTTGGTAGCTCAAGGCAAGTTTACATACAGGTGTAGCAAGTTTTTCCCTAGCACTGGAGAGCATTTAATTTAACAGGCTAATATTCAGCAGCAGTTACCCAGTTAGCAACACCCGCTGTCCAGATGTGCTACTGGCTGGAATATTCAGCAGTGCTATGGACTAAATTCCTGTATGTGGTACCAAAAAAATCAGCACTGATAAAAATTAGCATTAAGTGCTATTCTATAAGTGTTGCTAAGAATTGAGTGCCATTTATAGAATAGTCTTCCCTTCCCCTCCAATAGGCATTGATTAGCTTACTCTCTCCCTTCCATTTCTTTTGTTTTCACCTTTTCCTTGGGTTTCGATTTATTCCCCTATTCTCTTCCATTTGCCTCTCCTCCTCCTCACTTTTCTGCACACTTTCTCTCCATAATTCAATTTACCTCCTTCCCTTATCTCTTCCTCCACCCTCCCTCTTACTTCTCGCCGCTACACCACCCTCTTCCTCTTTTCTTCTTTCTTCTGGTCATTCCTACATCTTTCCTCCCCACCCTTCTCAACAATTCTTCATTTCTCTCCTTCCCCCTTTCTCACCTTGCCTTTCCTCTAGCTTTTTTCCATCTCTTCCTTCCACTTTCTCTCTCTTCTTTATCTCTTCACACTCTTCTCACTCTTCTCACTCTTCACACTCCCCCCCAATATCTCTTCTGTCTCTCACCTTTCCACTCCCCAGTACACACCGCTCTCTCTTCTTTCCCTTCCTCCTAATACAATCCCTCACCTCTCCCCTTCTCTCTCCATTTCTCTTTTCAATCACCATCCTGGAACTCTTCTTCTGGGGCAGCGGAACATCTTTCTACTTGGAAGAGCCAAACAAGCCAGGCTCTGCCTCTACCCCCTTGTCCTTCCCCTTCCCCTGGTGTTGATGCTGTATGGGACAAAAGAATTGGTAGGGCCATGGTCCCTGTGACTCACCCCATTCTTCTGCCTATGGTCGCCCTCCCCCCTCCCCCAGCACACTTTTCTCTTCCCACCTGCCAGACACTTTGGGAAGTAACACAAAACCCTCCAAATGGACACTCAAGATTATACCATACCAGCAGAATCCTTTACTCGTTCTCCAGTACAGTGCAAAATAAAGTCAACAGATGTAACTTAAATCACTAAACTGAAAATAAAATCATATTTCCTACCTTTATTCCAATCATCTTGTTTCCAATTTTTGGCTCTGCTTTCCTCTGTCTGTACTCAACTCTATTTTTAGGGCCTCTTTTCCATTTGCAATTTCTTTTCTTACCTCCTGCCCTATGTCTGGTACTGATCTTTCAAATTCATCTTTCTTTGATTTCTTTGCCTCCTTCTGAAATCTATCTTGTTTTTCCTCTCTTTTCTCTTCATATGTAGCCTGTCTCCCCTCTTCCCTTTATGTGCAGCCTGTCTCCCCTCTTCCTTTCCCTTCCCTTTATGTGCAGTCTGTCTCTCCTTTTCTTTTCCCTTCCCTATTTGTGCAGCCTGTCTTCCCTCTCCCGCAGGTCTCGTCTTTTCCTACCTTCCTCCTCCCATCCCTTGGGCCTCTCTTTCCTCTCTGTCACAATTCTTCAAACTTTGCAGTTCTTGGCAGGTATTAGAACAGGCCTTCCTCTAGCCATCCTGAGGCTTTCCCTCTGCTGCGTCCCTCCAAAGGAGGTTACATTGAGAACAGGAGACGGTATGAGGCTATCTAGCCCATGATATGGGCTGAAGCCAGTAGGTGGAGCTTGTTGGCAGTAGGCAGAGACTGCCACCATTTTCACTCACATGAAACAATAGCAAACACTATTGAAAACAATAGCAAAAGATTATTAGAAATAATAGACTGCCTATGCATGGTTCATCTGTAAAAAGTCAAAAGCTGTTCCAGTTGGATAAGCAGTGTCTTAAAAGGTGGAGGATAAAAGATTTTTTTTTTTTTACATTTATATCCCACATTAACCCAAGCAAACGCAGGTTCAATGTGGCTTACATTTGAAAAAACAGTGAGACAGAATAATAGAATTCAGTTATATCATGGGAGCCAGTAGATGGATATATCTAAAACATTTAACAAAGTTGAGATTAGCATATATACCCAACTGGCCATTTCAAAGTCTGTCCTTTAAGCTCTGAGGTTTCAACCTAATTAATGTTTGTTTTTAAATTGTACTTATAAATAATAAGTCTGATTGTTAAGCACCTGATTCTCATAACATGATGTCTGTTTTAGTGGCCCTTTACTAGGTGAAAACATCTCATGAATACAGGGCATCCCTATAACCAGCCCCTCCAAATGACACAATGATTTATAATTTAGAACTAATTAATATTCTAATGGATGAAACCAATGCTTCCTCTTTGTACATCTGTATGCTGAGAAAGGGATCTAGGCGTCGTTGTTGATACGTTGAAACCGTCTGCTCAGTGTGCTGCAGCGGGTAACAAAGCAAATAGAATGTTGGGTATTATTAGGAAAGGAATGGAAAACAAAAATGAGAACATTATAATGCCTTTGTATCACTCCATGGTGCAACTGCACCTTGAATATTGTGTTCACTTCTGGTCGCCACATCTCAGAAAAGGAATTAGAAAAGGTACAGAGAAGGGCAACAAAAATGATAAAGGGGATGGGGATGACTTCCCTATGAGGAAAGGCTGAAGTAGTTAGGGCTCTTCAGTTTGGAGAAAAGATGACTGATGGGAGATATGATAGAGGGCTATAAAATAATGAGTGGAGTGGAACGGGTAGACGTGAATCGTTTGTTTACTCTTTCCAAAAATACTAGGACTAGGGGGCATGCAATGAAGCTACAAAGTAGTATATTTAAAACGAATCAGAGAAAATTGTGCTTCACTCAATGTGTAATTAAACTCTGGATTTCAATGCCAGAGAATGTGGTAAAGGTGGTTAGCTTAGCGGGGTTTTAAAAAGGTTTGGACGGATTCCTAAAGGAAAAGTCCATAGACCATTATTAAAATGGACATGGGGAAAATTAACTGCTTATTTCTGGGATAAGCAGCATAAAATGTCTTGAGCTTTTTTGGGATCTTGCCAGGTATTTGTAACCTGGATTGGCCACTGTTAGAAACAGGATACTGGCTTGATGGACCTTTGGTCTTTCCCAGTGTGGCAATACTTATGTACTTATGTAAGCTGGCATGCTTGAAAATATAAGTTGAGATCAAATAAAAAATGCTACCAACAATAAAGAACAACAACGTGGATAGAGCAGCTGATAGGTTTGCTTGCTTTGTTTTGGGTGAACGGCTGCATGGAGGAGAGGGATTCATCTTTTTGACGTCATGCTATCTCCTGTTCTCAATCTAATCTCCTTGGTCCGTTGTGGTTCCCCCACCTCCCCCTCCCCTGCTGCCGCTGCCACTCCCAACAGGAGGCTCCAACTCGACCAGCACTGTCCATTCTGACTCCTCCATCTCCTGCGGACCATCCTCCCCCCACCCCGCTTTAAACCGGAGACTCCTTCTCGATGCAGCGGTTCTGAGCTCTAAAAAAAAAAAAAGAAAGATAAAGCTGCCGGTACAGAGCCATGTGCTGCAACAATGACAACCAGGATTTGCTGAAACCTCCCCACTGCAGCAGGAAGTATGTCTCAAGGCGAGGTCCTGACAAGCCTCGCTGTCAGTGTTGTGCTGCCAATTATTTTCTTTGACATTCCATTCATTTTTTTTGTCTACCTGAGAACCCGGGTTATGGGTTCCACCAGGCTGTTGGTGGTCATTCTGTTTATATCTGTTCCTTTTGCTGTTTCCATTTTTTCCTCCTTCTGTATTTTCTCTGTCCTGTCGTGAATTTGATGTTGCTTTCCTAGTTCATTTAGTTTGGTACACTGCTTTGATTTGCTGTGAAAGGCGGTATATCAAGTATTCTAATAAACATAAACATACATACAATGGTTTATCAGACTGGTCTTGATTCAACCAGTCATTCTTCCTTCTACTATACTGACCCTCCATTGTGGAATACATTACCTTCCACACTTCACCTTGAGGATTCTTTCCCAAAATTTAAAAATGCCCTGAAGACTTACTTGTCTATTGTTTATAGTGGAGTCCATGGTCCCCTCTGATAGCTACCTAGTCTCAGGGAAGGGCTATAATATAAGGGAATTCCTTCTCTGATATATTTCTACTTACCATAGGAAATATACCATTTGGACCTGTGGGGCAAATAGGGTTTCTGCCTCCTTACACCCACCCCAAGATACAGTGGACTGAGGAAACAGAGAAGACAGACACTATGTTCCTTCGAAGGGGAAAGTTTTTTTATTACTTATCAAATTAGGTTATCAACAAAGCAATCAGGGAACAGAGCAATTAGACAAAGTAATCAGACAAAATAATCAGTCAGTAACAAATGATAATAATTTGTTATGAGAGGGAGAGAGACCACTGTGGTAAAGAGTCACTCAGTTGATCATCTCTGCCTCTGTCTAATACCACACAGCAGCCACTTGTATACTCTTTTGCACAATGGAAATTCCCTCCCAAATCATACAACCTTGTAATTTCAGCATTTTTTGTGTTACATCAGCTAATTTCTGTATTACTTTATTGTTTACATAAAATGGAAAACACTGTCTGAATGTTTATGAAAAACAGAAGTCCAAGGTTTCTTTCACAGAAGATTACAGTCACCATTCTGTTACAGGAATCTTTTCAAGACCCAGGACTTTATCATTGTTTTGTCTAATAACCTCCACACGTTTTCTTTCTCAAACTGTTTACATATTCTTTGTGTCCTTGCTGAGCTAGAGTCAGTGGCACTATTTCTGTCAGGGGAGGGTGATGAGCACTCTTTGCTGGTATGACCTCGAATTGTCAGCTCTCAGCAGAAAGCACAGAAAGATGCAGCTTTCAGGCATTTTAGGTTTGAGCCTGTTTTAGCTATGCAGTTCATGGGTCATAACTGACTTGTCAAATCAATTTTTTTTGTTACATTTGTACCCCGCACTTTCCCACTCATGGCAGGCTCAATTCACTATGGATATCTAAAATGAACCCAGAATAAATAGCCAAGAAAGTTATATGAACTAAACAAAAATTATTGTGTAAGTGGGAGGAACCCTCAGAGATAACTTACACCCAAACATTGGTTCTCATAGTAAACAGGTCTATTAAGGGTGACCACGTGAGGTATCTTTCATCGGGTCCTCCCATGGTACTAAATAATATAAAAATGTCCTAGTACCCACTTGTACTCAGGGGCCCTTTTACTAAGGCGTGTAGGCACCTATGTGTGTCCAACATATGTCAAACTGGAACTACCGCCCGGCTACCGCGTGCCCTGGGCAGTAATTCCATTTTTGGTGCGCGTCAAAAACACACAGTAGAAAATATTTTCTATTTTCTACTGCATGTCGTGTGCTGACAGTTACCACCCAGTTAGCACGTGAGACCTTACTGTTAACTCAATGGGTGGCGGTAAGGTCTCAGGCCAAAAATGGACACGTGCTGGTTTTAATTTTGCTGCACATCCATTTTTGCTCACAAAAAAGGACTTTTTTTCTAGGCATACTGAAAAGTGGACCTGTACGTGTCCAGAACATGCGCAGGCCATTTTTCAGCACACCTTAGTAAAAGGGCCCCTTAGTGTTAAATGCATGCAAATTTAAAGTACCCTATTCAAAATTAAATTGCGCATATCAATTCTAGTCATTTATTTATTTGTTGCATTTATATCCCACATTTTCCCACCTATTTGCAGGCCCAATGTGGCTTACATAGTGCAGTAGTGGCAGTCGCCAATACCGGCAAGAACATTGTGATAGGTTTTGTAATCACTGTCTCATTTAGTTAGTCCATTAGGATAATCATATTCCATTATCTATATTTTGGGTGATAATCTATTTTTATAGCAAGTTATTTTGTATTTTGCTTGGCATTTTGCTTCAGAACTATATATATATATATATATTTCTTTACTTAATAAATAACAATATATATTCCATCTGTGGCACTGTTCCTTTTTACAACAACTAGTTAGTCATTGGGCTAAAGAGGTACGCTCCCCTAGACACAAATCTAGAATAATTGCTATTTAGGAGTGCTCTGACAGCTAAGTACCTCTGGATACCTACACTGAGAAACGTTTTTTTATTTAAAGAAGAGAGAGCCCTGTGATGAAGCAATGTTTACATTCTTTCTCCAGATTACAGTCTGGCTTGATTGTCTTTAACAGTTCATCATAGCATGTGTTTCAGTGACACAGTCTTTAGAATTTGTGACTCCTGATGCAGGCTTTGTTGCCGAAACATGGCCACGTCAATTCCTTCATTTTTGTGCCACGGACTTGTGTAGATGAACACACATATTTATTAAAAACTTTTGTAATTGAATTGGATTTTCTTTGATAACTTTCCTCATGTTTTCATCTTCCTAAAAAATTATAATCAAGAGCATAATGGTTAGTGCAGTGGTCTGAGAACCTGGGGAACTGAGTTCAATTCTCACTGCAGCTCCTTGTGACCCTGGGCAAGTTCCTTAACTGTCCATTGTCCCAGGTAGATTTTTAGCCCATTAGGGACAGAGAAAGTACCTGCATATATGTAAACTGCTTTGGTTGTACCCACAGAAAGGCAGTATATCAAATCCATGACCTTTTAATATATAAACTTCATTTCATTGTATTTTATTCCCCCACAAACACTATAAGCTGACCCGTACTTGTGACTGAAAACAATCATTACAGGTTCCTGTCTCATAGAATCTAGCTTCAGCAAGCCACAAGTTTGATTAAAATGCTGCATCTTCATCATATTTAACAGAGCCTGGAACTTGCCCACGGGTCCGCCTCCATGGCTGTCATCATGGAGCCCAGCACCTGCACGTAATCCCACGTGTGGGGACATGGATCCCAGAGAAGACACTGGATCTGCCCTTGTAACTTGTTCAGCCGAGGGTTTGCCCTGTGTTGTATCGAATCAAACCCCAAGTACTCTAGAATCTGAGAAGGCACTAGGTGACTCTTGTCCACGTTCACCACCAGATTTATCTGAATTGAAGCCAGGTATATGCCAGAATAGTCATTCCAAGCTTTTGTAAAAAAAAAAAAAATGTTTTCCCATTCCTTAGGCACCTGACCCCGTGGGTTTTGTTGTTGAAACTTCCTCAGGGGCAAGGAAGGTGATTGCAAGTTGAGTCCCAAAAGTGCTGGTGACTCTCAATATTGCTTTTTGGAGTTTTACTGCTCCTGGTGGCTCAGGCCCCATATTTCTTGTGAAAAGACATGTACCCTACTCACGTCTACTTATGCACTTACAGGGACTGAGTCAAAGTGTCAATGCAAATCCCAAATTAGAACCCTGATTATAAAAAGATAACCAAATAACAAAATTTTCTTAAATATGTTTCAATGACGGGAAAAGACCTCGGTGGCTCTCATACTTCCAGTAAGGAAGGCATGGAAGAATCTCATGGTCATATCCTGGGAGGTATCATCAGCCAGTGAAAAATAAGTTTTTCACTCATCTCTTTGAAATATTAAGAGATTTTGATAAGTTTAAATGTAGTGAACACATTTTAAATGTTATAACTGTTTGCAATAAAGCAGCTAAAATAAAAATAAGGTGAAGGTCTACCTTACTGAGCTACCTCAGTAAGGTAGACAAAAAAAATGAATGGAATGTCAAAGAAAATAATTGGCAGCCAATGGTAACAGATGAACAAAGGAGTGATGTGATCAAACTTTGAAGAATGTGAGAATCCATGAAGTACTGTTTTGCATATTGCAAATTTGTTAAGGTGTTAAGAAAATTTGAAGAGTTTTTATGACCAATTATGGTGGTATGATCGTGAGGTCCTTCCAGGCATTCCTTATTGGAAGTATGACAGCCACTGAGGTCTTTTCCCTTCATTGAAACGTGCTTAAGAAAATGTTGTTATTTTTTATCTTTTTATAATCAGAGTTCTAATTTGGGATTTGCTGTGGAATGACATCAGAGATAAAACAAAAAAATCTTTGTTGAATTAACAAAGTACACTCAATCGATATGTGATATGCAATAATAAAAAATGTGGTTATAAAGCAGCACAAGAACCTAAGGGAAAATTTGTATGATGTTCAAGGCTCAAAAAGATTTTCTTTTATGAAAGTAATTTAAATTCAACTATTAAAAGAAATAATATATGAATATACTTGTTTATGGAGGCATTTGGTGACAGGCTGGAGGCCTGATTGTCACTGGAGTTCAGATGATCCCCATCTATCTATGCATGGTTGATGTCTAGTTTATTTATTTAATAAATTTGTATCCAGTGCTTTCCCACACAGGGCAGGTTCAATGCGGCATACATAGTAAAAAAAATAATTACAAAGAGGGGCATAATGGAACAGAAACGCCTATCTCCATGGGCGTTAATCTCCGAGAACGGGTCCGTGAAGGGGCGGACCAAACTGTATTTACGAAAAAAATAGACGCCCATGTTTTATTCGCCAATGTGTGAGCTGGGCGTTTTTGCTTTTCAGCGATAACGGAGAATGAAAGCGCCCAGCTCAAAAACGAATAACTCCAAGGCATTTGTTCGTGGGAGGGGCCAGGATTCGTAGTGCACTGGTCCCCCTCACATGCCAGGACACCAACCGGGCACCCTAGGGGGCACTTTTACAAAAACAAAAAAACAGGTAAAAGAGCTCCCAGGTGCATAGCACCCTTCCATTGTGTGTTGAGCCCCCCCAAATCCCCCTCAAAACCCACTGCCCACAAGTCTACACCATTACTATAGCCCTAAGGGGTGAAGGGGGGCACCTACATGTGGGTACAGTGGGTTTGGGGGGGTTGGACGACTAATAAGCATTAAGCAGCACAATTGTAACAGGTAGGGGGGATGGGCCTGGGTCCACCTGCCTGACGTCCACTGCACCCCCTAACAACTGCTCCAGGGACCTGCATACTGCTGCCTGGGAGGAGGGTATGACATTTGAGGGTGAAAATAAAAAGTTGTGAAACATCATTTTTTTGTGGTGGGAGGGGGTTAGTGACCACTGGGGGAGTCAGGGGAGGTCATCCCCAATTCCCTCTGGGGGTAATCTGGTCATTTAGGGCACTTTTGGGGCCTTATTCGTGAAAAAACAGGGTCCAGGAAAAGTGCCCTAAATTCTAGCTACAAACGCATCCATTATCGGCGAAGGGCGCCCATCTCTGTTCGGGTGATAACCACGCCCCAGTTCCGCCTTCGACACGCCTTCGACACGCCCCCGTCCACTTTGTCCGCATCCGCGACGGAGTGCAGTTGAAAGCGACCCAAATTCGGCTTTTGATTATACCGCGTTATTCGTTTTTGTGAGATAAACGCCCATCTCCCGATTTAGGTCGGAACTTGGGCGTTTTTCTCGTTCGATTATAAGCTGGAAAGTCATATAAGGAGAATATTAGTTATTCACTTAAGTCTAAGAAATGTATGCTATGTGAATATTACCTTCTTTTCTTTTTTTCCTTCTTTCCTATTTTACAATGGCATTCTTTTCTGTTTTTCCCTTTTTTAATTTTGTCAAACAGCTATCTCAGATGACTAATTACCTATAGTATTGATTCAATCACTATACACATAATGCAAATAACTGTAAATTCTGCTAAAATGTTTTATATAGCATTGTAAACTGCATTGTTACAATTCTAGGAAAATCAACATAGCGAATAGAATAAACCATAAAATTGGTTTACCCTGCTTTATAACCTGCTGCTCTATGGAGGAAAACAGATTGTAAGCTGCGTACGCCTTGTAGCGCTATAGAAATGCTAAATAGTAGTAGTAGTAGTAGTTGTAGAGGCAGGCAATACTGAGTGCAAATTAGACACCTCGCAGAAGAGGGTAAGGGTAATGCCTCTGATATATCGCCTTTCTGTGGTACAATCAAAGCAGTTTGTATATTATATACAGGTACTATCTCTATCCCTACTGGGCTCACAATCTAAGGGGTCCTGCGGTAGTGTAGACACGTGTTTTGGGCGCGCACAGAATTATTTTTTAGTGCACCCACAAAAAATGTCTTTTTTTTGCCGAAAATAAACATGCGGCAATATGAAAATTGCCACGCATCCATTTTGGGTCTGAGACCTTACCGCAAGCCATTGACCTAGTGGTAAGATCTCATGTCCTAACCAGGTGGTAATGGTCTGCGTGCATCAAATACCACTTGACGCATGTAGCTGCCGTGCGCCAGAAAATAAAAAATATTTTTCAGACACGTGTAGCGGATGCATGCCAAAATTGAAATTACTGCAAGGGCCACGCGGTAACCAGGTGGTAACTCCAATTTGGTGCACGTTGGGCATGCATAGGCGCCTAGGTGGCTTAGTAAAAGGACCCCTAAGTTTTCGTACCTAAGAGATTAAACAAAGGATTATATAAGCATTCTGAAGACAGCAGCCATATTGGGTAGATTGTAATTAAATCACTCAGAAAGGTCACTGAAATCCTAAAAGAAAGGGTGAGGATAGAGAAGAAAGAGACAAAATATCTAATAAATAATTTTCGCATACTAGAGAGGGCAGAGCCTCCAGATGTGGCTAAATTCATGAGAAACCTTTTGATTGCATTCTTTCCAAGAGTGTCAGAGTTTCCAGTCTATGAAACTGTAAGATCATACAGGGAAATCAGAGAAAAGCCTAGGGAAGGGGATAGACTTAGGGCTTTACTAGCATGAGTGCTGAGATTTCAAGATAAAGAGTGTGTAATAAAGCAGATTTATAAAACTAAGCATATCAAATTCAACATTTGGAGATTATTAATATTTCCAGGTTTGGGTTCAGAAACTATGTAAAAGAGAAAAGAATTTCTGTGGTACAGAAAAGGAATGGAAAAAATGGGGGGGGGGGGGGATGCTGAAAGTGGAAATCATACAGTACAATTAGCTTTGTTGAAAAAGGTAGACTGCATTTTATGATGAGGACCATGGAAGCTGAAAAATGTAGAAAGGATTTGACTCCATGAAATAGAAAAATGGAAAATTTTCTGCAGCATACCCTGCCAAGAGAAGTGTTCAAAAGCCGGCTATAGAGAACTTGCAAAATCAGAGGAAGGGTGGAAACAGTTCAAGATGGTCACTGGAAAAGAAGGTGGATCTGAGATGACGAATTATACGGAGAAAGAATTCAGCCTCTTGTCTGCCTGTAGCAAGAGATCTGTAGAGCAGAGAAAGCCAGGTTATCGCAGATACAACAGACAAACTGGAGATAGCAAGGATATCGTACATAAGTATTGCCATACTGGGACAGACCAAAGGTCCATCAAGCCCAGCATCCTGTTTCCAACAGTGGCCAATCCTAAATAATACAGCTACCAGAACCACTATCCAGCAAATGCCATAAAGAATGAAAGAAGACCAGCAAGAAGAGGAGTAATTTATTTTCTGAAGAGCTATGAAAAGAAGTTAGTTACTGATTTATCTGCTGTGCTTAGTGGGAGACCAATGTTCACAGATGGTTGAGGGCTTCAGTTTAGTTACTGAGGTTAGGTGTCCCAGTTATGCAACTATTTGGAGACAATCTTAGGTGCTTAAGATTTGGGCCAAAAATAGTCCTCTAACTTTAAATTTAGGGGGTCTTTTACTAAAGCTTAGCTTGAGTTATCTGCAGCAGGGCCCATAGGAAAAGAATGTGTATATGCTCTAAGAGTTTATGCACCCTGCCCATGCTGCACCTAAACTCTGTTGATATGAACACCCATCTGTAAAGTATGCACCATCACATCCTGGCACATACTTACAGAATACCACATAGTCAGTAAATGACAATTTACATATGCAAATGACTAGAGTGTCAGCATTTATGCACATTCTTGCTGCTGGAAACTAGGTGACCCCCTTATAGAATCACCTCTCAAATGTCGCATAAGGCATCTCTTGATACTATGAGAGAGAGAGAGAGAGAGAGAGAGAGAGAGGCTCAGATGGAACCCCTTGTCACAAAGCAAATGATTCCTACTAGGGAAAGAAATCCCCCTAAAATCTGCAAGTTATGGGGTGGATTAAACACTTAAAGAAACTGAGACTGTATCTCTGCCCTTTCTACAGACAAACACTGAGGTCTCAAACCTATATCCATTGATAGGGGAGGTGGAATCCTACCACTATAAAGATGCCAAGATACAGGTTTACAGTGCAGTCATCATTTTTATACCTACACAATGTTAGTGTGGGTACCCATCACCAATGTTTAAAGTTCCTGCAAAAGCCCCACCAATAATGCCTCTGAAAGATCTTCTGGATTGAATGGAAACTGAAGCAAATGTCATCTGCATTGGGTCAATGGTACTAAATCATGAGCTATACTGTCAACTCCCTAAATAAGTTTTCTACTCCCAGCCTATTCACAGCCACAAGTTTTGCAGTGACCAGAGCAATGCGATAAAGCAGGACTGGGCAACCACGGTCCTCGAGGGCCATAAGCCAGTCAGGATTTCAAGATTTCCTCAATAAGTATGCATGAGATTGATTTGCATGTATTGCTTCCATTGTATGCTTCTTATTCTCTTCTTCCATTGTATGCTTCTTATTTTCTATTAATTAGCTGCTCCTTCCCATCTCATACTCCCATATCCCCCTATCCCACCACCCACCCTCAGTGTAGACATTTATTATTAGCTGGTTGTGAGAACCGCTTAGCTTGCCTATACAGAATCAATTTGCTGTGTATCAAATATCTGGAATAAATAAATAAATAATCTCATGCATATTCATAGTGAAAATCTTGAAAACCCGACTCAAGGACCGTGGTTGCTTAGCTCTGCAATAAAGACATTTTTAAAGGTATACCTCAAGAAAAGAGATGTCGGCTTCATCAACTGGGAGAATGGTTGCAAATCAAGTCTAAAGCTTTCTCCCAACGTAGAGACATCCTACTAGTGTGGCTTATTGGAAATAATAACTTATTAGATGGTGCTTCCTTGCATTCCTCAATTAATGCTCTGCATAAACATTTGTCATTGAATGCTCTCTTCTGGTTAATGTTAATTTGGATGAAACATGACCCATATGATTACCTGTGAGGATATTAATCAATATATGTAGCACTCCTTCCCCAGAGAACTTGTCAGATTTTCTGACAGGTCATATTACAATTTTTGAGGGAATTAAAGCAATGTTAAATTCCTAGGAACACATCATAGGGTGCACAGATTTAAAGTCATGGCCATCTAAAGGGTGAAGCAAAAATAAAAAAAGTAACTCCATAGAGTTTTTTGCTGTTTTCTCAGCAACCGCTTGGAATTTCAATGTGATATTTTACAGCTTTATTTGTTGTTACTATCTACATTTATGTTTCAAGTAGAATGAGATGATCTTTAAACATGGTAAAATTACAGACTTTTTAGCATAACCACCCAGTAATTTCCATGCGTTCAACAATGTTTGCACTGTAAAACTACCATTATTAAAAAAAAAAAAAAAAGCAGGGTACCAGCTTACTGTTAATGACATCACAGTGATATAGACTTTGTCTGGGAAGCAATGTTGAAGGCTCCACCCAAAGCCGCAATCATCAAACTCAACAAAGTGCTGCAGATGATCTGGGACAGCCTGCCACAAGGTTTGATGGACAAGGCTGTTAAGAACTTCCCAAAGTGACTGAAGGCCTGTGTTAATGCTGGGGGGCGGAAATTTGAGCATTCACAGTGACTGCAAAATTCTGACACATTGTTAATCTTATTGTTTGAATGACGTTATTTTACTGTATTTTAACTCAAACATTGTTAATGCGAAAAATCACTAGGTAGTAACGCTAAAATGTCAGTAACATCAACATAGCTTAAGATAATTAAATATTGTGTAATATTAATATGTAAGTATGATGCCTAAATAAGTATGCAAAATTTCTCATTGAAATTCAAAGTGGTTGCTGGGATAATAGCAAAAAACTCTAGGGCATTACTTTTTTTTGCCTCACTCGGTATAAGTAGAATGAATTATAGCACTATAATACGATTTGCATCATGCACAGATGTATTAAGAGAAGGTGGCATTAAGTGCATCCATATTATTGGTTATGCACTTAAAGCATGTATTTTCTCTGTGTCAACTGCATGTACAGATACTGGGAGTTCCCCTAACTGTGAAGGCAGAAGTATTGCACTTGTCACATGTTCATTTGGACACTTACCACACTGTGACTGCACAGCTGTACTGCAATTTAGTAAAAGGCCTTTGTACCACATGTATATTCAATACAGAGATTCTGCAAACTAGGCCTATTTGGTAGGTCTGGAAGGCCAGACCCACCCAATAGGCCTAGTTTAGGAAGAACAGCATTATACTACAAAGCTCTTTCATTTGTATATGTTGCAGTTTAACATATACACTTTGGGCTAGATTCTATACATGGCACCTAAAAAAAATCAATGCTGAAAAAATACCCGCATAAGCGGTATTCTATAAGCTACGCCTAAAGTTCATTACGGTTTATAGAATAAACGCTAAAGCAGAGAGATCACGCATAAATTTAGGCACCACCATTTGCACCAATGAAAACAAGGTGCAATTGCCCACACCTAAATTTACATGAGGAGCACCCATATTCTGTAATTACGCACATAACTCAAAATCACGCCCCCATTCAGCCCCAAAACACCCACTACCCTCCCATTTCCGCATCCCCTTTTTTGGACCATGCGTAAATATTAGGTGTGGATCCCGTGCCTAACTTTACATGTGTTACTCCCAATTAAATCTAATTAGTGATAATTGCTTGTTAAATAACCAATTATTTACACTAATTGTCTCATTATTCTATTACGCGCACAAATTTACATGCACAATTATGACAACTTTTATAGAATCAGGGGATTTATATGCAGTACTACACAGCTCTTTCGTTTGTATATATTGCAGTGTAACATATACACTTTACATACAGTTTAGAAAGCAGAGCATTATACTACACAGCTCTTTCATTGTTATGTGTTGCAGTGTAACATTTCTTCAGCTGTGGCTTTGCTGTCATTTTGCTGCTGCTATTTTAGAAGTGGACGCTCCTGTGTTTGATACACCAGAGACTAGGTCATTACTTTCAGATGCTGAAGAGCGCTGAGAAGTTTAACATTTGCACTCTATAGGGACTCCTGAAGCAGGCCTCTGTGGCCGAAACATGATTCGTATTGAGTCCATTGCATACTTTGAATAAAACTTCTGATGTGAAGTCTTCGAGTCCATTGGACGTTTTGTTTTATAATCATCTTTGGTGTCACCTTCGCTGTGTTTGCATGCTTGTATTTGACCTGTGCGAGGGTCTTTTGTTCTTCCGTGCTTGCCGATATGTTGCAGTGTAACATATACACTTTCCCCCAAATTCTATATATTGCGCCTTAATTTCTGCATGGAAATCAAAGCATATTCTATAAAAATGCATATGACTTAATTGTTTAACTAGTTAATCAGTGCTGTTAATTGGATGTTAACAAGTAATTATCAAACTAATTGGCGTTAATTGACACACACACATACACAGCTCGTTAAGTGTATTCTGTAATGTGGTGCACTTAAATTGTAAGTTGCATAGTTGTACAGGGGGCATGGCCATGGGTGGGGTGGGGGCGTTTCTAAAATCTATGCACATTATTAGAGAATACACCCACTCTACACCTAATTTAGGTGTCAGGATTTATGCCAAGTAAAACATGGCCTAAATGGATATAATCAAATCTGGTCACATGGAGAGGCACTTGGCGCATTCTATATACCATGCAGAAATTTAAACCTATTCTATAAAATTTAGGTGTACTTTAGAGAAAACACCTAGACGTATTTTTTTTACTGCATGGATTTTTCAGGCGCAGTATATATAGAATGTAGCCCTTTAAATGCAGTTTAGGAAGAACATCATTATACTACATAGTTCTTTCATCTGTATATGCTGCAGTGTAACGTTTCGTTAGCTGTGGATTCAATGGTTCTTCTTTAAAGGTTATATGCTCAATACTCCATAATCTTAAATAATGATGTGCTCTCTTGATAATTGATGTATTTTACGAAGACAGTTCAGCTATAAGGGAGTCCCTCAGCTGGGTGTAGTTAGCAAGACACCTGGAAAAAATCTGATACAACAGCTGTGAAGAGATAGTAAAAGAAAACACTCATAAATTGTTTGCAGTTTAGGATAAAGAAGCAGGCTGACTTTACCTTCCAAGCTAGGCACTTATGTTAGCAATTTTTTGAATGAAAAAGTGTAGTATGAAATCTCTTGCAAAGTTCATTGAGATCATTGCTCACCAGACTAGTTGGCAAAAGGGGGTTTCAGAGGTAGATCTCATCAATCTTCCGAAAAAGAATTAGTGTTATTCTGTCCAGATGTGGTTTGTATAGCAAATCATTTTGAGGCAGGCATAGATAGGAACTAAAAGGTAATGCCCATTCATAAGATTACTGAAGCACAAAGAAGGGAAGATGAGTTTGATGTCATAGCCCACTTGGGAACAAACAATCTAGCTGGAAACAAGGTCTATGCAATAAGAGAATTTCAGGAAATACCTGTGCATAGTAAGGAGGAAGACATGCTAAAGCATACTTAAATAAGCAGTATATGAATAAGGGTTATGTATTAAATTCTATAAATTGTGGCTAAAAAAAACATCGCCAAAAAAATAACACAACGCCATTCTATAAACAGTGTTTAAAGTTAGGCATCATTTGTAGAATAGCGCTTAGCGCCTGGAACCATGTCAACATTTAGATGTGACTATCTATACCAGTGAAACCTTGGTGTAAATCCCTGCACCTAAATTAGGCGTGGAATGGATCCCCGTGATTCTATAACAAAGTGCATAAATTGTGGGAATACCCCCAATCCACCCATGACTCTCCCATGGCTGTGCCCCCCCTTTTGGACCCGCATGTAAAATTTACACGTGGATCTCTCATCCTAAATTTACGTGTGTAAATTTTAATTGCATCTAATTAGTACCAATGAATTTCTTGATAAGAAGCCAATTATCAGTGCTAATTGGCTCATTACTCAATTTTAATTGTGAGTGCAAACTGGGCGTACACCCACATTTGTGCGCACAATTTTTAGCAACTTTTATAGAATTTGGGAGTATATACACACTCTTCCCCTCCCCTTTTTTCAAAGCTTGCTGCTGGCAATTCCTCCAAAACAAGTGTTCAGTTTTAATTTGGGACTGCACAGCTTTCAGTGAATTTGAACCATGCAGGGTCCCAACACCCATGCTATTCGTATAAAACTATCCAAACCATGAAAGAATTTGAATACTGTGTGGCTCAAACTCAGCTAGTGCCACGTGTAAACAGAGTAGCTCTCCCAGAGGTGGCACCAGCAGCAAAACTCTGTGGAAGATGAAGGAGCATTAACAAACTGGTTTGGAGAGATAGGGGATAGAAGGCCCCTTTTACTAAGCTGTGTAAGCATCTACATGCACCCAACATGTGCCAAAATGGACTTACTGCCCGACTACCGCGTGGCTCTTGTGGTAAATACATTTTTGGTGCGCGTCTGAAAAATATTTTTTTATTTTTGGACACGTGTAGCGGACGCACGCCAAGTGGCATCTGATGCACGTAGGTAATTACTGGCCAAATTCTTTACCACTAGGTCTATGGCTGGCGGTAAGGTCTCACACCCAAAATGGCCGCATGGCATTTTGATTTTGCTGCACGTCCACTTTCGGCAAAAAAAAAAAAGGCATTTTTTGTAGATGTGCTGAAAAATAATTCTGCGTGCACCCAAAACCCCTTGCCTACACTACCACAGGCCACTTTTTACCGCAGCTTAGTAAAAGGACCCCTCAATGGTAAAAATTATCAAAGGAAATACTCTTAAAACTTATCGAATAGAAAAGTTTACAGCTTCCTTCGAAACTGAAGATAATTTGACTCTGTTCTAATATCTTGACGCAGGTCATTCCATATAATAATGGCATAATAGAAAAACAAAGGATCTATATGATGCTTATAATGAAGTCCTCTAACAGGAGGAGATCATTGTAAAAAAAAAAGTATTATATACCTGAGATGAAGAAATTTGTAAATGTATGAAAGCAATTTTAAAAATAATTCAAGCTTTTAAAGAGAGCCAATGGAGCTTGTGAAGATATGCAGAAATGCTGTCATATTTCTTAATCCGGAAGATTAGTTGAGCTGCTGTATTCTCTATCAGCTGCAGTTTTCTTAACAATGCAGGGTTTAGTCCCATATACAACAAGTTGCAATAGTTCAGTTGAGACAAAACTGGCATTTGGACCAACAAGGCAAAGTGGCGCTCGTGAAAATGTGATTTAATTAAACGTTATTGTCTTAATTAGAAGATAGTTTTCTTCCAAAGATTCACTACCTGAAGTTCAAAAGTAAGAAAGGAAGGAATCCAAAATGACACCAAAAACTTTTGAGTTATCATCTACAGGTAAATTGTTACCCTGAGTGAGTGTGATATTGGGAGGAATTAAAATATTGTGGTCTTGTTAGCATTTAACTTGAGCATATTGATATTTGTCTTTCAAGCTTACTTTCTAACCTTCCTTTCCAGATTATTTCATGGTTAGTTTTATTTATTGATAAACGTTTGGAACAAGGAATATTACCACTGAGGCTGTGCATGTAAATCTGATGCATATTCATTGTGGATATCCTAAAACCCAATGGGACTAGGTGTGCCCCAAGGACAGGGTTGGGAATGGCTGTACTAGAGTCCTATACAGGGGCATCATCATCATCATCTTTTTTTCCCCTACTGGCCTTTCCTCTCCCTATGCATTCAAGCATTCTTCTAGCTTTTGTAATTGCCTTTTCTACCTGCTTGGCCACTTTAAGATCATCACATGTGATCATTCGTAAGTCGTGCTTCTCATACACAAGTTTTTCACTCCCTAAACTGTACTGTTCCCTCAGGTTTTTGCAGCTTAAATGTATGACCCTGCATTTTTTTAACTGCCAAATTCCAGACCATTCTTCAAGCTTCACTGGTTCTTCTTCATGTTATCCACACCATCAGGGGTGTCTATACTATTGGAAACCTTAACAGACAGCCCTTCAGCAATATCACTTACAAAAATGCTAAAAAGAACTGGCCCAAGAACTGAACCTTGCAGCACACTACTGGTACTACTGAATACACCACACCCAGCGCTCTTCCTCAATCCAACCTTCTGGCCACTCAGTCAAAGAAGTTAATCAGATTTGTCTCTCTCTTCTGCCGGGTCCTCAGGGTAGACTATGGGGTCATCAGCCATGTCCTGAGAGGACAGAGTCTGTCATCTGTAAGAGAGAGAGAAGAGACTACGTGAGTGCAGATGGATCAAGTGTAATGTGAGTTGATACATCACAACCCTGATTATCCTATAGGATTCCTGGGCTAGTTGTTGCATATAGAAGTCATCTGTGGGGCAGAAAGAGCAGCTTAGCAACTGTAAGGTTGTGGGTGATTATAGTGAGCTCATTTATCAGCCATCCCTCAGTGATTTTGCCACTCTCAAGTCAATCATAGTGTTATGATTCTACTGAGACAGGCAGGGGAATGAATGGGGCTTGCTTCTGATTGGCCTGTCAGGGATTGAGCTGATGTCTGAGGCAGCAGACGTCAGACATCAGACCTTATTTAAACTTACCTCTCCCTACAGTGGACACTCTAGCATTATCTCTTGCAGCTATCAGTTCTCGTTGTTCTGCTTAGCCTGTGCTCATGGCACAGAGTGTATTCTCTGTAGTTTGCTTGCCCTTCTCTTTGTCTGTGGTTTCTGTGTGTGCTGGTTGTTACTAGCTTTTCCATGATTATTTCACTGCAGTGCAGCTGGGTCTGTTGTCTCTCCTCTGCCTCGTCTCCTTGCCCGGCTGTGGTGTTGACTTGTCTGTGGTAAGTTGGTTCCTGCTTTGTTTGTTTAGTTTTCCCTCTAGCCTACTTTAAGCCTTTCTGTGCAGTGTTTGGTATGTTTGGTATTTGGCTCTTGTGTAGCCCTGCCTTCTTAGGCAGTCTTTCTCAGTACCTGTTTTAACTGGTTGTGTGCAATGTTTATTGTTTGTGTCTTTTGTGAGCTCTGCTTCTTTTTGGAAGCCTTTCTCTGTTGTCTGCTTTAACCCTTTCTGCACTCTTGTGAGCCCTGCTTCTTTCCTGTCTTTTTATTTTGAAGGCAGCCTTTCTCTGTAGTCTGCTTTTGCTCATTTGTTATTTGGCTCTGGTGAACTCTGTTCCCCTTTTCTGGTTTAGTTAGTTAGAAGCTGCCTTTTCTTTCTGTCTGCTTTTGCCCTTGGCTTGCTGTGTTTGATTTGGCCCTGGAGGGCCCTGGAGGGCTTCAATATGATGTGTAACTTCACAAACAGAGTCATTTGAGAAGGAGTTAATAGGAATACTTTTCAACTAGTTAGTATTCTGTTGTTCTTTCTAAGTTGATTTGGAGTCCTCCACAGCATTGCTGCCAGTAGTGGGCAGTGCTTCAATATTGTGTTTTCAATGGCTAGAGATAAGCAGGTTCCCTGGAGTCCTGCAGAGCTTGTCTGTTCCTCACTATTGAAAATGTGATTGTGAAGCAGCACCCCTCCCCCCCCCCCCCCCCCCCCCCACACACACACACACACACTAGCAGGACTGTAAGTGGAGTTCTTCCGCTCAGCTTACAGGGAACAGTGTCTGAGATAGATCAACAAAAATTATTAACAAGGGTGATGCTAAGCCTTTTAACATAACTACTCTTTTTTTGGATTTAATTTTCCAATGACAGCAAGTTGTGAAGACAGCGAAATATCTGGTCTATAAATGACCCTCTAGCCAAAAAACTGTACAATTTCAGCGGCATAAATCATTTAACAGCTCCATAGTTCTGATATGTTCATAATATTATTACCTCTTTGGAGCAGAACTACTCTTTTTCACTCATTTTAGCATATATGTTTATCTCAGTAGTCGGCAGGGGAAGGGGTAGTAGTTTCACACTAAGTGGTAAGGCGCAGAGAAGCAGTCTGGGAAATTTGGCAAAATGGAATATGTGTTTACTTTTTGTGACAGTGAAGCTGTGCAGATAATAGGAGGATCTTGTGGAGTTATTCCAGATGGTTTGAAAATGGTTTTCTAATGTTATATAGATGTACAGTGTACGGTGTAAACTGCCATTCAATGGAAGTAGAGTGTAATCCATTTAAAGCACTTACCATATTATAAATGGGACACCTAGATGAACAGGGATGCCCTATTTCAGAATTAAACAGGGCTGTATTATCTGTAATCAGAATGTATGAACAAATATATACATAGCACATTCAGATATAAGGTTGGCTTACTAAGTAGTTTTTCTGCTTCACTTCACAAACAAAGATACTCTAATAACTTGGGATGGTTTTTTGTTTTGAAATCATTCACTAATAAACTGGGAAATCCGTAGAATCCATTTGGTTCTTCATTAGGGGAATAAAATACATTAACATCCAATATTTAATTCTGTAATGAGGAGAGGGATGATGACATTTCATGCTGCCTGAATTATCTCCCATCACACAGTCTGCAGAGTTTGTATACATCACCTGTTTTTTTTCCTACATACAGAGGTAACAATTTTACTCTTGCTTATAGACTTTTAACTGAAGAAGGAGCTTCATTTTAGTCTAATAGAAATCATGAGGCTTTTGAATAATTTGAAGGCAAATGAGAACACTTGGCCACATAAAGACCACAAGATGATACCAGTAACCTTAGCCTCAAGAACTGTGTAGTCATTAAGAAATCATATTGAAAGTCATGACATTTAATCTTAGAGGAACCAAAGTATATATTTATTATTGCCATTTATTATAGCAAATAATTTAAAATTATATATACATTTATTGATGCAAGTTCCCAGACCCTTTGCTTATCTATTACTTCAAGAAGGAGTTAAATCAGGAGCTATCATTTTCATCCTGGGCTTTGTGGGAATGAGATAGAGTTTATGATAAGAGCATTAACAGTAATAGCTGCAACAAGCAGTCCATGAGACAGAAAGCACAGGCTGAAATATCTCTATACATCTTGGGCCCAATGTTATAAGCCTTAGGATAGAATTAGGCACTGAGTTTCAGTGCATTGTTTCCTAATGCACATACTGAAAAAAAAAGTGTCCTTATTTGGCAGTCTGACTCCTAGTGGCACAATCTGACATATACTAGGAGTCAATAAATCAAACCAAAATCGAGGTAAGAACTCAGCAAAACAATATCAAATATACACAAAATGGTGGGAGCTCATCAAATGTCAGACGACCCAGGAACGCTGTCTGTACAGGAGGAAAAAGCCTCAAGAAGCTCACTTAGGAGCAGGGCTACTTCACCATTGGCAGGGAAAAACCTCCTATAGTACAGCTTCACAGCATCCAGCTACATAAATGCAAAATTTTCTATGCTGTAATCAGTCAAGAATATTTAAACTTAGCTTAAATGTGTCTTCCTCGGTTCTTCTCTAACAAAAAGACCGTGACCGACAGTGGCCAGACGTTTCGATGTCTGCTTCAGGGTCCAGCGGTCAGAAGTTCTAGTGGAAGGAAACAGATCAGCACTTCAGGGAATCAATCAATCAACCATGCAGTCGTGTCCTCCCATAAAGTCCCGCTTACACGGAAGACAGCCTCAGAAAAATGGCGCCCCACATTATAAAGGGGAAACGCTTTTCAATCATGGCAGCCAATCGGCTGACAGACTTAAAGGGATAGTTCAAAAATAGACACAGATCCTTATAAAAAGTTTTGACGGAGCATAATGGACCCTTCAATGGCCTTGTCCATTTCTTGGTCAGCCGTAAGTGGCCAGATGAAACGTCTGGCAAGAGCAGAATTACACGGAGCAACACTGGCTGTTACAACATTAGCCTCTTTATGCATGCCATTTCCAGGGGAAAAAGAAAAGCCCCGGAAATAGCTTGCATGGCGATAACCCGGCGTTAATCGGGCATCACCGCGTGCTGCCCGGTTATCACCAGGTTAGTGCGGGAGCCCTTATCGCCACCTCAATGGGTGGCGGTAAGGGCTCCCCATCAGATGGTCATGCATTAAGAGTTCTGTTACCACATGGCCATATGTGCCTGGGGTCTTTTTACCCAGTGAGGTAAAAAGGACCCCAGCAAGTGGGAAAAACAACCCCTGCTGCCAGCGTAGGGCCCTTTTTCCTGCAGCTTGGTAAAAGAACCCCTGTCCTTATTTGTATCTTTTTGTGCTACTCTGCTCTTACTTGTTATTTTGTTTATGGTGTTGTAAAACTTGTCTGTTGTTTTATTTATTACTAGTAAAAAAGGCCCGTTTCTGACCCAAATGAAACAGGCACTAGCAAGGTTTTCCTTGGAGTGTGTATGTTTGAGAGAGTGTGTGAGAGAGAGAGAGAGAGAGAGAGAGAGAATGTGTGAGTGTGTGTATGTGACAGAGAGAGAATGAGTGTGGGTGCGAGTGTGTCTGTGAGAGAGTGTGTGTGTGTGAGAATGAGAGTGTGTGCAAGTGCGTATGTGAGCCACAGTGAGTGTGAGTGTGTTTCACACAGAGTGTGTGTGAGAGGGGGGGGGGAGATTTTAGATGTTGCATGAGAGTGTGTGTGAGTCAGTAATAGTGTGTGTGTGGGGGTGGTGAACTGTGTGTGTTGTGTGTAGGGGGGTGAACTGTGGGTGTTGTGTGTCACAGAGAGAGATCGTGTGTGTATGTGTAAGACAGGGGAGGTTTTCTGTCAGGGTTTTACTTTTTTTTTTCTCTGTCAGAATGACGGGGGGGGGGGGGGTTAGATGTTGCATGAGAGTGTGTGTGTGTGTGTGTGAGTCAGTACTTGTATGTGTGTGTGGGGGGGGTGAACTGTGTGTGTTGTGTGGCACACAGAGAGATGGTGTGTGTATGTGTGAGACGGGAGGTTTTCTGACAGGGTGTAACTTTTTTTTCTCTGTTAGAATGATGGGGGGGGGGGGAGGTTTTAGATGTTTCATGAGTGTGTGTGTGTGTGTGTGTGAGACAGGGGAGGTTTTCTGTCAGGGTGTTACATTTTTTTTTTCTCTGTCAGAATGACAGAGGGGGGGGGGGGGGAGGTTGGAGTGATGGGTTTGTTGAATTTTTTATGGGGCTGAAGATTGCGTTTCCTGTTACCTGGTTTGCAGTTGTGAATCTTTTATGTATGGTTGCCGTTTTTTAGTGGCAGCAGGCTGGCTGGCGGTTTCTTGTTGTTTCGCGGGGCGTGCTGCAGGTGGACTCACAGTGCTGGGCGGTTTGATAGCTTTCTTTTTTTTTGGCTGCTGCCGCTTTTGACTTCCAGCGGTTGGGCGGGCAATCTGGCAGTTTATTTGGCTTTGTTTTTTTTTCTAGGTGGACTGCAGCTTGTCTCGCACTCCTGGGTGGGCGGGCTGGCATTTGCGTGCGCGTTCCTATGCGGGCGGGCTGGCGTTGGCATGCTGTATCACACTGCCTAGAGGGAGATGTGGGCACCGAGCCGGGGACCCTGGGCTGCACGCTGTAGGAAGCGCGGGGCAGTAGCAGTGGCGATGGCCATTGGCGCGTGAAGGGTTCGAGGTGGCACAGGAGAGCAGCTCGTGAGCCAGGGAGTCTTCCTCTGGTTTTTTCCCTTTCTTTTTCTTTGCTTTTATTTTCCCTGTACGTTCGATGAAGCTGCCTGGGCCCGCACTGCTGTTGCTTGGGCTCTCTGGATGACGTCATCCGAGGCTTCAGTCCCAGGCACAGCCAACAGAATGGAGGCACGGACCCAGGCAGCTTCATGGAACGTTCATGGTGCAAATTATTATATAGGATAAGCCACATTGAACTTGAGTATGTTCAGGATAATGTGGAGTATAAATGTCAAAATAAATAAATAAGGGGCGGGAGAGTGGCCAAGATGGTGACACACACCTATTGAGCTGAGCAATGCTCCTCTGCTGATCCTCTGTTTTCTCCCTTGCTTTGGATTTCCTTGTTCTTTTTATGTTATGCCGCAAACAAAGAGGAAAGGACTTGTGAGAGCTGTTCCCTTGACGACTGTCTCTTCATCTCTGATACAGCAGTGGATTGAATGCTACACTACCTGAAGCACAGCTGCACAGACCAGGGTTGTAGGATCTGCTGTGAGAGGGGGAGAAGGACATCCCCCCCTTGCTTTGGATCACAATCCCACCCTTTCTCCCCCGGGTCCAATCCAACTGCCGAGTCTGGCATTACAGGCGGAAATGCTGGAGGCTGTCCATGCGTCACAAGAACCAACACAGGAGATCTTGAGTGAGGGTGGTGTACCACCTCAGCAACCCTGAGAAGTTGAGCCATCAGCTGGAAGAGAGCGATGGTTTGTCTTGAATCCATCTGAAAGGTTCTTCTAGATCTTTCTGCTACAATGAAAAAGTGATCTGAAGAGGTAACTTTTCTTGTGACTGAGGTGAATAATCTGTCTATAGCAGTAGAAGAATTAAAGAAAGACTCCTCCAGCCATTTCCAGAAAGTACATGAGGATATTAAACTTCTCCAAGATTTTCAGAATGTGGTTATAAAAGATAAATTAATGATCCATAGGAAGATTGAACAGCTTGAAAACTTCAATAGATGTTTGAATCTCAGAATATTAAATTTTACTCAAGTTCCTGGAATATTACTATTGCATATGTTTAAGAAATATCTTATTGAGACTTTGCAGTTTCTTCTGAGTTAATTCCTCCTTTAAATAAGGTATTTTATGTGAATGTTCCCCAGAAGAAAGATCAGGGTGAATGGCTAGTGGAGCTTCCTAAAGAAAAACTGTTGGATTTGGTTAATATCTCAGATATTCTTGAGGAATCAATTTCAGAAACAACTTTGGAGTCCATTTTGGTGGCCTCATTCGTTTTTGAGCAGGACTTGAATAACATAATGAAGATCAATTTTCGTCATTCACAGGTTTCCTTCTATGGATTTATCCGGATGTGACCAAAGTAATCCAGAATTGTAGGAAGGCTTTTTTTTTTTTTTAGCTTTTAGACAAGAAACTCTGTCAAATTATCTGTAGCAGGCCCATTTTATTCCTATGGGTCCTGTTGCAGATAACTCAATCTAATCTTTAGTAAAAGACCCCCTTAATCTTGGAGCTACCTTTAAGTTGGTGTATCCATTCCTGAACAGTTGAAAACCTTCCTGGAGCTCAAGAAGATTGTTAAATAACTGATTGAATTATGTTATAGTAGCAGTGTATGATGTTAAGGCCTTTACCTTATGCATTTTTCTGTATGTTGGGATGTCCTTCTCCTTATTGATTTTTTTTTTTTTTGTTACATTTGTACCCCGCACTATCCCACTCATGGTAGGCTCAATGCGGCTTACATGGGGCAATGGAGGGTTAAGTGACTTGCCCAAAGTCACAAGGAGCTGCCTGTACCTGAAGTGGGAATTGAACTCAGTTCCCCAGGACCAAGGTCCACCACCCTAACCACTAGGCCACTCCTCCACTCCCCTATCCTTTAGTGGTCTAAGGAAGAATAAATAATTTGCTTATGTATATTTATTTCTTTTGTAATTAAACTGGGAGATTTTCCCGGCAATGAGTATTCCTTTCTGTAGTTCTGTAACAAGTGTATTTTGTGTAATTTATTTATTATATAAATAAAAATAGATAAATAAATAACTGGATACCTCCTACTAGGTGCCTGAAGACTGTGCAGTAGGCACCTATTATATTAAGGAAAGTAGGTGACTATTTTCCTTTCAACTATTGAAAGATGTCATAATAACATGAAAGTTTGGGACCAGATAGGTTGTTTGTGAAGAAGGGACCCTTGTGAGTTGACATCTCACATATTACATCTTTGAGGGGGTCTTTTACAAAGGCATATCATTTTTAGCATGTACTAATGATTACTGCACACAATGCTAGAGACACCCATATGAATATTTTTAGCGTGTGCCAAAAATGGTAATATGCCTTTGTAAAAGGACCCCTGAATTATTTGCTTGTTGATCCCATAAAACGTGTCACAGCTTGCAAAGATCTAGTTTTTGCCAGGACCAGTAGAACACAACACTCCGCCACCTGCATGGTCCAAAATGTAGTGCTTGGTAGCCAAACAACTGAACATAGAAGAAATATTTTAGGAAGTTGTAAATATCTGTAAAGGAAGACAAGGTTATCTGTGAATTTTAGGTCTTCTAAATATTTATACTAGGTGCTAAAAAGCAGTGCCTTCCATACTTAAAATTATTTGCACAAAAAGGCTTATATCTTTCCTTCAAAAGTAAACTTTAGAGCAACATTGTATACAATATTTTAGTGATAGTGGTAGAAGCCAAATATTTATGTAATTACTAAGAGCTGAATAGATACTCTAAAGAGAACAGTTTAACCGCAACTCTAACTTGTTGAAGGTAATATCCTGTCATTCAGGGGGTTTTCTACCTCACAGTAATACTTTGTTTATAATAAAAGGACAAACCGAGAGAATGATATATTATTTCCTGCTACCTATGAGTTCTTTTAGTCTAATGTACTTTGGGCTATGTTATACAGTTGTAGCTACAAGAACGCCTCTCACAACTAAAATTGATTTGTCATTCTACTCTTGAAAAAAAAGTTGAGCTTAATATGCTACTGTACTGCTCACTTTTAGATTTTATCCATCTATTCTTATAGTTCCTGTGAGTCCTCAATGGAACAAGCTTCAAACTGTAGAAATAAGCCTGCTGTACATTCCCTCCACCTCTGCTCTCCACCTCACCATCTCCCGTGACAGTACTTGCAGTTACCTCGGTCCTAAACTTTGGAATTATCTCCCTTCCTCTTTTAGGTCTACCTCCTCTCTCCCCTCATTCAAAGTCCTTCTTAAGACTTACCTTTTTTCATTGGCCTTTGAACCTTCTTCTTCTCAGACTCCTTTCTCTTAGGTTCTCCCAATACTTCCCCTACTGTTTCCTTTAGTATCCTCATCTGAATTGCACTATTATTGCATTTTTTTTCTGTAAACTGCTAAGTTGCCAGTCTGGATCTATTTGGTGGTATATCAAGCCCAAATAAATAAATAATAAATATGAATAAATAAATATCTCATCAAAACTTTGACAAGACAGAAGGATTCCAGTTTTATTTACTCAGTTGTAAAAGACCAGATTCAGTAAACGGTAAAAAAGTTAGGCACTGTTAAGATCTGTGCTAAATGCTAGTTCTGTAAAGATCACTTAGGGGCCCTTTAACTAAAGCACGTAGGTGCCTACGTGCATCCAACGTACATCAAATTGGCACTACCACTAGGTGGTAATTCCATTTTTCATGCACCCAAAATACGTGGTAGAAAATATTTTCTGTTTTCTACCACGGGGCGCTTACCCGGCGGTAATCAGCAGTTGGTGCATGCTGGAAAGTTACCGCCCGTTTAGTGTGTGAGATCTTACCACTAAGTTAATGGGTGGCATTAAGGTCTCAAGCCAAAATGGAGACGTGCTGGTTTTCATTTTGCTGCACGTCCATTTTCCGGCACAATACAAAAATCCCTTTTTTTCCAGGCAGGCGCGTTCAGGAAATGGACCAGCGCACATCCAAAACACACACCTACACCAACACAGGCCACTTTTAGGCATGCCTTAGTAAAAGGGCCCCTTAGTGCTAAACAACTTTTATAGAATAGCACATAGTGCAGATTCCTGCACACAACTTTGAGCACGAGATTTACGCCGTTTGAAACCTGGTGTAAATGCTGGTGTGCAACTAATGGAAGCTGGGGACTTCAAAGACCTTATTCTATAACACTGTGCCTACATTTTGGGAATACCCCTGACCAGTGCGTTTTTTCTAGCAAAAAATGTTGTACATGCAGGACGTCAGACTAGAACGAAGCCTTGCGCGGGATTGGGAAGAAGAGGACCTTGGCTCGGCTGGCGGGGGTTGAGGTCCCCACCAGCAAAGGTAGGCGACAGCGGGTTGGCGGCAGGAGGGGGGTCCAGGGCCAAATCTATGGGGGCCCAGGCCCCCGTGGCCCCATACTGGCTACGCCCCTGCCTTGAGCTACTACTGAAAAGGTGTGAGCAAATCCAAATAAATAAAATTACTACATCAGGGCTGGTCCTACAATGGGTTGAAAAAAGATAATGTGAGCAAGAAAACCTCACTAACATACATTTACAAAATACTTAAATGCCTGGCTTACCTTCTAAACTGCTGTAGCTACTCTTGATGCTATGATATTATCAAGATGGCGCTTGCTATAAGACGGCAATCTTTTAAAAGATCAGATGTCCTACTTCAACCTATGAGCTGACTGAAACAATTTTAAGGGAAATCCTTCACAATAAGGATTAAATGCGGCAAAGATGACACACTAACTGATTTGTATAGATGATCTCACTCTCGGCCCCCCCAGACACACCCTCTCCAAGAAAAAATGTTTTAAATATTTTAGCACCATGGCTTGCACATTCACATTTAAAATGTACTGTGGGACACCTCCGCATCCTCCACAGTATGAAAATTTTAAGCTGTAGTAAGCACACATTAGTGCTTCCTGCAGCTTTGAAAAAGAGCCCCTTAAACAGCCAACAATCATTTTGAAACAGTAAAACCATAAGCTACTAGTAATAGCATATAGTAATAAAGAAAATAAAAAGCAAACAAGAGAAAGAAATAACTTATACTGTAGCTTATCTCAAAAAGAAAATCAGGGAATGGAACAGCTGCCACATTATACAGGATAGATGGAAAATTCACAATTAAAAAAAAATCAGGAGAATAGGCTCCAGACAGATGCCTTCTTTGTGTTGAAAATATTGGTGCCCCTTTATAGAATTACCCTCAAACTGTGTGGTAAAGTATTCTCCTTCGCAGTAATTGTATGGAAGTTTCAAATTTATTTATACTTTCTATCCCGCTGTATGAACGGACTATCTAGGCAGCTTACAATCTAAGAATAAAATTAAGAAGTAAGATAGTCAACATGATACATGATGGAGGGTAAGGGGGAAGAACTCCATTCTAGATGGGGGGCAGATAAAAGATAGGCTCTGTGTCATAACTGAGTGCCCCTGGTGGTGGTCTTCTGGAAGTTATGGGGAGGCCTTAGCAATAGGGGTCATGAAAAAGGAATGTTTTAAGGTCTTTTTAAAATTGGGTGAGGGAAGAGTGTAGCCTAAGGTAAGGAGGGGGTAACGAGCTCCAAAGGTGGGATCCCTGTACGGAGAATATGGCTGACCTAGTATGTTTATGAACTATGTCTCTGCAGGTAGGTACAGTAAACAAGTTTTGACTGAGGGCTCTGAGAGCTCGTGAGGGTGAGTACTGAATTAGATGGTGGGAAAGGAAGATGAGTTCTTCTCAGGACAGTATTTTAAACACCAAGAAGAGCAGTTTGTAGGTAATTCTATGGGAGATAGGGGCCAGTGGGCTGATGGAGTGGAGGAGTAGCCTAGTGGTTAGGGTGGTGGACTTTGGTCCTGGGGAACTGAGGAACTGAGTTCAATTCACCTCAGGCACAGGCAGCTCCTTGTGACTCTGGGCAAGTCACTTAACCCTCCATTGCCCCATGTAAGCCACATTGAGCCTGCCATGAGTGGGAAAGCGTGGGGTACAAATGTAATAAAAATTTCAGTAAGGGTGTAATTTGGTTGAATTTCTCAGCTTTATTGATAACCCAGCTGCATTAACTGCAGCCCACAGTGATCTTTAACCTGGATGCTCTTACAGAGTGAATTACAGTAATCTAGTTGGGTGATAATGAGCAAGTGAATGAGAAGCCTGGGAATGCCCCTAACAGTTAATTTACAGGTTTGCACATACTCCTGGTAAAAGAGTGCTTTAAGAGCTCTTGTTCTTTTGTAGTTTATACTTTTACTATTAATGTACTGGCATTCTTAAAAGAAAGTGGTGCACACTGCCCCCCCCCCTAAAAAAAAAAAGAAACCCATTATATAGAACTAAAGGGAGGGACAAATTCTAAGCCATTCCATGGATAACACACTGGTCTATATTCAGCCAGTGGTAGTCAGTATTTATTTAAATGCTGATCTCTGTCAAATAACTTGAACCCAGATATTCAATGCCAGATCCTAACTGAGCACAGGCAACTGAATGTAGTGCCTTAAAGTTTATGCAGTTATAGCCAATATTCAGTGCTGTACCTGCATAGCTAACTGGGCAAAATTATGTGGCCCTACATGCCCAGTTAGCCATATGGGCACAGACACTGAATATCATCAGTGCCTGCATAGCTTCAGGCTCCTCTCCGACTCCCTCCATGGATCACCCTAGCACTAACCAGTGAGTATCACTGTGATCAGAGTCAACATTGTGGCTTTTGGGCCACCCAGTGTAATTTAACTGGTCAGGATCCTCACCTGCCTGGTTAAATTGCTTTGAATATTGACCTCATAGTCCTTTATCCATAAAATGGGACTTTATTTATTAATTTTATTTTATTATCCACCAATCAAAGAGAAGAAACGTCATTCCTTAGAGGATTACATTATAGCACAAAGCAACATATCAACAAATTATGTTCAAATAAAGCTGAGCTTTTAATTTATGCTCCTAAATTAGGCACCTGTGTGTCCTATTTTCAGCCAAATTTAGGGGCCTTTTTACTAAAGTTTACTGCGTGCTAATGAAATTAGTGCATGCTTAATGCTGCAGGTCCTATTTTATACCCATGGACCATGTGGCATTTGGTGCATGCTAATGTCCATTAACACGCACTAACCTTTAGTAAAGGCCCCTTAGAAGCATAATTTTCAGCTGAAAATTAATTTTAACTTAGGAGCTTAAAAGAATGCACCATGAAATGATGGTGTGTGCTTTGCCATTGAGTGTGTAGAGGGGTGGAGGTTGGGCAGAGCATGGACGGAGTTCACAAGTGCATGCAAAATTTCTAAAATACCTTAATCTACATGTGTGTAAAGTACGTGCTTTCATTTATACCCACGCTCGGACACGTGCAAATGATTGCTTCTATTTAGTGCCGCCGAGAGACAGAGCCAGGCCAGGGACAGAGCAGCTGCTACCACTCGGGCCGCCTCCACTCCCGGTCTTGCTCCCCCCCCCCCCCATTCAGGTAGCTGCCACCCCCGGCCTGCCTGACCCGACAGAGGGTGGGCCCGAAAACTCATCTCTTCCCTGCCCTCCTCATCTCCCTGGCCCCTTCTGGTGCTCTTCCCCCTCCCCTCAATCAAACTAAAAGAAATACCTGAGCTGGTGGGGATCCACAGGTCCCACCAGCCGAAGACCTCCTCCCGGTAGCAAGAACCCTTACACCCTGCGCAGCTGATGGTAGTGTCCCAGAACCACTGACATGGCCAGCCTCTGACATGCACACCAACTGAGTGTGCATGAGGGGTAGGGCAGCAGTGGCTCTGGCTCAGTGACACTGCTGGCAGGACAGGGTGCACATGTTCTTTTTTGCTGGGAGGAGATCTTCAACTGGCGGGGCTTGCAGATCCCCATCAGCCATGCCTATGGAGCACTGATTTTGGGTAGGCCTGCCGCCTGATCCCAAAGTGGATGGGCCCGGGTCCTGGTCCACCTATGGCTACCTGGCTCGAGAGAGACACACCTTGGCACTGGGTCCCCCTTGGAGGCTGGGCCCGGGGAATCTTGCCCCCCTCTGCCCTCCTCTCGGCAGCCCTGCCTCCATTCAAAGCACATTCTGTGCCACATACACCAGTATTTTATAAACACAAGAAGGTTATCCACTTGTCATTATGAAATAGCACCAGTTTTCAAAAAAGCCTTTTACTACGATAAAGCATTGTCTTAATTGTGGATTGGACTTTGAAAATTACATTCTGGAATCTTTAATGTATTATTGCATTGCCTGCCGCATTGAGCCTGCCATGAGTGGGAAAGCGCTGGGTACAAATGTAACAAAAATAAATAAATAAAAATAAATGTTACAATAAATATTTATTTATTATTTATTTATGGTTCATTTCTACCCCACATTTTCCCACAAATGCAGGCACAATGTGGCTTCCATGCATTACAAAAGTAAAGAGATACAACACAAGAATTTTACAGTAGAATAAGGATAAAACACTAGCAGCAATTAGGGTGGCTAAACAGCAGAGTTACTGATGGAATACACTTTTTCAAAAAGGTACGTTTTCAGCAGCTTCTTGAAAAGATGGTGGTCAGCTTGCAATTTTAGGTACAGGGGAAGAGCATTCCAAGTCTTCGGGCTGGAGTAGTGGAAAGTAGAGGCAAAAAGAAGCTTGTATTTAACACCCCTGCAAGATGGGTAATGTAGTTGTAGAAAGGTGCGTGCTGTTGTGATGGCATTTCTAGGTGGGAGATCTATTAAAGGGGTCATGTATTCCGGAGCTAATCCGTATATTATTTTATGTGTCAAAGTGCAGATCTTGAATGCGATTCATACTCTTACAGGCAGCCAGTGTAGATTGAAACGTGGGGGCTGCGCAGGAACCATGCGCGATTTGCCCAAGATGAGTCTCGCAGCAGTATTCTGGGCGGTCTAGAATTTCCTCAGTAGATGCTCCTGGCAGCCTGCATAAATCCCATTGCAATAGTCCAGGTGAGACAGAACCAACCAGTGAACGAGTGTGCGGAAGATAATACTAATAAGAAATATTCAATTGTGTTTTCTTGAAAGATTTATTCCAGTGTAGCACTTCAAGCTTAAAAGCTTTAAAATGTATAAAGCACCACATAAACCCTGGAAATAAATATTTATTCATTAGATAAACTGAATTGGAACAACCACCAATAAATATTTATTACGTTCCTCCCACCTGTGTAAATAAGTATATGGAGCTATGATTATCTGGTTAATTTTATCTTGCTTTTAAAAGGATAGTTGCACTAGTGATTACAGGCCGTGACTTTTACCCAAGCAACATCCTTCCCACTTGAGACAAGTTTCATTCTCTGCCATTAGCCTCCTCCCTTAAGGCCCCTATTTACTAACCTGTGCTAGGATTTTACATGCCACTTATACTACTACCAATCATTTCTCTAGCACTACTGGACATACACAACACTGTAGACATTATAAGCAGGTCCTTCCTGTTCCTAGAGGGCTCATAATCTAAGTTTTTGCACCTGGGGCAATGAAGGATTAAGGTGTCCTTTTACTAAAGTGCATATGTAGAGGTATATAAAATAATGAGTGGAGTGGAACAGGTGGATGTGAAGCGTCTGTTCACGCTTTCCGAAAATACTAGGACTAGGGGGCATGCGATGAAACTACAGTGTAGTCAATTTAAAACAAATTGGAGAAAATGTTTCTTCACCCAACGCGTAATTAAACTCTGGAATTTGTTGCTGGAGAACGTGGTGAAGACGGTTAGCTTGGCAGAGTTTAAAAAGGGGTTAGACGGTTTCCTAAAGGACAAGTCCATAAACCGCTACTAAATGGACTTGGGAAAAATCCACAATTCCAGGAATAGCATGTACAGAATGTTTGTACGTTTGGGAAGCTTGCCAGGTGCCCTTGGCCTGGATTGGCCGCTGTCATGGACAGGATGCTGGGCTCGATGGCCCTTGGTCTTTTCCCAGTGTGGCATTACTTATGTAACTGGTTTGGTGTGTGCTAGAGCTTGTACCAATGGGTGGCGCATTGGCAGGGGCACCAATCCTGTAAGTTACACGTAGCGCTATAGAAATGATAAGTAGTAGTACACGTGCCAATTTACACATGTAACTGATGGCTTGTTACATTTTTGGCATGCTAGGTATTATATAATGGAATCTTGGCACAAAGGTCCCATAATAGAATTGATGTGCAGCTTTATAGAGTTATCCTCCCCCTCCCCTCCCATGATCCACCCATGTGACTGCCCCCTTGAACTCACATGTAATGCCACTTAGGCGTGCCCTTCAGAATTGTGCCTAGGTGTTGCTGCCACTTACATGCGTAAATGTACACTTACCCTCAAAAGTGACAGTGTTGTGTACACTCACTTACATGTGGGTGCCTTATTAAAGAATTGCCTTTCACAAGAACAAATCAAACTTTGGTATACATATAAAGTAGCACATACCGTGTAAAATGAGTTTATCTTGTTGGGCAGACTGGATGAACCGTACAGGTCTTTATCTGCCGTCATTTACTATGTTACATATGTTACATGCTTAGCTGTGTACCACGCTCAGCTGTATGTCATACCTAATAATAATCATTGGTCCACATGATAAAAATATGTGTTTATATAAACTTCAATACTCCAGTGTGCAAAAATATTCTCAAACTTCTGGATAATCATAACTTAAATGCACTTATTTGTATAAATCCAAAATCACTGTCCTATATGGATTAATCAGAAGCCATAGTCCAACATGATATCAAGTGATGATTGTCTACATCAGAGAAAATCCTTTAATGTCCAGCATTATAACTTTCACTAAGGCAGCTTCTATTGTCTGCAGTCCCTTGGGAACCTTCATCTTATCCATGCATATGTTTTCTAATCATTCCTGCAGTGTATCTGCTAGAACATTAATGTGGCATCAGGATTTTGTCAGGGATATATTTTGGGTGTCATAATGTGATAAAAGAGTTAAATAGTGAATTCAGACTGGAACAGATATGGAAATTTAAAGCTCCTTTCTGAAAAGGTTTTGGATGGTTAGAGACCTGAAGAGCTTCACTGTGTTACCAGCAAAGATGATCCTTCAGAATCCAGACACATTTCTCTGGACTATTTAACAGAAACCTCCATTCCTGTTTACTCACAGGAGACAGACATCTGCAGTTTCAGCCCGTTTTGGGGGGAGATAAGACAGTTGAAATCTGTACATTCTCATTCATTCTCATTCATTTGAAATTCTTTCTTTCTTTCTTTTTTCTTCAACTTTCCTTATAGTGTGCTTTAAAAAATGTAATTTTCACCAAAAGCACAGAGCAAATAACTTAAATATATCAATCCACATACTGAAACTATTAGGCTCATCTTCGAAAGAGATGGACGTCCATCTTTCGACATAAATCGGAACATGGACGTCCATCTCCCAGAGACATCCAAATCGGTATAATCGAAACCCGATTTGGACGTCTCCAACTGAAGTCCGTCACAAGGACGTCCAAATTTCAAGGAGGCGTGTCAGAGGCATGGTGAAGGCAGGACTTGGGAGTGCCTAACACTTGGACATCTTTGACCCATAATCGAAAAAAGCAGGGACGTCCATGACGAACACTTGGATGTTTTCACCCGGACATGGTTTTTTTACGAATAAGACACAAAAAGGTGCCCGAAATGACCAAATGACCACCGGAGGGAATCGGGGATGACCTCCCGTTACTCCCCCAGTAGTCACTAACCCCCTCCCACCCTCAAAAAATATCTTTAAAAATATTTCGTGCCAGCCTCAGATGTCATACTCAGGTCAATGACAGCACCTGCAGGTCCCAGGAGCAGTTTTAGTGGGTACTGCAGTGCACTTCAGACAGGCAGACCCAGGCTACCCCCCTACCTGTTACATACCCCTCTACCTGTTACATTTGTGGAGGAAACAGCGAGCCCTCCAAAACCCACTAGAAACCCACTGTACCCACATATAGGTGCCTCCCTTCACCCATAAGGGCTATGGTAGTGGTGTACAGTTGTGGGTAGTGGGTTTTGGGGGGGGGGGGTTGGGGGGCTCAGCACACAAAGTAAGGGAGCTATGCACCTGGGAGCATTTTATGAAGTCCACTGCAGTGCCCCCTAGGGTGCCCGGTTGATGTCATGGCATGTCAGGGGGACCAGTGCACTACAAATGCTGGCTCCTCCCACATCCAAATGGCTTGCATTAGGACGTTTTTGACATGAACATCTTTGGTTTAGAAAATCGCCGAAAGTCAAATATGTCCATGTCTAGGGATGTCCAAATCTAAGGATGTCCATGGTATTTTCGAAACAAAAGATGGACATCCATCTTTTTTTGAAAATACACTTTTCCCCGCCTTCAGATTTGGACATTTTACAAGGATGTCCAACGTTTCTTTCGAAAATGCCCCTCTTTGTGTATTACAATGATCCACACCAATATAAAAATATACAATTCAAATAAAGCAATCTACAACATAGAGTGGATATCTGTTCCAGAGCCAATAACAAACAAAATCACCTCCTGAAAAATAATGGCCGCCTTAGCTATTCCAAATGAATGGCTAAACAAAATGGCCTTTAACTGTTTCTTAACAGTTACTGAATCTGTCAATATGTATAGAAAGGAAGGTAAATGGTTTCACTATTCTAGGCCAGTGATCAAAGAACAGACTTCATGCATCTCCTGAAAAAGAATTATACAGATCAAAGAAATTATCAGCATCTGCAAAACTTCAGAAGGAGAGATCTACCAGGTCTATAAATTTTCAAGATGTAATTAAGATAATAAGGATCAGCCAATGGCAAAGTTATGTGGATCAATAAAAATATCTTAAAATAAATCTGGATCACTACTGGAAGTCAGTGTAAGTCTGTTGCTTTAAAGTAGAAACAAGCAGGCCCAAGACAAGTGCATTGCAATAGTCTAAACAGCAAAGGACGATCAGCATGAAAATCTTTAAAAGGGAGTAAAGATTTCAAATGCCCTAACACAGGAAGTTCAAAAAAGGCCAAACAAACAATGCCGCTAATTTGAGGCCTTCTTGAAAGACATGAATCTAAAAGAACACCTAGAACCTGAAGCTCTCTTAAAACCTTTGCTTGAGCTCCATCTAGAGTAATAAATTCAGGAATATCATCTGAAGGAGAACAGGCAAAAAAGTTAAAAACAGAGAAACATGAAGGCAGATAAAAACCTATCTAGTCTGCTCATCCATGCCATCTAATTTCCCTTTCACTTCCATGCTTTCTTGAATTCAGATATAGCTTTTGTCTCCACCACTTACACCGGGAGGCAGTTCCATGAATGCACCACCCTTTCTATGAAGAAGTATTTCCTCAGGTTACTTTTGAGTTTATCTCCTTTCACCTTCATCCTATGCCCCTTCATTCCAGCGCTTCCTTTCAATTGAAAGAGACTCGCCTCCTGTGCATTTATGCCACGTAGGTATTTAAACATCTCTATCATATCTCCCCTCTCCTGCCTTTCTTCCAAAGTATACATATTGAGATCTTTAGGTCTGTCCTGATATGCTTTATGACAAAGACCACTCACCATTTTAGTAGCCGTCCTCTGAACCGACTCCATCCTGTATATATTTTTGAAGATGTGGCCTCCAGAACTGTACACAATATTCTAAGTGTAATACAGGTGCATCATCATCTCCTTTTTCCTAATGGTCATTCTTCTCCCTATGCACTTTCTAGTTTTTGCTGTCACCTTTTCTACCTCTTTGGCCACCTTAAAGATAATCACATACGATCACACTCAAGTCCTACTCCTCTTTCGTGCACAAAAGTTCTTCACCCCCTAAACTATATTTGTTACCATTAAATATTAGCTACCAAATTCTGGACAATTCTTCAAGCTTCTCTAGTCCTTCTTCATGGTATCGACACCATCAGGGGAGTACCTTGTTGCAGATTTTGGTATCATTCTCAAAGAGGCAAACCTTACCAGGCAGCCCTTCAGCAATATCACATACAAAAATGTAAAAGAACCAAACGTTGCAGGACATATCAAAGGCTTTGCAAAAATTTAAATATACCACATCTATCACTCTCCCTAGATCTAACTCTTTGGTCACCCAGTCAAAAACATTAATCAGATTTATCTGACAAGACCTGCCTCTAGTGAAACCTAGTTGCCTCAGGTTCTGTAAGCCATTAAATTCACAAAACTTTAATATTCTCTGTTGTAAAAGCATTTCCATTAATTTGCTTACCACAGAATAAGACTTACTACTACTACTAATCATTTACGCAGACGATATCACAATATACATTTCCTCCAGACAATGACCTAACAGAAATCACCAATGAAATCAAACTCGGTTTGAACACCATGGACTCATGGGTAAATTCTTTTCAACTGAAACTGAACACTGAAAAAACACAATGTCTCATCCTTTCAGCTCAACACAATACGCTCCTGGAAATCTTTAATGCTTCAAGAAGCATTTCACTGATGTAGTTCTCATTTTTATAGATTATTCTCAACCTTTACACCTCCTCTCTCAGTTCTTTCACTTCTTTCATGAGGGAATCAAGCTGAAGGTATCTCGTACATGGAACAAGCCCCTCTACTTGGATCACATTTTCTGCCTGCATAGAGGCAGAAGCTGTAATTGGGGCAACAAGTTTAGTAACCCAATGTTTCCCTGCAATATTGCAGTTGTGGAAGGATTTACACCAGTTGAAAGAAAAGAAAAAACAGAAAAAGCCCTACCAAAGCCCCTAACTTTTCTCAGCTGTTCTATAGGCTAAAAGATGCAGCTGTCTTCTTTTATATGAGATCTAACCCTCAAAAGTGTCAAAACTTCATAAGATATTAATTATGCCACTTCTCCCTTTGAAGTGGAGGTAAAAAAGAAATCCTAGAGCAAACAAGCTCCTTAAATAGGAAATTAAACTAGGTCCACTTAACACAAGACTATCTCTACTTCAGGAAGCAAGTGAAAGCTTGGCTCTTCAACCAGGCCTTTAAGGGAAGAAGTAACTAACTTGTTAGTCTCACTCACACACTCAAGGAGTGACTCGGGCTGCACATTCTGCAGCAGGACATGTTTATCCACTCCTACCCTAGCTGAGATAATATTTAACCATCACTCTGACCTCATGTGCAACTTTATTTAAATCAGTCACCTTACTTTCTAACTCTTCCTACTTTCTTACCTATCTATATGTTACAACTTTGCCTTACCCTTCACTATCAATTATAATGTTCTATTACATATTGTCTTGTCATTAAAAGTAGGAGTGTAAATTTAGGAGCATAACCTTTATGGAATAAGACCCTTAGTGGCTAACTGGTTATATTGGGCAATATAACTGGCTATCTGCTAATATTCAATCTGTCACTGGCTAAGTTTGGCACCCAAATTGAGCTGCTGAAATAGCAGGTCTGTCTTTGGCTGGTTTAAACTTACCCAGCTGGTGCTGAATATTGGCTTGGCAAGTTAAGTTCAAACCATCCAAAAATAAATCAGATATTCAATGCCAAGCACTGGAAATGGCATTGAATTGAATAGTAGGTCTCACCGCCAACCACAAGAGTTAGCCGGGCTTCCTCCCACAGTCTGAATATTGGCCCCTTGGAGTCCATTATAGAATATTAGCACAACCTGGCAATGGGGTGCCTAAAAGCTAGGTACCCACAGTTATACCAGCCATAGACCTGGTGTTAGTGCGGGCACCTACATGTGACAAGGGCACATGTAACTTACATTTTCTATAAGTGACATGTGTAAGTGTCAGCACTGCCCCCCACCCAAGCTTCACTTCTGTGAATGCCTCCTTGCATTTAAGCATTTTCCCCCAGATTCTATCTAGCATGACTGAAATTGCGTGCGCAAATCCGGTTGTATTCTAGATTTGCGTGTTCAAAATAATTACTTTACAAGCCATTATTTGGAAGGTGGGGCTGGTGGTTGGGAGGCGGGGATAGTGCGGGGCAGACTTATACGGTCTGTGCCCTGAAGAGCACAGGTACAAATCAAAGTAGGGTATACACAAAAAGCAGCAAATATGAGTTATCTTGTTGGGCAGACTGGATGGACCGTGCAGGTCTTTTTCTGCCGTCATCTACTATGTTACTATGTTACTATATTAGTGCCGATAATTGCCACCTAACAAGCAATTATTAACACTAAGTGACATTAATCAGAATTTACACACACAGCTCGCTAGGCGTATTCTTTAAAATGGTGCACGTGAATTATAATGTGTGCTGCCAAAAAGGAGGTATGGCCATGGGCATGGAATAGGCGGGCCGTGGGCATTCTGAAAATCTATATGCAGGGTTATAGAATACACCTGCTCTGCACCTAACTTAGGTGCTGGTATTTATATCAAGTTTTACTTGGCATAAATGGATGTGCCTAGAGTTAGGTGCAGGCATGGCCGCTAAGCATATTCTATAAACCCGCTAGGTGTATTCTATAAACTGCTCCTAAATCTAGGCACAGTTTATAGAATGCACCTCAGTGGAAATATTTTTGGCACCAATTTTTCAGGCGGTATATATAGAATCTAGTCCTATGCCACATATGCGCACCAGGGGCGTAGCCAGAATTCAGAGGGAGGGGGATCCAGAGCCCGAGGTGAGAGGGCACATTTTAGCCCCCCCGGTGCCACCGACCCCCCCCCTGCCATTGCCGACCCCCTACCGCTGCCGCCACCACTACCACCAACAACTTTGACCCCCCCCCTGCCGACGACCCTCTTGACCCCCCTCCCGCCGCCAAACATCCCCCGCCGTCGCCTACCTTTGCTGGCGGGGGACCCCAACCCCCACCAGCCAAGGTCCTTTTCTTTCTTCGTTCTGTTTCTGAGCCTGAAGTCCTGCAGGATGTCAGAAACAGAACGAAGGAAGAAGAGGACCTTGGTTGGCGGGGGTTGGGGTCCCCCGCCAGCAAATGTAGCAGACGGCGACGGCGGGTTGAAGGCGGGTTGGTGGAGGGGGGGGGGTCGAGAGGGTTGTCTGCAGGGGGATCCAGGGCCAAATCTACAGGGGCCCAGGCCCCCATGGCCCCATGTAGGCCTGGTGCGCACCATACAGAACAGAACAGAATAGTGTTTTGCTGCCACTTATGTAAGTGTACACTTACAAAGATATCAGTATTTGGTACATATAAATGGTGGTACTCAGTTATAGAATTGCCCCCTAAATCTGAATCTCTTGGCTGAGGAAAACAGGAAAGCAGACAAGCAGAGTAAAATGCAGGTTAGCTAAATTCAAGATGGCGCTGGCTGTGTCACTGTTCCCCTATTTGGCAACATCCAATCAGTTTATGCACAGAGTCACTGCCAAATGCATAAAACTCACTGACACAAACATCACCAGTACAGAATGCCAAAACCCATGGAGAGATGGATTTCGTAGTACTGTTGCTCCTTATTCTTAAGCTTGACTTTCTATCGCTAATCTGAACTCAAGGTATTGGTTCTCTCGTGATGACAGCTCTAAGTACTGCCTTCCTGTCTAAGAAAATTATTGGCAGACAGGCTTACACAAACCTGCTGCCTATTATGTCTTTTTCAGTTAAGTCATACTTCTTTTAGAAGTTAGAAAAAATCCCTGCCTATTATGTTTTTCTTTTATGTTAAAGAATATTTTTCCCTTTTAAAATTGGGAAAAATCACATGGGAGCTATAATATTCTCTTATAAGCCGATGAATAAAATATTTAAGTATTAAATGCACATGGGCTTTAAAGCTACTAGAGGGATGACAAACCACAGAGAAATGTTTTTTAAAGATATTTATATTGCCTCAAAAGCTGGAATTTTTCCCAGCACTGAAGTACACAGTATTGTTACACTCTCAATGTTGAATTCACAATAGACTCAGCTCACTCATACTTGACATTTCAAGTGTGAATGGGAAAATGTCAAATAGTAATGTAGCAGTTAAAAACCTTTCTACACTAACGCGGAGCCTTTTCTAACATACCTGCAGGAAATGCACACGTATTTGCCAGCACATGCAGTGGGAGCAGTTATTTTACAAAGGGAACATGTTAAAAAAATGAACAGCAGGGACCTTAAAACTTCCACGTGTAGCTGGCTCATTTTACAAACCATGTCTAAAGCTGAGGTGACCATTTAATATTTGTAATGCCCACTGTGGAACATTAAACAAAGAGATACGAAGTTCAATTGAAAAGTGGAGGAAAAAGACCTCAAAAGTCACAGCTTGGCAACAAGTAAATTTCTTAGTGCCAGCATAACTCAGACTCCAGTCTTATCACTGGTCATAAAACCTCCAACAATATTGATTCAATCAAACAAGTATAATTGTCTATTTGTTATTCTATTTCTCTTTCTTATTTCAAAAAAACCTCAACACCATAGTTATATCTTATACTTCACATATTAAGTAAATACCTAAATGTATATCTGGGTGAAGTCACTTCAGCTTTAGAGGTTGTGGACACATGAGATGTTTGCTGAGTGGATGTCCTAATCATTTTACAAACCTACACGTTAAAGTGCCACTACTTAAATAATGGGGTTGTTTTTTTTAGCATGGTTTAATTTTGGAGGTGAGGTACTAAGTAGAGCAAATACAATTCCCCTTAAGAGCACTCCCTCACCAGGCCACCATAAAGGAATGCTAACCAGACTGCTCATCAGGAGGGCAGGGCTCAGCAGAGGGCAAGTTAAACTCCCTTGAGTAAGAACAGAACAGGGAGGTTCAGGGCAGAGAGAATGGGTGCTGCAAGAGAGATTCCAAGCACAGGCAGCAATGTTTGAAGACGGGCCTGGTGTGGAAGGAAACGGTCCTCCAGGAGAATGTCTAGCCTTTGACCGCAGTGTTTGAAGACATTTCAAGGTGGGATGATTATAGAGTACAAATGAAGTATTGAAGTTGGGCCTGATAGAGTGGTCACTGTGAGTGTTAATTAGTGGCTTCAGGGAATCTGAGAGACTATGGAGCTCATTTTCAAAAAAGAAAAATGTCCAAAGAGTGGCATAAATCTGTATTTGCACGTTTTACTCACAAAAACGTCCAAATTGGTATTTTCAAAACCAATATTTGGATGTTTTCTATGAAGTTCGGCAGAAGTGCATTCAAATCACAAGGAGGTGTGTCAGGGGCATGTAAAGTGCGGGATTTTGGCGTTTCTAACACTTGGACATTTTTCAGTCACAATGGAACAAAGCAAAACTGTCCAGGACTAAACCTACTACTACTACTACTACTTATCATTTCTATAGCGCTACTAGACGTACGCAGCGCTGTACACTTGAACATGAAGAGACAGTCCCTGCTCAACAGAGCTTACAATCTAATTAGGACAGACAAACAGGACAAACGAGATAAGGGGGTATTAAGGTGAGGATGATAAAATAAGGGTTTTGAATAAGTGAATAAGGGTTAGGAGTTAAAAGCAGCATCAAAAAGGTGGGCTTTTAGCTTAGATTTGAAGATGGCCAGAGATGGAGCTTGATGTACCGGCTCAGGAAGTCTATTCCAGGCATATGGTGCAGCAAGATAAAAGGAACGGAGTCTGGAGTTAGCAGTGGAGGAGAAGGGTGCAGATAAGAGAGATTTACCCAGTGAACGGAGTTCCCGGGGAGGAATGTAGGGAGAGATGAGAGAGGAGAGGTACTGAGGAGCTGCAGAGTGAATGCAATTATAGGTCAATAAGAGGAGTTTGAACTGTATGCGGAAATGGATAGGAAGCCAGTGAAGTGATTGAGGAGAGGGCTAATATGAGCATAGCGACACTGGCGGAATATTAGTCGTGCAGCAGAATTTTGAACAGATTGAAGAGGAGAGAGATGGCTAAGTGGGAGACCTGTGAGAAGCAAGTTACAATAGTCTAAGCGAGAGGTGATAAGAGCGTGGTTGAGGGTTCTGGTAGTGTGCTCAGAAAGGAAAGGGCGAATTTTGGTGATATTATAGAGAAAGAAACGACAGGTTTTAGCAGTCTGTTGAATATGTGCAGAGAAGGAGAGGGAGGAGTCGAAGATGACCCCAAGGTTTCGAGCTGATGAGACAGGAAGGATAAGAGTGTTATCCACAGAAATAGAGAATGGGGGAGGAGGAAAGGTTGGTTTAGGGGGAAAGATAAGAAGCTCAGTCTTGGTCATGTTTAGTTTCAGATGGCGCTGAGACATCCAGGCAGCAATGTCAGACAGGCAGGCTGATACTTTGGCCTGGGTTTCGGCTGAGATGTCTGGTGTAGAGAGGTAAATCTGGGAGTCATCAGCATAAAAATGATACTGAAAACCATAGGATGAGATCAGGGTACCAAGGGAAGAAATATAGATGGAGAAGAGAAGAGGTCCCAGGACAGATCCCTGAGGTACACCAACTGACAGTGGGATAGAAGTAGAAGAGGATCCACTAGAGTATACACTAAAGGTACACTGGGAGAGATAAGAAGAAAACCAGGAAAGAACAGAGCCCTGAAATCCAAGTGAGGACAGTGTATCAAGGAGTAGGCTGTGATCAACAGTGTCAAAAGCAGCAGATAGATCGAGAAGGATGAAGATAGAATAGAGACCTTTGGATCTGGCTAGGACGTTTTGAGCTAGACCTGTTTTTGTCATGAAAGCATGTCATGTCCCAGGAAAGCAATAGGGCACCCTAGGGGGTACTGCAGTGGAAGTCATAAAATGCTCTCAGGTACACATCTCACCATTGTTCCCTTACCTTGTCTGCTGAGCCCCCTAAAACCCCCACAAAAAACCCACTATCCCCAACTATACACCACTACAATAGCCCTTATGGGTGAAGGGGGCACCTATATGTAGTAACAGTGGGTTTCTGATGAGTTTTGGAGTGCTCACAGTTTCCTCCACAAGTGTAACAAGTAGGGGGAGGTAGGAGCCTGGGACCACCTGTCTGCAGTGCACTGCAACCACCACTAGACTACTCCAGGGACTTGCATGAACGGACCTGAGTATAACATCTGAGGCTGGAATAGAGACTGGCAAGTAATGTTTTTAATCACATTTTTGGGGGGTGGGAGGGAGTTAATGACCACTGTGGGAGTAAGGGGAGGCCATCCCTGATTCCCTCCAGTAGTTATCAGGTCATTTAGGGCACTTTTCTTGTGACTTATTCATTAATAAAACAAGTCTAGACCAAAACATCCAACTTATAGCCCTGGATGTTTTTGTTTTTTGTTCCATTATGGCAGAACGTCCAAGTGTTAGGAATGCCCTGATCCTGCCCAGAACATGTCCCCTTGTGATTTAAACACACTTCTGATGGATTTCATACACACATGTCTAAAAATTGGCTTAAAAAATACCAATTTGGACATTTTTGTGAGAAAAATGTCTAAATGCAGATTTATGCCACTTTTTGGATTTTTTTTCTTTTGAAAATGAGCCCTATAGTCACACACGTGTCTTTATAAATGAGGCTTGCAATAGGTGCCTACTTGGCCTTCACAAATAGATGACTTGTTATAAAATTTCCTTCTACTTGGATATCTTATCTATTTAAAGTTTTTCTTGCTATTTCTGCATTGAGACTCGAGCACATAAGTTAGGAGAGTGGCTGAATTTTGCTGCTTTCTCTATAAATTTTAGCACGACTCCTGTGGATGCACTAACTGATTAGCACAGAAATATCCATTCTCCACACCAGACACTTCCTCTTCCGGAAAACGTGTTTAAAATTTTTAGTGTGCAGGCAGTGTGCACTTATTGGGAACTTACAGCAGGATACAAATAGTAACATATAGTAAATGAAGGCAGATAAAGATCTGTACGGTCCATCCAGTCTGCCCAACAAGATAAACTCATTTTACATGGTATGTGATACTTTATACGTATACCCGAGTTTGATTTGTCCTTGCCTTTCTCAGTGCACAGACTGAAGAAGTCTAGCCAGCACTGTTCTTGTACTAAGTTCTGAAGCTAACGTCAAAGCCCCTTAAAATTTACACTCCAGCCTATCCCTATCTATTCAGTCACAATCAGGGCATAGACTGTAGAAGTCTGCCCAGCTCCCATTTTGTTTCCCAATTACCAGCTTTGCCACCCAATCTCCGCCAAAATTCCGCAGAACCATTCCTTCAAAACAGTATTCCTTTGTGTTTATCCCACGTATGTTTGAATGTCATTACCGTTTTCATCTCCACGACATTCCACATATCAACCACCCTCTCCTTGAAAAAATACTTCCTGACATTAGTCCTGAGTTTGCCCCCCTTCAACCTCAAGGCAACCTGAGAGGGTCAAACAGTATACACCAAATAGCAAACAGAAAAAAACACAACTGGGCCTTCAAGAATGGGACAACAGGAGTCCTTTATTAGTAAATGACCCGACACAGATATCAAAAAATAATAGATTTAAAAAAATATAAAATTATAAAAATTATATTAAAAGTAAATCATATATAACAGTAAGTAACATAACCATGGGCAGTATTCATAAAAGAACACATAAATGACCCTTCAATCTCAATTTATGTCCTCTAGTTCTACCGCCTTCCCATCTCCAAAAAAGGTTCATTTGCAGATTAATACCTTTCAAATATTTGAACATCTGTATCATGTCATCCCTGTTTCTCCTTTCCTCTAAGGTATACATGTTCAGGTCAGCAAGTCTCTCCTCGTACGGTTTGCATAGCATTTCTCAGTGTGTCCTATAGTAAGCCCTTTTTAAGTTACGCATTAGCAAAACCACTGCATCAGAGACAAACCAGGGCTGCTGTATCATTGTCAAGTTTGAGCTGAACATAAGAACACAAGAATAGCCATACTGGGTCAGACCAATGGTCCATCTAGCCCAGTATCTTGCTTCCAGCAGTGGCCAATCCAGTTCACAAATACCTGGCAGAAACCCAAATAGTAGCAACATTCCATGTAATCCAAGGGCAAGCAGTGGTTTCCCCTATGTCCATCTCAACAGCAGACTATGGACTTTACCTTTAGGAACTTGTCCAAATCTTTTTTTAAACCAAGATACGCTAACCGTTGTTACCACATCCTCCAGCAATGAGTTCCAGAGCTTAACTATTCTTTGAGGAAAAAAAGGATTATAATGGGGTGTGAACCTGTGTCTCTTGGCTTACAGTCTACTACACTAACCACTAGGCTACTCCTCTATTTGACCTAGGACAGTTAGTCTTTCACAGTGTTGCAAGGCCAGGGTTCATTTATGCTGAAACTGATTTGAATGATTTATGTTAAATGTCTGTTTAATGATCAAACTGATTGCTTATATTCCTGTGAATACTTTTGTTTGCTATCATTAGGGTTATTTTTAACAGGTCACTTAGACACATGGAGGGGCCTTCGAAAGGATATCCAAGTCAGATTAGGGACATCCAAAATGGACATCCATCTCAAATTGATTTTCCAACAGGAAATATATCAGGATTACCTGTTTGAAAATACATAAGATGGACATTTGTCTGCTGACGACATTCAGCATGAGCAGCCATTTTAAGAACTGTAACTGGCCCTTTTCTGTAATTGCAGGCCTATTTTTGGGCACCATTTATAGAATTTGGCGGAAAGTATACAAGAACAGCTATACGGACAGAGCAGTAAATTCTAAAAAGCAATAATGAGCACTATAAACATTTTTAATCTGCAAAAGAGAAAATTAATCACCAATTAAAAACATCAAAGCAAGAAGAAATGAATGAGTAAGCAACCATAGATATATAGGATAAGTACATCAATTGAAAGCCTGATTTAAAAAGCCTAGGATTTGTCTGATTTGTAAAAACATAAATGGCTCTCTTCAAAGTGAGCAGCATTTGGAATGGAATTTTACACTGATATGACACACAGGAGGCCATTCTGCCCCCTAGTCACTGTTCCATAGACAGAGGTGGGGGTTACAGATGTGTTCTACTTTCAGAGCATACAAAACGAATGGGGAAATAAAGGGTTAGACAATTTTTAAAATAGGGAGGACCCAGATCATATAGAGGCATATTTTCAAAGCACTTTGGGAGGCTAAGTTCCATATGTTTCTATGGAACTTTGGGAGGCTAAGTGCTTTGAAAATAAGCCTCACAGTGCTTTAAAGATCAGTATCAGAACCTTAAATCGAGCATGGAATACAATTTGAAGGCAGGGCAATTCTCTTAGGGGCCATTTTACAAAGCTGTGGGAGGGCTGACACATGGGTAGCATGTGCCAAATTGGAACTACCTCTGGGGTAGCGCATGCGCCCGGCAATAATTCCGAGTTAGGCGTGCACCGAATCCCACGGTAGAAAATATTTTTCTACTTTCTACCTTGGGGGCGCTCCTGGCAGTAATCAGCAGCGTGGCCACGTTGGTGCTCGCTGCATGGTTACCGCGCTAAACCCTTACCGCTAACTCAATGGCTGGCGGTTAGGGCTCAGGCCATAACTAGGCGTACACTAGTTTTAATTATTGTGTACATCCATTTCCCAGCCCGTTAAAAAATAGCCTTTTTCCCAGCCACATTAAAAGTGGCTCAGCAACTGCCCAAAAGACGCGCTCACACTGCGCAGGCCACTTTTACCACGGCTTTGTAAAAGGACCTGTTAGACTGGAGAAATGTGATCTCGAAATGTAACTGCAACAAGTAGGCCAGTAGCCACATTTTGGACAAGCTATACAAGGATTTTGACAGAAAGCCCACATATAAAGGTTTACAGTAGTCAAGATTGAAAGTGATAACAGCATGAATGATAATGGCTAGTGCAGGATTTTCCAAGAAAGAGGCAAGTTTCTGGACCCTTCTCAGTTGGACAAAGACACCAAGACTATGTACTTAGTTACAGAAAGCTAATATATTCCCATCAAGCATTAAGCAAACATTTGGCCTTTTCATCCATGGTTTTCCTATTGCATAAATTTTCTATTTTTGTCATATTGTGTTTCAAATTACTTTTACTCATCCAATGTACAACTGCATCCAAGCAAAAATTTTGTACTGGCAGCAGCTACTTCGGTACATAAATTGAATAAGATAAATAGCTGACTATCATCTGTGTAAATATAGCAGCTAATTCCAAACTTCTCAAAAATGTCAGTCAACCTTGTTCTCACTACTAAGTAAGATGTAGAGCATTTTAATATGGTGTCTCCTGTACCTAAGCTGAATAGCCATCAATGGTACTGTATTGAAAATTGTGGTAAGGTATGAATGTGTGCCTTACCTTGATCTAAGCTGTGGTGTAAATCATCCAAAAGTTTCACTAAGGCTGACTTTGTGCTGAATCTAGGCCAAGAACCTGAGTGGAAGAAATCAAGACAGTTATTCTGATCTAGAAACTTATGCAGTTGCAACACTGCTGCTCTTTTTATTAATTTTCCCCCTAAAAAAGGTAAATTAGAGAGGCACTCTTTCACTTAATCCTATCCTACAGTCAACGGTCTATTGAAATTCGCTGATTCAGTCCAAGTATTTTACAAATGAAGACAACAGTACCCTTTTCTTTTCATGTCCATTGCTGTAGTTAGAAAATGTAGTGCCCCCTGATGTTGCATGAGCTATATCATCTATTTACCTACTTTGTTTTGTGGCGTCAGTACCCCACTGGGGAAACCTGGATGTCTCCTGCTTTTGAAGCAGGTACATATTTATATATTCTGCAAACAGGTGGGTAGATTTTTGTTCAACATGTCAAACCTTGTAGATTTCAGCAATCACATACCCTTTAGTGATAGCCATTTCCATTTCTATGGTATACCAAGTTCCTACCAGGGCTCTTTCACTATCAGCATGAGCGCATTTTTCCCACTGACTCGTCTCGGTACATATGTGACACACAGGAAACATACGTTTTCTGTGCAGCCTGACGGCTAACATGGGAAAAAAGAGCCCATGTGGAGGGTTCACCATTGTTTTCACAAGACCAAAATAATCAGGAAAAAAGGGCCAAAATTTTCATAGATGTTTTACAGGTGGCATATCGGATATTCTTTAGTTTTATTGACAAATGGGTAAAGGCTGGCAATATCATAATAATGTATTTTCTTTTCCTGCTTAGCCTGGTAGTACAGACAGATGGTATTTGTTCTAGTCCCAGAAAGGGAGTCCCAAAGAACTAAAGCTTCATGTAACATGGCTGTGCTCAGAAAGGCCGTACATTCCCTATCTGTTTTTTACCATCCTGTCCCACTTATGTTCACAAATACGACCCTCAAACTATTCTCTTTTAGATAATCTGCCTTGCATTGTGCTAGGTAGCTGAGAAACTTGAAGGTGGTGCCTGTTAACAGATTATGTTTTTAGAATCACAACAGGTCATACAACCATGGTAAAAACATGGCCATATTACACAGAGGCATGAATGATGTGTTGAAACAGTTCTATACAATTCTTTTGGGGTTGTCACATCACTTCCTGGTATTTCTCCTACTTTAGCATCAATCTCTGTCATTTTTCAGAATTTCTTCTCTGTACAGGTCACAGGCCTGGCACCATTGTAAAATGTATACTGTACATCTTGCTTACAATGGTAGGCCAGGTCTTACTTGCAAATCCAACTTCTTGTGCTTGTTCTCGCTGTACCGATGTGCGAAAGCCTCTTTATCATTTACTTTTTGCAATTGTATCCCGCATTTTTCTATCTATAGGTAGGTTCAATGTGGGTTACATGGAACCATGGGAGGCGGTTACAAAGTATCGAGCAGGGTTAACAGTTCGAGACAGACCGTGAGAGTCTGTAGAGCTCTCTCGCGGAAGTATTGAGTAACGATAAGACCTTAGGAGGTTCAATGGGGTTTACATGATTCATTGTTAGAAAGTTACAGAAAGAGTCGAGTAAGGTTCACAACATAGTCGAATAAGGTTACAGGCAGGTTTACAGTTCAGGTGGACAGTATGCATCTTGCTTTTCAAAATCTAGATGTTAGCATTTACACCAAATCTGAGGCGTGTGTAAATATCAGCTACATACTCATTTCAACCTGGGGATTGGAGGAGTGATGGTGGAGCAAATGTGTTATAAATATGTTATAAACCATCTCAGAAATGCAAAATTTAGAGTTTTGTGGATGTCCACTTTCGTAAAATTTGGTGCTTAAACGTAAAGGTTGCAAAAGCCGGCCAAAATCGGTATAATCGAAAGCCAATTTTGGCTGGCTTCAACTGCTTTCCGTCGCGGAGCCGGTGAAAGTTCAAGGGGGCATGTCGGCTATGTACCGAAGGCGGGACGGGGGCGTGGTTAAGAGATGGCCGACTTCAGCCGATAATGGAAAAAAGAAGGCCGGCCCTTTTTGTTCACGACCAAGCCTTGAAAAGGTGGCTGAACTGACCAGATGACCACCGGAGGGAATCGGGGATCACCTCCCCTTACTCCCCCAGTGATCACCAACCCCCTCCCACCCAAAAAAACAAATTAAAAAAACATTTTTTTGCCAGCCTCTGTGCCAGCCTCAAATGTCATACCCAGCTCCATGACAGCAGTATGCAGGTCCCTGGAGCAGTTTTTAGTGGATACAGTGCACTTCAGACAGGTGGACCCTGGCGCATCCCCCCTACCTGTTACACTTGTGGTGGTAAATGGGAGCCCTCCAAACCCCCTCCCAAAACCCACCGTACCCACATGTAGGTGCCCCCTTCCTCCCTAAGGGCTATGGTAGTGGTGTACAGTTGTGGGTAGTGGGTTTTGGGGGGGGATTTGGGGGGCTCAGCACCCAAGGTAAGGGAGCTATGCACCTGGGAGCAATTTGTGAAGTCCACTGCAGTGCCCCCTTGGGTGCCCGGTTGGTGTCCTGGCATGTGAGGGGGACCAGTGCACTAGAAATGCTGGCTCCTCCCACGACCAAATGGCTTGGATTTGGCCGGATTTGAGATGGCCGCCATTAGTTTCCATTATTGGCGAAAACCAATGGCGGCCATCTCTAACGCCGGCGATCTCTAAGTGTGCCTCAAATTTTGAGATTTGGCCGGCCCCGACCGTAATATCGAAACAAAAGATGGCCGGCCATCTTGTTTCGATTATAAGTTTGGGTACACCGCTTTACGGGGCCGCCATTAGAGATGGCCGCCCTTATAGATGGCCGGTCCCGTTCAATTATGGCCCTCTATTTCAAAGAAAGTTGTATATGAGGTCAGAAAGATGATTAAATATTATCTCTGCTAGGGTAGGAGTCGATAAACATGTCTTGCTGCAGCATGTGCAGTCTGCGTCACTCCTTGTGTGTGTGTGAAACTAAAAATTTACTTATTTCTTCCAGTAAAGGCCTGGTTAAAGAGTCAAGCTTTCACCTGCTTCCTGAAGTAGAGATAATCTTGTGTTAAGCGGAGCCTTAAAGGCAGTGGTGTTCCTAGATCGGCTGCCAACCAAGGCGGACCACCGCTATGCACCCCCCAGTGCATCACCCCCACGGCACATCATCTCCCCCCTCCCAGCGCATCATCACCGCTCCTCTCTGGTGCATCACCACCACCCCTGCAGCACATCATCTTCATCCCCCCCAGCACATCATCTCCACCCCCCATTGTATCATCACCTTCACCCCCTCCCCCCCAGGCAGTGCTGGAAAAAAAGTGGGAAGGAGACCCAGAGTGATAATGCTGTAAAATGGGGAGGAGGGGAGGGGGATCCAGAGGGGCACTGCTGAAAAACAATTCAAATAAGGAAGCTGAGAGGGCAGATGCTGAACATGGGGAGAGGATAGAGACAGGAATACAGAAGGGAGGTGCTGGACAGGATGAATAGGGATGTTAGAGGAAAGATGGATAATGGACGTTGAGAGAAAAGAAATGAACAGGAGACCCTGCAAGGACAGGAACAAAAAAACAGAAGAAAGCAGGAAAGCAACACTGGTACCAAAGTGAGTGGAAAGAATTAAATGCTCAGACAACAAAGAGAAAAAAAGTACTTTATTTTGAATTTGTCAATTGGAATATGTCACCTTTTGGAAATGCAGTCTTAAGTTGGGAAATATATTTATAAACACTGGGGAGAAGAATGCTAAATTAAACTAAGTACACATCCCACAGATGTGTAAGTCTAATATGTGTGAATAATATTTAACAGATCAATTTAAAGAATAATTTAAGTGTGCTCATAACATGAATATGGGACTTCCACAGATCAAAAATATCTACTTTGTCACCACTTTTATTTCTTGTAATCACTTGTGTCCCATAGTTCACCATAATTTTGCATTGCTTATGTGATGCATACATACTAACCCCCATGTTTACTAAGCCACGCGGCAATGCTGACCCAGCCCATTCAAAGTGAATGGGCTGTATCGGCATTAACACACGGCAGCTGCTAGCGCAGCTTAGTAAACAGGGGGGATAACTAACTTTAAAAAAAATAATAAATTAGAACTGAAACTATGTGACAAACATTATAATTGACCAACTTATCTTTTAAGATCTTGGGACCCTGGAAGATCTTAAAAGATAAATTGGACAATTATCAGGCTTATTTTCGAAAGAGAAGGGTGCCCATCTTCCGACACAAATTGGGATATGGGTGTCCTTCTCTCAGGGTCACCCAAATCGGCATAATTGAAAGCCGATTTTGGGCGCCCTCAACTGCTTTCCGTCACGGGGACGACCAAAGTTCCCGGGGGCATGTCGGAGGCATAGCAAAGGCAGGACTGGGGTGTACATAACAGATGGGTGTCCTCGGCCGATAATGGAAAAAAGAAGGGCGTCCCTGATGAGCACTTCGCCGACTTTACTTGGTCCATTATTTTTCACGACCAAGCCTCAAAAAGGTGCCCAAACTGACCAGATGACCACCGGAGGGAATCGGGGATGACCTCCTCTTACTCCCCCAGTGGTCACCAACTCCCTCCCACCCTAAAAAAATAATTGTAAAAATGTTTTTGCCAGCCTTTATGCCAGCCTCAAATGTCATACCCAGCTCCCTGACAGCAGTATGCAGGTCCGTGGAGCAGTTTTAGTGGGTGCAGTGCACGTCAGCCAGGCGAACCCAGGCCCCCCCCCACCTGTTACACTTGTGGTGGTAAATGGGAGCCCTTCAAAACCCACCCAAAACCCACTGTATCCACATGTAGGTGCCCCCCTTCACCCCTTAAGGCTATAGTAGTGTTGTACAGTTCTGGGGAGTGGGTTTTGGGGGGGGGGGGTTGTGGGGCTCAGCACCCAAGGTAAGGGAGCTATGCACCTGGGAGCAATTTCTGAGGTCCACTGCAGTGCCCCCTAGGATGCCCGGTTGGTGTCCTGGCATGTGAGGAGGACCAGTGCACTACGAATGCTGGCTCCTCCCACGACCAAATGGCTTGGATTTGGTCGTTTCTGAGATGGGCGTCCTTGGTTTCCATTATCACTGAAAACTGGGGACGACCATCTCTAAGGATGACCTAAGGATGACCATCTCTAAGGTCAACCTAAATGTTGGGATTTGGGCGTCCCCGACCGTATTATCGAAACGAAAGATGGACGCCCATCTTGTTTTGATAATACAGGTTTCCCCGCCCCTTCACTGGGACATCTTTAGAGATGGGCGCCCTTAGAGATGGTTGTCCCCGTTCGATTATGCCCCTCCACATGTCCCATATATGATGAGTGAGCACACTTAAATTATTCTTTAAATTAATCTATTAAATGTTATTCACATCTTTGATGTATTGCATTTCAGTTTCTATTTCTCTATATGCTGAATCTGACTTTCTGAAGTTGCATTTCAGCCTTTTACCTGTGCAGGCTGGAACTGAGTAGACTGGAGACTGGATCTGACCTGAGCAGGAGGCAGAAACTCAGGAACCATAAGCCAGGATCACTGGGCAGGGAGCAACGCTGAGCGGGCAGTTGCGAAGGTACAGCCGGAGGGGTCTGATGACTTTAAATTCCCTGGCTGGGTGACATAATTGAGGAGTGCCGATGTCCCTAAGTTCCCAACTGTGGCGCATGTACGCGCCTAAGAGAATCGGCTGTCGCTGGCGGTGCAGAGCAGGGCACAGTTTGATCCGGGGAGTGCAGGGGCTGACAGGGATGACCACATGCACAGTTCCCTGCACCGGTGGAAATACTGGAGGCTCCAACAATGATACGTGTGAGTTAGGGAACAAGTGCACGGCTGTGGTCATGACAGAACATTTCTGCAAATATATGCATGTTTTTATAGAATACCACTCAGCGTACATAAATTTGGCACCTAATTTCTAGCACCCAGTTATAGAATTGTCCCCAATGAGTCCTTGTACATAGTCCTGTATCCTTCTGTATTAACCACAGACCACCCCTGTCTCAGAATCATACATAATCTCTGACTTTCTGTCTCTTTTTCTGAGAGACATCCTCTCTCTCTCCCCCTCTCTAACCCTCTCTCTTTGAGAAACACACACACACACACACACACACACACACATGCATTCTTTCTTTGACACTCCATAAATAAATCTCAAGAATAGTTATTTATAGGAGTTGTTCTCAACTAAGTCCTGAGAGCACACCTAGCCAGTTGGGTTCACAGGATTCCCACAATGAACATATATGAGGTAAATTTGCATGCACTGCTTCTATTATATGCAAATTTATCTCATGCATATTCATTATAGATATCCTACTACTACTTCTACTACTTATAATTTTTATAGCGCTACTAGATGTATGTAGCACTGTACACTTGAACATGAAGAGACAGTCCATGCTCGACAGATCTTACAATCAGGACAGACAACCTGAAAACCTGGCTGGCTGGGTGTGCCTTGAGGACTGGGTTGAAACTACTGACTTAAGGTAAAAGATAGTAACCTAGGGATGCCTTGATTTTCTCATGGCCAGCTTTATGTAGCATGCTCAGCAGCTGGAATTGGAAAAAATCTGTATGTGTTGTTCTCTAACTCCAAAAGAAAAAAAACACATTGCAAATTCTAATGCTTTGCCATAAAAGTATTTTACCACATTTATTTGCTTTGTCAATCATTAAATATGGATTTCCTGAGCCTCACTAAGAAATTCAGCTGGCGGTGATATAAAGTAAAATGGTTGGGGAGGGGGGTGGGATGTGTTGTTAGCAGAATACTGAAAAGCATAACAGAGAACTTTAGATCACCATTGCATTGTGATTTGTGATTTACTTGCATTCTTTGCATTAACATGCTCCATTTGGCTTTCACCTGATGAGGGAGACATGGCCATCAATGTCCAGTCACCACCTGATGAGGGAGACATGGCCATCAATGTCCAGTCACAAATGTACAAAAGCATAACCTACAACTTATTGATTGACCTTGCCTTAAAAACCATTGTGTTCCATTCTGAATCTACTGTAGGTCAAGACAATTCTAAAGGAAAGACCCATTATAGATGTGTGAAATCTCATATAGCAAACCTTGTGCATGGGCTCGAGAACAGAATCACAAAACCTTTTAAAAGCAATTCTATAACTGGGTGTGTGTAGTACCAATTATGCATCCAAATGTACTATGTGGTCATCTATATGGTAGTGCTGTGATGGGTGCAAATTATAAAACACTATAGAGAAAGGAGAGGAGATTTGACATACTGCCTTTCTGTGGTTACAATCAAAGCAGTTAGAATATAGAACATAAGAATATCTATACTGGGTCAGACCAATGGTCCATTTAGCCTGGTATCCTACTTCCAACAGTGGCCAAGCCAGGTTACAAGAACCTGGCAGAAACCCAAATAGTGGCAACATTCTATGCTACTGATCACAGGGCAAGCAGTAGCTTCCCCATGTCTGTCTCTATAGCAGACTATGGACTTTTTCTCCAGGAATTTGTCCAAACCTTTTTTAAACCCAGATACGCTAACCGCTGTTACTACATCCTCTGGCAAAAGGTTCCAGAGCTTAACCAATACCCCCTAATAAACAAGTTTGTTGTCTCAAAAGGACATATAATTCAATGCTGCTGGTAAGAGATCAGAACTGTGAAACTCATTACCTCCAAAGATCAGACTAATGCCAGATTACATGAGATTCCGCCAACTTTTGAAAATTTGACTTTTTCAAAGACACTATAGGATGATGCCAATGAATCCCAGCCAGGTGGCTCAATAATACTTTTGAATACTTGCAATGACAGTTGGAAGAGACCAAAACAAGGAGTCTATAGAGTAGATAGAATGACAGAACACTCTCACAGGACTCCTACAAAATACTACCATGACATTATAATCTTTAATCCTTAATCTTGGATGTTACATCAATGTTTATGTTCTTATCTATTCATGAATATTGATTGTTAATACTCTTTGGTTGCATTTATTCTGTTTTACTGTACATACATTTGTTATATGTAAGGATACGCTAAAATGTCCCATTGTACCAGTTTTAAACCAGTCTGTCCTCCGCCTTGAACTTAAAGGTCAAGTGGATTATAAATGCTGACTTTAAATTTAATTTTTCTTCTCTGAAAAAGTTATTGACAGACTCTAAAACAGCACCTAGACACAATACTTCTGGTGTTTATCATGATAGCCTCAAGAGGTATGTGGGAGGGCAACCACAGTCCTGCTATCAGCATTGATTAATTTAAGGGAATGAGGCGCCCCTTTTAACAAGGTGATGGCATGGGAAGAACTCTCACCTCTCCATGCAAAGGTCTAATAAAGCATTATCACTTGAAATCCTAGATTTCATCGTTCTGACTTAAAAAGTAAAAGGGGCCTTGCAGTTTCCTTACATTGTTTCTACACTGGGAAATGTTAGTCCTAGCCATCCATTCTTTATGCCCGAGTTCAATCCTTGAAACTGATAAGGATGACATGGTGCCTCACCGTGTGTTTTACATCAAAGGCTGATGAAGGCTTCTGACAGTTTGGATGTCAGTGTTGTAAATAAACCATTAATCATGTTGTCATTCCAAGGAGTAAACCTATCCCAGGGGGCATGAACCTTCTGCAGGTCACCAATACAAAACACATCATTTGCTAGTCCAGGGGAGAATCACTGAGATGGTGGTAATAGTGCCGCTCTAAAGGTAGGCTTTTTCTCCTTGTCAGGATGACATGCAATTACCTTAAATTTAATGGTTGGACCATTGCAAAGGATTGTAAATGGTCAATTTAAAAAGATGTAACTATAATAAATAAAACAAATTATGTCACAGCTTAATGGAATTTAGACTATGGTGAAGAATGGGAACTGGATTAGTAAACCAGCTAATAAACAAAATTATGCTTTCAGCGCCAAATTACTCAGGTGATATGAGGACAAATGTTTAAAATGAGAAGTATGCATGCAGCAAAGTGCATAAGATTTATACTTTTCAGGTTCAAAAAGTTGTGTTCTGTCTCACAGAGCCAACATTTCAAAATGAGTGGGGGTGCCTAACACAACACAGTGGGACTGGATTCAGTAAATGGTGCTCCAAATTCGACGCTGCAAAAAATCAGCACTAAGTGCAATTCTATAAAGGGTGTCTGTCCTTTATAGAATCACGCTTAGCGCCAATTCCCACACCTAACTTCAAGTGCCAGACTTATGCCTGCTGAAGCCTTGTGTAAATGCTGGTGCCCAAGGGTCCCTTCTATTAAGCGGCAATAAGCCCAACGCAGGCTTACCACTTGCCATTTCGGAACTACCGCTGGTCCAATGCGGGCGCCAGCAGTAGTTCCACACTCAGTGTGCGGAATCTCTGGTGCTAGCGGAAATATTCAAAAATTATTTCCACAGGGGGTTACCCAGTGCTAATTGGGCAGTATCTTGTGCTACCTGGTGTCTATAATTTTAGCTATAAGCTATAAAGTTTTACTTCAGGTATACTGCACTATTTCCTATCCCCCATCTCTCTTTTCCTATCAGCCACATGAAGGAATTTCTGGCTGATCACATGCTCTGATGGTGAAAATGTTGCTAAGGCAACTGCCAACTCAGATACTTGGTATATCCTGTTACAAAAGTAATTAACTGGAAAAAGGTGTGGCAAGGACCAATTGCAAGCTTCCAGCACACATGAAAGTCCCCATTACAAGTCTCCAGCCCATATGCAGCACCTACGATTGGTCCAGGGTAGAGGAGAGGTGAAGGCTCACCACAGCCTATAAAACCACGGTGCAGACAAAGGAACTCTGAAAAACTAGGCATACTTGGAGAGAGTTTCAGATCTGTCCAATGTCCTATGGTTTTTCCTGAAGGGGTTTGCTTTCCCCCCTTCATAGAATCTAATTCTCTATATCTAAGAATCTTTCTTTCTTTCTTTCTTTCTTTCTTTCTTTCTTTCTTTCTTTCTTTCTTTCTTTCTTTCTTTCTTTCTTTCTTTCTGTTCTGTGACCTTTGTATGAGGAACAAACTCTTCTTCCTTCTTTTTCTCTTCTTTATATAATTAGTCTAATGACTTACAATTACCAGAGGTGCTGATGTTAGATTTTGTAAGTTTTGTTATAACATTACACCTGATATCTGATGCTGTGATGGTAGGTGAGTAATTAAAAGACTTTTAATTCTCTCTAATTCCTGTACATTTTTGCTATAATATTTTATAAAATTCATAAGTTTTTTTAGAGAATAGCAAATCAAGTGCGCAGCCTAATACACCGGTTACTGCTGGGTTAGCTCAGGAGCCCTTACCACCACCTCAATGGGTGGCAATAAGTGTTCTTCCCTGCATGGTCACATGGTAAAAGCAATGTTACTGCATGGCCATATTTTTTTTCGGCCTTTTTACCTGTTGCAGTAAAAAGGGTCTCTGCGTGTGACAAAAATGGCCTCTGACGCTAACACAGGACCCTTTTTATCACAGCTTAGTAAAAGTGTCCCCAAGTTAGGTGCGCTAAGGCCCTATTCTATAATTATGTGTGCAACGTACTAGAATGCCCCTGACACAACCATAGCCATGCCCCCTTTTGAGTTATGTGCTAGTAGAGTTAGGCGCCATGTCTTATAGAATTGCATAGAACCAGATGCATGTGCAAAGTTTAATGAGTTCCAATTAACATCAATAATTGGTTGTTAGCACCCAATTACTGATAGCTATAGGCTCATTACTCAATTAATTTGTGTGTGCATCTTGGGCACACACACAAATTTGGGTATGCAATGCAAATCTGGTCACCATATATAGAATGCAGGGAATTACTCCTCCCTGGGCATAATGAAGGAGCTTGTTCAGTATTGGGGGTTTTCAGCACTCCCAGAACTGGCTCCTATGTAATGTACCTGGTATAAAACTCAGTGAGAGCTATAAAAATGATTACAAAATATTGATTATTCCAATTTACAAAATATTTATTGTTACACTTTTTTAGCTTTATCTTTATTAAATTTTCAAAAGTCCATTTTTTAAGAAGAAAATCAAAGAGTGTACTGCTTATATTCCACAAATAACAGATGAGAAAATGTAAACAGAGACTAGTTACATTTTAAATACATCTTCTTACACTCCATTCTTTAGGATAGATGAGCATGAAAAATATTTTTGTTTAGTTCACATCCAGCAACCCTTCCCTCCCATGAGACTGTTTTATGATTTACAAGTCACACGTGTGAATTAAAATAACTGTTTTCTGCACATTTATTTATTGTGCAGTAAGAATTCATAGGGTCTATCGACAGTTCTTTTGAGATTGGATATCCCAGAGAAATCTCAATCCATTACCAGTTTGCCAAATTTTGGAACTGTGGAAAGTGCCACAAAATTTGTCCCTTACTACAGAACTATGGTAAACCTTTTGTTCATAGACCACTACATCCTGCTATAGCTACATCTTGATCTCCTGCCTACCAATGTTTCAGCTTTTTCAGCCACTTCAGCATGTCATTACTCCCCTCTGGACCAACCACTTACCCTTGTTCCTCCAGAACCCCTAGCTCAGTCCTGCCCTCCATTCACAGCTGCTGTTGCTCATGTTTCAGGCCACCACTGATGCTTCAGCTCCTTGTGTCCTGCTCTTAGGGGTCTTTTACAAAGGCATTTTTAGTGCATGCTAATGATTAGCACACGCTGAACACTAGAAAAGCCAATAGGAATATATGGGCATCTCTAGCATTTAACACATGCTTATTTTTAGCATGTGATAAAAAGGCTAGTGTATCTTTATAAAAAGACCCCTTAGTGCCATGTAGCTTATAGTAAACAGCGCTATATGGGACAAGCAAGAAGATGCAGGCAACAGCCTCTTCATCTCTTTCTTGGACTTCTCCACTGTCCAATTACATTCTCAGCTTCTCTGGATAAGGGAAGCAAGATGTGCCCAGGACTCGGGTCCCATTCTGCTATCATCTCTTATCTCCAGCATGTACTCGCTCTGCTTCTGGGCTTCAATCCTTCTTCCCATATTGAATGTGGAACTAGTTGCATCTTTAGTCATCTTACTCTTTACTTAGGACAGCAGTGAGCTCATAACTGTCACGAGAAGACCACTTCAACAAGATAACAAAGCTGAAGCAACCTACCTGGGTCTGTATGATCTATATTCAGGCTTGTTGAAATCTAATCACAGCCTTTAAGGAGGATATCATTCCAGTCTCTTAAATAGTAATGCTAGCTGCAAACCTGCAAGCAGAAAGGCTCAGTCTATCATCTCCTTTGTCAAATTATCATGAATTTCAGATGGTCACTAGGAGTAACAGTATGATTGTCATGAGCAGTTCTCATGTATGTGGAATACATAAGGCCAAACTGGGCTCCAATATCCTTTAGTTGAGGCCAGAGATCAAGAAACTGTTTGCATTTGATGGCAGTTGTGTTGGCCAAATCAGGGACAATATTGTCTTTAATATAAAATAAGAGAGCTTTCATTTATTTATTTATTTGGGTTTTGCTCACACCTTTTTCAGTAGTGGCTCAAGGTGAGTTACACTCAGGTACACTAGGTATTTCTCTGTCCCTGGAGGGCTCATGTACCTGAGGCGATGGAGGGTTAACTGACTTGCCCAAGATCACTTCACTTGCATCAACAACTTGAGGGCCTGGGGGTAACAAAGAACTTTTGCCACTATTGGTCTTGGCTGCTTGGCTCTTGGGTTGGGATGCAGTGGTTTCCAACACACCACTTCCAGCTCAAAGGTTTTAGTAAACAAAAGATTAAATTGCCAGTGCCCACATAACCCCTGGTTCCTCCCTAAGGCTACCCCCTCACCTGCCTCTTATTTTTTTACAGCTGTTAGAGGCAATATTCAGCAGCACTGCCCACTTTAGTGCCACTGAATATCGGGGGTTAAGTGGCAAAAGGCAATTTAAGCAGGCAGGAGCCTCTCCTGCCTGCTTAAATCGCTTTGAAGATTGGCTGAACTGTAACTATCAGCTGCATGAAAGTTTTGAATTAGCTTTCTGGTGAATTGATGAATAGGAGCAGGTGAAGAGTGGGAACAGAATCTGGATCTTCAAAGAACAGACCAAGGACACCCAATATTGAAATCAAGTTTATTGAGAGAAGACTCACGGCACCATGTTTCAGCACTGGGAGTGCCTTCTTCAGGAGTCTTGAAACTTTGTCAGCCCATGACCCTTCCATGGCCGCACACACTTTTGGTCATGCATGTAAATTTATGCAGTTTCCTCATCTAAATGTATATGCTTATAGAAATCTCAATTATCGGTGCTAATTGGCTCATTATTCATAACTACATAAGTATCGCCATACTGGAACAGACCAAAAGTCCATCAAGCCCAGCACCCTGTTTCCAACAGTGGCCAATCCAGGTCACAAATATCTGGCAAGAGCCCAAACAAATACAAAACATTTTATACTGCTTATCCCAGAAATACTGGATTTTCCCCAAGTCCAATTTAATAATGGTCTATGGACTTTTCTTTTAGGAAGCTGTCCAAACTTTTTTAAAACTCTGCTAAGCTAACCACCTTTACCACATTCTCTGGCAACGAATTCCAGAGTTTGATTACATGTTGAGTGAAGAAACATTTTCTCCACTTTGTTTTAAATGTACTACTTTGTAGCTTCATCGCATGCCCCCTAGTCCTAGTATTTTTGGAAAGCGTAAACAGACGCTTCACGTCTACCCGTTAAAGTCCACTCATTATTTTATAGACCTCCATAATATCTCCCCTTAGCCGCCTTTTCTCAAAGCTGAAGAGCCCTAGCCGCTTTAGCCTTTCCTCATAGGGAAGTTGTCCCACCCCCTTTATCATGTTCATCTCCCTTCTCTGCACCTTTTCTAATTCCACTATTTCTTTTTTGAGATGCGGCGATCAGAATTGAACACAATATTCGAGATGCAGTCGCATCATGGAATGACACAAAGGAATTATAATGTCCTCATTTTTGTTTTCCATTCCTTTCGTAATAATACCTAACATTCTATTTGCTTTCTTAGCCGCAGCAGCACACTGAGCAGAAGGTTTCAACGTATCATCAATGACGACACCTAGATCTCGTTCTTGGTCTGTAACTCCTAACGTGGAATCTTGCATGACGTAGCTATAATTCGAGTTCCTCTTTCCCACATGCACCACTTTGCACTTGCTCACATTAAACGTCATCTGCCATTTAGACACCCACTCTCCATTCTCGTAAGGTCCTCTTGTAATTTTTTACAATCCTCCTGCGATTTAACGACTTTGAATAACTCAATAATTAAATTAAATTGTGCATGTAAATCGAGCAACTTCCCAGATTTGCACATGCAATTTATAGCGACTTTTGTAGAATTTGGAGGACACTGTCGAAAACAGGTAGGCGATGTTGTGTCACCAGGGGCTTCCCTAGCAGGGGCGTAGCCACGGGTGGGCCTGGGTGGGCCGGGGCCCACCCACTTTGGCCTCAGGCCCACCCAGCAATGGTGCATGCTGCAGGCCTTCTTTCCCTCGGGCCCTCCCTCCCCTTCGGGCAGCGCCGCAGTCTACCTGAACAGGAAAGCTGCACGGCACCGGGTCGTCCTGCTGCTACGCTGCTGCCCTCCGCTCCAGTCATCATCATTCTGGCACAGAGTTCTTCTGCTGCTTATCTGCAGCGGATCCGCGCACTGCCAGGGCTGTATGCTGCTGCGACTGCTTCCTCTGCGCTGGCCCCGCCTTCTTGAAGAGGCGGAAGGCGGGGCCAGCGCAGAGGAAGCAGTCGCAGCAGCATACAGCCCTGGCAGCGCGCGGATCCGCTGCAGATAAGCAGCAGAAGAACTCTGTGCCAGAAAGATGATGACTGGAGCGGAGGGCAGCAGCGTAGCGGCAGGACGACCCGATGCCGTGCAGCTTTCCTGTACAGGTAGACTGCGGCGCTGCCCGAAGGGGAGGGAGGGCCCGAGGGAAAGAAGGCCTGCAGCATGCATGTCAGTGAGTGGTGTCTGGGGAAAGGGAGGGAAAAAAAACCTGCAGCATGCTGGCGAGTGGTAGGTTTGTTGTGTGTGTGTGTGTGCTGGTGGGGGGGGGGGGGGTCAGGGAGAGACAGGAGCACTGTTGGGATGAGGGAGTGAGACAGATAGGGGGAGGGACGGAGAGATGCTGCAAGGGAAAAGAGAGGGAGAATGGTTGGATATGGGTGGGATGGGGAGAGGGAGGGAAAGGGCATGAGAGAAAAAAACGTGTTGGACATGAAAGTGGAAGGGAGGGAGAGATGAGAGGGGAAATGTTGAACATGGCATTGAGGTGAGAGAAAGGAAGGATGGAGAGATGGTGGGAGGGGGAGAGAGATGTTAAACCAGGGGCTCAAGGCAGGGAGCGGGAGAAAAGTTGGACATGAAGAAGGTGGAGAAGAGGAGAGGAAAGGAGAGATGCACAAGTGGGGGAGGGGAGAAAGAGGGAAGATGGATCCAGGAAGAGAAGATAGACAATGGATGGTAGGGAAGAGAAAGGGAAAATGCTGGACAATGGGGGAAGGGAGAGGGAACAGGAAGATGCTGGTGGTGGGAGGTAAAAGGTATAGGGAAATAGGCTATGAGGGCGAGGAGGGTAGAAAGAGGGAACAGATGCTTGGCTGGGAGGGGGGGGAGAGAGAAAATTTTGTGCCCACCCACATTGTGCTCAGGCCCACCCAAAATTGGCTGTCTGGCTACGCCACTGTTCCCTAGCACTACAAATCAGCTGTACAGAATGTTTTATCCTCAGGAACAGCTTGGCACAGTGGCAGAGTGCTGAGAGGCCAGTCAGTCATTCTCCCTCAGCATCATATGCTTTCTAAAAATAAAAATAGGTGTTAGGAAGCTGTTTTGCTGGTATATGTTAGATATGTATATAATTGTGCATATTTGTTTAAGCATTTAGCTCAAGCCTGAGCATTTAGCTCCAGTGGAGTGGAGGAATATCCTAATGGTTAGTGCAGTGGGCTTTGATCCTGGCAAACCAAGATTCAGTTCCCTCTGCAGCTTCTTGTGACCTTGGGCGAGTCACTTATCCCTCCATTTCCCCAGGTACAAAAAAACTTAGATTGTGAGCCCCCTAGGGACAGAGAAAGTACCAATATAGTGCATACGTCTAGTAGTGCTATAGAAATCATTATTAGTAGTAGTTTTTCCAAAGAGAATTACATTTAGATACAGTGGGTATGTTTCCTGTCCCTAGTGGGCTCACAATCTAAGGGGACCTTTTACTAAGTAGAGATAAGCACTAATGTGTGCTTACCACATGTTAAAGGGCAATATCATGGGATATGCTCAGGTGTCCTGCAGTAGTTCTGGGATCAGTGCAGGCTACCCACATCCTAAAAAATAGGTTTTATTTTTTAATGTGGGGAGCATGTTTGGAGGCAGAGAGTAGGCGTGCCCTATGTTAATTGGGTAGCATGGGCAATTCACAGTGCACTGCCCAATTAGCATGAGGTTAGCGCATGAGCCCTTATCACCCAGTAAATCCCAGAATTGAACACAATATTCGAGGTGCGGTTGCACCATGGAGCGATACAAAGGCATTATAACATTCCTTTCCTAATAATACTTAACATTCTATTTGCTTTCTTAGCCACCACTGCACACTGAGCAGAAGGTTTCAACGTATCATCAACGACAACACCTAGATCCCTTTCTTGGTCCGTGACTCCTAACGTGGAACCTTGCATGACGCAGTTATAATTCTGGTTCCTCTTTCCCACATGCATCACTTTGCACTTACTCACATTAAACGTCATCTGCCGTTTAGATGCCCAGTCTCCCAGTCTCGTAAGGTCCTCTTGTAATTTTTCACAATCCTCCCGCAATTTAATGACTTTGAATAACTCAATAATTCAATTAAATTGTGCATGTAAATTGAGCAACTGCCCAAATTTGCACATGCAATTTATAACTTTGTGTCATCAGCAAATTTAATTACCTCACTAGTTACTCCCTTCTCTAGGTCATTTATAAATATGTTAAAAAGTAGCGGTCCCAGCACAGACCACTGGGGAACCCCACTAACTACCCTTCTCCATAGAGAATATTGACCATTTAACCCTACTCTCTGTTTTCTATCTTTTAACCAGTTTTTAATCAACAATAGAACACTACCTCCTATCCCATGACTCTCCAATTTCCTCTGGAGTCTTTCATGAGGTACTTTGTCAAACGCCATCTGAAAATCCAGATACACAATATCAACCAGCTCACCTTTATCCACATGTTTGTTCACCCCTTCAAAGAAATGTAGTAGATTGGTGAGGCAAGATTTCCCTTCACTAAATCCATGTTGACTTTGTCTCATTAATCCATGCTTTTGAATATGCTCTGTAATTTTGTTCTTAATAATAGTCTCTACCATTTTGCCCGGCACTGACGTCAGACTCACTGGTCTATAATTTCCCGGATCTCCTCTGGAACCTTTTTTAAAAAAATCAGCATTACATTGGCCACCCTCCAATCTTCCGGTACCATGCTCGATTTTAAGGATAAATTACATATTTCTAACAATAGCTCCGCAAGCTCATTTTTCAGTTCTATCAGTACTCTGGGATGAATACCATCCGGTCCAGGAGATTTGCTACTCTTCAGTTTGTAGAACTGCCCCATTACATCCTCCAGGTTTACAGAGAATTCATTAAGTTTCTCTGACTCGTCAGCATCGAATACCATTTCTGACACCGGTATCTCACCCAAATCTTCCTCAGTGAAGACCGAAGCAAAGAATTTATTTAATCTCTCAGCTACGGCTTTGTCTTCCCTGATCGCCCATTTTACTTCTTGGTCATCTAGCAGTCCAACTGATTCTTTTCCCAGCTTCCTGCTTTTAATATACCTAAAAAAAATTTACTATGTGTTTTTGCCTCCAACACAATCTTTTTTTGAAGTCCCTCTTAGCATTCTTTATCAGCGCTTTGCATTTGACTTGACATTTTTAACCACGCCGGCTGTCATTTGGTCTTCCGTTCTCCTTTTTTAATATGCAGAATATATTCACATAGCAGAACTCCCTGCCGCCCAGCAAGGGGTTCAACTTGAGACACAACTGTCTCAGCTGCAAACCTTATCTCAAATCAGGCTTGGGTACCCCCGCCACCAGCCCAGGGTAGCATCACTTGCCCCGGGCCATCTACCCATCAGCTGCAGTCAGTTGTGGCCAAGAATACATCCTCAAGTATGCTTTGTAAATCATTGTTAAACAGGTCATTCCCAGTGTCAGAATGATGGACACTGTCCTTCCAGAAAACCCCCTCATAAACTTCCTCAACTCATGTATGCAACACCTGCAGGCCATCTAGCTGAAGGACTCATGTGGCAATTTGCCTGTTAACCTTCTTTCTTGCTCTCCCTCATAGTCTCCACTGTTTGAGATACAATCTTGGCATTATGTTTGACCAAATAATTATGGTACAGGAGAAAAGCTGTGAGATAGTGGACAGCCGGGCTCCCAAGTCGTTACCACCAAAATGTATTACAATGGCACTCGGGGGGAGGGGGCTATTTGGCCAATCTACACTGGAGGAATTGGATAAGGTAAGTCCATCTCATTCCCCCAACTCCCATCCAGTGCACTCTCATGCTCTTGGGAGCCAGACCAAGGTGAGCGCCATAAGGTCTTGCCTCGGTTCGGTGGGTGGCCCATTTGACAAAACAGTGTCTGATAATCTACACGTTTTTTGTCCCGAAGGCAACCCCTGTAACAGAAAATAAATGTTTACATTAGCAAAAGGCCCCGAGGCCATTGGTGAGCACGTTTCTAACATAGGATTTATATGCTTTGGACTTTCATCTGCCTATTGGATCCCTTCAGCTGCCGCATTGGTGGCAGCACCTATCCTGAATGAATGGATCCCAAAGTTATCCGAATTATATCCAGTCTTCTTCAAACATTTGTGTAAGACCACGGAGAACTGGAATAAGGTGAGTAGGGAACCATCCCGTTGTATCAAAATGGGTTCACCTCCAATAGGCCTCATCGTGATGTAAGCCCTTGTGTTTAAAATGGGGCAGGTAGGGAGAGAGTTGACCTGGGTCAACAGCATAAATTGCCCTCTACCCATCTGATCTGTTTTGGATTTATGAATTGTCAGTCAGAGGTAGTTTGCTCCAGGAGAATCCTGCTGAACTGCAGTCCACATCCTGAACGTGTTGTCCTGGAGGGGATAACCAACTCACATATTCCAAAAGTCCCAAAAAAGGCTAAAGAGAAAGTGACCCTGAATAAGCCAGTCTCGAACTGCGAATTGCCAACCTCCACCATGGAATGCCAACTATCTAATAATATCCCATGTGTGATAGGGAACCTTTTATCAGGCCAGGCTCCCCCTCCTGCTTCCAACCCTCTAGGAGTTTATTTATGAGAACATTTCTCCTATGTTTACCCCATCCTGCCACCTTTATGAAAAAATGACACAGCAGTTAATTGACCAGCTACTGTGGCACAAGACATGCCTGCTTCTCTCACCCAAACAATGTATTCCACCATCAAACTGGGATGAAGCAGCTTGGGAGATACTGTGTGGATCTGCACTATTCACTACTATTGTCAGGTGCTCACAGTATACAAGTGTCCTAAAACTCCACCTTCTCTTTGCGACGTCTTTCTTTGTGCTCATGTTGAACTGTTCTTCCTCTTGTTCTGCTTCTTGACAGGCATCTCACCCATAGCCACAGCGCTAGTCTGTCTTGGCAAGCTTGTCTTGCTCCCTTTTGTAGGCTGATTGTCAGTGCCTATACCAGTTTGTGGCTTCCTCTGGGATTGCTCTGCTTCCTTGACATCACGTATCTCCCCATGGTCAGTGTTTGTGGCTTGTTATTCCTTGCTCAACACTTGCATTATCCTTCTTCTTCATTCTGCTTCAGTGATGTAAGGGAGAAAGATATTTGAATAAACTGAAAAGGTAAAATAGTTAGCCCCAGCCACAAAGAAATTTTGCATTATGGGGAATGCATTTTTTTTCACTAAACATATAGGTGACAACCACTGCATCCCATCTCAGCCCAGAAATTTTTATGACAGAGTATGATATACAACAGATGGGAGGAGACTAGTTAGGTGCGTCTGACGTCACCAGGATAAAAGTCACATCGCCATTTTGCTCGACACCACAAGACTGACCACAGCACATCCTAAGTAAGAAAGGATTCAATGATGGGGAAGAGGCATTAGATAAACTAGTGATGTTAATAAGATATTCTTTTACAGAAAGAGTCTACAGTCACGAACCAGTCAAGGTAATCCCACTGACCCTGATGCAGGAGGCGAAACTTGGGCCGAAGTCGGGCCGTGGACGGGATTAAGAAGATTGCGACTGCATATCAGACTGCCCAGTAGCTTAACGGCAGAAAGATAAGTAACCCTCAGACTCTGTTACAAACTTTTGAAAGTGTTGTGAGGGACATAGAACTATATACAGGGGTGTGCTGGTAAATTTTTAACAACAGGCTCCTTCTCCAGACGTAGCCAGCTCTGCAGTTGGAAGGGCCAGGGGTGGCTGGGGGGGGGGGGGGGGAGCAACACTTGCCTCTCTCTCCTCCCTCCCTTTGTGCGGGCATGCTAGGCATACCTTTGCTGGCAGCCAATAAATGGACTGCCACCACTCCCAACGTCTTGCTCTGAGCAGCATGCTGGAAACAAGGAGCGGGGAGCAGCAGTAGTCTATTTACTTGGCTGGCAGGGCTCAGCATCCCCACCAGCAAAGAAAAAGAGAATTCAGCAGGGGGCCCAAGCCCACATTTTGGGAGCCAGTTGTTAAAGTAGCCATGGAGGGCTCTACTTTAACAACCGGCTCCCAAAATTCTTAAAAACTTAACAACCGGCTCTTGCGAGCCTGTGAGAGCCTGCTCCAGCACACCACTGACTATATAAGAGGTTTTTTAGCCAGTGATGATCAGGCAATACTCCCTAAAGTTGGGTTCAACAGAAGGAGCATTTGCCTGGGTTTGAGGCTTTTTCCTCTTTATAAGAAAAACACTTTAAAATAATACTTTATTAGACATCACATGATTAGTAGACGTCACCATTCTATGATTTGATTTTTTTGAGACTAGACCATCTACGAGCTCTAGATTATAATTTTAGAGTATGATATATATCATTTTTTTTTACCTACCCAATATGGCCGCTGCTATGTGCTGCAAATTGGCCACTGCTGGGGCTTACCCACACAACCATGGCAATCGACTTCCCCAGCATGGCCACTATGGGGCCTACCCATGTGGCCATGGTAGTTGACCTTCCCAAGATCGCCACCATCATCTCAGCAACATGACCTTCTCAATATGGCTGTTGCCCTAGCACCATATGCATTCCACATGAACCTTCCCAATATGGCTGTTGGAGGGGGGGGGGGGGGGGAATGGAAATTCAACCTCTTTTGAATCAATGTAAGTCCATCAGACTGAAGCTGGGCAAAATCCCCAAAACACAATCCCAGCCCCGCTTTTCTTCTTTTTTTGTGTGTGTGCCTGGATATGTCATGCCAAATAGTGCTCCTTTCCATGGGCAAATACCCCACCTGGGACACAATTCCCAACAATACTAAACAAAGCAGCAATGGGGCGAACCCATAACCCTAAAATTCCTTACTCTTCTGAACAGAACCCACAACCTAAAATTTCTCACTTTCATGAATGCCCATCACCGTGCCAACGTTGCATGTCATGCCAGCCTCCCCTCACTCACTGGCCCATCAAAAGTCCAGATCTGCACATCTGGAGGCCCTGATAAATGCCTGCACTGGCCCTGATTTGCTCTACCACTGCCTGACGATCTCCCATCCCCGTGAGCGCATGCCCTGAGGTTTGAGATAGGGATGGCCTATTAGACCTGAGGTTCCACTCCCTCCCTGTGGGGGTACTGTCTACCTGCATGCCCTTTCACAGAGCATGGCAGAAAAACAGCATTGCTGCCAAGGATGGCTCGGTGCCACCGATCAACTGCTGAAGTCTGGGACTGCTGGTAAGGGACTCAAACTCTGCAGCCTCTCGAATGCCAGCCAAAGATGGCGCTCGGAATCTCCCTTGGGGTTATATAGCCCCTTGCACTCTCTCCCCCTCCCCCAGTGGAGTACCAGTATGTGGTGGGAAAAGCTGCCTGGCTGCTGAGCACCCACCCTGCTGACCCATTGCACCTATGCTCTTCGCGTGCATGGTATATTAATGGCAGCTCCATGCACCCGAAGGACACTATGCCTAGGTTCATATAATCTGAATCAATATGTGACCTGTACATGGTATTGACTAGTCAGCTTCATTTTGGTGGGTCTGAAGAAGACTGCATGTTTCTTGAAAGCTCAAATGCCAATTCTACAGTCTGATTTTCTACAGTGCAATGACATTTGCTTATTATTTTCCAAATATAACACTCAGTGAAAGGCTCAAGCGCTGCTGTTGGTGTTGCCAGATTTGTGGAATGTGTCTTTTGTTAAGAACAGAACACATCTGGTGTGCAGTAGGGTACGTTGTGCACCATGAAAAGAAAAACAATTATATGAACAAAGATCTATACAAATGTTAAAATCAAAGCCTCTGTCCTCTGAACAAAGTTTTTTTTTCCTATTATTTTGTTCAAATGTAGGTACTATTGCAATCTGCCTTGTTAAAGAAAAGTAGTTCCTGGTAGGATCTTCTCAGATAGGTTCATTATGTTTTCAGTTATGTGTAAAGTAGTGAACCTCAATCACCATCTTCATGTTTATTGAATCTTTTCTTGTGTAAAGTAAGTAATGGATATTTAGAGTCATGGGCCTGACCTGTGTTGACCTAATATTTGGTTACCTACATCTCTGTTAAGGGGTGAGAACCTTGTATGGACCTAGTCCTGGTTGTAATTGAGAGTCATTTGACCTGCAGTGTTTAATTTTGCTCACCAAGGGGTTTCCTGGATCCTCTTTGTTATCTGTGGCCTCCTAGGTGGGATTACTGCATCATATGCACACACCAGGCCCATATGAGGTCTCAGACAGCCACAGCTCAAGTGAGAGACCAGTAAGTGCCATCTAAATGGAAGCTGTGTCCTTAACAGAAGAGAACCTTTCATCCTGTGCCACACTGAGACAGCTTTACCAATAAATTTTTCAAAGCATTTCCTGAATGTCTGTGCTTTGTTTTGCAAATGATCCTGCAAAGGGAAGACTGATATCACTGTAACATAAAATAATTTACTTCATTCTAAAGGAGAGTGACAGTTGTATCTGCATTTTACCTGACTGGTGTTCCTAGAACTTTTGCTTGGCAGAATAATTTGAAAATAAATATAATGTGAATTGGTTATATGTAAACTGCGGTCAGGTAAGAGAATTTTTAAAAAGCACTTGCTCAGAAAAAAAGTGTTTTATGTGAAGAAATAGACTTCCATAAGATCTCTCTCATAATACACAGATAAACTTACACACACTAATCAGATGCAGATTAGCATTTCTTCACAGACTTTATAAAATATGCAAATATGCACATATGAATGTTAATTAACCTGGGAAATATGTGCTTGTCAAGATCAGGTGTAAATTATGTGCATAAATTCCCTGGAGCAATTTTCAAAGCGGAAATACATGCACACTCTCTATATCCCCTCTAACTCCTCTCCTTCATCTCTCCTTATGCACTCCACAACAACATCTCCTGCTCAAAAAAAAAATATATAAATGCCTCCATCTTCAATCCACATTACTCCATACAAACAGTATGTTCACTAAATAAGGGAAGGGCTGTAGATAGAATGTATTTGGATACAGGCAGCAGATGATGTTTTGTATATTCCTGAGAATCTAGCATGTGATGTTTTTGTTCTTTCCTGAGAAAGTAGCAGAATAGCAGGTGATGTTTGTACATTCCTGAGCAGGTTCACGAGCTGTTCATGTAGAGTTGTTCTTGTAAGCAATGCATGATCATGGTTGTGTAAGCAAAATGTAACCAATAGTAATGATAATACATGTAATATCCATGAATATTCATAGAGTATATAAGAAGGGGATTGACTCCCAAATAGAGGGTTTTTTGCCCAGACACACGAGAGGAGAGTTATTTTGCAACAAAGGGCATTTTTATATGTCAACTTCCCATAAAGAAGACTATTCGCCCAGCTAAAATTACATGCTTTGTTCCACATTGCATTGTAACACTAGGGTCAGCTAGTGCAGATGGACAGGAGTGAGTGGGGGAAATTTCTGCTCCCTATAGAGACTTGCAAACTGGGCATAAGTTTTGAGTATGATGAGAGAGGAGGGGTTGGGGGGGGGAAGAAGTCCATGGAGTGACTTTAGTGGTATTTTCTTTAAAAGGAACAGGTTTCAGAGGGGGCAGAACTTGACATGGGAGAGGATTTTTAATTTATTTTATTATTTATTTTTTTTAAGAATTTTGGACTGGTATCAGGATGGGAGGAGTCCCCTAAGGCCCAATGATCTATCAGGGATTTGGTGCTCCAGGAGGCATGGTCTATGAGGCAGCATACAAAGGAGTACACCAGGGCTGATGTGATAGCACATATGTATACTGTAAAGAATATGTGGAGAATAGTAGAGAGCAGGAAGAAAAGGTGGGGGAACGACCCTGCAAACCCCAAAAAGCCCCAGAGGAGTCTCGCCCTTACAGGCAGATTTTCCCCAGGAGAAGACTTCAAATTAGAAACTACAACTCCCAGCAGCCACCTTGGGTACAAGGGAGACAAACCAGGGCGTACTCCCATGAGGCGCCAGAAGGGGGCTGTCAGGGAAGGAGAAATACTAATTCTACAACCTGGGGGAGGGGGAGGTGGAACAGGTGGGAAAAGGTTAATGAGGAAAAGGAGGAGCAGCTGGGAGAAAAAGGGTGGGGCGAAGAGAGCATGGACTGGGCTCCTGAGAAGGAGGAGAGGGAAGGGGGGCCTTGGGAGATGGAGGTAACTGCCCAGGAGCAGGCCCTGGAGGAGCCCATGGACATTTCTGCCCTGGCCCAGAGGAGCGCATAGAAGTAAGAAGGGCCCTGGAAAAGAGAGGATCCGGGCCAAAGAAAGAGGGGTCAAAGCGGGAGGAGGTCAGGTGAGAAAGAGAGACTGACCAAGAGGGAGGGACCCCAGGCTTTGAGTCCACACTTGGCTACATGAACTGTGGATTTAAAAGCCAAGTTATATTGAACTGTTTTGAGAGCTTGGCTACCTGAACTGGGGATTTAAAAGCCAAGTTATATTGCACTGTTTTGAGAACTTGGTTACAGGAACTGTGGATTTAAAGCCAAGTTATATTGAGCTGTTTTGGGCCGGCCGTACTTGCCGGAACTAGGCTTAGGGGAACCCGGCGGTAGGAGGGGCAGTGTTCTGATAAACCTGACCGGCCCGAAAAGGGTTTCTTGACGGGTCCGCGGCTTCTCCCAAGACTAAGGGGGAAGAGGGGAATCAGCAGCGGAAGCCCGGGCTGTGTTCTACCAAGCTGAAGGATAAAAATAAAAGGAAAAAGTTATTGTTTGATCCTGTGGTTTTCCTGTTTTTTTTGGAGAAGAAGTGTATGATAGAGGAGGCTGAGAAAGGCGAATAGTCCCAGAGGCGGAGAGACGCTCAGCACCTTTACAATACTTGATCTTGATTTATCCCTGCCATTTTCAGAACACAGACCATAGAAGTCTGCCCGACACTGGCCTTGTTCTCGAACTTCTGAAGTTGTCATCAAAGCCCCACTCCAGGCCATGAAAATCTGTCCAGCCACGATCAGAGCACAGACTGTAGAAGCCTGCCAGGCACTGACCTATCTGTTCAGCCATGATCTAGGCACAGACTATAGAAGTCTGCTTGGCACTAGCCTTGTTCTTCAGATACTGAAGCTGAATCTGTCCAGCCACGATCATGGCACAGACTGTAAAAGTCTGCCCAGCACTGGCTTTGCTTCCCATTTACTGGTTTTGCCATCTAATCACCAGAAAGCATCTGGTTCCATGCCTTCTATACAGGATTCTTTTGTGTTTATCCAACACATTTTTGAATTCTGTTACCATTTTCATCTCCACCACCTCCCACCGGAGGGCATTTCCAGGTATCTACCACCCTCCACGAAGAAGTACTTCCTGATATTATTCCTGAGTGTATCCCCCCCTACCCCCCTGTAACCTCAATTCATGTTGTCTAGTTCTACCACCTTCCCATCTCTGGGAAAGGTTTGTTTGTAGATTAATGCCTTTCAAATATTTGAATATCTGTATCATATCACCCCAGTCTCTCCTTTCCTCCAGTGTATACATACTCAGGTCCTCAAATCTCTCCTAATACATCTTATGAAGCAAACCCCATACCATTTTCGTCTCTCTTCTCTGAATATGCCTATTTTTGTATAACTCAGCATTAATAAGCTGTTCTGCATGATTTTGCTTTGCAGCAGCTCATTAATTTTCAATTTAAAATAAACTTTGTATATAATGAACTATGAATGAAAGTTTACCACAAAAGGTCCTGGTGTTTCTGAATTTTTTCTCACAAAAGGGTCTTCACATTCAAAACATGGAAAAAAATTCAATACTTTACCATTTTTTGTGACATTTATGGGGTAATTCTGTATAGTGTGCCAAATATTTATTTATTTGCATTTTGCTCACACCTTTTTCAGTAATAGCTCAAGGTGAGTTACATTTAGGTATACTGGGTAGCTCCCTGTCCCTGGAGGGGTTACAATCTAAGGGCTTCTTTTACAAAGCCATGCTAGCGATTCCCATGTGGCAATGGAGAGGAAGCCCATAGGAACTGAATGGGCTTCCTCTCATTTGCTGCACCGAGAATTGGTACTGTAGCAAAAAGAGGCCCTAAATTTGTACCTGAGGCAATGGAGGGTTAAGTGACTTGCCCAAGATCACAGGGATCAATAGTGGGATTTGAAATGAACACCTCTGAATGTCAAGAGCAGTACTCTAACCATTAGGCCACTTCTCCATTCAACAGCAATAGTATAGCAATGGGAGTTAACAGTTGTTCAGTGCTAAAATGTGGCTGACATGGCAGTTAAGCACCACAGTGTACTTAGGTACTATTCTATAACTTGGCCCTAAGTGTTCCACATGTAAATGCAAAATGGGTGTTTCCATGAGAGGTGCATGGGTGAGTCATGGGCGTTACGACTATTTCAGCGCATGAGAACCATGACTGGGATGTTGCTATACCTGGCTATAATCTATTCAGGAAGGACAGAGTAGGAAAAAAGGGTGGAGGTATGGCATTATATGCTAAGAATGATATCCAAGTGACAGAACTGCAGGACGTGTGGGGTATGGAAGAAGCGCTGTGGGTTAAACTGGAAAGCCACATTGAACCAAACACTTTTGGAAAATGTGGGACATAAATGTTGCTATAAATATATAAATAAATCTATATCAGAGTGAAATACAGACCTCCCTCACAGTCGGAGGAAATGGACAGGGACTTAATTGAAGACATTCGCAAGATAGCTAGGATAGGGGAAGTACTACTGATAGGTGACTTCAATATGCCGGATGTTGATTGGGGTGTCCCGACTGCTGGGTCATCTAGAAGCAAAGAGATCTTAGATTCCCTACAGGAAGAATTGTTCTAGCAGTAGTGTAACACTAGGGGGCGCTGTGCTTATGACAACACAAAAGCCACCAGACACAATATGCGGTATATCGCTTTTATTGGTGATACATATGTGAACACATACACCAAGATACTTACAGCACCCGCAATTCAGTCAGCATCTGGGAAGACCACCAGGGAAGCACTGGCTCTCCTCAGAGATTGCAGGGAAATACCCTTCACTGAACAAGGCTTCCCTATGTCCAGGCAAGCTTCTAAAGAAAGTCCCGTGCTCCCCCCTCTTTTATAGTGTGAAACAAACAACTGTGCGTGTGAAGATGAGCTAGCTCATAACTCCCCCAGACCTGCATAGGCTGAAGGTGCCTTTCCCAGACTTGCACAAGCTGGCATCCCTTAAACAACCAGCCTGTTTCCCATAACAGAGAATAACTCCCCCAGACCTGCACAGGCTGAAGGTGCCTTTCCCATACGTGCTGGCATCCCTTAAACAACTAGCCTGTTTCCCATAATAGAGAATATCAACACATAATTACAGCCAAAACATTCCACTCATTCCATCCCCAGCTGACCCTCAATCCCATGTATTACAAGTGGGTAACGGAACCAATGTGGGATGGAGCTGTTCTGGATCTGGTGCTTACGAATGGAGAGTACGTTTCTGACGTCAAGGTGGCGGACCATTTGGCATCTAGTGATCATCGTATGGTATAGTTCAATATTAAAACAGAAGAGAGGGCTCACTTGAGATTGAAGGTCCTGGATTTCAAAGGAACTAACTTTGCCAAGATGGGGGAATATCTCAACGAACATTTAGCGGGATGGGAACAGCTGAAGGATGTAGAACAGCAATGGACAAGACTGAAAGGAGCTATATTAAAGGTGACTAACCTTTATGTTAGAAAATTACATAAAAGTAAGAGAAAAAGAAGGCCTCTCTGGTACTCGAATGTAGTAGCTGAAAAGATAAGGGAAAGGAGGTTAGCCTTTGTGCATTATAAGACGACTCAGAAAGATGAAGACAGGAGAGAATACCTAAATAAGCGAAGAGAAGCTGGAAAAGCTATCAGGAAAGCGAAGCGGCAAATGGAGGAAAAGATAACTAATATGGTAAAATGGGGGGACAAGACCTTTTTCAGATATGTAAGTGACAAGAGGAAGTGCCATAATAGCATTGTGAGGCTCAAAGCTGAGGGAGAGAAATACATGGAAGATGATAAAGCTGAACTGCTTAACGATTATTTTAGCTCTGTGTTCACGAATGAAAGACCGGGGGTAGGACTGCAGAAAACAAAGGCTAAAGGGGATGGATGTATGGTAGACCAAGACCTGTTTATGGAGGACTGTGCTCGTGAGAAGCTTGCCAAACTAAAAGTAGACAGAGCGATGGGGCCTGATGGGATACACCCAAGGGTGCTTAAGGAACTCGGAGAAGTTCTGTCGGCTCCGCTGACAGACCTCTTCAATGCTTCCTTAGAAACTGGAGTGGTCCCGGTGGACTGGAGAAGGGCGGATGTGGTTCCTTTGCACAAGAGTGGAAGTAAGGAAGAGGTTGGGAATTACAGACCTGTCAGTCTGACCTCAGTGGTGAGTAAGCTAATGGAAACGCTTCTAACAAGGAGGATTGTGACATTTCTTGAACTACATGGAATGTGAGACCTGAGGCAGCATAGCATCACTAGTGGTAGGTTGTGTCAGACAAATCTGACTATCTTCTTCGACTGGGTGACCAAATAGTTGGATGTGGGAGGGATGCTTGATGTGGTATACTTGGATTTCAGCAAAGCCTTTGACACGGTTCCGCACAGGTGACTGTTAAATAAATTGAGTGCCCTCGATGTGGGACCTAGAGTAACTGATTGGGTAAAAAATTGGTTGGATGGTAGGAGACAGAGGGTGGTGGTAAATGGAGCTTGCTCTGAAGAAAAGGATGTCATCAGTGGAGTACCGCAGGGATCGGTCCTAGGGCTGGCTCTTTTTAACATCTTTGTGAGCAATATTGCGGAAGGGCTGTCTGGTAAGTTTTGTCTCTTTGCGGATGATCCTAAACTCTGCAACAGGGTGGACACCCTGGAGGGTGTGAATGACATGAGGAAGGACCTAGCGAAGCTGGAGGAATGGACCAATATTTGGCAACTAAGGTTTAATCCCAAAAAATGCAGGGTCATGCACTTGGGTCGCAAAATTTCGAGGGAACGGTACAGTATAGGGGATGTAGTGCTTCATTGTGCAAAGGAAGAGCGGGACTTGGGGGTGATTCTGTCTGACGACCTTAAAGCTTTCAAACAGGTAGAAAAAGTGACGTCCAAAGCCAGAAGGATGCTTGAGTGCATAAAGAGAGGCATGACCAGCAGGAAAAAGGAGGTGATAGTGCTGTTGTATAAGTCTTTGGTGAGGCTTCATTTGGAGTACTGCATGCAGTTCTGGAGACCTGACTGCACCTATGGAAAGATATAAACAGGATGGAGTCGGTCCAGAGGGCGGCTATGAAATTAGTAGGTGGTCTTGAATGCAAAAATTATAGGGACAGGTTTATGAACCTCAACATGTATATGCTGGAAGAGAGAAGGGATGATAGAAATGTTTAAATATCTCAAGGGCATTTATGTAAGGGAAAGGGAAATGGGACTTGATATACTGCCTTTCTGAGGTTTTTTGCAACTACATTCAAAGTGGTTTACATATATTCAGATACTTATTTTGTACCAGGGGCAATGGAGGGCTAAGTGACTTGCCAAGAGTCACAAGGAGCTGCAGTGGGAATTGAACTCAGTTCCCCAGGATCAAAGTCCACTGCACTAACCACTAGGCTACTCCTCCAGGAAGAGAGTTTTTTTCAAATGAAGGAGAGCTCTGGAATGAGGGGGCATATGACAAAGATAAGAGAGAATAGGCTTAGGAGTAACCTAAGGAAGTATTATTTCACAGAAAGGGTGGTGGATGCGTGGAATGGCCTCCCAGTGGAAGTGGTGGAGTCGAGGACTGTTCCAGAATTTAAAAAGGCATGGGATAAGCATGTGGGATCGCTTAGGAACAGGAAGAATTAGGGGTTACAGAGGATGGGCAGACTGGATGGGTCATATGGTCTTTATCTGCCATCATGTTTCTATGTTTTATAGAATGGTTGCATTTATGTGCCCAACTGCTGATTTTAGGTGCCAGCATTTACACCAGCCATAGACATGGTGTAAGTGGTCATGCCTAAAGTTTAGCACATAACTATGTACTTGCACTAGTATTCTATAATAGATTTCTATTTTATGCTATTCTATTTATATATTTTATACCACATATTGTTCCAATCTGGATTCATAGCAGTTCACAATTTAAGATGTTCTCAACAAAAGAAAGAGATACTTTTTATCAGTCATACAATCAAAAGGCATTAATTACCCTATTATTTTTCAAATAGATAGATCTTTAGCGACTTTTGAAACAGCAAATATGATGACAGATGCTTCATTTTTACAGGTAACATATTCCAAAGCCTCGACCCTTGAAATGGAAAAGATTCTTCATAAAAAGACTTTAACCACACATTTTTTAAAGTAGGATAAGATTGACAAAAACAGAAGAATAAAGTTCCTCACACAGTAAAGGTATGAAATACAAACTAATGCATGCGTCAAACTTTACCTACCTGAGCACACAGTTATGGAACGCATTGCCGCGCAGCTTGAAATCGATCTACGAAAGAACGAACTTCCGCATATTACTGAAGACCCATCTCTTTAATAAAGCATACCACAAAGATCAACCAATGTGAATATGCACAACTCGCCCACCTATATTCAGAACTGTCTCTTAATATCTGCTTGTATACTATTACTTTGTTTTATTATTATCATGTCGACCAAAACCCTGAAATACTAAATGTTCATTTACTAACATTCCTCCACTACTCATGATGTATTGTAAGCCACTTTGAGCCTGCAAAGAGGTGGGAAAAGGTGGGATACAAATGCAACAAATAATAATAATAATAATAATAATAAAGAGAAGCAAACACAGCGAAGGTGACACCAAAGAAAATGGAGCTAGATGATGCGTAAATCATACAAAAATTTTATTCAAACATCCAATGGACTCAACATGAATTATGTTTCAGGCACAATGGTCTGCCTCAGGAGTCTCTTCGATGTTGATCTGTTCAACACTCTAACTCTCATATAACACCAGATTTCAATGCACCTTGAAACATGCAGTACTGCACCTTAAGCTATCATAGCTGCATGTTTCAAGGTGCATTGAAATCTGGTGTTATGTGCTGAACACATCCATTTCAAAGAGACTACTAACGCAGGCCATTGTGGCCAAAACACGATTCGTGTCAGGTACATTGGATGTTTGAATAAAATCTTTGTATGATTCACACATCATCTAGCTCCATTTTCTTTGGTGTGACCTTCATTGTGTTTGCTTGTCTTAAAGTAAGATAACCCAATTACAAGGTATGAGAAAAAGAGAGATTTTGCCTCAAAGAAGGAATGACAAGAAATTTTTCTAACCCTTCTGAATTCAAAAGAAAGCAAAAAGTGGGAGAGCAACCAAGGATGCCAGAAACTGGAGGATGATCGTTAATAAAGAATTTTATTAAAAGTTTTGAAGACTCGACACAAAGTCGTGTTTCGGCCGTCAGGCCTGCATCAGGAGTCTGCCGTGCAGAATGCTGCAGAGCAATAATGATGGAGATCCTTTGAAGATCTCACAGCAATGTCTTGTGCAGAGTATTACTGGATGACATAAAAGATGATTCTTCAAAAGGAACGTAGGTAGTCTTTAAGAAGACTGTTGAATAATCTGTCAGAAACACTGCACGTACTGCGGGTAATACAGCTAAAAAAATTTGATTTATAGATCAGGCAGATTATTTTAAATCTAATCCGCTGTTGAACTAACAACCAAGAGAGATCTCTCATAATTGGAGGAACACTATCAAATCGGTCCAAACCACAGATCAGCCTTGCTGCAGTGTTCTGCAGCTTATAAGAAACACTTCAATACAAAGAATTAGAATAATCCAATTGTGGTAAGAGAATCTCCTGCACTAAAATCTGGAAATTACTGGTTTAGTGCCCAGTTTTTTGGTAGTATAGAATTCCCCCCTCAGGTACTGTAGTGGATTTTACCATTCACTCCCTTTTGTGGAAAAGCTTTCACATTTTAGTACATCGGCCGTTGGGTGAGAATGTATCTTATTAGCGAGATATTCCTTGATTTCTGAATGTTGTGCTTTGCTCTTGTCTTCCCTTTTTCTGTTTCCCATAAATTTGCCTTATCTGTGTCATGCTGTATTTTACTATAGGACCTGGCACTTAGACCATCCAGAATGTGCCTCTGTTAGGTCCCAGCTGATGAAGGAGGGAGATTCTTCATCCACTATTTGCTTATTTCCGATCTGACGAAGAATAGCAACCTTCGAAAGCTAATCAAGAAATGTATTAAGTTATGTCCAATAAAAAAGGTATGATCTTATTTTCTTTTCCATGTTTTATTTTGTTTGATTTCTATTGATAACCTTAAGAGTGGACTAACACAGCTACCACACTCCTCTACTTCATCCACTATGAAACCAAAGGATGATCAAGAATCAGAAATTTTGCAGCTAGAGGAGGTTGAAGGATGACCTGAACCTAATACTACTACTTATCATTTCTATAGCGCTACTAGACGTACGCAGCGATGTACACTTAAACATGAAGAGACAGTCCCTGCTCGACAGAGCTTACAATCTAATAAGGACAGACAAACAGAACCTGAACCTGAGCAGCTGGATGAGGTGGCTCATTTCTGGTTTAACATAGAGGAGCTACAAGGGGGAGCAGGGCCTGAAAGGCCCAAATGCTTACCCTTCAAAAGCAAGAGCCCCTGTTCAGCATCCCACTTCCTCCAATCTCTCCCCCACTTTCACTTGGGAGCATCCCACCAGCAACTCCAAAGCCGCAGCCAGCAGAAAGAAGAATCTCAATACTGCCAGCATTAGTAAAGGGAAGAAACAAGAAAATGCTTGCAAAAGAAAAATGCAAACTAATCAAAGCATTTCAGAATTGTGCACTGTCCAACCAGAGACAACTTGTGCCAAATACTGTGACCGCTTTAAGTGAAATCTTGGGACAAAGGAACATGAGGGTAATTTAATAAGAGGTGGCCTAATGTGTGTCAGGTCTGTGCATCAGTTATACTATTTTCTCATGGAAAATACATTCACACCTTTACTCCTGCTAGCTAGGGGCCCTTTTACCAAGTGGCAGTTCAAGGTGGCCTGTGGTGGCATTGGCATATGGGATTGACACATACCAAGGACACCTTTTACTGCAGCGAGTAAAAGGGCATTTTCTGAGTTGGGGCAGTAAATGGCTGTGCGCTACTTAAAAAATTGGTGTGTGGCCATTTACTACCAGAACCCTTACCTCCTCCTATTTAGGAGGCAGTGAAAGATCCACCTGGCATGCCTACTCCCCACCCACCAACGCTAGAGAAAAAACATCTCCTACTGGTAAAACCACCAACCTTCTGACAGTAATTGCCAAGTGACAAATAAACAACAAGGCTAACACAGCAAATATTAACAGCACATGTGGAGGGGCATAATCGAATGGGGCGCCCAGGTTTTCCTGAGGGTGTCCTCGCAGGACGTCCCGTGAAGGGCGTATTATCGAAACAAGATGGGTGTCTATCTTTCGTTTTGATAATATGGTCGGGGACGCCCAAATCTCAACATTTAGGTCGACCTTAGAGATGGTCGTCCTTAGAGATGGTCATCCCCAGTTTTCGGCAATAATGGAAACTGAGGACGCCCATCTCAGAAACGACCAAATCCAAGCCATTTGGTTGTGGGAAGAGCCAGCATTCATAGTGCACTGGTCCTCCTGACATGCCAGGACACCAACCGGGCACCCTAGGGGGCACTGCAGTGGACTTCAGAAAAAGCTCCCAGGTGCATAGTTCCCTTACCTTGTGTGCTGAGCCCCCCAACCCCCCCAACCCACTCCCCACAACTGTACACCACTACCATAGCCCTTAGGGATGAAGGGGGGCACCTAGATGTGGGTACAGTGGGTTTCTGGTGGGTTTTGGAGGGCTCACATTTACCACCACAAGTGAAACAGGTAAGGGGGATGGGCCTGGGTCCGCCTGCATGAAGTGCACTGCATTACCCACTAAAACTGCTCCAGGGACCTGCATACTGCTGTCATGAAGCTGGGTATGACATTAGAGGCTGGAAAAAAATATTTTTAAAGTTTTTTTTAGGGTGGGATGGGGTTAGTGACCACTGGGGGTGTAAGGGGAGGTCATCCCCGATTCCCTGGTCATCTGGTCAGTTCGGGCACCTTTTTGAGGCTTGGTCGTAAAAAAAAAAGGACCAAGTAAAGTTGCCCAAGTGTTCGTCAGGCACACCCTTCTTTTTTCCATTATCGGCCGAGGATGCCCATGTGTTAAGCATACCCCAGTCCCGCCTTCACTATGCTTCCGACACGCCCCCGTGAACTTTGGTCATCCCCGCGACGGAAAGCAGTTGAGGATGCCCAAAATCGGCTTTTAATTAAGCCGATTTGGGCAACCCTGAGAGAAGGACGCCCATCTTCCGATTTGTGTTGAAAGATGGGCGCCCTTCTCTTTCGAAAATAAGCCTGTAAATCACTCTCCAGACAAAGAGGCAGAGATTGTTTTCTACCTAATTTTATTCTCTCAGTGAGAAAAGCAGACTCCTGACGCAGGCCCTATCACCGAATCACAGCCATATCAAGTCACACTGAGGCCTTGTTATTAAAGATCTCCAGCCACTTTCATCATCGCTGCTGTGTTTTTTGCTTGCTGATTCTCTATAGAGTGTGCTTTTCTGCTCATTGTCTTTAAATGGTCAGGGGTCCTTCCTGACTGTTTAAATCGTTTTAAATATCAGACCTTTAGAATTTACTAAGCTGCACTAGCAAATGGGCCTAGTGCATCCTAACACAGGACTTTCCAGCACATTAAGGTCTTTTCTAGTATGGCTGTGAATTCAGCCTTTTTGAATTATATCTTTTTCTGGCCGTCCGTGGCCACTGACAAAAAATTAATGCGGAAGCACTTAGGGGCCTTTTTACAAAGGTGCGGTAGGGGCTCCTATGCCAAAATAGAGACTACCGCTAGGCTAGTGTGCTCCTTGGCAGTATTTTTGGATTTGGCGCATGCCCATACCGCTGGGACAAATTATTTTTTCATTTCCTATCGTGTGCGGCATTTCCGGCATTAATAGGCAGTTGGCGCACGCCAACCGGTCACCATGCATGTAGCACATGAGCTATTGCCTCTAGATTGATGGGTGGCATTAAAAGCTGAAGCCGTAAATAGGTGAACGCTGGTTTCACTTTTACCACAGGCCCTGTTCCCGGCCCATTTTAAAAAAAGGCCTTTTTCCCCAGACGTGGTAAAAGTGGCCCGGCACACACCAAAAACACATGCCCACATTACCGCAGGCCACTTTTTGCCACGGCTTAATAAAAGGACCCCTTACTGCCTCTTACTTATTCAGTTAGTGTGTGCTAATGTCAACATTGTAAGCCACATTGAACTCAAACTTGTTTGGGATAATGTGGGATATAAATGTCTCAAATAAATAAATGAATAAATATGCTAGCTGAGTAACACTTCCATACCCCCTCCAAAATAAATAATAAAAAACTACCACATGGTTTGCATGTGCAAATGGCAAAACTAATGCAAAATGCTTTACTGCATCTTGCATTAGGCCATTTTGCCTGTGCTGTGTTTTAGTGCTTAACACAGTTTAGTGAAAGGGCCTCTTAGTAAACATATGTGTGCTGTTAATAAAGGAAATAGTTTTGGAGTGGAAGTCGATGACATGACCCTTGAGAGGTTGCTATAATGAATTGTTACTGCAATGTTATGAAGCAATTCCTGAGTCCTCTTTAAGTCAGTGAATACATTTTCTTCTGGTAAGTGCAGACAGTAAAACAGTTGTTGTGTGCAGGGCAGACCAAAAGGTGGAGCTTGTAAGCTTTCTCCCTATATTTAGAGAGCAGAGGAGGGCAAAGCAAGCACAATGCTTTTCATTCAGAGGAATTTTCTCAAACAAAGATTTCCTATTCCTAGGAGAGAAGTCTTTATGAAGAAAGAGTTATCAGCAGTTATTATATTTTGGCATCAGAAAAATAGCACACTAGGGTTCTCCAAACATTTTGGAGTCAAATGAGTAGGAATAAAAATGGTTAGTGTAGTGGACTGAGAACCAGGAAACTGGGTCGATTCTTGTTGCAGTTCCTTGTGACCCTGGGCAAATCACTTAACTCTCCATTGCCCCAGATACGAAAACAGAGTGTGAGCCCACTAGGGACAGAAAACCGCTTCAATTGTACTACAGAAAGGTGGCATATCAAATCCAGGACCCTTACCGAAAGGCTGTCCTCAGCAAGTTTAGATAGGCAGAAGAGGCGCTGGATAATACGAAGGAGGCTTGACAGAATACTGCATGCAAGGATGTTTATTGAAGATCTAAAAATGCCTGACATGGCTGCATCAGAGTTACACATATACAATATTACATAGGCAAATAGTAGAAACATTGAGAAACCATTAAAATAAAATCACAATGCACTCCTTTATAAAACTAAGTTTACAAATCAGCCAAAATATTGCACATGCACAGACCACTGCTCATGCACACATAGGGGTGAATTTTATATATGGTGCTGAAAAAAGCACTATTCTATTAGCTACTCTTAAAGGTAGGCGGGGTTTATAGAATAGCACTTATACCCGGGACTCTTGACCTAAATTTGTACCAACTGAAATGTGGTGCAAATGTATACATCTACATTGCCAGGAAAACCCCCATTCCGCCTATGACCCTTCCATTTTCATGCCTCATTTTTGTACTCGCACCTAAAATTTAGGCATGGATCCCACAACTAAATTTTAGTTCCAATTAAATCTAATTAGTGCCAATAATTGCTTGTTTAAAAGCCAATTATTGGCACTATTTAGCTCACTATTCAATTAAATTGTGCATGTAAATTGGGTGCATGCTGTGAGCACTCTGGAGGGCTGGTGCGAGGGAAAGGGGATAGTGGGTCTTTCAGCCGGCATCATCCCCGTTCATTCAGCCCAGCTAGGAGAACAGGGCGCCCTCTAGGGATCAAACTGCCAGGGAAAGCTGTAATGCAGGAGAAAAACTACACTTCCCAGAAGCCAGTGCAGGGTCAGCTGAACTCCCAGGAGGGGGAGGGTGGAGTGACTGATTGGGAGATGAGGTCTGATCCTGGAGATGGGGAACAGCTGGTGGAGCTTGGGGAGGAGGAGATGGAGTGGAATAAAGAGGAGGTAGAAGGAGAAGGTAAGGAGGAGTGCATGGAGGTTGGAAGGTTTGCTCAAACTTCCTCAGGAAAGGTAAAGGCTTTGGTGGCGGGAGTGTGGCCCAAGCTGTGCATACTTGGAGAGGATAAAATAATCCAGTGGGGAAGCCACTGGTGGAAGAAGCTAACCCATAAACTATCTAAGGGTAGAAGATAGTGCTGATGAGGGGAGGCTACAATTGGGAGCAAGACAAAGGTTTATATTCTGAGTTAAGATTGGACTGTGTTAATAAGCTGAATGTGGAAAAACTGAACTGACTCTTGCATTCTTGAGGAAGTAACTGCTTGAAGATTAAAGCTGTATTAAAAGATGCTGAGAGAATAAAGACCTGTGGTTTTCAAGAACTATAAGACTCCTGGAGTTTGTGTGTTCCAGGTGTGAGCTGATCCTGGGCGCAGGTCAGCTGGGCAGCAGTTAAACTAGGCCAGAAGCAGTGCAGCAAGGCGGTGGTTGCAGCTCGTACCGGGGAAAAGCTAGCCAAGCTAAGCAGGGTCGACCCCGGCTCTCACCTGGAAGAGTGACCTGGTTACAGAATGGTGGCAGTGGTGGGATTGTCTGAACAACCCGCCGGCAAAAGAAGCGTGTATTGCTCCGAGTTCTGGTAAGCATATACGGGACTCGGGTAACCAGGAGGAGGGGGATATAGAGGGCCGGAGCTGTGTAATACCGCACTTGGAGAGTGTTCTTTGTTGTTCCCTTTCTCTCAGGTACCGGTGGCTAAGGCGACATGGAGTCGAAGGAGCTGCTGTCTTTTATGGCCCACCAGTTCCAAAAGCAGCAGGAAATGGCTCAGAGACTTCTAGAGGATTCCTTGGCTGCTTCTCGAGCACAGATACAACCGGTGCTGGAGGTGGTGCAGGAATTGTTACGGGCAGTACCCTTACCGAGGAAAGAGAGCCCCTCATTGGAGGCTATAGCCACTGGAGCTGTGCCTGGAAGCCTGGAGCCTGGACGGGTTAATTGGCTGCCTTGGGGCAAGTTAACAGAGCAGGACGACATTGAGGATTATCTGGGGACTTTTGAGCGGGTAGCATTGGCGGCTGCCTGGCCTCAAGAACAATGGACCATCAGACTGGCTCCCGCCCTGTCCGGGGAAGCCCTGGCAGCTTTTCGGAGCCTGTTGCCAGGGGACGTGGTGGATTATCAAAAGCTGAAAATGGCTATTTTGGACCGGTATGGGGTAAGCAGACAAACTTATCGCAGGCGCTTTCGGAGTTGGAGGTGGAGGGAGGGGGAGACTCCGAAGGCCTTGGCCCAGAAGCTGATGGACTTGGCTATCAAATGGTTAGAGCCTGATAAGCGGGCAGTGACTCAGTTAATGCAGGATCTGGTGCTGGAGCAGTTTTTAGAGGCTCTACCGGAGAGTATCAGGGTTAATTTGATCAGGAAGGGATGTGAGACTCTGGAAGAAGCTATCAAAGGCTTTGAATACTTTCTGGAGTCACAATACTCTGAGGGGGGAGAGGGTGTCTGGCGGGGTGGTCGGGGTAAAATGTTCAAAGGATCTGGGTGGAGGGAGGAAGGTCCTAAGGAGGATGATAGAGTGTGCTACCGATGTGGGAAGTCGGGACATCTGAGGAGGGACTGTAGGGCCAAGTTGGGGCTCATATCTCAGGTAACCCCCTCTAAGGAACCCCAGTTTACGCATTGGGTTAAGATAGGAGGGGTCTCGGTGGAAGGACTTTTGGACTCAGGAGCGGACCAGACAATGTGCTCCCAGAAGTTGTGGGGGCAGATTGCCCGGAAAGGGGGTCAGCAGGGTAAGAAGAGAGACCGGTCCGTGGCTATTCAGTGCATACACGGGGCCTCCTCAAGGTATCCGGTCCGGCTAGTAGACATACAGGACCAGGAGGGCCTTCAGTGGGTGTGGGTGGCTGTACTTCCTAGGCTTCCTCAGGATCTCATTTTAGGACGGGATTGGGCTCCATTCACATACTGCCTTGGGGGTAAGCAAGCCTTGGTATCTACCCGGGCCCAGGAGAGGCAGGAGAAGGAGCAGGAACTGTCCCTGGCGCAAGTATTTCCATTCCAGGGAGAGGTTATGGGGCGGCCGGGGAAGACAAGGAAAGGCTCTCAGCAAAAGAAACGAGGTCAGGAGCAAAGGCGGCAGCATTGTCAAGAGCTCCTTCATCAGGGGAGGTTCCCAGGGGATACGGAACAGGTGTTAGAGAGATTCCCTGATTTTTCCAAAGAGCAAAAAGATGACCAGACATTGCAATATGCGTGGGAGCGGGTAGATCAAGAGGGAGAAACCAGCTTCCCTCGGTTTGTTAGTGACAAGGGGTTGCTATATCGGCTGTCCTGTTTAGCAGGGGGGAAGGAACCTCAGAAACAGTTAGTAGTACCGAGGGGGTTTAGGAACCTGGTGTTACGGGTATCTCATGATCATATCTTAGGGGGTCACAAGGGGGCTCAGAATACTCTCCGGCAGGTATTAAACAGATTTTACTGGCCCGGGGTGTATAAAGAGGTGGAACAATTTTGCAGCTCCTGTAATCAGTGTCAGAGGGTATCAGAGCAAATACCGAACAGAGTGCCCCTACGACCCCTTCCCCGTATAGGGACTCCTATTACCCGTATGGCAATGGATATGATCGGGCCCATTGATAAGTCCCGAAGGGGGTATTCCTATATTCTAGTGATCATGGATATGGCCACAAGATACCCCTGGGCCGTGCCGCTTCGTACCACCTCAGCGAAAGTTATTGCGGCCCAGCTAATTCGGATCTTTTGTGAAGTGGGGTTTCCCAGGGAAATGATTACCGACCGGGGGACCAATTTCATGTCACGAACCCTGGCCCAGGTGTGGGAGGCTTTCGGAATACAGCATATTCGGACCGCAGCTTACCATCCTCAGACTAATGGCCTGGTGGAGAGATTCAATAAAACCTTGAAAATGTTGTTGAGGAAAGGGTTAGGTTCCTCCCATGAGGAATGGGATCTATTGTTACCATTTGTTTTGTATGTGTGTAGGGAGAATGTTCAGGCCTCTCTGGGCGTATCACCATTTGAATTGATGTATGGGAGATCACCCCGGGGAGTGTTGGATGTGTTAAGGGAGCAGTGGGTTCCTCCGGAAGAGGAGGATCGGGATGTAGTGAACTATCTAGTGAAGCTGAAGGAACGGTTGCATAAATTGAGCCGCGGGGCTCAGCAACACTGGGAGAGGAGTCAGGATTACCAGAAAGCCTATTATGACCGGAAAGGGGTGGAGAGGGCATTGAAGGTGGGGGACAAAGTCTTGATCATGATTTCAGACTCTCCTCATAAGTTCGTGGGACGCTGGAGGGGTCCTGCGGTCATAGAAAAGAAGTTAGGTCCGGTCACCTACTTAGTAAGGAATGAGCAGGGCCGGGAGCAGACCTATCATATAAATGTACTTAAACCTTGGCAAGAGCGAAGGGGACTATTGGGTCAGGCTAGGGGGGAAGCTGAGGAAGAATTAGGACCACAGATCACGGAGATATATAAGGCAGGAGAACCGCAGATTGCAACTACATTGCCAGGGAGTCAGCAGAAAGAGGTTCAGGCACTTGTGGAGGAGTTTCGGGATGTCCTGACTCCTTGCCCAGGGGAAACTCACCTTATCATGCATGATATCATCTCGGAGCCGGGCCGGGTGGTCAGACAGAGACCTTACCGTCTCTCACCCCCAAAGAAACAAGAGGTGGTCCGACAGGTACAGGAGATGCTGGATTTTGGGGTCATTGAGGAATCTGTCAGTCCATGGTCGAGTCCTGTGGTGTTAGTGCCCAAATCCGATGGTACGTGGCGGTTTTGCATCGACTTTAGGCAAGTTAATGCGCTCTCGGATGCCGATGCCTATCCGATGCCACGTATTGATGAGCTTCTGGATCGCTTGGGTACTGCACGATATCTGTCCACCCTGGACTTGACGAAAGGGTATTGGCAGATCCCTCTGACTCAGGAGGCCAAGCCTAAGACAGCCTTCTCTACACCCATGGGGCTCTATCAATTTAAACGCATGCCGTTTGGTCTTAATTCAGCGGCAGCTTCCTGCCAGCGGTTGTTAGATCAGGTGTTAAGACCGCATCAACAATATGCAGCGGCTTACCTGGACGATGTTATCATTCAGAGTGAGGATTGGCCCTCGCATATTATAAGGGTGAGGGCGGTATTAGAGGCTTTTCGTCAAGCAGGTTTGACTTTGAACCCGCAAAAGTGTTGTTTTGGGCAGGAGAAGGTTAAATATTTGGGATACTGGGTGGGGAATGGTCAAATAACTCCGCTCTGGGATAAGGTAGCGAGTATCCAGGACTTTCCATACCCCAAAAATAAGAAGCAGTTAAGGAGCTTTTTGGGCCTAGTGGGGTACTATAGGAGGTTCATACCCCACTTTGCCTCCATTGCTACACCCCTCACTAATAAACTTCAGAAGGGGTCCCCCAACAGTCTACGATGGGAGGAGGAAGGGCTGCGGGTGTTCAATGAGTTGAGAGTGGCCCTGTGTCAGGAACCCCTGCTGAGAGCCGTGGATTTTGATAAGCCCTTTGTACTGCAAGCTGATGCCTCGGGGGTAGGTTTGGGGGCCGTGTTGTCTCAGGTACACGAGGGGCAGGAACATCCCCTGATGTACCTGAGCCGGAAACTGCTCCCCCATGAGGTCAGGTACTCAACCATAGAGAGAGAATGTTTAGCGATAAAATGGGCAGTGCAGATGTGCCATTACTATTTAGATGGTCGGAAATTTACTCTGATTACGGATCATGCGCCTTTGAGGTGGTTGGGCCAGATGAAAAATAGTAATGGTCGTCTCACAAGGTGGTATCTGGCTTTACAGCCCTATCAATTCAAGGTGGAGCATAGATCAGGCAAATTTCTGACAAATGCAGATGTTCTTTCGCGAATTGCCAGTGCAGGCCAGGAGAAGACTGGCAATCGTTTGAGCAGGGGGGTGTGTGAGCACTCTGGAGGGCTGGTGCGAGGGAAAGGGGATAGTGGGTCTTTCAGCCGGCATCATCCCCGTTCATTCAGCCCAGCTAGGAGAACAGGGCGCCCTCTAGGGATCAAACTGCCAGGGAAAGCTGTAATGCAGGAGAAAAACTACACTTCCCAGAAGCCAGTGCAGGGTCAGCTGAACTCCCAGGAGGGGGAGGGTGGAGTGACTGATTGGGAGATGAGGTCTGATCCTGGAGATGGGGAACAGCTGGTGGAGCTTGGGGAGGAGGAGATGGAGTGGAATAAAGAGGAGGTAGAAGGAGAAGGTAAGGAGGAGTGCATGGAGGTTGGAAGGTTTGCTCAAACTTCCTCAGGAAAGGTAAAGGCTTTGGTGGCGGGAGTGTGGCCCAAGCTGTGCATACTTGGAGAGGATAAAATAATCCAGTGGGGAAGCCACTGGTGGAAGAAGCTAACCCATAAACTATCTAAGGGTAGAAGATAGTGCTGATGAGGGGAGGCTACAATTGGGAGCAAGACAAAGGTTTATATTCTGAGTTAAGATTGGACTGTGTTAATAAGCTGAATGTGGAAAAACTGAACTGACTCTTGCATTCTTGAGGAAGTAACTGCTTGAAGATTAAAGCTGTATTAAAAGATGCTGAGAGAATAAAGACCTGTGGTTTTCAAGAACTATAAGACTGCTGGAGTTTGTGTGTTCCAGGTGTGAGCTGATCCTGGGCGCAGGTCAGCTGGGCAGCAGTTAAACTAGGCCAGAAGCAGTGCAGCAAGGCGGTGGTTGCAGCTCGTACCGGGGAAAAGCTAGCCAAGCTAAGCAGGGTCGACCCCGGCTCTCACCTGGAAGAGTGACCTGGTTACAATGCCCAAATTTGGTGACTTCTATAGAATTAGGGAGATAGTGCACACACTTTTAATTTAAGAAGAGTTTGCCCTCCTTGCACATAGTGCATCCTCTTTCAAAAAGGAGCATGCTCAACAGCATTGCTCCTGTGACAAAAATGGCCGAATGAAAATGAATAAAATGAACATTCCTGGAAACGACATGGGAAATGATGCAAAATGAAAATTTTCTGGCTGCCCATCCCTATAGGAAATCCTAGAGCCTATCTAGTAAGTGATCCTGCAATATGGAAGAAAGAGAATCCTATGAACACGTAGCTTGTAACTCTAAATATACTTCATAACTTTGTTGCTGGAATCCTATCTAGAGCAGGAGGCAGTAAAATGCCAAGTAAACCACTGAAGCTCTTCCCCCAAACTCTGCCCTTCAACTGCTACAACCAATTTTTTTTTAATGTAAACCTGGTCATGATGTAGGCCCGGTGACTGCATGGGGGAATCAGTCACATAGCAGTATGTATTTGGTTCAGACCAGGGCCAGGACCAACAATATGCTGGGAGGCTGTCTGCAATCATCCTACTCACACTGCACTTTTCAGTTAGCCAATAAGTCAGACCAGTTCAGTACTGGTGTCCTGAACCAACTAGTTTACTTAGGAGTCCTTTTACAAAGCCACGGTAAAATGTGGCCTGTGGTAGTGTGGGTGCATCCTTTAAGGGAAAGGGAAATGGGACTTGATATACCACCTTTCTGAGGTTTTTGCAACTACATTCAAAGCGGTTTACATATATTCAAGTACTTATTTTGTACCAGGGGTAATGGAGGGTTAAGTGACTTGCCTAGAGTCACAAGGAGCTGCAGAGGGAATTGAACTCAGTTCCCCAGGATCAAAGTCCACTGCACTAACCACTAGCCTACTCCATGGCTGGGACAAAGGCAATTTTTTAATGGGCCAGGAAGAATTTGGGATGGCAGCGAGACAGCAGCAGAGCAGCATGGGAAAGCCACTGTCAGTGCAGCAGTACGCCACTGAATATCTATGTGCATGTATGCTCAAGAAATGCCACATCTCATTCCTTCTAATAGGAAGTTTGCTTCAGTAGGGGTGGGGCACAGCAAGCCTTTGCATGTGTGTGAGTGTTCAAACCCCTCTGCCATGTTTGGGCTTGTTGGGAGGAAGGAGTTAAGGTGGCAGTGGCAAGGGGAAGGGAAGTAGAGAAGTGGAACAAGTAGATGTGAATCACTTCTTTACTTTTTCCAAAAATACTAGGACTATGGGGTACACTAAGCATTTATACCTGGGAGCATTTTATGAAGTCCAATGCAGTACCTCCCTAGGGTGCCCTATTGCTTTCCTGGAATGTCACTTTTCCATTGTTCTACCTGATGCCAAGCTTTCTATTTTTTATAATATCTGAGCCTTGTGTCTATTGTTTATCAATAGATTTGGGCTTTGAATTCAGATCTATAGATAAAAAGGAGGTCTCATTACGTATATCTAAATACCAGAGTGCTATTTTTCCATACTTCATAGCAAGAGTGTACATTCCCTAATTACCTGTCCCAATGCAACTGAAGTTTTTACCTTGTCAGTGCATGTAAATGGTTTCATCCCTGTGTGGATTCTCTGATGTCGTGTGAGGCTTTCTTTCCAACCAAAGCTTTTACCACACTCGGAAAACTAGCAATGAACCATAGAATCCATTCGGAAGTTAAAAGAGTTGCATATAGAAAGTGTGGTAAAGGTGTCATTGAGGACAGCTTCTATGAATGCTTTCCTGTGACTGACTCTTTTCTTATTGTCTGTATCCTAATGGCTTGATTTTGTGTGTTTTGCATTTGGACGTTTTTTGTTCGAAAATGGACTGAAAAACAAAACGTCCAAATCACAAAACGTTTTTCAAAACAGTATTTTTGAAAGAAAAAGATAGATCTTTTTTTTTGTTGATGAAAATGACCTTCTTTCCTGTTCAGAATTTGGATGTTTTGTGTAAAACGTCCAAATTCAGATTTAGACGTCATATCGAAAATGCCTCGCCACGTAAAGAAGATTGCTTTGGAGGCAAAAATATATAGTAAAATCTTTTTTAGGTTTAGTAGAAGCAAGAAGCCAGTAAAAGAATCAATTGACCGCTAGATGACAAAGGAGTAAAAGGGGCACTCAGGGAAGACAAAACTATAGCTGAAAGATTAAATGAACTCTTTGTTTTGGTCTTCACTCAGGGAAGACAAAACTATAGCTGAAAGATTAAATGAATTCTTTGTTTTGGTCTTCATCGATGAAGATGTGGGAGAGATACCAGTTCCAGAAATGGTATTCAATGCTGACAAGTAAGAGTTACTAAAACAAATTTCTGTGAACCTAGAAGATGTAATGGGGCAATCTGACAAATTGAAGAGTAGCAAATCACCTGGACTGGATGGTATACATCCCAGAGTACTGATAGTATTGAAAAGTGAACGTCCAGAGCTATTTTTAGTAATGTAATTTATCTTTAAAATCCAGCATTGGACTGGAAGATTGAAGGGTGGCCAATGTAATGCCAATGTTATAAAAGGGCTCCAGAGGTGATCCGGAAAATTGTAGACCAGTGAGCCTGATGTCAGTACCAGGCAAAATGGTAGAGACTATTATAAATAAAATTACAGTTCATATACATCAGCATGGATTAGTGAGACAAAACCAATATGGATTTAGTCAAGGGAAATCTTGTCTCACCAATCTACTACATTGTTTTGAAGGAGTGAATAAATATGTAGATAAAGATGAGCTAGTATATGTGGTGGGGCATTTTTGATTGTCAGGCTTCTTCCCTGGAAGCACTGGGTTTGTGAGCCCTTGGACCACTACCGTGGAGCGGCAGTGGCAGGCAAGGTCACCTTCAAAGCAGAGATGAGGCAAGGCTGGACTGGCACCCTGGACTGGAATACACAGGACTGGAACGCACCGGATGGGTGCGCACTGGACTGGAACCCACTGGACTGGTACACACTGGAGTGGAGCCCACTGGACTGGAACAAACGGGACCGGAACCCGCTGGACAGAAACACACTGGACCTAGGCTTCACCTACGCTTAGCCACCATTCCCCGAGGGTTGAGCCCTCAGATTCGGGCAGCCAGCAGGGCTTACAGGAAAACCAGAACTGGAACTAGCAAGCAGGAACAACAGGAATCAAGATACAGAAGTGCCCCCAGGCACCTAGGCGAAAGCAAGGCAGACAGGCAGGGAATGTCCGGGTTCCGGCAATAGTTAGGTCTGGCCACAGACAGAGAATATCCGGGTTCAGGCAGTAGTCGGGTCAGGCAGCAAGTATCGGGGTTCAGGCAGTAGTCGGGTCAGGCAGCAGGCAGCAAGTATCGGGGTTCAGGCAGTAGTCGGGTCAGGCAGCAGGCAGCAAGTATCGGGGTTCAAGCAAAGAGTAGTCAGATTCAGGCAATGGTCAGGTCAAGTAGCAAGACTATGGCTGGAGCTCCAGTAGCAAGGAGTACTGGCAGCGGACAGGACTAGGGCTGAAGCTCCAGAGGCAAAGGAAAACACACACGGGAAACCCAGAAAGCTAAACACAAGAAAACTAGTAAAGCTGTACACAGGCTAACAAGAAAGTTATGCCCAAGCTAACTAGTCACAAGCTAGAAACTCACACTAAGCAAAACACAGGAGAACTAGTAAAGCTGTACACAAGCTAACAAGCAAAGCTATGCCCACGCTAACTAGCCACACGCTAGGAACTCACACAACACAACACACAGGAGAACTAGTAAAGCTGTACACAACCCAATAAGAAAAGCTATGCCCAAGCTACTAGTAACAAGCTAGAAACTCACACTGAACTGGACAAGATAGCAGTGCACAGAGCACTCTAACATACCAGGGACCTTAGACGATGCAAAGGCAAAGGCTGCAGTCGCTAAGTGATTAAAAAAAGCCCTTCAACACCTGAGGAGCAGCTGCAGCCATCAGTAAACAACTACGGAGGCTGTCCAGGCACAAATAAGAGAGACAAGTCCGGCAGCCTGGCAGAACCGGACCGGACTGGGCTAAAGTCTGGAACGGGTAGGAATAGCAAGACAAACTATGGCAGCCACTGGCTCTGGCCACCAGCGGGTGAGAGGAGCACAAACCAAGGAGCAGGCAGAGCGCACACAGAACATAGAGAGACTTAGAATACCTAGGTGCAGTACAGAGGAGCAAACAGAGCCAGGCTGGAGACAGAGGTAGAGCTAACTCAGGCAGCACCCCCAGGTGCAGTAGAGTGGAGTAATTAGAGCCATGCTGGAAGCAGCCAGCACACAGAAGGAAAACTACTCCAGAAAGGATAGGCAGAAGCCAGCTTAGAAGCTGACCCCCAGAAATAAGGTAAGTCTGAGGGTGGTCAAGGCCACAGACGTGACATTGATATGATGTCTAAGTCCGCTTTGGAAGTTTTGCAAAAAACATCCAAAATCCGAATAGGAAAGAAGGTCATTTTTAAAAAAAGAAAAACGCTTATCTTTTTTTTTTTTTTTTAAATACTGTTTTCAACAATGTTTTGTGATTTGGACGTTTTGTTTTTAGGTCCATTAAAAAAAAAAAGACACGTCCAAGCGCAAAACACACAAACTCAAGCCATTAGGATGTAGGAGAAGCCAGCATTTTTAGTAGACTGGTCCCCCTGACATCCCAGGAAAGCAATAGGGCACCTTAGGGGGCACTGCAGTGGACTTCATAAAATGCTCCCAGGTACACCTCACCATTGCTCTACCTTGTTTGCTGAGCCCCCCAAACCCCACTACCCCCAACTGTACACTACTACCATAGCCCTTACGGGTGAAGGGGGCACCATTGGAGGGCTCACAGTTTCCTCCACAAGTGTAACAGGTAGGGAGAGGTAGAAGTCTGGGTCCACCTGTCTGCAGTGCACTGCACCCAACACTAGACTACTCCAGGGACCTGCATGCTGTTCTAATGGACCTGAGGCTGGCCAGTAATGTTGTTCATCACATTTTTGGGGGGTGGGTGGGTGGGAGGGGGTTAGTGACCAATGGGAGAATAAGAGGAGGTCATCCCTGATTCCCTCCAGTGGTCATCTGGTTATTTAGGGCACCTTTTTGTGCCTTATTCATTATAAGTGGAGGAGTGGCCTAGTGGTTAGGGTGGTGGACTTTGGTCCTGAGGAGCTGAGTTTGATTCCCACTTCAGGCATAGGCAGCTCCTTGTGACTCTGGGCAAGTCACTTAACCCTCCATTGCCCCATGTAAGCTGCATTGAGCCTGCCATGAGTGGGAAAGCGCAGGGTACAAATGTAACAATAAATAAAAACAGGTCTAGCTCAAAACATCTTAATTTTAGTCCTGGACGGTTTTGTTTTGTTCCATTATGGCTGAAAAATGTCTAAGTCTTTGGAACGTCCAAGTCCTGGACTGAACACGCTCCTGACACACCCCCTTGAGGTTTGGACGCACTTTTGATGGACTTCAAAGAAAAACGTCTAAAAATAAGTTTTGGAAATACTAATTTGGACGTATTTGTGAGAAAAACGTCCAAATGCTGCTTTATGCCACTTTTTAGACATTTTTCTGTTTTGAAAATGAGCCCAATAGGATTTTCAAAAGGCATTTGACAAAGTACCTCATGAATGACTCCTAAGGAAATTAGAACATCATGGGATAGGAGGTAGTGTCTTATTGTAGATTTAGAACTGGTTGAAAGATAGAAAACAGAGAGTAGGGTTAAATAGTCAGTATTCGCAATGGAGCTCATGCAAATTTCTCTCATGAATATTCATTGTGGATATTCTGAAAAACTGACTGGCTAGGGTGCCTCCAGAACCAGGTTTGGGAACCACTGCCATAAGTCATTATTAAAATGGACATGGGAAATCCACTGCTTATTTCTAGAATAAGCAGCATAAAATCTGTTTTACTCTTTTGGGATCTTGCCAGGTACTTGTGTCCTGGATTGGCCACTGTTGGGCTTGATGGACTTTTCGTCTGTCCCAGTATGGCAATGCTTATGTTCTAATGTTCTCATATTCAGGGATAGTGAGAAAATGGGAAGAGGGCTACATAACAATAATCTATTACTCTGATGAAAAAAGTGCACTTACCAGTAGCCCAGCTACCATTAAACAAGGCTGGTACAAAGATGGGGATGGCCCAGCTGGTAGGGCAACCTGCTGCTGGACCGAGCTTACTTCAAATTTGTAAAAATAGATAGTAGTGCTGGGAGGAGGTGAGCCTGATATACACTTAGCCATAGCAGTGCTGTTCACTCGTGCCCCCTCCCAATCCCATTCTTCAATCTCCCTATGCAGCTAAACATAAGAGCCTTATTTGCTGCTGCCATGAGCTGAAGTCTTATAATAAAAGCTATGAAATCTCATGGTTTATACCACAAGGTCTGACTATGCAGCAGTCTGATATGAAGCACTTAAGCTCTTTACTTGCTGCCTGGCTGCATATGGAGACTGAGGAGCAGGGTCACAAGGCAGCATAGCAATACTGTTGGAGGTAACATAGTAACATGGAGGGGCATAATCGAATGGGGGCACCCATCTCTAAGGACGGCGCCACGAAGGGGCGGGGAAACCCGTATTATCAATAAAAGATGGGCGTCCATCTTTCGTTTCAATAATACGGTCAGGGCCGCCCAAATCTTGACATTTAAGTCGACCTTAGAGATGGTCGCCCTTAGATATGGCCAACCTTGGTTTTTGCCGATAATGGAAACCAAAGACGTCCATCTCAAAAATGGACAAATCCAAGCCATTTGGTTGTGGAAGGACCCAGCATTTCTAGTGCACTGGTCCCCCTCACATGCCAGGACACCAACCGGGCACCCTAGGGGGCACTGCAGTGGACTTCACAAATTGCCCAGGTGCATAGCTCCCTTTCCTTGGGCGATGATCCCCCCCCCCCCAGGTCCACCTGCCTGAAGAACACTTCACCCACTACAACTGCTCCAGGGACCTGTATACTGCCTCGATGGATCTGAGTATGGCATTTGAGGCGTGGAAATCCAATTCCAAGGATGCCATAGCGAGTATGAAGCTTACTCCTAAGCAAGAGACGTATACAATGCCACATGGGCTGGGAAAGGAAACAGTCGCATGTGTAGAAGAATTAAACTCAGAGAAGATTAACAATTTGTCCATCAGAAAGTACCTGAACGACCACCACTGCACGTGGATATTCAACCCTCCCCATGATTCACATATGGAAGGAGTTTGGGAGTGCATGATTGGGCTCGCTCTCCGCATCCTTGATTCTATGCTATCAGAAAAAGAGACTAACCAACCACCTCACCCATGAGGTATTGACTACTTTCCTATCAGAGGTGTCTGCCATTATCAATGCAAGACCTCTAATTCCAGTGCCCTCCGATCCAGAGTTGCCTTTGATCCTGACTCCAGCCATGCTCCTAACACAAAAGATAGGTGTACCACCAAATCCGCCCGGAGACTTTGATGAGAAAGATCTGTGTAGACGGCAATGGAGACAAGTCCAAAGTCTTGCCAACACCTTCTGGAGCTGCTGGAGGCGAGAGTACCGCCCGACCTTACAGGTCCACAGTAAATGGCAGACCAGTAAGATCAACATCCATGAAGGTGACATTGTCTTTCTCAAGGACAACCAGACTCAATGCAACGATTGGCCCCTGGCATTAGTCACCAAAACCATCCCCAGTGAAGATGGAAGAGTCAGAAAAGTGGAAGTCAGAACTGTGGAACAAGGAACAGCAAAGACTTTCTGCAGACCCATCACTGAAATCGTGCTCCTCGTACCGCATGAAGAGGCATGAGCACAGTGAGTCATCAACTACCCATGAAGACCAGAGACTCAAAGACTTTTTCTCTCTCTTTGTGTTTAGTGTTGTTGTTGTTGTTGTTGTTGTTGTTGTTGTTGTTGTTTGTCTCTCGTTTCAGATTCTGTTTGCTGAAGAAGATGACCCTACAGCTGGCGGATAACCTGAATGCAAAAAAATGGACTTTTCATGTTATTAATTTTGATGAAGTGTGGTAATATTGATAGTGGTATCTAGCGATACCATGTGGAGAGTGTGGTATCTAGCGATACCAGGTGGAGAGTGTTCTGTCCTCTGACAGCTCACTGGGTCAGAGTGTGCCCTTTTCTGTTTCCCTCTAGTCATAAGGTAGGATCCATTTTGTGTACAGTACAGAACCCTTTCCTGCATTACCCTCTGTTAAAGTACTTAGTTTTTACCTTGTATATATCTTGCTGAAAAAGATATTGTACACCATTCAACCAGCTCTGAGCTAATGCTGTTTTCAGTACCACGGAGACTCTTTGCCATTGGGGCAGAACCTCTGATCTACAGCTGACTGTGAATAAACATTGTGTTATTCAAATAAAGGACTTTCAGAGAGATAGAGTCTTCAGGTGTGAACTGGTGTACCGAGGTTATACGTCAGGATATAAGATTTAGAAGCTACAAGTTTAGAGGCCTGCACAACCACGGGTTCCAAAAAAGTGGAAACAAATGCAGTGGTGCCTTTTATTCAGCACAGAAATGGCAACCACTATGTATTCTGATGACGTCTGAATTCTGTGTTGAAATTTGCACTTGCAATTCAGAGTGTCCAAGGTCAGTAGTGTTTCTTTTTTTGGGATTCAGATACTGTGTTGCCATGTTTTAGATGTGATTTGGAATTTAAGTATATACCTGAGTGCACCATACAGCCTATTCACTTACATTATTTATTTATTTAGATTTTGCTCACACCTTTTTCAGTAGTAGCTCAAGGTGAGTTACATTCAGGCATATTGGATATTTCTCTATTCCAGGAGGGCTCACAATCTAAGTTTGTACCTGAGGCAATGGAGGGTTAAGTGACTTGCCCAAGATCACAAGGAGCAGCATCTGGATTTGAACCAGCCACCTCTGGATTGCAAGACCAGTGCTCTAACCACTAGGCCACTCCTCATCCGTGTTACTCCACCGCACTCTCTTCTGACCTCTCCCTGCCCCACCTGTGTCCATGTGTCTGTTCCCATTCACCTCCTCTCTCTTACCCCTACCACTGCTCCCCTCCATGACCCTCCATACCATCCCTGTGTAAAATTAAGTCTGTGTCTCTGTCTGTGTGGTTGCTTGAGAAGGCATGAATGTTGTCCATATCATTGCTGCTGCATTTCACAATCTATTGAGGCACACACAAAGAAGAAAGGGAGAGATCTGGTTCAGCAGATATATAGGTCTAGGACACAGTTCATAGACCTCACTGACAGCCAGTGTATACATAGAGAACCCCTGTGATAGGGAGACCATCAGGTACCTCTGGGAGCAGCTGCAGGAACACATGGAGGTCAATACTTGGAAGGGACATGCCGCCACTGTCTATTAAGGTCACTGCCCCCTTGACTTCCCTGGCCACCTCCTCTGGGAGATGGTGCAGGCCTCAGTGAGTCAACTACCTCATGTTGCATTGTGCTGTTCCTAGATTGTTGTCTGAGCAGGGTTACTCAGAACAACAGCACACCATGTCTGCCTTGTATGTGTTGTAGCTTCTTTTTCTGTGGCCAGCTATAAGGAAATACTTGGCCGACTTCCTCAGGAATAGCCTGGCTAGCAGCAGCATGTCACTGTCAGTGAAATTTGGCTGCCTCCTCGTGGTGGCCCTTTTACATACTTGTCAGGTTCTCAGGTTCAGAGCCCGCGGGGCCGGGCTCTGGAGCAAACGTGAGCCCTTGGGCTGCTGACGAGGAGCGACAGCAGCAGGCAAAACCCACCAACCAACACTGGGTAAGCACACCGGCAGGGACTGCAGGCACTGTCCAGCGAACCGGAACACATGGACTGGAATCCCCCAGACTGGAGCACAACAGACTGGAACACACACACTCCCTAGACCTAGGCAAAAGCACACTGACCCAGAGAGGCCCAACCCACACCAATGCAACACTGTGAAGCACTTGAAGCCAGTACACCCAAAGAGAGGTAGAGCAACTCAGGCAACACACACACAGGTGCAGTATAGTGAAACAATTAGAGCCATGCTGCTGGAAGCTGCCAGCACAGAGAGACAGAGCCAGCTCAGAAAGGACAGAGAAAAGAAACAGAAGCCAGCTAAGAAGCTGACCCCCAGGAAAGAGGTAAGTTTGAGAGGGGTTCAGACCCCAATCATAACAATACTGTCCCGAATGGATGACATCATCACGTTTTGCATGCTGACGACACTCAGTTTCAGCACAGTTCTAAACGTTTTATGTTAAAGGGAGTGTGCCATATATAAAATTGCACTTAACACAAAAGTCAGCACGATTACTTAGATGTGTGGCTCAGTAATCACGCTGAATTTCATGCTAAGGATGATTCTATATATATTCACTCTCCCTTTATAGAATCGTGCTTAGCACATTAATTTTTAGGTGCCTCTTACAGAATTTACCCCTGTGCATTGATGTTCTAGTACCCACTGCAATGTTCACAGTGCTGCCTTTTCCTAGATAGACCCTTGTGGTGTGATTCCTGGAGGTCAGTGTTATAGCATGGTAGAATTGCATTATATATCCTGAGTGACTTTTGGTAGGGTTTTATATTACTTCACAATATGCCTGGTACTGGATTTTGGATTTGGATTTTGCTCATTCCTTGTTCAGTTGTTGCTCAGTGTGAGTTACATTCAGATACAGTAGGTACTTTCCTGTGTCTGAAGAGCTTATACTCTGTTTGTACCTGGGGGCAATGGAGGATTAAATGACTTGTCCAAGATCTGAAAGACCATCAGTGGGATTTGAACCCTGGCTTCCCTGGTTCTCAGCCACACTATGTTTTATATACATTTCACTGTTCATGCCGCCCTCTACTGTTCATTCCGCATGAACAGTGAAATGTCGGTGAAAACATAGGCTGCAGCTCTGATCCCTTGATAAAGCAATTTGCGAAACAGTGATCTGTCGGGGTCTGGAGAGCTCGCAGAACATAGAGATAATTGATTGATTTTGCCTGCCTTTTCAAGAGTTTCATGTTTAGGAAATAATCAGAAAATAATCAAAAAATCAAACACACCTTCCTGAGATAAAATGTTTATTGAAGCACATATTCATAATTAAAGAGAGCACATTTGAATATAATTTATAGGAAGGTGGGGGTTAGGTCAATGATTATACCAGCCACAGAAAGGACATCACCTAGATGGTGATTACAATATTCGTTAAGGTCCTGGTGACAGTATGAGACTTTCCCCTTACACCCTCTAGTGATGTGCAAGTGAATTAATGTTGTAATTTTGTACTTCAAGTTTATCACTTGTGTATAGTTGATGACAGTCGCATTGTTTTGACGAGGACAGTGGTCCTATTGACAATGGCATTCTTTCCTCTTTCTTTTATAATTTTTTTATTCTGTTAACAGCTTTGATCAACTTTTGTTGTATTAGCGGTATATCTAATTTTAAATAAACTGTAAACTATAAAACTACTTGGGCCATCAGTGATCTGTGTTTGCAGGGAGTAAGGAGTTAGAAATTATCCAGGGCCCACTTGGATCTCTAAGGGAGAGGAAGGGATAGTAGAGCTTAGTAGTTGGTTTAGATGAGCAGACTGGATAGGCCATATGGTCTTTATCTACCGTCATTTTTTCCACTTCCAACTTTGGAAAGCCAATGACTGATTTGTGGGATCAGGGGACATAGGAAGGGGAAAACGTTTGACAATTTTCTCATAAAAAATGCATGAGGGGTGTTGAATGGTAATATCTGTGGTTAACATCTGTGGTTATATTCTAAATGATTGCCATCATAGTTTCTATGATAACCAGTCATCATGGTTATGCAAATTAATGGGAACTGTAATTTAACTTCAATGCAATCCTCATTTGGTCAGAGTTGCTCAATTAATCTATTAGCACCAATGAATACTTTCATTTAAGCCTAGTCTGTATAATTAGAAAGTAAGGTCCTGAAAAAAAATGGTTTTGATTGAACAACTAGGGGTTTGCAGGCCAAGATTTTTCATTTTGTCTAGTTTCTGTGCCATTTCTGGGATTTTTCATTTTATGGGGTTTTTACAATTATTTATTGTTCCAGTTTTTATCTGTGTGATCAACCCCTGGATTCCATATAGGTTACCCAAATTTGGATGCACAAGTTTGGGCCTGCAGGACAGATGCATGTGCAAATTAATTTGTAAATGAGCTGTTAACAATCAATTATTGATGTTAGTTGGCACAAATTTGGACTTAAAAATGCATCTGCCTATGCATTATTCTATAACGCTGCACACCCCAAGTGTCTCAAGTGCAAACCAAAAGGGGGCATGGCCATGGGAGGGGCATGGGTGAGCCGGGAGCATTCCAAAACTTTAAGCACAGTTTTATAGAATACTGAGATTGTGCGTCCAACTTGAGTCCCATGATGTACATGTCAGACTTGTGAGTTCTTGTACCAAGTAGAGCGCTGCTGAGCCAGGTACTCAGACCAGGTTCTGCTTGGCGGCTGGACAACCCCGGGTTTCACCTGCACTGACCGCCATTCCCCAGAGGTTGAGCCCCTAGGTGCGGGCGACCTGCAGGACTTACAAGACGGAGCAGGAAGCGGGGTGGTGAACGTAACAGCCAGACAGGCAGCAGGCAAGAGAGTGATCCAGGTACAAGGCAGTGTCAACAGGCAGGCAGCAGGCAGGGGAGTAATCCAGGTACAGGCAACGTCAATAGGCAAACAACAGGCAAGAGAGTAATCCAGGCACAGGTAAAGTCAATAGACAGGCAGAAGGTCAAGAGAGTAATCCAGGTAGGGCAAAGTCAGTAGGCAGGCAGCAACGAGGGACAAAGTAGAGAAGAAGCACACTACTGAGCAAGTAACACCTACCAAAGTAGAAGCCGAAGCATGGAGTCCAGGAAGAGCTCAGCTGATAAAGTGCTGACATCTGACATCAGCAGGGACAAGCAGGGAGAAGGAGCACAGCCATAAGAAAAGAGCAGGGAAAGGAGGAACCAGAAGACCAATAGGAGAGAAGCAAGGGAAGCCAGGCAGAAAGAGAACAGACTCAGGTGCGTAGAAGCAAAGCAATCAAGGAGCCTGCAGCCAGAGAACAAATACACACACATGGCTCAGGGCTGTGCCAGTCAAGTGTGCATATTGACGGGACCCCGCGCAGCCCGAGGGCACCGTTTGCGTTGAGGTAGTGGACATGACAGTACAGGTTTCAGCAGGAGTAAGTTCTCACACCCAAAGTTGGGCATGGGCATAGGTGCAGCTTGCCTACTTCATTGGGGGGAGGGGGGGCTAGGATGGGACGTTCAGATTAGTGGTAGAGGGAAATTTTCTCTCTCCCCCCTCAGATGGGCATTGATTAGCTTTCTTCCTCCCCTCCATTTCTTTTGTTTTCAAATTTCCTTGTGTTTCCTTTTATTACACCTATACAATTTGCCTCTCCCCTTCCTGCACACTCCCTTCACTCCTCACCTTTCCACACACATTGTTCTTCCCCAACTCTTCATAATTCTCTTATCCTTTACCTCTTTCCCTAGCCCCCTCCTTGCATCTCTCCTCTATACCACCCTCTTCCTCCTTCCTTCCTTCTGTCTACTTCTGGCCCTTCCCACTCATCTCTGCTCCTCATCCTTCTCATTAATTTTTCTTTCCATCCTTCTGCACCCTTCTTCTCTTCTTGCTTTTTTCCATCTCTTCTCTCTCTCTCTCTCTCTCTCTCTCTCTCTCTCTCTCTCTCTCTCTCTCTTTCTCACTCCTCAAACCATCCCCTCCTACCTCTCCTGTCTTTCATCTTCCATCTCCCCAGCACATACTCCCTTCCCCCTGTCTCTCTCTGTCCTTTCCCTGGCACACATTCTCACCCTCCAACCCCTCTGGCACATCCTTTCCCCATCTTTCTCTTTCCCTCCTCAATCCTGGCATTCTTCCTCAGGGTCAGAACATCTTTTTATTTGGGCAGGCCAAACAAACCAAGCTTTGTCCCTGCCTTCCCTCCCCACCTTCACCCCATGCTGATGACATGTGGAGCAAAAATTAGTAGGGCCATGGCCCCTGTAATCCACCCCATTCCACTGCCTATATACTCTCTCTTTTCCTCTCCCCAACACATTCTTCTTCTCTCTCCACTGCCAGACACCGCGTGCAGTAGCACAGAATCCTGCAAATGCAGACTCTGAAGCTTACCATTAGAGAATGACAAGGGGACAAAGTTTGTCCCCGTCCCCACCCTGTTCTTGTGGGTTCTGCCTCCGTCCTGCCCCATCCCCACAGGTTCTGTCTCTGTCCCCGCCCCGTCCCCGCAGGTTTTGTCCCCATCCCCATTGGCTCATCTGCAGAAGCCTTGAACAATTATGATTTTATATTTAAATCTTTTTATTAAAGCATAAAAGGGAACAATATGCTGTGCAATTATTGTGTATAAATTACAAATAGAAAACAATAATAACAGCAAGCAGCTATAAGAATTAGGAGGAAGCTAGAAGAATGGTCTAAGGTTTGGCAATTAAAATTCAATGCGAAGAAATGCAAAGTGATGCACTTAGGGAATAGAAATCCACGGGAGACGTATGTGTTAGGCAGGGAGAGTCTGATAGGTACAGGCGGAGAGAGGGATCTTGGGGTGATAGTATCTGAGGATTTGAAGGCGACGAAACAGTGTGACAAGGCGGTGGCCATAGCTAGAAGGTTGTTAGGCTGTATAGAGAGAGGTGTGACCAGCAGAAGAAAGGGGGTGTTGATGCCCCTGTATAAGTCGTTGGTGAGGCCCCACCTGGAGTATTGTGTTCAGTTTTGGAGGCCGTATCTTGTTAAGGATGTAAAAAGAATTGAAGCGGTGCAAAGAAAAGCTACGAGAATGGTATGGGATTTGCGTTACAAGACGTATGAGGAGAGACTTGCTGAACTAAACATGTATACTCTGGAGGAAAGGAGAAACAGGGGTGATATGATACAGACGTTCAAATATTTGAAAGGTATTAATCCGCAAACGAACCTTTTCCCGGAGATGGGAAGATGGTAGAACGAGAGGACATGAAATGAGATTGAAGGGGGGCAGACTCAAGAAAAATGTCAGGAAGCATTTTTTCACGGAGAGGGTAGTGGATGCTTGGAATGCCCTCCCGCGGGAGGTGGTGGAAATGAAAACGGTAACAGAATTCAAACATGCGTGGGATAAGCATAAAGGAATCCTGTGCCGAAAAAATGGATCCTCAGGAGCTTAGTCAAGATCGGGAGGCGAGGCTGGTGGTTGGGAGGCGGGGATAGTGCTGGGCAGACTTATACGGTCTGTGCCAGAGCCGGTGGTGGGAAGCGGGACTGGTGGTTGGGAGGCAGGGATAGTGTTGGACAGACTTGTACGGTCTGTGCCAGAGCCGGTGGTTGGGAGGCAGGGCTGGTGGTTGGGAGGTGAGGATAGTGCTGGGCAGACTTATACGGTCTGTGCCAGAGCCGGTGGTTGGGAGGAGGGGCTGGTGGTTGGGAGGCGGGGATAGTGCTGGGCAGACTTATACGGTCTGTGCCCTGAAGAGCACAGGTACAAATCAAAGTAGGGTATACATAAAAAGCAGCAAATATGAGTTATCTTGTTGGGCAGACTGGATGGACCATGCAGGTCTTTTTCTGCCGTCATCTACTATGTTACTATGTTACTATAATAACCCCCCTCACCACCACCCTCTACCTTTCCAACCCTAGCAATAGCTGATTTCTATTACCCCAAGGAATCCTAATCCACCCTGTTAAAATGTCCAGGGGTACAAAATACAACCCACTATGTATGCCCTAGAGGGGAGAAATGTGCCCTATGAAGCACTTTTATGATTTTTTAATCTGCAGATGAATAAGAAGTCATCAACAATCTCAGGATTCAGTCTTTCACAGTCCTTCATGCAATAGAAGATGTCTTCTTAGAAGATGTGCTGGTAGCAGGATGTACAGGATCTGCCATGCAAATTTTGCTAGTTGTGGCCAGCATGTTTACTTGTTTTTCCAAAAAATCAAAATATTGTTGTCTGATTCACTCAAATATAAATAACAGTCTAGTTCATTAACAGGCTTCAAAGAAGAAAATGACATGGGGGACAAAGTTTGTCCCCATCCCTATGGACTCTGGGGGAGGGAAGAAAGGAAAGAGGGGACATTGCCGGAGGTGGGAGGGGGCTCAGGGGCTTTTTTTTCTTAGAAAAAAAAAGTTATGCGGGTGTTGACCCAATATTCAGAGCTGGCACTCACATAGTTAAGTGGCCTTATTTAAGACAGCTCTTGAGCTGTCCTAAATGAATCCGCTTAGATATGTAGGTGTGGGCACCTACATAACCTGAGGCTTCTGCCCAGAGCCATCCCTGACCTGCCTACTTTTTGTTTGGGCAGTCCAGTTAAGTGCCGCTGAATATCCCTGGTTAGGCAGTGGCAAGATATTTAAGTGAGCAGGAGAGGCTCTTTAAATTGTTTTGAATATTGGCCTCTTTGTACCTTTCTCTGAACATTCTGTTTTTCCAGTTAGGTTGTTTTTGGTCTCTCTTTACCACTCCCCCTTGTTTTTGCTTAATTCCTTCTCTAGGATCTCATATCCACTTTCTGTTTCATCACGCCTCCATCTCTCTCTAACATTAATCCTTCTGCTTCAGCTTTTTTTTTTCCCTCCATTTCTCTCATCTGCTTTTTTGATCTACTTTCAGCTAGATTTTATTCCTTCTTTTTCCTCTTCAGCCCTGCCTGTATCCCTCCACTTCATATCCTTATTTATCTATTCCTCCTAATTCTATCTGTCCCTCATTCCTGTCTTTCAGTCACCTTCTAGTTCCCCATTTCCACCCTCTGTACTTGTACCCTACCCAGCCTCATCTACCATTGCCTCTCATTATCTCACCATTCCTGTTTCTTTCCTGTCACTCATACCCACTCAGGCTCAGCCCTTTCTTACATCTTACCACCTTATTCAGGCTCCCATTCCTCTTTTTATTTCCATTTCTATCATCTCTCCTCTTTCAAAGACCTCTCCCCTTCTGTTGTCCCTCATCATCTTTATAGCCCTCTGCCTCTTTTTCCCTTTTCCCAGCATCCATTGCCTTGCCTCTTCTCATCCCTAGCATTCATTCCCCCTTCTCTTCCCCAGCACCTGCCTACCTACCTCCTCCTCCAATATTCATTGATCCTACCTCTCCTACTTTCCCCAGCATCAATCCCTCTACTCCTGCAGCTCCACCCTCTGCTGCATATGCCGTTGTTTTGCCCCTGCCACACTCTCTGACCTCCTCCATCAGCCAGCATCTGCCCTCTTCTCCTATCCTTAGCCCCTACATCAGACCCTTCTCCTACTCTATCATTTGTCAGTGTCAGCCTCCTTGTATCTTTTCACTGCCTCCCCCCCCCCCCCCCCCCACCCTATTTAGCACTTCCCACTGTCTCCCTCAGGGCTGGCTCATGGGATCGTGGCACCCTGAGCCAACTTTTGCATTTCCACTTCCATCTTGGGGTCCGTCTTTTGGTATGAACTTAACAGATAGCAGAGTTCATACCATGAGAATGGCCCCACACCAGAAGGTGTGTTGTCTGATCATTTTATTTTTCAAGTTAGATTGGTCCTGGTTTCTCTTGTTCACTTACTCATGCTGGTTTTCTCCTAAGTGCTTTTCCAGGATCTCATTTCCATTTTCTGTTTCTAGCTGCTTCCTGTCTTCTTCCCTGCCTCCCCTATATCTTTCTCTGACATTGATCCTTCTGTTTCACCTTGCTTCTTCTATTTCTCTCATTTGCTTTTTTTTATCTCCCTATAGCTAGATTTCAGTCTTTGTCCCCCTTCAAATCTTCAGGCTCCCTCTTTTCACTTTTCACCTACCTACCAGCCTTTGTTTTTTTCATCTTACTTTCCTTGTCTTCCCATTCCCCATTTTTGTCTTATTCCTTCCACAGCCTCCTCTTGCCCGTTCATCTTTCACTCACTTTTCTAATCCCTCATTCCACCCTTCCCAGTCTCTTTTACCTAACCCTTTCCAACCCTAGTTACTTCACTGTCATTCAACCATTTTCCACCTCCAATCCCTTTCTTATGTTTTACCCTAATCCAGACTCCCATCGCCCCCTCTGTCTTCCCTTTCTACCCACACTTACTTCCTTTGTCTCTGTCCCTTTCAATGCCTCCCAACCTTTTCCCCTTCAAACTATCTCCCGTCCCAATTTTTTTCTGCAGTGAGTCTCATAACCTCATTCAATCACCTAGTCCTCACTCTGTTTGTTAATTTCCACTATCCCTCCGCCTAATCTTCAAGTTTCCACTGTTCTATCCTACCCAGCTTTCACTCACAATCCCACCCAAGCCCTGAATTCCCACTCACACACTCATATTCAGACAATCTGCCTTCTTTTCATCTCCCACCTGATCCTAGAGTCTATGCCTAAATCTGAGTTCCTGCTTTCCCTCATCTCTATGTCCTTAGACCTGCCCACCAGCCCCCTTTTTCCCTTTCTTAGACATTCATTTCACTCTTTTCTATAGTACTTGCTGTATTTATCTCCTTCTTTAGCATCCTTCTCCTGCTTATGACCTTGTTTCTCCCCAACTCCCTTCTCCCTGTCCCCAGGCCAGTGACTTTCTCCCAGTCCCCAGGACCAGTATCAACCTCCAGCTCCCTTATTCCAATCCCCAGGCCCAGTATCAAACACCAGCTCTCTTTTCTTCTCTTATCCCCCAGCCCCAGCATCAATTGGCAGCTGCTTTCTCCTAACATGCAGCCATAGGATTGGCCTCTAGCCTTCTTCTCCAAGTCATGAGAATCTGCACTAAGCACTATTCTATATAAGATGCTCAGCCCAGATCACCCTTTCTAGAATAGCGCTTGGCACATGCTTTTCCTGGTGCGTAATTTTGAGTGTCATTTACTGAATCTGGCCCAATAGTGCACCCTATTGTACAAATAGTGATTATTCTTCAATAGTGCAAACTATTGACTACATAGGGGAAAATGAAATTTCAGAGTTTTTTTTTCTTGTCATTCTGAGTCAAAAATGAATGAAATTACATGGGACATGTATGTCCCATGACAATACAAATAAAGGTGAATCCTTATGAACAACACTGCAATGGAATGATCCCATAACACTGCCTTGATCACTTTAGTGTGTGCTGGAGGGGAGAGAACATCTGTGACATTTTATGTTCTTTACTTCTTTTCGCTTGTTTTTTTTTTTTTACTCAGTCTTAGAGGACCCTATAATTCTAAGCCCTATATGAAAAGTTACCATTAGTTCCTCAGGCTTCTGCTATCTTCCTACAAAACAACCCTGCCAGATACATTTCTCTGTAAGAGTTTGTTTATTGTTTGGTTGTTTTGGGGGGATTTTATTTTATAGTAGCATGGTTGCTGTGTTAACTCATGTTTTGAGTGTGAGATGGAACATTAGCTCCTAAAGCTAGACAAGAAATATCATCTTTTTGAACTAATTGAATACGTCACTTTCCACATATTTTTATTTATTTACTGAGCTTATTTTGGCACCTGTGAGTACATAGCAGAATTCTTTCTACTCAGTAAGCAGAAAAGCAGCCAGAGTAAAGCAGATGGAAGGGATAAGACGTTTTATTGTAAAAGTGGGACACAGACAATTAAAAGTCGATATTCAAGCAGGAGTGGCTTATAAGCTGCTTCCAGCCGTGGTCTGACCTAACCCCCAACATTCAATGCTGGGGCATATACAATTCCCAGCTTTGAATATCTGGGTATATTTATTTATTTATTTATTGCATTTGTATCCCACATTTTCCCACCTCTTTGCAGGCTCAATGTAGCTTACAATACATCATGGATACTGGAAATGAGAGGAGGATATACATTTGATTTTACAGAAGGATTTTGGGTTATATGGTCATGAAATATTAGATAGTGGTATAGCAGAACACATTAACATGCATTAAGAATACAGATAGTGGTATAGCAGAAGACATTATAAGACATTAGACGCGTTACGAAGTTTCTGGGTATATTTAGAGATTTTTACATGTATTGATCTTTGTGGTATATCTTTTCAAAGAGATGAGTCTTTAGTAATTTACGGAAGTTGGCCAGTTCATTGGTCGCTTGGTACATATTTTCCACTGACCTGGATGTTAATCAGGCACTGACCAATATTCAGTCTGATGCCCAATTAACCCTTTAATGTCCAATGTTCCCATCAATCTGTTCCCATATGGCTTATTACGGGAACATTGGACACTAAAGGGTTTTAACTCAGCGCATAGTTAGGACAACCTTATTGCAATCCTAACCTTCCTTATCTGGTTAGTGGACTGGGTGAATCTCTTCATAAAGGCGGTTAATAAACCCCCATAAATAAATAAATAAAACAATATCGCTGCTAAGTTGCTACTTCATGCTAGCTCCGCCCCTGTCTAGCCAGTAACCTAACTGGTTTAGGGGGTGGCTGTCAGCGTAGCCAGGTTGAGGGCGCAGGGGGAGTGGAGAACAGACTGCCACTGGTGCCAGCATGTATTTTAAATGTGATAGATCAAGTGAAAAATAGGTGCCATTGCCATCAGAAGTCCATTTGAGGGAGCAGCCGCTCCCCTGGTAACTCACCTAGCTACACCTCTGGCGGCCGGTTAATGATCAGTGGCACTAATGATCAGTTAAGTGGCATTGAATATCAGCAGCTGGCTAGCTCAGCGGGGTTTAACCGGGCAGGAGTCTCTCCTGCCTGGTTAAACTCTTTTGAATATCTACCTTTTAAAATTAGACAGCTAGAACTACTATAAATGCAGGCACCTGGCTGGTGCCGAGCTCAGCTGTCATACTGGATCTGGCCGTCCCTTGGCACTATCCAAATACCTCTAGGATAAACACGGCCGGTCTTAGCAATTGCGAGGCACTGTGCAGACCAGTTCAGTGGGACCCCCGTCTGCACCCGTTCCCCCCTGCTCCCCTGCCCGTGAACCCCACCCCCTGCCTGCGCCCGCCACCATAAGCCATAATTTATCAGAGTTTAAAAGGAGGTTTAGAGCTCTTGGAACCCCACCTCACCCCGTACCTTGATGTGCATCCACCACGTTTCAGTAGAGAGCGGCAGACAGCAGCATTGATTTTCATATCCTGTCAGCTGCTGAGCCCAAAGCCTCCTCGCTGCTGCATCCCGCCCTTGCAGAATCAGGAGTGACATCAAAAGGGGGCGGGACACAGCAGCGAGGAGGATCTGGGCTCAGCAGCTGATGGGATATGAAAATCACTGCCATTGCCTGATGTTTGCTACTGAAATGTGGATGCACATTAAGATACAGAGAAAGGAGGTGTTCTGAGACAGGAGGGTAGACATGCCAGAGATGTGGGGCCCTGTGCAACTGCCCCTGTCGCCCCTGCCTAAGACCGGCCCTGAGGATAAATTAGAAATCTAAAGACAAAGAAGTTATCAGAATATAGAGAAAGTGTTCATAGTTATGATCAGCTATAAAAATTCAAAAGCAATTTAGTTTATGTTGTGTCCTAGGGTATTGTGGTATCCAGCTTTCAGAAGGCATTTGAGGTCCAATCTTAGTAAAGCACATTTGCCTCTTTCCCTACTGTTTATGTTAAGTTCAGCATCAAACTAGGAAAGTTGTTTTGGCAGATGGGATGGCCTGCTGTTACTAGAATTGTTCAAAGTAACAGATGCACAGGGAGTTGGAGTTTTAGATGGTAAAAGTTACTGTAGTGTAGACCAGGGCACTGCCTTGGGATTTGGAGGAAGGACTGAGGGGCATATCACAACCCTAAACAGAGGCCCATAAAGCAATAGTCAGACCAACAACTCAAAAAAACCTATCTGTGGGGATTGTCAAATAAACAGTTCTTGATTTTTATGGGCATCTGGTTTAGGTTTCGGCTCTTCGAACTTGATTTATCAGCAGGGCAGCTTTACCCTGACAGTCTGCAGTACAGCAGCACCCTCTCAAAAGATTCTGAGTGTCAGTTTCAAAATAAATACGGTAATTTGTGGAGCTTCCTGGATAAACCCCGGGATGCTGCATTTGGGACATTAGCAGACATGTGGCAGTCACAACCTGCTGGGATAAGTGGTGATTGAAATGTGTTCAAACAATGGTCAAGGGATGGGGGAGGACAGAGGATGAAAAGAGTGAAGGGAAGTCTTCAATCAAAAAAGCTTTTATTTTTAACTTTTAAATATCACTGTCTCTCACAAATTTTAGCAGCACAGCCTGTATTATTAGAAAGGAAAAATGGGACATTTCCATTTTAGTATCTGTCTGCTAGGCTATTACTATTAATTATTGTACCATTTTCTATCATTTCCTTTTTGGGTATGTCTGTAATTATGCCTTTCATTTAATTAAACCAAACTAGTAGTTCAACTGGTGAACTTTGAATTAAAGAGCCATTAAATTAAGGTAGATAGATGCAAGCAAGCAAGCGTGTATGTGTGTAAAAGACCAGGGATGAGGGTTCTGTCAAGCTTATTGTGTGTGTGTGTGTTATATATCTTTACAAACATACATGCACACAAACACACTGTGAGGATTGCCAAAGGTGGGTTGAGATGACAGTGTGAAGATAGGCAGGTTCCTCTTAAAAGAAAGAAAGAAAAACAACAACCCCTAAGTTACTCTGTATATATAAATACATTTGAAGAACTACCTCTAGACCTCTTTACCCTCTCATTAGGGTAATGAAAGAGTTTCATACTAACACGCTCGCTATTCATTTGAAAAAAAAAAATCAAAACCACCGTGAGAGAAGTGAACTTGCAAACAGTAAATATTGTAGGTTAAGAAAAGCCCTTTCCTCTGAAAGCCTAAGGCAGCCTTGGTGGCAACAACTTCCTCTTGCCCCCACCATCTTTTGCTTTATCTAAAGTTGTTTCTTTTTAGTTGAATCCTGTCTCCTGCCAGCCTGTTTCTTGGCGGTAGGGTAAGACAGGACACTGTAGCTCACTTTATAGTTGTTTTCTTGTGGCAATTTCACTCCTTGTGAAGAGGATTCGCCCCTTTAAATGGTCACTTTCATTGGGATCCATCTGATGTTAGCCCAGATGTAAAAGTGCACATGTTCTGAGGGTGTGGAGAGCTGGCAAAGTATGAGAACAATATGTGAGAGGCCCTTTATGAACGTCCAATACGAGGGGGTTACACTGGAAGAGGGGACCTGAACTCTAAGAGCTCCTTTTACAAAACTGTGGTACACATACCGCTGCTTTGCCACGTGCCAAAGCGGAACTACTGCTGAATTTCCCTAGGAGCATGCCATTCCTGCTGCAGCAAAAATATTTTTTTATTTTTGTAGGGCCAGGGCTTATCCAACAGCAATTGCAGCGCCCGGTTAGTGCAGGGTAAGCGTGGGAGCCCTTACTTCACCTAAATAGGTGGTTGTAAGGGCTCCCCCCCCCCCCCCGGAAATGGCCAAGCACCAATCCCTGTGATTAACGGAGAGACATTTCTTTTTGTCTTTTTTTTTTTTTGACTGAAAACAACCTTTTACCTGCTGCAGAAAATGGGGGTCTCGGCGCAGGGCAAATCCAGGCACCAATGCCATCACAGGCCCCCTTTTACCACAGCTTGGGAAAAAGGGGCCTCACTAGGCATAAAGAAAGTGTGTCATCAGGGCACAGTACATGCATAAATAGGATTCTACAGAGGTATGTGTCCCCCACCCCACCCTGGCTTGTTAACATATGATAAATCAGAAATCAACCCTACAGTCTATGGTATATAGTAATAGTACAACAAAATAGAACCAAGACTATTAACTGCTGGTAAAACACATCTATTAATACTAGAAACCCAAACAATGAGCTCAAAATTGTGTCTCTATTTTCAAAATATTGTTTCACAAGGGTTTATTTGTGTTTTTTTAATTTTTTGAGAGTACCCTCAGCAATAACCACTGTTTTTTAGGCCATACTGTTTTATTGCCAAGTGGCATAGCACCTCTTTCATCGGGCTACTCTCATATTTTTTCAAATGTGCTATACTTGATGTGCTTAGTGCTACTACTCAATTAACTAGAATAAAAAATACAAAACATCTGAAAAACATCATTGACGACTGTCTTCACGGTCATTTAAACATAAATGAGACCGATTGGCCAGCTTCCCCTGGGAACGCCCAACACCGCGGGTTTCAAGAAATCTTTCATCTGGGCCTTGGGTTAAAGCCAAACATGAAACTCAGCATGGAAACAATATTTTGAAAACAGAGACACAATTTTGAGCTCATTGTTTGGGTTTCTAGTATTAATAGATGTGTTTTACCAGCAGTTAATAGTCTTGGTTCTATTTTGTTGTTAACATATGAAACACATATGATGTATTCATGTTTCAATTAATCATTGTGCTGAACTTGGGAAGGAAAGTTTTAAAACTTAGGGGCCCTTTTTCAAAATGGCATGAGAGCTACCGCTGCTTTGCCATGTGGCAATCTGGCATTGCCACCAACCGGCAGTAGTGTGCACCAGTGGCGTACCAAGGGGGGGGGGGCGGTGGGGGTGGTCCGCCCCGGGTGCACGCCACTGGGGGGTGCTGCGGTGCGCGCCTGCTAAGAGAGTTCGCTAACTTCTCTCATTCACTGCAGCTCCCTCTGCCCCGGAACAGGTTACTTCCTGTTCCAGGGCAGAGGGAGCTGCAGCGAACGAGCAAAGTTAGTAAACTCGCAGCAGGCACGCGCTGCGGCACCCCCCCCAGCGGCATGCACCCGGGGGGCTCTTTCATGGGGGGGGTCCGTGCTGCATCAGGTGGGGGGGGGGGGGTGCTGCACCCGAGGGTCGGGGCGTCGCCCTGGGTGTCCGCCCCCCCTAGGAACGCCACTGGTGTGCACTTTCTGGCACTTTGGAAATTATTTTATATTTTTCCCACTGGGGCCTTACCCAGTGGTAATTGGGCAGCAACACATACTGCTCAGTTACAGCCAGGTTATTGAGGGAGACCCTACCACCTCCTAAATCCAGGTCACAAGTACCAGGCAAAAACCCAATTAGTAGTAACACTCCCCAGTGGAGGAGTGGCCTAATGGTTAGCACAACACACCTTGATCCCAGCATCATGGGTTTGATTCTATTTTCAGTTGCCAATCTTACATTTATACTTTCACCTATATTTGGCCCGATGTCTAGGTCAGTTTTTGATAAAGAGAGAATCACAACTGCAGCCCAATTTCCCCGGATTCATACCGACACAACAAAGTATCCATGATGAACTTTCAAAAACACCGGCCTTTCTGCTTGGGCAATTAATTAATGCTGAGCTGAAGGAAAACCTCAATACTACAGAAGTAGTTGAAACTAGAAACAGCTACAGATCTATAAAATTAATATATGCATGTATAAAGGCTGTGCACTGAATATTCCATCCTCCTAAAAAAAAACCAAAAACAGAATGCTACAAATAATCATTAATGTTACAAACTGGTTAACTATTACATGAGGAATCTGTCTATGGCCACTAGGGGACACTGTTATTCTAATTCTTCACTCCTGTCGGTTTCTTACCAGCATCATATGGCTTTATCAGTTTGAGCTGTTGCCAAGATTTTGTAACACAGGAAACAGGGATTTTTTTTCTGACTGGTGTTCTGAAGCATGCCAGATACTGAATCCTCCAGCTAAACAAATAATCAGTGCATTGCTTGTGAGTGCGTAGGACTGTAACAAGAAGCGGGCAAGCAGGGTCAGAGCTTGGGTGCCAAAATTAGAGAGCTTCATGAATTTACAAACCCTGCAGCAGGAAAGGGCAGGGTGCACCAAAAGGAACTCTTGCCCTGAGTACTGTTTAGTCCAGCAAATGCCCTCAATGTGCGCATATACTCTATGTATATGCATATGTACAAAGATAGATGTCTGTCTCGGGGGTTCCAGTCTAGTCCTCAGAACATAACCAGTCAGGCAGGGTTTCAGGATATCCACAACAAATCTGTGTAAAATAGTGACATTGGGTGCAAATATCTCATATGAATATTTTTTTGGTAGATATGTTGAAAACTAGATTAGCTGGGCATGTTCTGAGGAGGACTGTGTTGAGAACTATTGACATAAAGGACAGCTAGTCCTTTGATAATACTGGATGAGAAATAAAATATTCATATCTTTTTGAACATTCTGTACACTTATAAAACACTCATGTTCTCTGTATTTCTGTGTAGAGCAGTGCTTCTCAACCTACTTTTCTGGACACACCCAGCCAATTGGGTTTTCAGGACTGTAATGAATAGGCATAAAACCAATTTGCATGCACTTCTCTCCACTATATTTATTTATTTATTGTATTTGTATCCCACATTTTCCCACCTCTTTGCAGGCTCAATGTGCAAATCAATCTCATGCATACTCATTGTGGATATCCTGAAACCCCAACTGGCTGGATATGGTCCTAGGACTGGGTTGAAAACCACAGGTGTAGAGTACCAGAAATGTATGAGAGAAAACTTGAGTCATAAGAAAATAAGAATAACCATACTTGATCAGACCAATGGTCCATCTAGCCCAGTATCCTGTTTCCAACAGTGGGCAATCCACGTCACAAGTGTCTGGCAGAAATCCAATTAGTAGCAACATTCTATGCTACCAATCCCAGGGCAAGCAGTGGCTTCCCACATGTCCATCTCAATAACAGACTATGGACATTTCCTCTAGGAACCTGTCCAAAACTTTTTAAAACCTAGATCACTAACAGCTGTTACCACGTCCTCCGATAGTGAGTTCCAGAGCTTGACTATTCTTTAAGTGAAAAAATATTTTCTCCTATTTGTTTTAAAAGTATTTCCATGTAATTTCATTGAGTGTCCCCTAGGTTTTGTTGTTTTGAAAGAGTGAATAATCGATTCACTTCTACTCGTTCTAAACTACTCAGGATTTTATAGACCTCGGTCATATCCCCCCTCAGCCATCTCTTTTCCAAGCTGAAGAGACCTAACCTCTTTAGCCTTTTCTCATGTGGGAGGAGTTTCATCCCCTTTATCGGTTTGGTCACTCTTCTTTGAACTTTTTTAAAATTCCACTATATCTTTGTTGAGATACAGTGACCAGAATTGAACACAATACTCAAGGTGAGATCACACCATGGAGTGTTACAGAGGTATTATAATATTCTTGGTCTTATTTTGCATCCCTTTCATAATAATTTCTAGCATCCTGTTTGCTTTTTTGGCTGCAGATTTCAGCTTATTGTCTACAATGACACCTAGATCTTTTTACTTGAGTGCTGACTCCTAAGGTGCACCCTAGAATCAGATAACTATGTTTTAGATTATTCTTCCCAATGTGCATCACTTTGCATTTGTCCATATTAAATTTCATCTACCATTTGGATGCCCAATCTTCAGTTTCCTAAGGTTTTCCTGCAATTTTTCACAATCCGCATATGTTTTGACAATTTTGAATAGTTTTGTGTCATCTGCAAATTTAATCACCTCACTCGTTCCATTTTCCAGATCATTTATAAATATACTAAATAGCACCAATTTCATTATAGATCCCTGTGGCACCCCACTATTCACCCTCCTCCATTGTGAAAAATGGTCATATATCCCTACCCTGTTTTCTGTCCAATAACCAATTCATAATCCACAGAAGGAAATTACCTCCTATCTCATGACTTTTTAATTTTCTCAGGAGACTCTCATGAGGAACTTTGTCAAATATTTTCTGAAAATCCAGATACACTACATCAGCGAAAATAAACATGTGGATACCTTTATCCACATGTTTATTTTCGCCTTCAAAGAAATGAAGAAAATTGGTGAGTCAAGACTTCCCTTAGCTGAACCCATGTTGACTCTGTCCCGTTAAACCATGTTTGTCTATGTGTTCTGTAATTTTATTCTTCATAATAGTTTTCACTATTTTGCCTGGCCCTGAAGTCAGGCTTACCAGTCTGTAATTTCCCAGATCACCCCTGGAACCCTTTTTAAAAATCAGCATTATATTGGCTACCCTCCAATCTTCAGGTATTACAAATGATTTTAATAACAGGCTACAGATCAACAATTTCAACAACAGATCAGCAATTTCGTGTTTGAGTTCTTTTAGTACCCTGGGGTGTATGCCAGCCGATCAAGGTGATTTATCACTCTTTAACTTGGTTCAGGACGTCTTCCAGATTCACCAAGGTTTCTTTCAGTTCCTCTGCATAATCACCCTTGAAAACCATTTCTGGTACAGGTAAATTTCCTACATCTTTTTCCAAAAAGACCGAAGTGAAGAATTCATTCAATCTCTCCACTATGGACTTGTCCTCCCTGAATGCCCCTTTTTTCTTGATTTAACGGTCCCATGAATTCCCTCACAGGCTTTCTGTTTCTGGTGTACATGAAAAAGGTGTTACTATGAGTTTTTGTCTCCACAGCAACTTTTTCTTCATATTGTCTTTTAGCCTTCTTCATCAGTATTTTGCATCTAGCTTGACACTGCTTATGTTGCTTCTTATTTTCTTCATTTGGATAATTTTGCCATTCTTGATACTCTTTTGGCTCTAATAGCCTCTTTTACTTCAACTTTTTACCAGGCTGGCAGTCATTTGCTCTTCTTTCCACCTTTGTTAGTACAGTACATGGAATACATCTGATCTGGGTTTCCATGATGGTATTTTTAAACAATGTCTACACCTGATTTAAAGTCCTAGCCTTTGTGACTGACCCTTTCAGTTTCTTTTTAACCATTTTCCTCATTTTGTCATAGTCACCCTTTCGAAAAATGAATGCTGCTACAGTAGATTTCTTTAATGACTTCACTCCAGATATCAGCTCAAATTGATCATGTTATGATCACTGTTTCCCAGCAGATTCAACACCGTTACCTCTCTTGGCATGCCCTGCATTCCACTAATTACTAGACCTAAAATAGCTCCCCCTCTCACTGGTTTCTGGACCAGTTGCTCCAAGAAGCAGTCATTTATTACATCTAAACATGTTACCTTCCTAGTGCTCCCTGTTGTAGCGTTTATCCAATCAATATTGGGTTAATTGAAATCATCCATTATTATAATGTTGCCCAGTTTGCCAGCTTTTCTAATTTATGTTAACATTTGTTCATCTGTCTGTTCGTTCTGTCCTGGCAGCAGGAGTGGACTGAGAGTGGCCTGAGCCCCTGGGCACTAAGGGTGGTCTAGGACCCCCTGCCTGGCTGCTGCCCAAAACACCCTCTACCATTACGCTGCTGCCTCCCTACCACTGCAGCTGCTGCCCCAATCCTACCTGAAGGTCCCTGGTGGTCTAGTGGTCTCTGTGGGGGGGGGGGAGCATGTTCTTTCCTGCCCACTGCTATCCCTCCACCTGCCGGCACCGCCATGTTTTGAAAATGGTGGCCGAGAATTCCCAGGGTGGTCTTGCAGGTCTTGACAGTCTCACAAGACTTCCACAGGGAGTCTCTGCCACCACTTTTAAAGTATGGTGGTGCCAGGCAGGAGGAAAAGCAGCAGCACAACAGGCAGGAAAGAACATGTTCCCCTCCCCAGAGGCCACTAGATCACCAGCGGCACGCCTTTAAAGGTAGGACTAGGGAGGGATGTAGTGTGTGGCGGGTATCCAGGCAGAGCCTCTGGGCCCTCGGGCACTGCCCAGTTGCCCAAATGATCAGTCCGCCCCTGCCTGGCAGACAGTAATACAGCGTTACTAGTATACTCTTTCCCTTCACACATGGAATTTCTATCCACATGGATTCTACGCTGCTATCTGTTTCATACATTGAGGCATGTTTGACTCAATTCCCTTTTTAACATATTTCACAACCCCCCTCCAATTTTATCCACTCTATCATTGCAATATAATTTGTACCCTGATAACAAAGTGTTCTAATGATTGTCCTCCTTCCACCAGGTTTCTGAGATGCCTATTTTATCTATCTCGTCATTTAGTGGTATATACTCTAACTCTCCCATCTTATTTTTTAGGCTTCTAGCCTTGTATATAGACACTTCAAATTATGTTTTTTCCTAGAATCTACAAGCTGCTTTGAAGTTGACAGGGATAATTTGCATCCTTAATTCTGTTCTCCCAATAAGCACTCCTGGCTTTCTTTCACCATTATTGAAAACTCTCTATTGAGATTCCCTAAACCTGTTTTAATAGTAACTCAAAACATACAGTGAATCAAAATACAAGTGCTTACACTTTTTTTTTTTTTTTTTTTGCAAAAATAAAGGAGGAAAAAGATCTCATACAACTGCAGCAAACAACAACATGAAAATGGGCTGCTGAATCAGTGACTTCACTTGTGCACAGTTAAAAAGTTAATCATGGGTCAAAAAACCTGCACTGCAAAAATAAACAAAATTTCAACACATAAGTGCCATGCAATTACAGTCATAAGTACATAAGTATTGCCACACTGGGACAGACCAAATGTCCATCAAGCCCAGCATCCTGTTTCCAACAGTGGCCAATCCAGGTCACAAATACCTGACAATATCCCAGAAAAGCTCAACACATTTTATGATGCTTATAATAAGCAGTGGATTTTTCCAAGTCAATTTAATAAGGGTCTATGGAGTTTTCCTTTAGGAAGCCGTTCAGACCCTTTTTAAACCCCGCTAAGCTAACTGCCTTTACCATATTCTCTGGCAAGGAATTTCAGCATATAATTACACGTTGAGTGAAGAAATATTTTCTCCAATTCGTATTAAATTTACTACTTTGTAGCTTCATCGCTTACCCCCTAGTCCTAGTATTTTTGGAATGAGTAAACAAACAATTCACGTCTACCTGTTCCACTCCACTCATTATTTTATAGACCTCTATCATATCTCCCCTCAGCTGTCTCTTCTCCAAGCTGAAGAGCGCTAGATGCTTCAGCCTTTCCTCATAGGGAAGTCGTCTCATCCCCTTTATCATTTTCATCACCCTTCTTTGTACCTTCTCTAATTCCACTAGAGAGTGAGCACTTATCATAATAGTGCTGTAACTTATCTTAATGGTGTTGTGTCTGCATACTCAGTCTTGGCAGGATAAAAAAAAGCAGTGCGGTCCCAACTTACCCATTTTGCTTCCTCTGGAGACCTTACTGTGCTTAAATTTCAAGCATACTGGAGGGTAGTTACTCCACTGCAAGACCACAGTATGCAGACACAACACCATTAAGATAAGTTACAGCACTATTATAAGTGTTCACTCACTAGGACCCATGATTAATGTGAAGTCGCTGATTCAGTGGTCCGTTTTCATATTGTTGTTTGCCGCAGTTGTATGAGGTCTTTTCTCCTTTATTTTTGCAAAAAAAAAAAAAAGTGTAAGTGCCTGTATTTTGATTCACTGTATGTTTTGAGTTATTCTCGTGATTTCTGGAGTGAATTGGATCTGTGTGCGATCTTTACCTTGTGTACTGTTTTAATAGTATCCTTTGAAGATACTCCACAATGAAACATATGCTCCTGTCTCCCCCCCCCCCCCCCCTTTTAGTTTAAAAGCTGCTCTATCTCCTTTTTGAAAGTGCCAGCAGCCTGGTTCCATCCTGGTTAAGGTGGAGTCCATCTTTTCAGAACAGGCTCCCCCTTCCCCAGAATGTTGTCTAGTTCCTAACAAATCTAGATCCCTCATCCTTGCACCATTGTCTCAGCCATACATTGAGACTGTGGAGCTCTGCCTGCCTCTTGGGTCCTGTGCTGGAACAGAAAGCATTTCCAAAAATGCTATCCTGGAGGATCTGAAGCACAAATAGCTTTTTAGATGTTTTGATGGACCAGCAAGAAATATTTGTAGCAAGGACGTAGCCACAGGTGGGCCCGGGTGGGCCGGGGCCTAACCACTTTGAGCTCAGGCCCAGCCATCAGCAGTGCACTCCATAGGCACCCAGAATATAAAGCTCAGGGAGGCAGTTCACTGGTATTGCCTCCCACCCCCGGCTGGCATTCTGCAAGTTTTGTTTCCTCCCTCACTTACTATCACTTCTGGGCTGTGTTTTTTATTCTACAGCAAAGCCGTGCTAGACCGGGAGTCTTTGCATTCTGCAGCTGCTTCCTTCAGGCTGGCCCCACGTTCTCAGATATTGGCTCCCCCCCTCGTCCAAAAGAGGAAGATATATCTGAGAAGGCGGGGCCAGTCCAAAGGAAGCAGCGGCAGCGTGGGGGAGTAAGACAAGGCAATGCTAGGTGGGGTGGAGAAGTAACTGTTGGACATGTGGACATGCAAGGGGGGAGGGTAGTGAGATGCTACAAGGGGAGAAGAGGGAGCGGAAAAATTGCTTTACATGGATCGGGAGAGGCACAGGAGTGGTGAAGGACGAGAGAGAGAAAACAATTCTGAACAAGGCAGTGGAGAGGAGGGAGGAAAAAAGTGTTGGACATGGCAGTGGAAGTGAGGGAGGGTGAGGTGAGAGGGGGAAATGTTGAATATGGTGCAGTGGGGTGGGGAGGAGAGGGAGAGATGGAGAGGTGCTGCATGGGGAGAGGGAGAAATGTTAGGGTGCAAGACAGTGAGAGATGGTGGACAATGGCAGAGGAGGAGGAGGGAAGAGAGAGAAGGAGAAATGGACATAGAGTGGAGAAGAGGGAAGGAGAAATGCACAAGAGGGGATAGGAGATGTTGGATTGGTAGGAGGGAAGAGAGTAGGAGAAATACTGGACTATGGGGAGGGGCAGGAGGGAAGAAAGGGACAGGAAGATGTTGGTGGGGGATGAGTGGAAGGGGCAGGGAGATGTCAGGCTATGTGGGTAGGAAGGGAAGGAAGATGAATCAGCTGCTAGGCTAGAAAAGTGGAGGGTGAGAGACACTAGGAATGGTGGAAACCATGTGGGAGAGGGTGAAGGGCAGAGGTGGTAAGCAAATGAATGAGAGGATAGTGATTATAGGGGTAGACATTTGATAATGATGAGTAAATTGAAGATGGAAGGGAATGCAAGGCTGGGAAAGATGGGGAATAGGAATGCTAGTGGGTGAAAGAAGAAGATGGAAATGTGATAGGTATCTGAAAAGTAAAAAGAAGGAAAAAGGTTAGAAAGAGGGTGAAATTTGAGTGGACAGAAAGCAGAAGAGAAAAAAAAAAAGAGGAAAGAGCCAAATGGAAAGATCAATATGTCAGAAGCATGTGTAGTGAGGAAATGGAACAAGAGGGGAGAAAAGACAAATAGACAGCAGCTGATTGAAGGAGAATTAGCAGAAGACACAGGAAAGTGGGAAAGAAAAACTGGAACCAGCATGATGGAATGATAAAATGTCCAGACAACAAAGGTAGAAAAAGCATTTTATCCTATATAATAATCCTATATAATAATTTGCACCTCTGTCTGGATGCCTGGGTTCGTAACACACTTCCCATTGGTCCACCCTGGGGATGACGTCAGAGGGCAGACCAATGTGAAGTGAGAAGGATGCCCCCTCCCTCCCTCCTTCCACTCCCCTCCGAGTTCCACGCCCCCCTCTCCTCCGAGTTCCATGGCCCCGCACCTCCCTCAACAACCCTCCTTGCCTTCATGCCGGCCAACCAGCGCTTCAAACTCATTTTACTAAATTGACTGAAGTCCTGACTGCAAAAGAAGCAGAGTAGAGTAGGCTCGCTTTCAGCCTTCCCCTTCTCTCTCAGCGTCCCGCCCTAATTTCCTGTTTATACAAGGGCGGCAGGCTGAGAGAGAAGGGGTCTTCAGCCTTCCCCTTCTCTCTCAGCGTCCTGCCCTCATTTCTTGTTTACAGAAGGGTGGCACGCTGAGAGAGAAGGGGAAGGCTGAAGGCGAGCCTGCTGTACTCTGCTTCTTTTGCAGTCACGACTTCAGTCAGGTTAGTAAAATGAGTTTGAAGCGCTGGCTGGCCGGCACGAAGGTAAGGAGGGCTGTTGAGGGAGAAGAGGCCGGGTTGGAACTCGGGGGGGGGGGCAGGTGGGGTTTGGGGCATCACTGGACGTGGAAGGGAGGGCAGGGGAGAGAGGAGAAATCGCTGGACATGGAGGGGAGGGCAGGGGAGAGCGGAGAAATCACTGGACATGGAGGGGAGGGCAGGGGAGAGAGGAGAATTGCTGGATATGGATGCATGGGATGGCAGGGGAGAGAGGACAGTTGCTGGACATGGATGCAGGGGAGGGCAGGGCAGAGAGGAGAGTTGCTGGACATGGATACAGGGAGTTGCTGGACATGGATGCAGCTGAGGGCAGGGGAGAGATGAGAGTTGCTGGACATGGATGCAGGGGAGGCCAGGCGCAATGCTGGACATGGAATGAGGAGAGGGAAGGCAGGAAGGAGATGCACATGGATGGAGGGGAGGGGAGAGAGGAGAAATGCTGGACATGGATGGAGGGGAGGGAAAACAGAGGAAGGAGATGCACATGGATGGAGGGGGGAGAGGAGAAATGCTGGACATGGATGCAGGGGAGGGAAACTCACACAAACACACACACTCACTCTCTCTCTCTCTCTCTCTCACACACACACACACTCCATCTCACACACACTTTCTCTCTCTCACACACACACACTCTCTCAAACATACACACTCTGAGGAAAACCTTGCTAGCGCCCATTTCATTTGTGTCAGAAACGGGCCTTTTTTACTAGTTTTAAATGTTTTAAAAGGAATATACTAACTTTGGAAAATGTGCATAGTGGATGTCTTTTTATTGTGTTCAATAGAAAAGGAAATACATTTCTATTTCTTTAGTGTTGTAGTATATGCCGAGGTTCCCCATTCAGTTTTTGTCCACATAGTTTTATTTCTAATTTGTGATCCCTTGTTCTGTATTTGGTGAGGGTCTGTTGGTGTGATTATAATGGCAGATGGGGAGATTGGAGGGGAGGCAGGGAGGAGAGGGAATTGGTGGTTGGAGAACTTTTTTATGTTCTGCCCTGGGCCCCAGCATGGCTAACACCAGCCCTGACCCTGCTGTTAGCTGGTGGAGATCCCCAAGCCATGCCAGCTGATGACCTCCTCTGAAGGTTACCAGAATTTCCTTCTAATAAGCTCGGCAGACAAGGCAATATGCTTGAGCCACCGATAACTAAGTATGCATGGGGTGCCGGCATCAGTGGCTCAAGGAGTTGCTGTTGCCTGCCGAGCTTGGTAAAAGGGAGTTCTGGCCATCTTTGGAGGAAGTCTTCAGCTGACAGAGCTTGGGGATCCTCATCAGCTAAAGTATTTTATATTTTGAGTTGGGAGGAGCTGGGGGGGAGGGCAGAGAGAAAACATTGTGCCCACCCACTTTGGGCTCAGGCCCACCTAAAATGGGCTCTCTGGCTACGCCACTGATTTGTAGCACGAGCTTTCAATACTACATTGGTCCTTGATTCAGACCCTTTAGTCCAGGGCTTCTCAAACCAGTCCTTAAGGCACACCCAGCCAGTAAAAGTTTCAGGATGTCCATAATGCATATATGCACAAGATCAAAGAGGCAGTGCAAGCAAATCTACTTCATGCATATGCATTGTGGATATTCAGGAAAGCTGACTGGCTGGGTGTGGCCAGAGGACTGGGTTGAGAACGCCTGCTTTAATCACACTGTGTGTTTTCATAGCTAAAGAGAGACATAGAGGCTCAGTAAAAGACTGGGTAGAGTAAGTATATATGTTTCAGAAAACTCAGGCCACAAGCAGGATTCACTATTCCTTTTCAGTGTCTGTTGTTAAGAAATGCTGCTTTCCAAGTGTCCAGCCTCAATATATGTGCCAAGAGGCTGATTGTTCTTTTCCAGGCAGAGAAATCCTCTCAAGGGCTGCAACAAACCTGATTTGCAGCATAATCAAAATATACAAATTAGCTGTTCACTTGGACTCCATGTAGACAAATATAGCCAGGGCCAGTGCAAGAATAGTGGGTGCCCTAAGCGAACATTCAGCCTTAACCCCACTCCCAATTAACTTTTAGGCCTCTAAGGTGCCATCTTCAAGACGTTAAAAATAAAAGAAAAAATATAAAAATGTGCTATTTTAAAATTGCCCTTCTGCAGAAATAAAATTATGCATTGATGGTTCTTTGAGTTTCTGTGGCTGCTAGGACTTTTTTTTTTTTTTTTTTGCTTTTACTGCAGGTGCTGTTGGCTGCTGTCTCCTCCCAAAACTGCTGCCCTACATGGCCACCAGTCTTCCCTAATGGTTGGATTAATTCTGAATATAGTTGATGAAAATTCATAGTAAGGATCCTGAAAATCAGATTTGTTTGTGACTCTCTTGGAGAAAAGCTGAAAATTCTCTGCACTAAAGTAATGTTTCTCCTCAGTCTTCAAATAATCCCTAGGTAGTTAGGTTTCCGTAATGAAAATGCATGACAGAGATTGTGGATATCTTTAAAACCTGGAGTTGGAGATTACTGCAAACCCAGCTTAAGAACCAATAATTTAAAGGACCAGAGACCCTTATAAAACTGAAGATAGACACAAAAACACCTGCGAAGAGCCACTATAACACAGCCACTGGTTTTTTTCCCTCAAATAAGATTAATCAAATAGCTGGGACTGAAGATACCAGTTACATCAGGGCTTCCCAACCTTTTCATGATTTCCACAATGAATATGCATGAGATCAATTTGCACATGCTTCCTCTTTATTCGTTGGGAGATCCTGAAAACCTGAGTGGCTGGGAAATCCTTAGGACAAGTTAGGAAAGGCCTGAATAGATTATCATTCATGGGGAAAAAAATCTAATATTTGTGATACTCTACTCAGCGATGCATCAAATAGCTACAATGTTTACAAAAATATATAAAAATATATAACTTGCAATGAACAATATATTACTCTTCTTCTCTTGGTTCTCTAATGTTCTGTAACAACATCACTCTGTATTTGTTTCATCACTGGAGGTGGCTAACACCTCATGGTACTATGTAAGCCACATTGAGTCTGCAAATAGGTGGGAAAATGTGGGGTACAAATGCAACAAATAAATAAATAAATAAATAAATAAATAAATAAATAAATAAATAAATAAAAGTGATAATTAGCTGTTGGTTTGCCTGCTTGTTGCTGCTGTCCCTTTAGCCACTGATTGGAAGGCAGAATTTAATACTTGCCCAGGGTGACCATGTTTTGCTCCCCAGAAATCTCAGAACTCTAGGCAGCTGCCTAGTTTTCTTAATGGAAGCAGCAACTCTGCCACAGGATTCACTTACCCACCGTACCTCTGTACTACAAGTTAGTAAATCTCACAGTACATTTTGGCAGCCTACCCCCAAGCAATGGTTCTATGAGACTACTGTAAGGAATGTCAACATTTAATCCTATAGATGTACCATCTTCAGGAGCTGAAACCATATCTTTTCAACATAATGTAGCTGCTGAAATAATTAGTAGCATTGTTTTAAAATTCTGTTTGTGCATTCATTAGTGCACAATTGAATGAACTTATGCAGAATATGCATAATATTAATTATGTGCCCTTTTTTATCATACCAGATGTAAGGTTTCAATAACCATATTGCCATTGCAGTGAATATTCAGGAATGGTAGTGACTGTACCAGTGTAAAGCCTAACCTAAATGGTAATTTATTTGGCATAGCAACTGATAATTGCCACTATCTGAATAACTACAGAGTCTACTCTCTACCCCAAACCTAGGCTAAAGAGGTTAGGGCTCTTCAGCTCGGAAAAGAGATGGATGAAGGGAGATATGATTGAGGTCTACAAAATCCTGAGTGGTGTAGAACTAGTAGAAGTGAATTGATTTTTTACACGTTCCAAAAATACAAAGACTAGGAAACACTCGAAGGAAGTTACAAGGAAACACTTTTAAAACAAATAGGATTAAATATTTTTTCACTCAATGAAAAGTTAAGCTCTGGAACTCTTTGCCAAAGGATGTAGTAGCAGTGGTTAGTGTATCTAGGTTTAAAAAAGGTTTGGACAAGTTTCTTGAGGAAAAGTCCATAGTCTGCTATTGAGACAGACATGGGAAGCAACTACTTGCCCTGGGATTGGCAACATGGAGTGTTGCCATGATTTGGGTTTCTGCCAGGTACTTGCAACTTGGCTTGGCCACTATTGAAAACAGGATACTGAGCTAGATGGACCATTGGTCTGACCCAGTATGTCTACTCTTATGTTCTTATTCAGAGATTATCAGGCTGTTCAGATGGATTTTTGGCCTGATACAATCCATATAGCAGCCAAATATACACAGATAGGCAAGTAATACATTCACTGGTTTCCTGTGAATGTACAGCTTGCTTTGAAACTTAGCAAGAGAAAATGATGGCAGATATTCATTCTGCCCATCCATATTAACTTCTGAACTCTACTATCCCTGCCTCTGGCTTCAGAGATCTTCCATGCTTTTTCCATACTTTCATGCATTTAAATACATTGCTAGTGTAAGTACATAAGTGTTGCCATACTGGGAAAGACCAAAGGTCCATCGAGCCCAGCATCCTGTTTCCAACAGTGACAAATCCAGGTCACAAATACCCGGCAAGATCCCAAAAATGTACAAAACATTTTATACTGCTTATCCCAGAAATAGTGGATGTTCCCCAGGTCCATTTAATAACGGTCTATGGACTTTTCCTTTTGGAAGCCGTCCAAACCTTTTTTAAACTCTGCTAAGCTAACTGCCTTTACCACATTCTCTGGCAACAAATTCCAGAGTTTAATAACATGTTGAGTGAAGAAAACTTTTCTCTGATTCGTTTTAAATTTATTACATTGTAGCTTCATCGCATGCCCCCTAGTCCTTGTATTTTTGGAAAGCGTGAACAGACGCTGCACATCTACCCGTTCAACTCCACTCATTATTTTATAGACCTCTATCATATCTTCCCTCAGCTGCCTTTTCTCCAAGCTGAAGAGCCCTAGCTACTTTAGCCTTTCCTCATAAGGAAGTTGTCCCACCCCCTTTATAATTTTCTTCGCCCTGCTCTGCACCTTTTCTAATTCCACTATATCTTTTTTGAGATGCGGCAACCAGAATTGAACACAATATTTGAGGTGTGGTCGCACCATGGAGCAATACAAAGGCATTATAACATCCTCATTTTTATTTTCCATTCCTTTCCTAATAATACCTAACATTCTATTTGCTTTCTTAGCCGCAGCAGCACACTGAGCAGAAGGTTTCAGCGTATCATCAACTACGACACCTAGATCCCTTTCTTGGTCTGTGACTCCTAACGTGGAACCTTGCATGACGTAGCTATAATTTGGGTTCCTCTTTCCCACATGCATCACTTTGCACTTGCTGACATTAAACGTCATCTGCCATTTAGATGCCCAGTCTCCCAGTCTCGTAAGGTCCTCTTGTAATTTTTCACAATCCTCCCGCGATTTAACGACTTTGAATAACTTTGTGTCATCAGCAAATTTAATTACCCCACTAGTTACTCCCATCTCTAGGTCATTTATAAATATGTTAAAAAGCAGCGGTCCCAGCACAGACCCCTGGGGAACCCCACTAACTACCCTTCTCCGTTGAGAATACTGACCATTTAACCCTACTCTCTGTTTTCTATTTTTTAACCAGTTTTTAATCCACAATAGAACACTACCTCCTATTCCATGACTCTCAATTTTCTCTGGAGTCTTTCATGAGGTACTTTGTCAAACGCCTTCTGAAAATCTAGATACACAATATCAACCAGCTCCCCTTTATCCACATGTTTGTTCACCCCTTCAAAGAAATGTAGTAGATTGGTGAGGCAAGATTTCCCTTCACTAAATCCATGTTGACTTTGTCTCATTAATCCATGCTTTTGAATATGCTCTGTAATTTTGTTCTTAATAATAGTCTCTACCATTTTGCCCAGCACCGACGTCAGACTCACCGGTCTTCCCAGATCTCCTCTGGAACCTTTTTTAAAAATCTGCGTTACATCGGCCACCCTCCAATCTTCCGGTAGTATGCTCGATTTTAAGGATAAATTACATATTTCTAACAATAGTTCCGCAAGCTCATTTTTCAGTTCTATCAGTACTCTGGGATGAATACCATCCGGTCCAGATTTGCTACTCTTCAGTTTGTAGAACTGCCCCATTACATCCTCCAGGTTTACAGAGAATTCATTAAGTTTCTCCAACTCGTCAGCTTCGAATACCATTTCAGGCACTGTCTCTGTTCCACACATCCACCACCCTTTCTGGTCTCGTTTCTGGAAAAAAACTGGAATCTTTATAAGTTGTGACACCTGCTGAAGGATCAATAAAAACCTCATTGTAGTACATGAGCTTTCGCAAGCTTCCAGTCCTCTTCTTCAGATGTATTATCTTGGGATGATCACTAACACAGAGTGTTTTTTTTCCTAGGAAAAATGATATTGTTACTCATACAGGGCACCTTGAATGTGCAATTCTGGTCATCACATCTCAGAAAAGATAGAGCAGAATTAGAAAATGTACAGAGGAAAGAAAATGATACAGGGGATGGAACAACTTCTTTATGAGGAAAGGCTAAAACTGTCAAGCCTCTTAAGACTTGTTAACTGTAAAGTCTCAATATCTTGATGTATAACCTTGGCACACCAGAACACACCTGAAGTCTCTTTCTTTTCTGAAGTTTCTTTTATTGAATAAATACAGATAATTTACTCACAGTCAGATGTTCAGAAGTATTGCCCCAGGTCAAAGAGACTCGGTAATTCTGAGAGCTGTATCAGTGGTTGTAGGTAGAAATCTGAGGAGAGGCAGCTTTATTGCAGAGGTGAGAAAATAGTTGAACAGGTAGAAGTAGCTCAGAGCTGGGTGACTGGAGAGTGCAGTATCTCATTAGGAAGATATGTTCAAGGTAAAAAACCAAGTTCGTTCCAGGGAGTCCAGCAGTACAAGTGCTGTCTGAAGCAAGATGGAGAATGCCTCATGGCGTGAGAGAAAGGGAGGTCAAGAAGGCTCACATAGGCCCAGGGAGGAGGAAGTAAAGAACAATGGGAACAGAGCCTACTACCAGGTGGCAAGGGTGGTCCTAGAGGACAGCCCTCGATTGGAGGGAAAGGTTATACCTGGCTGACCTTTCAGGACAGAGATAGTAAGGATGACCAGGAAATGATAGCAGGAAGATAAAGGAGCCAAGCTTGGCTGAGAAAGAGAGGAGGTCTGAGCAGCAGCACAAACCAATGGTAACAGTTCTTATACAGACAGGCAGGTGTGGCTGCATTGCCTGTGAACTACATTACACACAATGCATTGCTCACTTATCTTTGCAGTGAGAACTGCAGCAATGAAAATAGAAGTGAGAATAACAGCAAAAGCTTTGCAGCATCTCCCATCTCTCTCTCTCTCTCTCATTCCTTTCCATTTATTTATTTATTTATTTGGATTTATTTATTTATCGCCTTTTTGAAAGAAATCACTCAAGGCGGTGTACAGTAAGAATAAATCAAACATAAGCAATAGACAATTACTGCAGTAAAAACATTCAAATAACAATGCAAAGTATGGCGTGGAGGGGTATAATCGAGGGACACCCAAGTCTTGCTGAGGACGTCCTTGCAAAACGTTTCCATGTGTTCTCTTCCTCCTTCCATTCAGTATCTCCTCCTCTCTCCCTCTCATTCCTTTCCACCCAGCTTCTCCCCTTCATCCCGCCATCGAACATCTCTGCCTCACCTCTCCATCTAGCATCTCCCCTTTCTCTCTCTCCCCTTTGCAGCATCTCCCATCTCTCTCATTTCTTTCCATCCAGTGTCTTCCACTCCCCCTTACTTCCAGCCATCTCTCATCTCTCTCATTCCTTTCCATCCTGTATCTCCCCCTCTCTCTACCCTCCTTCCATTGCCGCCCCATTTTATTCATTGTCTCCCTCCTCTCTATCCTCTTCCATTCACTGACTCTCCAGGCTTTCCCCATTCCATCCAGTGTCTCTCCCTTCCATCTAGAATGTGCTCTCTCACTCCCCTTCCCTGATGCAGCCATGCAGGATCTCTTCTCCCCTGCCTCACCTGTCCTCTTGCTCACTCTCTCTAGCCCCCCCCCCCCCCCCAGTGGTGTGCTGGAGCTGGCTTGCACCGGCTCGCAAGAGCCGGTTGTTAAATTTTCTTCCGGCTTGCAAGCCGGTTGTTGAAAATAGTGAGCCGGCTCTGGCTTTCCTCCCTCCCTCCTCCCTCCCTCCGGATCCACCTCACCGCCTGCTTGTTTTTTGAATTCTTCAGGGCAGGCAGTCTTGCCTGCCCGCTTCCAGCGCTGACTGTCCTCCCTTGCTGATTCACGCTTTAAAAATGGCCACCGAGACTTCCAGAGGCGGCCTCGCGAGACTTCGGCTGAAGTCTCGGCGGCCATTTTGAAGCGCGAATCGGCAAGAGAGGACAGTCGGCGCTGGAAGCGGGCAGGCAAGACTGCCTGCCCTGAAGAATTCAAAAAACAAGCAGGTGGTGAGGGACCTGATCGGGAGGGAGGAAGGGAGGGAGGGAGGAGAAGAATTTGCGAAACAACTCGGGAGAGGGTGGCAGGGGGGGAAAAGGGAGTCGCTGCTGGGCATGGGTGGATGGAGGGGGTCGCTGGGTATGGGTGCATGCAGGGCAGGGGAGAGGAGGGTACACTGCTGGACATGGGTGCATGCAGGGCAGGGGAAAGGAGGGTCACTGCTGGACATGGGTACATGCAGGGGAGAGAAGGGTCACTGCTGGACATCTGGGTGATGCAGGGTAGAGGAGGGTTGCTGGGTATGGGTGCATGCAGGGCAGGGGAGAGGAGGGGAGAGAGGAGAAATGCTGGACATGGATGGAGGGGAGAGAAGAGTAAGGAAGGAGATGAGATGAGGGAAAAGGAAGAGAGGAAAAAAACTGCACATGGATGAAGAAAATAGGCAGAAGCTGAGGACCAGAAATGAAGAAGAAAGGAGGAAAGAAATAAATGGAAAGGAAGCCCTGGAAACGGAGTTAAGAGGACAGATAGCAGCAGAATCGGATACTGGGCCAGCATGATCAGAAAAACAGTCACCAGACAACAAAGGTAGAAAAAAAATCATTTTATTTTCATTATAGTGTTTGGAATATGTTCACTTTGAGAATCAGGTGCTCAACATTAAAAGTTTATATTTATTTATTTATTTACTTATTTATGGCATTCTATCCCACATTAAACATGAATTAGATTGGAACCTGGGATCATTTAATTTTTTTTCCTGGAGAGAGTAATGCATTGCCCCCCCCCCCCCCCGACTATAGCCAGCTCTGCAATTTTGGTGGGGGGGGGGGGGGTGCAGAGGTGGATGGGGGGGGGGTGCCGAGGTGGACCAGAGAGAGAGAGCCTGTTGTTAAAAATTTACCAGCACACCACTGCCCCCCCCCCAGCAAGGTTAGGGACACAGGCACCAAACTACTAGCTACTCCTCCCGGCTGCTGCTGTGGCAGCCTAGAGGAACCGCAAGCTTCTATGCTTTACCCTGCCCTTCTCTGCCTCTTGCTCACACTCTCCATCCCCCCCCCCCCCCCCGACTCTGCTACCAGAAAACAAAATAAAAACATGCATGGGGCCATACTCTTTTTTTTTTTTCATTTATTTATTTATAATTTTCAATATATACATCTTATCAAAGAAGCATAGAAACAATTGCAATAAAAAAAAAAAACCAGAAAAATTACATTCTTGAGATAAACTTAGTTATCTCATTGAATGAAATAATATTTCAAACATCGACCTCTAGATTGGAAATACCTAACTAGATCCAAGATACAAAATATCATTACAAAGGAAATAATATTTATCAGACGATTACACTCCCGAAAAACATTCTCTATCTATCATCCAGTGTCCATAGGGGACCTTAAACCTTAACAATGACATTCTCAGTCTCCTTAGAACATAAAAAGTCCTCGAGTTGTTTTGGCTCTGTAAATTGATAACTATTCTGTTGGTGAATAAAGCGACATATACAAGGAAATTTAAGGGTAAACGTTGCCCCTAAGTTTAATGTTCTTTGACGTAGAGCCAAGAAGGCCCTACGTCTAGCTTGAGTCTCTCTTGCGAGATCTGAAAAAATCCTAACTTTAGAGCCAAAAAACATTGAATCTAAATGTTTAAAGAATAACTTTTGTACCATCTCCCTGTCTATTTTAAGAGCAAATGTTACCACTGCTGTTGTCCTTTGGGTAATTATTTCTAAGGAAGACTCCAGGAAAGATGTCAGGTTCAGTTCTCCATCCACAACAGCATGGTCACCTCCAGGTTTAGATGGAATCAAAGTCTGAAGATAAGTTACCCTTGTTATGGGTGGGAGAGATTCACCCGGCATCCCTAGAACCTCCCGCAAATATCTTTTAACCATTTCAGTCGCTGAAAGAATGGGAGATCAGGGAAAGTTGACAAACCGCAAATTAAATCTTCTTTGCTGATTTTCAAGGTATTCCATTTTCTTTTTAACAAAGTTACTATCCTTAATTGTGGCTTTGTTCAAGTTCTCCAGCTTGAGAATTTTTTCTTCAAGCAATTTTGTTTCCGACAACTGTCAGGCATTAATTTGCTCCTGAAGCAACAGGGCTTTAGACAAAGTTTTTATTTCACCTGCACTTTTCAATAAAACCGTCTGCAATGAAGAATGCATTGAAAAAGTTAGGTCCCATAGTGCTTCAATAGTCACTACGGCAGGTTTCACCAATTCGATGTTAAACTCAGGAAGGGGTGAGTTAGAGATCAATTTTAAACCATCTCTCGTTGGTTGAGGAAAAGTTTTTAAGCTCTATCCTACCAGATCTTCCTCCTCACCCACGCGTTCGGTTGGGCTCCTTTCTTCGAGGGTCCTCTCCATTCCAGGCATGGGATCCAATGAATCACAAACCGCTCGCTCCCTTCCTGGTTGGGGTGGTGCCGCACGGACGTCGGGGCTCAGAGAAGCCCCGTCTGCACTGCTGACCGAGTTGTTAGATGCCGGTCAGATAGCAGGAGAAGATGTTGAACGGGGTCCCAGAGACACTCCGAAACTTTTCAACGTCGTCTGCCTCGAGAGGGGGGTACCAGTAGGGGTAACAGGAGCCTCCCTCACCTTTCCCCATATTATGGGAACTTTGGACTCCTCTTTTGGAGGTAGGCTTCAGAGCGCGTCTGAGGTAGCGTTCTAACTCGGCGCCATCTTGGATCCACGGGGCCATACTCTTGCTGCGTGAGCCACTGCTGGCTTCCCTCCTTTCTCCGGAAACAGGAACTTACATTATGAGGCGGGTGAGGGAGAAGGAGGGAGACCAGCAGCAACACGCGCAGCAAGAGTGCAGCCCCGCGCATGTTTTCATTATGTTTTGCCAAGGAGGGAGGGAGCGAGATGCAGGGAAGGAAAGGGAAGAGTGCGGAAGCTTGTGGTTCCTCCAGACTGCCAGGAGAAGAGAAGCTAGAGGTGGGTTATGTCTAATGAGATTTCAGTAGGGGCAGCTCGTTTGGGGGGGCACTGCCCCCTTGCCCCCCCTCAAACTGCGCCCGTGGCAGAAACCCAAACAGTAGCAACATTCCATGCTACCAATCCCAGGGCAAGCAGTGGTAGCATGGATTCTTGCTACTCTTTGGAATTCTGCTAGCTAATTGTCACCTGGATTGGCCACTGTTGGAAGCAGGTTACTGGGCTAGATAGACCATTCTTATATATCTCCAGACCAGGTGGAAATTGCTCATCCTATGGACTGATCTGTTGCCTCTCCAGTGTTTGTCTGAAGAACCTAATACAATTTAATGGTTATATAAATGTAATATAATAGACTAGACCATATAGTGCAGTGCTTCTCAATCCAGTCCTTAGGGCACACCCAGTCAGACATTTGCATGCCAAGGAGGCAGCACATATAAACCTATCTCATGCATATTCATTGTGGATATCCAGAAAACCTGACTGGCTGGTAGTGTCTGATGCAGGGTCTCAGTATGTTGCTGAATGCTGCTTTGACCCAATGTTGCCATCTGCCCTTGAAACAGTTGAGAACTATCTCCTCATTAAAGAGACTCTATCATGGTCATACCTGGGAAAAATATCAGGGGACTGTGCATCATATTTCTTCAGGAATCTATTTTAAGAATGAGATTATCCTGTCTCAGAATCATGTAATTCAATTTTACATCATCCATATGTGCTATATAAATATAGAATAGAATAGCAGATTAAGAAGCTGAAATGCTAAACTATGTGATTGCCCAGGGATTAACAGCCTCCTATTTTCATTTTTTTCCAGGGATGCAATGAGTTTTCTAGAAAAATTCCAGAATTTTTGCACATAGGCCCTATCTATGAAAAAAAATAAAACTTCAAGTTAGTATTTTGGACTCAGAGACTACCAGTCAACAGCTAGTCTTTATTATTTATTGCATTTGTATCCCACCTTATCCCACCTTTTTCCTTTCATTCCTATAGGCCAGTGAGAGGCAATTTTGGTTTTGGAGGGCTTCAATCTAGACTTATTTCCAGGATAGCCACCAAATATATGTGAAATATTGCAAACAATGGAGGCAATGCACACTATTTTATATCATGCATATTCATTATGGATATTCTAGGTTTGGGACTTATAAAGACTGGAATGAAGCATAGCAATGAACGTACTGTTAGTCAAAAAAAGGTATCACAAAGAACTTATTTTTTGACTGTTATTTCTATGTAGTTTTCAGAATAAATCTTGAGATCTATGAATTGGTGAGCCATGACTCAGTGAATACTTTTTCTAATTTTCAAAAGGAAACTTTGCTAGAATCTACTATTCCTTATAGCAGGGGTTCTCATCCCAGTCCTCGGGACACATCCAGCCAGTCAGGTTTTCAAGATATCCACAATGGAGGTAGTGGATGCAAATCTATCTCATGCATATTCATTGTGGATATCCTGAAGACCTAACTAACTGGGTATGTTATGAGGGCTGGGTTGCTTTATAGTAAGGGATCCCAGATCAGTCCTCTTGACAATCTCAGCCAGTCTGACTTTCAGGATAACCAATATGTATATCATGAGATAAATGCTGCTTTCATTCCATAGAAATTTATCTCATGCATGTTCATTGTAGATGTCCTGACAATCCAACTAGCTAGGTGCTGAACCATGTCAAGCTGTAGCTGTGCCTCGTGTGATTCACTTACTGGTGCTCCCCTGCCCAGGACACAATGCGCTGGGAGCAATGTTTGCACTCCTCCATATTTATGCCTTGTGTGTCTACACCTCTCACGTAGCCCTCGGTGCTGAACTGGCCAGGTGTATCCTGAGGACTGAGCCAGGAACCATTTATTTTCACTAATAAATTCTTGAAAAAGTGCCACAGTTTTGGAAATAACTTCCAAAATGCGGTACTTTTCCTCCCAAGAAATCCATGCTTTCAGCAATTATTCTATTTCGACTGCTCTGATCAGTTGGCATTGATTAGTTAGCAGTTATGCTGTGCAACATTTCTGAAAGGTTATAAAACCTGATTTGTGTTTCCATGCCAAAAAGCAACAGCTAGATCTATGACATTTTAATTAGCACTGGGGAATAGCTATTCAGGGTCTATGAGCAGTTTGGAAATTGGATATTCTCCAAATCCTTGCAACTGAATTTTGGATGTCATCAACGATGGGATGTTTAGGAATGTGCAAATAATTCTTTGGAGAAATTGGCAAGGATTACTGCCTGATGACTAATGAAGCTGTCGTACACTATTCTTTCCTGCTGTTTAATAATGCCATTGAAAGAGTCCTTTATGAAGATGTATTGTAATTCTACAGTGAAATAACTGGCATATACTCAAATGTAGCAGAAGCTGGTTTACATTGCATGCCATACACAGCTTAGTGAATGATTACTGTATTATATATTTTTTGTTTTTTTCTTTTTCTTCAGACCATCAGAGGTAGACCCAAGGCCACTTGTTGTTCACCATATCACTATTTATATATGGTGACAGGGTTCATACCCTTCTAGTCATCAGTCGCTGATGTTTATATATTCATAACGTTCATATATTTTGACAAATGTTTCTATTTTCAAAAATCTCTTATATATATATATATATATATATATATATATATATATATATATATATATATATATATATATATATATATATATATATATCCATAAGGAAATGAAATGAAATACCTGATATTGCAATTGTGATGAAGCAAACATCCATCTAATGCTTTTACTGATGTTTTCCCTTTTCTTCTCAGCACTATATACCATTACTGATACATTCAATGTGAAAAGATGACCCAGCTGTTTGTAGCTCCTTCCTTGCCCTCACCAATGTGGTTTAGTTGTGGGTAAGGGTGTCTGGTGATCAGAGAGCAAACATCGTCTATGCGCTACCTATGGTTATCTGAAAGTTTGTACTTGGCAGATCACTAGTGCTAGACAACATACCTATTATTTACACAACTCTGTGCTGTGGGGCTCTATGGTAAGGGGGGGAGAGGCTGGATGGGCATTTGTGTTCCTCAACAGAAATTCCCATCCAGCCTCCCCCCCCCCCCCCCTTACCATACAGCCATGTAGTTTGGAAGGAACAGGTGACCTTCTGTATGGCCACACTTATGATACATATGTACCAAAGTTTCTCTGTCACAGTTCACCTGTCATGCAGCCCAGATTGCTGCCTCCTCTCACATCAACCCCAGCATTTGATAATATGTAGTGCACAAAGAGAGACACACACATCCTGTTATATGAAAAATATGAAACCTGTGTATTAAAGTAAACCAAAAAAATATAACTATTATATTTATTGGTTTACTTTAATACACGTTTCATATTTACAATTTTTTCCTACTTACTATGTTTACTATTTACAATTTTTCCCCCTCCCCCCAAAAAGTCCTTCAAGGGAGGCCATGTCCTCCTCCCTGCATGGCCTTGTGCAGCAGGCTAATGAGCAGCACCAGGAGCAGCCTCTGTGCCCTGAAGTGCTGCTCGTTAGCCTGCCGCATCGCCAACACCTCCAGCCTCATCGCTGACACCTCCTGCAGCAACTGGTTTTGGCTATTCACTAATTGCTGCAGGAGGTGCAGTGTTGGGGCTAGGGATGGTGTGACGAAGGCTGGATGTGTTGGGCCCTCCTCCTCCTCAAGTGGAGGCATGTCCTGTCAGGGGTCCTCCTCCTCCTCCTGCTCCTGCTCCATGACCGATTCAGGCAGTCCTGCCTCCTCCTCCTGCTCCTCCTCCACCACCAGAGCAGGCAGTCCTGCCTCCTCCTCCTGCTCCTCCTCCTGCTGCTAGCGGCCTGTGTATGTAAAAGGATCGTCCTTGAGATCAGCACATTCAACATGGCTTGCATAGTGCAGGAGCAGATTGGCTGGCTGGCATAAGGCAGGAATGGGGAAAGGTGGAGTCAGTGGTGAGCCCTGGGCTAGACACATGGGGTGTGAGATGCATGAGATGACATGACAGACATCCACTAAGAGCAGGATATCAGGCAAGAATACCATGAAACAGTATCCACCCCAGAAAGGGGGATACAGAAGTGAGGCATGTCATCTCATTCATCTCAGAGGAGGTTAGTTGGAAGTTACAGCCACACTCATGGGAGGGTAGCAGCAACCTCAGGCCTTGATCTGGGACAGAGGTGTTTTGACTTACTAGTTGCCTATTAGCCACATGGAAACTGATATTGTATACGACATTTGCATTATTAAATAAATACATTTACAAATAAGTACAGGCGCCCTGTTTACAATTCTTACATCGAGCTCTGAGGCGCCATCGCACACTCCTGATTAGGTTGGGGCTGTCCCGCTGTATACAGCGGAACCGGCGTCTCAGGGACTCCAGGTCCCGCCAAATGCCAAAACGTCTGCAAGATACAAGTTTTTACACCAGGAGTCAGGGGATGGCCCTTCTTGCTTTCACAACACAAATTCATTTGGCAGCCAAATTGTAGAGACACACAACACTGCTGATTGGGGGGGGGGGGGGGGACATTACATTGGTACAGGTGATGTCATTGAGGTGGACATGAGGACAGAGAGTACCATTAATTGATTTGATTTGCTTACTTTATTTAATTTTTGTCTATTAGATTGTAAGTTCTTTGAGCAGGGACTGTCTTTCTTCTATGTTTGTGCAGCGCTGCGTACGCCTTGTAGCGCTATAGAAATGCTAAATAGTAGTAGTAGTAGTAGTACCATATGTGTGCAGTATTGTAAGGATGTGGGAATGTTTTTCCTTTCTAGTACATAGGTTCTATTAATGAATGTGGATGTGCACATGTCACTGATTACCCTTGAATGCAGACTACAGTTAGTGCTTACATTGCTGAGGGAGCTCTTAAATGTGGTGCTACAGGAGGGGGACCTGATAGCCCAGGAACAGTGGGGGTGGTGGTGAAAAAAGCAGTTACCTTTCCAGGATCTGTCGTATCTGTGTCCATGTTCTAATAGACCCAGTCCTGGGGGCAGGTGGTGGTGGTGCATGAAGAGCCTGTGCCGGCGCCTCAGGCAGAGCTGCACCAGGAGCAGACACTCCGCCAAACTAAAATTGGGTTCTCTATGGAGCGCCATGTTTCTCAGTGAATAACCATTGGAAAATGTGCATCGCCTTATATGGACGCCCGTGCGTGATGGACGTCCTTACATGCACAGTTCAATATATGGACGAGTCAGCACATGGACGTCCTGCCCCCATATATGATGGGTCAGCATGTGGACGTCCATGACGTGCATGGACCATCGTCACGTGTGCGGGGCCTTATTTGGATGAGTACGTGTTCATACTTGCGGAGCCTTCCTTATATAGATCATTATCAAGTGTGCGAACCTCTTCATATATACACAATAAAATATGTATGTTCCTTATATTTCCCATAGCTGCATGTTCCGCAAGTACAGTGCATGTAGTTGCAGACATCCAGGTATGGAAAATATAAGGAACATTCATAAGTGTAAAGTACAGTAACATGTTACTATACTTTACACTTATGAATGTTCCTTATATTTCCCGTACCTGGATGCCCGCAACTACATGCACTGTATTTACAGAACAACCAGGTACATTGGAGACGTCCAAAGTATAGTAATAAGGATGTCTTTCTCATAGAACCAGCGAAGGACGTTGATATGACAAATTGGCAAGTACAGTGAATGTTTTAGGGATGTCCTTTCGCGGTTCTGGAAGATAGGCGTCCTTTTTACTATACTTTGGGCGTCCCTGTCTAAGGAACGTCCATACTATTTTTTTGATTATACCTACCTGATTTTGGCTGACTTCATGAGGATATCCTAATTCATACTTTCGAAAAAGGCCCCTTCATGTCATCATTGTGCACCCACAAAACACTATTTAAGATGCTACAGTGCTAATAGTAGTTCATTGGGTTAATCAAAATTGCTTTCAATGAAAGATGTTGTAACTGATAAATTCAATCCGGCAATATAGTATGGTGGTAAACAAGAATAAGTCAGAAGACATTGGATGTATAAGATGGTTTAATGGATTGATGGTAATCTCTATTGAAGAATATGTCTGTGTGAGTTCAGAATTAGTTTTGTAAGAAAAGAACAATGCAACTACATTAGTTGAATATAAAATTTGTTTACAATAATGGTTAGCATTTATTATAGGTAAACTAGTGGAACCATGCCCGTTTCCTCAACAATGAAACGGGCCCTAGGAAGGCTGTCCTGTAAACTTTTTTTTCTCTCTCTCCCCTGCCCTCCCCTCCATGTACAGTGATTCCTCCCTCCCCTCCTCTCCATGTCCAGCGATTCTCCTCTTCCCTGCTCTCCCATCCGTGTCCCACAATTCTCTCCTCTACTGTCCTCCAATCCCATCCATGTCCATCAATTCTCCTCTGCCCTGCCCTGCCCTCCCCTTCCCTTCCTCCCCCTCTCCCCTCGATGTCCCGCAATTCTCTCCTCCCTTAGATTTGTGCCTGAACGTTCTCTGGATGGCTGGCACTGGCTTCCGTTCCATTCCATCCCTCCTGACGTCAGCTCGCCTCCAGCGTTCCCTTCCCTCTTAGTGTTCTGCCCTCTGACGTCATTACATCTTGACGCAAGGGCGGGACAGTGAGGGGGAATGGAAATGGAACGCTGGAGGCTGGCTGACGTCAGGAGATGTTACGAACCCAGGCAGCCAGACATGGAACGTTGGAGGTGCAAATTATTATATAGGATGTGTTACACATTAAGGCTTTTTGATGGGAGGGGGAGGCTAGGGGTGAGGGTAGTGGAGGGAGATAAAGGTAATAATGGAAAATGGATGATGGCGGTTGTTGTTATTGTGTTTTCCTTAGGGATTTTGCTGTTGATATTATAGTACTTGCAGATTATGCTTTTGTCATCAATAAAAATTGTTGAAACATAAAGATGCTTCAGTGCTAGATTCACACGCCTACACACAATGCATGTTATGTAGGTGCAAAGGTAACATCCCTTGAAACTGAACATAGGTGAGGTAGTGTTAGAGTGTGTGGGAACTTCCTGTAGTTGGTGAGCTTCACACTTGGTATATCTACAGTACTTTAGCTACTTCAACCTAGGTGAGTGAGGATGGAGGAAGTAGTAAAATGTGCCATATACATTGAGTGGAAACATCCTCAAAAGGGATCAGTAACAGTTGACAATCGCTACTGTGCACATATCCCAACTGTTAGCTCCTTGTTCTGTTGATGTATAAATGGTATGTGCGCCTATAGTATGGCATGTTAACCTTTAGGATGTGCACATTCAGGTCATGCCTTTAGACTCATGTTCCAAATAGCCTGCTGCTTGGGGAACTTTATATAGATGAAATGGCAGCTATTTGCAAACTGTGAGGAGCTTGTGACCTAGTTTGGCCACTATTGGCAACACGATTCTGGGCTAGATGGACCATTGGTCTGACCCAGTATGGCTATTCTTATATTCAGAACCAGTAAAGGAGGTTTTCACAAGAGCTGCTGTGCATGAGAGAATATCCATCCCAATTATGAATTTTCCAAACCATGACATCTTCTTTTCCCTCCTTAAAGCAGGGAAAGTGAAGTCACTGTGACTATGTTAGCAGAACCTGCCTTGGGGGTTGAACCCACAGAGCTGGGATAATAAAGCAGAGGTCCTAACTGCTAGTTAACTCAAAGTGTAGCTGATTTTTTTTCTCACAGCCGCATACCAAAGCCTCACTGAAACATTAAAATTGATGGAAGCAACTGGAGAAGTATTTGGACCAGTTTGATATATTTATTTATTTATTAGGATTTATTTACCACCTTTTTGAAGGAATTCACTCACGGCGGTGTACAGTAAGAATAGATCAAACATGAGCAATAGACAAGTAAAATATTCAAAAACAATATTAAGTATGGCATGGTATACTATTTACAATGTCAACACAATACGTAATAGAACAATATGAACATTATAATTATATTTATACTATGGAGAGACTTAATGCTATCCATCGGAAGACTAAATCTCACTAGAAGTAGATTTGGGGATCTCTTGAAGGATGTGGACTCTTTGTAACTGACGAGCAACTTCCCATCCTTTCCCTTTGCTTGTTTTGTGCGACTCCAATTTACTGATTTAGAATAAGGACAGTACCTTCTCTTGGTTTTTGTTTGTTTTTCCTTTGTCCTTATTTTGAGCTCTGGTTTATACACTTATAAAAATGGAAGTATTTGTTGTTGTTACCTTGGGGTACGTTATCACAATTGGAATTTTTATGCCTGTTTGCTTTTTGATGTATCTGTATGGTGCAAACGTTAATAAAGACTTCATATTACAGTAACAAATAATTCTGAAAATCAACAAATGACTTTCTGACAGAAGGGGCAGAACAAAGCAGTGTTGCTAAACAGCAGGTAGTGCACAACAAATGCAAGCCTGTCTCTGGGGGAAAATGTGAAGAAAATAAAAATGAGGTTTTAATGAATTTGTACTGCAACAGTCCAAACTTCATCCTTTTATGTGAAAAAAATAACAGAGCTATAGAAGTTCAACTATGTAAGTTTTTCAGACTACTTATGGACCCATGACATGTTGGATCTATTACTTTAATCACCTTTAACTAGACACAGTTACATATGCTTCAATCTCCATAGTGCCCAGGACTCTCCTTGTACTTCAACCCAGGGCCATAAAGCGAGGAATTCACCACCCCGTTAACATTTCTGCAAACCCATGTGTTTCATTAGTTCCTCAGAACCTCCAGCTCCTGCTACATTACCCTTATTTGAAGTAAGGGAACCAATAAGCACCAATATGATGGCAGGAAGGGAGGTGCACTAAATACGCTTGAGCGCATGGAACTGACAACCTGCAAGGGAGAAGGCATTATACAGAGACACCACATACACATTTCCCCCACATGGAGTTGGACAGCAACAAAGCAATATTCACAATCTGGGTTTCGGAGGGGTTTCAGTACTGAAACAATAGTGGGTGCAATTTTAATTTAGTTTGATCTTTCCTGCGCGTTTGACTTAGTGGATTATGAATTTTTATTGTCCATGTTGAGCAGTTCTGGTGTTCATGGGACCATTTTGCAGTAGTTTCAGGGTGTTCTGTGTCATCGATTCTTCCAAGTCAGGCGTGTTGATGATGTTTCGGAGTTCTGGATGCCACCCCGTGGAGTTCAGCAAGCCTTGCCCCTTTTGCCTACGTTGTTTAACATCTTGTTGCAGACTTTGGGTGCTGTCTTAGAGTAAGCTCAGCTGCAAATTTTTATATATGCTGATGATATTTCTGTGCTGTGTCTGGTCTTTGAAGATTGGAATGCAACTTATGTTGAAATTTTAAAATGTTTTGATTTAATTGAATCCTGGATTGTGGAACACAGGCTTCAGATAAGGAGAAGACAAGGATTTTTTGGTTAGGGCAACTAGACCACCCTTTTTGATTCTGCAACTTGACTGTTGGGGAGCATTGTTTTACTTTTGTGACAGTGTCTAGGTTATTGGGGGTGGAGGTGGATAGTACTTTTAGTATGAAACTACATATAAAGTTGTTAAATCTTTTTACCAATTTAAGAAACTTTGCCAAGTCAGAAAGTATCAATATTTCTGTGTTTAGAGTTGTTCAGACTTTGATATTATCCTGGATTGATTATTGTAATTTAATGTATGTAGAATGTACTAAATCCTCTGTGAGAAGTTTGCAGGTCGTGCAGAACACAATCATTTGGTTCATCTTCTCTTTGAATAAATTTGAGCCTCTGTTGCCTTATCATTTAGATTTACATTGGCTTCCTGTCAAGGCTCAAATTTATTTTAAGTTGGGGATTACAGTTTTTAGGATGCTGCAGGGTGAGGCTCCACCTTATTTGGTTGTTGCAAGGGATGTGTTTTTAAGAGGTAAATCAGACCAGTTGTGTGGACAGCTTTTATTATCCTTTACCTCAGTAAGGAAGGTTAGATTTTCTAGAATTTTGTCATCCTCTCTTTCTTAATAAGCCCCTACATTTGGAATTCTCTGCCATTGGAACTTAGGGTGTGTAGTCATTTTTATATCTTGTGGAGGTTGCTTAACACTTTTTTTAATCTAAGAAATATGTGGTAGGTTTTTAATTGAGTGGTTTATATTGGTTAAACTGTGTCTATTTTTAAGTATGTGATTTTGTAATGAATTGTATTATCTGAAAACTGTGTTCACTCTTTTAGTTGTAACCTGCATTGAATTATATTGCTATTTGAGGGCTACAAGTTCTGTATAAAATAAAATGAAATAAAATAGTAAACATTAGAAAGCTCTACATGCAGACCTGGGGTAGCTGCATCTCAGAAGCTCCAAACAGTGACTTCAATGAGGTCACAAGTTATTCTATTCTGATGGCAGAATAGCTCTCTGTCCAAAGTGCATGGTGCTGGTTGTGGGTTCAAGACTGCAGTGTCCAGAATTTGATGTATTACATAGGGATTGTGTGGTAATCATTATGGGGAGATTCCAAGCCATATGACCTCACATACTTTCAAATTCTGGAATTATGGAGCTGGCTGCTAGCGTGGCAATAACCAACGGAATGAGCACATAGCTACAGGCCACACGCAGCCGCAAAATGCGTGAGAATTGTTATGTATTAAGAATCAGTGTGGCAACTGGGTAGATTCTGTTACTGTGTCTCTCATTCCTTCTCTCCCCTGTGCACTAGCTGTGTTAGTCAGTCACAAGCTCTTCCTTACTTAATGGTGCATTGGCCAGGTGTACAAAAGCCAAAGAACCCTTGGTCTGATATTTATGGTCCCTCAGAGGTTCTTTTACAAATGCACACTAGCATTTTTAGCGTGCACTAAAACTAAGTATGCGCTAAACGCTAGAGACGCCCATTTATTCCTATGGGTGTCGCTAGCGTTTAGCGTGCCTTTGTAAAAGACCCCCTAAGTTTCCTTCCCACTATTGTCACTCAGGCAGAAGGGGCAGCCCTGGTTCTGGAAACTGCAAGAGCTTTCCAGCTCAAAAGTTCAGCTCCCTAACACTGGTCGAGGCACTAGAGGTCTCTGCTGAGCTGTGTCTAGTAAGAAGAATCTGACACAAGCACCCACAGGAGTTAGCAGAGGGAAAAAGGTATCACAACTTACATCAGTACTGAGGCAATATTATAAACTCTAGGCGCGGAGAACATTTAAAAGGACCAGTTGCACATGTAACCTGTCAAATATGCACAACTCATGATTTCATACAAGGCACTATTTGTACATGTAACATTTATATGCAGTGTGTTTGGTTTTTTTTAGCAAAAAAGGTGCCGGTAGTCAAATGTTAGGCCAACTTTCAGGAGTGGGGTGATCACTGAGGGACCCACCCCATAATAGCCAGGGCCCCCTGCAACCAGTCACAGAATATATGAAAAGGCAGAATTGGTGTGTAGAGCCTGAGTTCTATCATTAAAATTTGGGTTCCATGGGTCAATTTTAGCAGACAATGGAAAAGGTGCCAGAACTCAGTACCCCCAAGTACCCCCTCAAAAAAGCCCTGTTTATATGTATTGGATGGGTATGTAGTCCTCAAATTTTTGTTTCATTTAGCTTCTTTTTTTTTCTTTTTTACAATTATTATTTCATTTCAGGGGCAATGTCTTCAATAGTGTGCATTCTTTCCAACACGGGGGGGGGGGGGGGGGGGGAAACAAAATTTCAGGCTTTTTCCTGTTGTTTTGGGCTAAAAACAACACAGAGCGACATGAGAAATATTGACATTTCCCCATGCTATTTCAAATGAATGCACATTCCTAGTATGTGGCATAATGCAGTTTTCTACAGAGAGAAAGAAGGCATGCTATGTAAGAACATACGTTTTGCCATATTGATTCAGACTGAAGGTCCATCAAGCCCAGTAGCCTGTTTCCAACAGTGGCTAATCCAGGTCACAAGTACCTAGTAAGATCCCAAAAAAGAGTAAAACAGATTTTATGCTGCATATCCTAGAAATAAGTAGTGGATTTTTCCCAAGTCCATCTTAATAATGGCTTATAGACAGTTTTCTTTTAGGAAATTAGCCAAACGTTTTTTAAACCCTAGTAAGCTAACTGCTTTTACCACATTCTTTGGCAATGAATTCCAGAGTTTAATTGCATGTTGAGTAAAGAAATATTTTCTCCAATTTGTTTTAAATTTACTACTTAATAGCTTCATTGCATGCCCCCTAGTCCTTGTATTTTTGGAAGGAGTAAACTAGCGATTCACTTCTACCCATTCCACTCCAGCCAGTATTTTATAGACCTCTATCATATCTCCCCTCAGTCATCTCTTCTCCAAGCTGAAGAGCCCTAGCTGCTTTAACCTTTCCTTATATGGAAGTCATCCCATCCCTTTTATCATTTTCATCACCCTTCTCTGTACCTCTTCTAATTCCACTATATCTTTTTTGAGATGCGGTGAACAGAATTGCACATTGTATTCGAGATGAGATCACACCATGGAGCGATACAAAGCCTTTATAATATTCTCAGTTTTGATTTTCCATTCCTTTCCTAATAATTCCTACTGTGCACTACTTTTAAATGTATAAATAATCTATATTTTAAAAGGGTGATACATGGATACATCAGCACTTTCACCCACCGGCAATTGCATCTGCTCAAAATCAACCATAGTCCTTGTCTGACTTGTCCTTTCACACTTGAGGTCTGAAAACATGCTTAATGTTGGAGATTTGCTCATCTCTCTGTCTAGCAAATTCACCTGTCCAGGATAAAATTTGATTTGCTGAGCCAACGTTTGACCACCGACAGTAGTTAAGCTGCTTCAAATACTACAGAAGAAAAAAAAGCTATTTGTGTTATATGAATTGAATTTGAAGAAAAGTTCTAAACATGCAGAAAAAGGAGCTTCCAGTAATACTCTGGAGTAAGGTTATTTAAAAGTACAAATAGAGGGAAGGCTATAAAAAAACAATACATCAATGTGTTTTAATATTTTTTTTACACACAGTTAAGTTAGTACCACAAAGGCACTCTGCCTGATATTTGAAGCAATTTAAGTGGGCAAGAGAAGCAGTGCCACTGAATATTAGCTCTGACCAGCCATAAAAAAGTGGGCAGGTCAGGGGTGGTACAGGGGGTAGGCATTGGGGAGGAGCCAGCAGTTATGGGGTGCCGGCAATATTGAACTGTCCTAAATTCACCCACTTAACTATGCGACTGCCAGCACTGAATGTTGTCCGGGACCCGCATTAACTATTTAAAAGCTTTTTGGAACCCTCTGAGCTCCTCTCCCGTCCTCTCATGTCATCCTTCCTCTTTCTCTCAGGCTGTAACATTCAGAACCACACTCCCCTGGAATATACCCCCAACCTCAACCCCTCTGGGCCTACCTTAGATCCCTGGTGTTCCATTGAGGGAGATGGATGCAGGAGCGAATCTCACTTGCTCCTGCTCCCTAGTGGCTGTATCCTCAAAATGGCTGCCATGACCTCTCACGGCAGCCTCATGATACTGCAGTAGTTCTTTTTTTTGTGTGGGGGGGGGGGGGGAATGTAAGAGATTCTGGGAGATTCTAGGAGATTGAGTTCTGGGAAATTGGATCATGGTGGGGGTGGGTGGATATATGGGACTTTGATTTGTGGGGTTAGGTTAAGAAGCACATATGGGAGGGGGGGGTGAACCGCTGTGACATCCTTTATTTATTTTCTCTGGGTCCGCAACGCATTTCATGTAGTTCACGATAGTGTGGGTGCTCCTACGCTTGTGTTATCTGACGCTGCAAGTAATGCAGTGCCTGTACTTCATTACCTAACTGCCTTGCACAGTAAATACAGGGCAGATTCAGGACATACCCCTTGCATTTGTCATACAGACTTTGCACTCATTGTACGTTAACTTTGCAAAACTTACCGCAGCTTAGTTAAAAAGCCCCTTAAATTTTAAGCTCTTTAGGAAAATACCTATTGTACCTGAATGCAACAAAAAAGTTGACACTTAGATGCATTGATTGTGCAATACAAGTTTACATGTGTAAATGTTATCATTTACATGGGTAAATTACTGTGGTTTTTCCATTCAGGTATTCAACATGTATTTTTGTAAAATGTCTTCTCCTACCTAGATGTGGAGACAAATAAATGTGCACTCCTGCTTGTATTTTGGAAAGGTTCTACAGCAGCAGATTGTTTTTTTTTTAATAATACCAGAAATGTGCACATCCTCACTTAGAACATAGAAATCAGAACTGATAATTCCATCTAAAATGGAGCTGCACACAAACCACTATATCATTTACAGACCTGCATTACAAGTCAAACTACAAATGTAAAATACAATAAAAATCAAACCACCAAAAATATCAACACATACAGTTAAATCAAGGAAATAATTTACTAATGATTAACATATATTATCTGCCACAGGGCTCATAGTAATAAAATAGGCTCAGTGGCAGATAACATGCACTAATCATTAGTAAAAGACCCTCTTATGCAATTCCAGCAAATCTTGACTATAAAAATGAGCATTAAGAGGATATGGCTCACTGAGCTCAGATAAAATCACATGGCATCTTATCAACAAAGGATATGAGTCTGTGGGAACTCGTACAAAAAAATATGTTTTCAATATATAGGTCAATTTCCATCCAAGCCCGCATATTTGTCCCTGGGTACTTTTACCTGTGAACTTTGCATCAGTTCTCTAAAGGAAAGTAAGAACATACTTTCCCTTTTAAAATTTTCCCAGGAAAAAGTACCCATAGAGACTTGCACCTGCTTTCCTGCACGTACTTTTCTGTCTTAAATAACAAGCATAGTTTAAAAAAATGGAAAGCTATATGTTAGCATGCCTGTGTCCTAATAGCTTGTGATAATTCATTCATTAACTGCTTAACACACTTTTCAAAAGGGCCCTTATGAGTTTCAGTTGTTGTTTTGAAATTTAGGGTTTTGGGAATGTAAGTGGGGATTGGATGCGATTGTGATTATAAACTCAGGGGACTGTATAAAATGGAACAGTGGGGATTTGAGGATTAGATGGATTGACAGTGGGAAAACAACTGAGCAGAGATTAGGGAGGGCAGTGGAGACTAGGTGTTAGGTGAGGGGTATGATTAGGGCTCTGAAACTGACTTCTCAATGATCAAAAGTAAATGCACCCGCATTTACTAAGCGCTGATGATCAGAGGGCTCCAGTGTGAGTGTGCAAGAAATAATGCAGAGATCATTTAAATTAATTTAGATTTAAATGAGCTCTCTGGTATTCTGATTGATCAGAGCACTGCACTCTGATCATACAGGGCGAATAGTGCTTTAACCCTATATCAGCTCAAAGCTGGCATTAGGGTTAAGACTCTTCCTTCCCTGCTGGGCAGCCCAGACTGTTCTGGGGATCCAGTGGACTCCTGGACCCTCTAATAGCTGAGGCCCTAGTGGCCTAGTGCCTCCCAAGCATCCACACCCCCCACCCGGACAGCGACATGGGGGTTGGATGTCTGATGCATCTCTAGCCCCCCTACCCCCCCCCCCCCCCGACATCAGGAAGCTTGATAGAGCCTCGCACAGCTTTTTTTTTGACTGATGTGATATATATGTTCTCCTTGCTTCTCTACTTTGTTTCTTCTGTTCCAGATGCTGCAGTTGATCATTATTTGGTTTGGATTATAAGACATTCTCTTGTAGCTTGGGAGGCTCACCTGGTGGAGGAGCAACTTTTTGGACCTCACCTGGGACTACAACCTTGGGGGAGGGCACACTTTCATGGTGGGGTGACCAGGGAATGCACTGGCAGGACCTGGTCACCATACTTTGGTGTTTTAAAAGGCAAGGGAAATCTTCTATCCTCTTTCTGATCCATCTTGGTGGAAATGATGCATCATCATTCAGCTCTAAAAAGTTGATTAACTTGATCAAGACCGATTTTAAGAGTCTCATGGACTGATATCCTTACACCTCCTTCATCTGGTCTGATGTCATTCTGCATCCATGCTGTGTTGGGGACAAGTGCTGGACCAGAGGACTCGTGAAGCTCAATTGGCAAGTGGGCCGCTGGCTTGCTATTGGGGGGGGGGGGGCAACTAAATCAGACACATATGAGTCAATGCCAGTTGCCCAGGTTGGGGTTCATCTGTCTGATGTTCATTTGAAATGCTTATTAAATGATTTTCAGGAGGCCATCGAATATGTTCTGTGGTCCACAGCTTTGTTTTCTGGTGGGGTTGGGGGAGACTTGCCTTTCTGGTATTCCCCCTGTTGGGGGTACCCAAGCTAGAGTCTGTTCAAAAGGAGGTCCTTACAGGGCCCCAATATACACCAGGAGGTGAATGCTGGGACCAAGCACAAAATAAAGGCATGGAAGTCTATGCCTATATTTTTTTTATTTCTAGCTGCTATGGTGGAGAATTTACTTATAGTTTACATTTGTTGCAAAACAACTCCTACCTGCTAACGGCAGGCAGTCTGGTTTATAGTCTATAAATATTCTTTTGCACATCCTTTTGTTAGCTCAGGTTTAAGAATTTCCCCCAAACAAAGTTAATTCATTCTTCATAGAGTGAGGGGTCTATTTATGAAGGTGTGGCAAGCCAGCCTACAAATGAGATACCATGGTTTAATAGATCCCACATATATTTTATTTACATTAGTTTAACAGGAAGTCGAGCCATAGCCCCTATTCATCTATGGACCAAACTGAAGATTAAAACACACACACTCACATATCATGTGCCTGACCTGCTCTCCTCCTTCCAACAGAGTACAACTGTAAGTCCACTCAATTTTCAGCCAACCTAGAACCCACCCTATGTCAACCCTACCTAACTGATGTCCATGGATCAGGTGTTACCCAATTGCCCTCTAACCCAAAATTCAAAACAGTGCTGACTGACCCACAGTTTGCTATTACTCCTACTCCTGAAAATCATGGTTTCATTTTAGGCAGGAGGAGGAGGAAGTGGAGATGGGGATACTAAAGGGTGCTTGAATTTGCTGAAACTTAAGGGATTGGTTTGAGAGGGGTGGGGTTGTTGGACTCTTGGGATACTGTAGGGGATGAGAGGTTATGACTGAAAGGGGTATGGGGTAAAACATCCCCAAACCAGGTTTTTTTTTCCAACTTTACATTTGGTCATTTTTTTTTGGGGGGGGGGGGGGTATCCTATGGATCACTTATAGCCCTTTAAATGCACCAGCTGGGAATCTCAGATAGCACTGGAAGGCCCATCTTATCCTGTTGATGCTTATAGAGGAAGGTTTTCTGTATTTAGTGAGGGGGGGAGGTTGTTTTTGTGAGCAGTGCTGTTTGTGCAAGTTTATTTCTGTTGCACCCAACTCATGCAGAAATAAGGTAATGTGTAAAATAGCTATAAAACAATAATGTGCAAAATCAGCAAACGTATTTACCTTAGCACAGCTGAGTAGGGAAAAAAATGAGCCTTGAGACAGCTATATGTATATTTTAAAAATGTGCACTTTTTGTTACCTTTAACAAAAGTATAAATTCCCTGTTTGTAAAACCATACATATTAAGAAACAGAATGTTTCCACACCGTCTAAGGTTAAGTTTCACTTTTTTTGTGCTACTTATGAACTTGAATTACAATTTATATTGCTTTTGCCCAGTAGTTTCTTCCTCCTCTAGGCTTTCAGCTTAATCAAAACTGGCTTCCAGTGAGCCATAAAAGTCCCAAGCCTTCTCTTTTGATGACGTTTATTTGAAATTTACATTCCAAAGGAAAAAGTAACCAGTAAGTAAGGAAACTGAAGAACAAAAAGAACTTTCAAAGGCAAGACACTATGCTGTTACTAATAGCCCACAAACTGAGGAGAAAACCTCATGGCAAAATGAGGAAAATAACAGAAAAGCCCATCCACAAATTACACCTGAAATATTATATCTCTGCTAAACCCTAACTCTCAAATATGTACCCCTTAGCAGTAAAACAATTACCCTTCCCACTTATTAAACTACATCTCTAAGTGCACTAGCCCCCTAATTCTATAAAAGTTGCCAAAAATTGGTGTGTGCAATTTAATTAAACTAATTAGCACCAATTGGCACTAATTAGATTTAATTGGAATATACGTGCATACATTTAGGCACAAGCAGGGGCGTAGCTATGGGGGGCCATGGGGACCTGGGTCCCAGCAAATTATGTCCGGGCCCCTGGTTTGGCTGGCAGGGGTCCCCAATCCCCCCAGCCGAAGCCTGCTCTGCTCTTCTTGCTCCTCCTGTCCTGTGCACAAACGCTCCTTTACGTGAAACTGAGGAGTGTCAGCGTGCACAGGACAGAACAAGAGAAGCAAGAAGAGCAGGGCAGGAATGCTGCTGCGCCAGAGATGGTGCTGAGGAAGCCTTCAGCTGGTGGGGGTTGGGGACCCCCGCCAGCAAAGGTATTTGCGAGGTGAGGGGGTGCGAGGAAGCGTGAGGCGAGGAGGTGAGACGAAGCGAGGTGTAGCAGCACTCAAAATGTGCCCCCAACCTTGGGCTCTGGCCCCCTCCCACAGTAATATCTGGCTACGCCCCTGGGCACAAGTTGAAAAACGAGGCACAGAAATGGGAGGGTCATAGGTAGAATGGGGCTTTTCCTTACATTTATGCCCATTATTATAGAATGAGGGGATAGCACCTAATTTAGGCATGTACATTTGCACCATGTTTCCATTGGTGCAAATGGCTACACCTAAAGTTAGGTGTGATTCTGAGGCATAAGCACTATTCCATAAACTGCACCTAACTTTAAGCATGGCTTATAGAATAGCACTTTTTTTTGAGCTGAGTTTTTCAGCACCATATATAGAATTCACCCCATGTGCTGTAATATAAGGTAGCATGTAAGTACATTAATGGCATAACTACATGGGGAGGTGTACATGTGGGCAGAGCAAAGGGGGGCCATGGGCATGTCTCCCACTTACACACGTAACTTAGAGAATACTGTATGTTATGATCATGACATGAACCTAGGCATAAACAAAGAAAGGGAGAGGGTAGACAAATGAGGTTCCAACACAAGGATATTTATTAACATAAAATTAACTCTAAACAAGTACATGAAAGTGACTCGACACATTCTTGCATTTTGGCGCTACACGTGCCTAGACACTTTTGTAAAAATAAACAGTAAAAAAAAAATAAGAACCAACACAACATAAAATCTTAAAACTATAGACATACATTAACTATTTAACTATGACCATTAAAAACCAATAAACATCTAAAACAAGTCACACTCATAAAACTACTGTAAAAAACTGTAAATAAAATACATATAAATGCTCAGTAACAATGAAAATAAAATTGTTTAATTAAAAATAAAACATAATATATAACATACCAATATGAGTTGATACCAAAAGAATGGCCAGCATATAATCCAAGGTAATTTACAAATAGAACAGGTTTTTATTTTTTTACAGTATTGTTTTTTTTATGAGTGAGACTATTGTTTTAGATGTTATTAACCCCCCTGTTTACAAAGCTGCATGGCAAAGTGAATGGGCTGTGTCGGCATTACCGCACTGACAGCTGCTAGCGCAGATTTGTAAATGGGGCTTATTTATTTGTTTTAATGGTCATTATTAATGTATGTCTATAGTTTGCATATATTGCACACATATGACTTTATGTTGGTTCTTATTTTTAACTGTTTATTTTTATAGAAGTGTCCAGACTCCTGATGCAGACATGTACCGCTGAAACTCAGGACTGCGTCGAGTCATTTTCATGTACTTGTTTTGAGTTGATTTTATGCTAATAAATATCCTTGTGTTGGAACCGCATTGGTCTACTCCCTTTTGTTTGTTTTTTTGTCCTTGTTGGTGCATCAGGGGGTGCCTTCTTTTTGTTGTACCTAGGCATGCCCATTTACACCTGTCACTGACAGCATAAGTGGCTTGGGAAGACATTGGGGGCAATTTCATAAAGGTTGTGAAAATCTGGATGCTAAAATGCAGGGCACTGAGCATGAATTCCGTAACGGGATCTGGCCACCTAGATTCTGTTTAGAATAAAGTATGTCAGCATTTGTGCACCATTATTTAGGCACTATTATTTAAGCCATGTATTATTTAAGCCTGTACCTTTTATCCCTTACCTCTTAGTTGTTCTGTCTGTTTGTCTGTCCTATTTAGATTGTGAGCTCTTTGAGCAGGGACTGTCTTTTTCGTGTATGGTATACAGTGCTGCGTATGCCTTGTAGCGCTATAGAAGTGATAAGTAGTAGTAGTAGTAAAAGGTGGGCATAGATGTTAGCACATTAATGTTGCACTTCAGTATTCTACAAGTTGTGTGAGACCTGTTCAGAAGGAATGAATCCTCAGAAGCCTAGCGGAGATTGGGTGGCAGAGCCGGTGGTGGTGGGCGGGGCTGGTGGTTGGGAGGCAGGGCTAGTGCTGGGCAGACTTCTACGGTCTGTGCCGTGAGGATGACAGATACTAATCAAGGTCAGGTATACACAAGAAGTAGCACAGATGAGTTATCTTGTTGGGCAGACTGGATGAACCGTGCAGGTCTTTCTCTGCCGTCATCTACTATGTTACTATGTATAAATGGTGCCCAACTTGGAATGCAGTTTATAGAATAGCACTTAGTGTGCAATTATTTTTTTTGTGCCCAAATTTGGACACCATTTACTGAATTTAGTCCTAAGCTTATATAATACTGCTTAGTACCCAGCTGACACTTTCATACTTGTGCTAGTACTCTATAATCTTAGTGCACAAATAACATTTACATTTAGGTGCTAAGACTACAGAATTAGAAGGATATTGCCTTGTGACGCTCCAAAAAGTCAAAGATTCTGCCTTATTCAGGCCACACTTACCATCAACTTTTTTACCACATTATTTGATAGCAGCATTTTTTTAAAAGGCAATATTTTCTGCATTAGGGATATTCAAAATCCCTTTCAAATAGATTCTCAAAAGGATTTCTGGATAAGAAACATAAATTCTTGGCCTGTGACTGATTCTCTAGAACTTCTAGCTTGTGATATAAAATCGAGCTGTCTTTAACTGCAGCCACACCAGTGGCCTACAGTGTTGGCAACTGAGGTTAAAGAAAAACAGTCCTCTACTACTACTACTACCTATTTCTATAGTGCTACTAGATGCTGTACACATTATATGCAGGTACTTTCTCTGTCCCTAGAGGGCTCAAAATCTAAGTTTTTGCACCTAAGGCAATGGCAGCGCTATCCTCCTTTGCAGTAGCGTAGCCAGACCTCAATTTTTGGGTGGACTGGGTGGGCATGACCCACATATTTCCTCTCTGTCCATCCCCCTCCCAAAAAGATAAATACCTGGGCTGGCGGGGATCTCCGGGCCCTGCCAGATGAAGAATCTTCTGGAGGCCCCCAAGGCTTGAGAAGTCTCATTCCTGCGCCAGTCACCAGCGTGGTGGGAAGCAGCATTCAGCAGCGTTGCCTGCCTGCCTGCCTGCCTGCTAAAATAATTTGTCTCCCCAGGCCCCACTGCATTTAGTTCTTCACCCGTCGCAAAGCGCAGCCGTTCGCACAGGCAGCTCCGCTCCCCTTTGCCGCATCCATCCGGCCCGCTCTGATCCACTTCCTGTAGTGGATACGTAGGGCTAGATGGACGCGGCAAAGGGGAGCGGAGCTGCCTGTGTGAACGGCAGCGCTTTGCGACGAGCGAAGTAAATGCAGCGGAGCCTGCAGAGACAAATTATTTTAAAAGGCAGGCAGGCAACGCTGCTGAACGCTGCTTCCAGGACCCGGCGGAGCCACGGGAGAAAAGGCAGCGACAGCAGCAGGATTTTGGATGGGCAGGCCTGGAGGGAAAGTGGCTGGGCCTGGGCCTGGGCCTGTCCAGGCCCACCCGTGGCTACGTCCCTGCTCCTTTGGCTTTAAAACTGAGACTCTTCCTTGAAACTATGTCATAGGTTATCTCCCACCTCTGACCATTTTAACTGCTAGGGAAAACCTTCAAGCCAAGTTTTAGGAAATGCAACACTCTCACCCAGACTAGTAGCTAAAGGAATGACAAATAGTGCAAGACCAGCTGTTAGATCCACTGCCCTGTCATGACTGTTAGTGTTGGAGGTCCTTTGGCATCCCTTTTAATCACAGAAAGGTGTGGTCACACCATGGAGTGATACCAAAACATTATAATAATCTCAGTTTTGCTCTCCATTCAATTTGCTTCCTTAGCTGCCACTGCGCACTGAGCAGAGGGTTTCAATGTACCAGAGATGACACCCAAATCCTTTAACTGGGGGATACAAAAGTAATCACTCTTCCCCATTCCTTCACAAAAAACAGCAACATCTTTAAATATACACTAGAATTCAATAACAGTAATAAAACAGTGAAGAACCAGGCCACAAGTTTATTACTAACCACTTAGGTTTTGCTAGGTTTTTGCCACTTGTTTCAGCCAATTTCTATGCATCATTGCACAGGGAAAACCAAGTACTAAAACCCTAGCTTAAACTCATCGTACAATTTTGTCAGATATTAGGTTTTTCCTTGGGGGTGGTCAAAGTTGTGCTAGTCCTATGTTAGCTAACACCCAGGGAAGGGTGAAAAGCACAAGCATAGCAACTACACATAATCAACAACTTCAAATGCTACCTACCAAAATACTTGTTTCATTTGTATCCCACATTTTCCCACCTATTTGCTGTTTTTTTTCCCTTAAATTTTGTTTCAAATACAGCATCTGAACTGAGTCGGCAGGGCAGTCTTGCAGCAGGGAAAAGGCTGGAAAGATCCCCCCCACACCAAGAAGGGGCAGTTCAATAAGGATCATACCACCAACCTTTTCTTTCATGCATAGAAACAGGATCTTACACACAGCAATTTTGTTGTAGCAAAAATAAATGGAAAAGACTCGGAGCTCTCGAATAAAAAACAAGAGGCACTTGATCTGCCTACTGAGATACGAACAAAGTAAAAGCAGATCACATCCAAGATACCAAAACAAGTAAATAAAAAGTGGTTTATTAAACAGTTAATAAACCACTTGCTTTGGTATTTTGTATGTGATCAGAGAGTTCTCTCACTGTACGCATACAGCAAAACTGCTGCTAAAACCAATGTGAACATACACAACTCCTCCACATATATTCAGAACTGTCTTACAATATCTGCTGTTATGCTACTATCATGTTTCATCATTATCATGTTGCCCAAGATCCTTCTGTAAAACTAAGTGTCTATTTTCTAGTATATTTCCACTATTCATGATGTATTGTAAGCACATTGAGCCTGCAAAGAGGTGGGAAAATGTGGGATACAAATGCAATAAATAATAAAAAAAATAAAAATAAATAAATGTTCTCTTAAAATAGTCACTATCCGTGTATGGTAGTGTACTGCTCCTAGGTTTTGTTCCCCATTAAAAAATGAGGTAATACTCCTAGTGGTGCAGTGTGTAGAGTGGGTGGTCTGTGCTGAGGGAGACGCCCTCTTGCTGGCTGGAGGCACTTGCTGCAGCTGGACGGAAGGCGGCCTGCAGCCTCCACTCGACCCAGTTATTCATTTCTCACTTGAGTGCACTTCTTTAGTTGCCTTTCAACTGTCCACTTTATATTGGCTTCATTACACAACCGCTCTGTTTGTAATGTAAATTCCGAAACTCAGGGAAGTTTTTCTTTTGGCCTTGTCTGCGGAAGAATACCGAGAGGTATTCAAAACGTATTAACACAAATCAATGGTGCCACTAAAAGCAAAATCTCCTTAGCAACATAATCTTAATTGCAAAAGGAGAACTGAGAGCATTTAGCAAAACAGAGGCCCTCATGGAACAAGCATTTGTCTGGAAGAATGCAGCACAATACCTCGAAGAGATTTGGAAGAAAATGTGAAATGAACTCACAGTGAACAGTTACTCTTTTTTTCAGAAAGTACACAATTGGCTACATTAAATCTATCATGAGCTTTTCTGCTAAGCAACATTGTATCATACCTCTTTTGCAAGCTGAAATTACAGCACACTGTGCTTTCCATTTAAAAAAAAAAAAACAAAAAAAAAAAACCCTGTAGCATTGAGAAAGCCAAAAAAAAAAAAAAGACCCACCAAGGAAACCAGGGTACTCAAGGACTAAGGGGAGGCCTTTTTTAAAATTATACATATTATTGCAGATCAGAATAAAAGGTGAGATCATTTTTAATTTTGTTTTATTTTCTAACAGTGCCTCTCTATATACATATACAAAGACAACTTTAAAAAACTAATTTCCTCCTACAATTGTTTTCTTACATTAAAATCACTGAAATAGATTGACATTAAATATATGATAAATGGAACAGCTTCCTAACTTGGTGTTTGGAGGAGTATTATTGGAAAAATCATGTGGTAGGATTTTTTTTTTTTGTATAGTAGAATGCAGTGGGGAGACAAAGGAAACACCCAAAAGGATCCTTATGAAACATGGCAGAAAGCTGTTTCACCCAAAACCAGTGTAGTGTAAATGCAGTCATCAGTACCTACATAAAATCATTAACAACTTCTGTCAGAAAGTTGCAGGGTACACATGAACACTCCACCCTGAGATGCCACAGCTAACAGTGTTCACTTGAGGTCATCAATTAGGTAGGATTAGGTTGGCACATTGTCTTAGAGAGAGGGAGGTTGGCCAAATGCTCTAGAGCCGGCCAACAGCAAATGGGTCTCCCTCCAATAGTTGTGTATTTATATTTCCTTTCATTTTACCATATGAAGGGAAGAAAATCTGCCACTAAAAAAAAAAGGTTATGCATATATCTAGGACATTTCTCCCTAGTTTTAAGCATTCACTCTTTTTATAGTATAGTGAACACCAGTGGATTCACTTAGAATAAAGTTAGTACAGCAGCAACATTCTAAAGATGGAATATGTTCAGAAATCAAATATGAAATATAGAACATGGGTTTAGGTGAGATTGGAGTATCTGCCCCAGACTGAAGAGGTTAAGATGAAGAGGTGTTGATGCCCCTGTATAAGTCGTTGGTGAGGCCCCACGTGGAGTATTGTGTTCAGTTCTGGAGGCCGTACCTTGCTAAGGATGTAAAAAAAATGGAAGTGGTGCAAAGAAAAGCTACGAGAATGGTATGGGATTTGCGTTACAAGACGTATGAGGAGAGACTTGCGGACCTGAACATGTATACCCTGGAGGAAAGGAGAAACAGGGGTGATATGATACAGACATTCAAATATTTGAAAGGTATTATTCCGCAAACGAACCTTTTCCAGAGATGGGAGGGCAGTAGAACGAGAGGACATGATATAAGAGTGAAGGGGAGCAGACTCGAAAAATATCAGGAAGTATTTTTTCACAGAGAGAGTGGTAGATACTTGGAATGCCCTCCCGCGGGAGGTGGTGGAGATGAAAACGGTAGCGGAATTCAAGCATGCGTGGGATAAACATAAAGGAATCCTGTGCAGAAAGAATGGATCCTCAGAAGCTTAGCCGAGATTGGGAGGCGGGGCTGGTGTTTTGGTGGTGCGGCTAGTTCTGGGCAAGACTTCTACGGTCTGTGTCCTGAAAATGGCAGATACAAATCAAGGTAAGGTATACACAAGAAGTAGCACATATGAGTTTATCTTGTTGGGCAGACTAGATGGACCGTGCAGGTCTTTTTCTGCTGTCATCTACTATGTTACTATCTTCATATCAAGCTCTGAATTTCATGTTTGTACAAAATTTGTACTACAAAAAAACCCCCCAAAAAAACATTATGGCAAAAATTTCCCTTCCTTGCTTTTTCTAGTGAAACTTGCCAGTCTCCTGCAAACACAACAAAAACAAATGAACGTCAGCAATTCTAATGGCCTCAGTGAAGGATTCTCTGGCTCCAACCCACTACATGAAATGATGCAGGCCAGTGATCCCGAATTACCCTAGTAAGGAGATCAGATTAATCACAGACTTGAACATACTACTTCAAGATCAGGTTTGAAATATGCACCACACAGAGCAAACAAAAACAGAATGGTTAACAGGTGGATATGTTAATACCCTCTTTAGCAGCCTTTCAAACTTTTCATTCTGGCCATATCCAGAGCCAAGTTCTGCAACATAACAAGAGAGATGATTTTATTAAAAAGTAAACTGGCTCAGCTGTTAGATTATTACTTCCACCACTTCTTACAGAGGCCCAAGGAGGAAAGGGTGAGCATTCAATCAATAGGGATGTGCAAACTACAGCAGATTTTGGATTTCTGCCCAATGTAAAATCTGCTTTATCTAGGATGAAATATGTACAAGTGACAAAACTTTTATGGTGGCATGTGTTCTCAAGTCCATGTATGTTCATTTTCTAAATACTATAAAGATACATAAAATCTAAGCATATCTACATGCCCAACATTCACTTTCTAAAACTTTCGTTAGGAAATAACAGAGCTAACCACACTTTCTCCAAAGGAAACCACACAATGTGACAACCCTTAGCAAGCCTTTCTTTGAGTAGCCTCAACATTCTGGAACACATTCCCAGAAAGTCTTGCATTACGTTAGGCAAAGCCTCTCTCTACTTCATGAAGCAGGTGAAAGCCTGGAATTTCTTCTAAGCCTTTAATGAAAGAGGCAACTAGTTAGCCATACATATGAGGACTAACAAACATTGGCTGTACATGCTGCAGCAGGACATACTTACCATGACTGAACCTTAATTTGAGGAAAAATTGTCACCTTTATCTATTAGAACTCCTGTTACTATATCTCGACATGCCTGTTATGTTCCCATCTCCACTTATCCCCTTTGCTATTAACAAGTTTTAATGTGCATTGTGTTGACATTGTAAAGGTGCACATTATAGTATAGTTTGCAGTTGAATGTAAATATGAATATCTTGAAACAGACACTAAATACATTCTAATAAATAACTGTATGGAAAAACTGACCCTGCCCTGGAAATTATATAAATTCTCCATAACTATAAAGGGCTGCAGACTTTACATCTGCTTTTTGTATAGGGGTAGTTCAGTGGAAAATACATATGTGCTATTTTCCTCCATGACTTATAAACACTCCTAAAAGAATCTTCTTGTAGCCCAGATAAAAGTGTGCATGCTGTGGAAGACCATTTGTCACGTTTGCTGGATTTATGAAGGCAATTTTTAGATACCGATTTGCTTGAGTAAAATGGCTATTTACCCATGTTTTTGCAAACTGCCGTCACAGTAAAATCAGAGCTGCCAAACTGAGGTCCAGTTGAATGTAATTCGAATGGATACCTCCAAATTCCAATCTTAGTTGTATATTCTAACTAAATCAAAACCCATTTCCCTAAAAGGCCAGAGGATTACCATATTATCTATTTTGCAATTTAAAATGAAGCTTGAAAAAGAATACTAATACAATTTTCAGGTAAGCAAACCTCCCACTTTCAAAAGCAGTAACCATCACTTCTGACAGTGCACGGACTTTCAAAGCAGTGTTCCATAGCCTAGTTTGGAGGCAAACGGATATCAGTAACAAAAATACATACGACTGATTTGGATACACTAGAGACTCAGTATATGTAAATGTCTCACGCATAATATTCACCATAAAAGTCCTGAAAAATTGAACTCAATAAGTGTGCCACCAGGAGAGGATTAGCAAACACTGTTCTAATACAACCATGAAGGCTCCAAGTTCCAAGCAAACTTCATTGGTCCCAATATTGTTAACCACTTTCTCCAACAAATTAAGGCCTCTATTTGGAAAGACAGAGAGATGTACAGTTATAGAAAAACTTTCCTTGGTGTAGAATCAAATATTTCCCAGCCCAACCAAGTGTCTTTATATATGATTAAAAGACAGGAGATTCTTATATCCAGTTAATTATCTGGCTCACAAATTTGGAAAAACAGAACTCGACATACCAGCAACATGTGCTTGCTATTTTATTCTTTTGTACATAACTTATTCTCTCAATGTATTCTGTTAGAAAATTAAGGCATTATTTCCATACAAAAGCTTATATTTAATAAAAAAAAAACAAAAAACAAAAACACCAACACACTTGATGTTTAGCATTGATTTCGCAAGTATTTTTATTGGTTGCTGAATACATACAGCTTGAGAAATGTTCAGAAAACATTTGTACTGAAATTCATTCCAATCCTGGATCAAGTTAGGACAATTAAAATATTGATGTTTTAAATTAAATACAATATTAATGTCATTTACTATAAGATGTGCATAAGACCAATATGTATATATACAGTGCACTGTAGCTCCATTACAACTATTGTCTGTATTGGCCCTCGAGGTTTTCAATGAGCTACTTGGAATCAGTACAAAACAATGCTCAACAAGTTGAGTCACCCTGCTTTCTCTTCTTCAAATAGATGGCATAAGTTATACATGACAACCAAGGGTTTTTTTTTTTTGTTTAGTTGTTTCTTGTTGAGATCGCCTAAATGTAGTAATGTAAACACTATTTATTGCTTAAGCACACTTTCACAGATTATCCCATTAAGAGACTTTCTTGACAGAACATGGAACTGGAAAACCAACTTAAACTATGTTTAAGCAACTTAGAGGGGCATAATTGAACTGGGCGCCCATCTTTAAGGGTGTCCCGACGAAGGGGCGGGGCATCCCATATTATCGAACAAGATGGGTGTCCATAATTCGTTTCGATAATACGGTGGAGGACGCCCAAATCTCAACATTTAGGTTGACATTAGAGATGGCCGACCTCTGTTTTCACCGATAATGGAAACCGAGGACAGCCATCTGAAAAACGAACAAATCCAAGCCATTTGGTCGTGGGAGGAGCCAGCATTCAAAATGCACTGATCCCCTCTCACATGTCAGGACACCAACCAGGCACCCTAGGGGGCACTGCAATGGACTTCACAAATTGATCCCAGGTGCACAGCTCCCTTACCTTGGGTGCTGAGCCCCTCCAAAACCCACTACTATACAACACTACCATAGCCCTTAAAGGGTAACAGGGGGCACCTAGATTTGGGTAGTGGGTTTTGGGTGGGTTTTGGAGGGCTCCCATTTACCACCACAAGTGTAACAGGTGGGGGGGGGGGGGGGGGGAATGGGCCTGGGTCCACTTGTCTGAAGTGTACTGCAGTACCCACTCAAAACTGCTCCAGGGACTTGCATAGTGCTGTGATGGAGCTGGGTATGACATTTGAGGCTGGCATAGAGGCTGGCAAAAAAAGTTTTTTTAATTTGTTTTTTTGGGTGAGAGGGGTTGGTGACCACTGTGGGAGTAAGGGGAGGTGATCTCCGATTCCCTCCGGTGGTCATCTGTCAGTTTCGGCACCTTTTCGAGGCTTGGTCGTGAACAAAAAGGGACCAAGTGCCAAATGCTTGTCAGGGATGCCCTTTTTTCCATTATTGGCCGAGGACGCCCATCTCTTAACCATGCCCCATCCTGCCTTCAGTACATTGCCGACACGCCCCCTTGAACTTTGGTCATTCTGCGACAGAAAGCAGTTGGATGCCCAAAATCAGCTTTCGATTATGCCAATTTGGCCGCCTTTAGGAGGACGCCCATTTCCCGATTTGTGTCGGAAGATGGGTGCCCTTCTCCTTCATAAATAAGCTAGACAGTTATTTACAAAAACACCTTAACTGAGGTTAATCATTTGGTCTACTTCACCTTTAGGTGTTATGTTTGCAATAGGTTTATACATGGTCTTATCTTTGTAAGCTGGAATTTACATCAAATTTATACATTCACCCATTTCCAATAACAATCTAGAGAACCTGCATTCTCACACACACAAAATCTTTAAAATATTGGCAGGTTTACTGCATAAGAATATTCTTTCATGAAGGAAACTTAATATAATGTAATTAAACTCTCAGTCATACACGTGTGCGCATGTTTGTCTGTACATATCCTAATTTGAAGAAATATGCCAACATTCTCCAAAATAACTTTCAATGTCTGGTGGGGAAGGCACTGGAAAGTGGGAAAGCTTGGTACCAGGAAGTTGATCTTAGTTAACTTTGCACACATTCTGGATGTGGAACTGCATTAAGTTCTGATTTCTGCAAATTAAGAATTGCTTTATGTGCAAAAATGGCTTTTAGAAATTTCCCTTTTACTGTTCATAATCAATATACTAGAATTAAATCCAACGAAAAAAATATACTGAACCCACATAAAACACTATCCCAAACTGTGCCTCCTAGATCTAATATTTAAAATAAATCAATTGGGGGTCATTTACTAACAATGCATGCTTTAACACTATTTATGCAGGTTATTTACCATATAGTCCATAACAATGCAATGGGCCTTGCAGCCAATAATGTACATTGATGGCATTAGAACAGGATATTAAGGTGCACATTTTCAAAGCACAGACTTACAAAATTATATAGTAACCTATGTAACTATACCACTACTAATCATTTCTATAAGTCTAAGTGCTTTGAAAATAAGTCCTATAGTAACCTATATAACTTTGCAAGTCTATGTGCTTTGAAAATGTGCCTCTAAGTGACCCACTTATTACAAAAGATATATAAATAAATAAATCAACTTACAAACTTAAACCATGTCTATTGCAGATGGAAAGAGGCCAAGCAAAGTTTAGCACAGCATCTATTGCGCTTAATTTGAAGGAAGAATATCTCTAATAAATCCTGACTAGCATAGTTTTGTTCTACCATGCATCACACAATTACAAAACTCTTGACACATGGGAATCCCAATATACTAAGGAGGCAATTCTGTAACAGGGCACTTCCATTTAGGCATGCCAAAGGCATGTGGTAGAAGCCTATTCTATAACGGTACCTAAACATCTAGGTTCCATTATGGAATACTGCATAACCAGGTATCAGGGCGCCTAAATGTGGCAAGCACACAAAGCCCTACTCATGCTGCTCCTCTGTGTAGGCTGCCCCTTGCATACAAATGCTATGTAAGTTAAGTGGGTGTTTATGGAATGCTTAGATGGTACACACATATGCGTTATTCTAAATTTACATGTGGTGGGGGGGGGGGGGGGGTGCTGTTGAGCCCACCCAAGACAGCAGTGAGAGACAGTTGCTCACTGTGAGTGCTCTTTAATTCCTCTTTCTTCTCTGGCATGAGATTTATCACCTCACAGATGATTATACTTCATCACTATGCCGAAAGCTGATCCACAGCAACCAGCCAGGCCACGAAGCACTCCTGACCAAACTTGGCATCTTCCCACAAAATGGCAGTTTTATTAGCAATCAAAGCTGAAATTTTGTCTTTGAAAGACCTAATAAAAGACACTTGGGACACTACTGCACAGATTGAAGTCTGAAGTTACTCTGCTTAAAAATGAGCTGGTTTCCTCCACTGCAAGAATTACAATACATGAGAAATACATCAGAGCTGTACAGCAGGAGTTGGACCACATACGATACAAACTGAAGTCCATTACTATGCTGGAGCATGGCCTTGAGGTTAAAAAAAAAATGATCCTGAACATAAGAACTATATTAGATCAGACCATTGGTCCATCTAAGCCCAGTATCCTGTTTCCAAAAGTGACCAATCCAGGCCATAAGTACGGCAAAGTTACTCACCTGTAGCAGGTGTTCTACGAGGACAGCAGGCCAAGTATTCTCACAGCTGGGTGACACCATCTGACAGAGCCCGGTGCCGATGATGACTATAGCAAGATCAAGAATTTTATATGGGATCCCACCCGAGAGCCAGAAAACAGCCCAATCTCCACAGAACTTTGGAGGATAACTCCAGAAGAAGGAATCAGATCTGCCTCAGCCAGTAAGGTGTGATAAGGATCATAGTTCCCTGGTCTTGCTTGAGTTTCATTAAAGTTTTCTCTGAGAGGTTTTGAAAGATACACATACAGAAGACCCATTCCTCAATGTAGGAGACAGGAATCTGATGCTAGTTTGCCATGCGATCTGAGTCTGAAGCAGAACTGGGGGACCTTGTTGATGAGTGGCAAAGAGATCCACTGAGGGGGTACCCCACTCTGAGACAATCTTGCAGGCTATGCCCATATTGAGAGACCCACTCGTATGGTTGCAAATCCCTGCTCAGTCTGGCTGCTAGGCAGTTGTCCTTTCCTGGGAGATGTATGGCTCGGAGGTCCATCTCATGAAGGAGGGCCCACTGCCACATCCCTACTACTTCCTGACACAAGGGGTAGGATCCCGTACCCCCTGCTTGTTTATATAAAACATTGCAACCTGCTTGTCCTTTTGGATAAGAATAATTTGGTTTTCCAACCTTAGGAATCAGCACCCAAGAAAAAAAATCTAGATGTCATTGTAGACAATATGCTGAAATCTTCTGACCAGTGTGTGGCGGCTGCCAAAAAAGCAAATAGGATGCTAGGAATTATTAGGAAAGGGATGGTAAGACCAAGATTATTATAGTGCCTCTGTATCATTCCATGGTGTGCCCTCACTTTCAGTATTGCGTTCAATTTTGGTCACTGTATCTCTAAAAAGATATAGTGGAATTAGAAAAGGTACAAAGAGCTAACAAAATGATAAAGGGAGATGGAACTCCTCTCATATGAGGAAAAGCTAAAGAGGTTAGGGCTCTTCAGCTTAGAAAAGATGGCCGAGGAGGGATATGATTGAGGTCTACAAAATCCTGAGTGGTGTAGAACAGGTAGAAGTGAATTGATTTTTCATTCTTTAAAAAAGTAAAAGTACAGGGGACACCCAATGAAATTACATGGAAATACTTTAAAATGAATAGGACATTTTTTTTCACTCAAGCAATAGTTAAGCTCTGGAATTCATTGCTGAAGGATGTGGTAATTGTGGTTAATGTATCTGGGTTTAAAAAAGGTTTGGACAAGTTCCTGGAGGAAAGTCTATAGTCTGTTATTGAGACATATGGGGGAAGTCACTGCTTGTCCTGGGATTGGTAGCATGGAATGTTGCTACTATTTGGGTTTCTGCCAGGATTGGTCACTGTTGGAAGAAGGAAACTGGGCTAGATGGGCCATTTGTCTGACTCAGTATGGCTGTTCTTATATTCTTATGTTCCAAATGGCCCTGAGCTTGAGGAGACTGATATGGAGATCTGTTTCCTGAGTAGACCAAGTCCCCTGGGCGTGAAGATCATCTACATGAGCTCCCCCACCCTAGGTTGGATGCATCCATTAGTACCACCTGAGAAGGTAGAACTTGGAATGGTAGTCCCACAGTCAAATTTGTCTGAATTGTCCACCAGAAAAGGGCATGAGTCAACTCTGGAGGAATCTGGATGACATTCACTAGGTATCCAGACACTTGAGACCACTTGAAGATAGGGTCTACTGGGCTTCTCTCAAATGAAGAAGTGTCGTGGGTGTGACAATGCACTGTTGAGGCCATGTGGCCCATCAATCTCAACGTTTGCTGAGCTGTGACCTGCGTGCTGCTTTGGATTTGCAAGGTGAGCAATGAAAGCCTCTGCTTCTGTTTGTAGAAGAAAAGCCCAAGCCTGCAATGTATCTAGCAAGGCTCCTATGCATTCCAATCACTGTACTGGGAGAAGGTGAGACTTGGGGTAGTTTATGACAAATCTTAGTAACTCTAAACATGCAAATACTTAGGTGCATTGACTCTGATGCTCTCTCCTATGATGTGCTCTTGACCAGCCAATCGTCCAGATAAGGAAATACATACATTCATAGCCTGTGTAGATACATCACTATTACTGCTTGACATTTCGTGAAGACCCTGGGAGCTGACACAAAGCCATATGGCAGTACACGAAACTGGCAACAGCGTATCCCTATTTGAAATCTGAGATACTGCCTGTGACTGGGAAGTATCGAAATGTGAGTATAAGTATTTAAATACAGAGAGTACAGCCAATCATTTTCCTGAACCATGGGGAGAAAAGAGTGCCCAGAGAAATCATCCTGAACTTTTCATTGACCATGAATTTATTCAAGGCCCTTAGGTCTAGGATAGGACAAAATCCTCTCATTTTCTGTGCACAAGGATGTAACTGGAACTTTGGAGAATCCCTTCCCTTCACCCCCTGTTGGCACGAGTTCAACTGTACTGGCCTGTAGAAGGGTGGGGTGGAGATTTCCTCTAGTACCTGCTTGTGCTGAGATCTGAACCACGTTCTAAGTGGGCAATTTGGTGTTTTTTTGATGCCAATGCACAGCATAACTGAGATGGACTATTTGAAGAAACCACCAGTCGGAGGTTAAAAGGGGTCACCTGTGATTAAAAAATGTCAGCCTCCTCCCTACCAGTAGGTCATCCAGGATGGTTACTTTGACTACAGCTATGCGCTCTCTTGGAGCTCACATCTACGTTAGGGGGACAAACTAATATCCAGATTTCCAGAACATATATTGCAAATGGTCTAATTCATTAGAAAGACATTATCTCTGCTGTAATCCTTTAATAGCAGCTGATACAATTCTACAAAAGGGACAACCTCTGTTCTGCCTCTATTGTATGTTCCATTCTCAAATGTACAGATAATTTACAAAGTATGTGCCGACTTGACTTTATAAAATACTACAGCAGATGTGAAAAACCACATGTAAATTAATGAATTTTATAATCTACACATTTAAGTGCAAACTCTGCCCGTGATCTATATGCATGCTTACAGTGCATGCCATGAAACTTACTTGAGCACTTTCATGCAAACTGGCATTTTCTAAGAGGGTATTTAAGCATCTTCGTAAGAGTCTAAAACTAGGTGAAAGCATATAAAATTACCTCCTCTGTGTCTTTGATAGCCATTATAGGCACTATTGTCAAAACTAGCTGTGCACAGCAATGCTAGACTTCTAAATACAGTGGCAATTATGAGATAGGATAAATCACAAGAAATATGAATCTGCCTTCTTCTCTACCAACTGTGTGAGACCCTTACAAGTTACTATATCACCTTATATAGTTTTGTGTGCTCAGCAGTACTTGAGCACTGTTCCTTCTAGGTGCATATCCTTCACTACCAACCCATCCTATATCCAGATGTGGCTGTGCACATAATTCTCAGAATTATAATATGAAAAGCACTGGAATTCAGGTTACATAAACTTTTTAAAAAACTACTGCTGGAAAAACAACCTTAGGTACCAGAAAAAAATGTTAGGAAACAAGCTATTAGACATGACTCCTAAAGAAAGAGGTCTAACTTAAGGCCCAGCAAATGCAGGTTTCTAACTTCATGGAATAAAAAAAAAAATCATGAGAACTATTCAAAGAAAACTCAACTTTTTAATCAAAAGGAAGAAATACAGGTACAAGATCCACTGCTAACGAGGATGAACTAAAGAATATACTTCCTTCAGTGGAGTGGTTAAAATATACATTCATTATGTATGTATATGTGTGTGTCTATATTATCTTTTTTTCACATATACACACACACATCTATATTTCTATAGATAGAGAATCAACTCACACAAATAACATTCATAAAGTTTAAACAGGAGCTATTCTTTTAGTGGTATCAACTTGTCGTTAGTACAAATACTGAACAAAGCAAGCATATTTGTTTCTCAAAATTATTTCACATTATTGCTGAATACCACAGCTACATGAAAAAAAAAACCAGTTCTTAGTTTCCACTAATGTTTCTAAGATCAGTATTATAAACAAAAGCTTTAAGCCCATTAACAAGCTGTTCAAAAATGAAGTATATGCATAAAGAACTGTCCAACTGACAAACAAAATGATCTGACAATTGCCCAGACCCAACATCATATCATATATTTCAATTTATAATTTGTACAGTGGTGCACAAAATAAACTGTGTAAACTCAGACTGATACATAGCAGGGTGGGATATTCATCATCCAATAGATTTTTAATCTCAGAGTATAAATTACCCCTGTTTTAACTTCCTACAGTTTTGAATTGTATTGTCAAAACTGCATTTCATGCAAATGTTTGCCCAACTAAACAAACAAAATCTTCTTGGACAATCTACCACCAATATTTTGTGTTCCTGTGAACAAGAGCAGGTAAACTATGCTTATTTGACTTGATATACCACCTTTCGTGGCGTCATAACTACAAAAATGTTAATTAAAATGAAGCCATCATTTATGGCATCAACTCAAAGAAAGATGCAAGATAAGCTGCACTACTAGTGCATTTTCTGGTCCTCGCCTCTGATATAATCACAAACATGCAAGCTCTGTTTTGAAATTCTTGCTCGATAAAGAACAAATGTGTCTGATGATTAGCACTGAAGGCAAGATATGTGCAGAACCAGTAGACATGACTTTTTTGTTTATTTGAATGAATGAAAACACATTTGTTAAGTCTTCCAGTCACATTCTGGTCACCAAAATGTTACTAGAGGTAACAAAAGCCCATCATTCTGTGGCTAGTTTGTAATATTAAATAAAGTGAAAAAGTAAACATAGATGTTAGATGTACACAAAGTTATGTCTGATAAGGTGATATTACAAGTTATTTAAATGCCAATGGTAAAGTTTTATAAAATACTTGATGTCCATATTAACGGTTACCAATCTTTGCTTAATTTTAAGCTATTTTAAAATATATAACTGCAGAAAGACCAATGGAACCAATTGATTCTAAAATTGTGGATATATTCCCAAGACAAGGCAAATGGAATATCTTTTGCCAAATGATGTGACAATTCCACATACAGGGGGTATGATCTGTATATTTAAAAAAAAATAAATCATGAGGGTCTGTTGAACCAATTTCATGCCGACATCAGAAGAGCATCAAGTAAGGCACCACTGGAAAAACATACTTGGATAAGTCTCTTGAAATAAAAAAAAAAAAAAGAGAGAGAATGCTAATCAGGACGAAAAATTGGTGTCTTTGGTAAAAATTCTATAAGGATGACCTGTCAAGAAAAAGAAAAGAAAGGAGAAGATCAATCGTTTTATGAGTATTAGCAATCTAATTATATTCAAACAAGAAAGTCATATCAAAGCCTTTGAACAAACTTTCCTGAAAATCTTTTTCTGCTAGGATTTCTATTCAGAACTCCCAACAAAAACTAAAGGTCAGATAATCAGGCCCTGAAGTACACCCTATTTAATTTGAAGGTCATTAGGAAATGATGCTACACAGCATGTGCGGGACCAAGAGCAGTAAACTGCAACACCCACAAAGTATCAAAAGGAGAACAAACATATGGTTGACAGACCACTAAACATGTTAAAGCAGAGCACAGGCTAATTTTTAACCAATAAGTTACAAGGTTCAAAATTTTTTTTATGAGAAAACAGACATTTAGGAGGAATTATACGGGGATAGCTTCTTCTTTCCAAGAATACATTTGAAAGGCAAATTTAAATGTACTCTCTTCCTCTAAATTTCAGCTCTCTTAATATCACATTAGAGTTACTAGTATAACAGTAACATTCAGAATTTTCACAACAAGCAGCATGCTTCAAATGGAGTTCTATATTTGTAGAACAATGATATAAAATTCAAATTAATACTGGTATCTTAATCTGCTTTGAGTTTAGCAAGAAATAAGACACCATTCCATCTATCATCATAGAAATAAAAATAATCTAAAGAACTTTGCAATATGAATACCACTAAAGATCAATAAAACTGAATTTCAAAACACAGAAAGAAAAATAAGTAAACTGAATATTCTCCTCTTAACTGAGATGCTTCTGAAGTATTCACGCAAATGATTGCATTTAATTTTCTTATACATTACCTGCAAGTCTATCGAAGCAGTGTATTTTTCTGTCCTAGGAGGTCTCACAAACTAAAGACTCCTTTTATAAGTAGGTTATGCGTAGCTAAAAACGAGTATCTCAAGACATCCTCAGACTTCCTGTGGTAACTTCAAAATGTGCGCATGCTAATTTTTTTTTTTTTGAGGGAGCATGTTAAGGGCAGAGAGCCGGTGTTCCTACACTAAACAATTAGTGCATCTACATTATTGCACACTAACTGGTTAGTACAGGGATAATGTGTGAGCCCTTACCACCTACAAAATGAATGGCGGTAAGTGTTCCCATAGTAATTTTTTAAAATGGCCGCACACTAATGGCCACATTTAAAAAGAGTATGAACTACATATATTCCATGTTCATCACATTAACACACAAAGAGAGAGAAACCAGTTGGAATTTTTAATGGAAAGTAGCAATCCCATTGAGCTATACCTCTCTGAGGCATGGATATATTAATATACTACTGGTATTTGGAATTTTCATAACAAGCAACATGTACGTTTTAGAGATGAACGTAAAATTATAAGAATTTGACTGACCCATAAGAATTTGACTGACCCAGAAAATTAAGTGTGAAAATCTTTTGCCTTTAGAAAGATAGGAAATTTTCTTGTGCTACACAGACTTCAGAACTAGCTGCAAAGACAGACTAGACTGTGGCATATTTGTTATGTTAAGATTAAAAAAAAATAAAAAAAACATGCTTGTTTACTTCATAGTGAAATGGCATTCATCTGTTAGTCATTTTACATACTTCACAGTGAAATGGCATTCATCTGTTAGTCATTTTACATACTTCACAGAAGTCCCCTGCTTGGACTATAAACATTCTTCCCTCAAATTTCCCAAAGGTTCTATTTGAATACATTTTAAGGTAGCTTTTTAAAGTGTAGAAAAATCCTTTGTAAGAGATAGACACGGAGTCCAGAGAGGCCTGAATCAGCTGGTCTTGCCTAAGCACCTCTGCAGAAAGAGGATCTTGTTAACACTTAGTCTGGAAGCTTCATTATGTCTCAGTATTCGTGCCACATTTTTTCCTGTTGCAGAATTTCAGTCATGTCTTTCATCACCTTAAATTAACATGTTTGATATAATAGAGATACAAAAACCTAGGGTATTCAGTTAATTGAATAGAGCCATTTTGTACAAAAGCATTTTTAAAGCCTTTTATGCCTCAATCTAGAAAAAGGTCTTAACAGCACGAAAGTGGAAGAGGGAGAAATGTTAACTGAGCAAAGATGATTTTAAGGCAATTTTCAACTATTTAAATGCCATTTTAATTTAAATCTTTTTATATCATATTACCAATGCATTGTTTCAAAGAACAGAAAAAAAACACCATATAATAAAAAGGCTGTATGTTAAAAAGTTTTATGCTAAATGTTTCTTCCAAGGCTAACCTACATTAACAGTTAACCCTTTTCTGGGTATAATTCTGCATGTACACTGTAGCTAATTTCTATGAGACCTTTTAAGCAGGACTATACAGTGAAGGATTAGGATACATGTACTGGATGACTTTAAGAAGGTCCCTACTGCTTGTCAAGTGTTCTTAGTCCTTTAACACTGCATATATTTAATGTCCTGAAGACAGCATTAAACAATTTCAAAAGCAAAACTAACTCCTCAGTCCTTTCAAATTGCATACTATGATGCACACAAGCATCAATAAGCTGCTAAGACTTTCACATGGAAGGAGATATTTTAGTAAGAGGGTATCCAGCATGAGCGCACCGTATCACAAAAGGTTCCTTGGTGAACCTCCCCCATACAAAATCGACTCTCCAACAAAGTTTGCAGCATGGAGTTTTATACTGTGAAACACCGCACTGCCCCTTTCATCTCTTTAACTGAAAGAAACTAAGCAGAAGACTAGTGACTGTTTATTTGTTTAGCTAACTATAAAAGTAACATCTTTAAGAACATCATTAAAATGTTATCAAGACTTCTGAGCAATGGGGCAGTTAAAAAGCAAAAAGGCTAAAGGTTTCTTAAGCTCCAGCAGTTTGGTTGAAAGGTCTTCTTCCATACTTTGATATGGCTGTTTTATATAATGCTAATCAAGCCTCGGACTTGCTGCGTAACCAAAGTTCTGCTTATTCTTTATACAGCATCTAAAATTTCACACTCCATCAACACACGCTCAAGCTATTTTATCTTGGCAATTAATTTATTATTTTTCAGAGCACAGTGCAGCCTTGTTTTCGGGTCATTCATAACTTTATAAATCAGTCCTGCACATGAGCCCATGCATCTTTGAACCGTAGAAAATCCATCCACTCAAGCGATTAAGCTCCCGACACCTTTGCTGATTAATAATCATGAAAAGAATAAGATCAGAAGCAAAATAAATGATCATTTAATAGAGAAACTCACAAAACAGCCCTTTAACTTACATATTCCATCATGTTATTCGTTTCACATTTCCTTTTGCTCAGTCTCCAGTGCAAGCACAGCTGGAAGAGGGGGATAGAAAAAGAAGAAAAATGAGTCTTGTTTTATTGCAGCATGCAGACTAACCCATTTGTCCACCTTTCATATTTTCAGTCCAACAAAAGCATCTGTTTCCATACTGTGCAATTCACACCCCAAACGTACGAAGCTGCTCCCTGCGGCACTCACCTTGTGGTATAACCTATTGTTTTCCCATTCTAATAACTTCTCAATCGATCTTCGTGTCTGAAAGACAAATGAGAGAGAATTTTACTCTTGACTGGTTTTAGAAAAACTCTGTTTTGCAGCTGCATTGTGTGTGAAAAGGGGGAAAATACAGGACAGTGACTGAGTACAGGGTGGTCTCCAATTGCAGCAAAGCTTCTCTGGTGTTAAACAGTAACCAGAATTTTAAAAAAATGACAAACAGAAATAAAACAACCCTATGGCTTTTTGAAAATAAGTGTGTCGCCAACTTCAAATGAATTACACCTTAACAGTAGCTGAAACATATTTTTTGAGCCTGATTTCCAATTGTTGAAAATTCCAACTCTATGGACAGAAGTGATAAGTAGATGTTCAATTTAGTAAACTTATCCAGCATCCTGTTTAGAAAAACTTGACTTGTCAGAATCTATTTAAAAGCGAAACTAAAAATCGATTAGGATACTGTTCAAATTGGTAGATTTTGCTCATGAATATCATTGCTCTCCTCAGACTTGTAAGCTATGAGAGAAGAGTTTTTACCTGGCAACTTTCCTCCTACTCTTTTGGTCTACCAACTCTATATGACTCTCGCTTTCAGAAGCCATTGATTTTCCACCATTTTGTCAATCTCCTCTTAGTCCAGCCATCATAGCAGTCCACTAGCTGAAAGGCATAGACCATTTAATTACATTACACTGGCACCCTATGGAGCTACCTACCTTTTAAGGCACTACATGACAAGGGACCTAAATATTTGCACTATTAATGCTCTAGGTTCTAAGAATACTGAGATTCTCACAGCAACAATTGCTGGTTGCACCGGATCGAATAGGACTTCAAAGTACTAGCCACCAAGTGTCTCTCTCTGGTGGGCCTGTTCTGTGGAATTCTATATCTTTAGATTTGAGACGCGAAAGAAAATGATCTGATATTTAGAAAAAAGAACCCCCCAGAAACATATTTAAGGTGTAACAATAAAACAATAAAACAGAAAAACAATAGGAATGCTTTGGGATAGTCAGGGAGGGAGGAAGAACTGAAGGATGGTGAATTTTATATGTGGACAAAATTATTCAGGTGCAACACTATGGAGTTTGCAAATTGCTTTGAATGTTGTGCTGACACATGTACTAAAATATTACTAAATAAATAACTCCCTCTAAACAAGCACACCCGTAAACCAGTCATTAGGTATTGTTATTAAGTCATACTTCAAATTCCCTATGACTGCAAAATTCCAAGAACCAAATCCAGGTCTCCAGCATTGCACTTCAGCTGCTGGGCCGGTCCAGGATACATTTAAATACCAAATACTGGTCTAGTATAGTCCATCTCATGAAACTTGTTTCAGTGAGGAGTAAGCTGCTACAATGAATGACAATATAGTATGTTACCAAGTATTAATTTTCAAGAGAGTGTTACCCACCTATGTAAACGCAGTCCTATTTCCATGCATGCCAACATAGTAATTAAAATAAATTGAAGTCCTAATTAAAGCATATGGCTTTCATAAGAACGTAAGAGTAGCCATACTGGGTCAGACCAATTGTCCATCTAGCCCAGTATCTTAGTTTTCAAACATTGGCCAAGCCAGTTCACAAGTATGCTTATTCCTCTGAGAAGATTACTTATGCTCTCTTCCATTTGCTCCTTCATATACATGTTGCACTAATGTATATTAATCTTGCCAAATGCTCATTAAAGCTATGAGTTACAACAAGATCTTCCAGAACTCAAAAAGATGCATAGACATATACATTTCAGAAGAAAGGACATTTTGGCTCACTCACTTTACCCATTAAAAGACATCATTCTGAATTACTTTACTGCACTGTTTCTAGTGTGCTGTTGTTTTGTGGTCTATAGGGCCATTCTTTGCACATTTTCTCATGTTTACTTGAACATTTGCATTCTTATGATGGCCATAACAGCATTCAGTTCAAACTGTGATGTGCTGGAGGATAAATCACAATGCCAGGTGTCGAGATGAGACTGACAGTTGCAGATGCACAGTGACCCACAATTGCCACAAAGCCAAAATGCAACTTCGTGCAGCTGCAGCTTGCTTACAAAAAGAGAGAAAAACATTTCATGCTGAATAAGCAAACTGGCTTTAGTGCCCCACACAGCAATCATCACATACTCTTATGTACTGACTAGCAATTTTTTCAAAAAAAGTAATATAGAGGAGATTATTGTAATATTCATTACCATGCATTCTCCAGTTTATATATATATATATATATATATATATATATATATATATATATAAATCTCCTACTCAAACAACATTTTAAACTCTGCATATAGTTAATTACTCAAGATTCATAATTGCTATCATTTTGGGGGCAATCCTGATTACAGAAATTTTTGCAGATGAACACGAGAGCCAGTAACTAGATTAAAACAATTTTTCAAGTTCAGTCTTTAGTAAATTTTTTCAAACAGTGCCCTAGCTAACAATGATCAGCAGACCTCGCTTGTTTCTTTATAAAGATAGCCTTTTAGACACTGCTCTCCTTTTAAATGAAAATAGGGCAGCAGTTATGGTCACACTTTTTGTTAATTTAGTTGCCAGTCAGCTCCAAATCAAAAGAAAATAAGGCTGCAGAATGTAATTAACATTCAGTTCAGTCGTTTTGTCCCTTGTCTAGCCCCCAAGCTTTGTTAAAATTGCCATCTGAATGCTGAAGGCTGTAGGGAAATCGATTTGATTCTAATCGCACCATGAAAAGAACATGATCTAACTGCTTTCAGCCCTCCGTAAATCTGTACTAGGTCTTTAGCACAATGAAACTTCCAATTTAAAAAGCACTGAATGTCTCGTCAATGACTTTGTGAAGAAAAAAGAACAAGGAGCAGACATAAAAATTCCAATAGTTGTTTAAGCATTAAAGTTCATTTGCATCACAGCGAACCTGAAAAGGGCTGACCCCTCAAACCGCCTCTCAGGTCTATGAAGTTGTAGCCTTGACAGAGCTCATTGACTCTGAAAGGCTACTCTATCAATGGAGAAAAATGGCAATAGGTTCTACTCTGAGCAGGCATCTGCCTGCCCACCCGCTGCTATCCCAATGGTGAAAATCATTCAAAAACCTGAAGCTACCTTGTCTTCTTTCTTAGCACCTTTTCATGATAGATTAAGATCACTATACAATTTTTTACATCAAGGTTTTAGTTTTCCTGCTCATTTGGAAAACCTTTCAAAGCAAACTAATGGGTAATCTAAATCCTTCATTTGCTTTCTTTTACTTTCACTTTCCAAATCTTGATCAGAGTTACAAGCTGACTTGTTTAAACCTTTTAAAATAATTTTCTCTTAAAATGGGATTAAACGACACCTGCAATTAAAATTATAGTACATCTGCAGACATGTTATAAATTGTTCCGCTAATATTACTGATTTAATTAGGCTCTGAATAATTTAACCCTTTTACTGCTGATCTTGAATAAAATATTTTAAGAAACTGATCAAGATTCTGAAGTGACTTAAATACTGGTTTTCAAAAAAAACTATATATCTTTCTAACAACTGTCACTTATGGCCCCTACCACAGAGCATGAAGTATTTGTAAGGCACATTTCCTCAAGATACTAATATGGATACAATTTTAACAAAAAATTGTTTTAAACATTCAGCGGGTTTGATCTCATTTCTATTTGTTAAGGTATGCCAACAATAGTGTGTGTATATATTACTTTAAAAATGTATTATAATAATTGCATAAGAACTATAGAAACAATTATATCCTCCAAACAAATCCACAGTAAGGTATTGTACTGGCAAAATAATTCAATGAATAGTCTTCTTCCGATAGTTATTTAAAATCAGTAAACCAGCATGTAAAATGTTTAAGGCACAACTGTGTGACATAGCTGCAGTTTTCACAGTGTGGGGTAAAAGCTATGAATCAGACAGTATTGCACAAGTGTCGTATGACTTCTCTCAGATCTGACAGCTGAAAAAAGTGCTTGCACGTGCAGCAGAATTAATCATTGCTGTGAATCTCTCTTCGATTTACAGGGGCAGGTGAGCGCACACCAAATTAAAAGGGATCCTTGAGTTCAGGGTAATTTTTTCAGCTCAGCTTTAAAGCATGAAAATTGTAGTAACAAAGAAAGAGCAAAAGAATTCACAGGGCTTCCCAACCACAGCAGAGAAAAATCAAACCCAAAGGCTGTTCTCAATATTGCCTTTCACTGTGATACTGAAAGCTAAATGATCTGAAGAACACGCATACTCAATGCCACCACATAAGAAACTTAAATGTTTATTTTTTAAATCACAACTCAATTTGCGGGAACAAAAAATGCTACATTAAACTCAGAAAGCACCAATAGAGAGGAAAATACTTGGAGGGAACTAATTTTCTGCCAGAGACCCTTTCCCCCCAGCTATTAAGAGATTTTGCTGCCTATGACAAACACCATTAACTAAGCAGCTGAATATACTATATTAAGACCACTCAGACTATAAGAAAAGCTCTACAAAACCATACTTGTGTCTCCAGAGTACTTTTCAGAAGACAGAAGAAACACACATAGGTTTAAGTGTTGACAGGAGAACTACTGCAATATAAAACCCCCTTGCATTTGCCAACAAACTAATAAAAATTCCTATTTTTAGAATAAATTCTAACATACATACATTTGGTAAAATTAATTTTTCTTCATTAAAATAAATTTAAACATTAGCATGGTAGCTCTGGGTTAAATGGCAAAATCAGAACAAATACACACTACCAAGAGCGCTCACACTGTATAGCAAAATCTAGCAACTGTGTAGGATTAACATCTATTCCAAAGTGCTCACTTGCATTAGACAATATAAAATTAAGGCATTCTATGTTTTTGTTGGCTTATATAAAAACTAGTAAAAAAGGCCCGTTTCTGACACAAATGAAACGGGCGCTAGCAAGGTTTTCCTCGGAGTGTGTATGTTTGGGAGAGTGTATGTGAGAGTGACTGTTTGAGAGTCAGAGTGAAAGTGTGAGTGTGTGTGAGAGAGAGTGAGTCTGGGTGTGAGTGTGTTTGTGAGAGAGTGTGTGTGTGAGAATGAGAGTGTGTGCAAGTGTGTATGTGAGACACAGTGTGAGAGAGAGTGTGTGTGTGTGGGCGAGAGAGAGAGTGTGTGTGAGACACAGATTCTCTGTTTGAGTGAGTGTATGAGACCAAGCGAGTGTGTGAGTGACTGTGTGGCACATAGAGAGTGAATGTGATACAGTGTGAGACAGAGTGTGTGAGAGTGAGAGTCAGAAAGACATTGTATATCAGAGAGAGAGTGTGAGCCGTGCCCTCCCAATCCATGGCCATCTGTCCCCTGGCCCCTCCATTCATCCTTTTCCAGCAATTCCCCTCTCTCCCTGAGCCCTGCCCTCCCAATCAATGCCCATCCATGCTCCTCTGTCCCCTGCCCCCTCCATTCATCCCTTTCCAGCAATTCCCCTCTCTCCCTGAGCCCTGCCCTCCCAATCCATGCCCATCCATGTTTCTCTGTCACCTGCCCCCTCCATTCATCCCTATCCAGCATTTTCCCTCTCTGCCTGAGGCCTGTCCTGCAATCCATATCCATCCATGCCCATCTGTTCCCTCCATTCATCCCTATCCAGCATTTCCCCTCTCCCTGAGTCCTGCCCTTCCAATCCATGCCCATCCATGCTCCTTTGTCACCTGGCCCCTCCATTCATCCCTATCCAGCAATTGCCCTCTCTCCCTGAGGCCTGCCCTGCAATCCATATCCATCCATGCCCATCTGTCTCCTCTATTCATCCCTAGCCAGCAATTTCCCTCTCTCCCTGAGTCCTGCCCTCCCAATCCATGCTCCTCTGTCCCCTGCCCCCTCCATTCATCCATTTCCAGCAATTCCCCTCTCTCCCTGAGCCCTGCCCTCGCAATCCATGCCCATCCATGCTCCTCTGTCCCCTGCCGCCTCCATTCATCCTTTTCCAGCAAGTCCCCTCTCTCCCTTCCATGACCCCCCCCCCCTCGCATCCATGCTCCTCTCTATCCCATGTCCCAGCCTGGCCCGCCCTCTTCTCCTCCCCCCCTTCGCATCCATGTCCCCCCTTCGCATCCATGCATCGTTTTGTTTTTTTTTTTCTTCTTTTTCAATTTGCCTCCGTGGCGTTTCCGGCAGCGAAACGTCAGGGAAGGAGGCGGCGCTCCCGACGTGTAGCTTTCCCTTCGCTGTGTTCCGCCTTATTTTGAAGGCGGAACACAGCGAAGGGAAGGCTAGACGTCGGGAGCGCCGCCTCCTTCCCTGACGTTTCGCTTCCGGATTTGTTTGTTTTGTCGCGAGGGCGGGGCAGAGACGGCTGGCTGGCTGGCTTGAAGGGAGGCTTCACACCACGAATCCACGAACCCTACAGCTTCAGTGACGTCAGATGGCTTCAGGGCATGGCTTCAGGGCTTCAGGGCTTCACAGAACGTTGTCCTCATTAGAACGTTCACGGTGCGTTTTATTATATTAGATCCTTCACATATAAAAATCCTTCACAAGTATTCATTAAAGATTTACAGTTTTTGAGCACAGTATCATTATTAACACAATGTGAAGCAATAGTAGGTTTTTTTTTAAATCACTTAATCATCCCAATCACTTTAGAAGAAAATTACAGTCACATACAGGTACACAAAATGGAGGAGTTAGGGGAAACTGGAAACTTGTGAGCAGCAGCACATTAACAATAGCCACTGACTTTCAAAAACATAATGCTTGGCCTCCATTAACCTAAAGCATAGGGTGACTAATGAAAGATTGTACTTTTGATATTTACTATTTAAGGTAACTAATTAAGAATGTTATGAAATGTGTGCTACTGGTCAGAAGCTATGGCTTGAAGCCTCAACAACAAATGCTAACTACAAAGTTCAACCCCTTTGCATATTCGTTTAAATGAGACCGTTTCCTATGGCAAAGTCCAACTGGAAAACAATTTGCTGACACAGCCAAAAAGAGTTTAAACACAAATACTGTCTACGGGACCCTTTCAGTAAGCTGCGTTAAGCACCCAACGGGTGCTCAGTGCAGGAAAAGAGCCTAACGCATGATCTGTTAAAGCACTCTGCATTAGTTTTGCCGATTGCGCACATACAGTGGTGGAAATAAGTATTTGATCCCTTGCTGATTTTGTAAGTTTGCCCACTGACAAAGACATGAGCAGCCCATAATTGAAGGGTAGGTTATTGGTAACAGTGAGAGATAGCACATCACAAATTAAATCCGGAAAATCACATTGTGGAAAGTATATGAATTTATTTGCATTCTGCAGAGGGAAATAAGTATTTAATCCCTCTGGCAAACAAGACCTAATACTTGGTGGCAAAACCCTTGTTGGCAAGCACAGCGGTCAGACGTCTTCTGTAGTTGATGATGAGGTTTGCACACATGTCAGGAGGAATTTTGGTCCACTCCTCTTTGCAGATCATCTCTAAATCATTAAGAGTTCTGGGCTGTCGCTTGGCAACTCGCAGCTTCAGCTCCCTCCATAAGTTTTCAATGGGATTAAGGTCTGGTGACTGGCTAGGCCACTCCATGACCCTAATGTGCTTCTTCCTGAGCCACTCCTTTGTTGCCTTGGCTGTATGTTTTGGGTCATTGTCGTGCTGGAAGACCCAGCCACGACCCATTTTTAAGGCCCTGGCGGAGGGAAGGAGGTTGTCACTCAGAATTGTACGGTACATGGCCCCATCCATTCTCCCATTGATGCGGTGAAGTAGTCCTGTGCCCTTAGCAGAGAAACACCCCCAAAACATAACATTTCCACCTCCATGCTTGACAGAGGGGACGGTGTTCTTTGGGTCATAGGCAGCATTTCTCTTCCTCCAAACACGGCGAGTTGAGTTCATGCCAAAGAGCTCAATTTTTGTCTCATCTGACCACAGCACCTTCTCCCAATCACTCTCGGCATCATCCAGGTGTTCACTGGCAAACTTCAGACGGGCCGTCACATGTGCCTTCCGGAGCAGGGGGACCTTGCGGGCACTGCAGGATTGCAATCCGTTATGTCGTAATGTGTTACCAATGGTTTTCGTGGTGACAGTGGTCCCAGCTGCCTTGAGATCATTGACAAGTTCCCCCCTTGTAGTTGTAGGCTGATTTCTAACCTTCCTCATGATCAAGGATACCCCACGAGGTGAGATTTTGCGTGGAGCCCCAGATCTTTGTCGATTGACAGTCATTTTGTACTTCTTCCATTTTCTTACTATGGCACCAACAGTTGTCTCCTTCTCGCCCAGCGTCTTACTGATGATTTTGTAGCCCATTCCAGCCTTGTGCAGGTGTATGATCTTGTCCCTGACATCCTTAGACAGCTCCTTGCTCTTGGCCATTTTGTAGAGGTTAGAGTCTGACTGATTCACTGAGTCTGTGGACAGGTGTCTTTCATACAGGTGACCATTGCCGACAGCTGTCTGTCATGCAGGTAACGAGTTGATTTGGAGCATCTACCTGGTCTGTAGGGGCCAGATCTCTTACTGGTTGGTGGGGGATCAAATACTTATTTCCCTCTGCAGAATGCAAATAAATTCATATACTTTCCACAATGTGATTTTCCGGATTTAATTTGTGATGTGCTATCTCTCACTGTTACCAATAACCTACCCTTCAATTATGGGCTGCTCATGTCTTTGTCAGTGGGCAAACTTACAAAATCAGCAAGGGATCAAATACTTATTTCCACCACTGTAAGCCTGCAGGGTTTATTTTTGGAGGGAGGGTGTCAAGACGGAGAAGGGGCATGGAACAGTCAGTCAGTGTGCTGTCATCCCTGGTCTGCTAACTGCTTAGTGCATGCATAACGTGGGAGCATTTAGCACTTCCTAAATACGAGGCGATAAGTGATCCTCAGGTTAATGTTTTAAAACGTTTGTGGCAGAAACTCTATAAATAGAAAAATGCCTATTTTACGGCTGCACTGGAAATGGGCTTAGCATGTCCCTTACTGGGGCATGCTAAGCCCAGTTTTACTAGCTCAGCTTAGTAAAAGGACCCCTAAGTTTGCTCCACAATTCAATCAACTGACTTTAATTAAAAAATGACCGGGGAAAGCAATGATAAACCAACCCACAAAATCTGCCAAAAAACTGTTTTGCAAGTGGCGATGCTTAAATTGTTTAACAACCTGGTACTTTTATACTGGAAACCACTTCTACCCTTATTTTTAACATTTAACAAATCTTGTTTGATATACACAAAAGCTTGTACTTACAGCTCATAGCCCTGCTATCGGCTAAAAGCTTTTTCTTCCTCAAAAAAGGATTATTGCAAGCAATTAAATATGGTCAAGGCTTCTTCAAAAACTATCACTAATACTCTAAACTACTATGTGAATACCTTTTTCCCGTCATCTCAACTAACCTTAGCAGTTCAGTCTTTGAGAAGCAGCATGTCAAAAACAAAAAATCCTGCAACAAATGTAAAATTTCTATGCAGCATATTTCATTAACTAGATGTTTCAGTATTTTGGGACATCAAACTAATAAAAATTTTACTTTCCAAGAAAAAGCAGACATGAAATATTTTAATTTTACTTACGAGCTCTCTTATCAATTTCAACCATAAGGTTGATTTTCCTGATATTCAGCCGGCGCATGGAAATATTCAAACCCTGCTGTAAAAGTAGTATTTAGAGATCTTCCACCTCCTATCCAGAAATTAGGTATTTAATCGCCCTATAAACAAACCTATATATTTTATTTATTTTTTATTTTTGTTACATTTGTACCCCGCGCTTTCCCACTCATGGCAGGCTCAATGCGGCTTACATGGGGCAATGGAGGGTTAAGTGACTTGCCCAGAGTCACAAGGAGCTGCCTGTGACTGAAGTGGGAATCAAACTCAGTTCCTCAGTTCCCCAGGACCACCTTTTTGCAGGCTCAATGTGGCTTACAGAGTATGGAAATGAAAACGTCATTACATGATATAAGAAAACAGTCGATCATAAGCTGAGGTGAAAGAAGAAATTAGGTAGAAGGTGTTAGGTAAGGTCGTGTGAGAGGTGTTTTGGTGTACTTGGGTGGTTTAAGGAATGATTTGTTTCATTGAGGGTGACTTTTGTAGGCTCTGTTGAAGAGATGTGTTTTTAAAGCTTTGCGAAAACTGGTTAGATTGGTCATGGTTTTTAGGGCCATGGGTAGTGCGTTCCAAGACTGTGTACTTTTGTACGCAAAGGTAGTAGCATAAGCCTGTTTGTATTTCATTCCTTTACAGCTGGGAAAGTTCAAGTTGAGGAATTTGCGGGCCGATCTTTTGGCATTCCTTGGCGGTAAGTCCACTAAGTTTAACATATAGAGTGAGGCATCTGCGTGAATGATTTTGTGAACAGTCGTGCTGATCTTGAACTCAATTCGCTCCTTGAGCGGGAGCCAGTGCAGTTTCTCTCTGAGGGGTTTCGCACTTTCGTATTTAGGTGTTCCAAAAATGAGTCTGGCTGCGGTGTTCTGGGCTGTTTGGAGTTTTTTTGATGGTCTGTTCTTTGCAGCCTGCGTACAGAGCGTTACAGTAGTCCAAGTGGCTTAATACCAATGACTGTACTAGGGTGCGGAAGATGTTTCTTGGGAAAAAAGGTTTTATTCTTTTGAGTTTCCACATCGATTGGAACATTTTTTTCGTCGTGTTCTTCGCGTGGGTGTCGAGAGTGAGGTTTCGATCTAAAGTGACTCCAAGGATTTTCAGATTTTCTGAGATAGGATGTGTGAAGTAGGGTGTGGTTATTGTGGGGTATTTGTTTGTGTTGTGTTGGGAGGTGAGAACTAGACACTGAGATTTTTCTGCGTTGAGCTTTAGCTTGAATGAGTCCGCCCAAGACTGCATGGTCTGGAAGCTCCGGTTGATCTCGTTGGTTATTTCGTTTAAGTCACTTTTGAACGGGATATGGCTCGTAACGTTGTCGGCATAAATGTAAGGGTTAAGGTTTTGATTGGCTAGGAGTTTGGCTAATGGCATCATCATTAGGTTGAAGATAGTCGGCAAAAGGGGGGATCCTTGAGGAACTCCGCATTCTGGTCTCCAAGGAGGCGATCTGTCCGTGTTCGTTGTTACTTGGTAGGATCTGGTGGTGAGGAATCCTTCAAACCATTTGAGAACTGGGCCTCCGATTCCAAAATACTCTAGTAGGTGTAATAGTATTTCATGATCCACCATGTCGATCAGTGATTAAAACCAGCCCATCTTGCTACTTTTGCAGTTCACACTACTCTCTGTCCCTTCCCAATTTAACTCCCTCATAAAAAGTCCCTTTTCCCGTCTAGATTTCCCTCTTAACTTTTACACAGCTTCAGCCAGACATGGTTCCCAACTTTGTTATAGATTTTATACAATGCACCTTACTCCCTTTCCTTCAGCCCTACCTCATTCATGCCTTTTCATGCCTTCTAGAAAGCTACATCCCCAAGTACTACTCAAAGGTGGTAATATATTTTAAAATTTTAGGCAGGAGACAATTGTCTTTAGTTTAGGAGACACAAAATAGATTTCCTTGCTCCCCCTCCCCCCATTTCTTTTATTTTACTTTGCACTTAAAAATCAGAAAAGAAACTAAGGGGCTCAATTTCAAAGCACATATACTTACTAAGTTACACTGTGCTTTGAAAATAAGCCCCTTACTTTATTTTCCTTTTTTTTTCCTTTCTGATTTTTTAGGTACAAAGTGGCAAATCTTAAATAAATGCAACCCCCAACCCCCCAGTCATCTCCCCGGAATTTTTCTGCATCTATATTATGCAGTGAAAGACAGTGCTTTATCATATGAGGTAATGAGCTGCAAGAGTTACTTGAATACGTATTCTAGGCATATAAAATGAGATGCAGATTACTGAATGAGATGGATGTGTAAGAAGGTGTCTTTAAGAAGTCATGTGAACTAGTAATTGATAAAAATGTATTTAAAACATACATTACCTTACAGAAGCCTTCACACCCTTGTACACTTTTTTCATTCATAAGCACATAACTGCCATACTGGGACAGATCGAAGATCCATCAAGCCCAGTATCCTGTTTCCAACAGTGGCCAATCCAGGTCACAAGTACCTGGCAAGATCCCAAAACAGTACAATACTTTTTATGCTGCTTATCCTAGAAATAAACAGTGGATTTTCCCCAAGTCCATATTAATAATGGCTTATGGACTTTTATTTTAGGAAGTTATGCAAACCTTTTTTAAAACCCTGCTAAGCTAACTGCTTTTACTACATTCTCTGGCAACAAATTCCAGAGTTTAATTACTCATTGAGTGAAAAAATATTTTCTCCGATTCGTTTTAAATTTACTACTTTGTAGCTTCATTGCATGCACCCTAGTTCTTGTATTTTTGGAAAGAGTAAATAATCAATTCATGTCTATACGTTCCATTCCACTCATTATTTTACAGACCTCTATCATATCTCCCCTCAGCCGTCTCTTCTCCAAGCTGAAGAACCCTAGCCGCTTTAGCCTTTCCTCACAGGGAAGTCGTCCCATCCCCTTTATCATTTTCATAGCTCTTCTCTTTATCTGTTCTAATTCCACCATATCTTTTTTGAGATGTAGTGATGAGAACTGCACACAATATTTGAGGTGTGGTCACACCACGGAGCGATATAAAGGCATTATAACGTCCTCACTTTTGTTTTCCATTCCTTTCCTAATACCTAACATTCTACTTGCTTTCTTACCTGCCACCGCACACTTAGCAGAGGGTTTCAACGTATAATCAATGATGACACCTAGATCTCTTTCCTGGTCGGTGACTCCTAATGTGGAACCTTGCATTACGTAGCTATAGTTTGGGTTCCTCTTTCCCACATGCATCACTTTGCACTTGCTCACATTAAACATCATCTGCCATTAGGATGCCCAGTCTTCCAGTCTCGTAAGGCCCTCTTGTAATTTTTCACAATCTTCTTGCGATTTAACAACTTTGCATAATTTTGTGTCGTCAGCAGATTTAATTACCTCACTAGTTACTCCCATCTCTAGATCATTTATAAATGTTAAAAAAAGCAACGGTCCCAGCACAGACCCCTGGGGAACCCCACTATCTACCCTTCTCCATTGAGAATACTGACTGTTTAACTCTTCTCTCTGTTTTCTATCTTTTAGTACACTACCTTCTATCCTATGACTCTCCAATTTCCTCTGGAGTCTTTCATGAGGTACTTTGTCAAATGCCTTTTGAAAATCCAGATACACAATATCGACTGGCTGACCTTTAGCCACGTTTGCTCACCCAATCAAAGAAATGTAATTGATTGGTGAGGCATGATTTCCCTTCACTAAATCCATGTTGGCTTTGTCTCATCAATCCATGCTTTTGAATATGCTCTGTAATTTTGTTCTTTGTAACAGTATCTACCATTTTGCCCAGCACCGACGTCAGGCTTATCAGTCTATAACTTTCCGGATCACTTCTGGAACCTTATTTAAAAATCAGTGTTACACTGGCCACCCTCCAATCTTCCGGTACCATGTTTGATTTTAAAGATAAATTACATATTACTAACAATAGATCTGCAAGCTCTTTTTTCAATTCTATCAGTAATCTGGGATGACGATTACTGGTCCAGGCGATTTACTATTCTTCAATTTGTCAAATTGCACCATTATATCTTCCAGATTTATAGAGATTTCATTCAGTTTCTCTGACTCCTAAGCTTTGAGTACCTTTTCTGGCACCGGTATCTCTCCCAAATATTCCTCGGTGAAGACCGAAGCAAACAATTAATTTAATCTCTCCGCTATGGCTTTGTCTTCCCCGAGTTCCCCTTTTGTAGTCTAAAAAATGCAATTCTAAATGCACTAAAGCAGAAGCTTGTCCACTGCCTCTACAACACTCTATACAGGTGATTCCGAAAACTGGGTTCCACAAACTCTTCAGGGATTCCCCGTCAGTGCAAGTTCTAGCTAGTGGGGCAGGGGTGATCATCCTCAGTCATTCCTGCCCATGTAGGCTCCAATGATAAAATGCCTGGTGAGACTGCCGCTAAAAGATCCCAGCAGCCATTTTGAGATTGGAATTAACACGGATAGAAGTGGCTGAGGATTGTTCCTACCCCCTCTAGACCACCAACAATAAGTAGGCCTGGGGGTGGGGGGCATATGTGTGGTTCCAGAAGAGGGGGGGGGGGTTACTCGGGGTATGAAAAATATTTTAGATGCTCCGACATAGAAAAAAGTTTGGGAATCATGGTTATATTACTTTCAACATAAAGGAACAATTATAGAAATATTCAAAAAAATAAGAAACCGTAACAAACAAACAAAAAAAAGCAGCCAGCAGAGTAGTTATCAGGGTGTAGCAAAAGCTAGGATTTTGCCACACCTTGATTTACCATAGGAGTCACCAACCAGCAATAGCTCAGTACCACACTGATTACTGACACCTGTGGTATATGCGTAACACTGCTTGCAATCAACCTCGTAAGTAGCATTATGTTACTGTCCCAGAAGCATTTAGCCGCAAAGCACTGGCCCAATGCTTCTGGACAGTTCTTAAAGGGGCCAGCAAAACAAGCATAGAGCTCCCACCCACCAGCAGCCCTACTTACCACATGAATATTCACAAAATATGATGCCTCTGACCATGGTAAAACTCACGAGTCGTAAACAGCGACCGATGTACAAAGGGGATTGCATGTAAATGAGACGCATGGATCTACCTATGTGCATTGGTTGCTGTTTGCAACTCGAAGCTGTTAAATGCATTTGACAGTAGACCAACAGTGAATGTTTTGAGTGGTGGGGGCTGGAGGAAGGGCTCACGAGAGGGGTCCACTGACATCCAGAAGGCCCTCTCTCATGCTCCCCACTCCTTGTAACTCAGAAAACTCCCTGGTGGTCTAGTGACCCCTCCCCCGTCCTCCTGACCTCCTCAGTAAATCCCTGGTTGTCCAGAGGACCCGGACCCCCAAGCAAAAAGTCCTGATGGTCCGATGGACTCCAACCTCCCAAGCAAAAAAATCACTGGTGGTCTAGTGACCCTCCATCCTTCACCCTAACTTTAAACGCTGGAGGCAGGAGTAACACTTCCTCACTCCTACCTCTGGGCCCGCTTTCTCAAAATGGAGGTGCCCAGCCCCTGCCCGGTGCATCCTGGATACACTGGGAGGGGCTAAGCACCATATAAGAAAAAATAAAAACGCCTTATATGGTGCTTAGCCCCTTCCAGTGCATCCCAGGAATTTTGCAAAGAGCAGGCATAGAGGCAGGAGGGAAGAGAGGTTGCTTCTGCCTCCAACATTTTAAGGTATGGGGTAGGAAAGGGGGTCACTAGCCCACCAGGGATATTTTTTGCTTGGGGGCAGGAAGGATCAGGACCCAACTTTCAGGGAAGTTAAGGTCTTGTTGGGGGGGGGGGGGTGGGACTGGGTCAGGGGGGTGAACACCTACCATGAGGAGGCCAGGTCCAGACCTGCTGTAAAATTTTGCATGTTAAAAGGTAGGTACTCAGGTCTGTGCATTGCTCACAATGCTCATTTTAATACTAAAGAGCTCCATGCAATGCGTCTGGCATAGGGTTCTCAGTAGCTGCTATGGGGAACAGTAAAAAGGGATGCAAAATCCCTTTGTACGTTACATGGTAAATAACATTTGCTTTAGATAGGCTACAACCAGTCTAAAGCAAACGTTCCAAGTACATTAAGCTTTGTGCATCAGGCCCTCGGTTATTTCAAAAAGTATTTGTTTAGATATAAAATTCTGCATATATTCTACACACATATCCAGAATTGTCTTATATTTGCTTGCTACACCATTATCATGTTTCATCATTATCATGTTACTCAATATCCTTATGTAATACTAAATCTATATTCTCTTATATATTTCCACCATTCATGATGTATTTTAAGCCACATTGAGCCTGCAAAGAGGTGGGAAATATGGGATACAAATGAAATAAATAAATAAATAAATAAATGTTGTAATAACAATCATTTGTACTTATATTCCTTGGATGTTATCTGCCTTGAACTGTATTGTTAACGTGGATTATAAATGCCCATGTTAAAATACATCAAATCATTTTATACACTTTTATTTACCAGGACAATGTGTCCCATGGAGGTCTGGTGATGCAGACTATGCCTAAGTGGCTTGAATCAACTGACTACAAAATCCATTGGGCCAGGGGAGTATTGTACACCATCCAAGTCATATGGCCCAACAATCTTAACATGCTCAAAGCAGACATATACCAACTCATATGAGTCTCCTGCACAATGGATGGCAATCCGGTCCTGTGGAAGAAAGGCTTTTGCCTGAAATCAGATCTAGAACAGCTTCTATGAATTCCAATTAAGGTGACAGGTTTGTGTGACTTTGGGTAATTAAGGCCAAACCCTAGTGACTTCAGCATCCAATATTATGAACCTTAGGCTCCTTCCCATTAAGTACTCTTGAACCACTACTCATCAAGACAGAGAAACAGGAGTACTCCCAGCTAGCATAGATATGTGGAGCTAACCACTTGAACTAGTACTAGTAATGGTGTTTTCTAAGAACTTAAGAATAGCCATACTGTGAGAAAGACCAACAGTTCATCTAGCCCAACAGTGGCCAACCCAGGTCACAAGTAACGGACAGAAACCCAAACAGTAGAAACATTCCATGCTACCAATCCCAGGGCAAGCAGTAGCTTCCCTATGTCTATCTCAATAGCAGATTATGAACTTTTCCTTCAGGAACTTGTCCAAAACTTTTTAAACTCAGATATGCTAACTGGCCTTACCACATCCCTTAGCAACGAGTTCCAGAGCTTAACTATTCAGTGAGTGAAAAAAATATTACCTTCTAGTTGTTTTAAAAGTATTTCCATTTAACTTCACTGAGTGTCCCCTAGTCTTTGTATTTTCCGAAAGAGTAAAAAAAAGAAAAAAAATCGATTCACTTTTACCCATTCTACATCACTCAGGATTTTGTAGACATATTAAAACCTGAGATGTCTCTGTGACTGTATAGAAAGAGAGAAAAATGAAAGCAGATAAAGACTATATGGCCTATTCAGTCTGCCCATCTATACCTTCTACCATCCCTTCCTCTCCTTCATAGACCTAAGTATCTCTCCCAGGCTTTCTTGAACTCAGATACAGTCTTTGTCTCCAACACCACCTTCATCCTACACCACCTCATTTCAGAGCTTCCTTTCAATTGAAAGAGAGACTCACCTTCTGTTAATTTATGCCACAGCAGTATTTAAATATGTCTATCATATAATCCCCTTTCCTGCCTTTCTTCCAAAGTATACTGAGATCTTTACGTCTGTCCTTATATACTTTATGACCAAGACCACTGACCACTTTAGTAGCCGCACTCTGGACCAACTCCATCTTGTTTATATCTTTTTGAAGATGCGGTCAACAGGTATTTTAAATGAGATCTCACCAGAGACATTACCACCTCCTTTGTCCTGCTGGCCATTCCTCTACCTATGTACCCAATCATCCTTCTGGCTTTTACTGTTGCCTTTTCTACCTCTTTGGCCACCAAGATCATTACACCAATGTCCCGTTCCTCTATCATGCATAAAAGTACTTCACCCCCTAAACTGTACAATTCCCTTAGGTTTTTGTAGCCCAAATGCATGACCCGGTATTTTTTAGCATTAAATCTTATCTGCCAAATTCAGAACCATTCTTCAAGCTTTGGTAAGTCCCTCCTGTTATCCACACCATCAGGGGTGTCTATCCTACTGCAAATTTTGATAACATCAACAATGGATTGAGATGAAACTCCAAAACAACCTTTGGCAGGAGCTTGGGGTGGGTTCGGAGTACAACCCTGTCATGGCAGAATCTGGTGAAAGGAGATTTGTCATAAGGGCTTGGAGACTCCCTGGAAGCCTTTAGTCTGCATGACCCACAAGACATCCCCTTCAAAACACAAGAGAGGTGCCACTATCTGTTTCGTAGAGTATTACCATTTATCTCCAGAACTTAACTTGCAGTTCAGTATGTTTATTCTCTTTCTTTCACAAGAACCGCATCCCAAAACTTGGAACAAGGGAAATCAGAACAGGTACCTGATTACTGTACAACACAGCTTCATCGTCTCCTTGGTAGGACGGAGGTCTTAATTACTCTTTTTCTCTTAAACCCTCTGGCTCCTCGGGTTGCTTGGAAACCAGGCTGTCTTATCTAGATTTAGAAGAATGATTCTTTGTCTCTTGTCCCTTCCCTTGCTTTTTACTGGGAGAAGAAAACTTCTGCAGTTCTTTAGTACTTTGTTTGGTATGACAGGACATATACTCCAACCAACTACAAATATTCAATACAATCCTCAATACATTTTCAAGTCTGTGAAGTAAATCTATAGATTTAAAAAAGCGAGAAGTGGGTGGAAAAAGCCTCAAAAGAGCTCCAGGTAGAATACCTTCAGAGCTAATAACTCTTCATCATTGACAAATAAATAAAATAAATCACAATTTACTTAAGTGCAAAAGTATCACCTTTTCAATTCTTATATTTTTTAACAAAGTGAAATGCAATTATCTAGCCTTCTCCAGCAGAATAAAGTAGTCTCCAAAAATAAACCAAAATCTTACATTACCTGCGTACAACAAAATTCTTTCAGTTTGAGGACGGAGCTAAGTATTAATTTATATTCCAAAAGGAGAAATTGTGTCTTACCTGATAATATCCTTTCCTTTAGTCCTACCATACCAATTCTAACCAATGAGTTATGTCAGTCGACCAGCAGATGGAGACAGAGAAGGAAAGTAGTTCCTGTGATTCGCCCCTTAAGGGTATCGAGCATCCTGGAATATTGAGTTATCTCGACCAGTCAAGCAATGGTGCTCATGATAATGCTGCCCACCAATCAGGAATAGCCAAGATTAAGAAATGAAAGTAGGCATAAATGCCTATGCGGTAGGTACATGGTCCACTAAGTCAAGAGGTACATCATTAACTGAAGAGGCTTCCAAAAAAAGAGACCCTAAAATCTGCCAAGAAAAAGACCAAGAAATTTAGAGAGGGTGGGCCTCTGGACTGGACTGGTAGGACTAAAGGAAAGAAAATTATCAAATAAGACAATTTCTTCTTTCATAGCGTCCTACCAGACCAGTCCAGACCATTGGGATGTAACAGAGTCCCTATAGGGTGGGATTAGAAGAAGGTAAAGAACTAAGCCACAGGCTGAGGCAGCTAAAACCTCAAAACCAAGCTCTAGAACCAATTTGGATCATACTAGAAACCAAAAGAGAAAGGCCACACTCCCTGACAACTAGTGAGAAACAAGTAAAACATACCAGAAGATGACCTATGGTTTAAAAGTAAAGTCCCCTCAGAGGGAATGCAACTGAAGAAAGGAGCTATCAACTGAACAGAGGAATGCTAAGCAACTAAGTAGCCAGCAAAAACTGAACTGGTCAATGGTCTATGGTACTTGAAACCCAGAAGAAAAACTCATGCCACATAAGCAGCCACTGATGCCCAAGCCGTGCCACGCAAACGGCCACTGATGCCACAACTGTGTCAGGCAAGTGACTACTGATACTAAGGCAGTGCTATGTAAGTTGATGGATGATGGACAAGCAATGCCACAGATGCGGCTGCTGATTTTGTAGCTGGCTCACAGAATTGGTCTCACAGGCTGAAGTATAACTATGTCAGCGCCTGCAGAAGCTGAAGCAGCATCAAGAAAGCAGCCCTAAAAAAGCCATGCTACAGAGTCAACAACTGGGAATGAAGCAATGTCATGCTGAAGACTGATAAAAAGGAATGCCTGACACGGAGTTGATGCCTCTGCAACTGCACCTGCAGATGGGCACTACCGCTGACTGCTCCCATATCACCAGCAGCAACTGCAGAGGGTGACCCACACAGCATACTACCGCATCTGCAGGTGAACACAGCAGAGAGTTTAGGCTGAAGCCACCCATGCAGCTGCTGCTGCTGCCACCACAGGAGAGTGACTCAGCCAAGGACAGTAGCCGGTTTCTGAATATAATGAATCACAGAGTAGCTGAGGCTGGAAATGCTGTACCCTGTAGAACAGTGGCGCTGAGAAATTCATGCTAGCAAGTGGTTTGAGCCACTAAAGCTGCTTGTTGCTGTATCCCTGCCATACAGAAGGCCAATACTGACCAAGCAATGCCCCGCCATCAGGCAGCGTTGCTGAATGTAACATCCACAGGGCAGGCGCTGAAGAAATTATGCCTAGCCAAGAACATATGTTGCTGAAATTATACCATGAAGGCTGCTGATGAAGCAGAGACTGAGCCCTGAACAGCACTGCTCAAGCTACAGCACGCAGAGGGTTGGAGCCAATAAGATATGTTGTGCTAGAGTCCGGAGCTGCTAGATGGCATGTGCTGCCAATGCCAACAATTGCTGGTGCCTACTGCTAAAGCTACTAGGTGCAATGGACAATGCTGAAGCACTATCCAAAAGGGGACGCTCCAGCAAAGCTAAGCCATACAGCAGGAGGCAGCTGAGCTTCTGCTAATAAACAAAACATTGGTGAAGCTGCTGCTAATAGCTATGCACTGACTGTCACCGATACTAAAAGCCTGAGAAATAGGCAAATGCAGCAGGAAAACTTGCTAAAAGAAATTCGCATACTTAAAGTCTTTTTATAATACCTGTCTTTCTATATTTTATTGTGCATTATATGAAAATTCAATTTAAAAAAATTTAAAAAAAGAAAAAAGAAAAGAAATCTGCACCAACACGACAGATGCTGGAATACATATATGCTTTGGTGCCCCTTGCTAATAAACAAGGAGAACCAAAGCGAAATACGGCCAATTTCTTCAGCTAAACATAGGAGAGCTACCCAGAACTGACTCCCCGAGGTTCAGACTGTGCGATAATGCACAATACAGGCAACTGAGATGAGCAAAAATAATATAAAATGTGGACACTGCTTAGGGTATATCTTAGATAGCAGAAGAACAGTGCCTAGATAAAAATATTAAGAGCTTGTAAAGGTCCCAGCACTAAAGTACTTCTGACAGACCGATCACAATGTCCTTAAGAAAACAAAACTGCAAAGTCGAGATCCAACAAGGAACAGCAGGCAAGAGAACTAAGGCAGCTAACTAATTCACCTTCTTTTGCTCTTTTTTTTTTTTTTTTTAATTGTGTGTATGTTTTTTTTTAAATGTACCAACGCAGGCTAAAAAGAGCCTTAGGAATGCACCATTGGCCAGGGACTTGCTGAAGTCCCGACATCAAGCTCTTCCAAGTAATTAGCCAACTATCAGAACAACATGGACCCCAACCTAATCTAATTTAAATATGTAAATAATAAAAGCATTTAAAAATTATTCAGAGTTGAAGACATTTTTTCATTTGCCTGGATATGAGGAAGGCAAATAACTCCCCTTCAAAGGGGACATCAGTTATACTTTCTGGAGAGATCATCACTGTCAAAGAAATTAACAAATTCAGGGGGCCTTTTACAAAGGTGCACTGAAAAATGACTTGCAGTAGTGTAGGTGCGGGTTTTGGGTGTGAGCGATCCATTTTTAGCGCGCCTGTAAAAAAGACCTTTTTTTTTTTGCTGAAAATGGACGTGCGGCAAAATGAAAATTGCCTGAGTCAATTTTGGGTCTGAGACCTCAAAGCCAGCCATTGATCTAGCGGTAAAGACTCACGCAGTAACTGGGTGGTAATGACCAATGCCCACCAAATGCCACTTGGTGCATGTCCGTTACGCACGCCTGAAAATAAAAAATATTTTTCAGGCGCGCTTATCGGATGCGCGCCAAAAATGAAATTATAGCAAGGGCCACGCGGTAACCGAGCGGTAACTCCATTTTGGCGTGCGTTGGGTGCGTGTCGGTGCCTACGCGGCTTAGTAAAAGGGCCCCTCAACTAGAAGAACCTAATCATATCAATTCTTATTTTAGAATGTAACTATCATTTTTTACTTTCATAAAATGTTTCAGAGCTTAAAAAACCCCAAACCTTCTCATTCATGTGTGAATTTTGAAACGTCATGAAAAACATGCACACTGTGGCCAATGAAATTCCTTTTGTTGATTATATGAAATAGCCAACTCTTTATCCACCAAATAATAAAGAGAATACTAAAATGGTACAAATATTTACTCTTAGCCTGAACTAAGAAGGGCTGAGGTTAATGAATAAGTCATTATTTTTTATGGATTTTCATGAAAATATAATTAATACTATTATTTACCACTCCTGGGTCTAAATCCCTTTCTCATCACCTCATAGAGCCAGCTGCCCAGGGGCCAAGAGGCTAGGATACCTGCTTATAATATATGAAAACTGCTTTGGCTATACCCACAGAAAGCGAATGATACATACCTGTAGCAGGTGTTCTCCGAGGACAGCAGGCTGATTGTTCTCACGACTGGGTTGACGTCCACGTCAGCCCCCACCAACCAGAACAAAACTTCGCGGGCGGTCCCGCACGCAGGGCACGCCCACCGCGCATGCGCGGCCGTCTTCCCGCCCGTGCGCGACCGTTCCCGCTCAGTTGAATGACAAGCAAAGGAATGAGGAAAAAACGCAACTCCAAAGGGGAGGAGGGAGGGTAGGTGAGAACAATCAGCCTGCTGTCCTCGGAGAACACCTGCTACAGGTATGTATCATTCGCTTTCTCAGAGGACAAGCAGGCTGCTTGTTCTCACGACTGGGGTATCCCTAGCTCTCAGGCTCACTCAAAACAAGAACCCAGGTCAATTGAACCTCGCAACGGCGAGGGCATAACAGAAATTGACCTACGAAGAACAACTAACTGAGAGTGCAGCCTGAACAGAATAAAATCGGGTCCTGGAGGGTGGAGTTGGATTCAAACCCCAAAGAGATTCTGCAGCACCGACTGCCCGAACCGACTGTCGCGTCGGGTATCCTGCTGGAGGCAGTAATGTGATGTGAATGTGTGGACAGATGACCACGTCGCAGCCTTGCAGATCTCTTCAATAGTGGCTGACTTCAAGTGGGCCACTGACGCTGCCATGGCTCTAACACTATGAGCCGTGACATGACCCTCAAGAGCCAGCCCAGCCTGGGCGTAAGTGAAGGAAATGCAATCTGCTAGCCAATTGGAGATGGTGCGTTTCCCGACAGCGACCCCTTTCCTATTGGGGTCGAAAGAAACAAACAATTGGGCGGACTGTCTGTGGGGCTGTGTCCGCTCCAGATAGAAGGCCAACGCTCGCTTGCAGTCCAATGTGTGCAACTGACGTTCAGCAGGGCGGGTATGTGGTCTGGGAAAGAATGTTGGCAAGATAATTGACTGGTTAAGATGGAACTTAGACACCACCTTTGGCAGGAACTTAGGGTGAGTGCGGAGTACTACTCTGTTATGATGAAATTTGGTATACGGAGCATGAGCTACCAGGGCCTGCAGCTCACTGACTCTGCGAGCTGAAGTAGCTGCCACCAAGAAAATGACCTTCCAGGTCAAGTACTTCAGATGGCAGGAATTCAGCGGCTCAAAAGGAGGTTTCATCAGCTGGATGAGGACGACATTGAGATCCCATGACACTGCAGGAGGCTTGAAAGGGGGCCTTGACAAAAGCAAGCCTCTCATAAATCGAACGACTAAAGGCTCTCCAGAGATGGCTTTAACCTCTACACGATGATGGTAAGCACTAATCGCACTAAGATGATTCCTTACTGAGTTGGTCTTGAGACCAGACTCTGATAAGTGCAGAAGGTATTCAAGCAGGTTCTGTGCAGGGCAAGAACGAGGTTCTAGGGCCTTGCTCTCACACCAGACGACAAACCTCCTCCACTTGAAAAAGTAACTCTTCTTAGTGGAATCCCTTCTAGAGGCAAGCAAGACCCGGGAGACACCCTCAGACAAACCCAACAAAGCAAAATGTACGCCCTCAACATCCAGGCCGTGAGAGCCAGAGACTGAAGGTTGGGGTGCAGAAGCGCTCCGTCGTTCTGCGAAATGAGAGTCGGAAAACACTCCAATCTCCACGGTTCTTCTGAGGACAACTCCAGAAGTAGAGGGAACCAGATCTGACGGGGCCAAAAAGGCGCTATCAGAATCATGGTGCCGTGGTCTTGCTTGAGCTTCAGTAAGGTCTTCCCCACCAAAGGTATGGGAGGATAAGCATACAGGAGGCCGGTCCCCCAATGGAGGAGAAAGGCATCTGACGCTAGTCTGCCGTGTGCCTGTAGTCTGGAACAGAACAGAGGCAGCTTGTGGTTGGTCTGAGAGGCGAAAAGGTCCACCGAGGGACTGCCCCACTCTCGGAAGATCTTGCGTACCACTCTGGAATGGAGCGACCACTCGTGCGGTTCATGACTCTGCTCAGTCTGTCGGCCAGACTGTTGTTTACGCCTGCCAGGTATGTGGCTTGGAGAAGCATGCCGAATTGGTAGGCCCAACGCCACATCCTGAAGGCTTCCTGACACAGGGGGCGAGATCCGGTGCCCCCCTGCTTGTTGATGTAATACATTGCAACCTGATTGTCTGTCCGAATTTGGATAATTTGATAGGACAGCCGATCTCTGAAGGCCTTCAGTGCGTTCCAGACCGCTCGGAGCTCCAGGAGGTTGATCTGAAGATCTTGTTCCTGGAGGGACCACAGTCCTTGGGTGTGAAGCCCATCGACATGAGCTCCCCATCCCAGGTGAGATGCATCCGTCGTCAGCACCTTCGTGGGCTGCGGAATTTGGAATGGACGTCCCAGGGTCAAATTGGTCCGAAGTGTCCACCAGTGCAGCGAATTGCGACAACTGGGGGACAGGCGGATGACATCTTTTAGATTCCCGGTGGCTTGGCACCACCGGGAAGCTAGGGTCCATTGAGCAGATCTCATGTGAAGACGAGCCATGGGAGTCACATGAACAGTGGAGGCCATATGACCCAGGAGTCTCAACATCTGCCGAGCTGTGACCTGCTGAGACGCTCTGGCCTGGGAAGCGAGGGACAGGAGGTTGTGGGCCCTCGCTTCGGGAAGAAAGGCCTGAGCCGTCTGTGAATTCAGCAGAGCTCCTATGAATTCCAGAGATTGGACTGGCTGGAGATGGGACTTTGGGTAATTTATCACAAACCCCAGCAGCTCCAGGAGGTGAATAGTGCACTGCATGGACCGGAGAGCCCCTGCCTCTGAGGTGTTCTTGACCAGCCAATTGTCGAGATACGGGAACACATGCACTCCCAGCTTGCGTAGATACGCCGCAACCACCACGAGACACTTCGTGAACACCCGTGGTGCAGAGGCGAGCCCAAAGGGCAGCATACAATACTGAAAATGCCGTGTCCCCAGACGGAATCTGAGATACTGTCTGTGAGCTGGCAGTATCGGGATGTGAGTATAAGCGTCCTTTAAATCCAGGGAACATAGCCAATCGTCTTTCTGAATCATTGGTAGAAGGGTGCCCAAGGAAAGCATCCTGAACTTTTCTTTGACCAGGTATTTGTTCAGTCCTCTCAGGTCTAGGATGGGACGCATCCCCCCTGTTTTCTTTTCCACAAGGAAGTACCTGGAATAGAATCCCTGCCCTTCCTGCCCGGGTGGTACGGGCTCGACCGCATTGGCGCTGAGAAAGGCGGAGAGTTCCTCTGCAAGTACCTGCTTGTGATGGGAGCTGAAGGATTGGGCTCCCGGCGGGCAATTTGGTGGAGTGGAGGCCAAATTCAGGGTGTATCCGCACCGGACTATTTGGAGAACCCACTGGTCGGAGGTTATCAGAGGCCACCTTTGGTGAAAAGCTTTCAACCTCCCCCCGACCGGCAGGCCGTCCGGTACGGACACTTTGATGGCAGCTATTTCCCATGGATCCAGTCAAAAACCCGTCCCCGGCTTTTGCTGTGGAGGCGCCGGGGGCTGCTTAGGCGCACGCTGTTGACGGGAACGAGCGCGCTGGGACTGTCCCTGTGCCTGAGGAGGCCTTCGGGCCAGCTGAGAGTACCTACGCTTGTTGTAGGCGTAGGGCGCAGCCTGCCTGGCCCGGGAAAAACGTCCACCTGTTGAGGTGGATGCTGAAGGCGCCCGGTGGGAGAGCTTGTCGAGAGCGGTTTCCCGCTGGTGCAGTTGGTCCACCAACTGCACGACCTTCTCACCATAGATGTTATCCCCCCAGCAAAGGGACATCCGCCAGTCTTTGCTGGGTGCGGTTGTCCAGGTCAGAGGCACGCAGCCAGGAGAGTCTGCGCATCACTATACCTTGGGCCGCAGCTCGGGATGCCACATCACAGGTGTCATAGATACCCCTGGACAGGAATTTTCTGCACGCCTTCAGCTGCCTGACCACCTCCTGAAAAGGCCTGGACTGCTCCGGAGCATGTTGTCGACCAGGTCCGCCAGTTGCTTCACATTGTTCCGCATGTGAATGCTCGTGTAGAGCTGGTATGACTGGATGCGGGTCACGAGCATGGAAGATTGGTAGGCCTTCCTCCCAAACGAGTCCAGAGTGCGAGACTCCCGCCCCGGGGGCGCCGAGGCGGTATCCCTCGAACTCCGTGCTCTCTTGAGAGCAGAGTCCACGACCGCCGAGTCATGAAGCAATTGGGGCCGCATCAACTCTGGGTCAGAGTGGATCCTGTATTGGGACTCCGCTTTCTTGGGGATGGTGGGATTAGATAATGGCTTAAGCCAGTTCCGAAGCAGTGTCTCCTTGAGGACATTGTGCAACGGCACCGTGGAAGACTCTCTAGGTGGTGATGGATAGTCGAGGACCTCGAGCATCTCAGCCCTCGGCTCATCCACAGAGACCACGGGGAAGGGAATGCAAGTAGACATGTCCCTGACGAAGGAGGCAAAGTAGAGGCTCTCAGGTGGTGAGAGCTTCCTCTCCGGTGAAGGAGTGGGGTCGGAGGGAAGGCCCTCAAGACTCCTCTGAGGAGAAATATCTGGGGTCCTCCTCCTCCCCCCACGAGGCCTCTTCCTCGGTGTCGGACATGAGCTCTTGCAGCTCTGACCTAAACCGGGCCGTCTCGACTGCGAGAAACCACGTCCTCGATGATGGCGTCGAGCGGTGGACTCCCGCGTCGGCAGGGATGAAACTCCCTCCATCGACGTCGACGGGGATTCCACCTGCGTGGCGGTCGACACCGGTGCTGCAAGCGGCATTGGTGTCGGAGGCCTCGGCATCGGGCTGGAGCACACCGGCGCCTCCATCAACGGCGCCGGGGGTGCTTGCGCCCCCGGCGCAAGCCTGGCGCATCAGCCCTTCCATAATCCCAGGAAGGATGGCTCGGAGGCACTCGTCCAGGTCCGCTGCCGGGAAAGGCAGGGGGGCCGGTGCGGGTGTCAGTGCCGGAAGCTGCTCGGGTCCAGGAGACGGTACCGAAGCACCCATGGACTGACGCAGCGACACCTCTTCGACCGAGGGGGAACGCTCCTCTCGGCACTGCCGCTTCCTCGGCATCGAATCATCTCTGGAGGCGCCGGAGCTGGTGGTCTCATGCGCCGTGGGTGACCAATGCCGGTGCTTTTTCAGTTTCTTACGGTGCCCGTCATCGGCGTTGAGTGGCAGAGATGAAGGAGGTTGAACCCCCCCCCCCCCCCGGCCTCGAGGAATCGGGTCTGACAGGGTTCGGTCCCGATGGCCCTGGGTAGAGGGAGTGGCCGGGGCCGATTGCCCACGCGGCCGCTCACCCCTGCCATCGCCGGCAGACCGGCGGGCCAACGGTACCTGTACTCCTGGGGTCGATGCCATCGTCGGTGCCGATATCGTCGACATCGGTACTGGTACCGAAGATCCGGCCGTCGACACCGATGCCGTCGAAGGGCCGGCGCAAGTTCCAAAAAGACGGTCCCGTAGAACTTGCCTCGCCACCTGTGTCCGCTTCCGCAAGCCGAGACACAAGGTGCACGTCTTGGTATTATGCTCCGGCCCAAGGCACTGGAGGCACCAAGCGTGGGTATCGGTTTGCGAGATCTGCCGGCCGCACCGACCACACTTCTTGAATCCGCTCGGGACCTTCGAGGACATCGACGGAAAAATCACGTCGGCGAAATCAAAGTAGTCTATGGTGGCGGTGAAAAGCACACCCGAAAAGAAAACGGCCACAAGGCCGCAACGATGCGCCCCCGCTAAAGACGACGAGGGGACAAACTTCTTTTTTTTTAGGGAAAAAATGAAGCGCGAACGCACACAAAGAGAAAAACCTCGAAGAAAAACTCGCGGCTAGGCCACGATCCGGTTTCCGGGGCTGACAGAGAGAGAGACGATAGCACGTCTCTCTCCAGCGCGGAATCGAAAAAAACTGAGCGGGAACGGTCGTGCACAGGCGGGAAGACGGCCGCACATGCGCGGTGGGCGTGCCCTGCGTGCGGGACCGCCCGCGAAGTTTTGTTCCGGTTGGTGGGGGCTGCCGTGGACGTCAACCCAGTCGTGAGAACAAGCAGCCTGCTTGTCCTCAGAGAAAAGGCAGTATATCACATTTATGACCCTTTACTAGAAAATCAAATCAAAGGAAAAGAACACATAGCACAGAGCAAAAGCAGGGGGGGGGGGGGGGGGGGAGGAGTGAGTTTGGAGAGAGAGAAGCCAAGCTTCTTTACCAAAGTTATGCAGTGTTTTTCTTCATTGATGTCAAGGCCTGAATATACAAAGCAGTGTTTTCCAAAAATCATTCAACATTTTGTCTACAACATTCAGAAAGAATTCTCATAGGGCCAATTTCATCTACCACCATAGCCACACCAAAGTAGCAAGAACCTGATAATTCTTTTTCCTTTAACGCAGCAGATGAATCCAGGAACTAGTGGGTTAAGTCCGCCTAAGAGCAGGTGGAGACAGAGATAAACAAACTAAAGGCAGTCATGCCAGACGGCCAGCTCCTTCTTCAGTTAGTATGTCATTCGTAAGCATTTGCCAAGGCCAAAAATATGAAACCAATAACAACCAGAAACCATCCTCACTATGAAAAACAGAGAACCAAATAAGAACTTTGAAATAACTGCAACTTGATCCAGAAATCGGAATCCTTTCCGTGTTCCCATATCTGTCTGAACTCTGCAAGAGAGAACCCGGAAGGAAAAAATAGCCACACTGCGCGGAAAATGAAAAAACCGTCGGCTGAACTAGGGAGGGATCCTGGATTCATCTGCTGCGTTAAAGGAAAGAAAATTATCAGATAAGACATAATTTTACCTTTCTTGTCACTTGCAGCCGTCTAGCCTGTAATGCTTCGCAAAAGTATTACGGGACGCCCAAGTAGCCGCCCGACAAATCTCTTCCAGAGATAAGGCCTCCACCTCCGCCCAAGAAGCCGCCTATGCTCGAGTAGAATGCGCCTTCAGGGCCACTGGAGACGCCCGCCCTTGTAGCAGATACACCGTTCCAATGGCTTCCCTAATCCAGCGAGCAATGGAAGCCTTAGAAGCCGCCTCACCTCTTTTCGAACCCAACAAGAGCACAAAGAGATTATCCGAGTGTCGAAACTCGTTAAGAGATCTGCAAGTACCGAAACAAGGCTCTCCGCACGTCCAGGAAAAATAGAGAGGCAAACTCCCCCAGATAATCCTCTCTTCGAAAAGACGGAAAATAAACCGCCTGATTGACATGGAAAGCCGAAACCACTTTAGGTAGAAATGATAGCACCGTCCGGATTGACACCCCTGCTTCAGAAAACTGCAAAAAAGGATCTCTGCAAGACAAAGCCTGAATTTCAGAAATCCTCCTAGCCGAAGTGATGGCCACCAAAAACACTGTCTAAAGTGTTAGATCCTCCTCAGAAACCTTATTCAACGGCTCAAACGGTGGGGCCTGGAGGGCTCGCAGTACCACATTCAAATGCCACGCTGGGCACGGCTGCCGCAGAGGAGGCCGAAGCTAAAGAGCCCCGCGTAGGAAACAGATCACATCAGAGTGAGCTGCTAATGAGGAACCGTCCAGTTTGCCCTTAAAACAAGCTAGCACGGCCACCTGCACTCGAAGGGAATTATATGCCAATCCCTTTTGAAAACCATCCTGAAGGAACTCCAGAATGACCGGAATGTCCGCCCAAAAAGGCGACTCAGCACGCAAAGCACACCACGCCGAGAAAGCTTTCCACACTCACGCGTATGCTGCTGAAGTAGACTGCTTCCGTGCCCCCAAAAGAGTGGCAATGACTGGTCCTGAAAATCCCTTCCTCAGCTGCCGCTTCTTAATAGCCAGGCCGTAAGACCACAGCGGGAGGGATTTTCCATCTGAACTGGCCCTTGATGCAGCGGATCGGGAGTCACCAGAAGTCGCAATGGTGGCTCTGAGAGTGCTCAAACGAGATCCGCCTACCACGGCCGTCAGGGCCAGTCTGGGACCACTAGAACCACCGGCCCCCGATGCCACACTATGTGGCAAAGAACTCTCCCTATCAGAGGCCATGGAGGAAAAACATACTGCAGCTGTTGTTCCGGCCATGGCTGGAGAAGAGCGTCCAATCCTGCGGACCCTGGCTGCCATTTGCGGCTAAAGAACTGGGGAACTTTGGCATTGCAAGCCATGGCTATGAGATCCATTACTGGTCTTCCCCAACGTTGACAGATCAGCCGAAAAGCTGAGTCCGACAGCGTCCATTCCGCTGCGTCCAAAAGAGTCCGACTGAGAAAATCCGCTTCAACATTGTCTTGACCCGCAATGTGTGCTGCTGACAGACTCTGAACATGCGCTTCTGACCATACTAGAAGACGAGACGCTTCCATTGCCAAGGGAAGACTTCGAGTGCCCCCCGCCGATTGATGTAGGCCATCGTCGTGTTGTCCGAGAATACACGAACCGCCTGACCCTGCAGAAGGTCCTGCAAACTCCGCAGCGCATTCATGATTGCTCGCAACGCCAGACGATTTATCGGCCAAGTTGCTTCAAGAGGGGTCCACGATCCCTAGGCTACTCGATGAAGACAATGGGCTCCCTAGCCCGCAAGGCTGGCATCCGTCACAACTACCACCCAATTGGGAGACGCCAGAGAAACAGCCTTCTGCAAATTGGCTGACCGGAGCTACCACACGAGACTATCCCTGGCCCGGCTCGACCAAGGAAGGCATCGTCGATAATCCAGCGACGACGGCAACCATCTGCTCAAAAGGAAATCCTGAACAGGCCGCATGTGAGCCCTTGCCCATGGAATGATCTCCAAGATCGCCGTCATGGAACAGAGGAGCTGAACACAGTCCCACACTCGGGGAGCGCAATGACTCAATAAGGTCCGTACCTGAGAAAGCAATTTGATCCTTCGACCCTCGGGGAGAAACACCTTCCCCCGCTTCGTATCGAATTGCACTCCAAGATACTCCAGACTCTGAGTAGGAACCAGATGACTCTTGTCCATATTGACCACCCAACCTAAGGATTGCAACACCGCAATCAATCGGTCAGTGACCACTCGACTCTCCTCTGCTGTTGTCGCCCAAATCAGCCAGTCGTCGAGATTTGGATGCACTCGAATCCCGCAGGACCGCTGCCACTACCACCATGACCTTGGAAAAAGTGCGTGGGGAAGTGGCCATTCCGAAAGGAAGGGCCCGAAACTGGAAGTGCTGACCCAGCATCGCAAATCTGAGAAATCTCTGATGGGGCTGCCAAATGGGAATGTGCAGGTAAGCTTCCCTCAAATCCAGAGCCATCAAAAACTCGCCTGGTTGAACAGCAGCAATAACTGCCCTTAATGTCTCTATGCGGAAGTGACGAACCCGCAAAAACTGGTTTACTTTTCTGAGATTGAGAATAGGCCGAAAAGCCCCTCCTTTCTTTGGAACCACAAAGAAGATGGAGCACCGACCTGTACACCTTTCGAGAGGAGGAACAGGAACGATAGCCCCTATCCTTAGCAGGTCTCGCAAACACTGCAGAACCGCTGTCCTCTTGGCCCGCGATACACAGCGGGACTCCAGAAAAAAAGTCTGTGACGGGAGAGATGAATTCTAGTTTGTAACCTTCTCGCACTACATCGAGGACTACTACTACTATTTAGCATTTCTATAGCGCTGCAAGGCGTAAGCAGCGCTGCACAAACATAGAAGAAAGACAGTCCCTGCTTAAAGAGCTTACAATCTAATAGACAAAAAATAAAGTAAGCAAATCGAATCAATTAATGTGTACAGAAAGGAGGAGAGGAGGGTAGGTGGAGGCGAGTGGTTACAAGTGGTTATGAGTCAAAAGCAATGTTAAAGAGGTGGGCTTTCAGTCTAGATTTAAAGGTGGCCAAGGATGGGGCATGACGTAGGGGCTCAGGAAGTTTATTCCAGGCGTAGGGTGCAGCAAGACAGAAGCCGTGAAGTCTGGAGTTGGCAGTAGTGGAGAAGGGAACAGATAAGAAGGATATATCCATGGAGCGGAGTGCACGGGAAGGGGTGTAGGGAAGGACGAGTGTGGAGAGATACTGGGGAGCAGCAGAGTGCGTACATTTGTAAGTTAGTAGAAGACGTTTGAACAGGATGCGAAAACGGATAGGGAGCCAGTGAAGCGACTTGAGGAGAGGGGTAGTATGAGTAAAGCGACCCTGGCGGAAGACGAGACGGGCAGCAGAGTTTTGAACCGATTGGAGAGGGGAGAGGTGACTGAGTGGGAGGCCAGCAAGAAGCAGATTGCAGTAGTCTAAACGAGAGGTGACAAGGGTGTGGATGAGGGTTTTGGTAGAGTGCTCGGAAAGAAAGGGGCGGATTTTACGGATGTTGGAAAGAAAGGGGCGGATTTTACGGATGTTGTAAAGAAAGAAACGACAGGTCTTGGCGATCTGCTGGATATGAGCAGAGAAGAAGAGTCAAAGATGACCCCAAGGTTTCGAGCTGAGGAGACAGGGAGAGAGCCATCAACAGAAACAGAAAATGGGAGGAGTGGGGAGGTGGGTTTGGGGGGGGAAAAAGAAGCTCGGTTTTGGTCATGTTTAATTTCAGGTGGCGTTGAGACATCCAGACAGCAATGTCAGACAAGCATGCTGAAACTTTGGTTTGGATGCAAGGTGAGATATCAGGGGTAGAAAGGTAGATTTGGGAGTCATCAGCATAGAGATGGTAGGAAAAGCCATGGGATGAGATTAATGAACCAAGGGAAGAAGTGTAGATAGAAAAGAGGAGGGGACCAAGAACAGAACCCTGAGGTACGCCGACAGGCAGAGGGATAGAAGTAGAAGAGGATCCACCAGAGTGAACACTGAATGTGCGGAGGGAGAGGTAGGAAGAGAACCAGGAAAGGACAGAGCCCTGGAATCCAAGTGAGGACAGGGTATAGAGGAGTATGCTGTGATCGACAGTGTCAAAAGCAGCAGAAAGATCAAGAAGAATGAGGATGGAATAGAGACCTCTGGATTTAGCCAGTAATAGGTCATTGGAGGTAAGCGCAGTTTCTTTTGAGTGGAGAGGGCGAAAACCAGATTGTAGTGGGTCAAGAATAGCATGTGAGGAGAGAAAATCAAGGCAGCGGTGGTGAACAGCACGCTCAAGTAATTTGGAGAGAAAAGGGAGGAGGGAGATGGGTCGGTAATTAGAGGGTCGAGTGAAGGCTTCTTAAGGAGAGATGTGACCACAGCATGTTTAAAGGCAGTAGGGACAGTTGCAGTGGAAAGTGAGAGGTTGAGAATGTGACAGATAAAAGGAATAAGAGCAGATGAGATGGCATTAAGAAGGTGGGTGGGAATGGGATCAGAGAACAGGTGGTACATTTTGAGGAAGAAAGGAGAAGTGTAGTTTCCTCTATAGTAACTTCAGGAAAGGAGGAAAAGGAATGAGGGAAAGGAGAGAGAGGGGAATGGACTAGTGGAGGGAGAGGTGGCGAGGTAGAGAATTCAAGGTTTATCTTTTGAACCTTGTCATGAAAGAATTCAGCAAGGGTCTGAGGAGATAATGAAGGGGGAGTTGGGGGAGGGGGCATCTTGAGGAGAGAGTTCAATGTGGTGAAGAGAAGTCGAGGGTTAGAGCTAAGAGAGTTGGTCAGTTGGATATAATAATCCTGTTTGGCGCGTAAAAGAGCAGATTGGAAGGAGGTCAGCATGAACTTAAAGTGTAAGAAATCAGCAAGGGCCCGAGATTTCCGCCAGAGGCGTTCGGCGGAGCGGGTACAGGAACGTAGGTAGCGGATATTAGAAATCAGCCAAGGCTGGGGTTTTGTACGCCTTATAGGGCGGGTCATCAAAGGTGCAAGAGTGTCTAAGGCAAAGGATAGAGTATTGTTGTAAGAAGAAACAGCCTCGTTGACAGACGTGGATGGTGCCACAGTAGAGAGGAGGTTTGAAACATGGGAGGATAGAGATGAAGGGTCAATATCGTGAAGATTCCTAGATAATTTAGATAAGATAGGACGGAACTGGGAGGGAGGAGATTTAAGTGTGAAAGTTATAAGATGGTGATCAGAGAGGGGAAGATCAGAGGCAAGGAAACTAGAGGGTGAACAGCTGGAGATGAGATCAAGACAGTGACCATTTTGATGAGTGGGGGAGGTGGAGCATAGTTGGAGATTAAAGGAGGATGTTAAAGCGAGTAAGAGTTGGAAGGATCATTAGCAGGAATATTAAAGTCACCAAGGATGAGAGAGGGGGAGGAAGGATCATGGAAGAAGGCAAGCCAGGCATCAAAGTCACTGAGAAAGGATGAAAGGGACTTATCAGGGGGACGATAAATGACCGCTATTCGAAGAGGCAGAGGAGAGAAAAGGCGGATAGAGTGGACTTCAAAGGAGGAAAAACAGTGAGACTGAGGTGGAAGAAGGGGTTGAAATCTGGAGGAGGGAGAGAGAAGTAGTCCAACACCGCCCCCGCGACCAGCAGGGCGAGGAGTATGTGAAAAAAAGATAACCGCCATGGCAGAGGGCTGCGACTGAAGCAGAGTCATCAGGGCAGAGCCAGATTTCTGTTATGGCGAGCAGATGGAGGTGACGCGAGATAAAGAGGTCCTGGATATAGGGGAGTTTGTTACAGATAGAGCGGGCATTCCATAGGGCGCAAGAGAACGGCAGAGAAGAGGAGGGGAGTAGAGGAATAGAGATGAGGTTAGAGAGGTCGCGGTGAGATCTGTAGAGTTGGGATAATAGTTGGTGAGGAGGGCCAGGATTGGGATTGATGTCACCGGCTGAGAGTAAGAGAAGGAGTAAAAGAGAGCGGAGGAGAGTAGGAGAGGTGTGGCCACGAAGGTGTCGAAGGCGAGAGGTATTTAGGTGGAATGGGGAAGGCAAAATGGAGGGAAGAAAGAGACGGAGATTAAAAGCCAAGAGGGAGGAAGAGGGTAGGAGAGAAGGTGAGGTGATGAAGTCGATGGATGGGCAGTGAGTTCCTGTAGCGGAGAGAGGTAGGGGGTGAGGGAAAAGATTAGGAAGGGACAGGGCTAGGAAGAGAATGTGAATAGGGGCCATAAATGACTGAGGTACTTTAGCAACTGGGAAGAAGATTAGATGTAAAGAGAGAAATGCCCCGCGCGCCGTTAGGTGCGCAGCACCTAGAGCAGAGGCCCTGAGTGGAACGGAGTGGACCTGGGTGTCACCCCGGAGAAGGTGTAAGGATATGCAGATGAGCTGCAAGTCCTCCAAAGCACCTGAAAGGCAGCCGGTAGTAGAGCTGGGCACCTCTCAGCTGAGGAAAGGCTTACCAGGGGTTAGGCCGAAGCCAGCATTCCTCCCCCTGAGGGTCGCCTGATCCTAGCCAAAAAGCACCTGGAAACTCTGTGCACTTGGAGAGAGGGCCCTGGGAAGATCGGGGTGGATCTGGAGTCACCCCGGATACAGCTGTGAGGAAATGCAGAAGGGCTGCAAGTCCTCCACAGCACCTGGTGGGAGCGCTGGGCACCTAGAGCGGAGACCCTGAGTGGATCGGAGTGGACACCCGGAGAAGGCTGTAAGGATATGCAGATGAGCTGCAAGTCCTCCACAGCAACTGAAAGGCAGCCGTTGGTAGAGCTGGGCACCTCAGCTGAGGAAAGGTTTACCAGGGGTTAGGCCGAAGCCAGTATTCCTCCCCGAGGGGGGAGGACTGGTCCGAAGTAATTCTGGCCCACTCTGGAAGGAACAGAGAAACCGACCACCGATCTGCTCTCCTCCCGAGTGGACCTGTGCCCTATCATTGGGAGGCCAGAGAAGGAGTCCCCTGACGAGAAGGAGGTCCAGCCGGACGCTTCTCGTTGCAAAAGGAAGAACGCTACCCAAAAAGAGGATGCTGAAAAGCTGCGTTGGACCGCCCCGGGCGATACCGTCACGTCTCTAAAACGTGACCTCGAGGCTCCCTGCCTGGAAGTAGACTTGGGTCTATCCTCCGAAAGACGCTGAGATTTGGAATCCCCCAAATCTTTAACAATCTTCTCTAGGTCTTCCCCAAAAAGCAATTTCCCTCGGAAAGGCAATTTAATGAGCCATTGCTTAGAGGCCATAGCTGCAGCCCAATGATGGAGCCACAGAAGATGCCAAGAGGAAACGGTCAAGGCCATGAGTTTGGTCGAAGCACGGACCAAATCATACAAGGCATCCGCCAAGTATGCCAGCCCAATATCCATCAGCAACATCTGAGGAGTTCCCGGCATATCAGACTCCGAAATCGAATCCATGACAGAATGTAGCCAACTGAGACAAGCTCTAGCCGCATAAGAATTACAAACAGAAGCTTAAAGTATCAAAGCGGCCACCTCAAAGGCAAGTTTTAAAGAGGCCTCTAGCTGTCTGTCTTGCATATCCTTAAGTGCCACACCACCTTCCACTGGAAGAGTCTTCTTAGTGACCGCCATCACCAGGGCATCCACCCTAGGCAGAGCAAACTGCTCTAAAAACGGTCCGCTGAAACCGGATACAGCCTGGCCATAAGCCCTGGCTACTTTCAGCCCCCCATACGGATCTGCCCACTGGGCCGAAATCAACTTTTCAATAGCTTCATGTACCGGAAAGGCCTTAGAAGGTCATCTGTTACTAGCCATCTTGGGGTTGACCGCCTGAGAAGCCACAACCTCAGGGTCCTCTATATTCAGGGCTTCCAGTGTCTGAGAGATAAAGGAGGACAACTCCTCCTTATGGAAAATCCTCACAGCGGAAGAGTCCTCTGGTTGGTCAGTGAGGACACTGTCCTCCACGTCCTCTACCCCCGTCTTCTCAGAGCCACCACGGAGGAAGCTGCAGGCGACCGTATGCAGGACCCCTCCTCAGACCCCAAAGAAAGCCTAGGCTTTTTAAAGGAGGAGGAGGGGGGGCAAGGCTTTTTTCAACAAAAACACCTGATGGAGTAGCAAAATAAACTCTGGCGAAAACCCCTCCCCCGCAACGAAGGAGGTCGCAGCCATGGCACCTGCACCACGGCCCACAGTGCCTGACGCCCCCCCCCCGACTCCCCTACCAGCAGAGAAGAAACTTTGCCCCAAACCGCCACCGGAGCTGGCTCCGCGACCTATCGCAAAATGGCGTGAGAATCGCCAGGCTCTGGGCGGGAAAGCACGCTTTTGGGGGGGGGGGGGGCACCCCTCCATCGAGTCCTGCCAAATCAGTGCACCCCGCTCTGCAAAGGCCTGCCACCGAATGCTGTTTCCCGCATCGGGAAAAGCGTTTTACCGCCTCCACTGCCATCGCCCGTCCCCAAACAGGAACCCAGCAGGACTTACCCCGGACCGGGAAAGCGCGGGAACTGACAGCTGAGCCGAAGAAAAAAAACTCTCCAATTCCACTTCGAGGCAGGCTCAGGGCAAGCAGGCAACAGAAAACAGGACTCGGACAGCAGTAACACAAACCTGCTCTCAGCAAAAACCCTGTGCTTGTGTGTTTCTCTTTTAAATAAATTCTATGGTTCTCTTTTTTTTTTTTTTTTTTTTTTTTAGTGAGAAGGCACAAACAAACAGGGAAGGAAAGGAACAGCAAAAGCCTGTTCAGAGGGAATTTGAGGAGCAGCAGGGACCCAGCAACTGCGTATGCTGCCAAAGGGGACACCACCAGTCCGCCACCCCCGACTCAAATTGGCCACCGGCCCAGGAGAACCCTCAGAGGCCTTGGGCTCAGGAGCTGGAGAAAAAGCCGTCCACCACCTGCTGAGATAGAGACATACTAACTGAGGAAGGAGCTGGCCGTCTGGCATCACTGCCTTTAGTTTATCTCTATCTCCACCTGCTGGTAGGCGGACTTAACCCACTAGTTCCTGGATTCATCTGCTGCAAGTGACAAGGAAATCTGTGTTATCTGCTAAGGGCGCAGCTTGATTTCCTAGCAATGAAAGAAATCAAGACTCAGTTTCTCTGAAACCATGGACTTCTTAGCAAAACTGGTATGAAAAAATGATCAGACTAAGGATGATGTTGTGACACCACGATAATATATAACTTCTTATCCAAACCAAATGTTTGACAGCAAAACAAGTCCTGTAAGTGTCCACTCACTTATGAGTTCAGCTCTTCATACTCGGGAATAAAAGCAAATAACGAGCATGGGTACAAGACTGGTGGTCAAGGCGCAATTCAGTCACTCAACAAAATTACAGAGGCCGACACTCTAAAGAAGCCTAAAATTAGAAAGCCAATGTCAACAGAAATTCTTGGAGGACAAATATTTGAAAGGTATTAATCTGCAAACAAACCTTTTCCAGAGATGAGAATATGCTAGAATGCTAGAACTAGAGGACATGAATTGAGGTTGAAAGGAGGCAGACTCAGGAATAATGTCAAGAAGTATTTTTTCACAGAAAGGATGATAGATAACTGGAATGTCCTCCCTTAGGAGGTGGTGGAGATGAAAACTGTAATGGAATTCAAAAATGCGTGCGATAAACAGAAAGGAATCCTGTTTAGAAGGAATGGATCCAAAGAAGCTTAGCTGAAATTAGGAAGCAAAATCAGTACTGTGCAAACTTCTACAGTCTGTGCTCTGATCGTGGCTGGACAGATTCAGCTTCAGAAGTTGAAAAACAAGGCCAGTGCTGGGCTGACGTCTACAGTCTGTGCCCTGATTATGGCTGAATAGATTTGGATGCGCTGGAGTGGAGTTTTCAAGGGCGTCAATGTCAACTTCAGAAATTTTAGAGCAAGGCCAGTGCTGGGCAGACTTCTACGGTGTAAGCCCTGGAAATGGCAAGGAGAAATCAAGACCAGGTATATACAGGAAGTTATCACATACCAGATAGATTACAAATTCAGCAGGACACAAATCACACCTTTGAATCACTGTGGGTTGAAATTCCATGTATAAAAGGGAAAAAAATGGTGATAGGAGTGTACTACCGTCCGCCTCGCCAGGATGAGCAGGTAGACACAGAAATGATAAAAGAAATCAGAGACGCGAACAAAATGGGCAATGTGATAATAATGGGTGACTTCAATTATCCAAATATAGACTGGGTAAATGTAACATCGGGACACGCTACAGAGATACAATTCCTTGATGAAATCAAGGACAGCTTTATGGAGCAACTGGTGCAGGAGCCGACGAGAGAAGGAAAAATTCTAGACTTGGTCCTTAGTGGAGCGCATGATCTGGTGAGGGACGTTATGGTACTGGGGCCGCTTGATAACAGTGACCATAATATGATCAGTTTTGACATCAACCTTGAAGTAACTGTACACAGAAAGTCAAATACGTTAGCGTTTAACTTTAAAAAAGGAGACTATGATAAAATGAGAAGAACGGTAAAAAAAAAAAAAGGGAGGCAACTGAGAGAGTAAAAACTGTACAACAGGCGTGGACGCTGTTCAAAAATACCATCCTGGAGGCCCAGGCCATACATATTCCGCGAATTAGAAAAGAAAGACGGAAGTCCAAAAGACACCCGGCCTGGTTGAAAAGTGAGGTGAAGGAAGCTATTAGGGCTAAAAGAAACGCCTTCAGAAAATGGAAGAAGGAACAGTCTGAAAATAACAAGAAACAGCATAAGGAGTGTCAAAGCAAATGCAAGGCGCAGATTAAGAAGGCCAAGAGGGAGTATGAAAAAAAGATAACATTAGAGGCAAAAAAACATAGTAAAATTTTTTTTCGGTATATTAAAAGCAGGAAGCCGGCAAAAGAATCGGTTGGGCCGCTGGATGACCGAGCGGTAAAAGGGGCGATCAAGGAAGACAAAGACGTAGCGGAGAGACTGAATGAATTCTTTGCTTCGGTCTTCACCGAGGAAGATTTGGGTGGGATACCGGTGTCGGAAATGGTATTTCAAGCGGACGAGTCGGAGAAACTTACTGACTTCACGGTAAACCTGGAGGACGTAATGGGGCAGTTCGGCAAACTGAAGAGTAGCAAATCTCCTGGACCGGATGGTATTCATCCTAGAGTACTGATAGAACTGAAAAACAAGCTTGCGGAGCTACTGCTAGTGATATGCAACTTATCCTTAAAATCGAGCGTGGTACCGGAAGATTGGAGGGTGGCCAATGTAACGCCCATTTTTTAAAAAGGCTCCAGGGGAGATCCGGGAAATTATAGACCGGTGAGTCTGACGTCGGTGCCGGGGAAAATGGTAGAGGCTATTATCAAAAACAAAATTACAGAGCACATCCGAGGACATGGATTACTGAGACCAAGTCAGCATGGCTTTTGTGTGGGGAAATCTTGCCTGACCAATTTACTTCAATTCTTTGAAGGAGTGAACAAACATGTGGACAAAGGGGAGTCGGTTGATATTGTGTATCTGGATTTTCAAAAGGCGTTTGACAAGGTACCTCATGAAAGGCTACAGAGGAAATTGGAGGGTCATGGGTTAGGAGGAAATGTCCTATTGTGGATTAAAAACTGGTTGAAGGATAGGAAACAGAGAGTGGGGTTAAATGGGCGATATTCACAATGGAGAAGGGTAGTTAGTGGGGTTCCTCAGGGGTCCGTGCTAGGACCGCTGCTTTTTAATATATTTATAAATGATTTAGAGATGGGAGTAACTAGCGAGGTAATTAAATTTGCTGATGACACAAAGTTATTCAAAGTCGTTAAATCGCGACAGGATTGTGAAAAATTACAAGAGGACCTTACGAGACTGGGAGACTGGGCGGCTAAATGGCAGATGATGTTTAATGTGAGCAAGTGCAAGGTGATGCATGTGGGAAAAAAGAACCCGAATTATAGCTACGTCATGCAAGGTTCCACGTTAGGAGTTACGGACCAAGAAAGGGATCTGGGTGTCGTCGTCGATAACACACTGAAACCTTCTGCTCAGTGTGCTGCTGCGGCTAAGAAAGCGAATAGAATGTTGGGTATTATCAGGAAAGGTATGGAAAACAGGTGTGAGGATGTTATAATGCCGTTGTATCGCTCCATGGTGCGACCGCACCTTGAGTATTGTGTTCAATTCTGGTCGCCGCATCTCAAGAAAGATATAGTAGAACTGGAAAAGGTGCAGCGAAGGGCGACTAAAATGATAGCGGGGATGGGACGACTTCCCTATGAAGAAAGACTAAGGAGGCTAGGGTTATACAGCTTGGAGAAGAGACGGCTGAGGGGAGACATGATAGAGGTATATAAAATAATGAGTGGAGTGGAACAGGTGGATGTGAAGCGTCCGTTCACGCTTTCTAAAAATACTAGGACTAGGGGGCATGCGATGAAACTACAGTGTAGTAAATTTAAAACAAATCGGAGAAAATTTTTCTTCACCCAGCGTGTAATTAAACTCTGGAATTCGTTGCCGGAGAAAGTGGTGAAGGCGGTTAGCTTAGCAGAGTTTAAAAAGGGGTTGGACGGTTTCCTAAAGGACAAGTCCATAAACCGCTACTAAACGGACTTGGAAAACTCCAAAATTCCAGGAATAACATGTATAGAATGTTTGTACATTTGGGAAGCTTGCCAGGTGCCCTTGGCCTGGATTGGCCGCTGTCGTGGACAGGATGCTGGGCTCGATGGACCCTTAGTCTTTTCCCAGTATGGCATTACTTATATGTAATGAGTTTATTTTGTTGGGCAGACTTGAAGGACTGTACAGATCTTTATCTGCCATCATCTACTATGTTACTATGCTACAAAGGGCACTATAACTAATAGTAATAACTAATAGGCATTCACATTCCTCTGGATCACACGATTCCCAAACTTTTTTCTATGGTGGAACCCCTAAAATATTTTTCATACACAAAAGAACCCTACTCCTTCCCCCCATACATAGAGCCCCCCCCCCTCTTTCTCGGAACCACACAGACCCCCACCCACCCAAGCCTACTATATTGCTGGTTTACAGGGGGGCAGAAGCGACCCTCAGTTGTTCCTGCCCATGTTGGCTCCAATCTCACAATGGCTGCCAGAAACTTTAGCGAAAGTCTCATCAGCCATTTTGTCAGCAGAGTCGGTATGGGTAGGAACGACTGAGGATCACTCCCTGCCCTATCTAGCTAGAACGGAGGAACCCCTGAAGAGAGTTTGCAGAACCCCAGGGTTCCGTGAAACCCGTTTGGAAAATTACTGCTTTGGATAATGAGGCTACTCTCATTAATGAAAAAGAAGCTATGTTACAGCCACTCCTCCTCTCTTTATGTTGAAAGACTTTAGGGAATGATACTGCACGTTACCTTCATTTCCTAGACTACAACCTATCCTCTTGTTTAATGAGCTGACAGCACTAAGGACAATTTTCCACAGTTCAATATTAAAACTAAAACCATACATCCTTAGGAAATGTGGTTGGATTATGCAAACAATTCAGATAACTATATATCATCAATTTAATATCACCGCTATAGTTGTACACAATCAGACCCTGTTTAATACATTTAAGAAAAACAACTTACTCTTTTACTGAGGCAAACAACAGGCCACATACTGCAACCTAATGTACAGCAACAGCATAAGCAACCGCAAAGCAGCCACCGAACATTAACTGGAAGGTTCTTCTTAAGACAGCTATTAACTCTGTTTATGCTGGCCTTAAATTCTTCAGGTGCAACCTATGAAAAAACAATTTAGAATTAAGAATCTAACACATAATTTTTAAAGTGAGCTATACATAGAGGGGCATAATCGAACAGGGCACCCATGTTTTCATGAGGGCGTCCTCGCAGGTCGGCCACCCAAAGGGGCGGGGAAACCCGTATTATCGAAACAAGATGGGCGTCCATCTTTCGTTTCGATAATACGGTCAGGGACGCCCAAATCTCAACATTTAGGTCAACCTTAGAGATGGTCGTCCCCGGTTTCCAGCCATAATGGAAACTGAGGACGCCCATCTCAAAAACGACCAAATCCAAGTCCTTTGGTCGTGGGAGGAGCCAGAATTAGTAGTGCACTGGTCCCCCTCACATGCCAGGACACCAACCGGGCACCCTAGGGAGCACTGCAGTGGACTTCACAAATTGCTCCCAGGTGCATAGCTCCCTTACCTTCGCTGCTGAGCCCCCCAAAAGCCACTCCCCACAACTGTACAACACTACCATAGCCCTAAGGGGTGAAGGGGGCACCTACATGTGGGTACAGTGGGTTTCGGGTGGGTTTTGGAGGGCTCACATTTACCACCACAAGTGTAACAGGTGGGGGGGGGGGGGGGGGGATGGGCCTGGGTCCGCCTGCCTGAAGTGCACTGCACCCACTAAAACTGCTGCAGGGACCTGCATACTGCTGTCAAGGAGCTGGGTATGACATTTGAGGCTGGCATAGAGGCTGGCAAAAAATATTTTTTAAGTTTTATTTTTAGGGCGGGAGGGATTTGGTGACCACTGGGGAAGTAAGGGGAGGTCATCCCCAATTCCCTCCGGTGGTCATCTGGACAGTTCGGGCACCTTTTTCAGGCTTGGTCGCAAGAAAAAAATGGACCAAGTAAAGTCGGCCAAGTGCTCATCAGGAACGCCCTTCTTTTTTCCATTATTGGCTGAGGACGCCTATCTCTTAATCACGCCCCAGTCCCGCCTTCGCTACAGTGCCAACATGCCCCCGTGACCTCCCACAACAGAAAGCAGTTGAGGACGCCCAAAATCGGCTTTCGATTATGCTGATTTGGGCGACCCTGAGAGAAGGACGCCCATCTCCCGATTTGTGTCGGAAGATGGGCGCCCTTCTCTTTCGAAAATAAGCCTGATAGTGTGTGGAAAAAAACATTTAGTTTGACCTTTGAAAATATACAGTATAATTGAGTTTTTTTTCTTATTTAATTCAAAATTTGTGTTCAAAGTGTCCTCCTTCAACCTTGACACATTCACAAAATCGTCAATGCCACTGAGCTGTTGGTTCAATGAATTCTAGGCAGGGGCGTATCTGCGTGGGGCCACAGGGGCCTGGGCCCCCGCAGATTTCGCCCTGGACCCCCCTACCGCTGTCAACCCTCCCACGGCGTCGCCGTCACCTACCCCTGCCGAGGTTCGCTGCGACGTCAGACTCCGTCCAAAACTGGAAGGGATGCAGGCTGCAGCTTTCAACAGCACGAGGAAGAAGAACTTAAAACAAAACCTCGGCTGGGCTGGCGGGGTTGGGGTCCCCCGCCAGCTGAACTAATATTTTTAAAGGCACCGGCAGGAGGAAGTGGACCTCGGGGGGGGGGGGGGGGGGGGGGTAGGTGACAGCGGTAGGCGGGGGAGGGTTGATGGCGGTAGGCGGGGGAGGGTTGACAGCGGTAGGGGGGCGGCGGCCATGGGGGGCTATAATGTGCCCCCTCACTCTAGCTCCTGCCCCCCCTACCGCCGAACCTCAGATACGCCCGATTCTAGGGTTTCATTAATTAAGAGCTCATATGTTTTCACAGCTCGATGCGCTAGAGTGCCATCTAAAATAAAGTACTCATACATGTTTTGAATTTCAGGCAGAAATTTCTGCAGAAGCAGGGAGTTTTTGGATTATTTATAAAAATGTTTCGGGGGGGGGGGGGGGGGGGGTCCATTTTTTTTCGGACACCGTGTACACTTATGATGGTGGCTTCATCTGTTAAGGTGCTGTTATCACCTTGACTGCGATCTTACTTTTGTTTCTTCCACAGATACTTATTCAAAAGTTCTTGAGTTTGAGCTCAACAGCTGGGAATCAATAACAGCAGTGTCTGCCTTACATCTGTGTAACAAATGTTCTCTACTGTTTACCTCTTCCTTCCCCTACACAAAAAATGAGTTATGAAAAAGTTCCCTTAAATGTTTTTTAGCAAATTACCCAAGTCACACAAAAAAACATAAGGTCTTTGTTTAAGCCTTTGATTATATATACAATCTTTTTATAAATTCAGTTTATCTCCCCCCATGGACTTTTATGTTTCAACGGTTTTTATTGATGATAATAAACATTGTGAACATAATCAAAAAAAAAAAAATTCAAACTCTTCGTAAACATAAGAACAAATCACATTTGCATACTTACATCGTAACAGCATCATCAATGTTTTTTAACATCGTTTTCTCCCCCTCCCCCCCCCCCCCCCCCCCCCCGGGCTTATATTTCAACGTTTGTTTATTATTGATGACACTTCAAACAAAAATCCCCTTCCCTTTCTGCATATACAAAGATATATTACAGTTCCAGTACACAGGTGTATCTATATGCTCTTAACAGTCTTCAACTATTTGTTAACCACATAGTATTGAACATACATTAAAATAATACAACTTTTAGCTCGTGTCATGTGTTCAATCTCTAAAGTATTCCTTTCATCTTTGATTACTATTTTTCATGGTGTTGGTATGAGCACTGTCTATTACATTTATAAACCATTGCAAATCCCACGTCTACTGATTGTTTCCCTGCTTATAACGATCCCAGCCTGTTAAGCACTGCGCTCCTAGCCTTATGGGAGATACATTGTAAGTAACTTGACCATATCTTAACAAATATTTTCCTTTTCTTCGGAACGTTATATGCCTCTCTAGCTTCCCATAGCATTAACTCATGTAGTCTACTTCTCCAGTACCAATAGGATAGAGGTTCAGCCTGCAACCAGTGTTTAAGTATACATTTTTTTCCCACTGCATAGGCCTTACATAAAAATAGCTCTTGATCTTTATCAGAAATCCCATACGCATTTCTTTTGTTCAAAAGCACTCCCCTCCATGAGGGTAACAATCTATGTCCCAGGAGTTTTTCAAAATATGTCTGTAACAATTTCCAAAAGTGTTGTATTCTAGCGCATCGCCAAAATGCATGGAAAAATGTATTGTTGTTTTCATGACATTTTGGGCATTGTACATCTGTTGTCCATCCTGCTTTTACTGCTTGTGATTGCGATATATATCCCCTGTGAATTACCCTGTATTGACTCTCTTGTAGATCCGCCCCACCTACTTGCCCCGGGATTTCTTTTATCAATTTTACAAAATCTATACCTGTCAACTCATATCCTAGGTCTTTGCTCCATAATTTTTCAAGTGACTCATATTTACGGGGGGGGCTCAGACTCACCCATGCTTTGTGCAAACCTGATACAGACACCTGCCCTCGCTCGTCCCCTTTCAAAAAATCCCGGATCTTGGATCCCAGTCTTGTACCCAAAGCAGTTTGATCCATGCTAAACCAGTAGTGATGTAATTGCCTATAATTATAATGATCTTTAGTGTTTAGTGATAATCTCTGCCTCATGTCATTGAAGCTATATAGAACTCCCTCTTCATTTACTAAGTGTTCTAATAAGGTGATGCCCTGTGTCGACCAGTTCTCGAATAGCCCCTTTTCCAACCCAGGTGGGAAATCTCCATTCCCACACAGTGGGAGTTGATCGCTAACATTGGGATTATATTGCCAAGATTGCATTACTACTCTCCATATCTTCCTCAAAGGCTGAAGCATTATACTGCTTCTGGCCCATCCCGGTAAGCTTTTTGTTTTTGCATGTAACAAGAAATTCAAATGCCAGGGCCTAAATAGTGCCCGTTCCCATCTCAATGGTGTATACTGAGTAGTATTGCAGAGCCAGTCTCTGAGATGTCTCGTAAGGCATGCCTGGTTGTACCTTTTAATACAGGGTAATCCCAATCCCCCCCGTGCCCACCCGTCAGTCAAGTGATCAAATCGCACCTTGGGTTTCTTCCCTCCCCATAGAAATCCCCGACAAATCTTATTCAACTGTCGTGAATCCTTACTATTTATGTATATAGGTAGCACTTGCAACAAATAAAGCCATCTGGGGAATATAATCATTTTAAATAGATTTATTCGGCCCATTAATGATATCGGTAAGAGATTCCATCGTTCCATAGACTGTCTAGTATCTTGTAAATGTTTTACCACATTAATTGTATAAATTTTCGTGGTATCCATTGTTAAGCGTATCCCTAAGTATCTAAAAGATTCCTCTGCCCATCTCAATGGTAAATGTCTCAACCTTTCTCTGATTTGGTCTCCCTCTCTCTGCAAAACTTCAGATTTATCGAGGTTGAGTTTAAAACCAGAGAAATCGCCATACTCTGCCATACACTCTAAGAGAGCCGGCAGCGATGTCTCCGGCTGAATTACGTGGGCTAGCAAATCATCTGCAAAGGCTGCTATTTTGAAAGTTTCTGATCCCACCTGAATGCCATGTATATCCGGTGTTCTCTGTATATCCCTTATCAATGGGTCCAGAGTAAGAACAAACAACAGGGGTGACAATGGGCATCCCTGCCTTGTCCCCCGATTTATGGGAAACGGTGAGGACACAATACCGTTGACCCCTACCTGAGCTTGTGGCGAATAATATAAAGCTTGAATCGCATCTTGAAAAAACCCCTTTATACCGTAGGCGTCTAAAGTTCCAAATAAAAATCCCCATACCACTCTATCGAACGCCTTTTCGGCGTCGAAACTGACTAGTACCGATGATATACCCTGCTTGGATGTTTCCTCCAATGTTGTCAAAATCTTCCTCATGTTTTTGGTGATGGTTCTACCCTGCACAAATCCTACCTGAGATTCCTCAATTAGATCTGGCAATATTCGAGATAGGCGATTTGCCAAGACTTTAGCCAATAATTTAGCTTCATAATTAAGCAGCGATATGGGCCTATAAGATTCAGGTTTCTGGGTATCTCTCCCTGGCTTTGGAATTACTATAATTTGTGCTGTTCTCAAAGAGGAGGGCATTTGTTTCTCCTGTACTATGGCATTAAACATTGATGTAAGTGGTGTTACTATGTCGTCTTTTAGTAGTTTGTAAAATTCTCCTCTGTATCCATCCGGGCCCGGGGCTTTACCCAGCGGTCCCTGCTGTATAGCCCATGAGACTTCTTCTACTTCTATGGGGGCATTTAGCATAGTTAAACCTGATACTTCTATTTGTGGTAGAACCTGTCCCGCAAAATAGATCTCACTGTCTACTGCTGGTGGGTCTGGAATGGCATATAGATTCTTATAGTATTCTTGCATAATTTTATTGATTTGAAAATCCTCGTTTTCTAATATTCCATTAACTGATTTCAATGCTTTTATCTTATAAGGACCCTGCTGAGACTTTGTCAGTTTGGCTAACATTCTCCCACTTTTATTGGCATATTTATATAATTGATATCTATAGTAAGCATAATTTTTTTTTGCTCTGCAATGTAACCTCTCGTTCAGTGTTTGTTGCAATTCCAAAAGTTGGGCTTTTAGTGTTATATTATGATGCCGCCCATATTCACGCCTAACCCTTGTTATTTCTTTTTCTAGCCGAAGCTGTTCCTTCTCCCATATTTTTTTTTGTTGGCTCGTGTATGCAATTGTCTCCCCTCTAAGTACGGCCTTGGCCGTATCCCAATAAAGTATTGGAGTCGTCTGGTGTGCCTGATTAGCGTCTAGAAATTGTTTATATTTTTTTAGTATGAACTCTTTAAAGTTCTGGTCTTTATATAATCGAGGAGGGAATTTCCATTGAAACAAACCAGGTCTTCTTTCTAATGCTTCCCACATTACTGTTACCATAGCATGATCTGATATTTTAATAGGGCCTATGTCCGCTGCACGAATTTGTGTAAAAAGGGGTCGAGAAATAAATATATAATCTATTCTTGACATGGTGCCATGCGCCCGACACAAGTGCGTATAGTCACGCTCCGATGGATGTAGTGTTCTCCACACATCCACCAGGTCAAAGACCTCACTTAACATTTCTATTCCTCTGGATTCCCCTCCCGACCCCTTCCTTCCCCCTTGCGACCTATCCAATGTGGCATCTCCCACCGCATTAAAGTCCCCTCCCACCAGCAGGGGAATTCCCTCAAAGCTTATTAGATGTCGTAGAAGTTGTTTATAAAATCCCTTAGCATATGTATTTGGAGCATAGACAGTACATAAAACCACTGGTTGATGTTCTACTGTTAAATGTGCTAACACAAACCTGCCTTCCTTATCGGCAATAATTTTGTGGGTCTCAACCTGTATCCCTTTCTTAATCAATATTATCACCCCCGCTTTTTTGGCCTGTGCCGGGGATTCGTAGTAGGTACCTACCCACCAGCGACGTAATTTCTCATGTTCTTTGGCATTTAAATGTGTCTCTTGCAACAATGCAATTGTAACTTTCTGCTTATAAAGTTCCTGTAGAATTTTCTGTCTTTTTATCGGTGAAGATATCCCTCCCACATTCCAAGACACTACTTTAAATGTCATCCCGCGTGTTCTTTGTGGCTAAAGTCCCTGATTCTAATAGTTCATTGTGTGGATGGAAGGGGCATCCCAGCCTATACCCCCGCCACCAATAACTATACAGTAGATTTCTTAAACATGCTTTGTCTGACATGACATTTCCTTTGTTCTGTGCTTCCACAACCATGAAACATAAATTCCTCTTTATCCCTCCCTCTACCCTCCCCCCACCCCCACACCCCAAGCCCCCTCCATATCTTACAGCACCTGTGTGCTTCACTTCCGTGCGCCGGATCCGGGATCCCACCCAATCCATTGAATTATATCATTAAATGTTTGTCGTCCCCCTTGTATCTTTACAAATGGAACCATTAACTGTTTAATTACCAATCTATCCCAACAAGAACAAATTATCATAACTCATCTGTCCAATTCTTCTTCTTCACCTCCTTCCATTCAGGCTCTTTTTATTCCTTCTAGGTCTTTGTTCAGGTGTTTCCAGGATTATTTAGTCTGTCTGCTTCCAACCTGTCTGCAAATGCTTGGGCTGCTTCCACTGTGTCACAATACTTTACTGCGCCGTTGTGTTGAATTCTCAATTTAGCTGGATATAATAAGCTAAAACGGATCTTCATCATATGTAGTCTCCCACAAACTGGCGAATACTGTTTACGTTGAAACGAAACTTTGGTAGAGTAATCTTGAAAACACAGTATCTTGTGGCCGTCTATTTCCAGTGCCTTCCCTTGCCGAAGAGCTGCTAGCACATCCATTTTATGCTGATAATGGAGTAATCGTAAAATGACCACTCTAGGCCTTGCATTTGCTTCCTTTCGCGGGCCCAGGCGATGAGCCCGCTCGATCTGAAGTGGTCCGTTCTTAGCTGGTTGAGGCAGATTCTTGATAAGCCACGGCTCTAAGAAGCCCCGCAGTTCTGTATTGGTTATCGATTCCGGTATTCCTACTAAGCGGAGATTGTTCCTACGAGAACGATTCTCCAAATCATCCACTTTTTCTTCCAAGTTTGAAATCGTTTTTTGGAGGTGTTCAATTGACTTAGACATGTCCTGCGAAGAGTCTTCCACGACCCCCAACCTCTGTTGAACCTCCTGAATTTCCGTGGTAAAAGTGGTGATTCTTTGATCCATTCTTTCAAGTTTATCTATAATTTGTTGGAGCTTATGGTTCATGGTGTCCTCCACAGCAGCTTTAACTTCTGTTACAATTTCTGACGCCCAAGCAGAGCTGATCGACGGTGATGACTGAAAGCTCTTATCTGCCATCTTTGTTCCTCCGTTCTTGTTTTTTTCCATCTCTTTCTTGGTGCTTCTGGTCGCCATGTAATAGTTCTAGGGTAACCTGTATACGTGTTTTCTTTCCAGGAGTGTATAGGTCTACCCTGCCTTTACAGTCTCAATAAAGTTTTATTCTTTTTTATTGGTAATTTATCTGGTCTGGTCAGCGTGAGCAACTGAGTACAGCTCTTTTCTTACCGCTAGCCTCTTCCTCCGCGGATCAGCTTGAGGAGCACATGTGGGAGCCAAACGTTTGGCCTAATCCCCCTCTCTGCCGCTCCCCTCGTGCGCACTTCGCTATTTGTCTTGGCTTCCGTCTCTCTCTCCCATGCGTCTCATTGCTTGCTCGCCCCTTTAGTTGCCCCTCTGATTTGCCGCTCCGGTATTTGCTCGCTATAGCGAGTGTGGGTATTTTACCGTCACTTCAGCCTCCTTACACAGCTCTTTTTACTTCTGGCATATGTCTTCCGGCTGTTACCAATCGCGATTCCACGCGGGCACGAGCAGGCAAGCGTTTATCAAAATTTTTCTCCTCATTCGAACCGGGTGCAACTTACGATATTCTGAAGCATACAGTAAGTATTCCGCTTCCTGTTGCTCTCTCTTCTCACATAATTTGGGGGCCGATAATACTATTTCTGGTGGGATCCCAGTCTTCTTCTTCAGGAGCTCAGCTCGCGACGGCCATCTTGACCGGCAGCTCCACCGGAAGTCCCCCCCATGGACTTTTAAATCTTAAGCAACTATTCATACATTTTTTCTTCAGTACAATTTGCTTACCGGGGGGGGGGTGGGGGTTAGACAGAGTAAGGAAATCATATTGGCAGTTGAGGGGAGTGGGACTAATTCAGCATTAGGACTGCAACATTTTGTGTGGCACTACCTCCACCCTCCCCTCATTTCCCCCAACCCACCCAAAAACATATTCCCCTCCGGTGGCAATTCGCCATCTTCCAGTGAATCCAACCTGGCCAGCCAGGAGACACATGACAATTGGCCATCATCTACCTCTGAAGTCAGCGAAGCAACATCAAAGTTTTGCGCCTCTAAACGTGACCGCTTAGCCAGCAAAGGAGGGGACGCAGCTAACCCCCCCCCCGCCCGAGGGGGCCACAGGAGCTGCAGTAGCGGACCCCCCAGAACGCTTGAGGAGAAAGGTTTTGTGCATCAAAAGCACAAACTCAGGGGGAAAGGGAGTTTCAGCTGCTTCAAAATCTCTGACCCCCCATCTAGGTAACTCTGGCTCCAGAAGAAATGACCCAGGCACCGAATCAGCATGAGGCCCTTCAGCCGCGGTGGCAGCCAGGAGTGGCCCACGTGGAGAAGGGCCCAAAATAGTGCCAGGAGAGGACTGCCCAGGAGGAACGGTGAAAGAAACGAGGTGCGCCAAAGCACTGGGAGCCGGCGCTCCCTGAAGTCTCCCGTAGTTGGCACAGATAAAAAACGTCTGCTGATGCGCGCGTTAAAAAGCTGGGAAGGGCGGCCACCACCAAAGATCCCAGCATCAAAATCATCTGCTGCAAGGTGGGGAGAAGGAAGGCCGGAGGAGCCCGCCAAAGCTGCCGCCGACTCCTCTACCTGCTCTCCCGAGAGGGAATGGCCCCATATCTCGGCCAAATGCTCTCCATTTAATGAACCGCGAGGGCAAGATAAACAAACTCTCGACGCTGCTCTCCGGCTTCCACATCGGGAGCAATGCTTCACTGTTGCAGAAGGAATCGCCACTAGAATCACCAGGACCCAACACTGCGCCTAGCACACACACTCCCCACAGCCACAAGAGGGAATGAAGCCCTGCTTACTGTGAGTTCCAGTGTGTTTTTTTTCACCTTCAGACAGAAGAAAGGCACTGACTCACGTGGAGCTGGAGAGAACGGAGGGACCTGGCCCCAACAGGTGTACCCTGCTCACCACCCTAAGGGAACACTCACCACCCTGAGGGAACGGGTGAAAACCCCAGAAACCAGAGCTGCACAGTTATGATCCTCCACCTGCTAGATAGAGAGAATACTGAGGTTTGGGTGGTTGCACATGACCACATATAGTGAACCTCAGAAGTTCTCTCTATCTCCATCTTCTGGCAGAGAGACATAACTCATCAGTCTCTGGACTGATCTATGGGACACTATAGAATTTATTTTTGTATATGTTCCAAAAAGGAATTTGCATTCTCAAAAGGACTTTAATATTAAAGTACCTTCTTTAAAATATTTTTACTTAGGCAATACAAGTAAAAATACTACTGGATTTATATTTTGTTTGAATATTTATCATTATATTCCACCTGGAGCTTTTATGTTTAGGCAGGATATAAATCTTAATTCAATTAAAATGTGCTAACATAAAAACTCAGTAGTACAAATCTGCTTGGTGGCAGCAGCAGCTATCCATTATTTAAAAAATCCACTATTTAATGGCAGCATGCATGCCTTACAGTCTCAACATTTTTGGGAAAGTACAGGTCCACTGAAGACAAAGTTAAAAAAAAACAGGAATCAGTTGCATGTTGAGAAAAGTTCAGTTAATCAAGGTTGCTCTGATTACCTTATTAATCTACATAAACTGGCTATATACCCATAGCAAGTATGTGCAATGCACAAAAAGGGGAAGTTATTAATGTGGGCTACCGTTAAGATGGGTTATTTTACTGTTTAACCTGGGTTATTAGATCTCATTGCATAAAATGTGACCTATCTTAATGGCAGCCCAGGTTGATAATTCTCCCCCTAAATCTGTAGCCGACGCAGAGGACGTTTTTAGCAATTAAGCATTCTGAATTGATATTACAAGCACTCGCCTTTCCAGTTAGAGAAGAAGGAAATTCTGCTTCAAATCTGTTGCTAAGTCCAAACCTGAAAGAAGAAAGAATTACCATTACATAACATATAGATGAATTGGAAAAGTGAACAGCAAGAAACAAAATCTACACCCAACATTATTTTTTAAATTAATATTACCAGCTTTGTACACCTAAACCACATGAAAACACCTGACTAGATTTAGCCAAATTTCCAGCTGAAAACTTTGCTGTTTGATTTGGATAAATTCAACTAAAGATAATCAGTAAAAATTAAACCAGTCATGCTTTAATGACTTAGGCCAAAATGCACTAAAAAATTGTTAAAGCCCTTCCCTTACCGATTCCCTTAGCGAATCGGTAAGGAACGGGCATGCATCAAGGAAAAGGAATGCAAATGAGCTGCTCGTTGTAGCTCACTTGCATTCTCTATTCCATCGGTAAACAGTCGGCCAGTCAAGCATACGCAGAGCAGTCAAGCGTTATGCTGGCTGCTCTGCGCATGCCAAATACGCCTCTGTGCCGCCCGAAAGGAAGACGCCGTGCCGCTCAGCCCCTCCACGGCCTGCTGCAGGAAGGCTCCGATGTGGCTCGATCATAGCAGGAGAGTGCAGTTGAGGACGTCCATCCAAAAAGGCGTCCTTTTTGGACGTCCTCCCCCCCCCCCCCCCAGTAATAAAAACGCCTTTTTGGACGTCCTTCACTCAGCTGAGAGACCTGGAAGTCTCTGAGCCGATTTGGGCGACCCTGAGAGAAGGACGCCCATCTCCCGATTTGTGTCGGAAGATGGGCGCCCTTCTCTTTCGAAAATAAGCCTGATAGTGTGTGGAAAAAAACATTTAGTTTGACCTTTGAAAATATACAGTATAATTGAGTTTTTTTTCTTATTTAATTCAAAATTTGTGTTCAAAGTGTCCTCCTTCAACCTTGACACATTCACAAAATCGTCAATGCCACTGAGCTGTTGGTTCAATGAATTCTAGGCAGGGGCGTATCTGCGTGGGGCCACAGGGGCCTGGGCCCCCGCAGATTTCGCCCTGGACCCCCCTACCGCTGTCAACCCTCCCACGGCGTCGCCGTCACCTACCCCTGCAGAGGTTCGCTGCGACGTCAGACTCCGTCCAAAACTGGAAGGGATGCAGGCTGCAGCTTTCAACAGCACGAAGAAGAAGAACTTAAAACAAAACCTCGGCTGGGCTGGCGGGGTTGGGGTCCCCCGCCAGCTGAACTAATATTTTTAAAGGCACCGGCAGGAGGAAGTGGACCTCGGGGGGGGGGGGGGGGGGGTAGGTGACAGCGGTAGGCGGGGGAGGGTTGATGGCGGTAGGCGGGGAGGGTTGACAGCGGTAGGGGGGCAGCGGCCATGGGGGGCTATAATGTGCCCCCTCACTCTAGCCCCTGCCCCCCCTACCGCCGAACCTCAGATACGCCCGATTCTAGGGTTTCATTAATTACTGGGGGGGGGGGAGAGGAGGACGTCCAAAAAAGGACGTCTTTTTGGATGGACGTCCTCAACTGCACAATCGAACCGCATCGGAGCCTTCCTGCAGCAGGCCGTGGAGGGGGTGAGCGGCGCGGCGTCTTCCTTTCGGGCGGCACAGGTTTTTATTAAGTGAAGGACGTCCGAAAAGAACGTCTTTGGAGTGGGGTTTTTTTTCAGGTGAAAGACGTCCAAAAAGGACGTCCCTGACGACATTTTTTTCTTCCGATTTGCCACAACGAGAGGTGTAGACCTCCCGTTAGGTTTTTCATGGTAAGGGGATCGGAAAACCGTAGTGCATCTCATTATAATAGCCTTTGGATCATCTGCATTCCGTTTTCGTTAGCTGCTACCGTGATCGGAAAATGGCTTGGAGAAGCCTTTAGTGCATGCCAGGGTTTACTACTTGCTTGTTAATGGCTCGTTAAGTTTAGTGCATCTGGCCCTAATTCATTTGTAGTCTGCCTAAAATCTAGGTGGATCATACTTTACACATACAATTATAAAAACAAAAATATTAAAAACAAAACATCACAATCAAACATAAAACAGCAAAGCAGGCAACAATGACTCTTCAAAATCTGAAACTAATCCATAGCTTATATGCAATGAGTTATGCTCTATAATGCTTTGACAAATCCCTCTTCAATAATTTCTTACATTCAAGCAGTACCTGATGTCATTCCAACATGTGTTGCATCAGACAATGGAAAGTACTTGAAATATGTGTACAACACAGCATATGTCTAGTAGCACTATAGAAATAAGTAGTGTTTTGTAATTGTGCAATGCATGGTAGAACAAAACTATGCTAGTCAGGATTTATTTGAGCTTAGCGGAGATTGGATGGCAGAGGCGGGGCTGGTGGTTGGGAGGCGGGGTTAGTGCTGGGCAGACTTATACGGTCTGTGCCCTGAAAAGACAGATACAAATCAAGGTAAGGTATACACAAAAAGTAGCACATACGAGTTATCTTGTTGGGCAGACTGGATGGACCGTGCAGGTCTTTTTCTGCCGTCATCTACTATGTTACTATGTAAAATGAATTTTCCTTAAAAACTGTGATAAACGGCATCTCTCTTCAGATCTTAATGCCCAGTTTAATCACTGTGCAAAGATAAGGGAAAATTAGGTTCTTACCTTGGTAATTTTCTTTCCTTTAGTCACAGCAGATGAATCCATTACGAATGGGTTGTGTCCACCTACCAGCAGGGGGAGATAGAGAACACTGAAAACCATAGTGCCTCCTGGATGGCTAGCTCCATCTGCCTCTCAGTATTTGAAGCTTCCAAAGCAGTGTTAAACCGCAAAGTAGCATAACATGAACTTTCCTCACAGTGAATGAACGCAAGCACTTGTGCTCCAAAAAGTGCGTCCCTCCTGGCAGCCACATCCAGCCTGTAATGATGGGCAAAAGAGAGCTTAGAAGCCCAAGTAGCTGCACTACATATCTCTTGAAGAGAGAGTGCTCCCGTCTCAGCCCAAGAAGAAGAAATCACTCTTGTGGAATGTGCCTTAAAGGAGGCCGGCCAGATAGCAGATATGTAGAAAAAATGGCTTCCTTAAGCCAACGGGCTATAGTGGCTTTAGGTGATCAGAGGTCCTGAAAACATTAGTCATTCGCAGGTACTGCAACAGAGTCCTGCGTACATCCAAAAGGTGCAACTGCCCAAAGGATTCTGGAAACTCCTTCCTAGAAAAGGAGGGCAAAAAAATAGGCTGGTTTAGGTGAAATGCTGAAACCACCTTAGGCAGGAAGGAAGGCACAGTACGTACCGTTAATGTGGACTCCGAAAATTGCAGAAATGGGTCTCGACAGGACAGCGCCTGGAGCTCAGACACCCGTCTCACCGATGTGATGGCCACCAAGAAGACTGCCATTAAAGTCATATCCTTCTCCGAAGCCCGCCGCAGCGGCTTGAAGGGTGAACCCTGCAGAGCCTTCAATACCAGCCCCAGGTTCCAAGCCGGACAAGGTGCCCGCACGGGAGGACGGAGCCAAAGCACTCCTCTAAGAAACCGTGCAATGTCTGGATGCGTAGCTAAGGAGAGGCCAGCGACCTTCCCTCGAAAGCATGCCAATGCTGCCACTTGCACCCACAGGGAATTATAGGCCAAGCCTTTTTGTACACCATCCTGCAAAAAGTCAAGAATCAGCGAGACAGAAGCCTGCATGGGTGTGATCGCCTTTGGAACACAACAGTCCTCAAACGGGCGCCAAATCCGAGCATACGCAATGGAAGTGGACCGCTTGTGGTTCTGCAAGAGAGTGGAGATGACCTAGTTAGAATAGCCCTTGTCTTTCAATTGCGTCCTCTCAATAGCCATGCCGTAAGACCAAAGCGGCAGGGATCCTCCATGGTTACCGGGCCCTGTGTCAACAGGTTCGGTACCAGAGGCAAAGGAAGAGGAGCCTCCACCAGCATCCGCCGGAGGTCCGCATACCAGGGCCGCCTGGGCCAATCCGGGGCAATGAGAATCACCACTCCCTGGTGCAGCCGAATTCGGAGTACTAGCCCTATCAAGGGCCAAGGCGGGAACATATATAGGAGGCCCAGAGGCCAGGGTTGAGCCAAGGCATCCAACCTCGCCAAGCGAGGATCTCTTCGTCTGCTGTAAAAGCACGAGACTTTGGCATTTGTGCTTGACGCCATCAGATCCGCTACGGGCGTTCCCCATTTGGCACAGAGTTGAAGGAACACTTCGTCTGCCAGCTCCCACTCCGCTGGGTCGATGTGGTGTCTGCTTAGATAATCGGCTTGCACGTTGCTCTGACCTGCAATATGAGCTGCTGAAAGGAACTGTAGATGCAGCTCGGCCCAGTGGCAAATCTGAGCGGCCTGCACAGCCAGTACTCCGCACTGCGTTCCGCCTTGACGATTTATGTAAGCTACTGCCGTCATATTGTCCGACAGCCAATCCCTCCAAGGTCGATTGAAAGGCCAGCAACGCCTGGAAAATTGCTTTTAACTCCAAGCAACTGATGGACCACTTCGATTATTCGAGTATCCACAGACCCTGGGCATGCCTCTCCTGGCAATGAGCTCCCCAGCCCTTCAGGCTGGCATCGGTTACCACCAAGCACCAGTCGGGGAGTGCTAACGGCATTCCTCGCCGCAGCTTGCTGTCTGAGGGCCACCACTCCATGCTGAGTCGGGCCACAGGGAGCCAACTGAGTCTGCACTGATAATCCTGGGAAATGGGAGACCAACGTTGTAGCAGGGAATACTGCAGCGGTCTCATGTGCGCTCTCGCCCAAGACACCATTTCTAGGGTGGCCGTCATCGACCCCAAGAGCTGGACAATGTCCCAAGCTCGCGGGCGAGGCATCCTCAGGAGCAGACTGACCTGGGTCTGAAGCTTGCACCTCCTTTGCTCGGGTAAAAAAAACAACCCCGAGGCTGTGTCGAACCGAACCCCAAATGCTCTAGAGATTGAGAGGAGGTCAGGTGACTTTTGGGTATATTCACGACCCAGCCCAGAGAATGCAGTACTGAGACCACTCTGGCTGTTACATGACGACTCTCTTCTGCAGAGTCTGCTCTGATGAGCCAATCCTCGAGGTACGGGTGAACCCGGATACCCTCTCGCCTGAGAAAGGCAGCTACTACCACCATTACCTTGGAAAAGGTTCAGGGAGCTGTGGCGAGGCCAAAAGGCAAGGCCCGAAACTGAAAGTGTTTTCCCAACACCGCAAACCAGAGAAACCGTTGGTGCGGGGGCCAAATAGAGATGTGCAAATAAGCTTCTTTCAGGTCCAAAGCCATGAGAAACTCTCCTGGCTGAATTGCCACAATGACGGAGCGCAGGGTTTCCATGTGGAAATGCCGCACTTTGAGTGACTTGTTGACTTTCTTCACGTCGAGAATGGGCCGAAAAGACCCACTTTTTCACGGCACCACAAAATAAATGGAGTAACGACCGCAGCCGCGTTCGGCGGGAGGCATGGGGATCACCGCTCCCAGGTGCAACAAGCCTCGCAAGGTCTCCTCTACCGCCGCCCGTTTGACAGCAGTGCCACATCGGGACTCCAAAAACACGTCTCTCACCGGGGCAGTAAATTCCAATCTGTAGCCGTCTCTGATCAGGTCCAAAACCCACTGATCTGAGGTAATCTTGACCCACTCCTCGAGAAAGAGGGAAAGACGTCCTCCAACTGCAGGAGTCGAGGAGTGGGCCGGTGCACCATCATTGAGAAGGTCGCCCATGAACTCCAGGCCTTGAACGGGCCGCTGCGGAGCGTTTGTCCGAGCGAAAGGAGTTCCTCTGCTGAAAACAGGCACGCAAAGTAAACCCAGCAGAACGCCCCAGGCGGTACCTTCTAGTTTCACGGAAGCGAGGTCTGGAAAAGGATAGAACCGCCTGACCCTTGGAAGAAGGCCGCAGCCTATCCTCGGGTAACTGCTGGGGTTTAGCATCCCCCAGGCCCTTGACAATTTTCTCCAACTCCTCACCAAATAGGAGAAGGCCCTGGAAGGGCAACTTCACCAACCTTTGCTTAGAGGCCATGTCAGCCGCCCAATGCCTTAGCCATAGAAGGCGGCTAGTGGCCACTGCCACAGACATCTGTTTAGCCGAGGCTCTGACCAGATCATAAAGGGCACCAGCCAAAAATGACAAGGCCGCCTCCATCCGCGGTGCCACCTCCACAAGGGGCTCCGCTCCATCCCCGGGCTGTTCCACTGCCTGTTGCAACCAAGCGAGGCAGGCTCGAGCAGCATAACAACTGCACACAGATGCCCGTAAGGCTAGGCCTGAAATTTCAAAGGACCGTTTCATTGCTGATTCCAGCTGTTGGTCCTGTATGTCCTTCAGGGCGACCCCTCCCTCTACTGGGAGGGTAGTCTTCTTCGTCACAGCCGTGACTAGGGCATCTACTTTAGGCACAGCCAAGCGTGCCAAGTGCTCCTCACTAAGAGGGTGTAAGTGCCCCATTGCCCTGGCAACTTTGAAAGGCCACTCGGGGTCAGCCCATTGAGCCGAAATAAGCTCTTGGATGGAGTCATGCAAAGGAAAGGCTCGAGCAGGCTTCTTAGTACTTGCCATCCTCGGATTACCAGAGGAGGCCTCGACAAGCGCAGGATCTTCAATAGAGAGGGTCTGCAAGGCGTCAGAAATAAGCGCTGGCAGCTCCTCGCGGTGGAAAATCCTAACCGCGGTGGGATCATCTGGATCCAGTGGCAATCCGGCACCTTCCTCTGGCTCCTCAGACCACGAAGGCCTACCAGACCTCTCAGAATCCCCACAGCCCGACCACGGAGGGGGGGGGGGGGGGGAAGGAGGTGCGGCCAGGTAACCAGGTAGCAACGCAGAGTCAGACACCTGCGGCAGAGCCCTCTTTAACATGAACGCTTTATGTAAAAGCAGCACAAACTCAGGGGAGAAAGGCTCACCCTGGTCTCCCGGTTCCAATCCGGGGCAAGCAGCTCCTCTGGTAGCCTCCATCCAAGACTCCCCTCCGGCCTCAAACCCTCCGCTCCTGCAGGGGTCGGACCATGCAGCGCATCCAAGATGGCGCCCGCTGCCAGCTCCACCAAGCGGGAAGAGACCGCTCGCCATGCTCGTGCCGGCCCTGACGTCTGAAGAGCACGATTTACAGAGCCCCGCTGCTGATCTGCGCTTGCCACAACGTGAACAGCGCTTAACAACCTCCGCAGCCATCGCCAAAAACGGCGGAAAATTTCAAAATTGAGGATTCATGCCAAAAATGCCCAGATCGCGGGCCCCTCCCCGGAGGAGCTACAAGACGCTCTTACCTCAACAGACCGAGTCCCAGAGCTCCGGTCACGCTGCACAGACAGAAGATAGCCTCAGAATCGCAGTGCTAACAAGCGTGTCGCGTTTTTTTTTTTTTTTTTAAACGCTGTGAGGAAAGTTAGAGGCAACAGCTAAAGAGGCACTCCGGAGGTCCAGAAGAGTGGGAAAGGACGAACCAATGTGCCTGCATCCACATAGAAGAGAGTGGGAAAGGAAGAGACACGGCAAACCTATATGCCTACATCCACATAGGGGGAAGGGTAAGGCAGGGAAAGGGCTAACCTATGTGCCTTTAAAATGGAGCTGCAATAGCCACAACACCCCTGCTACAACTGGCAAAAGCACAGAAGCCACCCCAGGCGGATTCTTGAAGGAGCTGAATAAGCTGCGTCCAACCCTGCTGGGAGAAAGAGAATACTGAGAGGCAGATGGAGCTAGCCATCCAGGAGGCACTATGGTTTTCAGTGTTCTCTATCTCCCCCTGCTGGTAGGTGGACACAACCCATTCGTAATGGATTCATCTGCTGCTGATGACAAGGAAAAAGCAGATTCCTTTTTCAAAGCTTTATGTATAAGGAGGAGTATTTTAAAATTTCTCCTCTCACTAACTGGGAATCAAAGTTAATTGTTTCAAAACAGGAATGATATGTCAGAAACACGAGCAGCTGATACAAGATGGGCTGCTGTATTCTGAATCATCTGTAACAATTTTATACTTGTAACTGGTAAGCCTAAATACAGCAAATTGTAATAGTGTAGGCCACTAATTACTAGGCTATGCAAAACACATCTAAAACTATTTAAGCGGAATACAATTTTTCAACCTAGTCAACATCCACAGGTTAAAGAAAGAACTTTGAATGACAAAACATATACATGCTTTGAATTCAACGTTACTCTTAATCTGTGGACATGTTTTATCCATATTTAAGGCAAGTATGCTTTCTTGTAACCAACCAGCTACAATACATGTACCCTGAAAGGGTTTGACTGCACTATCAATTGATGTATCAAATGCAAACTAAAACTGTACATACGTATATACACTATAGTGTATGTTTAGGGCCTTCAACTTATGACAAACGGATGAGGTAAGTATTAAATAAAACAACAGACAATAAGGAGCCCTATGGAACTCCACAAATTAAGCCCCTCAATCCAGAAACATGATCTACAATCCAAGCTTCCTGGAATGGATGGCATACATCTACGGGTACTCGAAGAACTCAAGTACGAAATTGCTGATCTGAGGTTACTAATATGTAATCTATCATTAAAATTGTCCATAGTAGAGAACTCCGCCCCCGCAGTTGACTAGTTCCCCCTCTGAAGGATCAATGGGTCCTCCGCCACGGAGCAAAGAGGAGATGGTCACGAGTGAAGCTCAGGTACAACTCGAGAGGGAGACAGGGGGACAGTTGGAGCCCCCTGAGGTGAGCAGTCCTGCTATAATGTCTGCGGGGCAACAAGGAATGGAATCTGTGAAGAAACCGGAATATATGGAGAGTTCTCCTCTTAGATTGTTGGAGAAGCCGGCAGAGGTAACTCTTGATTCTCTGTGGGATTTAATTTCTCAATCTATACAAATTTTTTCTCAACACACTAGTTTTATATCTGAGAAATTAACAGGGATTGAACAAAGGATGGCAAAAACTGAATTAAATATAAAATCTTCAATTGAAAGAGGAAAAACTATGGAGAAAAATATTACAGATATGGGAAACTTACAAGTTGCAATGTTAAAGGACATAGCTATTTTGAGAAGAAAGACGGAAAACTATGATAACTATATGAGGAATAACAATCTTAGATTTATAAACTTTCCAAAGGTTAAAATGGTGAAGCCAATAGATATGTTAAAGAGATACCTTCAAGAAATACTAGAAATCCCTGAAGCAAGTTTGCCTCCTTTTACTCAAGTGTATTACATACCACAAAAAGAATTGGCTCAACAAGAGCAAAAAGACTTCTTAGATGTGACTGCCCTCCTAGAAACTTCCGAAACTGAATTAGCTAATGCTGCTACTTTGGTAGCTATAGTAGCTTTAGAACCCGGCAAGGAATGGCTTTTTCGATTGTTTTTTTAGGAACAGGGATAAATTATTCTTGGGCCTAAAAATAAATTTGTTTCCTGATGTTTCAAAAAAGACCCAGAGAAGGCGGAAGCAATTTTTATTGTTAAACCGTTCTTCAACTGGGAGAAGTATTTTATTTAAGATTTCCTTGTAAATGTATCATACAATACAATTCTTTATGGATCCTTCATATTTAACATCATTCATTGCCTCAAAAAGAGCTGGAGTTTAATTATATTAATTTTCTGTTCTAGGTGCTGATTAGTTTTGCAAATTGATCTTTCTTTTTCCTTAATTCCTCTTAATTTTTGATCTTCTTGGAACCTAAATGTATGTGAACTTGAGTGTTAGTAAATATGTATACTATATCATATTATATTATTTGATAATGTGAAGCATATAACACTTTCCTGGTTCAAGTGTATAACCTTGAAATATGATCTAAAATGTAAAAAAAAAAAAAAAATTGTCCATAGTACCTAGGACTTTGGGAGAAATAGAAGCTACACCAGTTATATCCGATTTGCACCCCAGGGAAGGGAGCTCAGTTCTGTTGATTCCTTCGGTACTTGTCACTCAACCAGCAGTCATTAGTCTAAGAGATAATTTGGGAAGCTGCCTCTGAACAAACAGAACAATTATTTCCTAAAGTTCATGAGCTGGCTCAGGTAATCGATAAATTGGAGAGTCAAGTGTTACCATTAAAGTCTGAACTAGATCAAGCTACTGGAAAGATAAAAGAATCAGAGGTTAATCTTTCTTCTATGAAAAATTTACAAATGGAAATGATTAACTGTTTTACAATTAAGAAATGAGACTGAAAAATACAGCTCGTACTTGTAATTTACGTGTTTTGAACTTTCCTAAAATTCCTGCAACCTCAACAAAGAAAATGTTTAAAAGTTATTTACGAGAAGTGTTAATGGTTCCTAAAATAATTTTCCACCTTTGGCTTGGGTTTATTATTTGTCCCCCCAAAAAATTATATATATATATATATATATAATGCTGAGCTCCCCGAATTAGAGGTTGATAGATTGAATGTTTCAGACTTATTAGAATCTTTTTTTTTATCTGGGCAATGTTCTGCTTCCACGTTGATAGTGACTCTTGCACTATATTCAGACACATAATGGCTCCTAAAATTGCTCTTTAGACATAGAGAGAAAATGTTTCATTCTTTCAAAGTTTCTATGTTTCCTGATCAGGCCAGGGAGACACAAAGGAGGAGGAAGCAGTTCTTGTTGCTCAAGCCTGCAGTTGTGCAGTTGGGGGCATTATTTTTCCTAAAGTTTCTATGTAAATGTGTAATGGTTTCAATCTGCTACAATTATGGAACACATAAACAAACATGGCTTAAGGGGACAGAGTCAGCATGGGTTCAGCCAAGGGAAGTCTTGCATCACCAATTTGCTTTATTTCTATGAAGGCGTGTATAAACATGTGGATAAGTGAAGATACTTACTTGCAGCAGCTATCCTCCAAGGACAGCAGGCCTTATATTCTCACAATTGGGTAGCGCAATCCCGCGTTACCCGGTCCTGAGCTTGTAACAAGCTAACAAAACAGAACATTGTCGAGCGCGGAAGCAACTCCATCACACATGTGTGAGTGCCTCTCTGCCCCCCGTGAGAGCACGGTTACCTCAGTTAGATACAACTACATAAAAAAGGAAAAAAATAGGAGACAACTCCAAGGGGAGACGGGAGGGTTTGTGAGAATAAAAGGCCTGCTGTCCTCAGAGAATATCTGCTACAGATAAGTATCTTTGCTTTCTCCAGGACAAGCAGGTCATTCATTCTCACAACTGGGGTATCCCTAGCATCCAGACTCTCCAAAAATAAACATTGATGAATTCTAACTATATACAAACTGAGTGAGAGTGCAGCCTGAAACAGAATAAAACAGGCCTAGGGGGGTGGAGTTGGATTCTAGACCCCAGATTCTAAAACACTATCTGCCTGAACCAACTGCTGCATCAGGTATCCTGCTCCAGGCAGTAATGAGATGTGAAGTGTGGACTGAAGACCATGTTGCAGCCTTGCAAACTTCTTCAATGGAGGCTGACTGCAAGTGGGCTATAGATGTAGCCATAGCTCAGACATTGTGAACCATGACATGACCCTCCAGGGTCAGCCCAGCCTGGGCATACGTGAAGGAAATGCAATCTGCCAGCCATAGATGGAGCATTTCCTGATGGCGACCCCCACCCTGGAAACAAAAAGTTGGGCGGTCTCTCTGTGGGGCCTAGTCCATTCCATGTAAGTAGGCCAATTCTCGCTTGCAGTCCAAGGAGTACAAGGTGCTCTCACCAGGATGGACATGAGGTCGGGGAAAGAATGTTGGCAAAACAATCGTCTGGTTCAGATGGACCTCTGACACAACCTTTGGCAAGAACTTAGGGTGCGTGCTCTGTTGTGATGAAACTTAGTATAAGGTGCATCCACTACTACAGCCTGAAGCTCACTGACCCTATGAGCTGAAGTAACAGCCACCAAGACCCTCATAAGAACATAAGAATAGCCATACTGAGTCAGACCAATGTTTCATCTAGCTCAGTACCCTGTTTCCAACAGTGGCCAAGCCAAGTCACAAGTACCTTGCAGAAACCCAAATAGTGGCAACATTCCATGCTACCAATCCCAGGGCAAGCAGTAGCTTCCCTATGTCTGACTTAATAGCAGACTATGGACTTTTCCTCCAGGAACTTGTCCAAACCTTTTTTAAACCCAGATACGCTAACCACTGTTACTACATCCTCCAGCAAAGAGTTCCAGAGCTTTAACTATTTGTTGAATGAAAAAATATTTCCTCCTATTTGTTCTAAAATTATATACATAATTTTCTTGAGTGTCCCCTAATCTTTGTACTTTTGGAACAAACTGGAAGCTATGGAATAGACCTCTGGCAATTGTTTTTAAATCTTACAAAATCAGAGATGCAGGCCATAAAGGATCTCTTCATGAATACACAATATATGATCAATAAACCAGGGAGAGCAAAAAATATACAGATCAGGGACATTTAAACATGAGAGACCCAATGACTGCTTCAGGTGTCCTCACATTATAGGAAATTGTACTGTGATCCTATCAGAGAAGTCCAACAGAAAATCAAAACTGTAGTAGAAAAGGCATACCACATGAGGTTCATAACAGAAAAAGAATCTTCATTCTGAGGGGCTGGACACCTTAACAGCTCTGTTATTTAAATGATCCCTAAAATCCTTAAATCTACTGAGGTGCCACCTAAGTGTCCTGTAGTTTCTGCCATCACGTAAGGGGTAAAGGTAAGGATAATGGGATTCGATATACCACTTTCTGTGGTATAACCCAAGTGGTTTGCATTTATTTTATTCAGGTACTCTCTCTTTCCCTAGTGGGCACACAATCTAAGTATTTGTACTTGCCCAGTACTTCAGGTGGCAGTTCAGTGGATCGAAAGGAGCTTTCATCAGCTGGGTGAGAACGACGTTGAGGTTTGACAGGGGCCTCTGACAAAAGCAAACCTCGCATAAAGTGAACAACTAGAGGCTATCCAGAGATGGGCTTACCCTTTACATGATGGTAAGCACTAAATGTACTGAGATGAACCCTTACAGAGTTGGTCTTAAGACCAGACTCAGAAAGGTGTCAAATATTTAAGCAGCGTCTGTGTAGGGCAAGAAAGGGGATCTAGGGCCTTGCCCTCGCACCAGAAGGCAATCCTCCTGCATTTGAAATAGTAACACCTCTTGGTGGAATCCTTCCTGGAAGCCAGCAAGATCTGGAAGACACCCTCAGTCAGACCCAAGGAAACAAATTCTAGGCTCTCAACATCCAGGCTGTGAGGGCCAGAGACTGAAGTTTGGGATGCAGAAAAGATCCCTCGTTCTGTGTGATGAGGGTCAGAAAACATTCCAATCTCCACGGTTCTTCAGAAGATAACTCCAGAAGATGAGGGACCAGATCTGCCGAGGCCAGTAAGGCGCGATCAAAATCATGTTTCCGGGTCTTGCTTGAGTCTCATTAAAGTCTTCCCCACAAGAAGATGGGAGGATATGCATACAGAAGACCTGTCCCACAATAAGGGAGGAAGGCATCCAATGATAGTCTTTTGTGGGCCTGAAGCCTGGAACAGACCTGAGGGACTTTGTGATTCATTTGAGTGATAAAGAGATCCATCGGGGGATGGGGGGGGGGGTGTGCCCAATGCTTGGAAGATCTCGTGGACAATGCCTATGTTGAGAGATCACTCGTGCGGTTGCATAGCCTGTTGGCCAGACTGTTTTTGCCTGACAGAGAAGTGGGTCAAAGGAACATGCCATGCCGGCGAGCCCAGCACCACATCTGGGTGACCTCCTGACACAGAGGGCATGATCTGGTGCCCCCCTGTTTGTTGGTGTAATACATGACAACCTGTCTGTTTGAATGAGCACAATTTGGTGAGAAAACTGATCTCTGAAAGCCTTTAGAGCATTCCAAATCACCTGGAGCTCCAGGAGGTTGATCTGAAGATCCATTTCCTGAGTGGATTAAGCTCCTAGAGTGTGAAGCCCATCCACATGAGCTCCCCAACCCAGGAGAGAAGCATCCATCATCAGCACTTTTTGCGGCTGAGGAATTTGGAACGAAAGTACCAGAGTCAAATTGGATCGAATGGTACATCACAACAGACAGCGAAAAAGTTCTGGGGACATCTTCCAGAGTTCCCATGGCTTGGCACCACTGTAAGGCTAGAACCTATTGGGCTGATCTCATGTGAAGGCGTGTCATGGGAGTCACAAACTGTGGAGGCTATGTGGCCCAACAACCTCAACATCTGCCGAGCCGTGACCTGTTGAGAGGCTCGAACCTGAGAAGCCAGTGCGACTACAGTGATCACTCTCGGCCCCAGGAGAAAGGCTCAAACCTTCTGCGTATCGAGCAGGACTCCAATAAATTCCAACTGCTGGATGGGGTGAAGATGGGACAGAGTAGTTTAAAACGAACCCTGGCAGCTTGAGCACCTGAACAGTCCTCTGCATGGACTCCTGAGAACTGTCCTCCAATGCACTCCACCAGCCAATCATCGAGATAAGGGAACACATGCACTCTCAGCCTGTGTAGCGATGCTGTGACTACTGCTAGTCATTTGGTAAAGACCCTGGGAGCTGACACAAGGCCAAAAGGCAAAACGCAGCACTGGAAGTGGTGTGTTCCCAGCAGAAACTGAAGATACTTTCAATGGACTGGAAATATCAGTATGTGTGCATGTGTGTCCTTTAAGCCCAGACAGCATAGCCAATTGTTTTCCTGAATTATGGGGAGAAAGGTGTCCAGGAAAACCATCCTAAACTTTTCTTTGACCAGGAATTTGTTCAGGGCCCTGAGGTCTAGGATGGGATGCATCTCCCCCTGTCTTCTTTAGCAGTCTTGGAACTGTCAGTGGAATTGCTGCTAACTTGTTTGTCTAGGCATAGCAGCATGTTCTGTCTCACAAGTTTGTTTGTTCTAGCAATACTATCTGCTCCTTGCAATTACATCTGTCTCTGGAATGGGAGCAAGCTCCGCCTACTTCCCACATACGTCAGAAGCTAAAGGTTCTTTAAAATCGAGTCTGAAACTGCTTTAAATTATTCTTACATCTTATCTATAGAAATCAAACAAAATAAAACATGGAAAAGAAAATAAGATGATACCTTTTTTATTGGACATAACTTAATACATTTCTTGATTAGCTTTCGAAGGTTGCCCTTCTTCGTCAGATCGGAAATAAGCAAATGTGCTAGCTGACAGTGTATATAAGTGAAAACATTCAAGCATTACTATGTCAGTCTGACAGGGTGGGAGGATGGGGGTGGGTCGGAGGTATGCATGGGGACATCAAAGCATATCATTGATATTCTAACAGGATGGGTGAGGGGTGAGGTGATCAACAGAGACATACAGCTTTATGGTTTATAATGGGCTAGGAACCCCAGATCCTTGTTAAGTCCTTTCTGTTGGGTGTTAAAATATTCAATCATTCTGACTTCAAAGGTCTTACGTTCTTGTATGGTTTTAAAGTTACCTTTCAGTATTCTCACTGTGAAATCACTGGTACAGTGTCCTTGGAACCGTCAGTGAAATTGCCTCTAACTTGTTTGTCATTCTAGGCATGGAAGCATGCTCCGCCTCACAAGTTTGTCTGTTGTAGTGATATTATCTGCTCCTTGCAATTACATCTGTCTCTGCTGTGGGAGCAAGTTCCGCCTACTTCTCGCATACATTAGATGCTGCGGGCTCCTTGCTACAGCGCTTTTGTGCTGCCTAAGGTGCAAGCCAAAGGAATGCATCTTAGTGCACGCCTTTCTGCAGTGTCTTCTTTGTCCTCTGATTGAGGTATGCGTCTTATATTTCCATTTTACTTGGATACCTTTTAAAAGTTGTAATGGTTTGAATTTAATTTTATCTTATTTTATCAAGTAGTTGAAATTTGTTAAATGGTCATATACTTTGGGTTTGAGTAATCAACCTTTAGTACCTCAAATAATATGCTCTACAGTCTTTCACCTGGAATTGCATTGTCTTATGCTCAGCCATTACGCCCTATTGAATCTTTACAGCCAACACTTAGGAAAAGAAAATTCACTAATTTTAGAAAACCAGGTTTTGGTACTAATGCACATAATAAATCTTATCTTAAATATATAAATTGTGTAGGTCTGAGCGTCCTCAATCTTACGACCCTATTCCTTGATATTATATAAAGATTGGATTAGTGAGCACTAACTTGGATGTCCCTTTCTAACTGAGACTTGTTTTTTTTCAGAAGATCATCCACAGATCAATGAAATTTGTCCAGTGTGTTATAAATTACTATCTTTACCTACATGTGGGAAGAAAGGAGGTGGAATTGCTCTGGTGGATTACTAGAGGTAATTTTAGTTGATTCGTATATTTCTTCTAATCTTGAAATGTTTTCATGTCAATTAAGAGATTCCACATTGACTGATGTTCTGGATTATATTTTATGCTATTGCCTCCCTGGCAAATGGTATAACACCTATCCCTTATTTCATGATTTGTTGTTAAAAATTCTGTTTCTAATTCCTATAATTTATTATTAGATGTTAACTTACACTTAGAAAAAATTAAGGTTACTAAAATAATTGATTTCTACTCCTGTTTTCTCTAAATTATTCTATACCTACTGTTTCGGTGACTCATGAGAAAAGGTCATCAATTGGATTCTCTGATACTACTTTAAAGCTGTCAAACGTCATCAGGTTGTCAGATGTGGCCTGATAACCAGTCTTTGTGGTCAGACCATGATCTTTGTTCTTTCAATATTCAATGGAGAGAATTTAAGGGTCTTCCTAGACCATCATTGCTTTGCCACACCTTCTAGGGGTAAAATTGAGCCATCAATTTTTTGGAACCTAGTATTACAGCACTGGTCCCAAAATGATAATTTTATTAATGTTTGGGCACATCTTAGTAGCAACATTTTAGACAAATTAGTTCCTTTTCGTGCAAAAGTAAGATTACAGAAAGAGAGAGATTTTAAATGGCTTACTCCTGAAGTATTAAAAATGTTTATGCAGAAAATTAGAATGTAAATGGCGCAAGGACATATCTGATCAAAGGAAACTTGGAGAAAAGCTATACATGATTATAAACTGGCATTAAAATCTTTGAGGAAAAAGGGGAAATTAGGTTCTTACCATGATAATTTTTTTTCCTTTAGTCATGGCAGATGAAGCCATTACGTATGGGTTGTGTCCATCAACCAGCAGGGGGAGATAGAGAGCACTCAACTTTTCACAGTGCCTCATGGCCAGCTAGCTCCACTGCCTCTTCAGTATTTGAAGCTTCCTAAGCAGTATGGCAAACCGCAATGGGAATAACATGAACTTTCCTCACAGCGAACGATGGCCCCTTAGCAAGGGCATGAACTCAAAAAAGGAGGGAATGAACTCATCCTCCTGGAGGGAATAAACTCGTCCTCCACTTTGTATAAACGGAGGGAATACTTGCATCCTCCTGGAGGGAATAAACTCATCCTCCCAAAACATGAACTGGAGGGAATGAACTCATCCTCCTATAACTGTAACAAGAATCCTGAAGACTGTTTTCCGACTCCCCAAGGATGGAATATAACTTCAGGAAACAAGAACAGCACCTAAAATCAGAATCACTGCAATACAGACAATCATACAGGGAGGGCTCATGGTTTCATCTGCTATGACTAAAGGAAAGAAAATTATCATGGTAAGAACCTAATTTTCCCTTCCTTGTCATCAAGCAGATGAAGCCATTATGTATGGGATGTAACAAAGCAATCCCTAAATAGGGTGGGAACAAGCCACACCACGCGCTAGCACCTGTGCTCCAAAACGCGCATCCTTCCTGGCAGCCACATCCAGCCTGTAATGTCGGACAAAAGAGAGCTTAGAAGCTCATGTTGCAGCACTGCAAATCTCATGAAGAGAGAGTGCTCCAGTTTCCGCCCAGGAAAAGGAAATCGCTCTTCTGGAATGTGCCTTAAAGGCTTCAGGCGGTGCCCAGCCAGACAGCAGATATGCTGAAAAGATAGCTTCTTTGAGCCAACGGGCAATAGTGGCTTTAGACGCTGAAGACCCTCTGCGAGGACCTGCAAACAGCACAAAAAGATGATCAGAGGTCCTGAAAGAATTTGTAATTCGCAGATACTGCAACAGAGTCCTGCGCACAGCCAAAAGGTGCAACTGCTCAAATGAATCTGGAAACTCCTCCTCAACAAAGGAGGGAAGAAAAACAGGCTGGTTTAGGTGAAACGCTGAAACCGCCTTAGGCATGAAGGAAGGCACGGTCCGAACCATGACCCCTGACTCTGAGAATTGCAGAAAAGGGTCTCTACAGGACAGCGCCTGGAGCTCTGACACCCGTCTCGCCGAGGTAATGGCCACTAAAAAAACGGCCTTCGGTGTCAAATCTCTCTCTCTGAAGCATGCTGAAGCGGTTCAAAGGGAGCCCCCCCTGAAGGGCCTTCAATACTAACCCCAGGTTCCAAGCTGGACAAGGTGCCCGAACGGGAGGATGGAGCCGAACCACCCCTCTAAGAAACCGTGCCACATCTGGATGAGCAGCTAAGGACACGCCTTCAACCTTGTCACGTAGGGAGGCTAATGCCTCCACTTGCACCCGCAGGGAATTATAGGCCAAGCCTTTGTGTACACCATCCTGCAAAAAGACCAGAATCAGCGAGACAGGAGCCCGCAACGGAGAAAGCGCTCTTGAAACACACCAGACTTCAAACTGGCGCCAAATCCTGGCATAAGCCACGGAAATGGAGCGCTTATGGGCCTGCAGGAGAGTGGAAATTACCTTATTTGAGTAGCCTTTATCTCTCAATTGCGCCCTCTCAATTGCCATGCCATAAGACCAAAGCGGCAGGCGTCCTCCATGGCCACCGGACCCTGTGACAACAGGTGCGGAACCAGAGGTAACGGAAAGGGAGCCTCCAACAGCATCTGTCGGAGGTCCGCATACCAAGGCCTCCTGGGCCAATCCGGGGCGATGAGCACCACTTCTCCTGGATGCAGCCGAATCCGCAGGAGCACTCGCCCTATCAAGGGCCACGGAGGGAAGACATATAGCAAGCCCAGGGGCCAGGGTTGAGCCAAGGCATCCAACCCGGCAGAGCGAGGATCCCTCCGTCTGCTGAAGAAGTACGGGACTTTGGTATTGGAACTGGTCGCCATAAAATCCATCACTGGCTTGCCCCATTTGGCACATATCTGCAGGAATACATCGTCTGCTAGTTCCCACTCCGCTGGATCGATCTGATGCCTGCTTAGATAGTCGGCTTGCACGTTGCTCTGACCTGCAATGTGAGCTGCTGACAGGGACTGTAGATGCAGCTCGGCCCAGTGGCAAATTTGTTCGGCCTGCGCGGCTAGAGCTCTGCACTGAGTGCTGCCTTGTCGATTTATGTAGGCCACTGCTGTCGTGTTGTCCGACATCACTCGGACAGCCAATCCTTCCAGGGTCACTTGAAAGGCCAGAAGAGCCAGAAACACCGCTTTCAACTTCAGGCGGTTGATAGACCACTCCGACTCGTCGGGCGTCCACAGACCCTGGGCATGCTTCCCCTGGCAATGTGCGCCCCAGCCCTTCAGGCTGGCATCTGTCACCACTAGGCACCAATCGGGGAGCGCCAGCGGCATTCCCCGCCGCAACATGCTGTCCGAGAGCCACCACTCCATACTGAGGCGGGCCACAGGGAGCCAAGAAAGTCTGCACTGATAATCCTGAGATACTGGAGACCATCGTTGAAGTAGAGAATACTGTAGAGGTCTCAGGTGCGCTCTCGCCCATGGCACCACTTCCAAGGTGGCCGTCATCGATCCCAACAACTGGACAATGTCCCAAGCTCGCGGGTGGGGCATCCTCAGGAGCAGACGGACCTGATTCTGAAGCTTGCACCGCCTTTGCTCGGGAAGAAACACATAGCCCGAGACTGTGTCAAACCTGGCCCCCAAATATTATAGAGATTGCGAGGGGGTCAGGTAACTTTTGGCCATATTGACGACCCAGCCCAGAGATTGAAGGACTGAAACCACTCTGGCTGTAGTTAGATGACTCTCTTTTTCCGAGTCTACTCTGATGAGCCAGTCGTCTAGGTACGGGTGAACCCGGATACCCTCTCGCCTGAGAAAGACAGCTACTACCACCATTACCTTGGAGAAGGTTCGGGGAGCTGTGGCGAGGCCAAAAGGCAAGGCCCGAAACTGGAAATGTTTTCCCAACACCGCAAACCGCAGAAACGTCTGGTGCGGGGGCCAAATTGGTATGTGCAAGTAAGCTTCTTTCAGGTCCAGGGACGTGAGAAACTCTCCTGGCTGAACCGCCGCAATGACAGAGCGCAGGGTTTCCATGTGAAAATGCCGCACTCTTAAGGACTTGTTTAGCTCTTTTAAGTCCAGGATCGGGCGAAAAGACCCGCCTTTTCGTGGCACCACAAAGTAAATGGAGTAGCAGCCTAGACCTTGTTCGGCAGGAGGCACCGGGGTCACAGCCCCTATCTGGCACAGACTGTGCAAAGTCTCCTCTACCGCCGTCCATTTGGCGGCAGAACCGCATCGGGACTCCACAAACAAGTCTCTCACCGGGGCTTAGAATTCTATTCGGTATCCGTCTCTGATCAGGTCCAAGACCCACTGATCTGCGGAGATTTTGGCCCACTCCTCGAAAAAGAGGGAAAGTCTTCCTCCGATGACAGGAAACGAGGAGGGGGCTGGCGCACCATCATTGAGAGGGTCGCCCCTGAACTCCAGGCCTTGAACCAGCAGCTGCGGAACGTTTGTCCGAGCGAAAGGAGTTTCTCTGCTGAAAGAGGGCACGATAAGTGAACCCAGCAGCACGCCCCGGGCGGTACCTTCTAGCTTCACGGAAGCGAGGTCTGTAAGAGGAGCGGACCGCCTGACCCTTAGAGGAAGGCTTCGGCCTATCTTCGGGCAAGCGCTGAGGTTTGGAATCCCCCAGGCCTTTAACAATGTTTTCCAACTCCTCACCAAACAGGAAAAGGCCTTGAAAGGGCAACTTCACCAACCTTTACTTAGAGGCCATGTCCGCCGCCCAATATCGTAGCCAAAGAGTGCGGCAAGCCGCCACTGCTACAGCCATTTGTTTAGCCGAAGCTCTGACCATATCATAAAGGGCGGCAGATGAAAAAGGACAAGGCCGACTCCATCCGCGGAGCCACTTCAGATAAGGTCTCCGCTCCATCACCGGGCTGTTCCACTGCCTGCTGTAACCAAGCCAGGCAGGCTCTAGCAGCATAACAACTGCATGCAGATGCCTGAACAGTGAGACCTGCCGAATCAAAGGACCGTTTCAGAGCTGAATCAAGCCTGCGGTCTTGAATATACTTCAGGGCAACACCTCCTTCAACAGGGAGGGTAGTTCTCTTTGTCACAGCCGTGACCAGGGCATCCACTTTAGGCATTGCAAAGTGAGCCAAATGTTCCTCACTCAGAGGGTATAATTGCCCCATAGCCCTGGCAACCTTCAAAGGTCCCTCGGCGTCAGCACATTGAGCCGAAATAAGCTCCTGGATGGAGTCATGCAAAGGAAAGGCTCGAGCAGGCTTTCTGGTACTAGCCATCCTTGGATTAACAGAGGAGGCTGTGCCACTCCCAGGATCTTCAATCGAGAGGGCTTGTAAGGCATCTAAAATAAGCGCTGGCAGCTCCTCGCGGTGGAAAATCCTCACCGCAGAGGGATCATCAAGCTCCTGTGGCAATTCTGCACCCGACTCTGGCTCCTCAGCCCAAGAAGTTCTGCCAGACCCCTCAGAATCCTCATAGCCCAACCATGGGGGGGGGGGGGGGGGTGCGCGCCACACTCAGAAGGGGAATTAGCCCTTCTGCGTTTATCAGGAGGATAGTAAACAGGCAAAGCCAACTCCAAAAGGACAGGATTCACCGGGGGGGCAGGCAGAGGATCCGAAGATCGCTGTGGAAGAGCTCTTTTAAGCATATATGCCCTATGCAGCATTAAAACAAAATCAGGGGAGAAAACCGCTCCCTGACTGCCCGGATCCTGCCCAGAGCTATGAGCTCTATTATTAGTCTCACTCAGAGTACCCCCCCCCCCTGGATTCAGGGCTCTCCGTCGCAACGGAGGCCACGCCATGTGGAAAATCCAAAATGGCGTCCGCTGCCAGCTCAGAGCGCAAAAGATCGCCGCTCGCCAAGCTCGGGCCGGCTCTACCGTCTGTACAGCACGAATTACAGAGCCCCGCTGCTGATTTACGCTTGCCACATTTAGAACAGCGCTTTACAGTCTCCGCAGCCATCGCCGAAAACGGTGGTAAAATTCAAAAATGGCGGTTCGCGCCAAAAACGTCCCGATCGCGGGCCCACCCAGGAGGAGTCAGAAAACACTCTTACCTCACTAGACCGAGTATCACAGCTCCAGTCCTGCAGAAGAATCTCAAGAAAAAAACACCTCTTTTCCAAGATCGCTGCGCAACTTTTTTTTTTTTTTTTTTAACGCTGTGAGGAAAGCAGAGGCAAAAGAGGTAAATAAAAACACTCCGGAGGCTCAGATAAGTGGGAAAGGCAGGGAAAGGCAAACCAATGTGCCTGCATCCACTGAGTGGGAAAGGACAGGGAAAAGCAAGCTAATATGTCCACATCCACGGGGGCATGGGTAAGGCAGGGAAAAGGCTGACCTAAGTGCCTTCAAAGTGAAGCTGCTATAGCCTCTAACACCCCGGCTAACAACTGGCAAGCCAGGAGCCACCCCCAGGCAGATTTCTGATGGAGCTCAAAGAAGCTGCAGCCACCCTGCTTGGGGAGATAGAGAATACTGAAGAGGCAGTGGAGCTAGCTGGCCATGAGGCACTGTGAAAAGTTGAGTGCTCTCTATCTCCCCCTGCTGGTTGATGGACACAACCCATACGTAATGGCTTCATCTGCTTGATGACAAGGAAATATTATTCTCATCTGATTGAAACAGACCATTGTAATATAAAGCGATTATTTCATATAGTAAACTCTCTTAGTAAATCATCTCCACAAATTGATGTTAATGACCAACTACCTACAGCAAATCAGCTAGCTTTTTTCCAAAATAAAATTACTAACACCTATGTTTACTAAGGTGTGCTTTAGGTGCGTTAGCATGGTTAACGCGCCCATAGAAATGTATAGGCGCGTTAGCGTTTAACACACCTTAACTTTAAAGGTGCTTTAAAAACGCTAACGCACCTTAGTAAACATACCCCTAAGTTAAGAGCAGGGTTTTCAGATTGTAAACTTGAAATAGAAGTTGAATTTTAACCTTCTGTCTCAGAAGATTTCCCAGGTGATAGAATTTGGAGTGATTTTCTTCCAATTTGTAGGGAAAATTGTCAATTTTTACAAAAATTATAGTACATCCTATTTCATACTGGATAGTTGTTTCTCTTACTTAATGCAAGCAGCACCTCTGTTTTTTAGAATAGCATTATATGATTGAATTCAAGAGCAGCTATTCCTCGGTCTCTTTCCCACTGCAATAAATGAAATAATATTCATATTGAAAGATCTAATTATCTGCTACTGTCATATCAAATTATAGACCCATAGCTTTTATTCCATTTTTTTTTTTTTACTAAACTAACAGAACACAACAATTAAGGTATTATTTAGAGAAATTTTCATTATTGCGTTCTTCTCAGTCAGGATTTCGGTCATTTCATAGTACAGAAACAGTTGTCAGTTCATTGATAGATAATGCTAGATGCCTTTAAGTGAAGGGAAATGTGCAGTGCTGTTCCAATTCGATCTCTCAACGGCATCTGACTAAGCAGATCATAAAATCTTACTGTAGTCACTTGAAGACACTGGAATTACTGGGTGGGTGTTAAATTGGTTTGGGACTTTTTTGGTCTGTTATTACAGAGTTAGGGTGAAGAATGTCTTTTCATCTCCATGGAGGAGTACATGTGCTGTGTCTCAGGGATCTTCATTGCTCTTTAATGTTTTTCTGAGATTTTTAGGTATACCATTACAAAATCATTTTTTACATTATATTTAAGCAGTTGACATTTTAGTCTTCATTCCATATCTGATATTGATTCTAACTTGATTCAACAATACATGGCATTAATAGATAATTGGATGTTTTGCCAACAATTGAAATTGAATACCAACAAAACAAAATTTTTGTTTTGACTTTAATCCAGAGAATATCCCAAAATCAGTTAGTATAGATCAAGTTAGCTTTGAATTTTCTCCGGTAATAAAAATCTTGGGTGTATTAATTGATAGCGCTATTACTCTGAAAAATCAAGTTTTATCTTTAGTGAAAAAATGTCTCTTTCTTATGAAGAAACTATGATGTGTGCATAATTATTTTGAACAGGATCATTTTAAACTTCTGGTTCAGTCACTCTTGATTTCTCAGCTAGATTATTGTAATCTTTTATATTTAGGCTGTAATAAAGGTCTCATTAGGAAACTTCAAATGATCCAGAATATGGCTGTCTGTTTAATCTTTGGTTTATCCAAATTTCATATTTCCCCTATTTATATGAAATGAAACTGATTGCCTATTGAAGCTAGAATACATTTTAAGCTAGCTTGCTTTCCTTTTAAGCTTCTATATGGTTTAGCACTTGATTAATTATATTCATTTTTTTTCTATATAGAGAACAAGACATAATGGTTCAGTGAGTTTTTCAGTCCCTTTGGTGACAGGAAAAAAGAGATTCTATCTATTTGAATTAAGTTTGTCTTTTCAAGGAGCAAAGTTCTTGAAGAGACTGAAGCTATTCTTCACTCCTCTGAATCATATTTTGTTTTCAGGAAAATGATGAAAACTTTCCTGTTTCAAAAATATATACCTCATTCAAATCACTAATCTAAATTTCACTGCTTTTTTCCCAGTTAAATAATGCTGCTTTTTTTTTTTTTTAATAACTATGTGACCTGCTTTGTACTGCAAGGTAACAGTGGGATAAAAGACCAATTTATTTATTTTATTTATTAGGATTTATTTACCGTCTTTTTGAAGGAATTCACTCAAGGCGGTGTACAGTAAGAATAGATCAAACATGAGCAATAGACAATTACAGCAGTAAAAATATTCAAAAACAATACAAAGTATGGCATGGTATACTATTTACAATGTGAACACAATACGTAATAGAACATTATAATTGATAGCGAAGGGTAAAGCAAAGATGTAACATATAGAAGGGTAAGAAAGTAGGAAGAGTTAGAAAGTAGGATGATTGATTTAAAGAAAGTTGCACATGATGTCAGAGAAATGGTTAAATATTATCCCAGCTAGGGTAGGAGTGGACAAACATGTCCTGCTGCAGCATATGCAGCCTGAGTCACTCCTTGTGCGTGTGAGTGAGACTAACAAGGTAGTCATTATCATAAGGAAATACCTGGAATAGAATCCCCACCCTTCTTCCCCCCGTGGAACGGGCTCAACCGCATAGGCCTTTAGAAGAGCAAAGAGTTCCTCAGCAAGTACCTGCTCATGCTGAGAGCTGTAGTAATGAGCTCTCAATGGGCAATTTGGAGGTTTCAGGAGCTAATGTAGGGTGTACCCGAGATGGACTATTTGGAGAATCCACCAGTCGGAAGTTATAAGGGGCCACCTTTCGTGGGAAAACTTCAGCCTCCCCTTGACCACCTTATGATACACCTTCTGCTGCTTGGCCAACTGGCGAACGACTCATCCTGCTCTGGAGAGAGAGTCAGCCAAAGTCTAGCAACTTGCACACCGAGTCCCATAAGTACATGAACGTAAAGAGCTGTAAGACTGTATATGGGACATGAGCACCGAGGCCTGAAACATCTTCCTCCCCCCCAAAAAAGAGTCCAAAGTCCTAGCTTCTATGTCTGGGTGTGCCAAGACAGTCTCTAAAAATCCTGGCTCTTTTGAGGGCGGATTCCACCACCACAGAATGATAAGGCAATTGGAGCTTATCAAATCCAGGTGTGCTGTGTATCCGGTACATCACGTCGATCTTCTTGGACAGGAACAGAGGGGACTCCCAATTCCGGACTAGGTCTTCCTGGAAGTACCTCGTGGAGAGGGACAGTCACAGCCTCCCTAGGAGGAGACTCGTGGTTCAGGACCTCGAGCATCTATTGACCCTGGGCTTGTTCTTCACTTTAAAAAAAAATGGCATATCATCAGCCATTTACTTCACAAAAGAGGGAAATGAAGGCTCTCCGGAGATTTTCTCCTTTTGAGCGGAGGGGAAGGTACAGAGGGGATGTCCATGGGTCTTGTAGCAGTTATGCAGATTGATACACCTGATGCAGACCCCAATGTTGATGCCGACGTCAAGGAATTGGACCTGGCCTCTCTGGACACCTGGGTCCTCTTCATGCGAAGGCAGGGGACACAGCATGTTTATGGTCAAGCCCTAAACATTGAAGACACCAGGAATGGGTGTCTTTCCAGCGATAGTCCGACTGCACCAGGTACAGCGCTTGAAGCCACTGGGAACTTTCATGGACATGAACAGAAAAACGTCCGCAGTTACATCAAATGAATCAATGGTGCATGAAAAAGGGACAAGGCACCAGAAAAAGAAAGGAATAAAACCAGCCATTACCCTAAAAAAAGAAATGAACAAATCATGAGAACAGAGCACCAAAAGGTGGGGTTTTGGATTCATCTGCTGCGGTTAAAGGAAAGAAAATTATCAAGAAAGTCAATTTCTCCTTCCCTAGCATCTGCATCAGATAAATCCAGAGATTTGTGGGATGTAGCAAAGCAGTCCTCATGTAGGGTGGGTATCTGAAACTCCCACGGACAGAACCAAACGGCTGAAAGAAGAGTCTGCTTGAGCCACAACATCCAGATGATAATGCTTGGAAAAAGTATGCAATAAGGACCAAGTAGGTGCTTTACATATGCCTTTGAGGGAAAACAAAACCCTCATAATTCCGCCCAAGAAGTCATAGGGCCCTAGCAGAACGTGCTCAAACAGAAGCCAGCAGCTGCTTGCTGGAAAGAAGGAAAACAGAAGCAATAGCCTTCTTAATTCTGTGTAAAAAAAAGTCACCTTAAATGCTGCAGGGCCCTGATTCAGGCCCAAAAAAGAACAAAAAAGATGACTGGAATGCTTGACAATATTGGTAGCTAGCAAATACCGAAGAACCACTCGCCAAACATCAAGGCAAAGGAGCAAGCAAAAATCTGAAACCACCCTGGGAAGACAGGAAGAAAAGGTACAAATAGTCACTCCTGAATCTGAGAAAGGAATGAACAGATCTCTGCCCAACACCTGTAACTCAAACTCCCGAGCTGAGGCAACATCTACTAGGAGGAGAAATTTGAAAGGAAGATCTTTAAAAGTAGTCTGCTTCATGGGGTCAAAGGGAGCCTTTTTTTTTCTTTTTTAGAGCCCGCAAAACCATGAAGGTTCTACTAGGCATAAAGACAACAAAGAGAAGCCTAAGATGACTAGCACCTTTGAAGAAGTGAACCACATCTGGATGAGAAATGAATAGGGAATCGGGAATCCAACCCCGATAAAAGGCAAGAGACACCACAAACTTTAAAGAGTTGTAAGCAAGACCTTTTTAAGAGTATCCTACAAGAAGGCTAATGTGTGTGGCAAAGAGGTCTGAAACAGAGACCACGCCGGTTCAGAGCACCATGTTTCAAAACGCACCCGACACGAGCATACAAGGCTAAAGTTCAGCATTTTCTTGCCAGAAGTAAAGTTACAACGATACTGCATATATAATTTGCATATCATTACTGTTGAGTGTTGGGAAGTTTTTTTCAGCACTGTTCTGGCGGTATTTCTCGGCCCGGTTCCTTACACTGCCAAGCATCGCTCCATTAATTTATAGACAAAAAAAGAAGTGGAACTGCAAGCGGGGCAAAGGCTGGAAATAAACTTACTCCTATACAAACAAATATTCTATTTGTGGATAAAAAGGAAGCTGGTACGTACATATACTTGGAAACTTCATATCATACATTTAATAAAACTAACTTAAAGAATACCACCAGCAGTAATACAAACTTGCAACATTATGAACAAAACCTAGGACTGTGTGTTTTTCTCAACATTTACATATTTGATAAAACAGTGTTCTCCACCAAAATGTTTGGTAGCTGAGTGGGAATGGAGGAATACTCACAATATTATAAAGTTTCTGTTATTTATAAATGCAACCGCTATATCTCTGCAAAAATATGGATATTTAAAGTAAATGCATAATCCTGGGCAAAATGTTGTGTAATTTATTAACCGATTAAGGTGGAGGGGGGAAGTTATCAATGTGGGCTACCATTAAGACGGGTTACATATTACCACAAGTCATGCTATTTAAGCACAGGATCGCACTGCATAAAATGGGATGACTTGTGATAAAATAACCCGTCTTTATGGTAGCTCACATTGATAACTTTCCCCTTTAATGATAATTTTTGTTTTACAAATAATATTGAAAAACAAACTCCATTGTTTTTCAATATTATTTGTAAAACAAAAATTATACTCTGTACTAGTCAATCTTATTTAAATAATACAAAAAATGTATATACACATATAAAAAAATGAAAATAAGAAATACTGTAAACAAATGTTTCAAAGATCTTTGGTCTGACACAATATAGTGGTTCTTATGAGCTAAGTGTAAACATGCTCTGCAGCCATAAAAATCCAACTGAATAGGTAAGAGCATTTCTCATTGAAAAAGTTATCATGCAAAAAAAATATTATGACTCTATCGTCTAAGCAATTACAATATAAATCTCTCCACTATCAGTCGTACTGTGAAATACAAAACCTGAAAAAAATAAAATCACAACTCAACATACATGTAGCAAACGTGCCATACAACAGTAGCACTAATTATGATTCAAACAGCAAGAACCCTAGTATTACAGGTATTACATTGCATCCTAGAACACCAATACACCTACTATGGTCAAACAGAACAAGTGAGACTGCTACAAATCTCTACAAAAACTGCATGCACCACACCATGGTCACAGCCAAAACATAGCTACAGAGGAGATAGATCTGTGGATTCAGTGGGTGCTGAGCACCCCCAATATTGAAGAAACTCCTTCATTGTGTGCAGGGAGGGGCTATTTGTATTGTGTCCGGCACCCCAACTGTATTTTGAAACACTGGCACTTCTGCAAAAATACAGAATATAAATCAGAAAGAAATATGAAAACAAATCTGAACTAATGACCCAAAGAAGTCAAACTTGGCATGTACAACACTGGAGAAAGAAAAACAAATTCATTTACTCTTGTTTTTAACACAATACAAAGACATCCACAATGCACAATTCCCAAAACTAACACATTCCAGTTCATAAATTCAGAATAAAAACAGTTTCTTTTTCTACCTTTGTTGTCTGGGCATTTTATACTTCTAATCATGTTGCTCCCAGTGAGTTTCTCTCTTCCACTTTCCTGTCTGTCTTCTTCTAGTCTTTCACATCTGTCTCTAATGTATTGATCTTTCTCTGTTAGCTCTTTCCTCCCTTTCTTTTCTGACTGAGAAAGTGAAATTTGAGTAGACACCCTTCAGTTCTCCGCTTTTATTTTTATTTTTCATCTCTATTTCTCAGACGCTAGTTCTTCCATCCCAATCTCCTTGACGAACCCCTATGGCTTCTCCCACATAGTTCCATCATGGTCCACATCTCCTCTTCCTCCACTGTTGTAGCTTAGCCTCTTTTTATCTTTCTCTCCACTGCCCAGGCATCTTGTTTCTCTCTCCAACCCTACCCTTCTAACTTTACACCTTCTCTCTCTCTACTTCCTACTCTTGTAGCCAAATACTTTCTCTCTCTCTCCACCTAGCATTTCCCTTTCCCTCCCTTCCCAACAGTGTAGCTTCTCCCCTTTCCAAATTTGATATAATTACTTCCAGCTATTTCACACTACACTGGCTGCCTACTGAGGCCAGAATTTATTTCAAACTGGCGTGTTTTCTCTTTAGACGTATACACGATTTGGCACCAGATTACTTATATCCACATTTTATATTTACTTATGCTTTGAGAACAAAATGCACTGGTACTGTAGGTTATTCTTTCCCATCATCAAAAGGGAAAAAGAGATTACATCTCTTTGAATTAGGTATCGCAATTCAAGCGGAAAGAATCTTCTCAGCATATTGTTTTTAGGAAAAATTTGAAAAAAAACTCGTTTCAGAAATATGTATCTCATCCTAACTGTTGACATCAGTAATTATTCTTTACGTTAGTTAATATGTATTTTTTAATTAATGAACTTATTATTATGGCCCTTCTTCCCAGTTAAATGAAACTGGATTCTTAAAAATTGTAACCTGCTTAGAATTGTGAGGTAATAGCGGGATAGAAAACTGATTTATCATTACCATCCTCCTTCTCTCTATCCCTTTCTCCTTACCCTCCCAATCAGAATATCCCACTCTGTTCTTGCCCACCATATTCAGCAACTCTTCACTCTCTCACTTCACTAGCCGTTAAGCCCGTTAAAACGGGCGCGTATTGGAATTTTTTTTTCCCAAGGCCCCCCTCCCGTTGCAGCTGCAAGGCCCCCTGCCATCCTCCTTCCCTGCCAGCTCCAAGGCCCCCTCTGTCCCTCCCTCCCAGCTCCAAGGCTCCAGTCCTCCCCCCTTCCCAGCTGCAAGGCCCCCTGCCCGCCCTCCCTCCCAGTTCCAAGGCCCTCCCCACCAGCTCCCAAGGCCCCCTTCCCTCCCTCCCAGTTCCAAGGCCCCCTGCTCTCCCTCACAACTGTAAGGGGCCCCATTCCCTCACAACTGTAAGGGCCCCCCTGCCCTCCCTCCCAGTTCCAAGGCCCCCTGGCCCCCCCCCGTGCCTTCTTCCCAGCCAGCTGGAAGGCCCCCTTCAGTCCAGCCCTCCCAGCTCCAAGGCCCCCCTCCTTCTGAGACCTCCCATGTCCCCGTCCCCCCCCAAGGTAGCCGCTACCGCCCCCCCACCCCGGAGTCGCCCCCGCCCCCCCTTCACCCGGCCCGGGCCCTCTCTTCGTTATTCAACTTACAGCAGCGCCAAAACAGCAGCAAGCAGCAGCTCCCGTTGGCCTTCCTTCACTGCCTGTGCCTCGCCCTCGTGTGATGTCAAGTCGGCGAGGGCGGGGCACAGGCAGGGAAGGAAGGCCGACGGGAGCTGAAGCTGAGCTGCTTGCTGCTGTTTCGGCGCTGCTGTAAGTTGAATAACGAAGAGAGGGCCCGGGCCAGGTGAAGGGGGGGTGGTGGCGACTCCGGGGGGGGGGGCGGTAGCGGCTACCTTGGGGGGGGGGGGGAGCGGTAGCGACGTCAGCGGTTCCCTCCCTCCACTTCCACCCAGTTTCCCTCTCTGTCTCGCCCCCTCCCCCCGTCATCACGTCTTGACGCGGGGGCGGGACAGAGAGGGAAGTCTCTACTGCGCATTTGCAGGTGAGTCGGTCACTTGCCATTTATAGGTTTGATACCCACTGTCTCTTCTGTTCCCTAGTATCTCATTTTCCTCTCTACTCCCTGTCCAGTATTTTTCCTTCTCTCCCCCACTGGTCCAGAATTTCTCCTTCCCTCTCACCCCCAAATGATCCAGCACTTCTTCTCCACACCCACTCCATGGACCAACATTTTTTTTCCTTTCACCTACTCCACGAACCTGCATTTGTCTTCCACCTCCTCCTCCTCCTCCACGGGCAAGCATCTTTTTCTCCCTCCCCCCCCTCCATGGTCCAGCATTTTTTCTTCCCTGCCTCCCCCCTAGCCATCCATCCAGCATCTTCTCTTGCCTCTCAGCCCTCCTCTGTGTACTTTTAAAAATGGTCTTCACTGCTGAAGCAACCGGCAGTGAACAGTGATTCAGACATGCTGTTCATGCCCACCACAGAGCCTTCTCTCCGATACTTCCTGCCTTTCCAGAAACAGAAGTTGTGAATATGATGGTCTGGCTTTTTTTTTTATCAGGAGTTTAATTGTTTTGATAGTAACTATTATATTCTTTCTGTACAAGTGTATTCCTTGTGAAATTCTAATTCTATAAATAAATTTTTTTAAGTCTGATAAACAATATGGATGAGGAAGTGACATCACTGGCTGTGATGGCTGCATAGCTTGAAAGCTCCAGGCAAAATACATATAACTCCTGGCAAGCAACTGGACTCAACTCTATTTTAAAGCCGATTACCACCCGATATGAGCGTTAAGAGCAGAGCGCTGGATTTATCATATTTTGCCTACATGGGAGTGGTGGAGCCTGGTAGCACAAAGCATGAACCATGTGAAAAAATGGCAGCGGCGACCTCAAAATCTCCCAAGCTCTTTATGGCTGGTGACAGTACAGTGGTGCAAACTGGCAAACCAATTCAAGACAATAGAGACGGGATGAAAGAAATCAAGGAGGATAATGCTGTTCGGTCAGAGCTGGCCATGTTAGTGGCTAAGCTCTGCACAGAAATTATTGAATAGGCCACCGAATGGAAGACTCGGAGCAGCGCCTTGATGAACATGCAAAAGTTTTGGAAAATATGAAGAAACAATTGCAAGAAGTTCAAGTGGCTTACACACTGATGCTGGACAAAATGGAGGACATAGAAAATGGAAGCAGGCGCTATAACTTCTGATTTCGGGGAGTGCTAGAAACACATACCCTATGTGGATTGTGAGTGTTGTGCAAGGCATAGCAGGCACCATGTTAAACAGAGATGACTCTAAAGTAATCCTGGACAGAGAGCAGAGTTTTGGGAAACCCGAGGAACAACAAACCAAAGGATATTGTGGCTTGCTTTAGTAACTATAAAATAAAAGAACAGATCCTGCAAACAGATAGAAGACCTGAGAACTTTTGCTGGGATTCCTACCAGATTGAGGTCTACCAGGATTTATCGGGAGCCACCTTGGAGCGCTATATGGATTTGAAACTGATCACACTTTAACTACAGGCGGCTGGTATCCAGTATAAATGGTGCCATCCATTTTGCCCTGGTGTTCTATATGGAGGGCAAAATCACCAAATCTGCACCCTAGCAGAGCGCAGCAGCTTTTTCCACAAACAGAATCTTCCACAGCGCCACAGTCGATAGGGAGTCATTCGACACTGGGGTTTCGAGCACAATCTAAGTGGCAATGGGTAGCCAAGGGCAATGGCTGCCTATAACGTCAACAATCTGCCAAGAGGCTGTCTGAAGCTGCCCCAACTTGAGAAGTGATGGTTGTAGACCATAATTGTTATTTCTCTTCTTGTGGGCAGCGAGCAAAAGGCTCATTCTGCTGCACAGTTTGTCTGTTGAACGCAGGTTCTGATCACTGTTGTGGTTACCAGTTATATATTTTTGTATACTTTTCACCTTGCCAGAGAAAACGATTTGATTAACGGCAATTTGGGAATGCATGCTGTTTTCTAATTATGGTCATACGATTTAGACAGGCTAAGAGAGATATGCCTTAAGTCACACACTTCCTCAAGCTGGCGGCCTCTCTGGTGGGTGGAGAGATGGTTAGGAATCTTACTCTGCTGAAGGGGAGGAGGGAGGAAGGGAGACAGGGACCTGGGGATGATAGTGGGTGGTGGAGACATGTTCCAGTGAGAATGGGAGGTAGGGACATGCAGTCTGTATCTGGAATGAAAGATAAGGGCAGGCAAGGATGGGAGTAGGCAATTTAGATATAGACAACTAAAAACCAACTGTTAATTTCTGGATAACAATCTTACTAAGCCAGCGTTTCCAAAACTGTGCGCCGCAGCACACTCACTAGGGTGCTGCAGCAAATCCCGACCTCCCTCCCACCCGAACCGCTACTGAAGACAGCAGCAGCAGAAAATGAAATACAAAAAACAGCAAGCACAGGGCTGCAGCATCATTCAAGCATGTGCTGTCAGTTCTGCTGATCCTCGGCCCCTGGAACTGGAAGTTGACATCAGCAGGGGCAGAGGACCAGCAGAGCCGACAGCTCTCTCTCATCTATCTCACGGTAGACACAGCACAATCAGCCATCAGCACTTGGCTCTACTTCACTGCTTTCTGCACTTACCCCTATAATTGTAACAGCTGTCTTACAGTCCTTTGGTATAAATTTTAAACAGGTGATGGTACTCAACAAGATCTGATGAGAGTAATTTATCCTCTCCTCCTCAGAGATGTTTACAGTTCATCATCTTTGCTACTGAAATTGATGCTGGATCCTCTGGCATTATTTTGTAACATCATCGTGACAGAAAATCACTGGGAGCATAACACTTCCCCAACAGGCAAAGAATGGAAGAAAATCTTAAATTGCACCCTTAAATAGCAGTAAACTTTGGCAGATCTGATGTTTGTACAACCAACTACTTAATTCAGCAAGAAGTCCCTACCCACAGACAGATTTGATCATCTGTAAGAAAATGACTGCTAGCTAATACAAGGTCTGATTCAGAAAGAACTGTGCCCCAATGCAGACTGCATGGCTCTTCCACATTAAGAAAAATCTGCAGCGATGCAGTCAGCTGAGATGCAAATTCAAAGCACTCAGAACTTGAGCATAGCTCAAGCAATGCTATAGTCCTAGGGCCCTGTTTACTAAGGTGCGCTAGCATTTTTAGCACATGCTAAAAGCTAGCGACACCCATGGGTGTCTCTAGCATTTAGCGTGTGCTAAAAAAAAACTAATGCACCTCAGTAAACAGGGCCCCTAGTCTGTGTGCTTGCTTTCTTTTTTTAATTTTAAGAAAAATCTGTTTGTTTCTTGCTACAGGAAGCAGAAAGGGTATTCCAGACCTTCTGGTGGTGCTTCTTGATCCTCTTCAGTTGCGGGGCCAATAGATAGCTTTGTGATTCATGGCAGAGGCTTGATTAATTCTCAGGGGCAGAGGCCACCAGGAGCATCATCAGAAGAGGGAAGTTCGATGTCTCCCCTGGCACTGGTAGTCACCCTTAGCCCAGAAAAACACAGGCAACCTTCCTGCCCCTTGGCATTGTTGCAAGGTTGAGGGCAAGGTGTGCAACAACTGTTGGAGTTAGTAACTCAATTGTGCAGCAGGGAGGGGAAGCTGCTTCTGCTGCTATATCTAAAACATCTTTATTTGTGCCAGACCATGAGCCTGTGGATGAAGTGATCTGCCTTTGTAACATCATCAGGCTCCTGGTGAGCTGCTTAATAAACCACAAGTATTTACGTTAGAAACTTTGGGGGTTGCTATTTCAAAATTTGAAGACCTCTCTGGAGCAGTTTCAGGATCAAAGTTCTCAATCAGAACAAAATGTTAGAAACCGTTTCTAATCTTTCTTAAATCGACTGAATATGAAATTTGAGGATATGGCATTTAGACTGACAAAGGTTGAACTGAAACTTAACATCACAGAGAATGGAATCCATAGAAAACTAGATGAATATGAAAATGAGAAATCTAAAATTCTTAGGTGTAGAAACAACTTTCTATTGCAAGTATGTACGTAAGAAATGTGCTGAAGTTATCAGAGATACCAACTTTATATTCCATCTACAGCTGATAAAAGAGAAAACCGGACTGGATCTCTAGCGCTTTTTTTTTAGTTTGAACACTTCAGTTGATGAATTTTAGCTTTTGTCCCAAATCAACTTGATATTTTGACTGTGGATTTTGCAAAAACTTCTGTTTGTGATATGGTTTTGAGAAGATACTTTGGACACTGCCAGAAGTTGCTTTATAATGTTAAACTTTGGGTTTTTCCTGAAGTAGCTAAGACCACACAGGTGCAGTGAAGCCAGTTTTTGCTATGGAGATCTTGGGGCTCTCGACTGGGGACTCAAATTTTGATAGACATTTCCTTGCAAGTGTATGATACTGTATTGGAATGTTGAATATGTATTTTTGAGCCATCATAGTTAATTTTACTGAGTAGTAAAACTCCCATGACTATTACTACTTCTGGCAATTTAGTTTCCCTTGAGAGAACTGTCAATGAAAAGGGGAGTTTAGCAGTCAAAAATTATTTTAATATAGTGACTGATTTAAATTTATAACTGAGTAGAAAGCGATACGATTTTATGTTGGTTTATTTATGACTTATGAGTTGAAATGGATTATGCATGTTTGTATCTGTTACCCACCAAGTATGATGGGATTGAGTGGGATATAAATGCTATTTTGCTTTTTTCTTCTATGCAATACTATTTAATTTTTCTTTAGTTTTTCTACAATGAGCTCCGCTTCCTCAATTGTGAGCTATAATTATGGAGAGCCTTCCAAGTTTAATTATTTTCCTGTTTAATTTCTTAAGTCAGATAATATATTGGTGTATTTTGGTTTGGCTTTCCAATTTGTTTGAAGAGTTTAAATGCTTGCATGTATGTTTGAAATTTGCAAAAATAAATTTTAAAAATGGGGGGGTCTTGCTCACTAATCAGGGAAAGCCTGCCAGACACATCCATACAAAGGTTCTGCGGTAAGGATAGCTTCACTGGTGCATGTCCGAAGAAAACGAAAGTACCAGCACTTATCTGTGCATGAATCAGAATTGTTCTACACTTAACTCCACAAAAATTTCTTGCACATAAAATTTTTACAAGGCTAATATTTACATGCAGAATATGTGCAGATGTGTGCTGGCACTTTTGTTTTCTTCAGACATGTGCACAATGAAGCTGTGGTTACCTTTGCACACAGCTGTTACCTCTGTCTTTTAAAGTTGAAGGTATATATAGTCACAGAAACAAGGGAAAAAAGTTGTAAGCAAATGCAAACAAACTGGCATTAAATCCTCTCAACTAACCCTTCCATGCTACCACAGACCTGGCACAAACTTCACACTGTCCTTATGTTAAAATCCTGTTTACTTCTGTGCATTACAGAAGAATACCAAATAGTCTCATTTTTATCAAGGGTGACATGCTTGTCCGGGGAGGGGGTGAGAGCCTCGCCCAAGATGTGGCCACTCAATGCACTGGCGGGTAGCGGCTGGGTTTTACTGCCAGCTCACATTCGGGGTAGGAGGATGTTCATGTAGGCAAGATTCAGGAAGATTTCCTGGCCCAAACCTGCTCTTTCTGGATCAAAAATCTGAATCGCCACAGGGAAATCTTCTCCAATTGGGCTATCAAGGAGGGGCGAGGGTGGGCGGTACTTAAATTAGGACTAGAGTATGACACGGGGATGGTGACCTTCGCTTACCACAGGTACAGAGCTAATAGGACAGGGACAAACTTTGATCCCATCCCTGAGTCACTCTCTAATGCAGATGTTTTGATTTTTTTGGAAAACAAGCAAAGTGCTGGCCAAAACTTTCACAAGGGTTCCTTTGCAATCCTGCTACCAGCACGTCCTCTGAGAGGTCATTTTCTATTGTGGGGAAAAACTGCAGAAGACAGGAGAGCTAGACAGAATCCTGAGATTGTTGATGATTTATAATTCAGCCACAGATCAAAAATTCATAACAATGCATCATAGGCATATTTTTCCTCATGCTAGGGCATACAAAGTGGGTTGTATTTTGTACCCCTGGACATTTTAACAGGGTAGATTAGGGTTCCTTGTGCAGATGAGGACAGAGCTTGTGGGGATGGGGACAAACTTTGTCGCCATGTCATTCCGTAATTAGGAGGCCTTTGGGCACAGGAACTCTCCAGCTCCTCTGAGGCATCTGATTTATCTGTCCCACCTAGCCACCCACTCATTTTCCTTCAGGATTGTTTCAATTTGTGATTTATTGTTTGTTCTGGTATTTTTTTTCTATTGTCACAGCTTGAGGGTACCCTTGGCAAGGGTACATTCAAAAGAGGTCCTTTGAACAGGCCTCAATTTTCACCCGGCAGTGAAGATTGAACATAAGCACACAAACTCGTCCTTGCGCTTGCTGTTTTATGATGGTACACACGTTTACCTTCGTTTGTTTGATACAATGGGCCTACTTGCTGTTTATGGCGATAGCACTCTTACTTCAAGACTGCTCAGACTAAATCAATTTCTGCACCAATAAACAAAGTTGCGGGCCCGTTTTATACCACTCTGTTGTTTAACTAGTTCTTAAGTAGTTATTTCAGTGATGTTAGTTGAACTTTAATATGGTAAGTGTCTAGAGGGGATATAATGATCTCACAGCCCCCATTAATTTTAATACACTATGCACACATGTACTATGCAAGTTAACTGCTGCGGTGAACCCCTTTGTGAACTATGTGATCAGTAATGTGTGTGCAAAAGATAATGCTCATTAACCATGCGCTTCTGCATGGGCTGCAGTTATGAAGAAACTGATTTTCTGTATATTAATAATTAAGCACCTGTCAACACTAAAAATCCTCACACATACTCCTACAAAAGCACCAACCATTGCACTTTTCAGACCATCTTCCCAGGCCCTCGATACTGTAAGTTGTTACAATTTCCTGAATCCAGGATTAGCCCCTCTTTAATGGTTTCGAAAAACAATGCAAGGCCAGCATTTGCTCTTAAAGGCTGGCTGGCTGACTGAGGTGAGGCACTTCCTCGTGCACATCAGGCTCCACCACCGAGTCCCATAGACGGAATTCAACTACAGGTCCGAAAGAGATAGGCAGTCTGACCCCAGATTTCCTAGGTGCAACCCCCCCGCCCCCTACCCAGTTCTTACACTGTGACGTGCCCAGAGCCACGCACCACTACCGGGTCCGGCGAGAACTTAAGTAGCTGCTCTTCCAGGGCTCTCTCCTCGTCCTCTTCCTCCTCGTAGATCTCGTCGAAATCCGCCATCCTCCTCGTCCACCCCACCAGCCTTTGCGAAGAAGGCAAAAGGACCGGGGCCTGCACTGACCCCGGCCGCCGCTACCGCCTGCTTCTCGGTGTTGGAGTACTAGAGAGAAAAAAAGAAAAGGAACGAAACAGCTACCGCCACCCCTTCGAACATCTCTGTGCCGCTCGCTACAAACCAACAACGAGAAGCCTCCAACTACAATACCGCAGCCGCTACTACATCTCCCACCTCACCGGCGCCGCAACTACGGCAACAGCGCGAGGTCACACAAGCCGAGGCCAGTAGTACCGCGAGGCCTCACGTGCCACTATACGCACGCGCAGAACCTCTGGGAACATCTTTCGCTTCCAAGCTCTTCAGCTGGGAGCAAGGAGGTTTAACAGACAGGAGTTGAAGTGACGTCAACAAGTTGAAACCATTAAGGTTATTCTCTGTTTCCATTCCCTCCCTCCCCGTCATCTGTAGTACACTCAAAAGAAAGCGAGCAAACCTATGAACTGCTGCATCCAAGGTGCCGTTTTTTTAATTGTTGTTGATAGCATTTTTATTTAATCTCACTTATATTTTCAAACATGCCAGCTTGTGCAGCATACGGATGTACACAAAGGAAGTATAAGAACGGAATAATTTTTCATAGGAGTAGAGTAGTAATCTATATTAATAAATCCCACCTTGAACGTTCTGAAGCTCACTCCAAGGCAGAGAAGCACAAAAATCCTGTAGTCTTCATAGGCTAAGACCAGTCACCCTCACTCATAGACCCGCCCTCAGCCACGCCCCATCTGTACATAAAACACCACCTCAACATTCTGAAGACAACCTGCTGAAGCCATCTGCAAAATCCCTAAACAGTTGTAAGTTCATGGTGGTGAAGCCATCCAACTCACCATATCTCTCTGTCCCGCCCTCGAGGGCGGAATACAGAGAGTAAAGGGATCCATAAAGGCACCCCTACCAACTGGCAACCCCCTCCAACAAACAACGACCCAGGCAGGGGGAGTGTTTCCGTACACCTCCCCCTGCCTAGGAATCGCTACAGACTGCTGGCAAACTCCCCAACCACACGACCACAAAAGACACCCGCAACCCCCCCCCCACACACACAAACACACATAAACACACACACACACAAACACATACACACACACGCAAACGCACACACACACTCAAACGCACACACACACGCAAACACACACGCAAACTCACACACACGCAAACGCACACACACACGCAAACACACATGCAAACGCACACACACACGCAAACATAAACACACACAAACACACACGCAAACACACACGCAAACACACACACAAACACACACACACACACACACAAACGCAAACACACATAAACACATACAGAAACACACAAACACACACAAACACACACAAACGCAAACACATACACATAAACGCACACACAAACGCACACACGCAAATGCACACACGCAAACGCACACACACAAACGCACAAACACACACAGAAACACAAAAACATACACACAAACACACACACACACACAAACACACATAAACACACACAAAAACATACAAACAAACACACACACACACACACGCAAACACACATAAACACACACACAAAAACATACACACAAACACACATAAACACACACACACAAACACATACACACACACAAACACACACACAAACACACACAAACACACACACACGCAAACACACACACATACAAACACAAACAAATGCAAACACACACACACACATAAACACAAACACACACACATAAACACATGCAAACGCACATGCAAACACACACATAAACACATGCAAACGCACACACACAAACACACATGCAAACGCACACACAAACGCACACACACAAACACAAAAACATACAGACAAACACATAAACACACACACAAACACACAACACACACACACATACAAACACACAAACACACACACACACAAACACATACAAACACACACACACACAAACAGCCTCAACGGTGCACCTCTAAGTGCCCCCCCCGCCGCATCGCCACAACAACCCGTGCAACGGGGTATCAGAAAGCCCCTACCCCCTTCCCTCCTCGCCGCATCACCCAACCCCTCCCCCGCCGCTTCACCAAGCCCCTCCCCCCACAAACAAACACAAACACACACAAAAACACACACACACACAAGCAAACACACACACACAAACACATAGAAACACACAGACACACACAAACACACACACACACATACATACATACAGTGGGGGAAATAAGTATTTGATCCCTTGCTGATTTTGTAAGTTTGCCCACTGACAAAGACATGAGCAGCCCATAATTGAAGGGTAGGTTATTGGTAACAGTGAGAGATAGCACATCACAAATTAAATCCGGAAAATCACATTGTGGAAAGTATATGAATTTATTTGCATTCTGCAGAGGGAAATAAGTATTTGATCCCCCACCAACCAGTAAGAGATCTGGCCCCTACAGACCAGGTAGATGCTCCAAATCAACTCGTTACCTGCATGACAGACAGCTGTCGGCAATGGTCACCTGTATGAAAGACACCTGTCCACAGACTCAGTGAATCAGTCAGACTCTAACCTCTACAAAATGGCCAAGAGCAAGGAGCTGTCTAAGGATGTCAGGGACAAGATCATACACCTGCACAAGGCTGGAATGGGCTACAAAACCATCAGTAAGACGCTGGGCGAGAAGGAGACAACTGTTGGTGCCATAGTAAGAAAATGGAAGAAGTACAAAATGACTGTCAATCGACAAAGATCTGGGGCTCCACACAAAATCTCACCTCGTGGGGTATCCTTGATCATGAGGAAGGTTAGAAATCAGCCTACAACTACAAGGGGGGAACTTGTCAATGATCTCAAGGCAGCTGGGACCACTGTCACCACGAAAACCATTGGTAACACATTACGACATAACGGATTGCAATCCTGCAGTGCCCGCAAGGTCCCCCTGCTCCGGAAGGCACATGTGACGGCCCGTCTGAAGTTTGCCAGTGAACACCTGGATGATGCCGAGAGTGATTGGGAGAAGGTGCTGTGGTCAGATGAGACAAAAATTGAGCTCTTTGGCATGAACTCAACTCGCCGTGTTTGGAGGAAGAGAAATGCTGCCTATGACCCAAAGAACACCGTCCCCACTGTCAAGCATGGAGGTGGAAATGTTATGTTTTGGGGGTGTTTCTCTGCTAAGGGCACAGGACTACTTCACCGCATCAATGGGAGAATGGATGGGGCCATGTACCATACAATTCTGAGTGACAACCTCCTTCCCTCCGCCAGGGCCTTAAAAATGGGTCGTGGCTGGGTCTTCCAGCACGACAATGACCCAAAACATACAGCCAAGGCAACAAAGGAGTGGCTCAGGAAGAAGCACATTAGGGTCATGGAGTGGCCTAGCCAGTCACCAGACCTTAATCCCATTGAAAACTTATGGAGGGAGCTGAAGCTGCGAGTTGCCAAGCGACAGCCCAGAACTCTTAATGATTTAGAGATGATCTGCAAAGAGGAGTGGACCAAAATTCCTCCTGACATGTGTGCAAACCTCATCATCAACTACAGAAGACGTCTGACCGCTGTGCTTGCCAACAAGGGTTTTGCCACCAAGTATTAGGTCTTGTTTGCCAGAGGGATCAAATACTTATTTCCCTCTGCAGAATGCAAATAAATTCATATACTTTCCACAATGTGATTTTCCGGATTTAATTTGTGATGTGCTATCTCTCACTGTTACCAATAACCTACCCTTCAATTATGGGCTGCTCATGTCTTTGTCAGTGGGCAAACTTACAAAATCAGCAAGGGATCAAATACTTATTTCCCCCACTGTACATACAAACAAACACACACACATACATACATACATACAAACAAACACACACAAACAAACACACACACACATACAAACACACACACACAAACAGCCTCGACGGTGCACCTCTAAATGCCCCCCCGCCGCATCGCCACAACCCGTGCAACGGGGCATCAGAAAGCCCCTACCCCTTCCCTCCTCGCTGCATCACCCAACCCCTCCCCCGCCGCTTCACCAAGCCCCTCCCTCCCACATCGACCGCCTCGCCACCCGCGACCGCTAATACAAACTCTGTCCAGCGGCTGCTGCTGCTTCTATTCAGCAGCAGCCGCCCGTACATAAAGAAAACAAACAAACAAAAAAACAACCTCCTAAAACGCACCTCCGTGGAGAACCATCTCACATTGGCTGACGTCTCTGCAGCCGCTCCTCCTCTCCCCTCAACGTCAGTGCCCCTGCCAGAAGACCCCGGAGAAACGCTGAGACGTCAGAGGGGAGAGGAGGAGACTTCAGCCAATGTGAGATGCTTCTCAATGGAGGTGCGTTTTAGGAAGATTTTTTTTTTGTTTGTTTTCTTTATGTACGGGCTGATGCTGCTAAATAGCAGAAGCAGCAGCCGCCGGACACAGTTTGTATTAGCGGTTGCGGGTGGCGAGGGGGTTGATGAGGGGGGGGAGGGGCTTGGTGATGTGCCACGGTGGGGGGGTCGGGTGATGCGCGAAGGGGGGGACAAGGGGCTTTCTTTGGGTGCTGCGCTGGCTGGGGGGGGGAAGGGGGTGTCTCGCTGGACATGGGTGGCTGGAAGGAAGCAGGGGGAGAGGAGGGTTGATGGGCATGGGTGGCTGCAGGGGGAACACGAGGAGAGGAGGGCCGCTGCAAATGCCTGGCTGCAAGGGGGCAGGGGAGAGGGAGGGGGTGAGGGGGTTCCTCACACCACACACGCAGTCACTCATTCTGTCTGCCACATACACTCTCACTCACACACTCACTGTCTTTGTCCCTCTCTCTCACACAGTGTCGCACAGAAACACAAAAACTGTCTCTCACACACTCTCTCTCTCTCACACAAACACATACACTCTGTCTCTCTCTCTCACACATTCTCTCTCTGAAACACACGCTCTTTCTGAAACATACACTCCAAGGAAAACCTTGCTAGCGCCCGTTTCATTTCTAACAGAAACGGGCCTTTTTTACTAGTTTATTATAAATCGTAATCAGTGTGTCATTTGGAGGGGCTGATTATAGGGAAACCAGAGCTGCCAAGGGCTCTACCCACTCTACATGGCTCCGCCCCTTGGCACACCTCAAACCCACAGCCATTTCAGAAAATATTTTATTTAATATTTTATTTAATAGCCTAATACCTTTTCAATTAGCTTTCAGAGGCCAAAACCTCCTGCCTCAGGTCAGTATAATGCTGTTATGATATCTTCTCCTGACCCGAGGAAGGAAGTGTTGGTCTCTGAAAGCTAATCAAAACTGTTTTAAAATCAGTGAAAGTATCACCTTATTTTCTATTTTGTGTTTTATTTGCATTTATTAAACTTTATTAGCACAGCTACCACGTTACTTTATCCTAAGTTAAAAATAAAATTATAGGCATGACCTCTCCAAGACCCGGAAACAGTAACGCTTCGCTATGGAGGTCGACAGTGGAAACACCCGAAGTGGGTTAGGATTTTCACGCGATCAGAGGAGGTCCTTGCTCAGCTTTGACTCCAGATAATAAACCAACTGGGGGACTGGAGAGTGAGCTCTTCCCCCCGAAGATATCTGGAGCAGTTTCTGTGGAGAAATTGGACCTGGTGAAGCCAAACAATGTCACAATGGATGCACTATGGGAAGTGCTGCAGAGTGTGAATAACTCTTCTTCAGATGTCAACATTTTTTTGGGAATAAATATGTGATTATATCAATACTTATTTAACAAAGTGGAAGTCCAAGATAAAAAATTAAAGACTTTGATTTCGGAAATGGTTTCGGAAAATCAGTTAATCTGGTAATGAAGGACAATTACACTGCGTAAGGCCTGGCTCTGATGGAGATTCCATGTTGGGGGAGCTTCTGGACCCTCTCCTTTTATATCAGTGGTTGATAACCCCTACTTCCCAGCGGGGCAGGGGGTGTCTCGCTTCCGAGCATGGGCGGTGGGGGGTTGTCGATACGTTGGGCATTTCGTAGCTTCGGGGGGAGATGTCTTTCCAACGTTTGAGCAGGCGAGAGCACAATGGCAACTATCTAGAACAGATTTTTTTTCTCTTTCCTGAAGCTGAGGCACTGTTGCTCTTCTTTGACCTCATCCAGGGGAAGAGGGTTGGTTTTCACTCTCCTGGATAAGCTTTTTTGTGAAACACCTGCACATACAAACAAATTAGCAGTATGGTATGCAATGGGCAGGGAGCACCGTCCTTCCTCTTGTACTGCTCAGTTGACTCAATGGTGAGGGGAACAGTTGGGGGAGGAGGTGACCGAAGCGGAGTTGTTAGCATGTTTTGTACTGTCCTGTCCTCCAAAATCTCCCCTAGTGCAAATCTCCAAGCTCCTGCATGGCACTTTTATTACCAGAGCTAAGGGAAACAGAAGGTCTCTGGGAGGATAACACCTGTGTGCGCTCTAAATCCAGGGTGGATACTCCGATTCATCACTTTCTAGAGTGTGTGCAGTTATAGGAGTTCTGGTGTGGAGTACTTGAATCCCTGAAGAGTGTAACTGATACGAGTATTGAGTGATCTTACTATGTACCCTTATCTCCCCTTACGTTCCCACCCTTAGCCTCCGCTCTCAAGACAAATTCCTCCTTTCAGTACCCTTCTCCACCACCACCAACTCCAGGCTCCGCCCTTTCTGCCTCGCCTCACCCCATGCCTGGAATAATCTCCCTGAGCCCATACGCCAGGCTCCCTCACTGCCTATCTTCAAAGCCTTGCTCAAAGCCCACCTCTTCAATGTCGCCTTCGGCACCTAACCACCATACCTCTATTCAGGAAATCTAGACTGCCCCAACTTGACATTTCACTCATTAGATTGTAAGCTCCTTGGAGCAGGGACCGTCCTTTTTTGTTAAACTGTACAGCGCTGCGTAACCCTAGTAGCGCTCTAGAAATGTTAAGTAGTAGTAGTAGTAATTATGTTTCTTGTAAAAAATTGGAACTTCTGGAGAACCAATTAAGGAAAAATAACTTGAGAAAGATAAATGTTCCTAAAATACCCTATATATAGTTATATTATTAGTGACTTTTGCCTTTGATTTAGATAGGAACAATGTTTTGAAATTGTATTTCCGACATATGGCTGATAGTTTTTTTGGGTTCAAAGATAAATATATTTCCTGACATATCAAGGGAATCGCAGACTAGGAGGTGTGAACTCTTGGCTTTTAAGCCAAGAATCATTGCCCTAGGTGGGACCTTCCTAGAGCGATTCCCTTGTAAGTGTTTTATTTCCTGATTACTTATTTGTTGAACCCAGGAAATTATAAGAGTTTGTGGAGTTAAAAGAACAGATGAAGAACCCTCTGCAGCAACATCCTTTAAGTTACCACTGTACTGGCTGCAATTACCGATTAACCTTCCTCCCTCAGAAAATATGAATTGTAAGATTAACCATTCCGTGTTTTTCTTATTTTCTTTGAGATAGTTTTCCTGATCTTGGATCCCCCAATTGTGGATAATAATGTGGACTAACAAAGATGATATTTTTCCTTAATGTTTGTTTTAATTGACATTTTCTCTTTTCTTTCCCATTTATGTATTGGACATAAATGTAATATAAAATGAATAAATAAAATAATTAAAAAAAAATAATATTATTTTCTTTACCTTTGTTGTCTGGCCATTTAGTTTTTCTAATAGTGTTGCTCCCAGTCTCTTGATTCTGCTTTCCTTTGTCTTCTCTTAACTCTCTTGCCAGGGTTTCCTGTCTATTTGTCATTTTCCTCTCCTTTTTCTTTGTTTTCTTCAATATTTTTCTGCCTCTCTCTGTGTCCAGATTTAATTCATTCTTACTATCCATTCTTTAATTTCCTTCTTTTTACTTCATCTACCTATGGCTTTTCATCTTTTCCTCATCCTTGTTCTCCCCATGCCCCTTCCTCTTATTCTTCAGTCTTTCACTACTCTGTCCTCTCCCCCTTTCCATCCAGCAGCTCCCCTCTTTCTCTCCCCATCCTTCCAGTGTCTCCCCTCTTTCTTTCTGCATCCTTCCATCCAGCATCTCCTCTCTTTTTCTCCCTACCCTTCCATCCAGCGTCTTCCCTCTTTCTCTCCCCATCCTTCCACTCATCTACTCTCTCTCCTGATCCTTCCATCTAGTGTGTGTGTGTCTACTACTACTACTACTTGACATTTCTAAAGCGCTACTCTCTCCCCCCCTCCTATCCAGTGTCTCTCTTTCTCTCTACCCTTTTCTGTTCAGTGTCCCCCCCCCCTCTCTCTCCACATCCTTCCAGTCTCTCCCCTTTCTCTCTGCATCCTTTCATCCAACTCCCCTCTTTCTCTCCCTATCCTTCTATCCAGTGTCTGCCCTCTTTCTCTCCCTATCCTTCCATCCAGCGTCTTTCTCTCCCCATCCTTCCATCCATTTTCCCTCTTTCTCTCCCCATCCTTCCATCCGTCTTCCCTTTCTCTCCTTATCCTTCCATCCGTCTACCCCCCTCTCCCGATGCTTCCATCCAACATCTACCCCCCTCTCACAATCCATCCAGTCTCTCTATCCCCTTCTTTCCATCCAGTGTCTCTCTACCCTTTTCCATTCATCATGTCCCCCTCTCTCTCTCCCCATCCTTCAATGTCTCTCCTGTTTCTCTCCCTACCCTTCCAGTGTCTTCCCTCTTTCTGCTCTCAGCCAGGATCCCCCCTTCTCCCCATCCTTATCTTCAGCAGCTTCTGTCTTTCTCCAGCCCTTCTCCATTCTCTCCCCATCTTCCCACTCTCTCCATTCTACCTCCTGCCTCCCGCTCCCCCTTCCACCTGAATCTTGACATCAGCATTTACATGCACTGAGTGCCTACTTTCCTTTATAGAAAAGGCTCCCAATAGGCATTACCTTGGTGCCTAAATATTGGTGCCCCTTTATAAAACTGCCCACTTACTGACTGAATATCAACACTTAAATCTATGTTATGGGGATAATATTCAGCCCACTGTGGAAAGCAGCTTGTAAGCTGGTTCCAGCCATGAGCTGACCTAACCTCTAACCTTTTCCATTCATCATGCCCCCCCTTTCTCCCCACCCTTCAATGTCTCTCCTGTTTCTCTCCCTACCCTTCCTTCTAGCATCTTCCCTCTTTCTGCTCTCAGCCAAGATCCCTCTCCTTTCTCCCCATCCTTATCTTCAGCAGCTTCTGTCTTTCTCCAGCCCTTCTCCATGTCCCCTCCTTCTCTCCCCATCTTCCCACTCTCTCTATTCTATCTCCTGCCTCCCGCTCCCCCTTCCACCCGATATTCGTTTCCTGGCCACTGCTGCTTCTCCTGTTGAGCAGCAATGGCCATGACCAAAAAAAAAAAGAGAGCTAACAAAAAAATTTAAAAAGCAAGCGCAGGGCTGCAACAGCCTTCATGCATGGGCTGTCGGCTCTGCAGATGCTCCTCTCTCTGTCCCCGGAGTAGAGCAGGAAGTCGATGTCAACTTCCTGCTCCTCCAGGGGCAGAGAGAGGAGAAAGGAGCGGCTGCAGAGCCGACAGCCCATGCCTGAAGGCTGCTGTGGCCCTGCGCTTGCTTTTTTAATTTTATTTTTATTTTTGGTCGCGGCTGCTGCTGCTGAACAGGAGAAGCAGCAGTGGCCAGGAAATTAATACTGGGTGGAAGGGAGAGCTGCCGACGGTGTCTCAGTGGAGACTTTCCCACTTTTGGCGGGAGTGCAGATGACCCGCTTTGGTGGGAGTCTCCTGCTGAATGCGGGAGACTTGGCAGGTCTGGGACACCCTAGCACATGTTATATTCATGCAGAAATTTTTTTTTCTCCTAGTAAAGGGCCACTGAAACAGACTAGAATCAGGTGCTCAACATTCAGAGTTTCTATCTATTTATTTACTTATTTATGGCAGTTATATCCCACATTTAATATGAATTAAGTTGAAACCTGGGAGCATTTAAAATCTTTTTTTCCTCCTCTGCCTAGATCAAAAGAGAAAGATGGTTTGTGGGAACTTGCTCCTTTTGTTTTGTGGATTGCAGTGGAATATTATAAAAATGCACTTAATATTGTTTATTACTATTTAAAAGAAAGATATTCAATAATGAGGGCAGAACTGTTAATCTGATCGTGAGCCCTTGTGCCCAGGCCGAGGCTTAGGAAGGACCTTGGCCAAAACCTAGGGTAGACCAGACAGGCGCTATGCAATACCACAGGCCTCAAAGCCCCGCACACTCAGGAAAATCAACAAGCACCACCAGAAAAGGGAAATAGACCACTCAGGCGGCCGATCGGGAACCCACTCATACAGAGTCCAAGCGTACGGGCCGCAAGGCCATACTGGAACTGAATCATACACTAGGGAAGGGACTGGAGCTCAAGCAGCACACACAGCGCCAGGCAGTGACACAAAGGGAATGACAACAGACCAAACTGGCGGATACAGACTACAACCAGAGGGAGAGAATACAAACAAAGGCTACACAGTAAGCCAGGTAGCGGAAGACAGAGCCCACAGGGAAATAAGGGGAAGCCAGGGTCAGAGCAGGACACTATAGACTCGGAACCTAAAAGAGTGAAGCTCCACAGAAATGGCTAAGCAGGAAAAAACAGACTGAAGGAAAAGGCTGCTAGAATTCCCCAGGCGGAGGAGGGCCAGGACCCACCAGGGTCAAATCAAACAAAGTACACCAAGGGCAGAAGTGGACAGAAAGAAAAAGCAGCTTCTAACTAACTACAGCAGAAAAGGAGGACAGAGCTCCCCAATGTCAAATAACAAACACAGGGCACCCAGAGTAAAAGCACAAGAGGGAAGGACTGCCTTCAAATACACACACAAGAAAAGGGCCAGAGCCCACAGCAAAATAACAAGCAAAAGCAGACTACAGAGCAGTGGAGTAGCCAGACAGCCAATTTTGGGTGGGCCTGAGCCCAAAGTGGGTGGGCACAAAATTTTCTCTCTGTCCCTGCCCCCTTCCTCCCCGCACTCTCCACATCTCCCCCGGCACCTCCCAATTCAAAATATACTTTAGCTCATAAAGATCCCCAAGCTCTGTCAGCTGAAAACTTCCTCTGAAGACAGCCAGAAATTCCTTTTACCAAGCTTGGCAGGCAGCAGTAGCAACAATGCTTTGAGACACCGATGCTGGCACCCCATGCATGCTTAGTTATCGGTGGCTCAAGGATGTTGCCGCCATCTGCCAAGCTTAGTAGAAGGGAGTTTTGGCTGCTTTTAGAGGAGGTCCTCAGCTGATGTAAGTTGGGGATCCCCACCAACTACAGCAAGGGTCAGGACTAGTGTTAGACATGCTAGGGCCCAGACTCTCACCAAATACAGAACAAGGGATCACAAATTAGAAATAAAAATATGTAGACAAAAATTGAACTCGGAACCTCGGCATGTTACAGTGGAGAAATAAAATCAGAAATGTATTTCTTTTTTCTACTGAACACAATAAAATGATATCTGCTATGCACATTTCTCAAGCTAACAAATTTCAGTTAATAAATTCAGAATAAAATGTCTTTTCTACCTTTGTTGTCTGGTCATTTTATTTTTCCATTATGTTGGTTCAAGTTTCTCTTTTTCCACTTTCCTGTCTTTCTGTTAATTCTCCTTCAAGCAGCTGCTATTCATTTGTCTTTTCTCCACTCTCATTCCATTCCCTCACTACACTGACATATTGATGTTTGTTTCATTTTAGCTCTTTCCTATCTTTTTTTTTTTTTCCTCCTCTCTGTCCACTCAAATTTCATCTTCTAATCCTTTTCCTTTTTACTTTTCAGATACCTATCAGATTTCCATCTCCTTCTTTCACCCACTAGCTCTCCTATTCCCCATCTCATTCCTTCTCCAGCCTTCCATCTTCAATCTACTCCCCATAATCACTATCATCCTCTCGCATTTCCTTACCACCCCCCTTGGCCTTCCACATGGTTCCACCATCCCAGTGTCTGCCTCCTTCCAACCCTTCTAGCCCAGCATCTGCTCCCTCTTTCTCCTCTCTCCACCCTCTATCCCCTCCTAGCATCTTCCTGTCCTTTCTCTCTTTCCTCTTGCCCCTTCCCCCAGGGGCCAGCATTTCTCCCCCTCTTCCCTCCCACCCGCATTCCAGCATTTCTCCCTCACTGTCTTCTACCCCTGGATCCTACATCTCCCTCCTTCTTCCCCCTCCTCCACCCTCATGTTCAACATTGTTCCCTCTTTTCCTCTTCTCTCTCACCCTTGCATCCCAAGTCTAACATTTGTTTCCCCCTTGCAGCATCTCTCCCACCACCATGTAACATTTCTCCTTCATCCCTCTCTCCCCTGTGCAGTACCTTTTCCTCCCCTCCCTCCCAGGTCCAACATTTCTCTTTCTTTTGTCATTCACCCCTCCTTCCCTCCCCACCCTACATCCAGCAATTATCCCTCTGTCTCCCCTCATATCCCAATAATGATCCCCTTTCTTCTACTCTCCCATGCATGTCTCCCTCTCCTACACCACCCTGCATCTCTCCCTCCCCTCCCTAACAATTTTCCTCACTCCTACACCCCCTGTTTAGCATCTCTTTTCTTTCCCTCCCCTCCACTCCCATGCCCAAGCAGCCCAACAATTTTATCTTCTCTCCAACCCCCCCCCCCATATGCAGCATCACCGGCTTTCCCACTTGCTAGTCACCAAATAACTGAACGCCCAGCTCCTCTCTTGGCCCCTTCTGAGCCAGCTGGCAGCAGCAATTTTCTTCTAGCTTCGGTCCCTGCATTCTTTCCTTCAATCGTCGCCGGCAGTGCTGCCATTCACACAGGCAGCTCTGCTCCCCTCTGCCGCGTCTATCCGGCCCTCCTACGTAAACAGGAAGTGCATCAGAGAGGGCCGGATGGACGCGGCAGAGGGGGGCGGAGCTGCCTGTGTGAATGGCAGTGCTGCCGGCGACGATCAAAGAAAAGAATGCAGGGACCGAGGCAGCGCCGGCGGGGAGGACAAGAACTTCCGTTGCAGCCGGACGCCGGAGAAAAGGTAGCGAGTGACGTGGGCGGGCCTGGAGGGAAAGTGGGTGGGCCTGGGCCCACCCAGGCCCACCTGTGGCTACGCCCTTGCTACAGAGAAAGGCTGCTTTCAAATATAAGGACAGGAAAGAAGCAGGGCACACAAGAGAACAGAAAGGGCTAAAGCAAATACCAGAGAAAGGTTGTCTAAAAGAGGCAGGGCTCACAAAAGACAAATATCAAGCACTGCACATAAAGGGTTAAAGCAGAGTAGAGGGAAACATAAACAAACAAAGCAGGAACAAGCTTACCATGGACAGAAAGGCTGCCTAAAAGAGGCAGGGCTCACAAAAGATAAATGCCAAGCACTGCACATAAAGAGTTACAGCAGAGTAGAGGGAAACTAAACAAACAAAGCAGGAACGAACTTACCACGGACAAATCAACACCACAGCCAGGCAGGGAAAAATAAGGCAGAGGAGAGACAACAGACCCAACTGCACTGCATTGAAACAATCAAGGAAATGCTGGTTACAACCAGCACACATAGAGACCACAAACAAAGAGAAGAGGAAGCAAACTCCAAAGAATGCACACTGTTCCACCAGCACAGAATAAGCAAGAGAACCAGAGCTCAGCTGAGAGGAAGTAACGCTAGAGCATCCACTGTAGGGAGAGGTAAATTTAAATAAGGTCTGACTTCTGATGTCTGCTGCTTCAGACGTCAGCTCAATCCCTGACAGGCCAATCAGCAGCGAGTCCCAGTCATTCCTCTGCTTGTCTCAGTAGAATCATAACAAGAGCTACCTTCATTAGAAGTCCAGAGTCAGTCTCAAGTGCCAACATTGTCCAGTTCAACACAATATTAGCAGCCACGTTCATACAAAGTTAATTATGCTCAGTGGAAAATAAATCTGTTGTCTCAGACTGCTTGCTATATGAATATTCCATCATTGTTTCATATTGCTACCACATAGCACGGGCATTTGCTTTAAACTTTGATTGTTTTAATTTATCTACACCTTACATGCACATGTTTTTACTTTTTAAACCCAAAGGTGAGTCTTATGGATGGGTGAACAATAAACTGTGTTGTTTCTGATTTTACTTGTGTTGGAATGTTTTCGGTCATGATGATCTGTATATCTGCTGTCTGTCTGGAATTTTGGAAGATGGAAATATGGAAATAAAAATTAAATTTTGGATGTACTTTGTAGAAATTGTTGTTTACTTTTGCAATGTGATGGATGCCTGTTCTGGTGTGTGCATGTGATAATCTTTGAATAACTGCTTATACTTATGGCTATGATTTCTGAACATGCTGCATCATTAAAGGACAGACTTTTAAATGCCCAGTTGGGTATATATACTAATCTCAACTTTGTTAAATGTTTCAGACATATCCATCTATTTGCTCTCATGATATAACTGAATGCTATTATTCTGTCTCACTGTATTGTCAAACGTAAGCCAAATTGAACCTGGCTTTGCTTGGGATAATGTGTGATTTAAATGTTAAACAAAGAAAAAGTTATTCTCCACCTTTTAAGACAGTGCCTTCCTGCTGGATAGTGATGGCACAAGGAAAGCAAATTTGGTCCAATGAAAACTGACTCCAAATAACCTGTTCCTTAGCTGGGCCCTAGTGTTACCATATTGAAAATGTGACTATGCCATGCCTCTGTGGTTATGTTCCACTAATAAGATTAACTGGCTTTCTTGAAAGGGTTATATAAACTTTGGATGCATGACTAGGGACACAAACATGCACTTATTTATTCAGTATCACAATTCCTCATGTACAGCCACAAAACAATCTTTTACGGTGGATAGTGTTCACAATTAGCTCCTTTTATTATCTACCAGATAAAAATAAGAGTTTTCAGTTTTGGCACAGTATAAGTCATCACAAGAACAAAATATAAGGAAACCAATGGACTGCATTAGGGGCTTATAGCCCATTTAGTTATGTTTAAACAAGAGATCTGCATGAAACAAAATATTTATTTTTATTTTGACTTATAAAACCACTTGCCCCTGAAACGTTCAAAAACAGAATAATCCATTTGTGTATCTAAAATGTAAACTTCTTCAAAACAGATGCAGATGTGATCCCATGTGCCCCAATGAAAGGAGAGTTTACATTTATTTTCATGTAATTTCAATATATTCCATCTTTATAACACCAGGCTTCCCAAGGCAGATTACAACAACAGTTAAGATGAACCCATCAAGAAACAGGATATCCTCACTGAAGTCTTGCCATCTATATTGTATAGAACAATGTAGAAAAATAAACACAAAATACAGAGGTTATAACTGCTGTGTCTACCAGGTATAATAATTTTTAAGCTCTTTTAGTAATATTTCATTTTTATTTCATGGTATTTATATCTAGATATGGAAAGCTTTCAAATAAATTAAAAAGCTGTCAAATAAGTAAAAAAAAAAAGAAAAAACTATTTTGTCCTCCACCTTTTAAGGCACTGCCTATCCAACAGGAACAGCTTAGACTTTTTACAGATGGACCACACATTTATTTTTAATGATCTTTTGCTATTGTTTTCAATAGCATTTGCTATTGTTTTGGCTGAACTAAAGATCTGCCTACTGCTGGCAAGCTCTGCCTACTAGTTCAGCCCATATAATGGACTAGATATAAACACCCTGTCTCCTGTTTTTTTCTTCAACCTCCTGCTCCTCCCAGCCAAGGTGGTTTAATAGACAGGAGTGGAAGTGAGCCTAATTGGCTTCCTTGCTTACAATGGACTAAATAGTCCCAGCACATCTCCATCTCCCTTAGGGTTACCATATGGCTCCAGAAAAAGGAGGACACATTGATCCAGTCTGGGTTTTGCTTCCATTAAAAGCAATGGAAGTAAAACCCAGACTGGCTCAATCTGGCCTCCTTTTTTTGGAGCCATATGGTAACCCTAATCTCCCTGCAATGCCCCCCTTCCTCCTGGTCTAGCACATGTCCATCTTCCCACAATTCCCTCATGTTCCTGGTCCAGTACATATTCATCTCCCTGTAATGCCCCCTCCTCCTGGTCCAGCACAGTCCATCTTCCTCCAGCCCAGCACACATTCATCTCCCTCCAGCCCCCTCCCCAGCCCAGCACATGTCCATCTCCATTCAACCCCCTCACCCAGCCCAGCATACATCCACCTCCTTCTAGCAGTCCTCCCTCCTCAATGGGTACAACGTATTTCTCACTTCTCCTCCTCCCCCCCCCCCCCCATCAACGGGTCCTTGCTTCTCCTGATACTAAAATCCGGTGTCCCTCCCTCCCTCCCTCCCTCCCTCCCAGATCCGCTAAAATTGCTTCATCCCTTTCCCTAACTGTGATTAAGATACGTTGCTGTGGCTGGCATCGGAGACTTCCCTCTGCAGGTCCCACCTTGGTGCCTTCTGGTTGAGGTAACTTTCTGTTTTCGTAAAGGCAGGACCAGCAGAGGGAAGGCCCTGACACTAGCCACAGCAATGTGTCTTAATCGCAGTAGTCGGTGTCAAGGAAGAGAATGGAGAAACTTTAGCAGATCCTGGAGGGAAGGAAAGACGCTGGATTTCAGGTGGGGCAAAAGAGAGAGGGACATGCCAAGGGCAGTGCAGGGCCCTGTTCAACCACGCCTGTCTAATACTGGCCCTGAAGAAATGCATTGTGTTTGACCCTCAACAGTATATCCTGTTAGGATATCTATAGCTATTTCTTTGATGCTGCTGTTATATTTTATTTGGATTTTGCTCACACCTTCAGGTACACTGGGTATTTCTCTGTCCCTGGAGGGCTCACAATCTAATTTTGTAAAGGTCACAAGGAGCAGCAGTGGGATTTGAACTGGCCACCTTTGGATGTCAAGATGGGTGCTCTAACCACTAGCCCACTCCTCCACTCCTATGTGTATGATTTGCATTTAATTTTAGCAAAAAAAAGTGAGATTGGTTAACCTATAGTAATAGAGAGATTCACTCCCAGATTTCTAAGAATCCTAGAACTGGCAGAAGCAGCAGTACAGCTTTTAAGTTAGTGGGTCCAAAGAAACCATCCTCTGTCCCTATTCCCTCCCCACCGCCAACCCCCACCAAGACCCTAGTTGCTGATGCATGTGATGTAAGAAGAATGTTTAAGCCATGGCCTCAGTGGCCTAGCCCATTCCCATTTATGGCCATATATATTCCCATATATATCCCATGGCCTATCCCATTCCCATATATGGCTATATATAGTCCCATATATATCCCATATATGGCCTATAGTAACCAGAACAGGATATGACCCCTAACCGTCCAGTTACATAAATGTACTTGAGATGTATAGAACATTTTCAGCAACTGCCATGTTACCCATTCCAAGAGGGAGTCTTTTTGACCAGTCCTGGATTTCTGCCAACCTCATCCTGGTGTATTATTGGACCTGCAGCACTGATTTCAATGGATAGAATCATGGACTACAAATCCCACACTGCTCTGGGATGTAAGTGTAAAACCAGGACTGGACAAAAAGTCTTCCTCCTGGAATGGGTAACTTGGCAGCTCTGCATGTTCCTGGATGCAACATCAAATCTTTGGACTGGGAAGAATTAATACAAACCTGGGGACCAGCAAAACAGACATGACTTAATTCTTTATAATATTGCTTTATGATCAAATATGGTTTGTGGTTTATACCACTTTATGATCAAACATGTGAGTGCACCACTGTCAACAATGTAAGGCAACATCTGTTTACCAAGAATGATCAGTATAGGAAATTCCTCTTACTGCAGACACTTTGCTTCAGCATACAAAGAGAGCAGCATTTCTTACTGGTCATACATAGGGAATCACATCTTCAACGGCTTTCCCTTATTAACCAGGGCTTTGTTCTTTCAGTCGGTATGTAGTGAGAGCCATTGTGGATGACACAATCAGAAATTGCTAAGCCATCCTCAGAGCTCATCTGTTGAATTTGCAAGTCAGAGTGCAGAAAACCAAATACACGGTTTAAGTGTGATTATTCTGTATATATTTGATGGAGATTGCTACCACCATGCTTTCAATGGTACTTTTACATTTCTGTTCTCCTTTCTTAACTAAAATCATGTAGCTTACATTCAGTATTGTACTTTAATTATACTCTTGTTTTATGTGAAGTAGAATAACAGTCTTTGAGAAGTTGAACAATGGTGGGCTAAAATAAAAGTAATTACAATAATTTAATTTGAAAATGTAATTTCATTTAAAAGCTTATATCCTGACTAATATTACCACAAAACCATGTACAGTAAAACAAATAAAAACATAATACAGCTGAAAATAACAGTGAGTCATAATAACATCCAGTAACATGGCACAAACATCAGAGAAAGAGGACAACAAATCATTTATTTATAGAACTTAGGAACCCTTTTACTAAAACTTTTATACCTATTGGCTACTTAGCATTTAGCGTGTGCTATGCTTTAGTAAAGGGCCCCTTATTGACTTCTTTCCTTCCTTTGCGTAACAAAACATGCCCCAAATGGTATACATATATCATTTGAATTATAAAATGCATCACATCAAACAACAAAACAAAACAAACTATTCAACTTTAACCCCCAAATTCTATAAATGGCGCTTAAAATTGCATGTGCAAATTTAGGCATGCACCCAATTTGAACATGTAATTTAATTGATTAACAAGTCAATTAGCAACGGTAATTGGGTGCTAATAATCCATTATCAGCATTAATTGGCATTAATTGAAATTTAGATATGCATTTATAGTTGCAGGGATCGGCATATAAATTTGGCATGTGGCTCCAAAAAAGAGGCACAGCCATGGGTGAGTTTTGGGTGGATCAAAGACATTCCTACAATTTATACATGCTGTTATAGAATAAGCAGGATCTGTGCCTAATTTAGATGCCTGGATTTACCCCGGGGTTTACTTATTGTAAATCCTCACGTCTAAAGTTAGGCGCTGAGCCAAGTGCTAAGGGCTAGATTCTATATATGGTACCTGAAAAATTATGCCTAGGCCTAAATTTTAGACTAGGCTTAAAGTTCCACACAGTATTTAGAATACGCCGAGCGGCTTGCCATGCAACCAAATTTGGTCGCATCCATTTAGGCCATGTTTTACTTAGTGTAAATCCTGATGCCTAAATTAGGCGCAGAGCGGGTGTATTCTATAATAATGCTCATAGATTTTAGAAGCACCCATGCCCCGCCCATGGCCATGCCCCCTTTTCAACTATGCGACTTAGAATTTAGATGCACTATGTTATAGAAAATGCTTATCAAGTTGTGCATGTAAATCTCAATTAATGGCAATTTGTGCTCATAATTGCTTATTAACATCCAATTAACAGCGCTGATTAGCTAGTTAACTAATTAAGTTATGTGCATTGTTATAGAATACGCTTAAGTTTCTGTGCAGAATTTCAGGCACCATATATAGAATCTGAGGGAAAGGGTAGTCTACAAACAGTGCCTAGCGTTCAGCGCTGTTTATAGAATAGCAGTTTAAATAAACAAATAAAAAGGACAATGAACCAGGGAACTGGAGTAAAACCATAATCCACCTTGCTTAGGTGACCTAGCCCAGATAGGTTAACCCATATTATTGTTTTTTTTTAATTTTTTTAATTTGTTCACACCTTTTTCAGTAGTAGCTCAAGGTGAGGGACATTCAGGTACACTGGGTATTCCCCTGGCCCTGGAGGGCTCACAATCTTAGTTTGTACCTGAAGCAATGGATATTAGGGAAGTACGTAAGTAGGATGAGAGGTAAAATATAATTAAAAAGCATTTAATTAGGTAGATTAAAACTTAAGGGTTGCTGGGCTCAAAATGGCATGGTGACCCATGGTTATATTCTAGCAAATTCTTTTCTCCTATTTTGATGATGAAAGCTGCTTTGATTCATTGAATGGCAAATTTTCAAATAAACATAAACATAAATGTAGGCTACAGTAAAATAACACACAATTTTGCCATTTAATTCTCATTAGGGGGCATCAATTGTGCATTATTCCCTTAATGAATGTTAGTAATTACTCCCTTAAAGACTATAATTAAAATTATAAATTTTATTCTGAATCATTTGGTAGCCAGTGCATTACCATACTCTACCCTGTTTAAAACCAGGGCATGGAGGAACAGCTGGAGATCCTTGTCTAATAAAGGATGTAAGAGGTGGATTTTCTTGAGAAAAAGAAAGATTTCTTTAGTAGACTGGTGATATGATGAAGAAAACCGAGTCATGAGTCAAAGATGGTCCCAGGTACAGTCACAGGTTTCTTTAAGGGAACAGGTGTGCCCCAAATCAGGGCAACTATAGATGGGAACATCTTCAGCAACAGAGCTTCTGATTTATGGGGTATTTAGCTTTAACTAGTGGCAATACAACTAATCAGCCACCACATCAAGGCAGGAGTTATGGCAGTCAGGTCGAGAAAGATAGGTTCCAGATAAGTCACTAGTCACAGTACACACCCTTGCAAATTTCCAAAGAAACTGTTGAAATGAAAGAAGAAAACAAGGCTTGTATGAATAAGACAAGATAAGGCAAGAAAAATCCTGTCCAGGAATCTGGTACTAGGACAGGAACGGACTGGCAGCTAGAACAAGGTAAGAAGCAGGACATACTGCAGGATCCAAGGCAGGAAATAAGAGCATTGACTGGAATACAATCACAGAGACAAATGAAATAACCCAGCTCTGAGCCAGTCCAGAAGCAGGGCAGATAAACCCTCAGCTTTCTGACCTGCCTGCAGCAGGGCCAATCAAGACAAGACAAACCATGACAGACAAGACCTGAGCGAGCGGCACAATTTAGGGGGCAAATTACTTCTGTGCATGAAAGAGGAGCAAGAATCAGGAGGGATCATATGTGATAATCTTAAGATGGCCAAACAGGTAAAAAAAAAAACAAATTGGCAAAAGCCAGAAGGATGCTTGACTGCATAAGGAGAGGAATGGCCAGCAGGAAATAGGAGGTGATAATGCTTCTGTACAAGTCTCTGGTAAGACCTCATTTAGGGCCCTGTTTACTAAGGTGCAGGGGCGTATCTGCGTGGGGCCACAGGGGCCTGGGCCCCCGCAGATTTCGCCCTGGACCCCCCTACCACAGACCCTCTCCACCTCCCCCTCCGTCCCGCCCGCCACCAACCCGTCGCCGATCTTTGCTGGCGGGGGACCCCAAGCCCCCGCCAGCCGAAGTCCTCTCTTCCGTGCAGGATGCAAGTTGCAACGCTTCCTGTTCTTCTGAGTCTGACGTCCTGCACGTACAACGTGCAGAACGTCAGACTCAGAATTTGGAATTCAGTCTGACGTCCTGCGCGTTGTACTTGCAGGACGTCAGACTCAGAAGAACAGGAAGCATTGCAACTTGCAGCGGCGCAGCCTACATGGAAGAGAGGACCTCGGCTGGCGGGGGGTTGGGGTCCCCCGCCAGCAAAGGTAAGTGACAGCAGCGGGGGAGGGTTGGCGGCGGCGGGAGGGGGTGGGAGAGTGTCATTGGTGGCGAGGGGGGGGGTCCGGAAATGGCGGGGGGGGGGGGGGATCGGTGGCGCCGGGGGGGGGGGGCTAAAATGTGCCCCCTCCCTCTGGCTCTGGTCCCCCCTACCGCCAGAGTCCAGATACGCCCCTGCTAAGGTGTGCTAGCGTTTTTAGCACATACGAATGCTAGAGACACCTATAGGAATATATGGGTGTCTCTAGCATGAGCGCATACTAATTTTTAGTGTGCACTAAAAATGCTAGTGCACCTACAGCGAGGCTTAGTAAATAAGGCCTTTAGAGTACTGTGTACAATGCTGGTGACCACTCCTTCAAAAAGATGTAAACAGTATGGAGTTGGTCCAGAGTAGGGTTACCATATGTCCGGATTTACCCGGACATGTCCCCATTTTGAGGACATGTCCGGACAACCGGGCGGGTTTTGCCAATCTGCCCGTTTGTCCAGAAATCCGGACAAACGGGCAGATTGCTAGCCTCCCCTCCCCTTACTTACTACTGCCCTGGTGGTCTAATGACCTCTTCCGCCTTTATTTTGGACGTCCCTAGATATGGACGTTTCTGATTTTCAGCGATTTTTGAAACCAAAGATGTCCATGTCAAAAACGTCCTAATGCAAGCCATTTGGGCGTGGGAGGAGCCAGCATTTGTAGTGCCCTGGTCCCCCTGACATGCCAGAACACCAACCGGGCACCCTAAGGGGCACTGCAGTGGACTTTAGAATTTGCTCCCAGGTGCATAGCTCCCTTACCTTGTGTGCTGAGCCCCCCCAAAACCCACTTCCCACAACTGTACACCACTACCATAGTCCTTATGGGTGAAGGGGGGCACCTATATATGGGTACAGTGGGTTTGTGGTGGGTTTTGCAGAGCTTGCTGTTTCCTCCACAAATGTAACAGGTAGGGAGTATGGGCCTGGGTCCGCCTGTCTCAAGTGCACTGCAGTACCCACTAGAACTGCTCAAGGGACCTGCATACTGCTGTCATGGACCAAAGTATTACACCTGAGGCTGGCACGACATATTTTTAAAGATGTTTTTTGAGGGTTGGAGGGGGTTAGTGACCACTGGGAGAGTAATGGGAAGTCATCCCTGATTCTCCCCGGTGGTCATCTGGTCATTTCAGGCACCTTTTTGTGCCTTATTCGTAAGAAAAACAGGTCCGGGTGAAAACGTCTTAGTGTTGATCAGGGACGTCTTTGTTTTTTCAATTATGGGTCAAAGACGTCCAAGTGTTAGGCATGCCCAAGTCCCGCCTTTGCTACGCCTCTGACATGCCCCCTTGAACTTTGGATGTCCTTGCGATGGATTTCCGCTAGAGACGTCCAAAATCGGGTTTCGATTATACCGATTTGGACGTCCCTGGGAGAAGGACATCCATCTTCCATTTTATGTCGAAAAATGGACGTCCTTCTCTTTTGAAAATGAGCCATATAGACTGTTTCTGAATTCATGAAAGCTTGGGTGAGTGCATAGGGTCTCTAAAGGAAAGGAAGGGATGGTAAATGGGATGGATGGGCAGACTGGATAGGCCTTATGTTCTTTATCTGCCTTTATTTTTCTTTGTTTCAATGTTCTATGTTTCTAAGACACAAGTATACCTAGTACTGTGGGGTAAACACCATGTGGTTCAGGTGATGTGGTACTCTTTTGCCTTATTACATCTTCTAGGGTCCTCTGAATTGTCACCACTGAATACCATTGTTGGCACGGGTATTTCCTTTCAATCCTTTTCAGTGAAGACTGAAGCAAAGAATTCAGATAGCCTGTCTGATATGCTCTTGTCATGTCTGAGGGTCCCTTTTACACCTCAATCATTTAAATGTCTAATGGACTCACAGATTTCTTGCTCCAAATATACCTCAAATAGTTTTTCTTATGAGTTATGTCTCTATGGTGAGATTCTTTTCAAATAACCAGTTTCCTTGCTTGATCAGTGCTTTCTTCAGGTATAGAATTCATGCTATGCTGTTTCCAGGATGACTTCTATGATTATTCCAGAGAAAGAAATTCCAATGTTGTGGGCATTTTCTTGTTATATCAACCCCTAGGCTCTTGGAGTAAATCTGAACAAGAGTTGTTGGATATAATTGCTCAAGCTTCCTGCTAATTCTCAAGGTTGATGATTTTGGGTGATTTAAATTTACATTTGGATGATATAAATGATATTTTTGTTATTGATTTCAAAGTTTTTTTTACAGAACTCTGGTTTGATTTTAAGGGTTGGAGGTCCCACTCACGAGAAAAGACATACCCTTGATTTTTTAGCTAGTACATCATATTTAACTGAAAATTGTGTATGGTGAGCAATCCCATAGTGAGATCATTTCCAACTGGATTTTGTATTGAATTTATGTTTAGATAAACCTATTAAAACATCTAACTTAGGGGATCTTTTACTAAGGCGCGCTCATGTTTTTGGCACGAGCTAAAATTGTAGGCGCGCTAAACGTTAGAGACACCAATGCATTCCTATGGGCGTCTCTAATGTTTAACACGTTCACAATTTTAGCGCACGCTAAAAACGTGAGCGTGCCTTTGTAAAAGACCCCCTTAAAGACAATTTTTTCTAGGGGGGAAATAGATTGTGTTCGGTATTGGACTGAGATGTCCACCTATTTGGAAATACTTGCTGAATCTGGGTCACCAAAATTACAATGGGATTCAGCTTCTCTTTGTGTTTTAGACAAATTTTTCCCTTCAAAATCTAAAAAGGTGCCTGTTAATAGGAATTCACCTTGGTATAATTCAGAATTAAAGACTCTGAAATAACAGTGTCATAGGTATGAAAGAAAATGGTGAAAAACTATTAATGTTTTAATTAATTAATTCATTTAATTGCTTATGTTTGATTTATTCTTACTGTACACCACCTTAAGTGAATTCTTTCAAAAAGGCGGTAAATAAATCCTAATAAATAAATAAATTTAGCTGAAAAATTGGTTTGGAAGTCTGCTTTTAAATCATATAAGAAATAAGTAGTGACAACACGGAAAAATTGTTATAGCAAAATGATCATTGATGGTAATGTTAATAGTAACAAGTTGTTCACATTGGTGAAAACTTTAACAGCAAACACAAATATTTCTTTAGATTGTTAGTCTCAACCAGTGCTTTTTTTGTAGAAAAAAAGGTGCCGGTACTCATTATGGGCAGGGTCACCACATATGGCTCCACCCCTATGATAGCCACACCCACATTAACCACACCCCCTATACAGTACCAGCCATGGCGCATATAAACAGACATCATTGAAAATATTATAGTACTATAGGAGAAAAAAATAACGTGATTTTTTTTTTCATGATAAATAATCTCTGTAAGCTCTTACAGCTCCAGTATACCCAGTGCAAAATAAGACAGCCAATGTAAATTCTCAAATTGGACATATTACAAACACTAAAATGAAAATAAAATGATTTTTTTCTACCTTTGTTGTCTGGTGACTGTTTTTCTTTCCATATTGGTCCCAGTCTGTGATTCTGCTTTCCTTTGTTTTCGCTTAACTCTTCTGTGCCATTTGTCATTTTTGTCTCCTTTTTCTTTGCTTTCTTCAATATTTTTCAGGCTCTCTCTCTGTCCAGATTTAATTCATTCTTACTATCCATTCTTTAATTTCCTTCATCTACCTGTGGCTTTTCATCTTTTCCTCACCCTTGTTCTCCCCATGCCCCTTCCTCTTATTCTCCAGTCTTTCTCTATTCCCCTTTTCCATCCAGCAGCTCTGCTTTCTCTCCCCATCCTTCCAGTGTCTCCCCTATTTCTTTCTGCATTCTTCCATCCATCGTCTTCCCTCTTTCTCTCCCCATCTTCCGCTTTCCCTCTCTCTCTCCCCATCCTTCCATCTGTTTTTCCCCCTCTCTCTCCCCATCCTTCCATGTTTTCCCTCTCTCTCCCCATCCTTCCATCTGTTTTTCCCTCTCTCCCCAATCCTTCCATCTGTGTTTTCCCTCTCTCTCCCCATCCTTCCATCTGTTTTTCCCCTCTCTCCCCATCCTTCCATCTGTTTTTCCCCTCTCCCCAATCCTTCCATCTGTTTTTCCCCTCTCTCCCCAATCCTTCCATCTGTTTTTCCCTCTCTCTCCCCATCCTTCCCTCTGTTGGTTTCCCTCTCTCTCCCCAATCCTTCCCTCTGTTGGTTTCCCTCTTGCCCTCTCTCCCCAATCCTTCCCTCTGTTGGTTTCCCTCTTTCCCTCTCTCCCCAATCCTTCCCTCTGTTGGTTTCCGTCTTTCCCTCTCTCCCCAATCCTTCCCTCTGTTGGTTTCCCTCTTTCCCTCTCTCCCCAATCCTTCCCTCTGTTGGTTTCCCTCTTTCCCTCTCTCCCCAATCCTTCCCTCTGTTGGTTTCCCTCTTTCTCTCTCTCCCCAATCTTTCCCTCTGTTGGTTTCCCTCTTTCCCTCTCTCCCCAATCCTTCCCTCTGTTGGTTTCCCTCTTTCTCTCCCCAATCGTCCCCCCCCCTCCCCGCGACACTCCGGGCGAGTCCTGCACTTAGTTTTTTTTTTAAGACTCAGAACGTGCAAACGATGCAGCCGGCAGCGATTGAAAGAGGCTGTCTGGGCTGGCGTCTGCGTCGGAGCTTCCCTCACCCTCTGCGAGTCCCGCCTTCATTGTTACGACTTCCTGTTTCGCAGGACTCGCAGAGGGTGAGGGAAGCTCCGACGCAGACGCCAGCCCAGACAGCCTCTTTCAATCGCTGCCGGCTGCATCGTTCGCACGTTCTGAGTCTTAAAAAAAAAAAACTAAGTGCAGGACTTGCCCGGAGTGTGGCGGGGGGGGGGGGGGCGGGGCGGGCAAAAAAAGGTGCCGGTACGCCGTACCGTTGCGTACCGGCACAAAAAAAGCACTGGTCTCAACTACCAACTGCACAAGAATGAGCTGATTTCTTTGCTAATAAGGAGGGGCATAATCAAAAGGGGCGCCCAAATTTTCCTGAGGACGTCTTTGCAGGACGTCCCGGCGAAGGGGCGGGGAAATCCGTATTATCGAAACAAGATGGGCGTCCATCTTTTGTTTCGATAATATGGTTGGGGATGCCCAAATCGCGAAATTTAGATCGACCTTAGAGATGGTCGTCCCCGATTTTTGGCAATAATGGAAACCGAGGACGCCCATCTCAGAAACATCCAAATCCAGGCCCTTTGGTCATGGGAGGAGCCAGCATTCGTAGTGCACTGGTCCCCCTGACATGCCAAGACACCAACCAGGCACCCTAGGGGGCACTGCAGTGGACTTCAGAAACTGCTCCCAGGTGCTTAGCTCCCTTACCTTGTGTGCTGAGCCCCCCAAAACCCACTTCCCACAACTGTACACCACTACCACAGACCTTATGGGTGAAGGGGGGCATCTACATGTGGATACAATGGGTTTGTGGTGGGTTTTGGAGGGCTCACATTTACCATCACAAGTGTAACAGGTAGGGGGGGATGAGCTTGGGTCCGCCTGCCTAAAGTTCACTGCACCCAGTAAAACTGCTCCAGGGACCTGCATACTGCTGTCATGGAGCTGGGTATGATATTTCAGGCTGGCATAGATGCTGGAAAAAATATTTTTTAATTTTTTTTGAGGGTGGAAGGGGGTTAATGACCACTGGGGGAGTAAGGGGAGGTCATCCCCGATTCCCTCCAGTGGTCATCTGGTCATTTAGGGCACATTTTTGTGGCTTGGTTGTAAGAAAAAAAGGACCAGGTAAAGTCGTCCAAGTGTTCGTCAGGGACACTCTTCTTTTTTCCATTATGGGTCGAGGACACCCATGTGTTGGCACGCCCCAGTCCCGCCTTCACTACGCCTCTGACACGCTCCCATGAACTTTGGTCATCCCCACAACGGGAATAAGCCTTAAGGTAATTCAGATTTGTTTAGATTTTATACATTCCATTAATAGTACTAACAATATCTGATTCCTCTCTGTTGCCTATGGAGGGGATCCACACTGATCAAATATGAGATTCCTTTTCCTCTTTGACTCCTACTATTACTGCTTCATTATTGAAAAAATGTTCTCACTCTCAATGTATGTTGAATTCCTGTCCAATCTTTTTGTTTTCAACTATTCCATATGCAGTTCTTCAGAGGTTGACAGCTAAATTGAATCACCTATTAGCAATTGGCTCCTTACCTCTTGATACGGGAAAATTTGTTTTGATACCTATACCTAAAATTAATGGCTTAGATTTGTCTCTAACTTCTAAATATCGCCCCATTGCAAATATACCTGTGTTTACCAAATTAATTGAGACATATATGAGTCAACTATTCATGGATTATATAGATTGATTTTCTTGTTTGCACTTTTCTCAAATTGGATTTTGATCTGCCCATAGTATTGAAATGCTTTTGCTGGTATTGACTTCCCAAGTGAAGGAAATGTTAAGTGCTGAACAGCAGATGATCTTGCTGCAATTTGATATCTTGCTAGTGTTCGACACTGTCGATCGTACTATTATGCTTGATAGAATAGCAGATATTGGTGTTTCAGGATCAGTACTTAATTGGCTTACTGATTTCATGAAAAAACAGAGTTACTGCTTTTGTCAGAACAAGGTGCTTTCCAGATATTGGTCTCTAGGTTGCGGAGTCCCTCAGGGTTCACCTTTAATACCAGTACTCTTCAACTTTTTTTAATGTCTTCTTTAGGGCTACTTAAACTGAATACTGGAGAGCTTGTTATCCTATGTGGATGACATTTTATGTTTGTTACCTGTATCTCTTACAGTTTATGAATTGTTTGACGTTATCTCCTCAGGGATATACAGAATTCAAAAATGGGCCTGGTCAAGTAAGTTAAAATTGAACTCGAACAAGACAAAAAATCTTATGGTTCAACAAATCTGAAGTGATTATACCAAGTGAAACTGAGTCTCGAGTGTTGGGAGTGATTTTAAACTCTTCACTGTCTTATGGTCCGCAAGTTAATCACCTTTGGAGGAATACATTGTTTAAGTTAAGACAATTAAGGTTGATTCAGTCATTTTTCAGTGGAGACCTGCTCTCTGGTTCAGATGATGATACAGCTTCATCTTGATTATTGTAATGTACTGTATGTGGGAATATGCTCCAAACACTACAAGCTTCATCAAAATACTGCTGTGAGATTAATTTTTAAAATAAATAGATTTACTAGGATCTCAAAATATATGATGAGGTTGCATTGGCTTTCGGTAAAATAGCATGTCACTTTTAAAGCATTGTGCTTATTGTTCCAAATTCTTTATGGTTCAACCTCATACCTTTTGATAATTATAGTTTTAAAATCCTTATTTGGCCATTCGTCAAGATTGTTAAATCAATTAATTCTTTGTCCAATGCCTTTTGGTAAGATGCGATTTTGAAAGGTATTTAATACAATTTTTGTGGTTATTGTAGTAACATTATGGAATTCTCTCCCATTATTTATTAAAGTTGAGAGAAATTACTTAAAATTCCATAAGTTGCTGAAGATATATTTTTTCAAATACTGCTACTAATTTTCGGTTTGCTTGGCTTACCATGTTACGACTGTGTTAAGAATGCTTCCGAGCTACTCTCAATTTGTACATCGCATTGAACTCTTGTTTGGGGGAAATTGTGATTAATAAGCCCTGTATTGATATTGATATTGTATCTGATACGCCAATCCTTGTGCTTTTCCCTATTTTTTTCATTTGGATCCACTTTCCATTTTTGGAAAGATGTTCTTTTGGTTATAATAGCCTCTCTCACCTCTCCTTTTAACCATACTGGCTATTGTTTTGCTTTCCATATGGCCATTTTAATGAGTGGAAACAATGTCCCCTCTAAGCTGCGCAGGAGTCCTCCACCTATATTGATGCCAGTGGGAGGTGCTGTTTCAGTATCACATCTTTAATAGTGAGGGACAGGCAAGCTCCACAGTTCTCCTGGAAACCTTCCTGTCCCTAGAGACTGTAAACATGATATTGACGCATCACTCCTCACTATCAGGAATTTAGTTAGAGGACTCCTACACAGCTTAGAGGGAACATTGAGTGGAATACATCTGATCTGGTTTTGAATATAGTCTTTTTAAAATAATGTCCTTATGTTATGTTTCCGTCACGTAGTGAAGGACTACGATAGACTGAATCCTATTGGGACAGGACAAGGATAAAAGTGGATTAGCTCAAGTAGGCCACCAGGTTCTGGAAGAAAGTCCCACAATAGGGCATAAGGGTACTGAATCCACACAAACAGAAGAGGGAAGCGCTGCAGGCAACCAGAAAAAAGCAAAGAAGACAGTAAGAGCCCCAGTCACACAAGAAGCCAAATGCTGAACTAGGACCCACTCATACAGGAAGCAAGGCTAGTACTGGAACCCATTCACACAAGAAGCAAGGCTTGTTCTGGAACCTATTCACACAGGAAACAAGGCTTGTACTGGAACCAGAGGCGTATCTGGCCTCCGGCGGTAGGGGGGGCCAGAGCCAGAGGGAAGGGACACATTTTAGCCCCCCCCCCGCCGCCACCGACCCCCCCCCCTGCCGCCACCAACGACTCTCTCCACCCCCCTCCCGCCACCAGCCCTCCCCCGCTGCCATTTCTTACTTTTGCGCCGCGGTCCGCTTCCTCCTGGGCCTTTAAAAATATTTCTTCAGCTGGCGGGGGACCCCAACCCCCACCAGCCAACCTGAGGTGACGTCTTTCAACTTGAAAGTTTCAAGTTCTTTGTCTGCCGTGGCCGACGTGCTGGAGTTGAGCGGCTGAATCCAGTTCGGAGTCTGACATCGCACGACGTTCGAACGTCGCACGACGTCAGACTCTGAACTGGATTCAGCCGCTCAACTCCAGCACGTCGGCCACGGTGGACGAAGAACTTGAAAGACGTCACCTCGGGTTGGCTGGCGGGGGTTGGGGTCCCCCACCAGCTGAAGAAATATTTTTAAAGGCGCAGGAGGAAGCGGACCTCGGTGCAAAAGTAAGAAATGGCAGCGGGGGAGGGCTGGTGGCGGGAGGGGGACCAGGGTGAAATCTGTGGGGGCCCAGGCCCCTGTGGCCCCACGCAGATACGCCCTGACTGGGACCCATTCATACAAGAAGAAAGGCTTGTACTGGAACCCACATACACAAGCAGGAAGACACTGTGCTGGAACCCACACACACAAGCAGCAAGGCTTGTACTGGAATCCGTCTACACAAGAAGCAAGGCTTGTACTGGAACTCACTCACACAGGCAGCAAGGATTGTACTGGAACCCACTCACACAAGAAGCAAGGCTTGTACCGGAACCCATTTACATACAAGCAGCAAGATTCTGTGCTGGAACCCATACACACAAGCAGCAAGGCATTTACAGGACCCTACTCTCTCAAGAAGCAAGGCTTATACTGGAACCCGTTCACTCAAGGCTTTACTGGAACCCTGGCAAGCAGATGGAACCCACTCACAAAAGCAAAGGCATCTCAAGACCCATAGGAACAAGACAGCAGCTAGGGCTCTCCCTGTCTAAAAAAAAAAAAAAAGACATATAGCAAAATCAAAAACAACAACAACAACAACAACAACAAAACAGTACTATCTCCTACAGTCTTTAACATCGACTGAAAACTTATTAGGCTGCACTTTTCAGCTTGTTTGCATTTATCTGTGTTTATCTGCAGCAATGTATTTCTCTGTAACAAAGCTGTTCAAATTACTTTCAGTTGCTGCTCCAATTCCATTCTCTTTCAGTCATTTCATAGTACATTACTGCTTACACCAAAGAGTGCATTTTGGGTACTCCCACTCAGGGGAGTAGCCAGACCTCAATGTTTGGGGGGGGGGGGGGGGGTCTGGAGACCAAAATTTGGCCTCCCTGCTGCAACCCCTGCCATGTCACAATCCCACATATCTTCCCAACCCCTTTCTCCAGCGCTGTTCTCTGTGCATTGCCTGCCCTGCTTCCTCTCACATCGCATGCATTCTCAGTTTTAGTGAAACTGAGCATGCACACCCTGAGCTACTACTGAAAAAGGTATAAGCAAAATCCAAATAAATAAAATAAATATTTTCGAATGGCACACAGTTGGCTCCACCATTCTTGTATATTTAGATAGGAGTTGTCCTTTCCAGTTTAGTATGATTAGATGAAGAGCAAGAGCCATCATGGTATTGAAAGGTTTGAGATGATTATCATCAATGGAGAGATTAGGGGTGGAACAACAGAGGATTATCAAATAATATGATGGAGTTGAACATTATTATTACTAGTAAAAAAGGCCCGTTTCTGACACAAATGAAACGGGCGCTAGCAAGGTTTTCCTCAGAGTGTGTATGTTTGAGAGAGTGTGTGTGAGAGTGACTGTGTGACAGAGAGAGAGAGTGCATGTGTGTGTGTGTGTGTGTGACAGAGAGAGAGAGAGTGAGACTGGGTGTGAGTGTGTCTATGAGAGAGTGAGTGTGTGTGTGTGAGCATGAGAGTGTGTGCCAGGGCCCCTCCATCTCGCCCCCCCTCCGAGTTCCAGGGTCCCCTTCCCTCCCTCCCATTTCCAGGGTCCCCCCTCCCTCTGTCCCTCCGTCCCTCTCTCCAAGTTCCAGTGTCCCATGGAACTGGGAGGGGGCGGAGAACGTTGGAGGAGTGACGTCAGCAAGTGGTTACAATCCCAGTGACACACATTGGAACGTTGGAGTGATGTCAGCAGGTGGTTACGATCCCAGTGAGACACATTGGAATGTTGGAGGAGCAAACTATTATATTAGATTATTATTAGCATTTGTATAGCGCTACCAGACGCACACAGCGCTGAACACCTGACATAAAGAGACAGTCCCTGCTCAAAAGAGCTTACATGGGACATGCTAAAGCATTCCGCATTCTGCATGTGCACGTTAAATGGGCAGTAATTTTTTTGTGGGGCCTGCCTGGGCTAGTATTACTGTGCTAACCAGTTACATGAGCCCTTAACACCTCCTAAATAGGTGGCAGTAACTTTTTCCATGGTAATTTTTTGTAATGGCTACGCGCTAATGCAAACATTAGCACATGGCCATATACTGAAAAAATTAGAAAATAGCCTTTCTTTATGGCCATGGTAGATATGGCTTTAGCATAAGGGAAAGACCCAAATAAGGGCACGCCAAGGCCATTTCTTACCGCAGCCTAGTAAAAGGACCCCCCTGTGCTTTTTGTTTGTATTTACAAACTGCCAAGTAGTTAACAGGAGTCATGTGAACTCTATCAATTCTGCCCTTTGTTTAAAGACACCTCAGATACTTTTGTCTTTATTACAAATTCACTATAGGGATTCTCTAAATTCACTATTTTGTTACTATCTTTCAAAGATAACTTACTGTGAACCATACAATTTTCCAATACATTTTAGTTTAAAAACCGTTCTGCTTGCTTTTTGAGTTCAAGTCTCTTTATTCATTTTTAGCAATACAAACAACCAAACAGAACCAGATATCATGATACCGTCAGAACCATTATAAAAATTACATTCCTAACATATAATCTGCTATAATAAAACTCACCCTCAACGTTCTGAGGACACTGACGTCAGTGAAGCCAAGCCCTGACTTCCTTCAAAAAGGTTCGAAGGTTCGTGGTGGTGAAGCCACCAAAATCGCTCCGGGCCCTGCCCTCGAGGGCGGAGCAATGGCAGAACAACGAAGGGGTTGGCAGGGAGGGTGGGAAATCGCTCCGGGCCCCGCCCTCACGTCAAACGTCATGACGTTGGGGGCGGAGCAATGGCAGAACAACGAAGGGGTTGGCCATGGAGGGGGGGGGGGTTCCCGACGAAAACCTTGCTAGCGCCCGTTTCATTTGCTCTGAAACGGGCCTCTTTTACTAGTTATCCAATAATTCCCACTTGCAACACTCTCTCTTGTCCTCTGCCTGGTTTTCACATCTACGATATGAACAGACTGTATTCCACCTCTGGATATCAAGAATGAGAAAGTGTCCTTCCAGTTACTTATAATCAATTTAAGCACTACAGCTATCAAAAAAAGTCCAATAGCTGAGCATACCCCTTTGACCCTTGTGAATGCGTTCTGTCAAAAAGTTTTAAAAATTTCTAGTATATTCTAAAAAAATTAATAATCTATATATCTAAAAGTGTTTCAAAATTTAAAAGGTGATATCATTTGTGGGCCCTTTTACAATACCACCATAGAGCTACCGCAGTGTTGGTGCGCCAATCTGCGACTACTGCTGGCCTATTGCAGGAGCCAGTGGTAGTGCTGCCCCCAGCGCATGCCATTTCTAGCAGAACAGAAATTAATTTTTTGCTCTGGGGGCTTACCTTGCAGTAATCAGACAGTGCCATGCACTGCCCTGTTACCGCCAGGTCAGTCCGGGAGCCCTTACTGCCTCTTAAATAGGTGGCGGTAAAGGCTTCCCCCAGAAATGGCCATTTCCTTTTTTTCAGCCTTTTACCCACTACAGTAAAATGGGCCTTGGAGCATGGCAAATCCACAACACTAACACAGGGTCCCTTTTACCACAGCTTAATAAAAGGGGCCCTTAATTCTTTCTTTCATATGAAGATTTTGTTTTAAGTCTTTGGACCTGTCCTTCCCTTTATCTTCTCTCATTTGTTGTGTTTGTCCTGCATTTATGACTCCCAACAACAGTGGCAGTTGATAGCCCTGCTGACAGAAGTCCTGAAGAAGCAATTACATTGGAATGGACCTCCAAACAGCCACAGGCTTTTGAATGTCTAAAGGCAGTGTTTACATTGCCTCAATTCTGGTTCACTTCACTCCAGAGCAACCTTCAGTGACAGAAGCAGATGCATCAAGATTGTCCATAGGGACCAGCAAACATGCTCCATCCATGTGTCTTTTACTCTCAGAGGATGACAGCACCAAAAAAGAACTGCTGGTGATAAAAATTGTATTGGATGAATGACACCATCTTCTGGAGGGAGCACATGAACAAATACAAATAGTCATAGATCACAAGAACTTAGAATTTTAAAATGCTACTCAAAATATGAATTCTACACAAGCAAACTGATCATTATTCTCCAAATTCACTTTGATCTGTCAGCCAGGATCCCAGGACAGCAAGGCAGATGCCTGGAAAGAGGAGGGATAGACATCTGATCAAGAGACACCAACTAGTGTACTTTAAGCCAATAAATTTTATTGCGGGTACTATAAAGAGAATATCCTTGAACAAATCAAGAAGGAGCTGACCAGGGAACAATTTGCTTCAGATCATAAAAGGTTGGCAAAGGGATTTCTCTTTTCTCTGGATTACCATGCTAAGTGGGAAGATGATGAGACTTGAAAGAAGTCAAGAGATGCATCAGTCTAATCACCTGTGTAACAGGATCTTGCTGTTTCTCATTCTCAGGATATACTTCCTGAAACATGTCCACAGAGATAGAGACTGTTTCCCTTTCCAATGAAAAAACTAGCCCATTGCTCATAGTGAATATAGGAAATAGTGAGCCTCCATGGCAAGTCTCACTCTGAGGGCAGCATGGCCTCCCCCTGGCTTGGCACCTTAGGTGACTACCTGTATTTCTCACCTTTTACAATTGCTCTGTGAACTACTTCCCTGCTTCTGTGGAAGGTTTTCTGCTTGACTGGAAAGAAATGTTTGCTGCTAGGCTGAGATTTTTCTTCTGATAGTCAGGATGGTCTGTAGGAAGTCCTATGATTATTCACAGATGCATCTGGTAGAATCTTAGTGTACACAGTCACAGGCTCAGAGAACGCCTTTTTGTTTTCTTCATTTAGGAGCCCTTCTACTAAGCAGTGCTAAGCAGCTAATGCGGGGTTTTCAGCGCAGCAGACAGCAGTGCAGGCTCACACTACTGTCTTCTGCAATGAAAGGGCAGCCACTGTGGTAAAATCCCTACATTAGCTGCTTAATGTGGGAGAGGGTGGGACCTTGGTGTGACATGGGCAGGGGAAGGAGTTGCTGGCTCTTACAGCAATCACATGGGTCATTATCATATACAAGCTGTTAAGAATGCTGATAGCGTAGTTGAATTTACTGCCACCTCAAGAGGAGGCGGTAAGTTTAGCTGCATTACTGGCAGTCTGGTAGCATGTAGAGCTGGCACTAGTTGCAGTGGGGCTCTGTGATGTAAATGTAAATGTAATATGGTTCCTGTATCCCACCAACTCCCACCATAGTGGTTCAAAGCGGGTAACAGAGAATAAAAAAAGAAAAATTAATAACTAAAAAGCATGAAGTAAAAATTAACCTAAAAATGTTTTTAAAAAGATAAGTCTTCTGATTCTTACAAAAAGAAAAATAAGAAATGGATGATGAATGCAAAACAGACGGAAGAGATAACCAGAAATGAGGAGCTTGATAACTAAAAGAATCCTTGAGAAAATTTTTAAACTTAACTCCTGAAAAAGATGGTAAAAATAAATGAGATGGATCTCTCATTCTGGCAGTCCTACAAGCTAAAAATTTAAAAATATAAACTGAAGCAAAACCATCAAACATTTTGAATATATACAAGCCAATTTAAACAAATAGTGAGCTTGAAATGGTAGCCAGTCTCAGTATGAGTTTGGCCGCTGTATTCTGCAAAATCTGGAGTTCTGAATGAAGTTTTGACTGTTAGGGCCCTGTTTACTAAGCCACGCTGTAGGCGTGCAGACTTTTTAGTGCGCACTAAAAATTGACATACACTAATGATAGAGACACCCATAGGAATATAATGTGTGTCTCTATCATTAGCATGCACTAATTTTTAGTTCGTGCTAAAAAGTTAGCACCTACAGTGCAGCTTAGTAAACAGGGCCCTAAGAGACAAATGCAAAATATTACAATAATCAAAATGTAATAAAATGACTGATTAATGAAATATATTATCAAAATAATGAGAAATTCATCGCAACTGTTAAATTTTGAAAAATACAACTTGCGTGAACTTGAGGTTCAAAAGAAAAGGTAGTATCAAAAATGAACTCAAGAACCTTAGACATTTGTTCCACCTTTAAGGATGGATCCTTCAAGACAACAAAAGAATCTGGAATAGAATTAACAATCTGATCTAGCCAGAGCAGTTTAATCTTGTCGGCATTCAATTTGAAACCATGGATAGAACTGTGATATTTAATCTTAAAAATACAAGATGTAATAACATTCAACTCAGTACTAACAGATATCAAAAGTAACATATCATCTGCATATGAATAAAATTTCACACCCAAAGATGAAAACCCAAAGTTCATCTGTGTCATATAGATGTTAAATAAAATGAGCGACAATGGAGACCCCTGTGGAACTCTGAAACTGGCTTATAGTTAGTCACAAGTTGCGGATCCTTTCTAGGCTAACACTATTGGTAGCATCTGCTAGGGTGCCATCTGTGAATCCCTGAAGTAAGAGCCCATTAAAAAGCTCCTTCAGCTTAGGAGAACCTTAAAACACTTGTAAAAATTAACAGGAAATCTGTCAGTCCCAAAGGCCTTTCCACAGGGGAGTGACTTAATTGCATCTAGGATTTCTGCTCCAGCAGTTTACACTAAGCATGAGATAGACAAGGGTGTTCCAGCCCTTGAAGAAAGGTCTCCACTTGGTCTACATGGACATCAGCTATCAAGACATACACATGATTATGATATTCACAGAATTGTACATTTATATAAGCATCTTTACTATCATAGGTACCATCCAATCATCAAGGGGCCTGAAGTCTCTGCTAAGATGTTTCATTTGTTCAATACTGAGCAAACGGTGTTCTGATTTATTAGAGGCTACATAAAAGATGGCATGCTACTGAAATAGACACCCCTGTCTCCTTACTAAGAAGCCTATTATATTGATATTTGGCGTGTTTTTGCAAATCTATTAGAATAGAGGGACTATTTGTAGAAATATGTTGAGCCTATGACTCCTTTTTTTCTAAGTCTACCAACTCCTGCTTACCAATCCCATCAGGACCACTCCTCTAATGGTAGTCTTGAAGGCATCTCACCAAGAGGTCACTGAGGTATCTCATATGCAGTTAGCCTCAAAATAGAAAGCTATTTCCCTCTTAAGAAAATCTTTAAATGTTTCCTCAAACAATAGGCTGGTATTAAGCCTCCATTGTGTATGTGTGTGTGTGGGGGGGGGGTGGGGAGGGGGGTGGATAATGGCTCAAAGTGCAATAAAATTAGCACATGGTCTGAAAGAGAAATCAAATCAATTTCAGTACTTAAAGTGTGTTGAATTATGGTTTGTGAGACTAAAAAAGTGAGACTAAAAAATAGTTGATTCTGGTGGCTTTTGGTGATTAAACAGTTGTTTTAGGTTATCTATCTAAGATGTAATTCAATGGCAGATTAAAATCACCTCTCAACACCAAGGGTTGATCAGCCAACTCCTGGAAAAAGTCTGGGAACCAGAGTTGGGAGAATAAACTTTAGCAAAATGTACTGTTTTACTATCTATAGTGAGTGATAAAATGACCCATCTACCCTGAGCATCAGTATGCTGAACCTAGTCAGTATGGGCCAGATTCAGCAAATGGCACCCTAATATTAGTACCAAAAATAATTGGTGCCCAGCGCTATTTCATAAAGGATGTTCTGGGATGAACACTTTTTATACAATAGGGTAGGATGCTGAATTCTGTGCCCAACTTAGAGCACAAGGATTTACACCAGGTGAAACAAGGTGTAAATCCTGGTGCATAAATTGGTCACACATTTGTGTACAATTGTCTAGAAAGCCCCTGACTCTCCCATAGAAATGCCCCCTTTGCAGTTGCACGTGGATACACTTAGGTACTATCCTATAACTGGGTACATAAATGTATTTCCACATTGACCGGAACCAAAAATCAAAATAATGACACACTCAGTTTCAAAAATATGTATAAATGACAGGAATGTGTATTACAGAAGGAAAAAGCCTCAAAGAGCTCCACATCAACCGATCTACAGAGCTAAAGATGATCACAATGATCTGTTCTTCATCATTGGCATAAAAAACCTTCCCAGTCTAATGGCTTATGAACTTTTCTTTCAGGAAATTATCCAAACCATTTTTAAACCCTGCTAAGCTAACTGCTTTTACTACGTTTTCTGGCAATTAATTCCAGAGTTTAATTGCACGTTGAGTGAAAATATATTTTCTCCAGTTTGTTTTAAATTTACTACTTAGTAGCTTCATTGCATGCTCCCTAGTCCTGGTGTTTTTGGACAAAGAAAACAAGTGATTCACATCCAGCTGTTCCATTCCACTCAGTATTTTATAGATATCTATCATATCTCTCCTCAGCCATCTTTTCTCCAAGCTGAAGAGCCCTAACCGCTTTAGCCTTTCCTCATAGGTAAGTCGTCCCATTATCATTTTTGTTGCCCTTCTCTTTACCTTTTCTAATTCTGCTATATCTTTTTTGAGATGCAGTTGTAGAGTGTATACAGATAGCATACATTTGGAGTGTTATTGGGGTACCTGACACTTAGCATAAATTCTAAGAGAAATGAGTCTCAAACAAGACTAACATTAGCGAGTGAAGTGTCAGAAGTGAATGTGTTCCCCAATCCTTAGATCGAAGCCCACAAGCCCGAACAATAAAAAGAACTAACTCCACAACCAAGTATTGTAAAAATAAGGCTTGCTCTGCGCAGCTGATAACTTAAAGCTATGGAAAGCTAATTATAACACACTGCAGTAAGATCAGAGATCAGCAGCACCATCTTGGTTCTGAACAAGAAAACCTAAAGTGCTTTCCCTCTGCTTACAGAAATAGAACGCTCTTGCTGCTATCATTCATACCTCAACTTATTAGTGTCAATTTAGTCACTATAAGTAATTTCTTCTCTAGAATATAGCTTTTAATATTGGCTCAGTATATCTTACGTTCTTTTACAATGAATGAGACACACATACTCGCAAACATAAAAACAGGGCTGTCTGTAAATTTAAAATCAGGATTTTACTTAAAACAGTTTATTAGACTGTTCATTGACTTAGAAAATGAAACTCTGTGTTCAAGGACCTCTAGTCTGGGAATCCTGCTAAAGTAGGATTGTTGATAAACATGTACCTAGTAAAACATAAAAAAAAATAACACAGTCCAGAAAGAGTTCCAAACCTCCAGTAGCTATGTAAACATGCCCTGAACTATAAAAGTAAAGTTAACAAAAACTCCAAACCCTGAGAAATTAATACTGTGGTGCGGGTAAGTTATCTTGATATCAATCCAATCACATCTATCTCAGTGGAACCTCAAATCTGTAGAGCCCATACAGAAAACACACTTTTGGGGTGTTATTGGGGTACTTGACACATAGTATTCTAAGAGAAATGAGTCTCCAACAAGACTAACATTAGTGAGTGACATGTCAGAAGCGAATGTGTTCCCCAGTACTTAGATCCAAGCCCACGTTGCCCAAACAATAAAAAGAACTAACTCCACAACTAAGTATTGTAAAAATAGGGCAATTATTTTTATTTATAATAGCAGCGAAGATAATGTATAAGGAAGGCAAGAATATAGACACATCAGGTCTTATCATAGAAATAGCTTAGAGCAAATGCACCTAAATCCCTAACTAGACTCTGAAGTAAAAGAGAGTTATTCTGAACCCACAGCACATATATAAGGAACAACCTGATGCAGACTTCTAGATGGCAGCATGTTCCTCAGATGGTCAGTCAGGTCCAGTGCAGGTCTGCTCCTTGGATGGGATGTCAACACAACAGCCCTTGTCTCTGATAAGAATCCCTTTTTATGCAGAAATCATGGGCTGCAGCTGTACTAATGATGCACATTCTGGCCTTGTGGGTGATGCATATATAACATTGTTATCCCCATTGTTGTGACTTCAGGGGCCATATGATTGTCTCACTGGCACCACAGAAAGGGATGCACCATGACAAAGAGCCAGGGTTTCATATACAATCTGCAGTTCTGCTAGCTACAGCGTCTCTCCGGCTGCAAGGGTTATTCCAAGAGTCCTTGGCTGTTCTGGCCATGATGTCAATGCTAATAACAACCCTGTTATTCTAGCATATTAGGACCCTTGTCAGCAGTCTTCAGCTGTATAGAAGGTCACAGCTTCAGCAAATAATAGGCTTTGCATTGAAAGATGGAATAAGCTTGAGTTTACATTTTTGAAGTCAGGTTATTAATGCTGGATAGTGCCATGTATTATAATTCCATATATCTGTGTTATTTAGGAACATATATAGTGCTTCATAGTACTTGTTTTGTTCCTACACAGTGACCAGAATTGCACATAGAATTCGAGGTGCAGTCGCACTATGGAGTGATACAAAGGCATTATGACATTCTCGTTTTTGTTTTCCATTCCTTTCCTAATAATTCCTAGCATTCTATTTGCTTTTTTAGCCACCACTTCACACTGAGCAGAGGGTTTCAATGTATTATCAATGATGACAACTAGATCCTTTTCCTGGACAATGACTCCTAATGTGGAACCTTGCATCACATAAAATATTTGGGACAAGGAAAGGAGCTCTGACCATACAAGGCCCTCTTGATCAGTGCTTACTAGTGTGCCCTCTTTGCTGCATTTTTAGATTTATAGTCCTCTTTTCAAAGATAACTTGGAATTGATGCCCATAGATGTAATGGGATGAAAGTAGCACTAGGTTATCCAGTCTGGGTTGACCTGGATCAAGTGACACATTGTTTCTGTGCAGGCAAGCCTACAAGTAAATGCACTCTGCAACTGATCTAGTTGAGGTTTTTGATCTGTGTATCAATTTCTGACCACATTCCTCTTTCAGGTTCTGAATCATAGCCCCCAAACCCACCAGTTTGAATAGATTCTGACTAAAATAAAATTCAACCCAGATCCAACTTTACTTGCTAGTTTAGTATATTGATGACTTCAAACTTATATTAGTTTTTTTTCTCTTGAGATCTTTAATAAGATTTGCGCTTTGTATTGCTTTGAATGACAATTTAATATGCTCCCTTAATTGATGAATTAGACTAATTATGCTAATTCACAAAGACATCTTTTGTCATTAAAATATGTTATACAGTATAGTACCTGAACATTAAATGAAATTCCTACTGTCTATTTCTTGATGCTGTTCTTTGTTGCACTTGAGATGTGCTCTATTGTTAGATATTTGATTCTGCTCCTGAAATTAATGGGCAAGCAGAATGTAATGGAGATATTAGGGCCCTAGAAGTGGAACTGAGCTACTTAGACATGGGAATACCCAGTTTTGAAGGATCTCATGGATTATCAGCCTATACTACATTTCAAATCTGTGGCTTCTTTGGAAAGAAAATACAAAAGAGAACTCCACATTTCCATGTTTTATATTAATGTACAGTCTACAAGGAATGAACAATATTAATTCAACATTATTGTTATGAAAGAACTGTAATCAGTTTCATTTCAGTACCCCTGCTTTCCCTGGAGCAGCCATCTTGATTAGAATATCCTAACTTGTATTATACATTCTGATATTTTTTTTAAATTGCAATTGTATCCCACATTTTCCCACCTATTTGCAGGCTCAATGTGGCTTACATGATTATGTTAACATTGTCATACCAGGATATATGGTTTTTGTTTGCAATGATGTGTCAGATGATATCACTTGTATCAATGGTATGATTGATATGTGCGATATCTTTTATAGGAATTTTATCATCACAGCTTTTTCCAGGGAAAATAGAGAGAGATTTATTGATTGCTCAAAGTGTTATGATAGAGCTCCAGTAGAAATATATAATAGGACTAATACTAGAAATAAGTTAGGATAAGGAACTTTGAAGCTTATGCACTGTCAAACACTTAACTCACAGGACCTTGACTATAAATAAAAGGTGAACTTAGGCCTCTTCCTAGTCTTTTACTACTGCCTGTCTCTGCCCTATGATGTGGCACCACCTGATTGGCCTATTTCTAGATTCCTTGGACTGATTGGTCCTTCCACCAACTGGTTCCCTCCACATATACAGTATATATTCTATATACCAAAGTTTCTTAACCAGTGGTACCTATACCCTGAAGAGGTCAAATAGGGTGCAGAGAAGAGTCTTGAAATCTGAGGCAATTTATGGATCTTTCTAGACAGAGCGAAGGAAGTTAAGATAGTTATTGGTAGTATTTGTGTACTACTATAATTTTAGTGACATGTTAACAGCACTGTTAGTGGCTAACAATTAGTGACATATGTAGCTCTTTGTAGTAACCAGTGGACACTTGGTTTAGAAAGGGAGTGCGAGGGTTTCATTGATCAGTTAAATGGGTCTGGGAACCAGAAAAGGTTATGAACCCCTGCTATATAATCTAGAACTCCCAGTCTTCTCTATCCTCTGATAGGTAACTCAAGGAGCTCTACCTTGCTCACTGTCAATCCCTAGAGTTTGATTTTGGCTAGTCTATTGCTAAAGAACCTACACTGCCTGCATTGACCTCTGCCTGTTCTTGGATTCGAATTCTGTCTGCAATTTGTTCTCTGTCTGGTACCTCTCCTGCCTCCCCCTCTGTCTGATGTCTAGTGTCTACTCCCTCCTTCTTAAGATCCATGTGCTTGAAGATCTGGTAACTTCCAGGTATCAGAGGACTCAATATGAAGGGAAAGGGAGCTGTTATAGGTGAAGGCATACCCTACCGATCCAACTTAAATGCCTAATCTCTGCAACACAGCTAAACTAAAGCACATAATGGATATAACACAACTCTTCCGTTCTCCGATTCCCTAATGTGGCTGTGCCACATGAACTTGATCTTACCACAACATCACCCTGTATTTGCTCACACCGGAGCCTGCAAAGGCCTCTCCGGTACTATTTAAGCCACATTGAGCCTACAAATAGGTGGGAAAATGTGGGATACAAATGTAACAAAAATAAATAATAAAGGTATATGTCTCTGATCCCTGAATGGATCTGGTCATGACATGCACTAAGCCTAACAGAAATATTAAGTGGATTTGTAAAAGACTATCTATTTGTGGAGGTCAAACAGGCAATTATTTCAAGCCTATTTTATAAAGTCTTTATAAGATACTAGTGTAAAAATGGCAGAAATTGCAGCTAAAATGAAGGCACATAATGTATGCCTGTTTGGGAACCATCATAAACTGTTCCATGTAAAATTTGTGCAAGCAAGCATATTTTATTAAATATTCATATTAATCATGACTCCATCCAAGCTCTGCCTGAAACATACCCCTTTTGTCACTGTGTGTAATTTTATGTGCACGACCCCTAGGGTAATTTTATAAAAGCCCTTTTAGGTACAGAGAAAGGCTTTTACACATGAAAAATTCTTTATAAAATTACTCCCATAGGGAATTTCCATCAACTTCTACGACCAAACAACTTACATCAAGAGCACAAAGAGGCCATTGATAATGGTTCTTATTTTAGACATGCATAAACTGTCATTTAAACATTTATACTGCATAAACATCTAAATACTGATGTTACAAAACCAGGCTATACATGTCTAATTACATGTCTAAAACTGAAAAGCATGCATATGGAAAGGGTGCATGGCCTGAGCTTGTTTTGGGTAGGCCTAAAAGATAAATATGTATTCTTCATTTCAGAAGGGGAATGCATATCTATGTCTAAAAAGGATTGACGTTAAGATTTACACCTTCTACTCTGGATGTCTTGGTTTCAGAAAAGTGCTTCTAGTGAGCAGTGTATCCATAGGCGGTCGGTGGCCCAACTGTTTGGGGAGGCTAAAGGGGGCGGGGTTAGGGGTGGGGTGGGGTTAGGGGCGGGCCGGGGTGGGGCTTACATCCATAATTGTCTGACAACACACAGAAAAAAATAAGTAAAAATAAAAGTTACATTTAACAACTTTTATTAAATGTAACATAACGTGAAGGGGCATAATCGAACGGAAATGTCTATCTCCATGGGCGTTTATCTCCGAGAACGGGTCCGTGAAGGGGCGGACCGAACCGTATTTTCGAAAAACATGGACGTTTATCTTTTTTTGAGGTGGGCGTTTTTGTTTTTCAGCGATAATGGAAACCAAAAGCGCCCAGCTCAAAAACGAATAACTCCAAGACATTTATTCGTGGGAGGGGCCAGAATTCGTAGTGCACTGGTCCCCCTCACATGCCAGGACACCAACCGGGCACCCTAGGGGGCACTTTTACAAAAACAAAAAAAAGGTAAAACAGCTCCCAGGTGCATAGCACCCTTCCCTTGGGTGTTGAGCCCCCCAAATCTCCCTCAAAACCCACTGCCCACAAGTCTACACCATTACTATAGCCCTAAGGGGTGAAGGGGGGCACCTACATGTGGGTACAGTGGGTTTGGGGGGCGGTTTGGAGGGCTCCCATTTACCAGCACAAGTGTAACAGGTGGGGGGGATGGGCCTGGGTCCACCTGCCTGAAGTCCACTGCACCCCCTAATCACTGCTCCAGTGACCTGCATACTGCTGCCAGGGAGGTGGGTATGACATTTGAGGGTGAAAATAAAAAGTTGTGAAACGGCATATTTTGTGGTGGGAGGGGGTTTGTGACCACTGGGGGAGTCAGGGGAGGTCATCCCCGATTCCCTCCAGTGGTCATCTGGTCATTTAGGGCACTTTTTGGGGCCATATTCGTGGAAAAACAGGGTCCAGGAAAAGTGTCCTAAATTCTCGCTAAAAACGCATATTTTTTTTCCATTATCGGCGAAAGGCGCCCATCTCTGATCGCCCGATAACCACGCCCCAGTTCCGCCTTCACCACGCCTTCGACACACCCCCATCAACTTTGTCCGCATCCGCGACGGAGTGCAGTTGAAAACGTCCAAATTCAGCTTTCGATTATACCGCTTTGGACCCACCTGCCGTGACCCTCTCGACCCCCCTTCCCGCCACCAACCCTCTCCCGCCGCCATCATGTACCTTTGCTGGCGGGGACCCCAACCCCCACCAGCCGAAGTCCTCTTCTCGGCCGCGCGGCGTTACTTGCTGAATGATCTGATCAAGTTTCTGTGTGTGTGTCGACGTCAGATGCACACACAGAAACAGATTCAAACTTGATCAGATCATTCGGCAACGCTGCGCGGCTGAGAAGAGGACTTCGGATGGCGGGGGATGGAGTCTCCCACCAGCAAAGGTATGCGGCGGGAGAGGGTTGGCAGCGGGAAGAGGGGGTTGAAAGGGTTGCGGCAGCGGGGGGGGGGGGGTGAAAGTTGGTGGCAGGTGGGGGGGGGGAGTCGGTGGCACCAGAGGGGGGGGGCTAAAATGTGCCCCCTCACCTCGGGCTCTGGATCCCCCTCCCGTCGAAGTCTGGCTACGCCCATGGTCTCCAGTACTAAAAAATAAAGTTATTTTTTTTAGCACCATGGATGCCTGAGCATATCCTGTGGTAAAGACATTTTGCTGTGGTAAGCACGCATTAGTGCTTACCTTACTTAGGAGCCCTTTTTCTAAGCTGCGGTAAAAAGGGCCCTGTGCTAGTGCACAGGGCCCTTTTTGCAGCTCGCTAAGGCCCTTTTTACCACAGCAGGTAAAAAAACTGAAAAAAAGGCCATGCGGTACGTTTTCATTTACCACATGGCCATGCAGGGGAGGAGCACTTAAAGCAATTCATTGATGTGGTGGTAAGGGCTCTCATGCTAACCCAGTAGCAACTGGGTAGCACGCAGTGCTGCCAGATTACTGCCGGGTAACTTCCACTCTAAAAAATATGGCCCTATTTTTCCTAGCATGGAAATGACGTGTGTTGGGGCTGGAACTACCACTGGTGCCCACGTTGGGCTGGCAGCAGATCCAGATTGGCACATGGTAAGCCCACATTGGGCTTACTGCCACTTTGTAAAAGGGTCCCTTAGATCTTTTACTAACAGGCATAAGCTGGCGTGCCTAAGTGCACCTTGCAATATGCGCTTCTGATGCTATTCTATAAGGTGCGCTTTGCTAGGCAGAACACCCATGACATGCCCGTGCTCCACCCACTGGTACTGCCCATTTGCTGTTATGCACCATTAACTAGTACGCTGATTTTACAGAATAGCGCCTAGCATATATGCAAGTAAATGCCAATTTGTGACTTCATTCACACACATAAGTGTGTTTATTCCATAAGATAAAACATGCAATTGGCACCTATATTTAAGCACCCTTTAATTGCCCTTTATGCTTTCTGAAAGTGTGAACTAAGGGCTAGATTCTGTATATGGTGCCTGAAAAATTCATGTGGCAAAAAAGTACGCTTAGGTGTATTCTATAAAGAATAGCTACATTTTATAGAATCAACTTAAATTTCTACACAGTATATAGAATGTGCCAAGTGCCTCTCCACCGACCAAATTTGGTCATATCCAATTAGGCCATGTTTTACCTAGTGTAAATTCCAATGCCTAATTTAGGTGCAGAGTGGTTGTATTCTATAATAATGCACATAAATTTTCGAAATGCCTATGACCCAGTTTACAGTTTTACTAAATTTACTTTACCACTCTAAATTAAACATATGTGTATCTTACACTCACCTTAATCCCCCCAAAAAAGACCAATACTGATCTAGCATGCAATTGGCAATCATGCAAAAATGCTGATGCAATGAAAAGCAAAGACAAAAAGATCGCTATGCAGAACTACAGACTATAGAAAAACCTTGATATTTACAGCATTTATTCAGCAGTATCTCCAGCTTTTACGGTACGCATACGTGGCGCATGTACAGGATGCAAACCTATCACTGCACATGTGAGGGAGAACTGTGTTGTTCTGGACTGGTATTAACGCATGAAGGAAATGAACATACTTTCTAGCTACTTTGCATTCAGTTAGCGCGGTTATACCATGCATATCATTTGAAGGATTCTAGCATTGGAGCACTGTTTTTCTGCGCTGTTCACTACAGTGTAGGAGTGTTGATCATCAGTGACTTTTAGCAGGCACTAATTTAATGATTCCATGCTATTATCTGTTTAAAATAAACATTCAACATGAAACAGAAAACAGCGTGGAATATTTATAGATAGAAATTCCATGTGTGAAGGGAAGGAGTATTCTTGTAGGGCCATCCGCTGGGAAAGAATGAACAGACATGAAGAAATGTTTACGAAGATTAGGAAAGCTGGCAAATTGGGTAACACTACAATAATAGGTAATTTTAATTACCCCAATACTGAGTGGATAAATGCTACATCAGGGAGTGCCATGGAGATAAAAAATAAACAACTGCTTCTTGGAGCAACTGGACCAGGAACAAACAAGAGGAGAAGCCATTTTGGATCTGGTCCTTGGTGGCATGCAGGGCATAGTGCAAGAGGTGGCAGTGTTGGGTCCCCTGGGAAACAGTGATCATAACATGATCAAGTCTGAGCTAATGTATGGGATGAACCCACAAAGGAAATCTACTGTAGCTGCATTTAATTTTTGAAAGGGCGTCTATAATAAAATGAGGAAAATGGTTAAAAAGAAGCTAAAAGATCAGCTGTTAAGGTTAGGACACCATCTTGGAAGCCCAGACCAGACACATTCCACGTATTTGCAACGATGGAAAGAAGATAAAATGACAGCCAGCATAGTTAAAAGGTGGTGTAAAAGAGGCTATTACAGCCAAAAGATTGTACTTCAAAGAATGGAAAAAAGACCTAAATAAAGAAAATAAGAAACAACATAATCACTGGCAAGTCAGATGCAAAGCATTGATAAAAAAGGCTAAAAGAGAATATGAAGAGAAACTTGCAGCAAAGGTAAATACTCAAAGTAACAACTTTTTCAGGTACATCAAAAGCAGAAAGCCTGCAAGGGAATCCATGGGATCGATCGTTAGACCATGAAGGAGCAAAAGGGACACTCAGGGAGGACAAGGCCATAGCAGAGAAACTGAATAAATTCTTTACTTCGGTCTTTATGGAAGTAGATGTAAGAGATCTGCCTGTACCGGAAATGGTTTTCAAGGGTGATGATGTGAAGGAACTAAAAGAAATTTCGGTGAACCTGGAAGATGTACTGAGCCAAATTGACAAATTAAAGAGTAGTAAATCACCTGGACTGGATGGCATACATCCAAGGGTATGCAAAGAACTGAAGCATGAAATTGCTGATCTGTTGTTAGTAATATATAACCTGTCGTTAAAATCGTCTGTAGTACCTGAAGATTAGAGGGTGACCAATGTGATGCCGATTTTTATAAAGGGTTCAAGGGCTGATCCAGGAAATTATAGACCAGTAATTATAGATCTGATGTCAGTGCTGGGCAAAATAGTGGATACTAATGTAAAAAATAAAATTATAGAACACGTAGACAAACATGGTTTAATGGGACAGACTCAGCATGGGTTCTGCCAAGGGAAGTCTTGCCTCATCAATTTGCTTCACTTCTTTGAAGGCAGTTGATGTAGTGTATCTAGTTTTTCAGAAAGGTTTTGATAAAGTTCCTCATGAGAGATTCCTGAGAAAATTAAAGAGTCATGCGATAGGAGGCAATGTTCTGGTGCAGATTAGGAATTGGTTATTGGACAGAAAACAGAGGGAAGGGTTAAATGGTCATTTCTCTCAATAGAGGAGGGTGAACAGTGCAGTGCCACAGGGATCTGTACTTGGACCAGTGCTATTTAACATATTTATATATGAAAATTGGAATGATGAGCGAGGTGATTAAATTTGCAGATGGCACAAAACTATTCAAGGTTGTTAAAACACGTGCAGATTGTGAAAAATTGCAGGAAGACCTTCAAAAATTGGAAGACTGGGCATCCAAATGGCAGATGAAATTTAATGTGGACAAATGTAAAGTGATGCACATTGGAAAGGATAATCCAAATCATAGTTACCTGATGCTAGGGTCTACCTTGGGGACCCCAGCATCAAGAAAAAGATACAGATGTCATTGCAGATAATACACTGAAATCTTCTGCTTTGTGAGTCGCGGCGGCCAAAAAAGCAAACAGGATGCTAGGAATTATTAGGCAAAGGATGGTGAATAAGACCGAAAATACTGTAATGCCTCTGTAAAGCCTCTGTATCGCTCCATGGTGTGACCGCACCTTGAGTATTGAGTTCAGTTCTGGTCACCGTATCTCAAAAAAGAAATAGCAAAATTAGAAAAGCTTCAAAGAAGAGCGACCAAAATGATAAAAGAATGGAACTCCTCTTGTATGAGGAAAGGCTAAAGAGGTTAGGGCTCTTCAGCTTGGAAAAGAGACAGATGAGGGAAGGTATGATTGAGGTGTACAAATCCTGAGTGGTGTAGAATGAGTAGAAGTATATTGATTTTTTTACTTGTTCCAAAAGTACAAAGACTAGGGGACACTCAAGGAAGTTACATGGAAATACTTTTAAAACATATAGGAGGAAATATTTTTTTTCATTCAATGAATAGTTAAGCTCTGGAACTCTTTGCCGGTGAAGTAGTAACAGCGGTTAGCATGTCTGGGTTTTAAAAAGGTTTGGACAAGTTCCTGGAGGAAAAATCCATAGTCTGCTATTGAGACAGGCAGGAGAAGCAACTGCTTGCCCTGGGATTTGTAGCATGGAATGTTGCCACTATGTGGGTTTCTGCCAGGTACTTGTTACCTGGATTGGCCACTGTTGGAAATAGGATACTGGGCTAGATGAACCATTGGTCTGATCCAGTATGGCTACTCCTATGTTCTTATGTAATCCAGAGTTTAAAAACAAAACAGTCAACATGCCACATTAACCAGTAGAGAATGTGTCTTGCAATTAATGTGGTGACACTAATAGGGATAGCTCTTGTGTTCCTTTTGATGGTGAAGGTAAGGGGAAGAGGAAATGAGACTTGATATACTGCCTTTCTGAGGTTTTTGCAACTACATTCAAAGTGGTTTACATATATGCAGGTACTTATTTTGTACCAGGGGCAATGGAGGGTTAAGTGACTTGCCACAGTCACAAGGAGCTGCAGTAGGAATCAAACTCAGTTCCCCAGGATCAAAGTCCACTGCACTCCTCCACTCTAGAATGCTGAGAATGCTTGTTGTAGGAGGGGGAGATTTGGGGAATGGTGAAAAGTTGATAGGACTCATGGGGGCTTAGAACTTCTTTGAGGTGGAGGGTGGTGAAGGGACAGAGAATTCCAGTCTTGATCATGAGAGTTGGGGGGAATGAAATCCCCCAAGTTAGTTGGACCTTTCATTTTGGATCCATGAACATGAAGGACTGCAACATGTAGCTTATGCACATGTTAAGGGATCCATGCTCCATTTACCATGTACCTGTTTAACATATGAACATGCTGCATCTAATTAATTTTAGTACATCACACACTAAGCTAATTTTTAGCAAATAGTTTTACTGTTACACATTGTTTTATTATTATGTTGGAAAGGTATCTTATTTTAATCTCTCTGCCACTCATTGGATGTATGTTCTGCCATGCTCCACTGCCATTGCTCTGTGGTTGTACTGTGGACACACCAAATAAATATATTTACCAGTAGGTTATATACAGCACACAGATGCAGTAATTGCTCTGACTGAGGAGTGGAGAGAGATGAATTCCTCTCCAGATATAATTTTCAAACTTTGAAGATCGGTTGGTGTTATGCTATGACACGTGTCTAAAATGGGAGATAACTGTTGCATGTGCAGTATTTGAAAATTGATTTCTGCATTTATGAATTGCTGCAAATGAGCTGTCCCTTTCCAAGTAGTCTTCTCTCAGATTTCCATGAAGTGCAGACTTGCTGCAGGAGAAAGTCAAATTCTTTGGCATTTACTTTCTACTGAATCAACACATACTTTATTGAAAGATGTCACTGCACATGAGTTTCCCAGAGCACGTAGGTCACATTGGAAGAGGGGGGCCTATGTGATCTCAAAACAATAGTGTCACATTGTTCTCATCATCTCCTTGAAAGCAGTATAAAATGCCAATTGTCTAATTAGAAGTAATTAGGTGCTAATTATAGACCATTTAATCTCTTTCTTGCTTGCTCATTTCTTCCATTTAGAACATAATTTGAAGCAGTTTCAGTAGTGGTAGACTTGATTTGACATAGTTTAGTTTGATCATGACTTATTTTCTGGGTCCTCACTGTCTTTTCTGCTTTCATTTCCTCTTCCACACGCTACACATAGACAGTTTTCATTACTGGACTCTTTAAATGAATTTATTAGGACAGTCCCTTTTCAGTGAATCTTATGATTTTGATTATTTATTCTAAGTTTTAGTTATTATCCTCCCAATATTCAGCACTATTTAACCACCAGGAACAGCTCCTGGCCAGAGCTAATATTTGGCGTGAGATAACCGGTTATCTCCACTGAATATTAGCACTTACCACATGAGGAGTGGCCCAGTGGTTAGGGTGGTGGACTCTGGTCTTGAGGAACTGAGTTCAATTCCCACTTCAGGCACAGCTCCCTGTGACTCTGGGCAAGTCACTTAACCCTCCATTGCCCAAGGTACAAACAAGTACCTGCATATGTAAGCTGCATTGAGCCTGCCATGAGTAGGAAAGCACAGGGTACAAATGTAGCTAAACTAAATAAATTCTATAAAGGTTATACTCCTAAATTACAAGCATAATCTATTTTGGAGCATGCAATTAAGGATCATAAATTTAGGAGCATAAATTATTCACATAAATTTAGGAGCATAAATTTTAGGAGCATAACCTTTATAGAATAAGGCACATAGTGGCTAACTGGCTATATCACATGATATTGCCTGCTTTCCATGAATATTTAAGCCCTGGACGGCAAAGTTTAGCTGGTAAATCAGACCACATAACTAGCAGTCCTATCCTTGGCCACTATAAACTTAGCCAGCCAGTGTTCAATATTCACTTAGCTGGTTTTGTTTGATCCGACCAAAAAAAACCCAGATATTCAACACCGGTCACTGGAAACGGCTTGGTATTAAATATCCGGGATCAATGCCAATCGTAGCACTAATGTGGCCTGGCTCCTGCAGTCTGAATATCGGGCTCATTGTACCCAAAGAGGTACTGTAGGGGTAATTCTATAATGTAGGTGCTAATATCTATGCACTGATTACTTGAATAAATGTTTAGAATAATGGCATATATGCACACGTGTGTGCATTTACACATAAATGCCAAAATTTCACCTGAGTGTTATTCTGTAAATATGCACATATCTTAGATAGCATGTATTTTAGAGGTAGGTGTACACAAAGATACTGGGATTAAGTTTTCTTCGGGATCATGGGGTCAGACAGAGGGAGCAACAGTTCCGCATAAGGACTTCCTTCAGTACCTTATGTAGAGGAGCCGTCACAGCCTCTCTAGGTGAAGAAGGATAGTCCAGGACCTTGAGCATCTCAGCCCTGGGCTCATTCTCAACCTCCATAGGTAAAGGAATAGTCATAGTCATTTCCCGGACAAAAGATGTAAAGGACAGATCTCTCCGGGGGAGATAGTCTCCTTTCTGGTGGAGGGGAAGGTTCAGAGGGAATCCCATAGGACTCATCAGAAGAAAAGTACCTGGGATCTTCCTCTGACTCCCACTAACGCTCCTCTTCAGTATTGGTTAAGACCTCTCTCAGGGCACTCTGAGACTAAGCCTGCCTAGACGTCGAAGATCGACGTCCTTAATGGTGATGTTGAGAGGCCGACGCCCACTTGGACTGTGGCGAAGTTTCCTCCAACGACGTCGAAGATTTGGACGGCTTCCTAAAGGAAAAGTCCATAGACTATTATTAAATGGACTTGGGGAAAATCCACTATTTCTGGAATAAGCAGTATAAAATGTTTTGTACTTTTTTGGGATTTTGCCAGGTATTTGTGACCTGGATTGGCCACTGTTGGAAACATGATGCTGGGCTTGATGGACCTTTGGTCTGGCCCAGTATGGCAATACTTATGCACTTATGTAAGATGGAATCTGGGTGGAGCATGGGTGGGACTCACACTTACATGCATAACTTATAGAATACTATGGGGCTGATTTTCAAAACAGAAAAACATTTTAAAAAGTGTTACAAAGCGGCAGATTTACATTTTTCTGTCCAAAACATCCAAAATGTTGTTTTTGAAACCTATTTTTAAAATGTTTTTCTATGCAGTTCATCTGCAGTATGTCCAAATCACAACTGGGCATGTTAGAGTGGCATCTGGGCATTCTGAAAACTTGGACGTTTTTCTGCCAAAATGGAACAAGTAAAAATGTCCAGGCATAGGTGTCGGAATGGGGAGAGCTACGGGTGTCAAGGCACCCCCCCCCAAATTAACGTGCCACACCGGTACTTGCCCCACTCCATTCCTGCTGCAGTGGCACCACCATCCTCGCTGCTGCTTCTCTTCCAGACCATCAGCAGTGGCAAAAGAAAGTCTAAGTGATCGCAGGATCGCACTGATCAAACTCGTGCAGCCAGTCCTTCCCCCTCCAACATCATTTCCTCTTCCAGGGCAGAGCTGGCATATAATCAGTGCAGCCCCATGATCACTTAGAATTTCTTTTGCTGCTACTGTTCTGGAGAAGCAGCAGTAGCAGCAGCAACAACAATGATGGTGTTGTGGGGCGGGGGGGGGGGGGGAGAGAAGAAAGGATCGGATACTGGATTTATGGGTAAGAGGGAGGGCAGACACTGGACGGATGAGGGGTGAGAGGGGACAGGTGCTGGGTGGAAGGGGGAGGGAGGGGACAGACACTGGGTAGGAGGAGGGAGGGAACAGACGCTGGGTGAGGGGGTAAGAGAGGGGGAAGACACTGGGTGGAAGGGACAGAGAGTGGGTAGATGTTGGATGGATGAGGGGGAAGAGGGGACATCTACTAGACTGAAGGGGGAGAGAGGGAACAGACACTGGATAAGGGGGCATAAAGACATGTGTGTATGTGTGGACAGGGTCTATACATGAATGAGGTAGGTAGATGTGTGTGTGTGTGTGTGTGTGTGTGTGTGTGTGTGTGTGTGTGTGTGTATGGGGGGGGGTCTATACATGAGTGAAGTAGGTAGGTATATGTGTGGGATGGCTGGGTAGATGGGTGGATCAACGCTTCCCCTAATTTTTCATGGGAAGTGTGTATGTACATTATTATTGGACACAACATTTTTTTGGGGGTGGCATCCTCCTCCCCATACTCCATGAGAAGTTTTATCCATAGCATCACTACTTACTGCTGTTACTAGACCACCATCAGTGATCCAAGTAGAGAGTTGCATGGTGACAGAAATTTTACCTATCCCCGCTCATCCTCAATGGAATCTTTTTTGTTTGTTTGTTTTATTTTTTTATTTATTCAATTTTTACATTTACATCAAGAATACATCTTGAATTCAGAAAAAGATGATTATAGTTAACACAGAAGGAAAAAAAGAGGAAAAAAAGGAAAAACATATAATACTTAATGGAAATTATTAAACTAATTATTCATCTTTAGTCCACTATAGCGGGGGTATTCAGAATAATTAAGGAAGTTAAGTATAATAAATCAGAATCAAATTTCTAATTCTAGAATAAGGCAGCTGATAGGAGCAAGTCAGGTGACTATATACTAATTACGGTGTTGAAGTTGTTATATTCCTTGATGATGGCAGCTGTGAGTCCCTCAGTTTGGCTTCCAAAAAAATGTTGCTTCACCTCAAAAAATACATATTTGATGGAATTTAATTTTATTACACACTTGCAGGGAAAGTTCAGCCAAAATAGTGCACTAAGTTATAATACTTTTGGCCTCAATTTAAGAAATTCTTGTCTCTTCCTTTGGGTGGTTTTAGAGACATCAGGATACATCCTTATTTTACAACTAAGGAAATCTTGTCCTCTATTCGGGAAATATTGCTTGAGTATCCAGTCTCTATCAGGCTGTAGTATGAAAATCACTTTAAGTGTAGCAGTTGTCAAACCCACATTCTCCCCTTCAATTATTTGAGTCAAATTCAAGTCTAAATTTTCTATTGGAGCCGTCACATGCTCTCCTTGTCCAAGTTCTTTCTTCCGAAAAGGTTCTATATATAAGATTTTTGAAATAGGGGGGTGTGACTTTTCTGGGATTTTTAGCACTTCAGTTAAATGTTGTTTGAAAGTTATTAAAGGTGAGATGGCAACTTGCTTGGGAAAGTTTATCAATTTGAGGGTATTTGAATGCTGGTAATTTTTCAATATTTCTATTCTATTTTGTAGAAAAAGAACCTGCTGACAGCTTTGTATAATTTTAGAATTAGCTTCAGTTTCTTTATCCAGAGATATTAATTTTTTATCCATTATAGATATTTTTTCCAAGTCAGAGTTGAATTTCTGATTAAGGCAAGTAAAGTTTTGTGAAAAAGAGGCTTCCAAACCTACAAGTGCCTCCCAAATATTATCCAAGGTGTTTTTCTGAGGTTTCTCAGGTAAATATGACTTACTTGGTGAGTCCAAGTCTGTAAAAGAAGTCAAATCTAAGTGTCCTCCTGCTGCTCCACGATCTTCCTCAAGGATACTATCTCTTCCGATCGTACCCGCTATCTCCACAGCAGAATTTGTCGGCATCTCTGGCAGCGATTCGGCACCCGCTCCAGGAAGCCCTGTCACTATTTGCACATCCGGGGCATTCTGGGCCGTACTCAATGTCGTCGCCGGCCTGGGAGGAGGATTCCTCATTTCGGGGCTAAGAGATGTTTCGTGTTCAAGCTGGTGGAGTGGGAGACCTCTCCCCGAACCATCCGGCAGCAAAGAAATCCCCGTAGATACTCCTGGCAGAAGGAAGCGGTCCATTGTTCCAGCTCCCGGCAGAACAGGGGTCGCGGGACCGACGCATTGTTTGCCTCTCCGCTTAGGCATATCTTTGAGTGGAAATTCAAATAACAAGGGAAATAATGAGCAGGTAAACTCAGGACTGCTTCCGTTGCTTCCTATTCAGTCGTCATCTTGTCCCCCCCATCCTCAATGGAATCTAACCCATACCCACCTGTACCCACTAAGATCCATTCCATCCCCACCCATCCCCACAATTAATCTCCATTCCCACCCATACCCACAGGAGTTGACATTATTATTTACTTGCTTGCAGCCTTCTGTTTCCTCCCATGGTTTTTTGGATGGAATTCACTATTCAATCAATGAATGTGTCAGACCCGTGAGTCCTTGTGCTGAGTAGAACACTGATGCTTCCTGAAAAAGGAGGACCCAGGTCTTGACTCGGCGGTCAGACAAGCCTGAGGCTTCACCTGCAGTGACCACCGTTCCCCAGAGGTTGAACCCCCCCAGGTGCAGGCATCCTACAGGACTTAATGAACAGGCACAGAGAGTAGTCAGGGTACACGCTGGGTCAGTAGGCAGGCATCAGGCACAGAGAGTAGCCAGGAACCATGCTGAGAACAGCAGACTAGAAAGTTAAAGCAGGGCAAACACCTACCGGAGTACAAGCTGAAGCATCGTGGTAGAAGAGGGTTCAACAGATAAAGAGAGGGCGTCTGACATCAGCAGAAGCCCAGCTGTAGAGAGAGAGCTACCATAGTATGCCAGGAAGGAGAGAGAAACAGCAGGCGGCCAATAAGAAGGAACAGGAAACGAGCAAAGGAAATAGTGGTTCCAGATTGGTCAGACGAATAGGCAGGGGGAGGAGTCGAGAGAACGCGGAGGTGGACCGGCAGACCCAGGATCCAATCGGCGAGTCAATGCGACGCGTTCAGGGTTGCAGAAGTGCCGAAGCCACTGAAGACCACGCCACCCGAGGACATCAGTGGTATGCAGACTGCGGCTTCACAGCGGTCCAGACCCTCGCATACTCTGAAGATACTGTCACGGGAGAGGTAGGGAGCCAGGACGTGACAGAGTGTTCCAAGCTTCAGTCTGGTGTTCCAGCTGCCTCTCTGGGCATTCCAAGCCTCATTCTGGTGCTTCAATTTCCTCTCAGTGCATTTCAAGTCTCATTCTGGAGTCACCAGAGATTTTAACTACACTCCTGCTGGAAACCATAGAAAACTTTGTCCATATCTGTGGGAATCCCCATTCTCGTGCAGTTCTCTAGACCCAAGCTCTGGATTTCTCCTTTCTTCTCTCCACCTTTCTGTTTTATGTTTCTTTCTTTTTTTTCTACTTTATTGTCTCTTCTGACTCATCTCTACCATTTCTCCATGTTATTCTCTCCTTTACTTCCATTCCTTTTCTTTGTCTCCAATCCTTTTCATCTCCTCTCCCTGTTTCTCCATTTCCACATCACTTCTCATCTATTTACTTCCTTTCCCATCAATAACCCTCCACTTTTCTGCACCTGAAATCACTTTGTGGATACGAGTAAATTATGCTACCTCCTTATGCCCCTGGAAGTGGATGAATAGCCTAATGGCTATCACAATGGGCTGAGAACATAAGAACATAAGCATTGCCATTCTGGGACAGATCAAAGGTCCATCAAGCCCAGTATCCTGCTTCCAACAGTGGCCAATCAAGGTTACAAGTACCTGGCAAGATCCTATAACAACAAAGCAGATTTTATGCTGCTTACCCCAGAATATGCAGTGGATTTTCCCAAGTCCATATTAATAATGGCTTATGGACTTTTCTTTTAGGAAAATATCCATACCTTTTTTAAACCCTGCTAAGCTATCTGCTTTTACCACATTCTCTGGCAACAAATTCCATAGTTTAATTACTCATTGAGTGAAGAAATATTTTCTCTGATTCATTTTCAACATACTACTCAGTAGCTTCTTTGTGTGCCCCCACTTCAGCTTCAATTAACCCTCCATTGTCCCAGGTACACAACTTAGATTGTGAGCCCACTATGAACAGAGAAAATACCTGTATATAATATATATAAACCGCTTTGGCTGTTCCACAGAAAGGCAATATATCAAATCCATGACCTTTTACTTAGGGATACTTTTACTAAGCTGTGGTAAGCACCCATGTGTGCTTATTACAGCTTAAAATGCCTTACCTTGGGGCATACTCAGGCATCCCATGGTAATTTTGGCATTGACGTACCTACCCATGCACTAAAAAATAGATTTTATTTTTTAGCACTGGGGGAAGGTCTGGGTCAGAAATTAGGCATGTTCTTCTCTAATTGGTTAGCGCAGCTACATTGCCGTGTGTTGATTAGTGTGTGAGCCCTTACTGCCAACAAAATAGGTGGCGGTAGGGGTACACGCACTAATGGGAAAATTAGCACGTGGTCTTTAATAAAAAAAACCTGGAAATTCAGCCATTTTACCCATGCAGGAAAAGTGGTCTTAGCGCTAAGAAATGACCTGCATAAGGATGCGCTAAGGTCACTTTTTACTACCGTTTGGTAAAAGGGCCTCTTAGACTGTAAATTCTGTGTCAAACATTCATTGTCTATTATAAGACTATAAAATATGTAGCATATTATAAAAGTAGTGTTTTTTGGAAAGAGAAAATTTGAGGATATAGACCACATAGGACTAGATTTTATATAATATGCCTAAAAAATCAGCTTCAAAATAAAATACGTCTAGGCATATTCTGTAAGGTATGACTTAATGTAGACATACTTTGCAGAATAAGCCTAAATTTCCAAGTGGTTTATAGAATATGCTGAGCACCAGTCTGCGTGACTAAATTTAGTTGCGGGCAGTTATGCCAAGTAAAACTTGGTGTAAATTCTGATGCTTAAATTAGGCATAGATCGAGTGTATTCTATAACAATTGTGAGGAACCCCTGAGGGTCAGGGAAGAAGGGATCTGGGAGAGGAGCAAGATGGGTAGGTTTCATACTCGGGATTCCAACTACAAGTCCCAGGATCCTAGGGGCTGGGAAGCCACGCCCTCATGGAGGCATAAGTTTCCCAAGAGCCAGAGAAGGGAGGAGGACTACAGTTCCCAAGACCCTCTGCAAAGCCCTGGGGGCAAGAAAAGGGAGCAGCAAGGGAACTACAAGTCCCAGGATCCCGAGGGAGAGGAGGGGGATTGGCTGAGGAGGAATAATCAGGAGGGAGAGGACCAGCTGGGGCTTGGCCGTAGACTGGGGGGGGGCGAGGGGGGCATTGCCCCCCCAAACGCAAGGCCAGAGAGCCAGCACAATGCTGCTCCCTCCCTCCCGAGTCCTCGTCTGCCCGTCTCTCCCGTCCGCGTGGGCACTCACTGGCCTGAAGCCTGCTGAAGCCTGCCTTCTCCGTCTCCCTCCTGCGCAGCACCGGCGATCCAGTCAGTCAGCTTTCTGGCAGCGTCGGGGCCTCTCTCTCCTCAGGCGCATCCCACCCACTCTATTGCAACTTCCTGTTTTCCACAGAGGTGGGACGCGCCTGAGGAAAGAGAGGCCCTGACGCTGCCAGAAAGCTGACTGACTGGATCGCCGGTGCTGCACAGGAGGAAGACGGAGAAGGCAGGCTTCAGCAGGCTTCAGGCCAGAGAGTGTCCACCAGGGGCATATCTGCATGGGGCCACAGGGGCCTGGGCCCCTGCAGATTTTGCCCTGGACCCCCCTACTGCCGCCGTGGGTACCTTTGCTGGCGGGGGACCCCAACCCCCACCAGCCGAGGTCCGCTTCCTCCTGCCGTTGTGAGATTTTTTAAGTTCATCGGGATTCGTCCTCCGTCACTCTGTGCTGCTGTTCAAAGAAGCTGCTAGCTGAATGCAGTTTCGGTCTGAGTCTGATGTCGCTGCTGCACGTTGTACATGAGTCTGACGTCCTGCACGTACAACGTGCAGCAGCGACGTCAGACTCAGTCCGAAATTGCATTCAGCTAGCAGCTTCTTTGAACAGCAGCACAGAGTGACGGAGGACGAATCCCGATGAAGAACTTAAAAAACCTCGCAGCGGCAGGAGGAAGTGGACCTCGGCTGGTGGGGGTTGGGGTCCCCCACCAGCAAAGGTACCCACGGCGGCAGGGGGGGGGTTGGAAATGGCGGCGGCGGCTGGGGGGGGGGCTATAATGTGCCCCCTCACTCTGGCTTTGGCCCCCCGCTACCGCCGACTTTCAGATACGCCCCTGGTGTCCACGCGTCGCGGACAGGAGATCAGCACACGAGGACTCGGGAGGGGGGCGGGCAGGGGGAGGGAGAGAGAGAGAGGGGGAGGGTTCTGGAGTCAGGGAGGGGGATTGATGGCGGCAGGCCAGCAGCGAGAGAGAGGGGGGAACAGAGGGTGCTGGCAGGGGATTGATGGAAGCGGAGAGAGAGAGGGGAAACAGAGGGTGCTGGGGAGGGGGATTGATGGCAGCAGAGGGAGAGAGGGGAAACAGAGGGTGCTGGGGAGGGGATTGATGGCGGTGGAGAGAGAGAGGGTCCTAGGGAGGTGGAGGACAAAATATAGGTGGAGGACTGAAGAATGAGAAGATAAAATCTGAGGAGAGAGACAGAAAACAGAGAAAGAGGAAACGAGTCCGAGACAGATATAGTGAGGGAATAGAAGAAGATAAGAAGGAAATGGAGAAAGGACAAATGGACCGCACCCACTGGAAAGACATGCAAATAAAATACCCAGACAACAAAGGTAGAAAAAAGTATTTTATTTTCAATTTATTTGGTGGTGTGTTTTTCATGTGTGATCAAGGTGCAGTATTCTGCTAGTGTGTAGTATTTGCAGCCCTTTTGTTTTGTTTTTTTTCTCATTAGGTAGTGTACTGGTGTTTTAGAGCGCCGTGTAATTACAGTGCTGCCTTTCCACGCATAAGGTTGCAGCTCGTCCTGTCCTTGAAATTAGTGCTGTTATGGTTTGGTAAGGTTATGAGTGGGTTTTTGCACGAGTTTGTGTATAGTGTTTTGCAGTGGAGAGATTGTGTGTTGGCCTTACTGAGGTGGCACCAAAACATCAGAAAGGGTGTAGAGCCTAAATCATGACACACTACATATGGTCGTTAATAAAAGGAGCTCATTATGAACACTATCCACCCTAACTTCTTGAGTTAACTTTCCAGTTCAGTATTTTGCCTTCATACATATTCATTATGGTTATTTCCCAAAAAAGCCAGGTCTTTTTCCCTTCCTTCCTCCATATTAGCATATTCATTTGCATATATATATATATTTGCAAATGAATATGCTAATATGCTCCGCCCCATCCTTTGCCCCCCCAAATGAAACAGTCAAACTATGCCTATGAGCTGGGGACCATAAAGGGAGAGGAGCCCATGGAATGGGAGGTGGAGAAAGAGTTCGGAGAGGAGATCCAAGCCCAAGATGACTGGGGAAGTGAGCCCATGGAGAATGCTGCTCTAGCTCAGGTACAAGGGGAGAAGTTGAACGGCTTCATAACAAACCTTCTTCAAGGCTGGGGAAAGCTTGGAGGAAAAGTTAAGCAGCTGTTCCTCTCAAGGGGGAGAGAGGTGCCATGCTGTAAAGCAGTGAATGATTTCAGCTGTGGCCAGAAGTCAGACCCAGCTGGAGAAACAGGTAGTGACTTGAACTGTGTCCAGGAACCTGGCCATGCTGGGGAAGCAGTGAGTGATTTGAACTATGTCCAGAAGTCATGCCATGCTGGGGAGGCATGCGTGGCTCTTGCAGTAATTTCATTTTTGGCGCATGTCCTGTATGCGCATTTGGAAAATATTTTTTATTTTTGGGCGTGCGTAACAGATGCGCGCCCAAGTGGCATTTGGTACACGTAGGTCATTACCGCCCAGTTACCACGTGAGTCTTTACCGCTAGGTCAATGGCTGGTGGTAAGGTCTCAGACCCAAAATGGGTGTGCAGAAATTTTCATTTTGCCACATGTCTATTTTCAGCAAAAATTTTAAAAAGGCCTTTTTTACAGGCACGCTAAAATACGGATTGGCGTGTGCCCAAAACCCACACCTACACTACTGCAAGCCATTTTTCAGCACGCCTTTGTAAAAGGACCCTAAGTTGTGTGCAATAAACAGAATATGACCTGATTAACGCACACAATTTTTGGCGCCATATATAGAATCCGGGGGATGGTGTCCTTTGTTTTAGCAGTGGCTACCAGTAACTTGCTTAACGTCAAGCTCAGACTAACTGACCTTTAGTTCCCAACTTCTTCCTTACTTTCGCTTTTATGGAGAGGAACCACATCCACTCCTGACAAAATAAAAGCATTGAAAAGGCCTCAAGGAATAAGACCAAGGCAAAAATCCAGCCCAGTTCTAAAAACCATGCTAAACAGAAGACAAAGTAAAAATCCGTGGGGAACTTTTCCACTACATTATCAGAAGTTTAGTACTGCTTTGAGAATATAGTAAAATTAACTACTGTCTCAGAAAGCCAAAGTATGCTTTCTGCTTTTCTATTGGTTCTTTCAACATGATCTTTTACATAAAAAACATTCTCGGGTGAGGTGCAGGCACATAAAGCTGCAGTCTGGCCAATGACCCATCAATCACCAGAACTGATGTGCTACACTTCACCTCAGATGATCTTTTAACTTCTGCATTAAATTATGTTCTACAAGCTCAAAGGCTGTAGTAAAGATTCCGTGCTAAGCAGAAAGAAAAACAAAATGAAAGTTTAGTGGGAATAATTGAGTATGCAGATTATTTGCATGCATTTCCATGATAATGATGTGATCCTTAGCACAGTGATTTTGGTGTGGATTTTTTTTCTGTGCTTAAACCTTTATTCACCCTCAAGGTGTGCCTCTTATCATGGGGAGGGTTTTGCCTGCATCATTGAAGCTTGAAGCTATGTTGTCTGGAGGTATAACTCCTGATAGAGCCTCCTGTGGCAGACAGGTTCAAGCAGATATGGCAGACCAAGTCACATCACCTCTATAGAGTGGAGGAGTGGCCTAGTGGTTAGAGCACCGCTCTTGAAATCCAGAGGTGGCCGGTTCAAATCCTGCTGCTGTTCCTGCTCCTTGTGATCTTTGATCTTGGGCATGCCACTTAACCTTCCATTGCCTCAGGTACAAACTTAGATTGTGAGTCCTCCTGCGACAGAGAAATACCCAGTGTACCTGAATGTAACTCACCTTGAGCTACACCTGAAAAAGGTGGGAGCAAAATCTAAATAAATAAATAAAATATATTAGGCGGCAGCAGATATAGCAGTAACTCACACTGCCCACTGCCTGGGAGAAGGCATCAGTAAACTACTCCTGTTTATTACCAAGAAAGCCATATGGGGAGACTGTAGGAGCAAGAGCAGCAGAGCCTTGATGAACACAACCACACAGCATGAGAAAGGTGAAGCAAAGCAATCTATTGATGTGTAAGGAAAAGCCTCTTGGAATAAAGAATTCTTTCCTGTGGCCTGCTCCTGCATACACTAGATTGCCTCTCAAATGGCAGCACAAGCAGCTTGGCTCTGGCTGGAGTCCCCACCCCAGGTTAAAACATGGGAAGTAGAACTAGGCTCAGCTGGGTCCTAGTTTCCAGAATTAATGTTTCTACAGGAATTCAAAATAAACTTGGCCTACCTGAGTGGAGCTTCTGCTGCTTTTGTGTATGTGGTGAAGGCATAAGCTGGAGGGCTTCATTTCTCTCCTCTGGGTCTCTCTGAGTTTAGCTGAAGGTTTTTATCCTGCCTAGGCCCTAGGCCAGTGATGGCGAACCTTTCAGAGACCGAGTGCCCAAACAGCAACACAAAATCTAATTATTTATCGCAAAGTGCCAACAGGGCTATTTATTTATTTATTTTATTTATTTGTAGCATTTGTATCCCATATTTTCCCACCAATTTGCAGGCTCAATGTGGCTTACATTTGCCGTAATGGCGGATGCCATTTCTGGGTAACAGAATTACAAATGGTATTACAATAATCTGCGAGCATACATGGTAAGAAATATACCTTGGCACACCAATCACCCGAAGTCTCTATTATTTTTATGAAGTCTCTTTTATTGAATAAATCACAGATAATTTACTCACAGATAGATGTTCAGAGGTGCTGCTCCAGGACACAGACAAGCTCATTTTCAAAGCACTTAGCCTCCCAAAGTTCCATAGAAGCCTATGGAACTTAGCCTCCCAAAGTGCTTTGAAAATATGCCTCTCAGAGACTCCTTAATCTGAGAGCTGTTGGGGGTGGAGATCTGAAGAGAGGTAGATGTATTACAGGGGGGGGGGGGGGGGGGGGGGAAGGATAGCTGAACAGGTAGAAATGGTCCAAAGCTGGGTGACTGGAATGTGCAATATCTCATTAGAGAGGAAATATTTTCAAGGTAAAAAAAAACAGGTTTGTTACAGGGAGTTTCAGCAGGACAATTTCCTCTGGAGTCTTTCATGAGGTACTTTGTCAAACACCTTTCGAAAATCCAGATACACAATATCAACTGGCTCGTCTTTATCCACATGTTTGTTCACCCCTTCCAAGAAATATAGTAGATTGGTGAGGCAAGATTTCCCTTCACTAAATCCATGTTGGTTTTTTCCTCATTAATCTATGCTTTTGAATATGCTCTGTAATTTTGTTCTTTATAATAGCGTCTATCATTTTGCCTGGCACTGATGTCAGGCTCACCGGTCTATAATTTCCCAGATCCTCTCTGGAACCTTTTTTAAATATCAATGTTACATGGGCTACCCTCCAATCTTCTGGTACCACACTTGAATTTAAAGATAATTCACATATTATTAACAATAGTTCCGCCAGCTCATTTTTCAATTCTATCAGTACTCTGGGATAAATACCATCTGGTCCAGAGATTTGCTACTCTTCAGTTTGTCAAATTGTCCCATTACATCTTTTAGATTTATAGAGATTTCATTAATCTGGCACCTGTATCACTCCCAAATCTTCCTTGGTGAAGACCGAAGCAAAGAATTCATTTAATCTCTCCGCTATGGCTTTGTCTTCCCTGATCACCCCTTTTACCCCTCAGTCATCTAATGTCCATCCGATTCTTTTGCCGGCTTCTTTTATAAATATAACATAAGTTGATCTCCAGCCATACCCAGCAGGGAGTCCGGTGCAAGTCAACAAAACTAGGGAATTACTTACCCCACTATAACAGCTAGAGCAAGTGACAAAGGCCTAGGTCTCCAGGCCTGAAATGCCAGAATAGATCTAACATTGACCACCAGGTGAATGTTAAGGTTTAATTCAAAGAACCTCCTTTGAAGTTGCTCTTAGCTTGGGTTGTTTCCCCCCCCCCCCCCCCCAAATCTGCGGCAAGCTCTGAAAACAAAATACCAGGGTTGGTGGGATGGGGAATCAGGATGCCTCTGCTCCCAGGAGGCCCTGTGGTAAATATGGGCCCACGCAGCTCCACCCCCTGGGATCAAGGTAAGGATATAGTTCATGAATCCTTCCTTCTGCAGCAAATTCAAAAACTGCTGACCAATCCAAATGCTGGATTGTGTTCAGGTAGCTTGTGCAGGTGCCCAGCATGCCTTTAACTTCCAGTTCAGGATCCTGGCAATCCCCCCTTCTCCCTGGTTTCAGCCTGGGTGAGCAAGGCCTCACCTGAAGCCTGCCATGATCACCCAGGCTGGTGTCGGGTGACACTTCTCCCCCCCCCCCCCCCCCCCCGTTATAGTCGTGCTCTGGACTAGCCGGTCGCCCTTGGTAATTTCTTTCAAACAGTTGCAGTTCTCTTTTTTTTTTTTTAACCTTGGAGCTGGGACCCGATCTTGCCCATACCCCCTCCCCCTTCCCTTTCAATAACTCTCTCCGAATCAATATTGGGTAAACATAGGCCACAGCTTGCTTTATTAACTATTCAACATTATGGAACTTGACCCATAGGAGCCAACTTTTCAAAATTATTGGGGGTGCTAAGTCCAACGGAAATAATCCCTCCCTGAACACATACAAGGAATTTTCAAAATTATTGGGGGTGCTCAAGCACCCACAGCACCCACAGAGTCGGCTCCTATGACTTGAACACACACCACACCCCCTCCGCTGAGCTACAAGTGTCCAGACTTGACATCATCCAGGACCCCCCCCCCTTTCCGCCGCTTGCCATATCAGCAAAACGGCATTCTCGCCATCCGGTCGCCACCATCCAGGCCCCGCCATACCAGCAAGGGCCCCACTCTGTGTGGACCTCCACACCGGTCTCCCGGGTCACCCGACCTGCCGTCCATGCTCTGGCTCAGCCCCTCCATGAGCCATATCTCTTGTAGCTCGGGGTTTGTTGTGTTCTTCTTTTTGCTGCTGCGACAACTCCTGCCAAACCTGCAATAAACAATAACAACATCGTCCACAAAACACCTCCCCCTCAACTCCCCCCCCCCCCCCAAGCTCTGAAGGGTGGGCGGGTGGGAAACCGCCTCCGAGGATCGGCTGCCCTGGCTTCCGTCAGCTCTTTGCTTTTCTCCTCACCCCACCCCGCCCCCTTCCTCTTTTGTCAGCCCCTCAGCCGCCTAGCACCTTCCTAGGTCGGTTGCCTCATTTGAAACCACCAATCCCAGCGCCCATGCCTCTCTGCTTTCCCCATGGACGCTACTTCTCCCTCCCCCCTCCCTCCTCGCTTGCTCCCGGTGCACCCCGAGCCAGCTCGAATGGGCCCAGCCCTCGTTTAACTGGGCCCATTGAAACAAGCTCTCAGGCCTCCTATTCTGCGTCTTCAGATGCCATATTTTCTACTGTAATAGTAGATGCAACTTTTATTTCTGTAGTGAAGAATAAGAAAGTTTGTAGCTAAAGATTTTGTGTATAATCAGGCATGAGTTGGACTGCATTGACCCAATGTTGTAAGCATTAATCTGTAGAATGAAGCATTGGGATCTTGCCGGGTATCTGTGACCTGGATTGGCCACTGTTGGAAACAGGATGCTGGGCTCGATGGACCTTTGGTCTTTCCCAGTATGGCTATACTTATAAATAAAATATTTACTGTACTCTTGTTTGTCCTGTTTGTCTGTCCTAATTATATTGTAAGCTCTGTCGAGCAGGGACTGTCTCTTCATGTTCAAGTGTACAGCGCTGTGTATGTCTAGAAATGATAAGTAGTAAGTAGTACTGGTTTAGGATGACAGAAAAGGGGCCTCTAATAAAAACAAAACCTAACATATGCATTCGGTTTTTTTAGACCACAATTGGACTTTTAAAAATGTTATTGTAAAGGCAAAAGCCTACAGAAAATTAATAATAATAATGATATGAATAGCAATAAAAAGGTATTGATTTACCTACTGACAATGACTTCCATGTTAAACTTGTAGAGGTCTTCTGTTACCAATTCTGGAATGCAATAACTCTTTTACATATGGCTCTGAGAGATTTCTTTCATTAAAACCTTTTTTGGACCTGGAGGTTCAGATATCTAAGCAGCTGAATTCGAACACAGGGACAACAGGAGCCACAACAAAGCGCAAACGATAAACTGTGAAATAAGCCCCAGTACCTGACCGCTGATACCCGGGCTATTGAAAGTTGCATCATGTACTTCGATAGGTTTCTGGACTGTGAATTTTCAAAGCACAGTGGAAGTGAAATCTGTTTCCCATACTCCCCCACCCTCTTTTTTTTTTCCATTTTAGCACAAATCCTTTTCATTTTTACTCCTATAGACCCGCTGTAATGAGATTCTTTTTAAGTTCCCAAGGCTGGTTTTAATGTTACATCCTTATCTTTGGGGGAACCTTCGTTTTGTACTATTGCTACATATCTGTTAACATTCAAATTCTCAGACTTTGAAAGGAAAACTCTTGCACCATTCCTGCTGAATGCCCTTCTCAGTTCTTATAATTCTAGGGGCTTTTGATGTGTTACAATGCACGTTACGCCCAAAGATGGTCTCTTTGGATAGATCTACAAAGCTTGGCTTAATGTTTGGAAGTTAAATTGACAGCAGGGATGTTGAAACTCCCACGCTTCATCCACTGAAAAAGAAAAAAAACAACAAAAAAAAACCTGACTGCATTTTCATCTCGCTTTCCATACGCGGAATACACACTTACACACACCAACAGTAACCCCCCCCCCCCCCCTTAAACTCCACAACATACAAAAAATCTTTCCCTGTTCATATTCAAACTGTAGAAAATTCCCTCTTTCTTCCCCCTCCTTTTCCAACTTAGCAGAAGGGCTTATTTCCATGCCTGCAAGGTAACGTGTTTTTGCTTGGAATCCCAGAAAACGTTTATACGCTATAACATAAAAAAAAAGTATGATTATTCAAATGTAGGAGAGTGTGAAAGGCGAGGAAGAAAGAGAGAAAATTAATATTGGAGCTGTTCTTCTGATTAATGAGAGATAATTGCTCATGAAAAGTCACCCCTGTGGCATTTTGTTGTCTCTTGAATCTTTGTTCTTTTCTACCATTATTAAGGACTTTCTTGAAGACTAAGCGGTTCTTTTCAATTTTTGGTATTCAGAAAGTGTTGCCTGGTTACAGATAATGGAGAAATCTCGGTCTATATTGGGTAAGATGTGCCACAGACAGCAATATCACAATGCCACTTTTAGAAAAGGATGGATACAAGTTAACGATGCGCTTTCAATAAAACATTAATAGACTTGTTCACGCTTTTATAATGACCTCATTAATGGGCGCTGGGGCAAGTTTCTGTCTTCTGTTTGTGTTCATTTAACAAAAAACAGCTTTCAGATCATTTATCGCCTGGAAACTAATATGAAATCAATGTTAGATTAACAAATAAATTTGATTACACCACGTACTTCTGGGTCAATCTTCTATATGGTTTTGTCATGTGTGAAAACATGGATTGTAAAGTGCCCACAGATCAAAACAGACTTTTCAGTTTAACTTAATAATGTGTTAGATTACTGCTGTGGATGCCTTTGCATGTTTAGTGGTATAAATGTGTTTTTGACCCATTGTTTTAGTTCTTTTTTTTAAGCGAGAGAGTTTACTATCAACCTTCATTTCGTGTTGGAAACCTTAAAAGTCACAAGATTTACAAAAGTTTTATCGGAAAAGTTACTGAAATGTCCTCTCTCACCTCTAGACGTTATCTGCTTATTTTTTCTGTTATTATTATTATTACTGGTATTATCAGTTGTTGGCTAGTTTCTTTTCTGGTTACTCCAGTTAAGATCTCGATTTCTTACGCTGTTTCTCTTTTGTTTAGCCTCAAACTTCTGTTTCCTTTCCTTTAAACCAATGGGAAGACTCATTATAAATATCATGCAGAAGAAATGCAACGTCGGAAAAATTTCCAAAAAAACGTGTTATTTTCTATCAGTTCCTCTTGCTAGGCAGTCACTATAGAAGGCACCTAAATTTGTTTACAACATCCCCTTGCGGAGATGGGCATCATTTTGGTCCAATAAATAGAGTCCAAAATTGAACGAGTAGTTTTACTGATGCTTTACTAAAAGATGTGAAACTTAATTTGTTCGTGCAGGTTGGAAATCGAAGTCTCACCCCTCCCTCCCCCCCCCCCCAAAAAAAGAAAAACAACATCAACAAAAAAAAAAAGAGGGGATACCTACGGGGATGTTCCTTTCAACTGCTCAGATAAGGAAGGAAAGGGGTTAATTTCGCTACATCCTTATTTGTTACACTGGCTTGAACTAAACGCAGACAAAGCTGTGTTCTGTCATCCCGAGCAGAATGAAGGGAATCAAAGCATTTTTCTCCATTAAAAGGACTAATTTTCTCCTTGAATTATGAAAGTAATGGCTAGGTAACAGCCTGCGCTCTGTTCCCAACTGCTTAATACCTTCTAAATCTTTCCACGTGGCTCGAGTAGTCGAGGCAATTAGAGCTCATTATAGGCTCATAAGAGCTCTCATTTCGGGGATTACTCAATGGACAATGACATTTTTATCAGCGAGAATTATAGAAAAATAAATTTGTAATCAGGCCGATGTGCTGTGGCCGCACGCCTTGCATCATCCCGCCTGGTTTGGAATAGCTTTTCCTTCCCAATTCGTCCTTTTCCCCTCTTCTCTTGCTTTCATCTCACTTGCTTTATCGTAGCGGTTAGAGATTCGGATCGTGGAATGGGAATACTTCTTCTGACTCTTGAAAAAAGCCAGGGCTGGTTCCACAGATTGACTTGATCCCAACATCTAAACCGCTGGCTTTGACTCCAAAATTGCTTTAGCGGGTAGACTATGAGTTGTAATCTGACTGTAACTGATATTAAAGTCGTAGTAGTTGTTTAGATCAGAGGTTCCCAACCCGATCCTGGAGGCACCCCAGCCAGTCAGGTTTTCAGGCTATCCACAATAAATATTCATGAGAGAGATTTGCATGCACTGGAGGCAGTGCATGCAAATCTGTCTCATGAATATTCATTGTGGATATCCCGAAAACCTGACTTGCTGGGTGCCTCCAGGACCAGGTTTGGGAAGGGTCATACTGCTTGCTTTAGGCACACCGGCTTATCCACTCACCCTGCAGAGTTCCACCTCTCAAGGGGATCCTCTGTACAAACAGTTTTTTGAAACCCAACCTAGGGCAATGTGAAGGGAAGCCCTGACTGTTCACTGACGGACAAACTTGTTTGAAACCTTTTTTCTTGGCTCTTCGATCTTGTTTGTGGGTCCATGAAAATAACGTATATTAAACATAGTTGAAGAAGGTGAATTTAAATTGCTGCCGACCTTTGCTCAACTCAGAAACTCGCTAATTGTTGTCACAAGATGTTGGATTAGCACATTTCTGAAATAGCTGTCAGGTTTTTTTTTTTTTCACGAGACTCGCTGTCCAGTAAACACTTTCTAATTGAATCCTAATCACATTCAGAAACTCACTAATCTGTCTCGGCTGCGAAGTCATAAAACTTGAATTGCCACCATAAATCCCGGGATTGCTTTCAAGCCTGGAACTGTCCCTAGAACCCCACTTGCAGCTCTGCTGTGTAACATATCTCAGACTCGGTCCTCGTTATTGAGAGTCAATCAATCCAGTTTTAAAACACAGGGTGTTGAACTGCACTTTACCAGTACCATTGACTGACCAATTTGAAGTTCGTTTTACATATGCAAACTGTGGTGCTAGATCTCTGCCCAAACATGAAACTAGAATGGAAAATAATCTGAATAGTTGGAAAGCTCTGAATATGTCCTTGGTTGAAGTTTGCAGATTCATAACCTAGAGCCCCGATGCTTGAAGCTTACCGTGCTTGGGCTGGTTGTATTCAGTCTAGCGTGCACATTATTCAGCGTCTAATGCGTTTACGGTAGCAGCTACCGATAATCCTATGCAAATGTATTATAATAAGATCAATAAGTATGAAAATGAGCATTCCATGTGATGCAAAGACAGGAGCACCTTACCTTTAAGGTTCTTTTCCATCAGTTCTAGAGCTGGTTGCATGAGGGTGACTTCTTGGTGGAGCAGTCTGTTAACATTTTTTTTAATCTGTACATGTGTGGGAAATGTGCCATGTACATACATGTATGTGTGTATGTCCCGTATGTAATAGTAGTGTGAAAAAAAATCCAAACTACTACCATAGCAAGAGGCTTCAGCTGCAAATCTGTGTAGTTTTTTTTTTTTCTTTAGCCCTTCTGAACTGCTTCTGCCTTGTTGTCCAGAGCTCCACAAACCACAGCCATACCCTCTACTGGGCATGTGCACAATAGCTGTGCCTACTGCTCAGCTGTTGTGGGCATGCACCAGGCATGGTTCCTCTTCCTTTAATGTCCAATACTCAACACTAACAGCTTGCAAATAATTTGCATGCTGCTAGTGTTGAGCATCGGTCAGTAATTTAGATTCGCTGTTCCATACAGTGCCCCCTCTGAGTCCTTTACAACTGTTGGCTAAATCACTCTGCACTCATAGACAGCAATTCAGTAGAAAATATGATTGCAAGGAAGGCCCAAAGGTGAATGTTTGGAGCCTGAAGTTAACATGGGGGGAGGGAGGGGTGAGCACCACCCTGAGGTTGGGCTTAGTGGCCATGGCAGGTCTTGCTTGGGGTAGAAAAAAAAGAATTGTGGGGGGGGGGGGGGGGGGTTATGTGCGCCTGAAGGTTTCATGACTTCCTGGCCAGTGCCTTGCCTCACCTGATTGGGCAAATAATTTTTTAAACGTCTGTGGCAGGGGGGCTCCTCCATCCAGAGCCTTTCCTAGACAATCAGGTGGGTCCAGGGTGGGGGAGCCTTTAAAAGTGGGCACCTCTGAGGTGCAGGATTCCTTCTCTCTAGTGGGTGTGTCATTGTGTTGCTTCCTTGTTGCAATCAAGGGGGTGGGGGTTACCTGATCTCATGTTTGAAGGAGGTCTTTTGATCAAGGCTTTAACTGTTACTAGATGGTGATAGTTAGACCTAAGCTTACAACTCAGAGGCAGATGCACTAAAGCTAAATGAGCCTTTAATGACTCTCCAACGAGGAAAATTTGATCCGTTGCATGCATCAAAGGGCTTTTACCGAGGAAGCCAGCAGCTAACGAAAACGGAATGGAGATGAGCAATTAGTGTGAAAACCCCATTGAAACGACATGCACTAACCTTTTCCGATTGCCTTTACGCAGGAAAAAGGCAGGAAATCTAACGAGAGGTCTGGACCACTCGTTAGGACAGCTCTGTGCCAGGAAAAATCATTAAGTAAAAAAAATAAACAAACTTTGAGCCAATCCCAGCGCATTAGCAGAGCTAAAAGCGCTGTGATTGGTCCAAAGGACGTCAGAAAACACATAAATAAATAAAAATAAAAAAAGGATCGGGAGGGGGCAAGGGCGCTCATCAGGAGCGTCCTGTATGGACGGCCTTGCCCCCCCGCTGCTCCCCACTTTCCGCCGCTCCCCCCACCCCGAAAAAGCAAAATTCTAGCAGCCCCTGCCCCCCTCCCTTCCTCACTACTCTCTCACCTCAGCTCCGCCTCCCGACATCCTCCGTCCTGTGCCCCGCCCCCTTTTGGGGTCGTCGCCGCCATTCCCCTCCTCCATCGGGCCCCCCTCCCTCTTACCGGGCCCGTGCAGCGCCTCTCTCCTCTGTCCGAAGGCGCTGCACGGGCAAGAAGAAAGCTGATGCCTGCCTTCGCCCAGCTTCGATGGCGCGTCTTTCTCCTGCTGGGCCCGCCCCTGTCTGACGTCAGTAACCTACGTAGGTTACTGACGTCAGACAGGGGCGGGCCCAGCAGGAGAAAGATGCGCCATCGAAGCTGGGCGAAGGCAGGCATCAGCTTTCTTCTTGCCCGTGCAGCGCCTTCGGACAGAGGAGAGAGGCGCTGCACGGGCCCGGTAAGAGGGAGGGGGGCCTGATGGAGGAGGGGAATGGCGGCGACGACCCCAAAAGGGGGCGGGGCACAGGATGGAGGATGTCGGGAGGCGGAGCTGAGGTGAGAGAGTAGTGAGGAAGGGAGGGGGGCAGGGGCTGCTTGAATTTTGCTTTTTCGGGGTGGGGGGAGCGGCGGAAAGTGGGGAGCAGCGGGGGGGGGGGGCAAGGCCGTCCGTACAGGACGCTCCTGATGAGCGCCCTTGCCCCCTCCCAACCCTTTTTTTTTATTTTTGTTTTGATTTGGGAGCCATGTGCTTGTGATTTGACTGTGTTTTGACTGTTTGTAGCATGCGCAGAGCAGCTAACATAACGCTTGGCTGCTCTGCGCATGATTTGGGGGCCGATTAACGATGTGTATTGTGATTCTTTGATACATTGTACGTTTCAATACCGATCTCAGCATGTGTGACTTTTTTTTTTGGTGAATTTTTCGTTATTTTAAAATCGTTAGGGACTTTAACGATTTAGATTTTTTTACGTTTGGTTGCTGCATCTGCCTCTCAGTCCTGGAAGTCTAGTTCCATTATTGCTCTTGCTGTTTGTGGCAGAGTAACTCTTGCTTATTGTATTTTGACTTTTGTGCTCAGACTCCTTGCTGCAGATGGCAGGCATTGCTTTCAGGTTGTGTTAAGTATTGGTATTAGATGGTTTGGGTTACTTATTTATTGCCCCTTACCAATAAATGAAGCTGTGGCCTGTTCTATTCCACTTGGTTGTCTGTCTGGTTTGTTATAGTTAAGAAACAGAATTGATAACTTTATAAATTGTTGTTAGACCAGAGGGGCTGGGTGTCTCTCCCCCCCCCCCCCCCGGCCCCCCCCCCATTAATACCCTTCAGGAACAGAGCAAGTGTATAAGTCAGCCTTCATCCTCTCCTTTTCCCAATTAACTTTCAGGTGACTGGGCCCCCTACCATGAGATTTGGTAATCAAACACAACAATTGTGATCAACCCCTGCATCATCCTTTCCAGAACAATACTGTAAAAATGGGTAATTGGACATCACACTTTTACATAATAAGCTCTGTTTCCTATACATAAATAACGAAGGCAATTTCTAACAACCATTTACCCAGGTAAATAGATCATGTGAAAACTGCCCACCAGCCTTCCTGCAGGTAAATACGGGCTGTTGGTTCTTTGTATAGATGTCAGAACTGTTTTTTTTTCCTTTGCTTGACTGCAGCTGCTTTTTACCACTCTCCACAGTTTGTTGCCCTAGGTCACTGCTTAGTTTGCTGGCCCTGCCTGACTTTTAATGAAAGGTAAAATACATAACCATATACTGTATTCAGCTGTTTATCTAATATTACCTTCCAGCGACTGTTTCTGCAAACTTTGCTGAGAGCAAAGAATTTCAGTCTTGCACATTGCTTAGGATTTGAAAGTGGAGTCATAAAGTTATGGCATAAGCTTAGTAGAGGTCTTCCATTTTTCACCTACTTTTGGCTGAAAGGCTTGGTATAATTTCCAAATCAGTAAAATGCATAAATATAACTGTTTTACTTTTTGGCCTGTTAAGCTACTTGCAGTTTGGAATGATTTGTAAGGGTCCAGTGTCCCACAAGAACTAAAGAAACGTGAAATGTGAACGTTTTAAATCTTGCATCCTGTATAAAAGAGACGAACTGCCACTGGGTCAGCTGCAACACCTTGGGTATATGTTTGTTTTTGGAAACCTTGTAATATGGAACTAATCCTGAACCATTGGCATGATCAAGACGCCTGCACACACGTTACACGAACAGAAGAATCCCAGGGAGTTAACGAGTGAAGCAAATCTTTAGACGTCTCTAGCCCCTGGTATAGGAAAAGATAGTGTTCTTATCCCAGCCCATATTCCTGAAACACCCGGAGCAGCTGCTCTTTAGAACTGTCCGTGTAATTTATCTGCGGAGTAGCACGCTGAAGCCACAGCAAAATTAACAAAACACACACTTTCCAAAGTTTTTTTTCAGCGCTCTTGTTTTGTTAAGTCAGACAGCCTATCAAAAGGGTGAGATAAATGGGGCAGATTTAGATGGGCATTTCTTTCACTTATCACGTGTTGAATAGTTGCTATAAAGCCTCAAAGCAGGGGGATACACGTGGGTGACGTTAAGACCAACCCTCTCCGGGGACCCCTTTGTGTTGCTGTTGAACATAAGCACCTTCAGAGCTTCAGAGGAAACTTAGGCTGCCTTTGAAGAGAGAGAGAGAGAGAGAGAGACAGAGGAAGTACAGGAAGAAGATTCGTCTTGCTCAGGAGGACCAGCAATGTCCAGATCTTTCTATGTCGACTCTTTAATCATTAAAGACTCTTCAAGGTCAGCGCCATCCCTGCCTGACCATCACCATGGCCAAGACTTCCTGCTCCCCCTTAGCATGCCTTCTCCTAGCGTTATGTCTGTCACTGCTCCAGTCTGTCCTTCCAGGAAGACGGGGACTTTTTGTGTCTGCCCCCTCTGTGTCACCTCTCATCTCCACTCCTCCAGGACTGGCATCCCTTTGCTCAAGAGCCAGTTTGCCAGCGGAGACGCTCAATATTGTCAGAGGATGAACCAGCGGCAAAATCCCTCCATTGGTCACCCCGGACATCCACCTGTCTGTACCCCCAGTTACAGCGCCAGCGACCCCAGGAGATTCCACTGCCTCACTATGGGTAGGAGTGAAAAGCCCTATGATGGCAAACCTGCAACTTTTCAGTACAAACCAAAAATGATCTTTTTTTTTTTAAACTTTAATTTGCTCGGGTTGGGGGACTGGTTATTAAGATTTAACAGCTGTATTAAGAACCACTTTTACATGTTTTTAATGGGAAAAATCACAAGGGCACAATTGTGTAAAAAAAAAAAAAAGCAGATCAAATCACTGTGAACCGATCATAAGAAAAGGAAGGCTATTACTTGACAGGCGATGTTTACCAGCGATAGAACCAAAATAGCTGATCCTTAACTTTTGTTGGTTGTGTTGCTATATGACAGGTGAATCATTTTCAGGCGTTAGTCCACTAAACGAGGTAGTTTGAGGCAATAACAGTTTTTCAAATGTCACAGAACGAGATCTTTGATTTCTAGGTATGATTTAATGATTGAAATGAAATCTTTGTGAAATGCACCTTCAACTGGAAAACTTCCGTCTATATTTTTTTCCAAATGAAAATTCCCTTTCTATGACATTAATACTAATATATAAAAAAAATCTTTCTCTTACAGGAGGGCACGATAATAAGCTGACACAGAACGGCAAGAGGATGAGAACAGCTTTCACCAGCACTCAGCTTCTGGAGCTAGAGAGAGAATTTTCATCCAACATGTACCTGTCCCGTTTAAGAAGAATAGAGATCGCAACCTACCTAAATCTGTCCGAGAAACAGGTGAAAATCTGGTTCCAGAACCGACGGGTGAAACACAAGAAGGAGGGGAAAGGGACCCAGAGGAACACACATGGGGGTTGTAAATGTGCCAGCAGCCAGGGACATTATCCCAGGTCGGAAGACGAAGAATCCTTATCTCCAGTGTCGGCCAATGAAGACAAAGAAATCTCACTTTTATGAAACCGCCAAACTGTCTTTAAAAACTGTCTGATCCGCAGCGTTTGCGGCTGGCTGCACCAAGGTGAAAGCATCATTTGTCAGCATCCAACAAACTTTACACAATTTCCATGTTACCACTACAAGAGGAGAGAACTCGGCTTGTCAATATTTTTCTTTAATTTACCAGATTACGGGGAATGTACTTTCCATTGTAAATACTATAGCTTTTGAGAATTAAACTTAAAGTTGTTCTTCTTGTGCAAAAAGCAGTGAAATCATTTGTAACTTTAACACATTGATATTTTTGAACGCATGACCCTCCTGTTTTGGGGTCAGCTTGAGAAAATACCTTTTTTTTTTGTATTTTGACGAAAAAGGGTTTGTTTTGCAGGTAAAGATGAGTTTAGAATATGAAGACTTCTAGATCTTATAAAAAAAGTTTGACTGGACACTGATTTGTACATGAATAGTTTTATATTAAAATTATATTTATTTAAATGAAATACGATCAGAATAAATATTTTAATTGACTTATCAATAAATAACATTCGAAAAGTGTCACTGTACATTTCTTCATCTAGAAAGGAATTTCTGCAAAGAAGAGTGATTCATTATGGTGTTCTATTAAATCATAATAATTTTACGTCAGGGTTTTCTAAACCTATAGAAATGTAATAGTTATTATTTTGCACGTTTTTGTTTTCTCTTATACTAGGAATGAAAAATTCAGTATATTACGACACAGATTGTAAACTCTTTCGGAACAGCTTGGTACGATGATTAGTTAAGTATAGCACAGTCCACGGTTACCTACTGCAGGAAGAAAAACTATGGAATAGTTTTTCAAAAGATGATACACATGGGACTCCAAAAGGTCAAATCCTACCAAATAAAAAAAAAAAAAATCATGCATAAATCACTTTAGAGGTGATGGTTATCCTGATGGAGCGTCTTTTGAGATAAAACATTGCCTTTTTTAGGAGATCGCCTGGCCCCTTAAGGTGACTGCGAAAGATTTGGGGGGGGTTCTGGGACTTCTCAGGGGCGCTATAAATAGTAACCCAACTTTCTCTTGCTTCTAGAAGGTATGAGGAACTGTTCCACGTTTCCCCTGGAATGGCTTGACCTGGTGCAGAAACAAAACAGATAGCTAAACAGAGCTGGGGAAAATAATACAGATTAATAAATCACACTGAGCACTAGGCCATCACCGACTTCATAAACTTAGCTGGCATGTTCACTTAACCATGTCTTAAACTGCCAATGTGTGCTTAGCACTTGAAGGTTTAAAAGAGCGCTGCATTTTATTTACTTATTACTACCAATTCACAGCCTGGCCAGTTATTCAGGAGGCAGCACTGCGAGTAGAGGTCGCAGAATATATACAGGGATAAGAAAGGAACAAGTGTTCAAACGCTGGAGTAGATGGAATTGCAGAGGCTTTTTATGCTTTGGCACAGAGGGTGGCAATACATTCGTTTGAAGATACTAATAGACCTGAAAGCTGCAACCAATGCAGCAAGCATACAGATGTCCACAAAAAGAGCAAGCACTGCGGATAAACTTGGGAAATTGTACTTTCATAGGTTCCCTCATACCCAACTGTATACATTTCTGACGACATTGACAAGGTGTTAGCAAATGGAAACGTTTTCTGGGCAGAAATCTCTTTGGCAGAGTTTCCATTCTAGGAGGGAGATTTTTTTTGGCCTGTCCTGATTTTGAACTTACATCCCAAAGCGGTGGGTGTTTCTAGTCCCGGATCCTGTCCCATAATGTACCAAACCAGGGTTGTTAGAAATTCAGACCTGGTCTAACACCTCCCTGTTGGAAACAGGGTAACTTGGCAATTTTGTTTTCATGTAAAACTTTATGCATTAGGTTGGAGTGAGAGTGGGAGTGGGGAAGGGGAGAGTTCAAAATGAAAAGAAATCTAATAGTAGTGGTTTCAAATTCTAGTAATAATGGAACTTATTGGATAAAGTGTTGCTGCTTTCAGGAAAAGTATATGCATATCACTTTCCCCAAAGCAGCACTGTTTTATTTTAATTTATTAACAAACATTTGTCAAAAGAGCACTTATAGAGACCCAACATCTCCTAGATTTGGAAACACGACTACCCCGGGTACAGCCCTGTCCTTATTTTTATTTTTCACACTAATCCACTACTCTTTAGCTAAGGAAGCTACCTAAATATCTGTAAATGGTATATACTATCCTATGTGGAGGAGTGGCCTAGTGGTTAGAGCACTGTCTTGCAATCCAGAGATGGCTGGGTCAAATCCCACTACTGCTCCTTGTGATCTTGGGCAAGTCACTTAATCCTCCATTGTCTCAGGTACAAACTTCCTGTGACAGAGAAATATCCAGAGTACCTGAATGGAACTCACCTTCAGCTACTACTGAAAAAGGTGTGAGCAAGATCTAAATAAATAAGTATTTGCTGCAAATAGAAGCAGTACACTTGGATAGGTTTTCCTTTTCAGTCCTCATTCATTGGATAGGACAGAGATTTTTCGAATGGGGAGGGAAAGCATGGATCTAACAAGAGGCCAGCAGTAAAATCACACCCAGTGGGTTCCTAGGGGCGCTGACACCCGGGGCGGATCACCGATGCACCCTGCCCCCGGGTGTAGCACCCCCCGGAACAGCGCGACGCCCCCTCCCCCCGGCGAAAGAACCCTCAATCCCCCGGTGAAGGAACCCCCCCGGGTGCACGCCGCTGGGGGGGGGGGGGGGGGTGCTGCGCGCCTGCCGGCTCTTCATTGTCATGCTCCCTCTGCCCCGGAACAGGAAGTAACCTGTTCCGGGGCAAAGGGAGCATGAAAACGAAGAGCCGACAGGTGCGTGGCACCCCCCCAGCGGCGTGCACCCAGGGCGGACCGCCCCCACCGCCCCCCCCCCCCCCTTGGTACACCACTGATTAAATCCATGCTGTTTAGTGCTCTTTTCTAAAAAGAAAACAAAAAAAGTCTATCTGATCTTTGTTCACATGACTTCCAACCCATTCAACTTATAGCAACTACATTTTCAGGGTAGGCATATCTATATAAATAAAGCTAGAAAACCAAATATGAATCCAGTCCAGAACTGAACAAGCTGGAAAGCACAATGCAAAGACACTAGTCCCTTCCTTGCAAGTGAAATCAGGCATTGGTTTGTAGAGGGAAAGTTATTTTGTTAAGCAACTGTCATTTTTGCGCTGATCTGAGTGGAGGGATGTGGTAGCCGTGTTAGTCCACTTCTAAAGCCAGTCAATGGAAATAGAATAAAATAAAATAGAGAAAAGAAAATAAGATGATACCTTTTTTATTGGACTAACTTAATACATTTTTTGATTAGCTTTCGAAGGTAGCCCGTCTTCGTCAGATCAGAGCAATCACAATTTTATTCTCCGTCTTGCATGCCAAATTTATTTATTATTATTAGGATTTATTTACTGTTTTTTTTTTTAGAATGAATTCACTCATAAATAAATACATAAGCACTGCCATACTGGGAAAAGACCAAGGGTCCATCAAGCCCATGGCCAATCTCCGACAATGGCCAATCCAGGCCTCAAGAACCTGGCAAAACCCCCAAAACAAAACAAACATTTAAGGCAATGTACAGCAAGAATAAGTCAAACATAAGCGATAGACAATTACAGCAGTAAAAATATTCAAACAACAATACAAAGTATGCTAATAAAACATATAAAAATATATTGATCTACAAGGTTGTTGATCTACAAGGTTGTTTGAGATCACAGGAAACTCGGAAATGATTTCCACCTTTTCATTTATATAGTACTAATTTCATTTGGAATCTCCTTTACTTTGAATACAAGTGTCTTATTACTAGAATAGCTTCCAGAAAAAAAGGAAGCCAACCTAGATGCTTAGGCAGGTCGGGCGCACAAACGGGTGGCAGCCTGGCATGGCTAGGAAAGAGGGCATGGGGTGGGGGTAGGCAGGGGGGTTGGAGGGGCTCACCAGTACAGTTGGGGGCAGGTCAGATCAGGGATAGGCAAGGAAAAGAGATAGAGGGTAAAGGAGAGATAGGTGAGGCAAGGATTAAGGGGAGGTTTTAAAGGCAGGAAGGAGTGGCCGCTGGAAGCAACAAGATGTCAATCAGATCTCTTGCAATAGTTGCCAGTTGGCAACATGCCATGCATAGACAGACCATTCAGCCTTCAGCAACCACCCTCAACAACAGGTGCTCTCAAACTACTGAAATGTGCTGTGCACCCCCTCCTCCAAAATGACCTATTCCCATTACACTTATCAAACTACTTTTAAGAAAAGAGCACTCACTTTTCTTACTTGTTCTTTTTTATAGGGAGTATTAAAGAGTTGTCTTAATATATCTATCTTAGTAGTGGAATGGTGTTTAGTATATAACAGGAAAAGCTTAATGCTACACTGAGAAGCTGGAGTACATGGGAGAAAACCATCTTGTGTTCTAACCCCAGCTAAATACTGCTTGAATAGCAAGCTGTGCTATTTATAGGCAGACTGGATGGACCGTACAGGTCTTTATCTGCCGTCATTGACTATGTTACTATATACAAAGACAAACTCTGCTGAAATATTGGCTGAGCAGCACGGAGCTACTATAATAGGGGGAAACGGGTTAATTTGTAAAATGATGTTTTAGGAAATTTGGGGCTTTCGGGGAGCAATATTGAAATAATGTAATATATACGCATTAAGAGTTGGGAAAGTTAGGACATTTGAGAAAAGGGAGGCAATTGGGGGGGAAAGAAAATGTTTTGGAAGCAGGGGTTGGATAAATGTGCATGAATGGTGTGGTTAGCATTAGTGAGAGAGAATGAGGGACACTGGGCGGGAAGGAAAGTCTTGTGAGGAGAAGGAGGGTATCTTTGTGGGTGAAATTTACCCACCCGGCCCACCCTGGTGTCATGTCCCCTATCGCAATGGCATTCTCGAGCAGGGCGGGGTTCTGTTGCAGCACCGCCTTAACCAGCGCAGCGCTCACTTCCAGCTCCTCGGGCGGCACAGCCTTTTCCCCTGTTCAGCGCCTCCTCTCCACAAAGCATCGTGATTTGACTTGGCGCCTCTCATCTCCCTGGATTCTTTGTCCCACCTCCCTGGTCCGCTGGGGATTGGTGGTCTGTTTCGTAGCTCCTCTCACTTTTTCCCCCGCCTGGCCTATTGGGATGCTCCCTTCCCCTTGCTTTTCTCTCCCTATGGCAGCTCCCTCTCACCCTGCTAGGCTGCTGCTGACATCAGATGCTAGCACTTTATCTGCTGCTCTTTCCTTGGGCTCCATGCTTCGGCTTCTACTTTTGTGGGGGTTACTTGTTCAGTAGTGTGCTTCTTCTCTACTGGTTCTTCAATACTGACTCTGACTGTACCTGGATTACTCTTGCCTGCTGCCTGCCCGTGAACATTGCTTGTACCAGGATTACTCTTGACCGCTGCCTGCCTGTTGAACATTGCTTGTACCTGGATTACTCTTGCCTGCTGCCTGCCTGGTGGACATTGCTTATGCCAGGACCATTCCCTTCTGTTTCCCTTCAGCTGGATCCTCAGCGCCCCTCTCCTCAGCTTCCCACACAAGTCCTGCCGGTTGCCCGCACCTGGGGGCTCAACCTCCGGAGAATGGCGGTCACCGCAGGTGAACCTCGGGGTTGCTCAGCCACTAAGCAGAGTATGGGGGCATCTCATTGTGCTCAGCAGTGCTCCACTTGGCACAAGAACTCACAAGCTTGACACCTGGTGAAATTTAATTTTTTGGTTTTTTTTTTTGGTATGTTGGAATTGGGGCGGTTGTTGGGGTTGCAGCTTGGGTTCATGATATTAAGTTTATTTCCGTAAATTTGGGCAGAATTTCAAATCATAGGGCCTAAGTTAGGCCTAGCAATGTTGGTCTTGTCTGCATCACTACCATGGGATGGAGCATGACCCTGTGGTACCTCGGATTGTGGGGTGAGTAATGGAGAAGGTGTGATGGGAAGAGGTTAAATGGTGAAGCTAGTACACTGCCGTCTAGCTACATGAATGGTGAAAACATTTTATGATAATATATTTGAAAAAGTTTAAGTTTGTAAAGTTGATGTTTAGTAAATAAAGTTGCAGCCAGTGTCTTGCCAATTTGAGAAATATAATTGCCTCATGTGTGTCATTGGATTTGAGTTTGTCTATGAAGTGGCGAATGAAGCTTGTGAATGCCAATGTTATGAGCTGTCTTTCCCCAACTAATGTGCTATGACACACTGATGTGCCATCTAATCTGATCAGGTAAAGTCATCACTGCCTGATACCCATGTCCAGTCCAGCCTCTGGAATCTGCTCCTAGTACCCCGCAACAGTGGGAGACACCAGTGGTAGCTGGTGAAAGAGCTGAGCACATGTGAATTCATGCATGCATCTCCTTCCTAGCTACAGCATGAACCTTGGAGGGTAGGAATTAATGGGTAGCAGGCAGCGCATAGATAGCTATGCCCCACTTTGTGCAGCATTCCCAGAAGGAATTATATAGGGCCTTTTCTATGTACAAAAGCACTATTTACAGTGGAAAAGCGGTCTTATAATATTGCACACTGGTATACATGCCTAAAATGTAGGAGTATAGAGTGTGCTTACTTTGTTCTGTGCATAAGTGTTTCTGGGGGTGAAGTTTGGTGGAGCAAGGATGGTATTGCAATGTACATATGTGGTTTATAAAAAAATACATGCACATATTTACATCTTCTTTGGAGCAGGTGCAAATTTATGCAAGCGTATTTGTGTAATACTGATTCTGGGAGCCTATTTAATGTTATTATATGCTCTCTCTCTCTCTCTTCTTATATACCACCTGCACAACTCAGGGCTATTAAAATGGTATACTCTCAGATACTATAGGTACATCAAGAAGGAAAGTCTACTCACAGTGGTTCATGTCATAATAATATCAAGGTTGGATTGTTGTAATGCTCTCTACATTGGTCTGACTGCAAAAGGGTTGCACCAGCTTCAGTTAATTCAGAATGACTCAGTGTGCCTGATAAAAGGTTGTATGTGATGTGATCACATCATTTCTGCAAAAACTTCACTGGCTATCTGTACAAATACTATTTACAGGGCTAAATTTAAAACTTTAATCTTCAAGGCTCTAAAAGGAAATGAGCCAGAATACTTGAAGAAAAGGATTTCCCTTTACACACCTCCAAGATTGCTAAGGACCTTCCAAGGAATATTCCTATTTATAAATCATGCAACAACTATCACTAAATTGCACTTTATTATATATCACAATTTTTTATCAACATTTTTAAAAATCACATTCCAAAGGTAAATCAGCTATAAAGACCTTTGGAATGTGATTTAAAATTTTTTTTATAAAACCTAGTTACTAGGGAATAAGGCTAGGGAAGGAAAGACAGACAGAGAATGCAAGAGTTTGTAGAGGGAAAGAGATAGTAAGTGTTGTAAAAAACCTGTTCTAACTTTTTGAGGAGAGGTAACTGAGCCTGGTCTGAATATCGGCCAGTGTTCGGTTAACTTCCAGGTCCCAGCCTTAAGTGTCACCAACCTCCTCCTTATCTCTCTCCCCCCCCCCCCCGGTAGCACATACCCCCCTCTTCTGATCCCTCTTCACCCTCCCTCCCTGAGCAGGCAAGATCCCCCCTTCTACTACCAAAGTATAGCAAGGCTGCTCTATTGTCAGTGGGGTGGGGGAAGTGGTGAGGGAGGGGGGATCTAGCCTCTTTAAAAAAAAATGCTGACCACCATGGATTGAATATCTATCCATTTTTTTCAATTTTATATTGGAATGTTAAATTTTACAAATACGTATTGTAAGCTCACTCGTCCGTCGCAGCTCCAAAAATCACAAACAAATTCAGGTACAGTTCAATTCAAAAAAAAACACAAAGAAAACTGTTCAGGGGATAGAATGAGAGTCTCTCGTTTGGTCTGGCTTTTTATTCAAGTCCCAGTCCTCCACACTTTTACTCTCTTCTAGCCGGGCGATACACAGCCCAGGCTTCAGCAGCTACTTCCCCTCTACCTCTTAGAAGAGGAAAACTTTGCCACAAAAAACAAATCACTAATACAGTCCCGGGTTTCTCGGCTGCTTCCCCTCTCCCTCTCCTGGAGAGTTGTAGTAAAAAAAAACACCCCACATTAAACTTCTGGCCTGTTCTCTCTTCACAGGAAAGTGTCTCTTGTGAAACAAAAACCCAAGAGCCGCAGCCCAGTCCTTCTTTAGCTTTTCAAACACGTAACAAGTCCTTCACGCCGTACCTCTCTCTCTCTCTCTCTCTCGCTCTGGCTCTGCGCGGGAACAAAGCCAAGGGCCTCCACCCTCTTGGTCAGTCACACTCTCACCTGACCTCCTCCCGCTTGGACCCATCACCTCCTCCACCAGGTTGGAGACTCGGCCTTACTCCTTTCCCTGCAGCCCTCCTCTGGTGACTCTCGGGAATGCACGTACCCTCTCCTACCACTGGGTTCCTTTAGTGCATGTTGGGATTTGTAGTCTCTTTCTCTCCTTTTCTCTTCTTGTCCCCTAGATCGTTCCACCTCCTCTTTACATACCCCCCCCCTTAAGCTTCCTCCCACCCCTTCTTCCTCCTTCTTCTCTCTCTCCTCATCTACCCGGGACAGGGCGTCAACATTTCCTAAACATCGCCCTGGGCGATGCTCCACGGAATATTGGAATGGCTGCAAAGCTAAGTACCATCGCATCAGTCTCCCATTATTATTCTTCATCGTATTCAGCCATTTCAGTGGAGCATGGTCTGTTACCAGCTTAAATTTTCTCCCTTCTAAATAGACCCTACACTCCAGCACTGCCCATCGTATGGCCAAACACTCCTTTTCTATGGTGGAGTAATGATCCTCATGAGGAAGGAGCTTCCGGCTTAAATAAAGCACCGGATGCTCCTCCCCATCATACTCCTGAGACATAACGGCCCCTAACCCCCTTCCCGAAGCATCGGTTTGAAGGACAAAGGGTTTCTCGAAGTCCACTGCCTTCAATACCGGTTCCTGGCACAAGGCCCTCTGCATCTGTTCAAAGGCCCTCAACTCCTCCCCTCCCCATCTCAAGTGGTCCGGATTCTTCCCTCGCAACATGTCAGTTAGGGGGGCGGCTATGACGGAAAAATGAGGGATGAACCTGCGGTAATACCCCACCATCCCTAGAAATCTATGCAATTGTTTCTTGGTGTTGGGTCGGGGAAACTCCTGGATGCCCTGGACCTTGTTTAATAAGGGTCGCACCTCTCCCCGGCCCACATTATACCCCAAATACTTCACCCGGTACTGAGCAAAATAACATTTTTTGGGGTTTAAGGTAAGCCCTGCCTTCCTAAAAGCCTGCAGAACCGCCTCCACCTGTTTTAAATGGTCATTCCAGCTTGCACTATGTACTACCACATCATCCATATACGCTGCCGCGTAGGTCTGATGTGGTCGGAGAACCCTGTCCAGCAGCCTCTGACAGCTCGCTGCCGCCGAATTCAGGCCAAAGGGCAATCTTTTAAACTGGTATAGGCCTATGGGAGTGCTAAAAGCTGTCTTAGCTTGAGCTCCCTGAGTAAGAGGAATCTGCCAATACCCCTTTGTCAAGTCCAGGGTAGTGAGATATTGAGCGGATCCTAGCCTGTCCACCAGCTCCTCAACATAGGGCATAAGATATGCGTCTGTTTGAGAAATGGTGTTAAGCTGGCGGAAATCAATGCAGAATCTCCACTCCCCTTCAGGTTTTGGCACTAACACCACTGGACTTGACCAGGGGCTATTTGACTCTTCAATTACCCCGAAATCTAACATTTCCTGCACCTGTTTTATAACCTCTCTCTTTTTCAAGGGGGAAAGCCTATATGGTTTCTGCCTAACCACCTTACCCCTTTCTGTTATAATGTCGTGCTCCATGAGGTGAGTATTTCCCGGACATGCCGTTAGCACATCATCAAACCCCTTCAGGAGCCTTCTTATTTCCTTTTTTTGTGTCTGGGTCAACCGGGGATTAATCCCTGGCTCCCCGGGCTTGAAAATTTCCCTTATTTGCGGGCCCAACTCCTCTCCTTCCTTTTCCTCCACCCCGGTCTGCCACCCCACTCTTGCTACCCAGAGTTTCATCCGGTTCACATGGAAGGTTTGGACCCGACCCTTCTCGTTCGCCACTTCATACGTGAGGGGCCCTAGCCTCCTCTTCACCACCCAGGGACCCTTCCACCTAGAGGCAAACTTATGAGGGTCCTCAGAGATTAGGATAAGGACCCTATCTCCTGCTACAAACTCCCTCTTTCGGGTACCTTTATCATAATATTCCTTTTGTAAGTGTTGGCTCTGTTCTAGCCTATCCTGGGAATATTCCTGTAACTTATCCAATCTGGCCCTTAGATCCTGTAGATATTCTACCACGGACTGATCGGGCATTTCCGGAGGTACCCAGTGTTCCTGCAATATATCTAAAGTTCCCCTGGGTCTCCGGCCAAACATTAGTTCGTAAGGAGAAACTCCTAATGAGTCCTGCACCTTCTCCCTATATGCATATAGTACGAAGGGTAACAGCTGGTCCCAACCTGTCCTATCTTCGCCTAGCGCTTTTTTTAACATCCCCTTTAAGGTTCTATTAAAACGTTCCACCATCCCATTCGTTTGAGGATGGTAGGCCGCTGTCCGAATATGCTGTATCCCAAAAGCCTCCCATACTTGTCTTAAGGTGCCTGACATGAAGTTGGATCCCCTGTCGGTTAAAACCTCTTGGGGGAACCCCACCTCACAAAAGATTTTTATCAATTCCCTGGCAATGCCCTTCGCTGATATGCTCCTTAACGGTATGGCCCAGGAATACCTAGTGGCCATGTCCATGACCACCAAAACATAGAGGAAGCCTCTCTGCGATTTTGTTACTGGACCAATAACATCCATTGCTATTCTCCTCACTGGTTGTTCCACCCTGGGCAGGGGCCTTAGCGGTGCCCTAGGTGGGAGCCGGTCGGCCACCTTTTGGCAATTTGGGCAAGACTTGCAATACTTCTCCACCTCCCCATAAACTCCAGGCCAATAAAATCGCGCCAGTATCTGAGTCAGGGTAGCCTGGGAGCCCTTATGCCCCCCCAACGGATGGTCATGAGCCAGTCTTACCACTAGAGCCCGAAAAGCCTGGGGAACTACTAGCTGCCTCCCTCCTTCAGAGTTCTCCCAATTTGGCACCCTACGATATAACAGGTCCTCTTCCACCAGGAACCCCGGAGCCTCAATGCCCTCCCCTTGTCGTGCCCTCTCCCAGGCATATTCTAAAGTAGGGTCAGCCGCCTGCTCCCTATGAAACTGGGGAAACTGCTCCTTCAATTCTTTAGGGGCCGCCGGCAGGTAGCTTTCTTTTTGCACCTGCTCCAATGCCCCCCGTCTACCCCTCTGCTCCCTTTTCTTCGAAGCTCTATCCCTCCTCACTTTCCCAGGCTCCCCTAAGACCTCTCCCTGAAACGGAAAAATACCTCCTATTCCCTCTTCCTCTGCCTCGGGGTCCCGTTGCGCCTGAGCACGGGTAGTTACTAACACTCTTTTTTTTCCCATACATTCAGCAAATGGAGGCCAGTCTCTTCCCAAAATTACCTCCTGGGGCAACCTGGGCAGAACAGCCAGGGCTATCTCTACCTCTCCTGAGGGCCCCTTTAAGTTAACTCTATGGAGGGTATAACGAGTACTGGCCCCATGTATACATTGAATGGCCACTGCTCCTTCATAGGTATCCTTACCTCCTGTCCTCCTCTTCCTTATTTGCTCCCATAAGCTCCTAGATATCATGGACTGGTCGGCCCCAGAGTCTAACATGGCTTCAATGGGTAAACCCTCTACCTCTATCTTGGCAGTATACCGTGGCCTAAACCCATGGGCCACCTGGGAGATCCATCCCTCGCGCCCTGGGCAATCCTTCTTGAAGTGCCCTATTTTCCCACACTCATAACACCCCGTTCCCTCGTAAGAGGTGGCTTTTTTTTTATGGCCTTCTAGCCCTACTGGCCTTTTTCCAACCCAACTTGTACCGGCCTTCCCTTTCTGGGGGTCATTCTTAAGGCCAGGAACTGTGGGGCCCCAGCCTTCTTGAGATCGGGGCTTCCCCCCCCCCCCGGTCGGGTCCGCCCCAACGTTGGGCTTCCAGGTAACACTCCAACCCAGCTACCACGCCCTCCACCGTCTTACAACCCCTTTGGATCAGCCCTGCCCTAATCTCCCCGGGTAAGCCCTGCAGGTATTGTTCCACTACCAGTTCTTGAAGAATTTCTGCAATGGTGTGGTGATCTGGTTCCAACCATCTTTTTACTAAGTCCATCAGTTTATTGGCCATGGCTTTAGGGGTTTCCCCTTTTTCCCATTTAGTGGCCCGGAACTTTCGCCTGTAAGCCTGGGTACTTAGTCCATATCGGTCCTTAATGGCCTCTCTCAACCGCCCATAGTGGGCCGCATCCCCCGGTGCCAAGTCTCTAAAGGCTGCCAGAGCCTCCCCGGACAAGGAAGGCGCTATCCGCATGGCCCACTGCTCTTGCGGCCATCCTGCGGCTACCGCCACCCTCTCAAATGCGGTCAGGAAATCATCTACATTATCTTGCTCAGACAACTTTCCCCAGGTAAGTGAGTTCATGGAAAAAGGTCCTACCGCACCGCTTCCTCCTGGGCCCTGTTCGATCCCTCCGGGTCCAAAATCCCTTGGGGTACTGATCCCCCTCTGAAAAAAGTCCTGGAGCAGATTCAACACCGGCTGTTGTTGCTCTCGTGCGGCCGTCAAGGACTCCTCCACCATCTTCGCGGCCAGTTCTTGCTGTTTCTGGAACTGCATAGTCATCCAGGTGAAGATCTCTTTGGGGTCCATCCTGGCTTTGGGAGCAGCTACTCCTGCGGAACCAAAAAGCAGAAGACAAAAACTCCAAGTGCGATTTCACCACTTAAGTTCTCCCTTATCCTAGGAACCCTCTATTCCCCTATTTGGGCCCCGCTTACCGGAACCCAAGCTGGGTCTGCGCTTTTCTCAGCGTTGGCCCCTCCGTCGGGCTTCTCCTCCTTGTATGTCCTGGCCTCCTCGAGCAACAGGTCACGAAACAACCTTGGAATCCCACTTCTGACACCAATTGTAAGCTCACTCGTCCGTCGCAGCTCCAAAAATCACAAACAAATTCAGGTACAGTTCAATTCAAAAAAAAACACAAAGAAAACTGTTCAGGGGATAGAATGAGAGTCTCTCGTTTGGTCTGGCTTTTTATTCAAGTCCCAGTCCTCCACACTTTTACTCTCTTCAAGCCGGGCGATACACAGCCCAGGCTTCAGCAGCTACTTCCCCTCTACCTCTTAGAAGAGGAAAACTTTGCCACAAAAAACAAATCACTAATACAGTCCCGGGTTTCTCGGCTGCTTCCCCTCTCCCTCTCCTGGAGAGTTGTAGTAAAAAAAAACACCCCACATTAAACTTCTGGCCTGTTCTCTCTTCACAGGAAAGTGTCTCTTGTGAAACAAAAACCCAAGAGCCGCAGCCCAGTCCTTCTTTAGCTTTTCAAACACGTAACAAGTCCTTCACGCCGTACCTCTCTCTCTCTCTCTCTCTCTCGCTCTGGCTCTGCGCGGGAACAAAGCCAAGGGCCTCCACCCTCTTGGTCAGTCACACTCTCACCTGACCTCCTCCCGCTTGGACCCATCACCTCCTCCACCAGGTTGGAGACTCGGCCTTACTCCTTTCCCTGCAGCCCTCCTCTGGTGACTCTCGGGAATGCACGTACCCTCTCCTACCACTGGGTTCCTTTAGTGCATGTTGGGATTTGTAGTCTCTTTCTCTCCTTTTCTCTTCTTGTCCCCTAGATCGTTCCACCTCCTCTTTACAGTATCTGCTAATTATGGTGTTCTACTGATGTATACAGTTGTATTATGTGCTTCAGGGGTGGGGGGTGCAATCAAAACATTGATAGCTAACCATTGCCAAATTTGGAATTGTTTGTCTAATTTTCAATGGAACAAAAATGAAGCCACTGCTTAATAGTCAAATTATGTTCAAAGGCAAATTTAAGTATCATCACAGCACATCATCTATATGTTATTATCTCCACACTAAACATGCATTTTCATCCCAACAATAATCAAAGGATTCTACTCAACATCAGCCTGCCCTACTTCGGTTACAAGAAAAGAGTCAAACTAACTTGATCGATCGTAGCAAAAATGAAAACATTACAAATGCTATCGCCAGGCGGATAGCCAAGGATAGTTGCCCTATTAACATTGTTTCTGATGATGGCCTTCAGGAAGTTCTGAGGATTGCAAAAAGGATGTCAAACTTATGAACTTCCAACCAGGCCAAAGATTTATGCACACAACAGAGATCTGTTCGAACTGGATTCAAGCACTTGTGGATGGAGTGGCCCATGTCATACTTAGATTACTGGACATTATTAGCCAATGATAGCTACTTGGGAGTTACATGTCACATGCTGGACCATACTTAGACTCTACACTCTTGTCCACTAACTGTTTTCCATGTGGAAGAATGCCCTTGACTTCAGTTTGTGCTGAACACTTCAGGCGGGTTTATTTATTGGGATTTATTAACCACCTTTATGAAGATATTCACCCAAGGTGGGTTGCAAAGGAATGGAGAATCTACAACAAAGTCACAACAATCAGTACTGGTAATGCTTGCAATGTGACTGCTTTGGTTGGTCTGCTGCCTTTTGGACACATGCCATGCTTTGCCTACACTCTCCAGCTGTCTGTTATCAAAGCAATGGCTACTTGTGGCATAGAGGTCATCTTGGCAAAATGTAGAAAAATTGTTGGCCACTTCAAACACTGCCTTACAAATCAAGTGGAGTTGCAGGAGCAACAGTAAAAACTTAATGTGAAGCCTGAAATGGTTGTTCAGGTTGTGTCCATGAGAGGCAATTTTTTTGCCCTAGATATGACCGAGAGACTGGTTTGGAACAAAGAACTGGTAATAGCAACTTTGACTCACCTTTGTCATAAACACACTTTGAGCCTGCTAATGGCTTCTGAGTGGGATAAGCTTCATGTGATGCAGGAAATGAAAAAAGTGGGAGGACGACCAAGGATTCCAAAGACTGAAAAGATTTATAATAATAAAGATGTTTATTGAGGTATAAAGACTCGACACAACGTCGTGTTTCGGCTGTTAGGTCTGCATCAGGAGTCTTAATGCCAAATGCCTTTGAGAACTATTTGATGACGGCAAATCCTCAGCATGTGATGCAGACCATTCTTGAACTCTGCAAACATGAAACAGAGTTGTTGGGTGGGGATCAATGTATCTCACACTTGGTGATACTGCCAACCATATGCCATCTTTATTATGCTATGGTGGTATATGACAGTGATCCAGCAGGCTGAAAGCTAAACTGGTCCTGGCTGAACATTGCAACTGCATTGGACCCCTGCTTCAAACTCAAGTATACACCAAAGGAGCAGCAGGGTAAAGTCTGGAAGTAGCTGAGGAGTCTAGTATTATGTGATAAAATGGATGCTGAAATTGAAACACCATCTATAGAACCACCAATACAGAAGGTTTGCTTATACTCAAGAGTATTCATCAGATTCCGACAATGATCCATTATTACAACCAATATCTGGTAACAAAGCAGTAGACCATTGCATTGCTGAATCTTAGCTAGATCAAGAATTATGCCCACTTTAGTGATGGAAGACAGATGATTGACTCTATCCTATCTTTATTGTAAACCACCCTGTGATGTGCACTGGAAAGGCGATATATAAAATTATAAATAAACCATAAACCATGAAGTGCCACATCCAGTCATTGCTAGACCGGCTATGAAATACTCAGAAACACCAGCAACAACTGTCCCTTGTGAGTGGTTATTTTCAGTATCAAGACACATACAGGGGCATTTTTGAAAGGATGTCCAAGTCAGAATATCCCAAATGGATGTTCATCACACAAGTATTTTTGAACAGGCTACAGCCTGTTTGAAAATACATGATGTGGCCATCCAATCTGAAACATCCAGATGTTGAATGGGGAGGGGGGGGGGCAAGGGACATGGATGTTTGTATCAGGGGCGTAGCCAGACAACAGATTTTGGGTGGGCATAGGCAAGAAGTGGGTGGGCACCAAGTGTTCTCCCCCCCCCCCCCCCCCGCAAAACCACCACTAAAAAATATCTCAGCTGGCAGGAAAATGCTTCTTTCCACCTTGGCAGTCTGCAGCAGGCATGCGCTGAAAACTGAGCATGCGCAGGTGCCAGTACCGTGGAGAGTAGCGTCTCCGTTACCATTGGGAAGTCTTCAGCTGGCAGAGCTTGAGATCTCCACCACCTACTGCTAAACGTGTGCTACTGTTAGGTGGGCCTGAGCCCTAAACGGGTGGGCCCTGGCCCACCCAGGCCCACCTGTGGCTACGCCACTGGTTTGTATAGCAACATTCTTAAAAAAAATGGCAGACCTTCATGCAGAGCAGAGTATCAGCCTAGTGATTAGTTCAGTGGACTGTAAACCAAGGGACCTGGGTTCAAATCCCATTTTAACGCTTTGTTTTTGTAATTGTGAGCACTCCAGGAACAGAAAAATACCTGCTGCGCCTGAATATACACCACTTCAAGTTTGCAGATGTCTTATATATTTAGGTACAGTAGGTATTTAATTGGTCTCAATTAAATTTTTTAATTGAAATGCAGTCCTATATAAAATGTGATAGACCTTCAAATGTGAGAATACCTGCCAGAGTAGGAAGTGCACAGCTTTCACCTCACTAATGTCATCATCAATCCAAGTGCATTAACATATTCACTCTTTAGCACACACCAAAAATCCCAAAATACTTAAAACAAAACCTTTTTACTTATTGTGATTCAAAGATATTTAATCTTTCCTCAGTGCCATGATGTATCTAACATGATACTGTTTTGCATTCTGCATCAGGTGCTCACAGCCAGCAGCCTCCATACCTGCAGGTACTACAGAGTAAATCCAAAATTGTTCTCTAATTCATTTGCTGATCACTATTGTGTCAATTCAGTGGCTCAAAATCAATGACATGCCAGTGGAGATCATTGAATTCATGTTGTTTAGCCAGGCAGTGAGAAACTAGTTGAACCATAACATTCTGAGTATTTAATTTGCACTGATGCTTATTCAATCATAGAAATACCCTCTGCTTAATGCATCCCACATAGATCAATGAACATGGAAGATGATAATATAAATCACTTAATACTCTTTTGTCAATAGGGTGTTGCCACTCTGCCAAAGGTAGTAAATAGGTACCAAGCGCAAAGATCACAGACTTTATGAATTGGTTCAGATATTGTGTCAGGCATGTATAACATCCTGCACACTACATCTTCTACGTTCAAACCCAGTTGATATGCTACAATCAGGAAATCCTAGAAGACCCTATCCAAAGCATGTATATGCTAATGATTACATTTATTCATACTATACATGATGTCATATTTGAGAAAAGCAGGGTACAAGTAAGATGATCATCAGGGGGTCGATATTCAAAGTGATTTACTACTACTACTACTACTACTTAACATTTCTAGAGCGCTACTAGGGTTACGCAGCGCTGTACAATTTAACAAAGAGAGACAGTCCCTGCTCAAAGAGCTTACAATCTAATAGACAAGTGAACGGTCGGTCCGATAGGGGCAGTCAAATTGGGGCAGTCTGGATTCACTGAACGGTAAGGGTTAGGTGCCGAACGCAGCATTGAAGAGGTGGGCTTTAAGCAAAGACTTGAAGATGGGCAGGGAGGGGGCTTGGCGTAAGGGTTCAGGAAGGTTGTTCCAAGCATAGGGTGAGGCGAGGCAGAATGAGCGGAGCCTGGAGTTGGCGGTGGTGGAGAAGGGTACTGAGAGGAGGGATTTATCCTGTGAACGGAGGTTACGGGCGGGAACGTAAGGGGAGATGAGGGTAGAGAGGTAGTGAGGGGCAGCAGACTGAGTGCATTTGTAGGTAAGAAGGAGAAGCTTGAATTGAATGCGGTATCTGATCGGAAGCCAGTGAAGTGACCTGAGGAGAGGGGTGATATGAGTATATCGGTTCTGGCGGAATATGAGACGTGCAGCAGAGTTCTGAACAGACTGAAGGGGGGATAGATGGCTAAGTGGGAGGCCGGTGAGGAGTAAGTTGCAGTAGTCCAGGCGAGAGGTAATGAGAGCGTGGACGAGAGTTCGGGTGGTGTGTTCAGAGAGGAAAGGGCGAATTTTGCTGATGTTAAAGAGGAAGAAGCGACAGGTCTTGGCTATCTGCTGGATATGCGCAGAGAAGGAAAGAGAGGAGTCAAAGATGACTCCGAGGTTGCGGGCAGATGAGACGGGGAGGATGAGGGTGTTATCAACTGAGATAGAAAGTGGAGGAAGAGGAGAAGTGGGTTTTGGTGGAAAGACGATAAGCTCGGTCTTGGACATGTTCAGTTTCAGGTTAATGGGCCAGAAATGGATCCTGGCTAGTTAAAGCACTTGATCGGGGCTAACCAGTCATATTTAGCAGCACGTAAACTGGTTAATGTCGCTGAAAATGTTCAGTTAATGCTCAACTCAAAACCAGCTATTTTGGGGACGAGTCGGCATTTGGCTGGTTAAGAGCTGATATTCAGCACATAACTGGCCAAGGTAACTTCATAAATAGGACCTCATAAAAGTCAGTCCTGTCTTTATGCAGTTTGCCATAGCCAGTTAAGCGCTGAATATCGCACTTAAGCAGCTATGGTTTCGCTAGCTCTGTAAACTCAGAAAGTCAGTACTGGAGCCCGAACATGGCCCAGAATCTAATTTCTGGGTACAACACTAGTGGCGGTCAGCAAAAGGCTGAACACTTTTGGCTGAATATCTACCCCCAGATCCCTTAGCCCAATGTTGCAACAGTGATTCCCAATCAGTGTAGCATGCTCTTATGTATGCTTTCATGAGCATATGTAGTGAATAACCCTCCTCAACAAATCTACAGACAAGCTCCTTAACTTTCTGTTTGAAATCTTGAATGGAGAAGCAAACATAATTCAGCTTTCTACCAGTATGGATGGAAAATTTGAAATTTCAAGTAATTGTTATGATCCAGTGTTTATTCAGGGGTGTAGCCAGACACCCAAAGTTGGGTGGGCCTGGGCCCAAGATGGGTGGGCAAAAAAACTCTGCCTTGTCCCACAAGTTATATGGTCTCGCCCTCTCTCGCCTGCATGCCATATGGTCTCTCAAATACCCCCCCCCCCCCCCCGCATACCTTTTAAATAGTGGATTTTCATTCACAGTGAGCAGCAACTAGTACACACTGCTCATGTTGGCCCCACAGCATGTATCAGTTGCTGCAGGTGAAGATCTGCTATTTACAAGGTATGCAGTTGTTGAGAGTTTTCAGCTGGTGGGACTTGGGATACCTGCCAGCCACATCATAGGTGTGCTGCTACTGAGTGGGCCTGAGCTCAATGTGGGTGGGCCTGGGCCCACCCTTGGCTATGCCACTGATCTAGATAGCATAGTATATGGGCGGACTGACTGTTCAGGCAACCGGGCAGTGCCTGAGGGCCCAGAGGCTCTGCCCAGATGCCCACCGTTCTCCCACTGTTCTTTCCATTCCCACACACCGGGGTTTAAATCTTTTATTTTCCTCCGTCGCAGCGGCCACATCATTGAAAGCCCTGCCCATCTCTAGCCATCCCTTCATGAGTTCGTTCCCTCAGAGTCCCGCCTTCTGACATCATTTCCTCTTTCTGCAAGGGCGGGACTCTGAGGGAACAAACTCATGAAGGGAAGGCTAGAGATGGGCAGGGCTTTCAATCACACGGCCGCTTCGATGGAGGTAATAAAAAAAATCATGCAGGGTGGCACTGTGGCAGGAAGAAAAAGGGGGATGTTGGGGGGAGAAGAGGGCGGGCAGATGGATATGAATGGGAGGGGAGGATGGGGGCGACGGAGAATCGCTGGACATGGATGGGAGCGGGAGGGCAGGGCAGGGGAGAGACAAGAATCGCTGGGCATGGATAGATGGGGGGGGGGGCCAGGGGAGAGAGAAGAGAAGAGATAATCAAATAATTATCAAGCTGGATAAGAAACATGTCTTCAAGATTTTAGCAAGAATCGGTAATACTGGATACATATTTTACACAACACAATCTAAAGCAGAATAAATTCAGGGCTGCAGCTTTCCTTCCAGTGAGAATCAGCATCCTACGAGCTCCAAGTCTAGCTAATAAAATCCCCAAGCTTCACATCTACTCCCCCAAGCTTCACCATCTTCTTCTGGCCCTTGGACCAGCCACACACCCCAATTACCCCGTACTGTTTGGCCTGCCACTGCTACACCCTACAATTCTTGTGTCAGCTAAGTAGCATATCTTCAGAGTGATGGCCAATTAGTCCTCCTCTCCACCCCTCTCCACACACTATACTGTTGGTTCAGATACCTCATACATTCCGCCCCCCCTGCACCTTCACTATAATGGATAGGTGAAAAATCACTGGAATAGAGGGCAAGTAACCTGGATCTTTCCCTTTTATACATCTGTACATTCCTTCCATCTTGCAGTATTTGGAGTTCCAGTATTAATCCTTCCTGCCTGAGTTTTGCTTGCAAGATTCTAGGGAAGAATAGGAGGTCAGCACAGCACTCCACCACTATTGAGTCACTATGGAGCAAAGTACCCATAGGACTGCAGCTCCATGGAGAGTTTATTATCCTCCCACAAATAAGTTAGTATAAAACTCCTCTTCCGTTGAAAAAAAACACTAATGATTATAGTAGGGTTTCCAGATTTCTTGCTTACAAACCACCCCTTATGAACATTTCAGCGCTGGAAGCTATCTTAGGTAACTTCCACTCTGCTTGTTCAATATATTCTTGCTTGAATTTGGCTGTTGCAGAAGTTAACATCATAACTCAAGCAATGTGGAGGTTTCCCTCAGGCCCATACTGTATTTCTCTAAAGCCTTCACTTTGGCAGACCAATCAGCCACAGTTTTCTCCATGGGAAATCATGCATTTAATTGTCTATGGCTACTTTCTCATTTATGAGGGGATCACTGTTCAATTTCTAGAGTCCTTTCATTCATCTATAGTGACGTTTTCCTGGACACAGGTTTAATCATCTATGACCCTTTTACTCAGGACCCCTTATTATCTCCCCTAAATCAGTTTTCCTGGGGAAGTAGTAAAAAAAAATGGTGCTGGTCTTTCATAACTGAGAGTTAAGTTTCCAGTATTGACCACTGGGGTTTTCTGGATTTCATGGGTACTGATATATTGAGATAGACTTTGGGAGGGGGGGCATTGTTTGCCCTGGGATTGGTAGCATGAATCTTGCTACTATTTGGGATTCTGCCAGGTACTTGTGACCTGGATTGGCCACTGTTGGAAGCAGGATACTAGGCTAGATGACCATTGCTCTGACCTAGTGGACTCTTCTTATGTTCTCACTAATCCTGAACTTTTTCTATTAAACCCCTTCTGATGCTTAAGTCAGAAATTTAGGAATTTATTTGAATGCTGCTGCTGGAGCTGGCATAAGGGGAATACTCTGACTTCATTCATAAAGCTGATCCTAAGAACTGGAAAATCATGATATCATGGTAAATGATAACTGAGAAAGTCCCAAATCGCCAAATCCAGACTATCTAGTAGTGACTTGTTTGCATTGGGTAGAAACTAAAAAAAAAAAAAAATCCAATATACAAATACAAATTAAAATTTCTAATCTGAAAACTACTAACAAGGTTCAATGTGGATTACAAAAGAATAACGTATAACATTTCTAGGAATATACAAATAGCATCACTACCTATTCAAAGAATAATAATCCAATGAACCAAAGTGTCAAAACATCAAGTGCTAAAAAAATGTCCTAAATAATAGTGTTTCAGTCCCTTTCTAAAACTCCTATAGAACCCAACACCTAAATTTTCTTTCCCTTTGTCCTTTATTTAACCTATTAAAGTAGTACTGTTGCCTTTTACGAATTCAGCTGCAGCTCCATTCAAGTAACCCTCAGTGCTTTCTTATAGATCCACTGGGGTCGATATTCAGCCTGCAGCGATAAGTGGGTTTTAAGTCGCTCACAGCCATGGCCTGAGTTAACCCTGGATATGCAATGCTGGGGCATATCCAGACTCTGGCATTGAATGTCTCTGCTAGTGCAGCAACCTGGAAGCTAATTACATACTGGCTGATATTCAGATTGGTGTGCGATTAGCTTGGCCGATAAAGTTAGGGCAGACTATTAGCTGTCGTCCTATATTTACCTGCTCACTTAGGGGTCCTTTTACTAAGGTGCACTGAAAAGTGGCTTGTGCTGGTGTACAAACATGTATTAGATGCGTGCAGGGACATTTTTCAGTGCACCTGCAAAAAAAGCCTTTTTGGGGGGCCGAAAATGGAAGTGCGGCAAAATGAAAATTGGTGCGCATCCTTTTGGGCCTGAGACCTTTCCAGCACCCATTGACTTAGTGGTAAGGTCTCACATATTAACCAGGTGGTAATTGTCAGCGTATGTACAATGCTGATTACCTCCCAGTTAGCACCACGTGCCGGAAATTTTCTGGCATGCGTAGTGGGCGCACATAAAAAATTTAATTCCCATCTGGGCCACATGGTAGCCGAGCGGTAGTTCCAAAATGGCGCACATTGGATGTGCATAGGCTCCTACGCAGCTTAGTAAAAGGGCCCCTTAAATGGTTAAAGAACTGATACCCAGATGCTCAGAAGCAAATGTGGGCGCTAGAGGCCATCAGCACCAGACTAGCGCCTGCATTTGCTAGCGCTGAATGCTCAGAGGGCTCCAGCGCAGGGATCATTGAGCATAGCTAGCATTTAAATGGCATGTAGATTACATAATTAGAGAAGCATCTGGATGCTCAAAAAAAGAGTGCCCTTAAAAAGGACGCCCTTACCACTGAGAACCTAACACCAGCTCAGAGCTGGCGTTAGGTTCTTGAAGAGAGGAGCCGAGGCAAGAAAGACCAGGCAAGTCTGTGGGAGTCATGGGAGCCGTGGCCAGAGTTTTCCAACTTGTAAATATTCCTCTGAAGTTGTTGAAGACCAAACGCAGAAGTAAAACTCTGTGATTTATTTTTCATATAATTTCAAGGAGAAACTTTGTGGAAGGGCCACACTTTAATTATGTAGCACTTGCTTCTTGAGCTGACTGAACTCCTGTGAACACTGTCAGCACTTCCTCCTCTTTTCCTCACCCTCTCTGGCGTTCTGGGCATGCATTGAAGAGCTGTGCTTGACACACAATTCTTCAGCACATGCACCAGGCCTCATCCTCAAGCTTTACTTCCTAATGCTTGAAGCTAATAGTGTGCATATCATTTGCACACTATTAGCGTCAAACATGAGGAAGTAATTCCTCATCGCTGTTGTTGCAGTATTTTTCAGCACTGTTCCGCACAGCGCCAGAGTTTTTAACATTTGGGTGTGAATATCATTGTTAACTAGTCAACTGCTGTCTCCACCTGTCTCCAGACTGTCATAAGAACATAAGTGTAGCCGTATTGGGTCAGACCAATGGTCCATCAAGCCCAGTATCCTGTTTTCCAAACAGTGGCTAAGCCAGGTCACAAGTACTTGACAGAAACCCAAATCGTGGCAACACTACATACTACAAATCCCAGGGCAAGCAGTTGCTTCCCATGTCCTTCTCAATAGCAGACTATGGACTTTTCCTCCAGGAATTTGTCCAAACCTTTTTTAAACCCAGCTACGCTAACCGCTGTTACCACCTCCTCCGGCAAAGAGTTCCAGAGCTTAACTATTCGTTGAGTGAAAAAATATTTACTCCTATTTGTTTTAAAAGTATTTCCATATAACTTCCTCGAGGGTCCCCTAGCCTTTGTACTTTTGGAACGAGTAATAAATTGATTTACTTCTACTCGTTCTACATCACTCAGGATTTTGTAGACTTCAATCATATCTCCCCTCATCCATCTTTTTTCCAAGCAGAAGAGCCCTAACTTCTTTAGCCTTTCTGCAAACGAAAGGAGTTCCATCTCCTTTATCATTTTGGTGGCTCTTCTTTGAACCTTTTCTAATTCTGCTATATCTTTTTTTAGATACAGCGACAAAAACTGAACGCAATACTCAAAGTGCGGCAGCACCATGGAGCGATACAAAGCCATTATAGTATTTTCGATCTTACTCACTATCCCTTTCCTAATAGGGATGGTGAAAAAGATCTAACCTAGCTGGCAGTTAGAGGGGATATTCAGCAGCTGAATATCCAGGAATGGCCAGCTCAGTAGAGTTTAACCAGGCAGGATCCTCCCCTGCCCAATGAAACCTTTTTGAATATCGATCTCACTGATTTTGGTTGGTGCTCTGTGCATGTTACCCACAATGTTTTCTCATAGATCCACAGGTTTGAGGTTTGCAGCTGTCACTCCATGCAGATGACTTCAGTACTTTCTTATGGATCCAATGGTTTTGGAGTTTTAACTGCCTCTATGTGGCGTAGCAAGGGCGGGACGGTGGGGGCGGTCCGCCCCGGGTGTCAGTGGGTGGGGGGGGGGGTGCTCCGTCGAGAGCCGACAGCTCTTGTCTCCTGCCACCACCCTGCCTTTTTTTTTTAAATCCATGCAGCGACGCAGGCAGTGCTTCGCGTCTGCCCTGCGTGTGCTGTGAAAGGAGAAGATCGCCTTGCTGGCGTCGGGCCTTCTCTCGCTGTGTCCCACCCTCTTCTGAGGTAACTTCCTATTTCCTCGAGGGCGGGACACAGCGAGGGAAGGCCCGATGCTAGCAAGGCGATCTTCTCCTTTCACAGCACACGCAGGGCAGACGTGAGATGCTGCCTGCGTTGCTGCATGGTTTTTTTAAAAAAAGGCAGGGTGGTGGCATGAGAAGAGGGCTGTATCGGCTCTCGATGGAGGGGGGACTGGACTGGTTCGGGGGCTCAGATGGGAGAGGGGGAGCTCAGAGGGGAGAAGGGGATTGGGGAGGTTAGAAGGGGATTGGAGAGGGGAGAAGGGGATTGGGGAAGGGAGAAGGGGATTGGGGAGGGTGGGGGAGCTCAGAGGGATGCTCAGAGGGGCGAAGGGGATTGGGGAGGGAGAAGGGGATTGGGAAGCTCAGATGGGTGCTCAGAGGGGAGAAGGGGATTGGGGAGGGGAGAAGAGGATTGGGGAGGGGTGGGGGAGCTCAGAGGGGAGAAGGGGATTGGGGAGGGGTGGGGGAGCTCAGAGGGATGCTCAGAGGGAAGAAGGGGACTGGGGAGGGGAGTGCTCAGATGGGAGAAGGGGTCTGAAGCTGGAACTGGGGTCTGACAAGGGGGCAGGAGGGAAAATGGGTCCATGCCTGGGGCAGGTGGGAGAATGGGTCTGGGGCTGAAAAGGGAGGATGCAAGGCATGTGGTGGATGAAGGAAGGGGGCTAGTACTGGAACAGGGGGCTGAAAAGGGGCAGGGGCTGAAACTGTGGGGACCGGGGGCTTTAAAGGGGACAGGGAGAACTGGCTGGGGCTGAAGCTCGGGACTGGTGAGAGAAAAGGGCTGGGGTTGAAACTAAGGACTGAAAAGGGGACAGGGAGAAGTGGCTGGGGGCTGAAGCTCGGGACTGATGGGAGAAAAGGGCTGCGGACTGGTGGGATAGTGGGGCTGAAAAGAGGGACAGGTGGGAGATGTGGGCTGGGGCTGGAACTAGGGGCAGGTGGAATAAGGGGGCTGGAACTGGGGGCTGAAAAGAGGGGGCAGAGAAAGAGAGGGGACAGACCCTGGATGGAAGGGGGAGCATGAGGGAGGGCAGACCCTGGATGGATGGGAGAGGGAGGGCAGACGGATTGAAGGGGCAGAGAGAAAGGGCAGATGGTGGGTGGAAGGGGGAGAGAGAAAGAGGGCAGACTGGGGCAAATGGTGGATGGAAGGGGCAGAGATAGAGGGCAGATGTGGATGGAAGGAAGAGAGAGGGCAGATGTTGATGGAAGAAGGTGAGAGAGATGGCAGACTGGGGCAGATGGTGGATAGAAGGGGCAGAAATAGAGGGCAGATGTGGATGGAAGGAGCAGAGAGAGAGGGCAGACAGTGGATGGAAGGGACATTAGAGAGGGCAGACACAGGATGGCAGAGAGAGAGCGAAGACAGATGCTGGATGGAAAGAAGACTGTGAAAAGAAGATGAGGAAAGCAGAAACCAGAGACAACAAACTGTAAATAAAATATATATTTTTATTTTTTGCTTTAGGATATAGTATTGTAGCTACAGTGGGGGAAATAAGTATTTGATCCCTTGCTGATTTTGTAAGTTTGCCCACTGACAAAGACATGAGCAGCCCATAATTGAAGGGTAGGTTATTGGTAACAGTGAGAGATAGCACATCACAAATTAAATCCGGAAAATCACATTGTGGAAAGTATATGAGTTTATTTGCATTCTGCAGAGGGAAATAAGTATTTAATCCCTCTGGCAAACAAGACCTAATACTTGGTGGCAAAACCCTTGTTGGCAAGCACAGCGGTCAGACGTCTTCTGTAGTTGATGATGAGGTTTGCACACATGTCAGGAGGAATTTTGGTCCACTCCTCTTTGCAGATCATCTCTAAATCATTAAGAGTTCTGGGCTGTCGCTTGGCAACTCGCAGCTTCAGCTCCCTCCATAAGTTTTCAATGGGATTAAGGTCTGGTGACTGGCTAGGCCACTCCATGACCCTAATGTGCTTCTTCCTGAGCCACTCCTTTGTTGCCTTGGCTGTATGTTTTGGGTCATTGTCGTGCTGGAAGACCCAGCCACGACCCATTTTTAAGGCCCTGGCGGAGGGAAGGAGGTTGTCACTCAGAATTGTACGGTACATGGCCCCATCCATTCTCCCATTGATGCGGTGAAGTAGTCCTGTGCCCTTAGCAGAGAAACACCCCCAAAACATAACATTTCCACCTCCATGCTTGACAGTGGGGACGGTGTTCTTTGGGTCATAGGCAGCATTTCTCTTCCTCCAAACACGGCGAGTTGAGTTCATGCCAAAGAGCTCAATTTTTGTCTCATCTGACCACAGCACCTTCTCCCAATCACTCTCGGCATCATCCAGGTGTTCACTGGCAAACTTCAGACGGGCCGTCACATGTGCCTTCCGGAGCAGGGGGACCTTGCGGGCACTGCAGGATTGCAATCCGTTATGTCATAATGTGTTACCAATGGTTTTCGTGGTGACAGTGGTCCCAGCTGCCTTGAGATCATTGACAAGTTCCCCCCTTGTAGTTGTAGGCTGATTTCTAACCTTCCTCATGATCAAGGATACCCCACGAGGTGAGATTTTGCGTGGAGCCCCAGATCTTTGTCGATTGACAGTCATTTTGTACTTCTTCCATTTTCTTACTATGGCACCAACAGTTGTCTCCTTCTCGCCCAGCGTCTTACTGATGGTTTAGTAGCCCATTCCAGCCTTGTGCAGGTGTATGATCTTGTCCCTGACATCCTTAGACAGCTCCTTGCTCTTGGCCATTTTGTAGAGGTTAGAGTCTGACTGATTCACTGAGTCTGTGGACAGGTGTCTTTCATACAGGTGACCATTGCCGACAGCTGTCTGTCATGCAGGTAACGAGTTGATTTGGAGCATCTACCTGGTCTGTAGGGGCCAGATCTCTTACTGGTTGGTGGGGGATCAAATACTTATTTCCCTCTGCAGAATGCAAATAAATTCATATACTTTCCACAATGTGATTTTCCGGATTTAATTTGTGATGTGCTATCTCTCACTGTTACCAATAACCTACCCTTCAATTATGGGCTGCTCATGTCTTTGTCAGTGGGCAAACTTACAAAATCAGCAAGGGATCAAATACTTATTTCCCCCACTGTATGTTTATAAATAGAACATGTAAATAAGGTAATCTTTTTATTGGACTAATTTTAATACATTTTGACTTAACTTTCAGAGAACAAAACCCCCTTCCTCAGGTCAGGGTAGGATACTGTAAAAGTACTATACTGTATTGACCTGAGGAAGGAGATTTTGGCCTCTGGAAGCTAAATGTATTAGTCCAATAAAATGGTATTATTTTATTTTCTGTATTTGTTTTATTTCTATTTGTTAATTTGTAAAGTGGTGATTGGTATTTTTTAGTTTTTTCAAATTTACATCTGCTGTCTTTATATTTTGCACAGTACTAGGGGACATTTTCTGTTTCTGTGGTGTTGCATTGTATGCAGAGTCTGACATCGGGGGTTCAGTTTAATTTTTGTCTAAATAGAAAGTTTATGATTACTTATTCTATAGTGGATTAGGGTGTACCTGTGTTTGTGAAAAAGACATGGCTTTCAGTTGGCATTGACTGTGCAGGATCGACGATCTGTACTAATCTGTCTGTTTTCGTTTTACAATAGGTGAATTGATGTTCTAGTGCTCACTTAGTGTTTAAGATGCTTTCCTTTTCCTTGTGTGACTCGTAGAAATGACTGCTTATGGTATGGTAGAATTGCTATATAGGTCCTGAGTGTTTTGTATTCTCGGTATGCCTAGTACTGGATTTTGGGGGGGGGGGGGGGGGGCGGTGTTAAAAAATGACCGGCCCTGGGTGTCAACTACCCTAGCTAAGCCACTGTTATCAAAGTGGAAAACTTTTACTGTTAGCCCCGGTTATTAGTAACTAGGTCTCATTACATAAAATGGGACTTATGCTAAAATAGCACAAATTAGTAATAAAATAACATGTCTTAATGGTAGCCCACATTGATAACTGCACTACTCTGTGCAAATTAACCTCCCCTCCACCCACCTGTGCTGTCCTGCTCTTTTGGGTTGTAACAGGGTTGTAATTGCTGCTCTATGCAGGTTACACTAATGTGTCATTTCCATGTGGGAAAGAGGAACCCAAACTAAAGTGACGTGATGCAAGATTCCACATTAGGAGTCACCTCCTAGGAAGAGGATCTAGGTGTCTTCGTTGATGATACGTTCAAACCCTCTGCTCAATGTGCAGCTGCAGCCAAGAAAGCAAATAGAATGTTAGGAGTTATTAGGAAAGGAATGGAAAACAAAACTGAGAATGTTATAATGCCTTTGTATCGCTCCGTGTTGTGACTACACCTCGAATACTGTGTGCAGTTCTGGTTGTTGCATCTCAAAAAAGATATTGTGGAATTAGAAAAGGTTCAGAGAAGGGTAACGAATATGATAACGGGGTTCGGATGACTTCCCTAGGAGGAAGGGTTAAAGCGGCTAGGGCTGTTCAGCTTGGAGAAAGGACAGCTGAGGTGTGATATGATAGAGGTTTATAAAATACTGAGTGGAGTGGAACAGGTAGATGTGAATCGCTTGTATACTCTTTCCAAAAATACTAGGACTGGGGGGCACACAAAGAAGCTACTGAGTAGTAAATTTAAAACAAACCGGAGAAAATATTTCTTCACTCAGCATGTAATTAAAATCTGGAATTCATTGCCAGAAAATGTGGTAAAATAAGTTAGCTTAGCAGGGTTTAAAAAAGGTTTGGATCGCTTCCTAAAAGAAAAGTCCATAAGCCATTATTAAAATGGACTTGGGAAAATGCATTGCTTATTCCTGGGATAAGCAGCATAAAATATATTGTACTGTTTGGGGATTTTGCCAGGTACCTATGTCCTGGATTGGCCACTGTTTTAGATTGTAAGCTCCTTGAGCAGGGACTGTCCTTCCATGTTAAATTGTACAGCGCTGTGTAACCCTAGTAGCACTTTAGAAATGTTAAGCAGTAGTAGTAGTAGTAGGAAAAAGGATATTGGGCTTGAAGGACCTTTGGTCTGTCCCAGTATGGCAACACTTATGTACTTATGAGTTAGAAAATAAGGTGACTAATTTAAAGAAAGTTGCACATGAGGTCAGAGATATGGTTAAATATGATCTCAGCTAGGGTAGGAATGGATAAACATGTCCTGCTGCAGTATGTGCAGCCCCACTAGGGTGTGAGGGAGTTTATAGGACACAACCACTTCCCCTTAAGGATACTCCCTCACAGAACCATCTTAAGATCCATAGTCCCACCCAAGAGAAAAGTGACATGGGACAGGTGGAGAAAGAAGAGCAGGAACTAGGAAGTATAAAAGCTAGGGGCACAGCCAGGTTAAGGAGGCCCAGAGGGAAGCAGTGACACCCACCTGCATTTCCCTACACCTCCTACATGTGAACTACAATTGTGACAGTCAGGTAGGCTCAGTTCTACTGGGGACCTTAAAGAAGTATATACTTGTCCAGCCAGGGGTCGGCTGGTTAATGGTGTTAACTTGAGAACAGTGTGTGCCTTGGCCTGCAGGAGCAGTACCATGGGAGGGTTTTTGCTTATACTTGACTAGTTTGTGTTATTCCACCCCCCCATACCTAGCACCGTTAATAAAGTTTTATTACTTTGCTGACCTTTACCACTGTGTGGCTCCAGTTTGTCCTGTTGCCAGGGCCACCCTGGTTCATATTACCACATGGGGTTATCAGTAAAATAACTCTTCTATGCCTCTAAGTGCCTCTATCATATACATCCATCTCCTCTCTTCTGGGGTATAAATATTTAGATCCCTGAGCCTCCTTTCATATGACTTCTGACAGTGACGATCGCACCCCCTCCCCCGGTTGTAGCATGACACCCCCCCCCCCCCCCGGTGCATCAACAAACCCCCCCAGCGTATCACCCAAGCCCCCCCCCCCCCCCCCCACCGGATACATTCTTACCTGCTGGGCTGGTTCCCTGCTCCCTCTGCTCTGGAACAGGAAGTAACCTGCGGAGCTGACAGCCATGCAGCTGCTTTCTGCACCCCTCCAGCGGCGTGCACCTGGGGCGGGCCGCCCCCACCGCCCTGGCCTCAGTATGCCACTGACTTCTTATGCAAACCCCACACCTGCATTTCCTTCTCTGTAATTGTTAAGTTCAATTTAGTTGTTTCTTCTAGATTTCATGCATTATTATGCTCAGAATCACATTTGAAGGCCTGTTTTACATTTGATTTGAGACGCTCAGGTAAGGACATGCTCAGTTTTGATGGTATTTTACAAAAGGCTCTGCTGAATATGGAGCCTTTTAGAATATATATAAGAATATTCAGGAGTGCATATGTTTTTGCTGGCACATACAGACTGAGCAGCCATTTTACAAAAATGCATGTGGAAAAAGTGAGCAGCATGAATGCAGCAGTGTCCACGTGGAAGTGTTAATTTTACAACTTGCATGTGTAAATAATACCATTTTCACATGTAGCTAGCCTATTTTACAAACCTATACTTATAACTGCCAAAAATTAAGTAGTGAGGCTGCAATTTATATATTTGCTTTCATTTTGAAGGCAGAAATAAACAATAGGAGATTAAGGATAATTACTTCCTTCATCCCTAGTGTAAAATCATTGATGAAACAAGCACTTAAAAAAAAATCTGTGCATACCTTTGAGCTGGTGCAAAACCCAATGGGTACATTTTAATCCATGTACTGTGGAACCCCATTGTAACATGATGATTAGGTTTAATAAAATATCATCTCCTTAAATGTGGGGTCGCTTTATAGTGGAGTTAACAGAACATGAACACAATTGAACCAAAAATTGATCCACTGCAAAAGATTTATTTGCTACAAACCAAGACAGCATTCACTGATGCCAAGCTCTCTGGCTAGTTGAATTTGTTGCTTACCAAGCTTTTGTTGATTGAGTACAGATAACTTTTCTTGAGAAGAGAAAGACTTTCACTTATGAGTGGCCTTCAGCCGCAGAGACAGAGCTCACCTAAAGTTGTTTTTACACCGGGGGTGGGCCAGACCCACCCTGGTGCAGCTAGACATTGACTGGACTGTTTTTTTATGTAGATACTAGTAAAAGAGACCTGTTTCTGTGTGAAATGAAATGGGCGCTAGCAAGGGCTCCCTCCCCCTCCAACCCCCCTCACCCCCCCCCCAAGAGTTCCCTGCACCCCTGTCTTTGGAGTTCCACACCCCCATTCGTCCTTCGAGTTCGAGCCCCCTTCTCCTTGGAGTTCCATGCCCCCTACCTCCCTCCCTCCCTGTCCTCCGTGTTCCAGGCCCCCCTCCCCTTCAAGTTTCAGGAACCCCTCCCCTTACAGTTGCTGGACCCCACCTCCCGTTCGACTTCCAGGACCGCCTCTCCCCTTCTAGGCCCCGCCCCTCCCCCCTCTCTTGTCCCAAGACCCCCTCCCCCCTCTCTCGTCCCAGGACCGCCTCCCCCCCTCTGTCATCTGACGACCCCCCCGGCAACAGTGAAGTCGAGCACGCACGTATGCCGCTTCAGACTGCCTTCACTCTCGCTTCTGTTTCAGCTGTGCCTCTGGTCTCACCCTTTCGCAAACAGGAAATGAGGGCGGAACCACAGGTACAGCTGAAACAGAACCGAAAGCGAAGGCAGTCTGAAGCGGAGTCCATGCGTGCTGGACTTCATTGTTGACGGCGGAACAAGAGGTAAAAAGTTTTAAACAACAGCCGGAACTTACGAAGGGCTGGGGCACCCGCACACGTCCTGCTTGCACTCGGAGGCCACAGAGAGAGAGGGAGGGAGGCGCTGGGCGGTAGAAATCAGAGGAGAGGGGGAGCGTGGAACTTGGATGGGATTGGGGCCTTTGGACGGGAGTGGGCCCGTGGAACTTGGACGGACGGGAGTGGAAGGAGGGAGGGAGGGAGGTAGGGGGTCATGGAACTTGGGGGGGGGGGGGCGATTCTTTACTCACCTCTGGTGGCTGGTGCTGGGATCCCTTCTCTCTCACTTCCCATTGGTCCGCCCTGTGACGTCATCCACAGGGTGGACCAATGGGAACTATGTTACGAACCTAGGCATCCAGATGGAGGTGCAAATTATTATATAGGATGGTGGTAGGTTGGTAGACATTGGCTGGAGTGTTTTTCATGCAGGCACAGGAGTCGACCCCCCCCCCCCCCCCCCGGTATAGCTAGACATTGCCAACAGAGGAGGTGGATATAAATAAAATGGAGCCAAGAAACAATCATGTTATATGCGGATTTGTGTTATTGTGAGTCATGTTATATTGGATTCCACTGTGTATGTATTCCCATTGTAAAAAAATTTTAAAAGTGTACATTTGTGGCCCGCCCAAGCCACACCTCTACCGGGAACTGACTGATATTCAATGCCAGTGTCCGGTTAGATTGACAGCTAAAGTTAAGAAAGCCTTTTTGCTGTCCTAACTTTAGTCACTTACTTAACCTGTTAGCAGTGTGAATATCACCTCTAACCAGTTAAGTACCGGTTCCATCCATGGACAGCTCTGGCACTAACTGAACAGTGCAGGGTATGTTAGAGCTGATGTTAGCAGGTCTGTCCTGGTAAGTGCTGCTGAATAGTTTATAGTTTATTAAATGTAATATACCACTCTACATTATTACATTATCAAAGCAGTTTACAATACACTTATTATTTAAAAAGAGGAGAAAAAGGAACTACAATAAAATAGGAAAGTCCATGCAACTCAGACCATTCATCCTAAAAAGATACCACTATAATAAAAACAGTCAACGCCCCCTAAACAGGCAGCCGGAAATGCCACCTTAAAATAAGCGAGCTTTTAAAAGATGCTTGAAATGAAGCATACAGCACTCTCACAGCAAGGTTACAGGAATCTTATTCCAAAGATCCTGCGCAACCACATAGAAGTGGAGGAGTGGCCTAGTAGTTAGGGTGGTAGACTTTGGTCCTGTGGAACTGAGTTCAATTCCCACTTCGGGTACAGGCAGCTCCTTGTGACTCTGGGCAAGTCACTTAACCCTCCATTGCCCCATGTAAGCTACATTGGGCCTGCCATGAGTAGGAAAGCACAAGGTACAAATGTAACCAAAAAAAGGCCCTCTTGCATGTAACAACCAGTCGATCCTCTTTAACGCCTAGTATTACAAAGCATAAAGCTTCTGAGGAATGCAAGTCTCTTCCTGCACATAAGATTTTACTATTGCTGCCAGGGGCAGTGGCACTCGCTATAATGGGGGTCTTTTACAAAGGCGTGCCAGCATTTTTAGGGCACGCTAACGATTAGCATGTGCTAAACGCTAGAGACACCCATAGGAATATATGGGTGTCTCTAGCATTTAGTGCATGCTTATTTTTAGCATGTGCTAAAAATGATTGTGCACCTTTGTAAAAGGACCCCAATACGCCTTATGCATCAAAACTGAGGGTTGAAGAGACATGTTTTTGAATTTTAAATGATGATTATATGTGTATGTTTTAAGTGATAGTTTTAATGATTATATATGTATTTTGCTACTCACCTAGTTAATAGGTGGACTATAAATGTTTAAATAAATAATTTAAATTGAATTCAGAAGTACACTTTGGATATAAAGTGGGGTTACACTTTATATTCATGGGCGCCTATCTCGGAGGATGGGTACACGAAGGGGCGGGACAGACCGTACTTTCAAAAAAAGATGGGCGTCCATCTTTTGTTTCGATAATACGGTTTGTGCCGGGCAAATGCATCGCATTTGGGCGGATTTGAGCTGGGCGGTATTGGTTCTCAGCGATAATGGAAACCGAAGGCGCCCAGCTCAAAAACGAACAAATCCAAGGCATTTGGTCATGGGAGGGGCCGGGATTGGTAGTGCACTGGTCCCTCTCACATGCCAGGACACCAACCGGGCACCCTAGGGGGCACTTGTAAAAAGTAAAACAAAAAATTAAAATAGCTCCCAAGTCCATAGCTCCCTTCCCTTGGGTGCTGAGCCCCCCAAATCCCCCCAAAACCCACTGCCCACAACTCTACACCATTACCATAGCCCTTATGGCTGAAAGGGGGCACCTACATGTGGGTACAGTGGGTTTTGGGGGCGGTTTGGAGCGCTTCCATTTAGCAGCACAAGTGTAACAGGTAGGGGGGGGTGGGCCTGGGTCCACCTGCCTGAAGTGCACTGCACCCACTAACAACTGCTCCAGGGACCTGCATACTGCTGTGATGGAGCTGGGTATGACATTTGAGGCTGGCATACAGGCTGGGAAAAACGTTTTTAAAGTTCTTTTTTTGGGGGTGGGAGGGGCTTAGTGACCACTGGGGGAGTCAGGGGAGGTCATCCCCGATTCCCTCCGGTAGTCATCTGGGCAGTTGGGGCACTTTTTGGGGACTTCTTCGTTAAAAAAAGGGTCCAAAAAAAGTGACCCAAATTCTCGCTTCTGGCGCCCTTTTTTTCCATTATTGGCCTAGCGCGCCCATCTCTTCTCGGCCGATAAACATGCCCCAGTCACGCCGTCACCACGCCTCCGACACGCCCCCATCAACTTTGTTTGTTCCTGCGACAGAGTGCAGTTGGAGGCGCCCAAAATCGGCTTTCGATTATACCGATTTGGGCGCCCATGAGAGAAAGACGCCCATCTCCCAATTTGGGTCAAAATATGGGCGTCTTTCTCTTTCGAAAATAAGCTGGCTAGTCTACCTAAAATACAAATTGCTGTATTTTGAATTTGCAATGTTTTAAGTTTTCTCAAATGATGGTGAGGTAAATGTATTAAAATAGCATCAGCATAATCTAACGAGTCATAAACAAAGCATACATCAAACACTGAAATCACCAAATATCAACGGATAGGCAGGAAGAAGTGATTTAACTGGACAGGAAGTTCTCCTACCTGATTAAATTGCTTTGAATAATGGGCAGTTGTTGTTTTTTTAAAGATTGTTAACCACATATATGCTTATAAAATGCCAAAGTATATTTTATGAACTCTGTTCTCCAGAAATGTGTATTTAAATTTTTTTTTTTTTTTTGGGGGGGGGGGGGGGGAGAGGGACTGAATGGGTGTTTAAAGTGAAAGTTCAGTTTTTAAAACAAATATATACCTGAAGTGAGTTTGGCTGTTTTAGAGACTTTACAAAATAATGGGTTTACCTTGTTCATAATACTGATTTGAGGACCATTCCTGTCTCAGTGATACATAAAAATAACCCACCAATGAAATCATTTGTAAGACTAGATTCTTCAGGGGAGAAGCTCACATAAAACCCTTTTTCTTAATGCAGAAAGGAGGGAAATTATCAACATGGGCTAAAATTAAGATGGGTTATTTTACTGTTAACCCCAATTATTAGTAACTAGGAGGGGCATTTTTGAAAGAAACATCCAAGTTGCAATAACGACGTCTTTGTAAAACATCCAAATCCGGGGGCGGGGAAAACCGTATTTTTGAAACAAGATGGACATCCATCTTTCGTTTTGAAAATACTGTCAGAGACGTCCAAATCCAAGGACGTCCTTAAATTTGGACGTCCCTTGATTAGGACATCCTTGGATTTGGACGTCTTTGACTTTCGGCGATTTTCGAAACCAAAGACGTCCAAGTCAAAAACGTCCAAATGCAAGCCATTTGGATGTGGGAGGAGCCAGCATTTGTAGTGCACTGGTCCCCCTGACATGCCAGGACACCAACTGGGCACCACACTTCAAAAAATGCTCCCAGGAACATAGCTCCCTTACCTTGTGTGCTGAGCCCCCCCAAAACCCACTACCCACAACTGTACAACACTACCATAGCCCTTACGGGTGAAGGGGGGCACCTATATGTGGGTACAGCGGGTTTGTGGTGGGTTTTGGAGAGCTCGCTGTTTCCTCCAAAAATGTAACCGGTAGGGGCGGTATGGGCCTGGGTCCGCCTGTCTGAAGTTCACTGCAGTACCCACTAAAATTGCTCCTGGGACCTTCATGCGCTGCCATGGACCTGAGTATGACTTCTGAGGCTGGCACGAAATATTTTTAAAGATGTTTTTTGAGGGTGGGAGGGGGTTAGTGACCACTGGGGGAGTAACAGGAGGTCATATGGTCATTTTGGGCACCTTTTTGTGCCTTATTCGTAAAAAAAACATCTATCCGGGTGAAAACATCCAAGTGTTCATCATGGGTGTCCTTGTTTTTTTTGATTATGGGTCAAAGACGTCCAAGTGTTAGGCACACTCAAGTTCCGCCTTAACTACGCCTCCGACATGCCCCCTTGAAATTTGGACATCCTTGCGACGGACTTCAGTTTGAGACGTCCAAATTCAGGTTTTGATTATACCGATTTGGAGGCCTCTGGGAGATGGACATCCATGTTCCGATTTATGTCGAAAGATGGACATCCTTCTCTTTCGAAAATGAGCCTGTAGGTCTCATTGACTAATATGTGACCTGTGCTAAAATTGCAAGAGCTAGTGATAAAATAACATTTAGCCCACATTGATAATTACATCCCTTAATTTTTATTGAACCTTCATATGCTTATTTGTGCTAATGAACTGCATATTAGAATACTTCCAGTGTAGGAAAATGAGCTAAAAATTAGCATATTGGTTTACTTCTCATTACCATTGAAACTACTTCAACCTTGGAATAAAGTAAATTTTAACTTCCCATTGATTTCAATGGGATCAGTCACCAAAGATGCAAGATCTCTAAGTTGGATCTTGCATCAATGAGACTTCACAGCTTAGTCAGGGCTGGTCCAAGGCAAGATGCCGCCTCAGGTGGCGCCAAGATGCCGGCCCCCCCGGGCCGAGATGGCAGTGATGATTCCCATATGCTGCCCTGCCTCCACCGGCACCTGACTCTTCCCTTTACTGCGGCTGCCTCTCTGATGTAACTTCATGTTTCGTCAGAGGCTCAGGCAGCCGCAGTAAAGGGAAGAGGAGGGTGCCGGCAGCAAGGCAGCATATGGGAATCGCTGCCAATGCCATCTCGGCCCAAGGGGGGGGGGGGAGGCATCTTGGCTCCACCTGAGGCGGTATCTTGCCTTGGACCGTCCATGACTAAGCCTGTGAAGTAACAGAGTTGACTACAGCTTTTTTGATGTACATAAATAAAATACTTTTGAAACGTGTGTGTGTGTGTTTGCCACATTTCTATGAGGTCCTGTAGTCAGCCGCAACCTGCTAGTTCCTAGTGATTGAAAATACAATATTAAAGCATCTCCTCTTACTGGCAGGAATGCAATTGGAGGTCTCTTGCACAGTTTAGAGGGAACATTACATAGAAGCAAAGTAGCACAGTACATGCCAGCAGATAAAGACCTACATGGTCCATCTTGTCTGCCCAACAGTCACATTCATTATCGATTCATGATTGAACCAACATCCAATAGTATTACTGTCAGCATTTTACTCACTAAATTCCACTTAAGATGTCTTCCTCTCCACCACTGAGATACACAGTACCCACGCTAATAGCATATGATATGAATGTGGTATAAAATGTGCATATTTGATCCTGATCCATCTTTGCCATATATGGGGCACAGACCTTAGAAGTCTGTGCAGCACTGGTCTTATTTCCCCACTGCTGCAGTTGTCATCTAAGCACCATTCACTCCTACCTATCATAAATTAACTGATAGTTGTTGATGTGTTGAATTTTGTTTCAATACCACCCTCCTTCTATTTAGGGATCCTTAGGGGTCATTTTACTAAGATGCGCTGAAAAATGGCTTGCGGCAGTGTAGGCACAGGTTTTGGGCATGCCAATCCATTTTTCAGCATGCCTGTAAAAAGGCCCTTTTTAAAATTTTTGCCAAAAATGGACGTGCGGCAAAATCAAAATTGCTGTGCGTCCATTTTGGGTCTGAGACCTTACCGCCAGCCAATGACCTAGCGGTAAAGTCTCACTTGGTAACCGGGCGGTAATGACCTACATGTGCCAAATGCCACTCGGCGTGTATAGCTGACGTGCACCAGAAAATAAAAAATATTTTTCAGGCACACGAAGCGGATGCATGCCAAAAATGAAATTACTGCAAAGGCCACACGGTAGCCGTGCGATAACTTCATTTTGGCAAGCATTGGGTGCATGTAGACGCTTACGCGGGTTAGTAAAAGGGCCCCTTTATGTCTATCCCATGCATTTTTGAATTCTGTCACTGTTTTTGTCTCCACCACCTCCATTGGGAGGGCATTCCAGGCATCACCACTGTCTCCTTGAAAAAGTAATTCCTGGCATTACTCCCCCCTGCAGGCTCAATTTATGCCCTCTAGTTCTATTGCTTCCCTGTCTCTAGAACAGAAATTGTCTGTGTTTGTGTATTAATACCTTTAAAGTATTTAAATGTCTGTATCATGTCTCCCCTTTCCCTTCTTTCTTCTAGGGTATATATATTCAGGTCCTCCAGTTGGTAAACATTGGTGAACAGTGGTATGGCCAGAATGTTAGCATGGGTGTATAAGGATTTATGACCTTGAGGCAAAGTGTCCCTGTCCTAGGGGACCCAGGGCAGAGTCTCCCTGTTTCAGGAGTCATTTGGGATTAGACAGTGCCTCCAATGTGATGGTTAGAGGTGAAATTTAACTTCTATTTCTAACCTTTGAAGTTAAAATTGAAGTAAAGCTAAATTCAAAGTTAATATTGATTCCATTTTAACACAGCTTTTACTTCATTTCCCATTTAGTACTAAAGATCTCATTACTTTATTAAATTTGTAAAGTAAAATATTCTCACTAAAGCAAAAAAAAAATCTGAACTAAAACTTTTACTGCATTAGCCCTGGTAGAGCTCAATTTTCCAATTATAATTATCTTTTTTTATACAGTTATATGGTAGGAGGAAACAGATGGGAGACAAGGGCACTCAATATATACAATGGAAGAGAAAGTGACCCATTACAGTAGCTGCTTATAAATCTCTGTGTCTTAGGTTAACTGCTTCTGGGGCACCGTTTGTGGTGCTAAATAGACACTTACATGAATGGAGTTGTAAAAAGAAGATGTGATTATGCAACCAGGGCCTCTCAAAATGTGGGCTAGGATCCACTAATAAGTACTAGAGAAAATGCAGGTAGACTATGAGAAATCCCACTGTGGTCATTTCATAGGCCAAATCTTAAGTAGAGGAGTGTGGTAGCCGTGTTAGTCCACTCTTAAGGTTATCAATAGAAATCAAACAAAATAAAACATGGAAAAGAAAATAAGATGATACCTTTTTTATTGGACATAACTTAATACATTTCATGATTAGCTTTCGAAGGTTGCCCTTCTTCGTCAGATCGGAAATAAGCAAATGTGCTAGCTGGCAGTGTATATAAGTGAAAACATTCAAGCATTACTATGACAGTCTGACAGGGTGGGAGGATGGGGGTGGGTAGGAGGTATGCATGGGGACATCAAAGCATATCATTGATATTCTAACAGGATGGGTGTGGATAGGTGAGGGGTGGGGTGATCAACAGAGACATACAGCTTTATGGTTTATAATGGGCTAGGAACCCCAGATCCTTGTTAAGTCCTTTCTGTTGGGTGTTAAAATATTCAATCATTCTGACTTCAAAGGTCTTACGTTCTTGTGTGGTTTTAAAGTTACCTTTCAGGATTCTCACTGTGAAGTCACTGGTACAGTGTCCTGGTCCTGTAAAATGTTGGTCACCTATCCACACCCATCCTGTTAGAATATCAATGATATGCTTTGATGTCCCCATGCATACCTCCGACCCACCCCCATCCTCCCACCCTGTCAGACTGTCATAGTAATGCTTGAATGTTTTCACTTATATACACTGTCAGCTAGCACATTTGCTTATTTCCGATTTGACGAAGAAGGGCAACCATTAAAAGCTAATCAAGAAATGTATTAAGTTATGTCCAATAAAAAAGGTATCATCTTATTTTCTTTTCCATGTTTTATTTTGTTTGATTTCTATTGATAGGCCAAATCAAAAGACCAAGAAGAATAAAATCATAGTGTGCAGGTCAATATTCAGCCATCATGGTCAGGGTTTTTTTTAAATACTGGCTTTGGCTGTCAAAAAATATCCAGAAATTCAGGGTGGTGTCTGGAACTGAATATCCAGATAGTGGCAATATTCAGTCGCTATCCTGATACATTATCTGGATAACTTAGGACAACTACCTGACCTAAGTTATCCTGCTAGCAGACTGAATATTTCCACTGTCCGGATAAGTTCTGGGATCACCCTTGTTCTGCAATACAAAAAGGATCTCTGTGAACAAACCCAAAAACTAAACTGAAAATTAACAACAAAAGTTAAAACAGTGGGAGCAAAAGCCTCAGACCCCAGGCTGGAACTTTTATCTGTGTAGTGTTCTCACAACCCTTGATAGGGAATCCTCACAGATGTGGAAGGGCATTTTCAATATTTATTGCATTTATTTATTTATTGCATTTGTATCCCACATTATCCCACCTCTTTGCAGGCTCAATGTGGCTTATAATTCGTCGTGGATATTGGAAATAGAAAAGAATATACATTTGGTTTATGGAGGGTTAGGGTTACATATGACGTCTAAGTCCAACTTTGGATGTTTTGCTCAAAACGTCTATCTTTTTTTGTTCAAAAATGGCTATTTTCTAGATATTTTGTGCTCCAAACATTTATCTCTTTGGTTCATTAAAAAAAAAAAAAAAAAAAAAGGTCCAAGTGATAAATACAAAAAAATAAAAGCCATTGGGATGTAGGAGGAGCCAGCATTCTTAGTAGACTGGCCACACATCATCCCAGGAGAGCAGTGGGGCACTCTAGAACAATGCAGTGGAATTCACATAAAAGGTCATAGGTACACATCACACCGTTGCTCCCTTATATTGTCTGCTGAGCCCTCCAAAACCCACCTAAAACCCACTGCCCCCAACTGTACACCACTACAGTAGCCCAGATGGGTGAAGGGGGCACCTATATATGGATACAGTAGATTTCTGGTGAGTTTGGGAGGGCTCACAGTTTCCACCACAAGTGTAACAGGTAGGGGGAGGTATGAGCCTGGGTCTACAGTGCACTACTCCAGGGACCTGCATGCTGCTCTGATAGACCTAGCTATAAACATCTGAAGCTGTCATAGGGGCTGGGAAGTAATATATTTGGGGGTGGAAGGGGATCAGTGACCACTGGGGAAGTAAGGGAGTCATCCCTGATTCCCTCCAGTGGTCTATTACTCATGTCTGTACACCACCTTGAGTGAATTCCTTTAAAAAGGCGGTAAATAAATCCTAATAAATAAATAAATAAATAATATAATCAGGTCATAGGGCACTTTTTTGTGCTTTAATTGTTCTAAAAACAGGTCTAGACCAAAACTTTGAAGTTTCAGCCCTAGACATTTTTGTTTTGTTCCATTATGGCTGTAAAATGTCCAAGTGTTAGGAACACCCTAATCCCATCCCTGAAACACCCCTGACATGCACCTTGTAATTTGGATGAACTGCAGATGAATTGCATAGATAAACGTCTGCAAAACAGGTTTTGAAAATACTGATTTGGATGTTTTTGTGAGTAAAACATCCAAATGCTGCGTTGTACCACATTTTAGACGTTTGTCTCTTTAAAAAATGAGCCCCATAAACACCTCTACTGAGAAAACCTCGTTGATTTTTAAATTCAATTTTTTTTTCATGTCCAAACTTTAGAGTATTGCTTTTAACAACCTTGTTGATTTTTAATTCAAAAATTTTGTAAGTGCCCATAATTTTAGAGTATTGCTTTTAACTTTTGTAGACTTTTTTTGTTAATGTGAGAGAACAGAATAAATCAAACATTCTGGGTGAGCAGCAACAAGTGAGCTATATGTCGGCCACTCAGTTTGGTTCCCTATTCCCTGAAACAGCCTATGGGGTCTTTTACTAAGATGTGCTGAAAAATGGCCTGCAGTAGTGTAGGCACGGGTTTGGGGCACGTGCAGAATCATTTTTCAGCGCACCTGTAAAAAAGGTCTTTTTAAACTTTTTGCAGAAAAAGGACGTGTGGCAAAATGAAAATTGCCACATGTCCGTGTTGGGTCTGAGACCTTACCACCAGCCACTGACCTAGCAGTAAAGTCTCACATGGTAACTGGGCGGTAATGACATATGCACACCAAATGCTACTTGGCGCAAGTCCGATACATGTGGCAGAAATTAAAAATTTTCAGCCGCTGATATCGGATGAGCGCCAAAAATGAAATTACCACAAGAGCCACATGGTAGCCATATGGTAACTCCATTTTGGTGCACGTTGGGGGCGTATAGACGCTTATGCGGCTTAGTAGAAGGGCCCCTATGTTAGGCAAAATGATAACCAGCGTCAGTGGGACCTGATAGTTTTAACTTTTGATTTATTTATTTAGTTGGTGTAACTCCTTGTGCCCAAAGTTGAGTGTGAATCCCAGCACTACCCACTATTCTATAAAGGATGCTGATCCCAGAATGCTCGTTACAGAATACCGTTCAGAACCATTTTTTTGTGCCGATTTTGAGCACCATTTATAGATTTTTCCCCTATGTGGATAGCCCTCTGAATATCCTGGTCAGCAGCATTGATCCGGATGGTAGGTGCTGTTATCTGGAACAGTGCTTTTGAATATTGACTCTTTGGCAATGATATTTTATAGAAACATTATCATATTTAAATCTAACATGCATTAAAATCCACTTTTGATTAGGATTTTGAAGTGATTTTATTTTTCTGGTGTGAATTTCTGAGCAGCTCCTGAATTGCAGAGTTTTGGAACCCTTATTCCCAAGGTCATATACAGAACCGCTCTCTCCCTATCAAACTCTAAAATAATAACTGAGTGGTTTGCTTAGGAAAAACAGTAGATCTGAAAACTAGCAAACTTTTCTCACCAAGTTTGAGGGTGCTGGGGATGAGCTGGGAGCCTTGGGCCATTTGTAAATAGGTTGGAGCTGGTCCCACTCTTCCTTCGGTGCCTCAAGCAGCCAAACATATCCAGAGTATTTAAACAGCGTTGTAAATGTAGCAAAATACTTTGGAAGTGTACCGTGTGTTCTGTGAAGCAACTAGTTGCAGATTAATGAAGCAGTGACAATTTCAATCTGCTTAAAGACTGCGGTTGGCACTGCCCAGGACTGAGCGTGGGGAGCTCGCCAGGCTTCGCTTTATATTGTCTGTTTTTCTGAAGAGGAGACAAAGATGGATAGAGAGACATTGTAAAGCAAGAGGCGTATTTCAAACAGGCTAATAAAGAATGCTGTCACCTTAAAACAAGAACCATAGTGCTTTGATGACTTTGTATTCATCTCAACATTTCAAATCAGTGACTCGAGTCCTTTTGGTTAAGTTAACCAAATGTAGTGTCCACTCTTTTAAGTGCGTAGGTACAATCCCACTACACAAAGGCAGGATGTAATGCAAATAAGAAAAAGTGAGCTTGTGTGTGTTCATATCTGCATTATAGGGCATTGTGTACTGCAATGCACTTTAAAGGTGCAGAAAACCTGAGGTAAAATACATCAGCTTCTGTTGCCTATACTGGCACGCTTCAGTGAGTGCTATCGAGAAATTAATGAAGCATGCAGGCGCAGGCGCACTCCCCTCCCCCCCCCTCCCCCAAGCATGGGGTTAAGGAAATCTGACAAGACAATATTTATTGGACAGCTGGGTTGCATATAGAACAAAACCTCTATATATTTGTGACACATTTTATTTATTATTTCATTTGATTAAACATTAAATCCCAGAGCAAATTATAACTTATAAATGAGAATGTTTAATGGTTGTGTTACATAAAGTGAGATTTTTTTTCTTTTTTTGTCAAAAGGCATGTGATAAATTCAAAGGTATGATAGGAAGGGCACATTTTGCTCATCTAAGAGGGTGACTTTACTTCAGCCTGCCATGTTATAGCAATTCACAGCTTTTATAACTTGTGCTCTCCAATGGGTGTGCCTGATTGTGGTGCCAATGGCACAGCTAAACCTTAACATAGGCAATCGAGACCCCTCGGGCCTAGGGTATTTGTTACATTGTATAATAATAACTCGAGACACATGGTAATTTCTTAACATGGCACAACTTGGCCGCAGCTTTATTTTAAATCCAAACAACTTTATAAACATAAACCCCCAGGTATACCCAAGCCAATCAGTTCGCGGCTTAGTAGCCAACCCAGTCCGCCATCACAGCAAGACTGACCAATCGTAAACAGAGCTCCCCGCCGTGCAGCAAGGGATCTCAACCGTAAGCGCAGCTATCCCAGCTGTCTAGCTTACACCATCAGGTTGGGTACCCCGCCAAAGCTGCGACAAATATATACAGTACAAATTCATTTTCACTTAGGGAGGGGGGGTGCTGGGTGCTGGCTGGTGCTCGGACGCCGAAGAGGCCGTCCGAGCTCAGCCCAGGGGTTTTAAATCCCCCTTTGTCCCAGCCCCTCTCAGCGGGGAGCACCTGCAAGGCGGGGTCCTGACCTCCCCCCTCGCTCGCTCCCCGCTGCTTCGGGCATGCAGGCCCATCGGTGCACGACACCATGTTAATTTCGGCTCTGTGCACCGGGGGGCACTGCGCCTTGCTTTTTTAAAAGGTTTATTCTGTTGACCTTTTAAAATTTTACTTGGAAAAATATTGTGTATCTTCTGTATTTTTCGCAGGCTAATTTTTGTTCTTAATTCTTTCCCCTTGGTTGCAATCCTGAGCCCCTTTGCTTGGTTCACCAGTTTTGCTCATGGCTACTTTTCTCTGGTGCCAGAAGCAGTTTGAGCTCTTCCAGTCATGGTGTGAAGAAGCGGGTAGAGAAAAGGCCTATACTCTCTGAGCAGGGACATTGACAGGTTAGAGTCTCATGCCAAAGAGGAGCATTTTAAACTGGGGACCCCCGACTGCTGCAGCCCAGAGGCTTTGAAGGCACAGCTAAAGGACTCCACTGTGGGCTGGAGAGAACCATTTAGTCACTGTTTCATTAGGGCTTTATCTGAACCTTGCAACATGTGGTAATTTCTAGGGCACGCTGAAAAGGGGGGATTATGTAGGAGGGACACAAGGAAATTAACTAACGGTTAATTTAACTCGTTTTCTGGTAGAATTTTCGATACATTCCTAATTGACTGAGGAGGCAGGTGAAGTCTCAGTCCCATGCAGGCTCATTCACGGTGGGAATAAATGGCTCTTTTTCAACTCACACTGCTCACAATATATCATCAAGGAAAAGACATGCAATGAATATGTTGATTTTTTTTTATTAATGGAATTATGCCCTGCCTTGCAGGTGTGAGCGTGCAAAAACTATACAGCAACGAAATAAGATTAACAATGAAATGAGATTTTTATTAGCTTTCTATGTTAGGTAGACCGAGATTTAAACTGTCAAAACAAGAAAAGATATTTTGAACGCAGCAGTGCCAATCAACTGAGAAGAGGCTTCTTTATCCAAATAATAATTAGCAGCAATTCCCATAGCTATCTACATCGCAGAGTGTAAACCATTTATATCATACCTAGAAAGTATGATTAGTGTATAATGGTTCTTCTCATTTAAATCGAAGCTTTGCCATTAATCTGCTCTATTACCTTGAGACTATGAAGCATTTTGCAGGTCTCTGATTTATTAAAATGATAACTAATTAGTCAGCTTGTATTTATCCCAAAATGTATACAGCAAACACAAGGCACAGTATTTTGTCTGAGGAAAACCAAGTTACCAATGCCAAACCAAACAGGCTGAGTTTTGTAGTAATAATAATATTAATAATACAAACATACATAGCACCGAGCCACATCTGAATGTCCTTAAACCTGGAGGAGTTGCTGAGCGGAGAGCAAAGTATCATTTTTAGGCAAGCACATTGTGTTTAATGGATGGGAGACAGGCCACAGAGCCTCACAGGGGCGGCTACCTGAGCTTGGCAGATGAAGAGGTGATCTATGCAAATGAGTCAGTATTAGCAGAGAAATAAATACTCCAAATCTTCAAATGGTCCTTTGTAACCTGCTATAGAAAATCTGGGTATTCTGCATGACAAAGAACAATTAAGCTTTCTATTCAGGAGTTCTGCAGCTGGTAGCCCATTGGGAAAGTGGGAGGAAACGAGAATATATTAATTGTGAGCAAAAGTTTTTTTTTTTTTGGTCCTCTTCTTGGAGGGGGAGGGAGGTCTGCTCTTTGGAACTCTGCCACCTGAGCAGTATCGCTTCTTTTCCCACATTAAAAGCCACACTTGTCATAGATCAAGAGCTTTTTGAATCTATACGACCCCATAGATAAGGAAAGCGGGGGGTGGGAAGGGCCTCTTCAGTGTTGCTGAAGAGGTGATGAGGTTGGATATGGGTGGACGCGTGTCCCATCAATTCCTCCTCTGCATATTTCAAATCTGTGGCAGGATCCCAGGTCAGCACACAGCACGCCTATAGCTTCTTTGTAATTGTCTGGAAAGAAACTGCTCTGGAGAAATGAAATAACTTTTTAATACAGTCATCCCCCTTAAATAAAAAAACATATATATATATAGTTTTTAATTTTTTTTGTTATTAATATAAGTGATCCAAATGTGTACTGGTTACCAGAGAAAGATATGAGAAAGAGGTGGAATCCTGCTAACTTCTGACCAGTCTGTTTACGATGTTAAGGGGGGAAATTATCAATTTGGGCTATTCTAAAGATGTATTATTTTACTGTTAACCCAGGGTATTAGTAACAAGGTCTCTTTGCATAAAATGGAACTTAGGTTAAACTAGAATGAATTGTGGTAAAATTATACAGTAGTCCATGTTGATAACCCCCCCCCCCCCCTAAATTTCCCTTCTGCGTTCCTCCACATTACCTAGCATGAATTGTGGTAAAATTATACAGTAGCTCACGTTGATAACCCCCCCACCCCTAAATTTCCCTTCTGTGTTCCTCCACATTACTTAAAAAGTCCAAACACAATTAACAGGGGATATGAGACTCATCCCCTCCATGGGAACATATATAAAGCATACATTAGGACAAATGTTTTCAAGAAATGACAATTTTATTAGAATATAACAAGGCCACAGCTTTGTTTTATTGGTTGAATATAAGGCTTTACCCAAGCAAAGAAACAATTCAAACATAGCCAAAAGTGGATAGCCTACCATACATAGCTAGGAGTCCAATGTAAACTTTAAGAAAACTGAGAAAACCCCTTACCCTGCCATTCCAGCTACAGCAAGGAAAGATTATGAGCATAGATCTAACATTGACCACCCAGTGAAGGTTAAGGGCTTATTCAAAGGACCTCCTTTGAAGGTGTTCCTATCTTGGGTACTCCCCACCTTAAAACAAAGCTGCTGGCCACAAGACTCATTTTAATGCTTCCTGAAAATCACTGAGCAATAAGTCAAGCCCAGTATCAGATAAGTGGATGTCGTCCCGGCTATACAATCCATGGCAGTTGACATCCACCCAAGGATGTTGAATCTGATAACCTTCCCTCGACAGCAACCGTTTGGCAACTTTACAATTGACTTTAAAAAGTCCCTTGGTTCATCTCCTGTTAGTGACACAAGGTCAGGGAATAATATCTGACCAATACAAAGATGAGAAGGGCAAACACTCCAATAATATAGCAAAATCATCCTTGATGACATTGATGAGCTGCTTGTTGGAGAAAGTGCATCCCCCCAAGATGAATTATTAGAAGATCTGGTCGCTTGTCCAGTCTCTTGAAGTTCCGAAGTAAGGGGATCAGGTCCTGCCAGTTCATTCTCCAATTGCCCCACCATGACACTCGAACTACATGGGAAGCCAGTCCCAGGTGCAGCCCACATAGACAATTTGCAGCCCATCGACCTGCCCAGTGGATACATTTATTTATTTATAGCATTTATACCCCGCTCTTTCCTGCTCGATAGCAGGTTCAGTGCGGCTTACAAGGTATGGTACAGAGTATCACAGAGATAACCCAGTTATAGAGAGTAGGACAATAGGATGGGAGAGGATTCGAATTTGGGCAGTGCTAGTGATGTGGATGTGGATTAGGTTTAAGAATTAAGTTGGGTTGTTAGGGTAGGCTTGTTTGAAGAGGTACATTTTCAGCAGCTTCCGGAAGGGTAGATGTTCATTGGTTGTTTGGCTGTGTCGAGGTATTGTGTTCCACAGTTTGCTGCCTATGATGGAGAAGTTGTATGCGTAGTAGGCTTTGTATTTGAGGCCTTTGCAATTGGGGAGATGAAGGTTGAGATATGTTCGAGAAGATTTGGACCCTTTCCTGGCTGGTAGGTCGATCAATTTGGTCATGTAGCTTGGAGAGTCACCATGGAGGATTTTGTGGATCATTGTGTGGGCTTTGAAGTTTATGCATTCCTTGATAGGGAGCCAGTGGAGTTTCACATAGTGGTGTTGCACTTTCAAATCGTGATTTGCCAAAAATGAGTCTGTCTGCTGTGTTTTGGGCAGTTTGGAGTTTTTTCATGACTTGGGCTTGGCAACTGATGAAGATGCTGTTGCAGTATTCAGCATGGGTGAGTACTGTGGATTGTACTAGATTCCGAAAAGTTTTCTGCAGGAGGAATGAATGCCCAATAATACAGACTGCAAAGGAAGTAGTAGCACCTATAAAAGAAAGAAAGGAGCAGGAAGCCAGCAATACACCCATCAGACTGACAACACAAATGGCATCATTTAGACTTCTTGATATACCTCTTAAAAGCCCCAGACTTTTGGATAGCCTTCTGGCTCAGGCCTGCCACATCTGTTCTGGTGGCAGCACCAATACGAAATGAGTGAGTGGTACAGTTGGTGATGTCCAGAAGGTGATGTACCATCACCAGATGCAAACTCATCCTAGATGAAATTGCTCCCCTTCAATCCAGAAATTTATGTAAATGTCAACCATCACCATGGTTTAATGACCTACTAAAAAACCTAAAATCACAAACCAGAAAACTAGAAAAAGCATGGAGTAAATCAAGAAACAACCTCACCTTTAACGCCTGGAAACAGTCACAGTGAATTTATAAGAACGCCATAAAAAGAGCAAAAAGAACTTACTATACTCAAAAAATCACAACCACCACTGGCAATGCTGACCAGAAGGACAGCAGCACATCATGAGTAATGAGAAAGTGAGAGTTCATTAATGTAGGGTCAACATGGCCCCAACCTTTGAACATTTGCTTAACCAAGAAGCCCCCGGCTGGATTGTGCTCTCCATAAATTTTAGCAAAAAACACAAAATCAGCAATGTGCTGGGCTACCGCCCCTTAGAATATCCTCACTTTTTGGCAAAAAGAATGTAATACACCAATTGAGATTCCAAGGAACTGTCTCTAACCTCCTCCTGTTGCTGAAGGTAAGCATCAATCAATCTTATTGAAACCTGACACATATGACTTCCACATAGATGGCATGACCGATTGTATCAGCATCCCCCAGATTGCAACATTCCTAGCCTCCACAGATAAATTGGGAAAGGAGTGCTTTCTCGATCAATCCACCCAGGGGACTAGAGTGCAAAATCACTGAAAATGAAAATGAGATAATGCATCAGCTATGGAGTTGTGAATACCTGGCATGTGGTGAGCACAGAAGGTGATGTTGAGAGTTAAGGATAATTTGCCTCATTAAGAAACTGACCTTGGAACAGCAAGATGCCTGATGGTAAACCACTTCAACACCTCCCTGGTTGTCACACTAGAAAAGAACCTTCTGATCTCATAGCCTATCCAGCCAAAGTTCATAAGCTACCAAGATGGGAAACAACTTGAGAAAGATAATATTCTTAGTGAAGCCAACCAATGTCCACTTGGGCAGGCATTATGCAGCACACCATGAGCCTTGACTAAACATACCAAATCCCACCCCCGCAGCATCTGAAAATAATTCCAAATCTGCATTAGACACTTCAGACTGCTGGATATATTGTGTGCCAACCAGAATAAGGCCCATATATCCAAGTCCTTATGAATGCCCACTGAAAGGTGGACAAAGTGATTAGGCTTGGATACCTTAGCAGTAGCAGTAGACAGCCAACGAAGAAACGCATAGCCCATAGGAATTACTCTGCAAGCAAAGTTCAAGCTTTTTTTTTTTTAATTTTTTATTTATAACCATTTAAATTTTTAAAACAACTTGCTGGAAATACAGAGAAAGTAATATGTAGGAATTTTTTCAGTCAGGTAATTCTATTATCTTCCTTAGACCACTAAATAGGGAGAGTGAAACAAGATAAGGAGATCAATTAAACAGTAAACAGAAAAAAAAACCATGGTATTAACCTGATTATCCCCAGATATTACTCATCTAATTCATTATTCCACATTGATCATCTGGTTGGCTTCTTCAAGGCCAATACGGTGTATAGTCAAATCATTTCATTAAAAAACATACTTATTGTCCAATATTAGTTAGAAATAATACATCTGATTACATTCTCTTTTAAAAACCAGAAGTTATTTAACAAATACATATACTTAAGTCTCTAATTCAAATCCCACTGATTAAAGTAATCCCAGTTTTCACAGGCTTCACTCCTTTTAAAGTAATAATTTGAGGAAATATTTCTGAGGAAAACTTTAGGAGTCATACCCGGAACTCTGGGAAAAACAATAATCTCGATATTAATCATCATCTATAATAATATTCATTATTCAAACTTTCTGGTCTATTATCATAACCACTTCTTGCTCATGTAGAATCATTTGTTATATCAATTTTTTATTCTCAAAGGGTTCAGTTGAATTGTCCATGTAACTCTCTAATAAAATTATATCTGAAACAAAATTATTTACTGCCACCGTTAGGTCCCGAAGCGCCTTCCAGATGGTATTCAATGTAACCTCCACGGGAGCCAAAAACTCCAAGTTGATTTCTCATAGGTGTTTAGGAGTGGTTCCGCCCAGTGGCGTAGCCCACCCAGTAGCAGCACATCTATGATGTGTCTGGCAGGGATCCCAAAGTCCCACCATCCAAAAACTCCCAACAACTGTCCCTCCTGTATACCTTGTAAATAGCAGACCTTCACCTGCAGTGAGCAACGACTGATGCATACTGCTCACACCAGCACCACAGCCTTTCCTCTGATGTATTCCTGCCTATGCGGAAACAGGAAGTTGCATCAGAGGGAAGGCTGTGGGGCCAATATGAGCAGTGTGTATTAGTTGCTGCACGCTGCCGGTGAAAATTTGCTATTTAAAAGTTATGCAGGGGAGTGGGGGGGGGGGGCGGTGTTTGAGAGACCATATGGCATGCAGGTGAGAGAAGGAGAGACCAAATCACCTGTGGGATGGGGCATGGTTCTTCTGCCCACCCATCTTGGGCCCAGGCCCACCTAAAATTGGGTGTCTGGCTACGCCCCTGGTTCCGCCGATTCGGGTTCTGCTGTAAACGTCCTCCATTTCAGCATATACCTCTAACTCACTCCTCCACTCCTTTGGACATGGTGGTTGAATAATTCGGGAGCGATGGAGTTGTTTTTTCCAGGTCCAAGAGCGTCGACGCTCCTTCGCCGGCGCTAATCAAAGGGCTCGCCAACCCTTTCATCTGTGGGCAGTTCGTCACGCAGCGGTCCCGCACTTGCTGCTCAGGGGATAAAATGCTGGCCATCGGCGGCTGACCGCCGGTTGTCCCCTTCCTCTCAGTTAAGGTAACTGCAATTGCAGAGAGGAAATTTACGTAAAGAAGACAAAACTTCAGAGGGCAGCTGGGCCGTTGGGCATACGAACTTCAGGTCACCATCTTACCACTCTCCCAGTTTGGGACATTCTTTGTCTGGTTTCTCCTCAGAGGCCTGTCTGATATGGGTAACCCTTTAGCATAGCCCTCTAAGTCATTGAAACCCACAAGCCCCTCCACCTCTACAAGTGGTGTCCCTTCGGAGGGGAAGTTCAAGCTACCTATCAGAAATTGCATCATATGAAGTGATATCTTCTGTGCTGAATGGACCTGAGAGACCAGTTCTAGGAGATCAGAAACCTTCTCCTTTGGTAATCAAGTCACCATATCTACCGTATCAATTTTGATGCCCAGAAACATCAGGATCCTTACCGGGCCCTGTTTTGTCCATGGACAGTGGTATACCAAATTACTCTGCCACTTGCAAAAAGACAGACATCAGGCATCGACAAGCATCTCACAATGATGGGCAAACAAAAAGAAAGTCATTTAAATAATGCAGCAAGTAGAGAGACCTGATTTTTGCTCCACCACCTAGTGAACATGTCACGGTCCTTCTGTGATTGTTTCGAGTCTGGAGCACTTATTTTCTCTGGGGCTGCAACTGGATGCTGACCTTGGTTTGCAGACTTGCAGTGGTGATATCTTCCCAAATTCACACACACTGTGCCCCTGGGGAGCATGCGCATGCAGCAAGATTTGAATTGAAGTGAGGGTAGTACATCGGAGGAGGGGCGTGCCTGAGTGTCATTGGGGCTAAGCATTTTTAAGGAGACTCAATCCCCACTCCCAGTGCCTTCGTAATAATCCTGCTTTGATCCTGAAAGCATTGGCTCCTGAAGTCTTGTTCTTGAGTCAGAAGGGGAGGAACTAGAAAAAGAATGAGACCTCCTGAGTTTGCCACCCTTTCTTTTCCTATGTCTAAAAGAATTTCTAGATTTTATTTACTTCATTTTATGTGCTAAGGCCAATGTGTCCGCCCCTGCAGGTGCCACTACAAGTGCTCCAACCTCACCTGGAGTATCCTTCGGATTCACAGGCACTGCAGTAACTGATGATCCTGAAGTAGAAGGCTCCATTGTGGATGACTGACTGCTGCGGGTAGTGGAACACTGGTGCTGGTGCTCAGCAAGCGTTCCCAAACTCTGCAGCACAGGAACCTCCAGATCCTCGCCCTCAAACTGTGCCTGTGAAGGATGAAAAAAAAACCAGGAACAGTATTCTGAGAAGGAAAAGAACATCCCCCCCCCCCCCCCCACGCCAAGTCTCTCTACTCCACCCATACAGCTCACAACGTTCCCAAGGGGGGGTAAGTATAATCCCAATCATCTCAATCCCAATCCCAACAGGGTCTAGGGTGATCCCACCAAGCAAAGGGAGGGCCTGTAGGCTGGAGACCCCAACCCCAGCACTATGAAGATGTAGTGGATAAATCTCATTCCTACTCCTCACCATCCTCTTCAAAGACTCATAACATGGAGATCCAGAAGGCTGGCACCCTCAACAATATAGGACCTAACCCCCTGAGACAGCTGCATCCCCCTGCTATGCTTATGAGAAGCAGTGAGAGCAACTTTGGGAGAGATAGCAGTCCTGGCAGCCAATGATGTCACCAGCAGCCTTTCTTTCCTGCCCGATGCATCAAAGGAAGCTGGTCACGCACAACAATGGCTCGCAGTTTTGGTGATAGAAACCCCCCTTCCCTAGGCTTTTTGGTTTTCTTCATGACTGGAGGGGCAGCATCAGTGGCGATTTTGGCCTTGGCCACCTCTTAGAAGCACACAGAGGAACAGAATTAGGGTCTAAGACAGGATCTGCTAAACCCACGGTGCTCACCCAGTTCGGGGACTCTAAAAAAGAATTGTCTGCCAGCAAGGACAGCTCCATGAATCTGGGCCTTCTTCTGCCATCATTGCAGCATGTTCAACTGGTCAGCAGGATGTGTCCGAGGAGCAGGAAAAATCCTGCTCCCAGGAGGCCCCACCTTAAAACCCCCCTTATCCTGCAGACTTTCAGATCTCATAGCTACACTGCTGAAGTGACGTCATGGTGAGGTTACTGACCCAGCCTTTTAAAGCTCAGAAAGCTCTAATAAAACTTTCTGTACATGTTGCTGGGCTCGTGCCCTACTGTAGTTACTATATATAGTCTACTCTAAATAATCACTTCCCACCTCAATTTTTTAAAGTCTGCAGTTGCGCCTAGACCTGTGCTGCCTTTCAGTCCCATCACAATATTGTGACTTTCTTTTTCTAATTCCTTTCAATTTTATATATATTTTCTTTTCAGTTTTTGTGTAGTTCTTTGCATTTTCAACATTTTTTATTTTAATTTTGCAGATTTATTTTTTCCAATGGTGCCCCCAAAGTCAGGTTTTTTTTTTTTTTTTTTTTTTTCTTTATTTATTTGCATTTATAAATTTATACAAGACAGCTTGCTTTAGTAACACGAAGGAAAAAAACTTCATTTACATTGGATACAACTCCAATAAGTAAAAAGAAAAATTGTAAGAACATAATACATGATACTTCTTAGACCACAATATTATAGAAGGGGAAGGAGAAACAAAATCAGAGGAGATATCTAAATAGTATATCTTTTTAAAGTAAATAGGCCTGTCCAGAAATTCCATATTCTCTATATCTTAATCAGTTATTCCTTCATTAACAATATACCATCTAGTTAACTATTCGTTTTGCAATCAAAAAATTTTTTAATTGGTCAGGATCAAAAAATATATATTTGTTTCCTAAATATTTAACACAACACTTACAAGGATAAGCAAGTAAAAATTTAGCTCCAATATTTTTAACTTCTTCTCTAAAAGTTAGAAATTTTTTCCTCCTATCCTGTGTTGTTTTTACCACATCAGGGAATATCCATATCTTTTGACCACAAAAGAGTTTAGTAGAGTTTTTGAAATATAATCTCATTAAAGCATTTAAGTCCTGTTCAAATATGAAAGATACAATTAGAGTTCTTCTTATTTCAATCTCCGACAGAGATTCCTCTAATAAAGCAGATAGATCTTGTATCCCATCTGAAGGTAACTTCAGTAAATTCTCTGATATCATATTTGTCGTTTTCGAGGGTGGTAAATAATAAACTTTATTTAGAGGAGGGATTGCTTCCTGAGGGTATTTAAGTATTTCAGTAAGATATTTCTTTAGAAAATCCAACGGGGTTATCCCCGTTGCTACAGGAAAATTTAACACCCTCAGGTTTAATCGGCGATTATGATTTTCTATCTGCTCAATTCTCCTCGAAACCATTAATTTATCCTTTATAAGAGTTTCTGTTGTCGTTTTTAAATTTACCACCTCTGTTTGTAACTGTGTTACTTTTAAATCAGTTTCCTGTTTCAAAGTTTCCAATGATGATGCAATAATTTCTACTTTACTTACTAAAGAAGAAGTATCTTGTGCTGTTTTAGCAAGTGTTGTTGACATTTCTTGTATTAGTTCCCAGATGGATTGTAATGACGCCAACTTGGGAGACGCCATAACCGTCTCTTGAGTCTTATCTCCTGCCGCTTCTTGTTGGGGAAAGCCACCGTCAGGATTACCCGGGTCTCCGCCTTCCGGTTGCCGAGTATCTCCAGTTCCTCCGCGAAGCGCAGCAGGACAAGGTGGCGGATTAAAACCCGGCGGTGATAAAGATGTTTCGTGCCCCAGTAGGTCTGCTGCTCCTCCAGCCGAACTAACAGCAGGGCTCCCGCCGGTATACAATGGAGTGCTTGTTGCATATCTAAGGATCGTCTGTTGAGTCGGGGTAGGTATTTGAGTTGGCGGTGGAAAACTCTTTACCGACCCCTTCCTCTTTGTATGCGGCATTTGGTAAAAGGAGTATTCTTATTACAAGAAGTAAAGAGCCCCGCAGTCGAAATCCTCTGAGACGCGCTCAAGCACTGGGCGCCATCTTGACTCCTCCCCCTCAAAAGTCAGGTTTTAAGCACTCTCAGTCATGTGCTAGAAAAATACCGAATACTGAGCAGCACATACAGTGCTTGAAATGTTTAGGACTTCAGCACTGTGTCGACCAGTGTCCTCAATGCCGTCTCATGTCACCAAAGATCTTCAGATAAGAGCATTAAAAGTAAAGGAATGCATACAGTCCCAGTCATCTTCAGATAAGTCAGTCACTTCACTGCCTGCTAAAAAGAATCACTCCAGTACTAATAATGTGTCTAGTGAGCCATGCCAGAGTTCTTCTGCCTGTGCTTTAAACACTTCAGTTTCAAGAGACCCTCCTTGGTCCCATGTAATACAGCTAGTGGATCAGTAGCAAGTTCTCAATGCCAAACAGGACACACTCAGCGCTGAATACGTTCTCGACACGCACGCTTCCAACAAGGATGTGCATAGAGATCATGGAGGACAACCCACTGGATGCAGAGAACCCTTGATGTCAATTACTTCGTTACTGATACCAGCAAACCACTCTTTGGCAGCGAGTGCAGAGGTGCCCCTAGGACAAGGATCTAAGGCATTTGTCTTTGCACCGATCTTCTGTCACTTCTAGTAGGTTGAAAACTTGATGCTGATCTCAGTCTCGAGGCCAATTTAGATCTCGATCCTGTTCTCGGTCTCCATCTCGGAGCCGACATCAGCATCGACATAGCCACCATAGAAGCAAGTGTTCTATAGCTCTTACCATACTGTGTCAAATAGATCAGTCAGGTCTTCGGTCTTGCATTGTCATTCCCCATCTTTTCACAAACAGTCGAGGCAACCTGACTCAGCTTTACTAACAATCTAATTCAGCTGCTTTCTCAATTTCTGAACCAGCATCAGCAGAGTTGTCCTTCTTTAACTGCATCAAGTACTCCTCCTATCTCTCATAGATGCCACCAGTGCGGCATACCTCTCAATCACCTCAGCATTCTATTCATCCTTCCAAGAAACATTCATGATCAGTGTCTCATTCACATTCATCTGTGTCTGACACTGGATCAAGACTATCTATTCCATCTCCACTGCAGTCCAAGTCTCCCTCTCCTGCTTCACAGGTTTCAGTGTCTAAAAAGCAGTGTACTCAAGACGATAAGCATAGCTCTACTTCATGCAGAGACTCACCAGGAGGATTCTTCATTTCCTAAATTCTTAATAAAAATGGCTACAGCCTTAGCTCTTCCCTTACTGTCTCAATCAGGTGGTAAGAGTGATAGTCGATCAGTCTTGAGTATTTAAATCTTCATAAGGAGAGTAATGCACTCCCTATAGATGAGATACTTCATAATTTACATAGATCCATTTGATCAACTCCTTATTCAGATCAATGAAAATAAATTTACATACTAAATATAGAGTGCAAGACATTCTAGGATATGGTAAGCAACAACTATCTCATGTTTCCTTGGTAGTAAAATCTGCAATGAGGAATAAAACTTCTAAGGAGTGTGTAGCTTATCTTCCAAATAAGGACATTAAGGCTATGGATTTAATGGATAAAAGAATGTACCAGAACTTTATGCTTACTGTTCGCATTTGATACATAATTATCATTATCTGCTGTACTTATATACTATAATGGAAGGATTGAATCAGTTAGTAGAAAGATTGCCAGAGGCCAACAAACCTTCTTTTCACTCAGTTTTAGCGAAGTTTGAGGACTGCTCTAAGCAGATGATTTCTTCTGCAAATAATAGTCACGATACAGTTGTTCAAGACTATGCAGTAGCAATTTCTACCAGGCAACTCTCTTGGCTTCCTTCAGCAATGAAGGAAAATATTTTTGAAAGGGTAGCAGATGCCCCTTGTGTAGGGGACACTTTATTTGGAGAAAAAGTCACAGAAATTTTAGAAGGCATGAAACAAAAGTGTACCACTTTGGATACTCTAGAGGAAGATAGTGCAAAAATATCTAAATTGACTTATAAAGGTCTGCCTTACTATTCTATGAGAGGCATATATCAGGAGAAAAGGATTTTTTACTCTCAAAGATCTGCCTACAATGCTAAGTCAAACCATCCAAGACAGCAGTTCCATAACTCTGCTAGAGACAAAAAATCTCAAAAATACACACTGGCTCAACAACTGAAACAAAGTACTGGATTTTGATATAAATCCTCATCCTCACATTCCAGTAGGGAGTCATCTTCAGTTTTTCTACAGTGCTTGGAGAGCATCACAATGGACACTTGGGTGCTGAAGTTATTTAAAATGGGTACCACATAAATGTCCTTTATTCCTCCCATTACAACTTTCTCCTCTATACTCAATTCCAGCGAAACAATTATAACTTCTTCAACTGGAAATTGCCAGACGTTTGTCTGTCCAGGCCATCAAAGAAGTACTTCCTGCTCAAAGGAACAAGGGGTTTTATTCAAGATACTTCCTCATAAAGAAAAGAATGAGGTTTTTGAGCCATTTTAGACCTTCAAAATCTCAACAGATTCATCAAGAGAGAGAAGTTAAAAATCACAACCTTAGCTGCCTTTGCCATACTTCCATTGTTACAGAAGAACACGTGGCTTACATCCCTGGACTTACAAGATGCCTATCTACATGTTACGATCATCGAGGTGGTTTCTTCAATTTACCCTAGTCCCCAATCATTACTAATACAAGGTACTTCCATTTGGTCTGACTATAGCATCTCGAGTCTTCACCAAATGTGTCTTTACAATAGCGGCCCACCTTCAGATGAAGTTCAACGTTGACAAGTGCAAAGTGATGCATGTAGGAAGGAGGAACCCTAATTACAGCTATGTTTGTAGGGTTCCGCTTTAGGAGTTACGGACCAAGAAAGGGATCTGGGAGTCATCGTGGATAGGACGTTGAAATCTTCAGCTCAATGTGCTGCGGCGGCTAAGAAGGCCAACAGAATGTTGAGTATTATTAGAAAAGGGATGGAAAACAAGCATGAGGATGTTATAATGCCGTTATATCGCTCCATGGTGCAACCGCACCTGGAGTATTGTGTTCAGTTCTGGTCGCCTCATCTCAAAAAAGATATAAAGGAATTGGAGAAGGTGCAGAGAAGGGCGACAAAAATGATAAAAGGGATGGGACAACTACCCTATGAGGAGAGGTTAAGAAGGCTAGGACTTTTTATCCTGGAGAAAAGGAGGCTGAGGGGTGATATGATAGAGGTCTACAAAATAATGAGTGGGGTAGAGCAGACAGATGTGAAGCATTTGTTTACACTTTCTAACAATAATAGAACCAGGGGACACAAGATGAAATTAGAATGTGGTAGGTTTAAAACAAATCGGAGAAAGTTTTTCTTTACTCAGCGCGTGGTTAGACTCTGGAACTCATTGCCAGAGAAGGTAGTGACAGCAGGTGGCCTTGCTGAGTTTAAAGGGGGTCTGGACAGATTCCTGAAAGAAAGGTCCATTGATCATTATAAAATTTGGGGTTTTTGCCAGGTTCTTGGGGCCTGGATTGGCCGCTGTCGGGGACAGAGTGCTGGGCTTGATGGATCTTTGGTCTTTTCCCAGTGTGGCAGTGCTTATGTGCTTCATCAACAGGGTCTAATACTTTTCCCATAACTGGATGACTGGTTAATAGTCATTCAAGTGTTTCAGGAGGCTCTTCAAGCATTGCAGAGCACTGTGAATCTTTTCAACCTTTTAGAATTTGTATCAACAAAGGAAAGTCACATTTGCTGTCAGTGCAACATCTAGAGTATATAGGAGCTGAAATAATCACTCCTTAGCTCTAGCAAAGTTGCCTCTTTCACATGCACAGACCATTGTTCTAATGGTATGTCACATTCAAACAATACAAGTTTTAACAGCCAATACTTCTGCAACTCTTGGGTCATATGGCATCGACACTATATTTTCTTCCTTTAGCAAGGTTGAGAATGTGTTCATTGCAGTGACACTTCAAGGATCATTGGTCTCAATTCAGCCAGCTATAGTTCACAAAAATTGGTCTGCATAGGGCCCCGCACTTGCTAAGACCGGCCCTGATTATATAGAAAGTAAAGATGACTGCATTAAAAAGTAGCTATTGAAGAGGCAATCAGGTGATGTGAGATGCAAATACTGAATGTCCATGGAAGTCAAATGTTTTTATGTCTGCAAGTCAAATGCTTACAGCGGCAATGACTTAAAGATTCATGGTAGAAAACTCACATTGAAGCATAATCACTATTATGGCTTTTGCAATAATGGAATAAATGGTGCTAGATGTGGTGTCAACTCAGGTGATGTTCATTATATGGAAGCTGCATGCATGGCTTCAGTCCCTGATTATGCAGCGTATAAGTCCATGTGAGTATATGATGGAAAATACCTTGACAACAATTAAACAATGCAATGTATGAACATCAATAATCATGAAAATGTACTGTGCAACATCAACATCATAAATAAATAACAAGTGCCAATAATGAATCAAACATAATACAGCTGCATTGTAAACCATACTGCAATAGTAGAGGGATGTAGATAAAAACCACAATGTGGAGAACCCTACATCGTTATTGACACTAGGACACTGGGCAACATTTCAGATAGAGTGTTCACTTCTGTTCCTCTGTTTTATCTCCTGCATATTTCTAAATGTAGAACCTAAGAATAGCCATACTGGATCAGACCAATGGTCCATCTAAGCCCTGTATCCTGTTTACAAGAGTAGCCAATCTAGGTCACAATTACCTGGCAGAAATCCAAATATTAGCAACATTCCATGCTACCAATCGTAGGGCAAGCAGTGGCTTCCCCAGGCCTATCTCAATACCACCGATCTTGCGACTGATGAAAATAGCAGAAAAAGGTCCAACTTGAATTGTTTTATCATTTTTATTTTGAATGAGAGGCCATTTGTCAGTATGGTAGCCACCTTTGCCTCCAGCCTTATGGTGTTGAACAAGAAGCATGGGCCATTATGCACTGCCATGGGGCTATCATTTCAAGAATGCCCATTTTCTTAGGTAGAAAGGAAGGGGAAGGGGGTTGCCATGTATCATAAGAGAACATCCAACTTGTGGATTCCTGTGTTTGATACTCCTCTGTTTCTAGCTAAAGAGAAGCTCTATTATTTTCATTTTTAGTTCCCCCAATCATTAATATTTTAACTCTTCCTTTTTTTTTTAAATTATTTTATTTCACCAGTTTTCCCTTAACAAGTTTTGGAGTTAGACTAGAAGACGTGATATGTTGCCTAGGAATTTGCTTGGCATTCTTTTCTGCTGTTGTTTCAGGATGTCGTTGTGGTGTGTAGAACATGCTGAAGTTCCTTTTAGCAGACAGGTCTCATAGTAGAATCTGTTTCTGTATCCCTTCCCTCTCCCCTCCCCAAATTGCAACTACGATCAGACAGCCCTAGAGAATGCAGGCTTTGCTGAGGTTATGCCTACCTTCCCCCTTTTAGTAATGCTCTTCTTGACTCTCCCACCTGTCAGTCTAACTCCTCTATAAAGAAGGGACATCTTTGGATGGGTAGAAACTCCATTGTTTACTTTCAGTTTAAAACTTGTTTTATCCCACTTTTGTACTGTTTAGGCCTAGCATCCTGGATAGTTGCTACATATATATATTGTTTATGTTTTATAGTTTTCTATTGTTCTTTTTTATTTTTAGAATAAAAGTTCAGGTGTTTTTGGTTTTTTTTTGCCTACAACCTTTCTAGCTCTCTTGACTTTAATGCTTCAGAGAGCAGTTCTATATTTATTTATTTTGATTTTGTTCACACCTTTTTCAGTAGTAGCTCAAGATGAGTTGCATTCAGGTACACTGGGTATTTCCCTGGAGGGCTCACAATCTAAGTTTGTACCTGAGGCAATGGAGGGTTTAAGTGGTTTGCCCAAGGTCACAAGGAGCAGCAGTGTGTTTTGAAGTGGCCACTCCTATAACTTAGTGCCTCATTTTAAGCACCCCAATGGTGCACACAGACCACCAACTTTACAACAGCCTGTGGGCCTTCATTTGGATACAACCAATTACACTAGGTCTTTGGCACGCATAAATGACCCCGTCTAAGTGTAGCACTCAAAAAAGGAGGACAGAGCAACCTGATGGATAAAATTACAGCAAACAAAAAAAAAAGGGATGACCATCAAAGTCTGCAAGTACCCTGCCAGCAGAGTGCAAGGGTCAGCCAAGTAGTAGACAGAGTACCAGGACTGAGAAACCCATCCTTTCATTTCTAGATACCCTCACCTGACTTTACAGCAAAGGCTATGATTACTTCATGTGCAGTGCATGGGATACTTTAAAGCAACCCTTGAGGTCACATAGAATGAGGGTGGGACTTCACAAACTCCAATTTTTATTGAATTATTTTGAGCTCTTGTTACTAGTAAGGGTATAAGTTCTAATGGATAGCTAAGTAAGAGCAATCAATTTAAGAGAGCATCCCTGCATGAGAGCTCTGATTAGCTAATTATTCAGAGGAAAAGGCTAATATGTGTCTGAGACATTATGAAGTTCTGGTTAGTTGATCTCTCACTTCTTTTTTTTTTTTTCAGAGGGGAGAGAAAGTGATGGGACATTTTGCACAGGAAGTTTAGGAGAGCTGAAAGAGATATTGGTAGCCCTCCAAATAACCTTCCAAAAAAGTCAAGACACCACACTTTGAAGTAAGCTTAAGTTTATTGGTAGCATCAACTATGTCAGGAATCTGCATGCAAGAAAGGATGCAAGCGGACTCAACATGGACCTGTTTCAGAGCATCTTTTGAAAATCCTGCTGTATCACCATGCATTGGAGAAAGCAGTGGCGAAGAAACACGGTGATACAGCAGGATTTTCATAAGATTGCACAACTCATCCAGCAACTATTCACTTTGGTTAATTCTTGAGATGTCACAACATGTGAAGAATTCATGTGTAGATGAGGGTATGTTTTACATAATTCCTCTGGTTGTCCTCTTATTGATTAATTTTGTTTTCTTCCTCACTGGAGTTAGTCGGCAGCTGCAGGCAAAGTTCACTGCAGAGAGGGACTGGGACCAGTATCATCAGCCCCGCAACCTGCTTCTGGCATTGGTTGGGGAAGTTGGAGAAGTGTCTGAGCTTTTGTGAGTAACCAACATTGAAGGGCCTGTTTGTCTGTCTCTTTAACTACTACTACTATTTATTTATTTATTGCATTTGTATCCCACATTTTCCCACCTCTTTGCAGGCTCAATGTGGCTTACAATACATCATGAATGGTGGAAATACATTAGAAAATAGACATTTAGTGTGACAGAAGGATCTTGGGCAACATGATAATGATAAAACATTATAGTAGTATAACAAGCAGATATTGTAGGACAGTTCTGAGTATAAGTGGAGGAGTTGTGTATATTCACATTGGTTGATCTTTGTGGTATGCCTTGTTAAAGAGATGGGTCTTCAGTAGTTTGCGAAAGTTCGTAAATCGTTTTTAAGGCAATGCGTTCCATAACTGTCTGCTCAAGTAAGTAAAGTTTGATGCGTGCATTAGTTTGTATTTCAGACCTTTGCAGTTAGGGCCCATAGACAATCTCTGTAGAAGTTATCATTACCCCTAGCTTAATGAAGTATACGAGAGGGCTAGCGACATTAAAGAACATTCCCCCTGAGCTACACTCTTCTAGGGCAAGTTCTGGACTGGTCTAGCCAAATTCAAAGTAAGGAAATTAACATGTATGAATAAATTTCACCTGACTTAGCATCCTGCTAGACAAGACTAGATGAATTGATTGTAGAAAACAGTATGTCCTAGGGTGGGGGAAGACAAGGCCTTCTGAATGACTGCACTACCAAAGAAGAATACATCCTAGTCTAGAACATGAACCTTGGAATGCTTTATCAACAAATGGGGTGTCAACTAGGTCGCTGCCTAACAAATACCCTCCTGAAACAGCACTTAGGCAACTTCATGAGCTGAGGCCCATCTCCGAATGGACCTAGGCAAAGGCACAACTTTTATTATTTTTTTTTGTTGTTGTTGTTGAAACACACAGACCAACTCAGTAGCCACCTCACTGTGCAGCACAATGGAGGATTCTGAAGCCATATCCCCTTAATGAGGATCCTGGAACAGCACAAAGAGAGTCTATGCAGATTCCTAAAATGCTTGTCACTGACAAGTACCTTAAGAGCGCTCGGTGAACATTCAGCTTAAGAAGCTACAGAGAGGAATCCAAGGTGGTTCCACCACCAAAATCACATGAATGGGGAAACCACCATCAGCAAAAAGGATGGAACAGTACACAGAGCCATCATCTCTTCTGCAAACTTAAGCACAGAACCCTGCAGAAGGTCCACATCCCTGACATTCAAAGGAGGTGAACAACTGGTCTTCCATGGAGGCCAGTTTCAAAGACTCAAATGATAGCCTGGTCAAGGCACTGAATACTAATTAAGGTCTCACCACAGCAGCACTGCTCACAAACAGGGCCAAATATGTTCCATGCTATGCAAGAAACAATCTATATCTGGGTGGACTGAGATGAACACTGCTTACATCCTGCCCTGAAAATAAGACAGAGCCACTACATCAACATTAAAGGAATTGAGAAGCCAGGAGGGATATCAGGTCTGCTTGCCAGGAGGAGGTCAAGTTCTGAGCACCACCTCTTGAACACACATCACGTCTGGACATAAGCCAAGGATTAGGAAGGCCTACTGGCCTTCAGCCTTTTAGAAAGCTCTGCAATAACCCTGGGATCTTACCTCTAAATGGCCAAGCCGCAAGACGGAAGGAATATGGGAAAAGGAGCAGTGGACCCTCCAGGAGCCAAATCAGGGCCATATAACATGGATAACAGAGCCCTCTGGAAGATCATGCCAAACAGAGGCCAGGGCGAAATACTCACAAGGCTCCTGCAGCAGTTAGGGCTGCATGAGCGCATCAGCCTGACTAAGCTGTGCTCCTTTATGTAGAAAAAAAGCTGAGACTAGTCACAAATTCTGCCTTGACTCCCAACAAGTTGCAACAGATTATCCCAACAAACCACCAGAATCTGCTCCACTCCCATGAGTTCAGAATGTTCCCACATCCAACAGGCTTCCAACATCACTTCTGCACTCTGAGTGCCTCCTTGTCTGTTAATGTACACCACCATTGTAGCTTTGTCAGACATCACCTGGACTGCTGTCCCCTTCGTTGAGGGCAGGACGTGCTGCAGTGCAAGAGAAATGAATTAGTTAATAAGCATCCCCGATTCTGAGAGCAACCAAAAGCCCTTTGTGGGCCCTCCACAACCAAGAAGCTTGTATCACTACTTAGTTGACCACAGACAGTGGGACACCACCCAGACTCTTCCAGAAGGCCCTGTGAAGGAGCTGTATGTTGAAATACTAGAAGTGAGAAGCCCAGTATGACAGTAGCACCCACTGGAGAGGCCATACGTGAGCCAATGCTGAAGACATGACCTCCAGAGACACAGCTTTGGGCCTCAGCAACTAGAGGTAGGTACAGGTCCAAGGAACTTGCCTAATACAGAGGACTTTATTCTGCCTATATCCCTTGAACAGAGCTTCTCTCGGAGAAGTCTGGCTCCCCATTTCATATCAAAGTTCACTCCCAGGTATTCAGGACCTGTGAGGACTGCAAGGCTCATCCACCATCCAAGCTGTTCCAACAGCCAGAAATCCTCTCCGTCATAAATCTGGGCTCTGCCTCTGAGACAGCTCATATGATCCATCCAGATACAGAAAGACGTTGATCCCTTGCTCATGGAAATGCACTGCGACTGCTGCCACCACCACAGCCTTGGAGCAGGCAGGGATGTAGTGGCCAAAGAGCATCACTCTAAACTGGAATTCCTGCTGAGTACATAGAATCAAAGAAAGGTGCCTGTGTGCTTCCTGGATCACAATGAGCTGATTGGTCCCTGGACCTGACAGAAACCTTTCTCCCAGCCTGACCAAAGCTATTTAAATTTCTGCATTTTCCAGTGTTAACAGTATGCACAAAGTACTTGAAATACTAGCCAAAGCTGTGCTCCTGTCAAGGGAACAGCTCTACTGTCCCCAGCAGCAGCAACTGTTGAAGAGTGAACTCTGGCTTCACTTTGAAAAGGGAACCACAGAGGGATTCGATAAAGACATCTGAAGCAGGAGTGCCCTCTTCAGGGAGAAACCCTGCCAGACCACTTTGACTATCCACTGATGTGAGGTAAAGCGGGCCCATTGGTCGTAGGAGGCCAAAATCTGTCACCCAACTGCCTCTCCAAATGACCCAGCTGACCAACATTGAGGACTTTTGCCTCATGTAAAGTTGATGCCTCAAATCTTTACCCTTCTTTGCTCCATTGAACTTTGGCTTCGAGGACACAGGAAAAATTTGGGATGCTTACTACCTCAATAGCACTCCCAGTCCTTGGGATGCCCCCTACTCCCCCAGAGTATCCAGCTGCCTGAGAGGTCCTCGGGGTTGCTGAGGTCCTCTAACAAGTAGCCCTGAAGGGGAGGGCTGACCAGGCAGCCTTTGGAGGTTGGATTGGCTGGGCAAGAGAGGGAGAGCAAGGGGCCTGATCCTCTTCTGGAGGCTCAAGGAACATTCTTGGCTGCTTAATAGCACTCTAATAAGACTGAAGGTCCCCTGGAATCACTGTGGATGGAATCAGTCTTCTGCCAGTGCTCATGACAGCGTTCAGTACCTGGGGCTCCAAAATTGCTGGGGACAACCCCTACCACTACTCCTCCAGATCTCGAAACATTAGCTGAGGGGTGCAAGACTTGGCTGAGGGCTTCATCTTGTGACTGTAGTGTTGTTCACTCTGCCCCACAGTTTGGCGGGACCAAGGACAAAATGGCCACTATTCCCGCTAAAAGCAGAACGGCCATTTGTGGTCCAAGGGGAGTTGCAGAATTTCTCCAAAACTCGAACACCCGCACCTCATGCTCACACAGGGACACTTACAGCACTATTCCAACAGTGGTTCCACCCGGAACTACATCACTGACATGGTTGTGGCCAACCCCCCCCCCCCCCTCCCCATTCACCAGCCAGGCTCAGCCCTGCACTCACTAGTGGTCCACGACTGAAGCTCAATCTCTCTTCCTCCTCTGCCATTGCCTCAATGAACAGTTTCATTAAAGCCAAACTCCCTGTGCTTTCATCACATAATATTTAACTATCTCCCTAACAAACTGCCAAAGACATAGCTGACCAAAACGTTTTTTTTTTTTTAAGACTCTGCAAATGTAGTGGGGGGAAGGAACACACTTACACACATGCCTCTCCAGCTGATGGAGGCCCCATGTGGACAACTACCAATCTTTACCAAGCACCAGCCCATGGGCTAGGCTCAGGGCTTTGGAGGAAGATACTCTGCCTGGCTAAACTGTTGATAAGGGGCTGTGGTCTGAACGTCATGAGCTGATGGCCATGGGACTCAACCTTGAGGCAAAGCAATACTGGAGAAATGTACCAGACCTTATACCAGTGATGTCACTGCAAAACTTCAGTTCTCTACCTCTGTCTGCTGGCAGGAGGTGCACACCACTCATTCATCTGGGCTGATCTGGCAGGATAAGGAAAGAAAAATGGCAAATGCAAGAAACAAAAATAGATATATCAAATACTGATCAGAGAGAGGGGAATGAAAAAGCAGTGGCAGTAAACTATAGAAGAAACTGTGGTACCAGGATAATGAAGGAGCAATAGAACATAAGTGTTGTCATAATGAGACAGACCAAAGGTCCATCAAGCCCAGAATCCTTTTTCCAAGCCAGGTAAAAATAAATCTGAGCTTCCCAAACTGTGGGTTGGGACCCCAAATGGGGTCATAAAACCTTCATTTGGGGAGTGTGACGTGGGTGGGCTCTCTACAGGTGCATCATTATTCTGTATCTCTGGAAGGGGGAGGGGGAGTTATGTAATTTTATTTGGCCAGGATCATGAGATCACAGTCATAAAAAGATTGACAAGCACTGCAATAGTCAAAGAAACTGACAAGGAAGGAGTGGGGACTGGAAGAAGAAATACAAAGGTAAAAACATGGCTCTAGGACTGACACTCTGTAATTTGTTTACTGTGCAGAACAGTTACTTGCAGTTGTCTCACTATTAAACATATGTACACGTGGCTGCCTAATTATTCATGTGCGTGAATAATTTAAACACGTTACATACACAAAACAATATCAAAGAAAATGCTATGAACTTTATTTTCAAAAAGGTGATGAGTTTTTTAATGCACCTTCATGACGCATGCATGTGTTATGTTTAATTCCACACTTGATATATACCGCCTTTTCTGTAGATCGTTCCATTTGACCCGTAAAAGCAGAACTAAAAGTGACATTATGAAATGATGGAACTATCCAAAACACGCCCATTAGTCAAAAAAAAAAAAGAGTTGTGTTACCTGGGTCAGGAGGGGGGAGGGGAGATCTAAGAGGAGCTGTGGGGGCTGGTGGAATTTTTGAGGGTCTGTGAAGGGGTTATTTTCAAAATGTATTTGTCAGTGCTCCAGAAGCTGCTTTGTTATTTCCAATGTGGTTTTTATTGGAGCCTAGATGTCTGTTTTATTTATTTATGATGACAATAAAGATAGTTCTCTTTAAAAAATACTTGCAAATGTTTATGCCTATGGATGTGAAATATTGTTTTCTATAACAGAAATCTCATGTATTTGAAAAATTCCAATATGATCATATAACAAACTTTGAAATCAGTAAAACAGCATTAAAAATTATTGCACCTGGTAGAAACAGCAGAAACTCTCTTTTGCATATTTTGCTCATTTTTACACACTGTTGTATACAATGCAGTAATACATGTCCAAATCTTTAAGGAAGGGCTGCAAGTACCTGGATCCAGCTGCATGTCTTCCCAGACGGGCTTCATACACCTGGATCCATCTCAGTATCTTACCCCAAGGGCTGTATACACTTAGATCCAGCAGTAATGTATGTCTCATCAAAAGGGTTGCATATACCAGGATCCAGCAACATTTCATATGTGAGGGTTGAATACACCAGGATCCTGCATAATTTCATAAGTGAAAGGTTCATTCAATACACCAGGATCCTGTTATAATTTCTGATTCTACCAGTTACAATAATTTTGGAAGCTTTTTTAGTGATATGCAATTATGTATTTTCTCCTCCACCTTGTAAGGCCTGCCTATCCAACTGAAACTGCTTTAGACTTGTTACAGTTGGACCAACAATAAAGAACGACAACGTGGATCCAGCAACTCATTGGTTAATCTCTGCACAATACTAACTGTATCTGATATCCTGGAATGACAATGTTAATAAAACTATGTAAGCCACATTGAGCCTGCAAATAGGTGGGAAAATGTGGGATACAAATGCAATAAATAAATACATTTGAGTGTATGGCAATGACAGCGCAGGGGAGTGGAAACAGAGATTAACCAAATGGTTTACAGTGGACTAGATAGGCTCACTTCCCCTCCAGTCTATTAAACTCCTTCATAGTGTTGACAAAGGGACAAGGAGAACCCGGAAAGAGAGGAATAGAGAAACGCAGCGCTGGGTTATGACTGGTGATCGCTGCATACAATAAGAATGAGGCAGCCATCAAAACAAAGAAGCTCTCCAGTCTTAAGGTAGTAGTTAATAGATCCGGAAGATCCTGAGGATCCCACAGATCTGGCTTTTACACGGTCCCCCAGTTGCCTGTTAGGTCTGAAGTTTCTCTGCAGAGACATTGCCCTGCACTGGGGACAGGGGAAGTTTGTGTCTCTCCCCTCCCAGCTCTGAGTGATACAGGAGCGACAGAAGTTGTGTCCACAGTCCGTAGTTACTGGATCTGTGAAATAATCCATTCCAGACAGATAGAACAAGAAGCTTCATCTCGCAGACTCTCAGCTGGGGTTGCAGCAGCCATGATTCTTACAGGAACTGAGAGTAAAAATTCAGTTTCTATTTCACATTATAACTTGTAGTAAGTTTGAAAATAAGGAGTGGCTCTGTGGAACAGGATCTTTGTCAGGGACTTTGTGTAATTTGAAGACACCAGGGCTGTCTGCCCTCCTTCCTGTCTCTTAGTTCCTCCCTTTTTTTCCCAGCTACAGAGACCCAGGGGTCAGGGAGTTGCAGGGAGAACAGCAGTGACCTCTTCCCATGATGCCTTGCTTAGGCTGGTTTTGTTAGCCAATTACTTTGCATGAAAGGTGCAGGTTGCCTGCTTCAAAGTATCACCTTACTTGATTGCTGATTCTGCACCTTTTGAGCAGTTGCATAGCCATAGGTGGGCCTGGGTGGACCGGGGCCCATCCACTTAGGGCTCAGGCCCACCCAACAGTAGCATACATTTAGAGGTAGCTGGTGGGGAGCCCAAGTTCCGCCAGCTGAAGACTTCCCCCTGATGGTAACAAAAATGCTATTCTCTGTGATACCGGCACCTCCACATGCTAAGTTTTCAGCGCATGCCTGCTGCAGACTGCCAAGGTTTTTCCCACCAGCTGAGATATTTTTTGGTGGTGGGGAGGGAGGAGAACACTTGGGGCCCACCCAAAATCTGTTTTCTGGCTACGCCTCTGGTTTCCTATTAAGAACATGTTCTGCACATGCTAGTGCATGCAAATAGGCAAACTACCAGAAAACACACTAACATTTTTTTCGGTAAGCCTTTTCTCGCGTGTTAACCCACATTAGGGTTTAGCACACTTTAGTAAAAGGGTCCCTGAGCTAGGTAAATATAATAATGTAGGCAACTCATATAGCTGAGTCTTTCTGGCAGGCTACACAAAGGACCTAGGAGATCAGATGCTTGTACACTGACCAGGCTAATATTGCTGGCTGTTTAGATTACAGAAGTTTGTGGTGGGTTTTGGGAGGGAAATAAAAGAAGATCTTGGATGCTTGTCCGCCCAAAATGGTTGTGTATCCAGAGGACAAAAAAAGGTTAACCTGGATAAGGAAAAAATATCTTGCAGCTAGGATGTATTCTTACTGTGGACAAAATAAATGGGTCTCTTTGCCATCGTCTACTGTATCTATCTTACCTGTTAATATGGCACATTCATATTCTTGATTCTCTTTTCTCATCCTCATCTATATATCAATAATATACAAAGTTTCGATTCCAACTGCAGCTAATTGTGACTGGGCAAGTCACTCCATTGCCCCAGACACAATTCTAAGCGCACTAGGGACAGAGAAAGTACCTGCATATAATGTAAATCGATTTGAATATACCACAGAAAAGCGGTATATCAAAAATCCCATTACCCTTACTCTTAGGTATATCACCTTCCTATCCTCCAGTGATGGTTCTCACCCTTCCAGGCTCACTATTGGTTGGGGGCAGTGGCGTAGCCAGACTGCCAATTCTGGGTGGGCCTGAACCCAAAGTGGGTGGGCACAAAATTTTCTCTCTACCCCCCCACCCCCAGCAAAATGTAGTCACACTCAGATGCATTTGTCACACAGGGTAAAGTGCTGCTTTTCAGTGCATCAGATTTCAGACAATTTATTTAATAGCCTAATCCTTTTCAGTGAGCTTTCAGAGGCCAAAACCTCCTGCCTCAGGTCAGTATAATGCTGTTACGGTATCCTCTCCTGACCTAAGGAAGGAAGTATTGGTCTCTAAAACTTTATTAACACCATATTACTTTATCCTAAATTAAAAATAAAATTATTTTCTTTACCTTTGTTGTATGGCCATTTACTTTTTCTCATTGTGTTGCTCCCAGTCTCTAGATTCTGCTTTCCTTCGTTTTCGCTTAACTCTTCTGCCAGGGTTTCCTGGTCATTTGTCATTTTTCTCTCCTTTTTCTTTGCTTTCTTCAATATTTTTCTGCCTCTCTCTGTGTCCAGATTTAATTCATTCTTACTATCCATTCTCTAATTTCCTTCATCTACTTATGGCTTTTCATCTTTTTCTCACCCTTGTTCTTCCCATGCCCCTTCCTCTTATTCTCCAATCTTTCACTACTCCCCCTTTCCATGCAGCAGCTCTCCTCTTTCTCTCCCCATCCTTCCAGTGTCTCCCCTCTCTCTCCCCATCCTTCCAATAGTCTCCCCTCTTTCTTTCTGCATCCTTCCATCGTGTCACCTCTTTCTCCCTACCCTTCCATCCAGCGGCTTCCCTCTTTCTCTCCCCATCCTTCCACCCATCTACCCTCTCTCCTTATCCTTCCATCTAATGTCTCTCTCCCTCCTTCTAACCAGTGTCTATCTCTCTACCCTTTTCTGTTCAGTGTCCCTTCTCTCTCCACATCCTTCCAGTCTCTCCCCCTTTTCTCTGCATCCTTTCATCCATCTCCCCTCTTTCTCTGCCATCTCCCATCTGTTTTCCCTCTTTCTCTCCCCATCCTTCCGTTTTCCCTCTTTCTCTGCCATCCTCCCATCTGTTTTCCCTCTTTCTCTGCCATCCTCCCATCTGTTTTCCCTCTTTCTCTCCCCATCCTTCCATTTTCCCTCTTTCTCTGCCATCCTCCCATCTGTTTTCCCTCTTTCTCTCCCCATCCTTCCATTTTCCCTCTGTCTCCCCATCCTGCCATCCATTTTCCCTCTCCCGATTCAGGCCCACCAGCCCCAGCTCCCATTGCCGGCCACTGCTGCTTTTCCTGATGAGCAGCAGGGCCGGTGCTACAAAAAGAAGAAGCGCTCAGCTGACTGAGCTGAGCGCCAACGCTAATGATGACTTGACGAGAAAAAATGTTTTTAAAAATACGCGGCACCGCAGGCAGCCTCGAAGCATTGGCTGCTGGCTCTGCAGGCTCCTCCCGTCTCTTACGTCACTGCCCCTGCTTCGCTCCAGGGGCAGTGACGTAAGAGACAGCACCCGTAGCTATGCCCCTGGTTGGGGGTGGGGGGAGCTTCCTCTATTCCCACAGCGCTGTAAACAGTCAGGATTATTGGAAAATTAAACAGGAGACTGAAAGAGTTAAATGGGAACAACATGAAATGGCAGAGGAGTGATAGAACTAGAGAAGGAGGTGGTTCTGGAAGGCAGATAATGTGAACATGAAAGGGGGAGTAAGGGAAGAGGAAGCTGGACAAGAGAAGGCATTGTGAGGGAGAAGGAAGGGTGATAGACGGCTGAAAAGATGGAAAGAACAATTAGAGAGATAACCGAGAGAAGAAAAGATGTTACGGAAGTAGCCTCCCCCTCCCCCCGAATTTCTACTAAAAATGGGCTGATCGATCAGGTGTTCTTCCCAAACGCCTTCCTTTGCTCCTGTTCAACACCACACTGGCAACAAACGTTGTTGGTTTAATTTTAACGTATGCCTCAACTAGATTTACTTCATTTATCAGCTTGAACCATAAATTTATTTTAACATTTTGCTCTTCCCATTCCATTTTTCTCAGTGGTTCAGCAACACTATATTGTAGAGCAAGTCTCGATGTTAAGGTTCATCATAACAGTGCACTTTTCCCTTACTGACGCAGAACGCTCCTGAATTTAACTGTCTCCTAGAAAGTAGGGCACACACAAGCCCAGAGGAGAAGACGAAGGTAAAGACCAATAGAAACAGAGCTTGTCAAGAGTGGTTGCATTACCATAAACTACATTACACACAATGCCTAGCTCACATGACCTAGCAGTGAAATAATAACAAACATTAACCCATTCCAGGATTCCACTGTAACTTAGTCAAGGCTGTCAAAAGACAGTACAGCCAGTAGGGAAAAGGAGGTAAAGATGCCCCTGTATAAGACTCTGGTGAGACCTCATTTAGAATATTGTATGCAAGTCTGGAGACTGCACCTTCAAAAAGATATAAACAGGATGGAGCTGGTCCAGTGGTCTTTGTCGTAAAGCATATGGGACAGACTTAAAGATCTCAATATGTATACTGTGGAAGAAAGGCGGGAGAGGGGAGATATGATCGAGACATTGAAATACCTATGTGGCATAAATGCACAGGAGGTGAGTCTCTGTCAATTGAAAAGAAGCTCTGGAAAGAGAGGGCATAGGATGAAGGTGAAAGGGGATAGACTCAGAAGTAACCTGAGGAAATACTTCTTCATGGAAAGGGTGGTAAATTTGTGGAACAGCCTCCCAGAGAAAGTGGTGGAGAGGAACCCAGTATCTGAATTCAAGAGAGCTTGGAAAATTACATAGAATGTCTAAGAAAGTAATAGGAAGAATAGATGGCATGGATGGGCAGACTGGATATGCCATATGGTTTTTATTGGCATACACTTTTCTCTGTTTCTATTGTGATGCTGTTAGCCTTCAGTGTGGGGCAGGTAACTTCCATGGCTCTGTCCTCTTGGGCCTGAGCTTCTCTCTTTCACACATAAGCCTTTCAGCTGTCCAAAAAAGAAAAATATAACTACAGTCCATTTTAGAGTCTCCTTGAGAAGGAAAAGGCTTTTAGTCCTTTTCTTTATCAACACAGTTCAAGTCTCTTTAAGCACAGTCTATCACAAGAAAAATCAAGCAAGAAAAAGAGAAAAAAAAACAGAATCACCTGCTCTCTGAATACTGTCTTTCTCAGAGTACTGCAGGCTGGGCAGCTTACCTCCCTCTTCACAGCAACTTCCCTCTGTGTCCGCCCGCTGCCTCTCCTTTATGCTTGCAAACTTCAGACATTTGTATTCTCATAGTCCATAGGTACTTGCTCCTTCAAACTGTTCTCCACTACAGGTAAATCAGATCCCTCTTCAATGCCTTCCATCCAATCAGGTGCGTCTCCACCCTTCTCACCCAATTCCTCCCTCTCATCAGCTGGCCTGTACCTTCTCTCTCCTTCTCCCCAGGTGGGTGGAATCTTATATTGATTTCTTAACCATGGAAATGGAGTTTTAGCATTGCTGCTCCCCCTACTGGCCACCCTCTGGTATAACTGTTTTTTCCCTGGTGTCCTTCCCTTCCTTCCTAGGGAAGGATTCCATGTCGGGGTCTCTAGGTTGCCTTTCCTTCCTTCTCCCTCCTGGCATTGTGGGTAGGATAGTTCTATATCGCCTAGATCTGCAGTGTGCCTAAGTTGTCCTTCCTCACTACATACCCCCTCCCTCAAATAATTGCGGCTCTCCACTTTTTTTTGGCTACCTTCTGGGGAGTCCGCAATTCGAGATAAGGCATCAGCATTGCTATGTAGTTTACCTTCCCTATGTTGTACCTCAAATGAAAAAGCTTGCAGGGCTAAGTACCATCAAGTAAGCCGTGCATTTTGGCCCTGCATTTGTTGCAACCACCACAGTGGGGCATGGTCTGTGACGAGTGTAAAGGGATTCCCTAGTAGATAAAACTTTAGGGCGTTCACGGCCCACTTTATGGCCAAACACTCTTTCTCGATCACGGCATAATTGTGTTCGGCGGAATTTAACTTCCGACTCAGAAAGAGAACTGGGTGCTCCTCTCCCCTGAACTCCTGAGAGAGGACTGCCCCCAATCCTGTCTCAGAGGCATCCGTTTGTAATATGAAAGGTTTTTCAAAATCTATTCCCTTGAGGACTGGCTCCCTACACAGGAGGTCTTTTAGAACCTGAAATTTACATCTTCCCTTCTCAGACCAATCTAGGACATTGGGGTGCGTCTTCCTTAACATATCAGTCAAGGTGCTCGACTTTTCCGCAAAGTGGGGAATGAAACGACGATAATAACCTATGAGGCCCAGAAATCCCCTCAGCTGTTTCTTTGTATGGGGAGGGGGGAAAATCTTTTATCCCTTGCACTTTATCGGTCATAGGTTTAATAACCCCACCCACTACCACATATCCTAAATATCTTACCTCCTTACTGGCAAAAGTACACTTTTTAGGATTAACAGTAAGGCCTGCCTGTCTCAGGGTGTCTAGGACTGCCCTAACCTTTTGCAAGTGTGACTCCCAATCTGAACTAAAAATGACAATGTCATTCATATATGTTGACGCATAATCAGAATGCCAGCGGAGTAGCTGATCGGCCAACCTTTGACAGCAAGCAGCTGCCCCATTCAGCCCAAACAGCATTCTCCTGAATTGGAACAGACCAATTGGAGTGCTGAATGCAGATTTGGGTTTAGCTTCCGCCATCAAAGGGATTTGCCAATACCCTTTTGTGAGATCTAACATAATTAAGTACTCAGCCCGCTCCAGTTTATCTAGCAAGTCATCTATGCGGGGCATGGGGTAGGCATCAAATTGCGATATGGCATTAACTCATCTAAAATCTATACAAAATCTTTGTGATCCATCCGACTTTGGTACCAATACAACAGGACTGGACCATGGACTATTCGATTTTTCTAGGATCCCTAACTCTACCATCTCCTGCACCTGCCGCACAATCTCTTTTCTCCTCATTTCGGGCAGTCTATATGGCCTCTGCCTCACAATCTTACCCTGCTCGATAAGGATATCATGGGAGACTAAATGGGTCTCCCCGGTAGGGAATTAATGACATCTCAAAACTCCTGAATTAGACCTTCCACCTGTTCTCTCTGTCCTGGGGTTAGGGCCAGGCCTATTGTGGATTTCCCCCCTTCTCGCACCTCACTGAGCTGAGGCACCAAATCCTCCTCAATGGTACTGACAAGGCCCTCCCGCTCAACCCACGGTTTCAATAAGTTGATATGGTAGGTTTGAATTCGTCCCTTCTCACGTTGTACCCGGTACGTCCACGGTCCTGCAGATGTGCGTTGTCATCTGCACTCATGTAGCTCCCTTCCAGATGTGCACACAATAGCAAGCAGGCAAAATTCCAATCAATTGATATTATTTCACAGTGAGCTAATGGTCCTTGGACTTTTATTCACATGCTGCATTGGCCCTCATTCGTTTCCTTCAATTTACGTTTCTCTTCAAACCAAAAATGAAGTTGAGATACTTAATTGATACAGAGAAAATAGAAAGTATTTCAATAAGAGGCATAGCTAGGAAAGTAAGAAAGGTTCTTTCCTGCCAGAAGGATAGCTAAGCCTTACCCCTGGCCTGCTTGCTAATGCGCAAAGGTACTCAACTCACTGCTGTGCTTGTAAAGGGACAGTAGGCCCTGGGTAAGACCCCTTACACCCAAAAGCATTTCCCCTACACTTAGGTAGAGGAGTGTGGTAGCCGTGTTAGTCCACTCTTAAGGTTATCAATAGAAATCAAACAAAATAAAACATGGAAAAGAAAATAAGATGATACCTTTTACATTGGACATAACTTAATACATTTCTTGATTAGCTTTCGAAGGTTGCCCTTCTTCCTCAGATCGGAAATCCGATCTGAGGAAGAAGGGCAACCTTCGAAAGCTAATCAAGAAATGTATTAAGTTATGTCCAATAAAAAACGTATCATCTTATTTTCTTTTCCATGTTTTATTTTGTTTGATTTCTATTGATAACCCTACACTTAGGAAATGGTCTTGTGGTCCCCATTGATATTCTAACAGGATGGATGTGGGTAGGTGAGAGGAGGGTGATATACAGAGAAATAAACAGAGAAATACAACTTTATGGTTTATAATGGGCTAGAAAACTCAGATCCTTATTAAGTCCTGTCTGTTGGGTGTCAAAATATTCAATCATTCTGACTGTATTGTTTTAAAATTACCCTTCAGGATTCTTACAATGAAATCGCTAGTACAGTGTTCAGGTTTAGTAAAGTGTTGCCCCACAGGTGTGGCATCCTGGCTGGCACTAGCATTTTTCATGTGATGTCTATGTAAGTTAAATCTTGTCTTTAGCATTTGGCTGGTTTCTCCAATATAGCATCCTTGGTCACATTTCTTACACTGGATGATGAATACCACATTGGAACATGAGCATGTAAAGGATTCCTTTATGTTGAATATTTTTCCTTTGTGAATGACTGTGGGGTCCTGTGAGATGTGTGGGCATAGTTTGCAGCTGGATATATTGCAAGGATGTGTGCCCTTCTCTTCTTTTTGAGTCTGTGTTGGGAGCTTACTTCTAATTAGCTTGTGTTTTAAGTTGGGTGGCTGTCTGAAAGCTAGCACTGGTGGGGATGGGAATATCTCTTTCAGTAATTCATCTTCCTGGAGTAGAGGCTGTAGCTCTTTTATGATTTTTCTCAATTTTTCCAGCTCTGGGTTGTATGTCACTATAAGGAGGATTCTGTCTGTGGCTTTTTTTTCCTTTGTACTGTAGTAGATTTTCCCTGGGTATTTTGAGGGAGGAGGCAGTATTTTTGGAGATTATTTTGGGGTTGTAGCCTTTATGTTTGAAGGATGCAGTCAGGAATTCAAGGTGTCTGTCTCTGTCCTCTGTGTCAGAGCAGATACGGTGGTATCTTGTGGCTTGGCTGTAAATAATGGATCTTTTTGTATGTGAAAGGTGGAAGCTGGAGTTGTGGAGGTAGCTGCATCTGTCTGTGGGTTTTTTGTATATAGATGTTTGTATATTGCCATTGCTGATTGAGACTGTGGTGTCCAAGAAATTGACTTTTCTGGGGAGTAGTCAATTCTGAATCTGATTGTAGGATGGTATGTATTGAAGGAATTTGTCTTCCCCCTCAGTCTAAATCATAAAAATGTCATCAATGTACCACAGTATGCATTTTGAAAGGTGATTGAAGCCCAGCTCAGTAGCCCATCTGTGATGTAATAAATACTCATTCATCGACACGTATATTATGAATGCACTGCTGGACCAATCAGATTACTTCACAGGGTATTTTCTGATGAATGTCATAAATCAGCTTCCATTCAGCTAGAGCTGTCCGGAGGAGACAGGTAAATATATTCCCTGTCCTTAGCTGTATCTGCCCACCTCTCTGGCCTGCTCCTGTCCAGGTTCAGGATCCCCTATACAGCAGCCTCCTTCCTTCTCTTTTGCCTATTGAAAATTCATGATTTCCCCTCTTCATGCAGACTTTTCTTTCTCCTCCCTCCCAAATATCTACTTCCCTCCTAATCTTCTCTCAATTTCCCAATACCTTCTACACTGTGCTGTTCTGCCTTTTCAGAAGGAAGTGAGCAGTACGTGCTGTCTGCCTCTGCCCACTGGCTTCAGTCTGCAGTTTGAATGTATGGGGCCCCATATTCCTGCAGGACCTGCTGACACCAAGCATTCAAACTGGCAGAATGAAGCCAGCCAGAGGATGAGAAGATGTGGGAAATAAACTCTGTGTGTGTGTGGTGTGTGGAAGTGGGGGGGGGGGGGGGGGGGGGCAAGGAATCAGGGGACAGAAAGAATTGTGAATTGGGGAAAGAAAATTGTACAGGTGTGCTGGGAATCAGAGGGGGATAGGGTTGTGGAAGCAGTGGGGGGGGGGGCAGTGGATGGCAGAGAGAGAGAAGATCATGTTGAGTGTGGAGGTGGGATAAGGATAGAGTGAAAATGAAATGTGCATTTGCTTCTAGCGAAGGATCTGGTTTCACTGTCTCCTTGAAGGGGAAGTTGGTGGTGCTTCCCTTAGATTTGCTGAGAGGTGTATGATATTAATTAATTAATGTATTTATTTATTTTTTAGGATTTATTTACCGCCTTTTAGAAAAATAATCACCCAACCTTCCCTCTCTTTACTCTGTTGGTCTCTGAGCTGGGTTTGAAAGTTCTGATCATCAATATGACCTCATCAGGTTCCATTAGAAGAATGGATCATAGAATCTTCAGGGTTACTGTGGAAATAAAAATCACAAACAAATTTTAAAAAGATGTCAGGTATGTCATTATAGATGATTTTCTAACAGTTACCTCCAGTAACCTTTCTCTAAATTCATCTGATATTCTGACTGTATTCTTCAATGAATTTTAAGGTTAGGTTTGGATTCTGTGTTTGATTGTGTTTTAAGGGAGTAGGTGATCGGTGCTGAGGGTTGGCCTGAGGAACTCATCATTTTCAGGAGGGGTTTTGAGTTGTTCTTGAAGGGTTTATAGGTTTATTCTTTTAGGGTTTCTGTACTCTTTTGAAATGTTCTTGCTTTATTAATGGGGTTGTGGAGCTTCTATTGATAAAATCCTGTTTAATTTTCTGTTTCACAGATCAGTTTTTACATTGAACTCAGTTTCTTCTGAAATCCTTGTTGGATTAAGCTTTCAGGGCCATAGATCTCTGAAGATCTGAAAACATGGCCTTTTCACATGGCACATTTACAGACTCTGTGCAGGTGAATGAAATACCTTCTACTACTGACGGCTACCCTGAGTCTGATGAATGGGGGACTCAGGCAAGCATCTCCAACAGTGCCTCTAGAATGGCTCAAGAGTTTACAGAAAATGGACTGGTATCCCAGGAAGATTCAGTGCTCCAGTCTAGAGATGCAGTTACTGACAGCCCAGTGGAGAATGTACACAATCAAAACCAGCACCAGTGTTTACACCTTTGCTCCCTAATACATTTCCAGTTCCAGAATATAACCAAAGAGGATGACTTCCATTGTCTAATATTGGAGCCATTGTTACCAAGAGACTCCACAGAGCATGAGATTGCTGTATCCAGTGTGTCTGATGTAGGCTGCACATGTGCTGAACCTGAGATCATTGAAATCAGAGAATCTGTGGTTCAGAAGAGCATCCAGCCATGCAGTGAGAATTCTACTGAATCTGTTGGAACCTCTTATCAACTGTCCTCTCAGGAAGAAGGAAACACAAAAAGCAAAACCCTAAAAAGAAAAAGAAAGTCACAGATGCCTAGTGAGTACAGAACAGGAGGGGTAAAGTATCAAGAGGGCAGGTTTGGGTGAATTTAACAATTAGGATTTTTAGGTGTATGTTTGGTGAGAAGGTAGAGCTGTAACTAAGCATGTTAACCTCCAAGGCAGGCAAGAATACTTTGCCCCACGTTTCTCACTCTGCTCTCATCCCCTTTTTCTTTAACTCCCTCCACTCTGATGCTCTGTCCTTTTTGTTCTATCCTCTTCCCCACATCCTGAATGTTAAGAAGAGAACTGTATTTATCCTAGCTTTTCATCTGCTGCCTGTCTACACTAGCATTTCAGTTTGTTTCCCATCCTCAATGGGCTTTGCACCCTGGATGGCTGCCCCTCTCTCTCATCCACCCCTAATTATGGCCCTGTGAAAAGAGGAAGCAATAGGGGAAGTCAGGTATAGAACACAGAAACTTGGAAGAAAGTTAGAAAGATAAAAATGTGTCTCAAGACCTTTTCCTTGAAAGATCCCATTATCCCATCAAGTTCAAACCTCTGCATTCTTTTTACTTTGTTTTTCAGAAATTATAGAACAAATAAGTTTGTGTGATTTTTTAAATTCTGTACTCTGCACAACTGGAACCCAGATTTAACACTACAATTATGATGTGATAAAATAATGGGGGAAACTGTACTAACAAATAAACTGAAATAAGGAATCTGTTTTACACTGTATCTCCCTTTCCAATTTGCCCATTTATAAAATTTCAACACAGCTTAAAGAATTTGACAGCGGCCATTCCAGTACAATGGATACTGCAAAGTTGAGATCGTAAGACGCTAGCAGGAAGTATGGGGGGGGGGGGGGGGGGGGATGAGAATTGTGTACATCAGAATGGAAATTTTTGCCAGTAAGTGTAGGACACCTAATATATTCCCATTGCTGTCAAGGCCTGACTCATAAATTAAGGCAGAGGGTGAGAAAGAAAGAGCAAAGCATGAAGTCAAACTAGGATCAGCTGCATGACTAAGAGGGCCTGTGGTTGTCCAGTCCGCATGGACTGCCTCTCCGGTGCTGCATCTGCCAGAGCTGGGTCACACCCAGAGATGAATTTAAGGGGGGGGGGGGGGGAGGTTATCTGGTAGGTAGTTCTTTGGGAGCAGCAATGAGCTGTGAGAGATTTAGTAGGATTTAGTGTTGTGATGTTGGAGTGTGGTTATAGCTGGTACAGTTGCTCAAATTTTGAGATAGTATTTTTTATTTATTGTGAGGGATTGGTATAGTCTTATGGTTAAGCACCCTCCTTTCTGCCTTAGTTAGAGTGAAAATATTTGTTATATAATTCAAATTTAGTGAAAGTTTGATAGTTGCAAAAAGTTTTATTGTAAATACTAGTAAAAAAAGGCCCGTTTCTGACACAAATGAAACGGGCGCTAGCAAGGTTTTCCTCGGAGTGTGTATGTTTGGGAGAGTGTATGTGAGAGTGAGTGTTTGAGAGTCAGAGTGAAAGTGTGAGTCCAATCCATGCTCCTCTGTCACCTGGCCCCTCCATTCATCCCTATCCAGCAATTCCCCTCTCTGCCTGAGGCCTGCCCTGCAATCCATATGCATCCATGCCCATCTGTGCCCTCCATTCATCCCTATCCAGCAATTCCCCTCTCCCTGAGTCCTGCCCTTCCAATCCATGCTCCTTTGTCACTTGGCCCCTCCATTTTACCCTATCCAGCATTTCCCCTCTCTGCCTGAGGCCTGCCCTGCAATCCATATCCATCCATGGCCATCTGTCCCCTCCATTCATCCCTATCCAGCAATTCCCCTCTCCCTGAGTCCTGCCCTTCCAATCCATGCTCCTCTGTCACCTGGCCCCTCCATTCATCCCTATCCAGCAATTCCCCTCTCTGCCTGAGGCCTGCCCTGCAATCCATATGCATCCATGCCCATCTGTGCCCTCCATTCATTCCTATCCAGCAATTCCCCTCTCCCTGAGTCCTGCCCTTCCAATCCATGCCCATCCATGCTCATCTGTCACCTGGCCCCTCCATTTTCCCTATCCAGCAATTGCCCTCTTTCCCTGAGGCCTGCCCTGCAATCCATATCCATCCATGCCCATCTGTCCCCTCTATTCATCCCTATCCAGCAATTTCCCTCTCTCCCTGAGTCCTGCCCTCCCAATCCATGCCCATCCATGCTCCTCTGTCACCTGGCCCCTCCATTCATCCCTTTCCAGCAACTGCCCTCTCTCCCTGAGCCCTGCCCTCCCAATCCATGCCCATCCATGCTCCTCTGTCCCCTGCCGCCTCCATTCATCCTTTTCCAGCAAGTCCTCTGTCTCCCTTCCATGACCCCCCCTTGCATCCATGCTCCTCTCTCTCTCTCATGTCCCAGCCTGGCCCGCCCTCTTCTTCCCCCCCCCCCTTCGCATCCATGCTGTCGTTTCTCCCCTGCCCTCCCGCTCCCATTGTTGTACTTTAGTGGCCACCCTCTTCTCTCCCCCCAACATGGGTTTTTTTTTTTTAATTGTTTTTAAATTTACCTCCGTTGCGGTTCCGGCAGCGAAGCGTCAGGGAAGTAGGCGGTGCTCCCGACGTCTAGGTTTCCCTTCGCTGTGTTCCGCCTTCTTTTGACGTCATCCTTGACGTCAGAAGAAGGCGGAACACAGCGAAGGGAAGGCTAGACGTCGAGAGCGCCGCCTCCTTCCCTGACGCTTCGCTGCCGAGCGTTGCGATTGGTTGAGTGTCATTGCTCCGCCCTCGACGTCATCACGTTTGACGCGTGGGCGGGGCAGACACAATGCGATCTCACCCCCTTCACTTAGAATGTTGGCTAACTAACAGAGGCTTCATTAGAACGTTGGAGGTGCGTTTTATATAGAGAGATCTTTATGTATTTTAAATTTTTATTAAATGTGGATATGCTTATTTTATTTATTTTGCCTTATGTTATTAACTAATGCTATAAGTATTTTCTTTTGACATTATGGCCCTTATTTTAGAAGCTTTATTCTTGTTTTGGACATCTGAAAATTGGCATTTAGACATTCATATTGCATGGATATCCAAATCTCGTTTTTACAAAGCCTGGATATGGAAGTCTAAAATTGCAGTATGTGTTGTCATCCTATAATTTACATTTTATATTTTATGTAAGTGTTTCCTTTACATGCATTTAGTTTAATGTATGTTTTCTGCATTCAAATTTATGCCTCTCAATATGTTTCAGTTTATCATCATTTTATCATTATTTTATTATTTTTTGACATACCATTTATATTAGCATGGTAATTATCTTTGGTTATTGCCTTACAACATCTGTTTTCTAGCATTTTTATCATCATTTTATCATCTTTTGACATACCATTTATATTAGTATTTATATCAACATGGTATAGTTTATGATATTTTATATTTTAAATGCCCTTTTTCATCGGACTTTATTTCAATGTACATTTTATTCATGTTATGAAGACCTCCTCTTGATTTCTTACAAAGTAGTAAATGATAGCAGATAAAGACAAGTAAGATGTTTAGGATTATAATACCAATCTGTGCAGGTTACCCCCTTCCCTGCCGTTGTTTACAGTTTTAACTGCTACTCTGTGCTGGATAGCCTCCCATTCTTTGAGGTAACATAGTAAATGACAGCACATAAATACTTGAATGGTCTATATAGTATGCCCAGGAAGAGAAGGGAATGGGACTTATATACTGCCTTTTTGTGGTTTTTCCAACTATATTCAAAGCGGTTTACATATTATATACAGGTACTTATTTGTACCTAGGACAATGGGAGGGTTAAGTGACTTGCCCAGAGTCACAAGGAGCTGCAGTGGGAACTGAACCCGGTTCCCCAGGATCAGAGTCCGCTGCACTGACCACTAGGCTACTCCTCCACTCTTCCCTTAGAAATGGTTAGAGTTATACATGTCACTCCTTGTAGGGCATTCTATCTGCCACTCCACACAGGTTACACACATCTCTATGCCTTTGTTTAGTGTTGTACCTGCTGCCCTGTGCGTTGTTAAAAGTGTAAAGGTCATTAAAGTTTTGCTTTGATTTCATTCTCTTTCTAGATACAGATGTTCTGTTATCCCACACTTTTGTGAATTCTGTCGTTAGGTTCACTGGTCTGTTCAGGAGACTAAGCTTCACATCAGTCTCCTGGAGCTATGGACAGTCTGGAACACATAAAAGCTTTCAGAGGTCAGCTATATGTGGTAATGATGCCTTTCCTCAAGAGGTGTTTTGCCCCTGACACAGCCCTTATGTGGGCAAACACGGCCTGTATTGGGCATTTTTTTGGTTTGTGTATCAACCAATAAAGATTCGTTTGTATCTCCTACTTTTTTTTTTCAACAATTTTTATTGATGACACATCAAAATAAACAAAATCAACAAGGAATGAACACAGATTCCAAGATCCCAACATATCTCATAAAATGTAACAATACAGCCGGTCATCAAGCTTTTAGTAATTTTGTCCTCCCACCCCCCCAACTCACCATTACTAAAACTGTACATTTAAACGTTGTTATTATTATTATTGATGAGGTCCTCAACCAACCCACCAACAAGAGTCAAAATTCACACCTGTTGTACATATGTAACAGACATAGGCGATCGGTGGCCCAACTGTTTGGGGAGGCTAAAGGGGGCGGGGTTAGGGGGTGGAGCCAGAGGTGGGGCTTACATCCATAATTGTCTGACAACAGAAAAAAAAATAAGTAAAAATAAGTCACAATTAATACCTTTTATTAAATTTAAATATTAAATATGTATCATATGTCAAAGAATAAAGTGGTTGCTCAAAGCATGTACTAACCACAATTGCTCAACTGCAAAACACTATGCACAAATTTGTGCAAACACATACTCATAAACCTTACTGTACCATAACACTGGGCAGACCCTAATAAACCAATATACCACCCATACGGAAAATGCAGACCGTCAACAATATGAAACAAGGGATCATAATATCACAATTCTCATGTAGAGCCACAAAACACCCTTTTAGGGTGGAAAGTGTTCACAATGAGCTCCTTTTATGAACGACTATATGTAGATCCTTCAAGAGGAATAGCCTCCCCAAGCCTCTTATACGGGGCGCCTATGGTAACAGAGGTCCCCTAAGCTATCCCTCATCCTGAGTTTCCCCCCTCCTTCTCCCCTTCAACTAGTCTAAAATCCATTCCTCAACAGTATCAATAAACCAAAATGAAATCCCACCCCTTTCCATAAGTCAACAAAATATCCATGTAGGCCACATCCCCCACCATCCCTCACGCCCCCTTCTCCCCTAAGAAAAATTCCCCAATCTAACCCCTAGAATCCTTCTCATCCCTTCCCCCTCATGTACTACAAATCCCCTATGAAATGTACCCCCCCCTATCTGTGATCTGTAACAAATGTCAAACCTACCCCCCCCCTGAATCAAAGGGAATTAACAACCATACTTCTATCCCGAGTGTGCAACGATTGAATATATGGGCCCCAAATGCCCAGAAATTCCTTCCTCCTTTTAGGGGAACCTCTTACCGCCCTTCGCTCAAAAACATCAACTCATGTAATCTATTTCTCCAGTGCCAGAAGTCCGGGAGAGAATTGCCCACCCAATGTATAAACTGGATGGATAGGGGATAGGGGATAGGAGAGCTGCCGGCAGTCCGGGAGCGGAGGCAGAGATGCCAGACTGGGATGCGGGCAGGTGAGGGTTAATCATTAATCACAATTAATTTTTAAAATCTCAATTAATGATTAGCACATTCATTGCTGCGTTAATCACAATTAACAAAATTTAATAAAATTTTAAAATAAAAAGAAAAAAAAAACAAACAAACCCACCCTGCCGGGGATGGGTGGAATATTCTTGTAATCTGTTGGGTTGGTTGTAAGCCCTTGAGCCCTGGCCGAGGCCAGCAGAGTGCCGACCCAGGCCAAGGGGAGACCGACCTACCACTGCACACCCCAGCTATGCAATATCCCTAACCTACCCTCCCCCGCGGCACCTCAGGAAGAAAGGGAAATAGGCATACAGGCAGGCCTCACGGCTGAACTGGAACCCAGACACACACAGGGAGGGGTGAAAGAGAACCAGGAGTCCCCCCGGGACCCCAAGGTGCCAGCCACACGCTGAACACCAGCCACAAGGCAAAGGGAGTAACAAAGGAACCAGAGCGGGGCCACACCCTCCCAGGGGACCAGCGCAGGACCGGGGAACTAAATACAGGAAGCCCCTACAACATAGGTGCCCCGTATAAGAGGCTTGGGGAGCCCAGCTCTGACCTTCCCCGCGGCCCTGCCGAGACTCCTGACGAAATCTTCTGCTGCCGCCGCTTCTATTGAGCAGCGCAGCGGCAGCCAGGAATGACATTTACGCAGCTGGTCTGCTGCCGCCGCTGCCGCCGCTTCTCTCGGAGCCAGCATAAGAAGGAAAAGAAGCGCGGGGCTGCAGCAGCGTTCAGACATGCGCTGTCGGCTCTGCCGGTCTCTGCCCCGTGACGTCAATTTCCCGTTCCGGGGGCAGAGGACCGGCAGAGCCAACAGCCCATGTCTGAATGCTGCTGCTGCCCCGCACTTCTTTTTCTTCTTCTGTCAGCTAAAGAGGCCCGGGCCGGAGGGAGAGAAGAGAACGTGGCCACTGGCTGGAAACGGTAGGAGGAGAGAGAAGGAGAGCAGGGGAGAGCCAGGGGACATGGCCAGCGCAGTGGAGAGCCAGAGAGCAATAGGGAGAGAAAGAGGGGACATGGAAAAAAGCAGGGGAGAGCCAGAAAGAGATGGGGAGAGAAAGAGGGCCCATGGAAAAGAGCAGGGGAGAGCCAGGGACATGGAAAAGAGCAGGGGAGAGCCAGAGAGAGATGGGGAGAGAAAGAGGGGACATGGGCAGGAGAGAGAGAGAGAGAAGCTGCTGGGGAGAAACTGAGGGAGACCCTAGCTGTCAGACTGAGAAATGCTGGCTGGATGAAAGGAGGGAGAAAGAGGAAAAATGCTGGAAGGAGGGGGCAGAATGAGGGAAGACGCTGGTAGGGAGGGAAAGAAGAAAGACACTGGAAGGATGGGGTGAGAGAGGACATGCTGAATGGAAAAGGTTCAAGAGAGAGAACTGTCTAGAAGGAAGGGGAGATAGAGGAAGACAATGGATGGAAGGATTGGGAGAGGATAATGGGTGGAAGGATGGAGAGAGAAAGAGGGTTAACACTGGATGGCATGGTAGGAGAGAAAGAGGGAAGGTGCTGGACATGGATGGAGGGGAGGGAAGTATATGCACATGGATGGAGGGGAGTGAGGAGAAATGCTGGATATGAATGGAGGGAAAACTGTTGAATTTAAGAGCTGGATCGGGATACTGAAGGATGGGGTCAGGGCTACAGATGGTAGACAGGACACATAAGGACACAGGAGGATGGTGGACATGGTGAGAGAAAAAATATCAAATGGAAAGAAGACACTGCATAAAACAGAAGACACTGGGACCAAAGCGAATAGAAAAACTAAATGATCAGACAACAAAGGTAAAAAAAGGATTTTTTTCAGAATTTATTAACTGGAATATGTCAGCTTTTGGAAATGTGCATCTGTGATGTTTTGCATGTAAATTTCAATTTTTCTAGTATTGCTGCATGCTGAGTCTGACTTCTTGAGGTAACTTTCCAGTTCAGTATTTTGCCTTCATATCTGTTGTGTCATGTGTTTTTCATGTGTGATCAAGGTGCAGTATTCTGCTAGCGTGTAGTATTTTCAGCCCTTTTTGGGTTTTTTTTTTTGTTTCACTAGGTTGTGCACTGGAGTTTTAGAGCCCTGTGTAATTACAGTGCTGCCTTTCCACGCATAAGGTTTAGCTCATCCTGTCCTTGGAATTAGTACTGTTATGGTTTGGTAAGGCTATATGAGTGTGTTTTTGCACAAGTTTGTGCATAGTGTTTTGCAGTGGAGAGATTGTGTATTGGCCTTACTGAGGTGGCACCAAATCATCAGAAAGGGTTTTAGAGCCTAAATCATGACAACCTACCTCTTGAAGGATCTACATATAGTCGTTCATAAAAGGAGCTCATTGTGAACACTTTCCACCCTAAAAGGGTGTTTTGTGGCTCTACATGAGAATTGTGATATTATGATCCCTTGTTTCATATTGTTGACGGTCTGCATTTTCCGTCTGGGTGGTATATTGGTTTATTAGGGTCTGCCCAGTGTTATGGTACAGTAAGGTTTATGAGTATGTTTTTGCACAAATTTGTGCATAGTGTTTTGCAGTTGAGCAATTGTGGTTAGTACATGCTTTGAGCAACCACTTTATTCTTTGACATATGATACATATTTAATATCTAAATTTAATAAAAGGTATTAATTGAGGCATATTTTCAAAGCACTTAGCCTCCCAAAGTTCCATAGAAACCTATGGAACTTAGCCTCCCAAAGTGCTTTGAAAATATGCCTCATTGTGACTTATTTTTATTTATTTTATTTCTGTTGTCAGACAATTATGGATGTAAGCCCCACCTCTGGCCCCACCCCCTAACCCCGCCCCCTTTAGCCTCCCCAAACAGTTGGGCCACTGACCGCCTATGCCCTACAAGCCAGAGCAGCAAAGAAAAGAAAAACCCTGGCCCCAGCCAAAAGCCAGGGAAAAGACACAACAGAAGAGAAAGGAAATCTCTGACAGAACACCCAGAAGACAGAGGCAGAGCCACAGCACACAAAGGGTTAAACTTACTGAGCTAGCAGGCAGGCACAGAGGGAGATCCTGAAAAAAACAAACAAACAGAAAGAAAGCTCCAGACTCCCCCCCCCCCCCCCCCCCCCCCCAATAAACAACCCTGCCAAAAGCAAACATATTCTAGACCTATACAGGGAATCTATCATAGCAATAGAAACTGAAATACAAAATATCAGATATGCACATTTTCCAAAGCTGACACCTTATAATTAATAAATTTAGAAAAAAAATAACTTTTCTACCTTTGTTGTTGGTCCAAGTGCCTCTTTTCTGCTTTTCTATTTTTTCTTAACTCTCTTCCAAGCTCTTGTCCTTTCCATCAACAGGCAGGGAGGCACTCGCTGTCTTCCTCTGGCAACAGAAGCGTGCCTTCTATTTCCCTGGATGGAAAGGCATTTGCAGCAGTTTTCAGCCGCCCACTTAGTGGAAACTCAAAATGGGAAAGCGAGTTTCTGCAGCAGGACCTCCCTGGACCCAACAGAATGGGAGCTGGTGCTGGACACCTTCCACCTGGTAACTTGAAGGTGCAGCTCCCTAACCTCTTCTTTTCTCCAGCTATATCTCATCCCATGGTTTTCAGTATCATCTTTACGCTGATGTCTCCCAGATCTACCACTCCACACCAGAAATCTCAGTCGAAATCCAGGCCAAAGTATCAGCCTGACTGTCTGACATTGCTGCCTGGATGTCTCAGCGCCATCTGAAACTAAACATGACCAAGACTGAGCTTCTTATCTTTCCCCCTAAACCAACCTCTCCTTCTCCCCCACTCTCTATTTCTGTGGATAACACTCTCATCCTTCCTGTCTCATCAGTTTGTAAGCTTGGGGTCATCTTCGACTCCTCCCTCTCCTTCACTGCACATATTCAGCACACTGCTAAAACCTGTCATTTCTTTCTCTATAATATCATCACAATTCGCCCTTTCCTTTCTGAGCACACTACCAGAATCCTCATCCACACTCTTATCACCTCTCACTTAGACTATTGCAACTTGCTTCTCACAGGTCTCCCACTTAGCCATCTCTCTCCTCTTCAATCTGTTCAAAATTCTGCTGCACGACTAATATTCCACCAGTGTCGTTATGCTCATATTAGCCCTCTCCTCAAGTCACTTCACTGGCTTCCTATCTGTTTCCGCATACAGTTCAAACTCCTCTTATTGACCTATAAGTGCATTCACTCTGCAGCTCCTCAGTACCTCTCCACTCTCATCTCTCCCTACATTCCTCCCCGGGAACTCCGTTTACTGGGTAAATCTCTCTTATCTGCACCCTTCTCCTCCACTGCTAACTCCAGACTCAGTTCCTTTTATCTTGCTACACCATATGCCTGGAATAGACTTCCTGAGCCGGTACATCAAGCTCCATCTCTGGTCGTCTTCAAATCTAAGCTAAAAGCCCACCTTTTGATGCTGCTTTTAACTCCTCCTAACCTTATTCACTTGTATTTTATCATCCTCACTTTAATATTCCCTTATCTCTTGTTTGTACTGTTTGTCTGTCCTAATTAGACTGTAAGCTCTATCGAGCAGGGACTGTCTCTTCATGTTCAAGTGTACAGCGCTACGTACGTCTAGTAGCGCTATAGAAATGATAAGTAGTAGTATTGCAGGATGGATTTTCACTTGCTTTTTTGTCTTGATGTTCATCGATTGCTTCTCCAGTATTTGCAAGTTACCAATGTTTTCAGGTGATCTGATCATCTTTTTGTTCTGTTTTTAGGCTCGAATCTGGGTCTTGCAGCATCTAAGGTGCCTATTTCTTGCTGGATTAAGGAGGCGATTGCCTCTGCATACCTTCTTTCCAGCAAGCAGCTGCCAGCTTCTCTTTGAGTATATTCTGCTAGGCCCTAGTGACTTTTTGGTGGAATCATGATTTTTTCCCTTGAGGGGAGTGGAGGAGTGGCCTAGTGGTTAGGGTGGTGGACTTTGGTCCTAGGGAACTGAGGAGCTGAGTTCAAGTCCCACTTCAGGCACAGGCAGCTCCTTGTGACTCTGGGCAAGTCACTTAACTCTCCATTGCCCCAGGTACAAATAAGTACCTATATACAATATGTAAGCCACATTGAGCCTGCCATGAGTGGGAAAGCAGAGGGTACAAATGTAACAAAAAATAAATAAATAAGGCATACATAAAGAAACTGCTTGGTCTTCACTGCACCCTTTTTTCAAGCATTATCATCTGAATATTGTGGCTTGAGCAGACTCCTCTTTCCCCTGTTTGGTGCTCTCCACAGGAATTTTGAATTCCCACCCTACATAAAGACTGCTTTGCTACATCCCACAAGTCTCTGGATTCATTTGCTGCAGGTGCTAAGGAAAGAGAAATTATGTCATACCTGATCATTTTCTTTCCTTTAACCACAGTAGATTAATCCAGAACCCCACTCTTCTTCAGTGTTATGTTCTCATGGTTTGTTCATTTCTCAGTTTAGGGTAATGGCTCATTTTGGAGCTGAAAGATTTAGCTGTTTTCTACTGTTCCTGCTGCTTCTCTGTGAGAAAGAGGAACTATTATGACTCTTTATTCCTTCTGCTTTGTTATGAGAAATAGTGTCTAACCAAGGAGCATACCATCCTGTAATTCGTCGCCTGCTGGTAAATGGTCACAACCCACAAGTCTCTGGATTTATCTACTGCAGTTAAAGGAAAGAAAATGATCAGGCAAGACATAATTTTTCCTTTTCTTTTTGTTAGAATTATTGCTTCTTGTTGGCCTTGCCTTTGCAAGTCCCTATTGACCGAAGTTACTCACCTGTACTGGATGTTCTCCAAGGAAAGCAGGACATATGTTCTCATATACTCTCCCCCCCCCCCCCCCCCCCATTCACATACCCCCATGACTTATATTCTCTATGCTTTTTATATAATTGTGGGCCCCGTGCAAGTTGAGCAGTCGAGAAGACATGTGCCTGCGCAGTAGACCTGCAATAAGCTTCCAGAAAAGGAACGCTGGGCAGCATCTCTAGTGGGGCTTCGCAGATGACATTACCCAGATGTGAGAACATATGTCCTGCTGTCCTCAGAGAACACCTGCATCAGGTGAGTATCTTCACTTTTCCTCAAATCTTGCAACTTGCTGGATTCTAGAAACTTCATTACACTGTTCTTCAGCAGTGCTTCCATTATTTTTCCAACCACCAAAGAGAGGCATAGTGGCCTGTAGTTTCCCACTTTTTCTCTGTCATCATTTTTATGAACAAGGACCACATCTGCTATTCTCCAGTCTTATGGAACCTCTCCCATCTCCAAGGATTTACGAAACAAATCTTTAAGAGGACCTACCAGAACTTTGAGCTTCCTTGATATCCTGAGATATATTTCTTCTGGCCAATGGCTTTGTCCACTTTCAGTTTTTCAAGTTGTTCCTTGCCCCATTTTAGGACCGAACATAAAATTTTTGTGTGGATTCCACACCAATTTACGCAAGTAAATAATGATTAAATCTAATTAGTGCCAATAATTGCTTGTTAAAAAGCTAATTATTGGCATTAATTGGCTTGTTATTCACTTAAATTATGCACACAAATTGAATATGTGCTCATAATTGTGTGCGCAATTTATGGCAACTTTTATAGAATTAGGAGGATAATAGCTAATAAGAACACATTTGTCATATGAAACATTGAATTTTGAAATCTTTTGTATTCTCTCATGCTTTACAGATTCTTTTTCTTTTCCTTTTTCTTTTTTTAACCCTGGAAGTTTCCTTCTGCTCCTTTATACATTCATCTTAGTTGCAGCCAGTGTTGGGATGTGGCACCATGAGCATTCATTTGAAACTGCCCAGAGATTTTCTCCTGTTTTCTATCCCCACCTCCTTTACATGCCTAGTTTGGTCATTCCAGTGATGATCCTTGACTGGGGCCCTTCTAGAACCCACAAACATCAGTCTGGCTAAAAGGCATTTCCCTCAACCAATGACCATGATGCCCACTCTACTTAGCTGCCTATGAATACTAACCTGGGGAGCAGAAGATCGTACTAGGGGATTGACTGTGAGATCAGTATGGCAGTGAGGCTGGCTCTTCTTTCTCTTCTATTTAATCATTTTCTCTTTTTGGTTGTCATTATTTTTCTTAAAATGATTTCACTTGAATTCCCTCTTTTTTCATAAAAGCCTGACCTTATATGACAGAATAGGAAATTGCCAATTAATGGTTTTCTAAATCCATTTGATTATTATAAAATCACACAAAGATTTATAAAATGTCCTGATAATATCTTTTTACTGTTTTCTCTTTTCCATTATTCATATTCTAGATTTTTGTATATTTTTTCTCAATGTTTCTGTCTCCTGTCTGGATTTTCTATTTTGACTACAATATGAATCCTTTCTTTTAGATTCTCTTTCCCTAATTCTCTTTCTTCTTCTTTTTCTTTTCATGCAGTATTAAAAACAAGCCTTGAAAAAATACAGCAAGATCCACAATCCAGGGCCTGCAATATTCAGCAGACTCAAAGTACAGATGACATCAGAGCCTATTCTGTTCCAAAGATGACATATCCCTTCCATACAGAGGAAACAAAGTTATACACTACACAACCAGAGGAGGAACTGAAGTGTCTTTTAGAGTCAGAGAAATCATCATCTCCCACACAGCCACGGAAGACCCTAAAATATCCCACAAAGCCTGAAGAGAAAGTATACATCTTCCACAAAGCTTGTGGATAATGTGAAACAACCTGAACAAAAAAGGGGAAATCTGAAAAGTATAACAGAATTAACAAAAAGTCTAAAATGTTCTTCAAACTTGAGAAATGCACTGACATGTGCTAAAAAGCCAGAAGAGAAGTTTTGTCCAAGTGAACCATGCTGCTCAAAAGATCTCAACTCATTTGATAACCGTTGCCTAGAGGAAAGGCTGATAAGCAATTCTGGGGGGGGGGGGGGGGGGGGGGGGACAATAGCAATGAAACAGTACGCACTCATGACAAACATGAAGAACTCCAATACGAATGAAGCTCCTCAGAAAAAATCTCTACCAAGTCTTCCCTCAGTTCTTTCTAAACTTAAAGAGCTAATAGAGAAATGAGAAAAGCGCTTGCTAGCTGGAAAAGATTCAAGAGATCCTATTTCTGATAATAGCACTGTAAATATTACAGTGGACAGCAAGACTTCCAACATGAGTGGAGCTCCTCAGAAGGAATCCGACCCAACATCCAGAGGAATCAAAAGAAAACAGGCAAACAATGACCACTATAGTAAGAAAGCGAAGCAAGAGAATGAAAAACCTGAGTAGGTGCTAATGACCAAGAAGTGTAAATCCATAAACGTATGTATGACAGACAGACTGCTGGATGAGGAGGTACTTTTGATCTTTCTCATAATGATGTCTGAGAAAGAAGTGATGTCATCTTCCATTGACCACCAAAAGTACCCCTTTATAGTTGCTAATATTAGTGATCAACTACTCCTGAACTGTTGCTTCTTTATGCTGTATGGTGAACAGAAAGCAAGTGCTGGATCTGCAGGAATCTGTGTAGCAAGGAAACAGCCAGCTATGCCGTGAGAGTGAAAACACAGCGGTGGTGAAGAACCTGGGTATGGGAACTGCAGGAGACTTGGCTGATCAAGTAGATGTGTCACTTACTGGGTTGGATGAATTCTGGGAATGGTTTGAAGAATTGAAAGCAGATTTGGTGGCTGCCAGAACTGATATCGTGACTTTGTGGACAGACCTGCGTACCGATATGTAGATCGAGCATGTGCACAGAGCTCTTGGTGCCATGTCATTTACAGCTAATGAGATGAACCAAGCCATCTCATTACAGAAGCTTAGGAAACTGGAGATAATAGGAGATATTACTGCAGAGATATTATTGGCAAGTTGAGAAAGGAGCAGATATGATATCAAAGGACATTTCCTTTCAGGCTGAGCTTTGGAGTACAAGGAAAAAACTGTTGAGTGTCCACAAGGAAGTCTTGCAGACCCTGGGAAGCTAATCATCGGAGGAAATCATGGAGGAGGCCCCAAAAATGAAAGAGATAACACCACAATGGCAAAGGGTCAACACCAGGAAAGTCCACCTCCTGCAGACAACCTAAACAACCCCTACGGGAGACGCGAGGGGTTAAATGAACTGCCAACAGGCATTCATTTACAGTTGATCATATGGCAAGATCATATCCTATTAGAACACGTCGCAACAGGGGGTATTGGTGTTTTTTTTATACTAATTCATAGTGATCACATTTTGCATAATTTATGCTGATTAGTTTGAGCCTATATTGTTTAGGGTGCCTGGTTTTGATTTGGATTGAATGATATTACTAGGTGCCAGGGGGGAGGGGGGTGTGGAGTCCTTCCTCTTATTCCCATTCATCAAATTTAGCTGGGAGAGAACTGAGCTAGGGGGATGATTGGGGTGGGGGAATGGGAAGGGTTGAAGGAAGTGGGTTTTACAGAGGGAAAGAGGAGATGTGCGGGAGAGTAGGAGGATGTTTCTCAGGATGATGTACATGATGCTAATATGTACTTATTTCAAATGTTATTGCATCACAATTTATGGTTCTCTTAGCTTTTTCCTTACTTAATAGGAGAAAGTAAGGTGATAACAATGAATGTAAAAGGTCTTAATTCCCCATATAAGAAACAATGTCTGTTTAAAGAGATTTCCAAGTTGTCCATTTCCATATGCTTAATTCAGGTAACCCACTTTAGAAAGGATGAGAAAATGCTATACCTTAAGAACTATCCATAACTATCCATTTTGTTTTTTTGATTCTCTTCCTAAGAAAAAGCCCAAGGGGTGGGGATATTGATATTTAAGGATTTTCAAGGTTAGATTTTATGCAGTGTACCTTACCTGCAGGGTCAGTACTTGGCTCTAAAATTGGATATTTAAGGGGAGGTTTATAACATGGTCTTTGTGTATGCACATAATCATCATCAAAATGATTCTTATTCTATGTTGGAGACTCAACCATTGGCATTGGGGGCAGGCAATTGGATAATAGGAGGCAGTTTTAATTTAACCCTTCTCCCAAAGTTGGAAAATACATCTAAAATCCATTATAGCAGGAAGGTAAGACTGGGCCGCATAAATTATTTCAACACTTTAACTTCTCAAACTCTGTTCAGTCATTGATTTACAAAATGGTTCAATTTTTAACTACATGACTTAATGGTAACTTCCTAGTCCAATCGATTTAACTGACATTGGCCAAATGAGACCCCTACAGTGACACCAGGGGCCTTTTTATGACTAGATGTCTTCATAAATTATTAACACAGCATTCAATCATTCTCAAGCGGTAAAGCAAGAGAAGGTGCACTATCCGTACTAAAAATCATAGCATTAAACTCCTTTAGATGGAATACAACAGGGCATACCAAATTCACCATCATGGATGAAGATAGCGACTCACTTGTCTTCAGCTTCCACACACCTCTGCAACCTAAGTCCCATACCCACATACTTGAATATATCTTGCAAATGATTCAAGAAAATATTTAATCCAGTGTCTGAGAGATGGACCCCATCAGACCGATATACGCCAGGACAATCAACAGTTATTAAATCATGGTGTGCTACACAACCTCCCAATAAAAATACTGACCTAGTGATCTCAGAATTCACACTTTTTCTCAAATGCTCTATAGCTTTAGTCTTACACGCACCTCTACAAACTCTCCTCAGAATAATATTAGACCAAATAAGGATTATATTAGGAAACAAATCATAATTCTCTAATACATCCTACTTCATCTGTCTAATAAATCATTACTCCCCCCCCCCCCCCCCCCACAAGTACAGCAACAAAACATTAGGCTCAGTCAACCATCTTCTAGCCTGCAACAAGCCAATAAATCCAGAATCCCACGAAAGCCAATTCCAAATGCATTCCCTTTGATGCCTTCTTCAAAGACTTCTCAGCCCAGAAAACATAAGAATGGCCACAAATCCAAATGACAGTCTTCTCATTCTGAAGCACTGTAATGGAGACTATAAAACATTAATGAAAATTAAAAGCAAAAATGCTAGCACACAAAACAATTATAACTGGATGACTGCCACCTGCCAATCTTTTGAATGGTAGCTACGGACATCCCTTGCGCTGGTGCAAATGAAGTTGCTCCAATCCTAAAAGAATGTGTTCCAAAACTTGACGGATCCAAACCAATCAATTTCAAAGCTAATTTCAAAACAGAATTAAACTGTCAAATGACTCAAATCATCATGTATAAAACAATACATTCCCCAATTTTTTCTTTTCTTTATAATTGACAAAACGACTTTGTTAGAAGCAGTTGTTACATCACCCATGTCTGTCTCTGAATCTGCAACTAATTCACTAACCCTAAACGCACCATAAGTGATGAAAGAGAAGATCCACTATCTGTGCTAAATATCACAGCATTAAACTCCTTTGACTGGAATATAACATGGCATATTGAATTCACACAATATAATAGAATATGATTTCATTTGTATAGAGTTGTATTGGGTTTAAAAATCTTTTGAGATTATACCAAATTCACCGCCAGAGCTATGACAACGGACCTACCCCAACAACCCACAGACCCCCAAACCCTAAAGGGAGGGTGGAAGGGTAAACCACCACCCTATGCAATCCACCACACCCAAATACCGCCAAAATCCCTGAGCTTTCTATTAGCTCCCACTTGGCCAATTGCAGAACGCCATCCTTGGCACCAGCGCTTCACAATTACCAGCTGTTTCACAATAAACAGGTAATGGGTGGGAGGGGGCTGATCGTGCCCATATTATCATGCCCCAGTTAAATCTGTGGCTTATTCAACATGTGTAAATCATAGACCCCCTCCTTTCCACACAAAGTATACCATAAAGCATAAAGTTTCACTTAAGTTATTACAACACTTTAACTTTCAAATCCTGTCCAGCTATTGATGTACAAACTGTGAAATTTTTAACTACTTGACTAGACAGTAATATCCTAGTCCAACTGATTTAACTGACATCGGCCAAATGAGAACCCTATGGTGATGCCAAGGGCCCTAATGTGACAAGATGTCTTCATAAATTATTAACATGGCACTCAATCATTCACAAGCATTGACGCAAGAGAAAATGCACTATCCATGCTAAATATCATAGCATAACATCAGCAAAATACGCCATGCTCCAAATAGCAGTCACACAAATAAGTTAGCAAAACACCTCTTTGGCATAAAAAGGCCGCAGCTTTATAAACAACTTTGCATAATTAACAAATATATTAATTTAAACACCATAAGGTACCAGAAAACCCAAATCCTAGAAAGGCTTTTCTATTCTCTTCAAAAATGAAGCCAGTCATTGCCAAACTGGCCTCAACAAACACTTAGCCTTCCTCCCATGCAATCCCAGAAGTCTGCGGCAATGCAGGACTTGGCAAAATAATTGTGGCGGTGATGCACACAAAATCCATTATTTTTGTTCAATTCCCCACTTTACAAAATGGCTCCCCAATAGTTTCACCAACCCCCAAATGTTTGCCTCACCAAGCTGCGAACAACTACCCAAAAACACCCTGCCCACAACCCACTAAGAAAAACTCTACAAAACAAACACCAGTAACAAATCCCTAAACCCACCAGTTCCTCTACCTTGCACCTGCAAACATAAATGCCATGCAAACAACTTAATGGGTGAAGGTGCCTTGATTAAACACTGAGCCCACCCGTGTCCCTCCACCCTTGCCAAATTGTCCACGATCTCTCTGTCTGGAATGGAAACATCTGAAAGCCAGGTGTGAACCTCCACAGTGGCTACAACCATTTCAGTAATGACATCCTGTTCAATCACAATGCCCTGCACTGAAATGGAAACAAAAATTGCCTCCTTCCCCACTCGCTCTGGAGGGTAATGGAAAGGAAGAACTTGATCCATGCAGTGATCTGGACATAGGACGTCCCAAGGAGAACCCAGAAATCGCTCACTGAGCCCCCACCCCCCAAATGCTCCAAAGGCAGATCCTGAATGAAAGGAGCTGACCTTCCAAGAGGTTATTTCCACGATCCATAGGTCAACATCACGAAAACCCCAATGCTCAGCCTGGTCCTTGGCCAAACTACACTGAAAATGCTCATCATAATTGATCAAAGGCCATCCAACATTTATACGATATGCATGCAAAATTAAATCAAAATACTTCAACAACTGAGGATAAAGCACGGGTCAAGCCTCCCATAACACACACTGGCATAAATATGAAAAGCCAGCATCCAATTGAATATTGTTTTTGGCACCCTCGCTTTCCTTCCCTTACCCTCATCCTTAGAACTATCCCGCTTTTTATCAGACTCCTCCTGCTCCCTAGACAACAAGGAAAATATGTCAAAATATTTCCCCCTCAAAATCTTCCGACACATTTTTTGAGACAGCTGAAAATCCAAGGGTGCTGTTGTACAGAGTGTATGACCCTGGCGTCATACTGGAGCCACTAGGAACAATGCCACGCTACACATGAGGCAAATCCTGAGAGGATGATTTTGCATTATTAACAAATATATTAATTTAAACTTTAAAAGATAAGTTACAAGAAAACACAAGTCCTAGAGAAGCCTTTCTATTCTTTTCAAAAATGAAGCCAGTCGGTGCCGAATTACCCAAAGCAAGCACTTTAGCCTTACCCTCACACAATCCCAAAAGTCCGCAGTAATTCAGGACTTGACAAAATAATCATGGCGATGACACACATGATGCAGCAAATCCATTATTTTCGTTCATTTCCACACTTTACAAAAGGCCTTCCCGTCAATTTAATCAACCTCCAAAATTTTGCCACAAGCGGTGACAGCCCAGTCTGTCACTGCTCTCTCCCCCCCCCCCCCAATAAGCTGCAGCCTCTTCAGCCACCCAAACATGGCCTCCAAAATATCATGAATACTGCTAATGAAAACATCCTGCCCATTTTCAGACAATTGGATTCCATCTGACCGATCAGGACCATTAGCAGAAATCAATTTGTGGGTATGAACCCAAACCACCTAAACCCACAATACGCGGTACCTCAGAAATCACATGATTTTGAAGGTGCTCAGTAGCTGCTAATTTCCTCACCTCCTTCCACACCAAATGAGGGAGGATACAAGACCACACTAAACATGCAGAAGGAAAAGAACTTTTCACCACAGCCAAATCCTGGTTCATATAATGAATTAAATCAATCCCTTTCACCCGGCATAAGTCATTCCCCCTAAATGAACTAGGCATCAGCTGATCCCATAGCATCCCACAAATTCCCAGCCAGTGAATCTGAATGCTTTGTTCTGTGAAGCGAAAGTTCGCTCCCCACTGGGACTCAACTGCCCCCTTCTGGGTCCAGAATACATGTGAATATACCAAGAGCCAACGCAGAAATCAGGAAGAAAAAACTCTGAAAAAGAAACTCAGAAAATAAATTAACAAGCATAGAATCAATAGAACATTGCATGTAACCCAAATAATGGTGGGAATGACAGCACCTCAAATGGTGAATAACATAAGGGCAACCCCCCCCCCCCCCCTCACTGTGCAGCAGATGAAGCCATCCCAATACGAAAAGGTTAAGTCCCAAAAAGGAAAGGCTCAAAACCCAAATAACGAAGATCCATTCGTAAAACAGCAGCAAACTGAAAATGAGTCAAAGGACTCCAGTTCTCATATACCAGCCAAAATAAACCACCAGGCGGAGGTATCTAGACATAAACCACAGCACAACATACTGTGCAAGCCACCAATCCAGCAGAAGTTCGCAGATGTACCCAGGTACCCCTAACCGCTTGGTCTGCCTTAGAAAGTTGAAGCTTCAAACACAAACTCCAAGGCCAGTGATGGCGAACCTATGGCACGCATGCCAGAAAGGGAATGCAGAGCCCTCTCTGTTGGCATGTATGCCCTCGCCTCAGCCAGAGTTGTACTGCTGCTCATAGGCGCCGACTCTGTGGGTGCTGTGGGTGCTCGAGCACCCCCAATATTCACCCACCGGAAGTTCGCTCCCTCCCTCCCTCCGAGTTCCAGGGTCGTCGTCTGTCCACCCGTTCCAGTTTCAGGGTCCTCCCTCCCAGTTCAAGGTCCCCCCTCCCTCCGAGTTCCAGGGCCGTCATCCCTCCATTCCAGTTCCAGGCCCCCTCCCTTCGAATTTTAAAAATCATCTTGACTTACCGCATCGGGGTTACGGCGTCCGGCAGCAGCAGTAAGAGGCATGCAGGCTCGGCCCTTCTCTCTCTCTCTCAGCTCTGGTCCCACCCTTGCAGAAACAGGAAATGAGGGCGGGACCAGAGCTGAGAGAGAGAGAGAGAGAAGGGCCGAGCCTGCACGTCTCTTACCACTGCTGCCGGCCGCCGTAACCTCGACGGGGTAAGTCAAGATGATTTTTTAAATTTGAAGGGAGGGGGCCTGGGACTGGAAGGGAGGGAGGGAGGGAGGAAGGGGAGGGACGATGACTCTGGAAATCGGAGGGAGGGGGAGGGAAAGGACATAGAGAGGGAAGGGAGGGAAAGAGGGGGACCTGGAACTCAAAGGGAGGGAGGGAGGGGGACCTGGAACTGGGAGGGACTGGAACTGAGAGGGAGGCCTGGAACTGGAATTGAGGGAGGAAGGGAGGGACGATGACCCTGGAACTGGGAGGGAGGGCCCTGAAACTAGGAGAGAGAGAGGGACGGACGACGACCCTGAAAGTCTGAGGGAGGGGGAGGGAATGGATATAGAGAGGGAAGGAAGGGAGGGAGGGAGGGGGACCGGGAACTGGGAGGGACTGGAACTGGGAGGGAGGGAAGCCTGGAACTGGGAGGGAGGGCCCTGAAACTGGGAGAGAGAGAGGGACAGACGACGACCCTGGAACTCGGAGGGAGGGAGGCAACTAACTTCTGGTGGGTGAATATTGGGGGTGCTCAAGCACCCACAGCACCCACGGAGTCGGCGCCTATGAGCAGCAGTACGACTCTGGCTGAGGCGACAGCGCGCGTGCCAACAGAGAGGGCTCTGCGTGCCCTCTCTGGCACTCGTGCCCTCTCTGGCACGTGTGCCATAGGTTCACCATCACTGGCCTAGTCTGAGGCGACGGCGTGTGTGCCAACAGCAAATCAGTGGATCCATCTACACGCTTTGAAGGAGCTACCAACTCTCCAACATGAAAAACGCCAAAGAAACAAACTGTGAATGCCAACTGAAAAAGAACCATCTCAAAATGTGAATGACAAACCTACCTCTCTATCTGGAATGGAAACATCTGAAAGCCGGGTGTGAACCTCCACAGTGGCTACAACCATGTCAGTATTGACATCCTGTTCAATCACAATGCCCTACACTGAAATGGAAACAAAAATTGCCTCCTTCCCACTCGCTCTGGAGGGTAATGGAAAGGAAGAACTTGATCCATGCAGTGATCTGGACATAGAACGTCCCAAGGAGAACCCAGAAATCGCTCACTGAGCCCCCACCCCCCAAATGCTCCAAAGGCAGATCCTGAATGAAAGGAGCTAACCTTCGAGGAGGTTATTTCCACGATCCATAGGTCAACATCACGAAAACCCCAATGCTCAGCCTGGTCCTTGTTCAGACTACACCAAAAATGCTCATCATAATTGATCAAAGACCATCCAACTTTTGAACGATATGCATTCAAAATTAAATCAGAATACTTCAACAACTGAGGAAAAAGCACGGGTCAAGCCTCCTCTAACACACACTGGCATAAATATGAAAAGCCAGCATCCAATTGAATATTGTTTTTGGCACCCTCGCTTTCCTTCCCTTACCCTCATCCTTAGAACTATCCCGCTTTTTATCAGACCCCTCCTGCTCCATAGATAACAAGGAAAATATATCAACATATTTCCTCCTCAAAATCTTCCGACACAATTTTTGAGACAGCAGAAAATCCAAGGGTGCTATTGTACAGAGTGTATGACCCTGGCGTCATACTGGAGCCACTAGGAACAATGCCACGCTACACATGAGGCAAATCCTGAGAGGATGATTTTGCATAATTAACAAAAATATTAATTTAAATTTTAAAAGATAAGTTACCAGAAAACACAAGTCCTAGAGATGCCTTTCTATTCTTTTCAAAAATGAAGCCAGTCGGTGCCGAATTACCAAGCACTTAGCCTTACCCTCATCCAATCCCAAAAGTCCGCAGTAATTCAGGACTTAGCAAAATAATCATGGCGATGACACACGTGATGTAGCAAATCCATTAATTTCGTTCATTTCCACACTTTACAAAAGGCCTTCCCGTCAATTTAATCAACCTCCAAAATTTTGCCACAAGCGGTGACAGCCTAGTCTGTCACCGCACTCTCCCCCCCCCCCCCCCAATAAGCTGCAGCCTCTTTTGCCACCCAACATGGCCTCCAAAATATCATGAATACTGCTAATGAAAATATCCTGCCAATTTTCAGACAATTGGATTCCATCTGACCGATCAGGACCATTAGCAGAAATCAATTTGTGGGTATGAACCAAACCCCCTAAACCCACAATAAGCGGTACCTCAGAAATCACATGATTTTGAAGGTGCTCAGTAGCTGCTAATTTCCTCGCCTCCTTCCACACCAAATGAGGGAGGATACAAGACTACACTAAACATGCAGAAGGAAAAGAACTTTTCACCACAGCCAAATCCTGGTTCATGAATTAAATCAATCCCTTTCACCCGGCATAAGTCACTCCCCCTAAAGGAACTAGGCATCAGCTGATCCCACAGCATCCCACGAATCCCCAGCCAGTGAATTTGAATGCTTTGTTCTGTGAAGCCAAAGTTCGTTCCCCATTTGGACTCAACTGCCCCCTTCTGGGCCCAGAATACATGTGAATGTACCAAGAGCCAAGCGCAGAAATCAGGAAGAAAAAACTCTGAAAAAGAAACTCAGAAAATAAATTAACAAGCATAGAATCAATAGAACATTGCATGTAAGCCAAATAATGGTGGGAATGACAGCACCTCAAATGGTGAATAACATAAGGGCAACCCCCCCCCCCCCCCCCCTCACTGTGCAGCAGATGAAGCCATCCCAATACGAAATGGTTAAGTCCCAAAATGGAAAGGCTCAAAACCCAAATAACGAAGATCCACCCATAAAACAGCAGCAAACTGAAAATGAGTCAAAGGACTCCCGTTCTCATATACCAGCCAAAGTAAGCCACCAGGCGGACGTATCTAGACATAAGTCACAGCACAACGTACTGTGCAAGCCACCAATCCAGCAGAAGTTCGCAGATGTACCCCTAACTGCCTGGTCTGCCGTAGAACGTTGAAGCTTCAAACACAAACTCCTAGGCCAGCGATGGCGAATCTATGGCACGCATGCCAGAATGGGAATGCAGAGCCCTCTCTGTTGGCATGCGCGCCCTCGCCTCAGCCAAAGTCGTACTACCGCTCATAGGCGCCGACACCGTGGGTGCTCGAGCACCCCCAATATTCACCCACTGGAAGTTCGCTCCCTCCATCCCTCCGAGTTCTAGGATCGTCGTCCGTCCATCCCTCCCAGTTTCAAGGTCCTCCCTCCCAGTTCAAGGTCCCCCCTCCCTCCGAGTTCCAGGGTCGTCGTTCCTCCCTTCCAGTTCCAGGCCCCCTCCCTTCGAATTTTAAAAATCATCTTGACTTACCTCATAAGGGTTACGGCGGCCGGCAGCAGCAGTAAGAGGCGTGCAGGCTCGGCCCTTCTCTATCTGTCTCTCAGCTCTGGTCCCACCCTTGCGGAAACAGGAAATGAGGGAGGGACCAGAGCTGAGAGAGAGAGAAGGGCCAAGCCTGCACGTCTCTTACCACTGCTGCCGGTCGCCGTAACCCCGATGAGGTAAGATGATTTTTTAAATTCGAAAGGAGGGGGCCTGGAACTGAAAGGGAGGGAGGGAGGAAGGGGGAGAGACGATGACCCTGGAAATCGGAGGGAGGGGGAGGGAAAGGATATAGAGAGGGAAGGGAGGGAGGGAGGGAGGGGGGCCTGGAACTCAAAGGGAGGGAGGGGAACCTGGAACTGGGAGGGACTGGAACTGGGAGGGAGGGAGGCCTAGAACTGGGAGGGAGGAAGGGAGGGAGGGAGGGAGGAAGGGAGGGACGACGACCCTGGAACTGGGAGGGAGGGCCCTGAAACTGGGAGAGAGAGAGGGACGGACGACGACCCTGGAACTCGGAGGGAGGGAGGCAACTAACTTCCGGTGGGTGAATATTGGGGGTGCTCGAGCACCCACAGCACCCACGGAGTCGGCGCCTATGAGCGGCAGTACGACTCTGGCTGAGGCGACGGCGCGCGTGCCAACAGAGAGGGCTCTGCGTGCCCTCTCTGGCACGCGTGCCATAGGTTCACCATCACTGGCCTAGTTTGAGGCGACGGCGCATGTGCCAACAGCAAATCAGTGGATCCATCTGCACGCTTTGAAGGAGCTACCAACAATCCAACATGAAAAACGCCAAAGAAACAAACTGTAAATGCCAACTGAAAAAGAACCATCTCAAAATATGAATGACAAACCTACCTCTCTATCTGGAATGGAAACATCTGAAAGCCGGGTGTGAACCTCCACAGTGGCTACAACCATGTCAGTAATGACATCCTGTTCAATCACAATGCCCTGCACTGAAATGGAAACAAAAATTGCCTCCTTCCCCACTCGCTCTGGAGGGTAATGGAAAGGAAGAACTTGATCCATGCAGTGATCTGGACATAGGATGTCCCAAGGAGAACCCAGAAATCGCTCACTGAGCCCCCACCCCCCAAAGGCAGATCCTGAATGAAAGGAGCTGACCTTCGAGGAGGTTATTTCCACGATCCATAGGTCAACATCACGAAAACTCCAATGCTCAGCCTGGTCCTTGGTCAAACTACACCGAAAATGCTCATCATAATTGATCAAAGACCATCTAACATTTGTACGATATACATGCAAAATTAAATCAGAATATTTCAACAACTGAGGATAAAGCACGGGTCAAGCCTCCCCTAACACACACTGGCATAAATATGAAAAGCCAGCATCCAATTGAATATTGATTTTGGCACCCTCGCTTTCCTTCCCTTACCCTCATCCTTAGAACTATCCTGCTTTTTATCAGACCCCTCCTGCTCCCTAGACAACAAGGAAAATATATCAACATATTTCCCCCTCAAAATCTTCTGACACAATTTTTGAGACAGCTGAAAATCCAAGGGTGCTATTGTACAGAGTGTATGACCCTGGTGTCATACTGGAGCCACTAGGAACAATGCCACGCCACACATGAGGCAAATCCTGAAAGCATGATTTTGCATAAATAACAAAAATATTAATTTAAACTTTAAAAGATAAGCTACCAGAAAACACAAGTCCTAGAGATGCCTTTCTATTCTTTTCAAAAATGAAGCCAGTCGGTGCCGAATTACCCTCAGCAAGCACTTAGCCTTACCCTCATCCAATCCCAAAACTCCGCAGTAATTCAGGACTTGGCAAAATAATCATGGCAATGACACACATGATGTAGCAAATCCATTATTTTTGTTCATTTCCACACTTTACAAAAGGCCTTCCCGTCAATTTAATCAACCTCCAAAATTTTGCCACAAGCGGTGACAGCCTAGTCTGTCACTGCTCTCCCCCCTCCCCCCCAATAAGCTGCAGCCTCTTCAGCCACCCAAACATGGCCTCCAAAATATCTTGAATACTGCTAATGAAAATATCCTGCCCATTTTCAGACAATTGGATTCCATCTGACGATCAGGACCATTAGCAGAAATCAATTTGTGGGTATGAACCAAACCCCCTAAACCCACAATAAGCGGTACCTCAGAAATCACGTGACTATGAAGATGCTCAGTAGCTGCTACTTTCCTCGCCTCCTTCCACACCAAATGAGGGAGGATACAAGACTACACTAAACATGCAGAAGGAAAAGAACTTTTCACCACAGCCAAATCCTGGTTCATATAATGAATTAAATCAATCCCTTTCACCTGGCATAAGTCATTCCCCCTAAATGAACTAGGCATCAGCTGATCCCACAGCGTCCCACGAATCCCAAGCCAGTGAATTTGAATGCTTTGCTCTGTGAAGCCAAAGTTCGCTCCCCACTGGGACTCAACTGCCCCCTTCTGGGCCCAGAATACATGTGAATGTACCAGTAGCCAAACGCAGAAATCAGGAAGAAAAAATTCTGAAAAAGAAACTCAGAAAATTAATTAGCAAGCATAGAATCAATAGAACATTGCATGTAACCCAAATAATGATGGGAATGACAGCACCTCAAATGGCAAATAACATAAGGGCACCCCCCCCCCCCCCCACTGTGCAGCAGATGAAGCCATCCCAATACGAAATGAGTATGTCTCCAAATGGAAAGGCTCAAAACCCAAATAATGAAGATCCACCCGTAAAACAGCAGCAAACTGAAAATGAGTCAAAGGACTTCAGTCCTCATATACCAGCCAAAGTACGCCACCAGGCGGACGTATCTAGACATAAGCCACAGCACAACGTACTGTGCAAGCCACCAATCCAGCAGAAGTTCGCAGATGTACCCAGGTACCCCTAACCGCCTGGTCTGCCTTAGAACGTTGAAGCTTCAAACACAAACTCCTAGGCCAGCAATGGCGAACCTATGGCACGCATGCCAGAAAGGGAATGCAGAGCCCTCTCTGTTGGCACGCGCGCCCTCGCCTCAGCCAGAGTCGTACTGCTGCTCTTAGGCGCCGACTCCGTGGTGCTGTGGGTGCTCGAGCACCCCCAATATTCACCCACCGGAAGTTCGCTCCCTCCATCCCTCCGAGTTCTAGGGTCTTCATCCGTCTGTCCATCTCAGTTTCAAGGTCCTCCCTCCCAGTTCAAGGTCCCCCCTCCCTCCAAGTTCCAGGGTCGTCATCCCTCCCTTCCAGTTCCAGGCCCCCTCCCTTCGAATTTTAAAAATCATCTTAACTTACCTCATTGGGGTTACGGCGGCTGGCAGCAGCAGTAAGAGGAGCGCAGGCTCGGCCCTTCTCTCTCTATCTCATCTCTGGTCCCGTCCTTGCGGAAACAGGAAATGAGGGCGGGACCAGAGCTGTGAGAGAGAGAAGGGCCAAGCCTGCACACCTCTTACCGCTGCTGCCGGCCGCCATAAAGACGACGAGGTAAGATGATTTTTTAAATTCAAAAGGAGGGGGCCTGGAACTGGAAGGGAGGGAGGGAGGAAGGGGGAGAAACGATGACCCTGGAAATCGGAGGGAGGGGGAGGGAAAGGATATAGAGATGGAAGAGAGGGAGGGAGGCCTGGAACTCAAAGGGAGGGAGGGGAACCTGGAACTGGGAGGGACTGGAACTGGGAGGGAGGGAGGAAGGGAGGGACAACAACCCTGGAACTAGGTGATAGGACCCTGAACCTGGGAGAGAGAGAGGAACGGACGACGACCCTGGAACTCTGAGGGAGGGAAAGGGTATAGAGAGGGAAGGGAGGGAGGGAGGGGGACCTGGAACTGGGAGGGACTGGAACTCGGAGGGAGGGAGGAAGGGAGGGACGACAACCCTGGAACTGGGAGGGAGCGCCCTGAAACTGGGAGAAAGAGAGGGAAGGACGACGACCCTGGAACTCGGAGGGAGGGAGGCAACTAACTTCCGGTGGGTGAATATTGGGGGTCCTCGAGCACCCACAGCACCCATGGAGTCGGCGCCTATGAGTGGCAGTACGACTCTGGCTGAGGCGACGGCGCACGTGCCAACAGAGAGGGCTCTCCGTGCCCTCTCTGGCACGCGTGCCATAGGTTCACCATCACTGGCCTAATTTGAGTCGACGGCGCGTGTGCCAACAGCAAATCAGTGGATCCATCTGCACGCTTTGAAGGAGCTACCAACTCTCCAACATGAAAAGTGCCAAAGAAACAAACTGTAAATGCCAACTGAAAAGAACCATCTCAAAATGTGAATGGCAAACCTACCTCTCTATCTGGAATGGAAACATCTGAAAGCCGGGTGTGAACCTCCACAGTGGCTACAACCATGTCAGTAATGACATCCTGTTCAATCACAATGCCCTGCACTGAAATGGAAACAAAAATTGCCTCCTTCCCCACTCGCTCTGGAGAGTAATGGAAAGGAAGAACTTGATCCATGCAGTGATCTGGACATAGGACGTCCCAAGGAGAACCCAGAAATCGCTCACTGAGCCCCCACCCCCCAAAATGCTCCAAAGGCAGATCCTGAATGAAAGGAGCCGACCTTCCAGGAGGTTATTTCCACGATCCATAGGTCAACATCACAAAAACCCCAGTGCTCACCCTGGTCCTTGGTCAAACTACAACGAAAATGCTCATCATAATTGATCAAAGGCCATCCAACATTTGTACGATATGCTTGCAAAATTAAATCAGAATACTTCAACAACTGAGGATAAAGCACCAGCCAAGCCTCCCCTAACACACACTGGCATAAATATGAAAAGCCAGCATCCAATTGAATATTGTTTTTGGCACCCTCGCTTTCCTTCCCTTACCTTCATCCTTAGAACTATCCCGCTTTTTATCAGACCCCTCCTGCTCCCTAGACAACAAGGAAAATATATCTACATATTTCCCCCTCAAAATCTTCCGACACAATTTTTGAGACAGCTGAAAATCCAAGGGTGCTATTGTACAGAGTGTATGACCCTGGCGTCATACTGGAGCCACTAGGAACAATGCCACGCTACACATGAGGCAAATCCTGAGAGGATGATTTTGCATAATTAACAAATATATTAATTTAAACTTTAAAAGATAAGTTACCTGAAAACACAAGTCCTAGAGATGCCTTTCTATTCTTTTAAAAAATGAAGCCATTCAAAAATATTTAATCCAATGTCTGAGAGGTGGACCCCATCAGACAAATATAGGCCAGGATAATTAACAGTTATCAAATCATGGTAACATAACATAGTAGATGACGGCATAAAAAGACCTGCATGGTCCATCCAGTCTGCCCAACAAGATAAACTCATATGTTCTACTTTTTGTGTATACCTTACCTTGATTTGTATCTGTCATTTTCAGTGCACAGACCGTATAAGTCTGCCCAGCAATATCCTCGCCTCCCAACCACCAGCCCTGCCTCCCACCACCTGCACCACATAACCTCCCATTAGCAATACCAACCTATCCTTCTCAGAATTCACCCTTTTTCTCAAATGCTCTATAGCTTTCATCATACGTGCACCTATACGAACTCCCCTCGGAATACTATTAGACCAAAAAAGGATTATATTAAGAAACATATCATAAATCTCTAATATATCCATCTTCATCTGTCTTATAAGGTCCACTCTCTTGACAATATATAAATCATTACCCCCCCCCCCCCCAACCAAGTGCAGCAACAAAACATTAGACTCAGTTAAACATCTTCTAGCTTGCCACAAGGAAGGCAGCAACTGGTCCCAGAACATTCCTTGTAGTCCAAGCCAATAAAACCAGAATCCCATGAAAGCCAATCCCAAATACATTCCGTTTGATGAGTTCTTCAAAGACTTCTTATCCCAGAAAACTCAGCAATGGCCACAAATCCAAAGAACAGTCTCCTCACTCCGAAGCACTGTAATGGAGACTACAAAACATTAATGATATTAACAGCAGAGAATGCTAGCACAGATAACACTTATAGCTGGATGACCGCCATCTGCCAATCTTTTGAGTATCAGCTATAGACATCCCTTGCACGGCTGCAGATGAAGCTGCTCCAATCCTAAAATAATGCATTCTAAATCTTGACAGATTCAAACCAACCAATTTCAAAGATAATTTCAAAACAACATTTAACTGATCAAAGGACTCAAATCATCATATATGGACCAATAAACTCCCCCATTTTCCCTTTCCTTCATAAAAACTTCACCTACGTACACTGGACAAGTGACCAATCCTTTTACTCTCCTTAACATTACAAAAACACCTTTTCCCAATTGACCTGTCTTACATTTCCTAATTGACAAAACAACTTTGTCAGAAGGAATTTTTTTTTGTTCATATTCACTTGAAAATTTCAATACCGTAAGGGAAACAAACCACAGTTTAACATCATCCACTCAAAGACCCCTCATGGACATGTCTGTCTTTGAATCTGCAACTTATTCACTAACTGTAAATGCAGCACAAAATTCCCATGAAAACTCATACTCCAAAAAACAAATTTTCTGGAGCACAGCATGACATAGGCAAACATGCCTTAGCACCATTAACTTTCAAAACAGAGACACAAGATCTTCTCGCACCAGAAATGAACGTGTAGGATCTTTAAACCCAGTACAATTACAGTAAAAGGCTACCCTGACTTTGACCAAAACACAACCACCACCTTCACAATGAATTGGGTTATCACATTTTTTCCAACAGGAGCACCAGGAATAAACTTCCAATATCCTACTGCCACCCCAAATGTTTTCAAAGCAGCAGAGTAAGACTTCAAAATATTGGCAAAGATTCAGATAATATCTTCTCCACTAATGCAGGAAAGCTACCCAAAATTCCTCTGGCATTCTTGTTGCACTTCTTTCCGCATCCGGAGCAAGCCGCCAAAAACGAGACCACTGAAATTGAGACAATGAATTAGCCAATACATTATTATATCCAGGAATATGACAAGCTTTCAGCAAAACATTCAAATGCAAACATCTCAAAATAATCATATGCAACACAAAGTCAGCTCACAGGGTACAAACTGTCTATTAATAGCGAAAACAACAGCCATATTATCAGATCTAATCACCAATTTTCCGTTTCATAATCTATCACTCCACAACATTAAAGCCACCCAAATAGGAAATAATTCCAAAAAGGCTAAATTGCTAGTCCAACCTCATTGAAACCACAAGAAAATCATCCAAATAATAAATGATATTAACATCACCTGAAACCTTATCTACCACCCAATGAATAAAAGTAGAGAATGCTTCAAAACGAGAACAGGAAATAGAACATCTCATTTGCATATTATCAAAGAAAAACAAAAACTGGAATTTAAAACCAAGCAGATGAAATGATTCTAGATGCACAGGTAATAATCTGAATACGGACTCGATATCTGCCTTTGCCATTAATGCCCCCTTACCACAGTGCTGCAACAGTGACACTGCTTGATCCAGCGAGGCGTACCAAACCGAGCAATCATCAGGATCAATAAAAGCATTAACCCCAGCTTGAATAGGACATGAAAGATTATGTATTAACCAAAATTTGCTATTTTCTTTTTTAAGCACCACACCCAAAGGTGAAATCACCAAATTGCTAAAAAGAGAAGAAAAAGGCTCTGCCATCCTTCCCAAATCTAATTCCTTACATAACTTTTCAACCACCACTTCACTGTGTAACATAACACATGAAGCAAGCATTGTGCGCCTTATGAACTAACACAGACCCACAAAAGGGGATCTTAAAACCTTTCTTAAATCCTCCTTGCAACAAATCCACATCATTCTTTTTCAGGTAAAAATTCAACTATTCTTTCAAAATAATTACATCAATTGGTGATGGGAGCTTGCAGGAACACTTGCAAGGGGGCACTGGTTTTGGACCAGGGCCCTTGGAAGCTGCGCCTCCTTTGAACTGACAATGGAAGGCTGCATGACTTCCCCCACAGACGGAATATCTGTGCCTAAATTTACAAAATTGACAGGAACATTGCCCTGAGTTAAAATGGAAACACACATTGTCAATTCCAACCCCTCTACCCCAAACTCCTGCTCCTTACATACTGGGACCTGTACCCGATGACCCTCCTTGAAAAATTCCTGAACCACTGCTGCCCAATTGGCTAACCCCCTGTTCCCAAGAATCCCAAGATTCCAACGTGTTGACCGTATCCACGAAAGGACCAAGGCCGTAATGGAGTCATCTCCGTAAACCAAATGTCCATACCTTGAAATCACCATGCATCCGACTTATCTTTTGCCAAACGGTTTCTAAAAATTAACATCATAGTTTAACTATGACCAATCACCATATGTGTCCTATACATTTATTTATTTATTTATTTATTGCATTTGTATCCCACATTTTCCCACCTCTTTTCAGGCTCAATTTGGCTTACAATGTAACATTATTGGTAGTTAGTATGTTGAGGGAAACATTTAGTGTTACATAAAGGATATCATAATCGAAGTTTAGGCATTAGTTAAAAGTAGAATGCGATACTGATGGTAGGTGAGGTGGGGATGTCATGTTAGAATACCTCAAAAAGGAGGGCTACAGATCAGATTTAGCCTCCCCTAAAACAGCCGCATAAATGTTAAAACCCAATAACCAATTATGAATAGACTTAGAGACTTTAACACTTTTCTTTTTAATTTCTTTTTAATTACCCTCCTCATTTTATCTAGAATCATAATCTTACTCAAAACTTTCCTTTCTACTTTCAGCGAGACATGAGTTCCTAGCAGAGCTAAAGCACTAAAAGTATACCCACTCTTATTCCAAGCCTTATCCAAATTGCCTATTCGAGCTCTAGAATTCCCAACTGACTTGCTAGTTCCTAAAACCTCACCATCATCAGAATCACTCCCAAAAGATGATGAAGAAGATTTAAACAAGTCCAAAGATTCAGAAGACTCCCAAGCATGAACTACACTCTTCCCAATCTCCCTCCGTTACACTTTTCACTATCCAACCTCTCTTCACCATGTTGCAAATTGTGCATACATTTTTTTCTCTCTCAAGCACTTGCACAAACCCTTCTTCCCAGTCTTTTTTCCAATCTCATTCCCCTTTCTTGACTTTTCCCAAAAGAACTCACAACATTCTCACCCTAAGAATGATCAGATTCTTCATTATCCTGGGATTCACCACCATCATGCCTCAATTGCCTCCTCACCCTTTCTAGACTCAATCTTAGAACATCTCTTTTTTTTTTTAATTACTCTACCCTTCAAGTAAACACATTCTTTTTCCAGGAGTCTTAACAGCTTTTTTCACTTTTTTAATACCCCTTTCCAGACATTTTTTTCACCACCTTCTTATTACCTTGCCTCTCCTCCACAAAAGTTGACCTAGTGGCTCTCTTTTTTGTATAGCCCTAGCCTTTCTCTTCTCTCCCACCATGGCCACATTCCTTTTAGGTCCCATACCACTAACACACCTACCACAAACCATACTACCAAACCCTTACAATATGCAAAACTAAAAACCCAGCAGTAACTTAGCACTCCTGGCACCAAAATTAAACAAAATTCATTACTCACACTTCTTTGAGCCTCCAAAACACCTCGCAGCCACTAGCACTAACACTGCCGTCAGCAGCATAGCCACCATTCACCAATGGACCTCCTCACACTAGAAATCAAGTCCCAGCCAAACACAGACCCGGAAATGAACCTACCTTCTGCACACACAATCTTCCGGACCCAATTCACACCACCAAGCAAACAATTAAATTAAACTACAAAATTAACCCTCCCCCCCCCCTGTTTACTAAGCCGCACTAGCAGCTGCCATACACCAATTCTGACATAGCTCATTCACTTTGAATGGGCGGTGTTTGCATTGTCGCGCAGCTTAGTAAACGGGGGGGGGGGGGGGGGGGGGATTTTTTCAGCAAAGCTGACTAAACCACCCTCTCTCTGCAGTTCAATCACATCTGATTACCACCAAAACCCCTGAGCATTTTATTGGCTCCCACATAGCCAATCACAGGACGCCAACCTCGGTACCAGCGCTTCATAAATACCAGCTGTTTCACAATAAACAGGTAATGGGGGCTGATCGTGCCCACATTATCATGTCCCAGTTAAATCTGTGGCTTATTCTTGTCTATGTACATTTGTTTTTTGCCAGTCATCTATTTCTTTAATAACCTTTTGCTTAAACGTCTGCAGAATAAAATCGATTGGCCTAGGTGGAATCCAATGAGATTTAGGTTTTATGAAGGTTCTATCAAAACCTTGTGCCTTTTCTAAAGTTAATTTGAGCGCTAGATCCCAGAATATATTGCTCATGTTAATAAGCCAGTGCTGAGAAGGACTTTGATAAGGTTGAGTGGGCCCTCCTGCATTATTTATTGGCCCTTAAGGAGTTAGTATTAATTTTAGAAAGTGGATTTCTACTCTGTAGTCCTTGCCAGAAGCCAGAGAAAGGGTGAATGGAGGTTACTCTGATGTGTTTCCATTCTCGAGGGGAATGCATCAAGGATGCCCTTTATTCCCATTACTGTTTGCCCTGGTAATGGAACTGTTGGCAGATAGAATTCGGTCATATGCAGGCATCAGGGGTTTTCAGGTAGGCCAAGAAGAATTTAAGTTATCCCTGTTTGTGGATGATATTTTGCGGTCAGCAAGTGTCCCAAGTCCCTGTTTAGTACTTTTGGAAGTGTGCAGGGAATATGGTAAAATATCAGGATTTAAAATGAATGCATCAAAATATGAACTTCTGAATATAAATCTTCACCCTACAATCGTGCAGGAGCTCATAACTAAGCTTCCTTTTGGATGGACGAATGATTAAGCATAATATTTGGGAGTGAAATATCTGCAAACTCTCGTCAGCTTTTTGCATTGAATTTTGTAAAACTATTTGCAGACATTTCAGTTGATCCACATTGATGGCACTGCCTACATCAGGTTGGGAAGAATGATGGTCCTTTTTAGATTTTTATGTCTTTGTCAGACGTTGTTGATTGCTGTCCCCAATGCCACTTTTGTCTCCTACAGAGGAACGTTTTCTCCTTTATTTGGAAGAAACGCCCACCAAGGGTATCTAAGATGGTGATGATGCAGAGACAGGACTTCAATGGGTTGGGAGTCCCAGATTTTAATAAATATTATTGGACTGCTCACATCAGACCTTTATTTCAGTGGTACGAAGATAAATTCAATGTATGGGTTTGCATTAAGAGACGGGATATGTCAGATCCAGACAGTGATCTAACTTACAATGGGCACCACTTATTTATAAAATTCAACTGCAGCCTGGTAATCTTGATTAATGCATACAATGTTCTTATGTGCTAGAATATGACCACAGTAGCTGGGCCTGAAACAGTTATCTATGGTGGCCCCAATTCGAGCCTTTCTGGTGTTTGCCCCACACTGGGACAATGCATGTATAGCTCAGTGAGAGTTTTATGGATTGTTTAGAGTTGGCCAATTTTGCTCAGACAAAGTGCTCCACTAGTTCTCACATCTGAGAGAAATGTTTGGAGTGCCGTCCTCTGACATTTATTTCTACTTAAAATTACATCACCTACTTCAAGATAAATTGGTTGGGAAATGGGCTGGAGGAAATTAGACTTCTACAGAAGAACTTTTCTATCATGGTGCATCCCAAGAGAAATTGATTTCTAATATTTATACTTTGCTGTTAGGAGGGGAATCTCTCAAATCCAGGTACCAGCAACAATAGGAATATGATCTAGGTGTGGCCTTACTAGTACAGAGTGGCAAATTATTTGGCATATCTCTGCTAATTTGGATGAGCAGGTGATCAAGGTATTATATTGATGGTATCTCCTTCCCACATGTTCTGGCCTCTGTTGGAGGGATTATGGCACTCCAGGCACTTACTTTCACATCTGGTGGGGAGCGCCACAGCTTTAAAATCTTTTTGAAGACCTGATAAAAGTTATATTGCTTCTAGACCCTAAAACTTTTCTGCTGCAGTGGCAGCCATCTGGGCTGGATATGTCATAGCCTCTGAGCTCCCCAACCTCACCCCTCGCGTCTTCCATTCCCATATTGGTTCCCTGCAGAAGCCACCAACAGCTGACCCCATCCGGAAACCTGCTTGATGGTGGGCCAAAGGTTCATGTTCAATCGCGGGCATTTCATGAAGAACAGAGGAAAGTGCCACTGAATGATGCCACTACGGGGGTTCTATTTCAGACACCCGGTACCACAACTCGTTGCCTACCACACCTCGTTGCCTTTACATCACTTCTCTCCTCTTCCCTGCCAAGCATCATCACATCCAAGTTCCATTTCCTACCAAGCTACAGCAAAGCCAGGTCCTGCCAAGCTCCAGTTCCTGCCAGGCTCCTGCCAAGCCACTTCCTGTCAAGCTTCAGGTCCTGCCAAACTCCAGTTCCTGCCAATCTCCAGCCATGCCGGGTCTTGTCAAGCTCCAGCCAAGCCAGATCCTGCCAAGCTCCAGCTTTTCCCAAGCCCCAGCTAAACCAGGTCCTACCAAGCTCCAATTCCTGCTAAGCTTAAGTCAAGCCAATTACTGCCAAGTTTTAATTCCTGCCAAGCTTCAGTCAAGCCAGTTCCTGCTAAGCTCTAGCCAAATTTCAGTTCCTGTCAAGTTCAAGCCAAGCCAGTTCCTGCCAAACTCCAGATTCTGCCAAGCTCCAGCCAAGCCAGGTCCTGCCAAGCTCCAGCCAAGCCAGATCCTGCAAATCTCCAGCCAAGCCAGGTCCTGCCAAGCTCCAGTTCCTGCCAATCTCCAGCCCTGTCAGGTCTTGTCAAGCTCCAGCCAAGCCAGGTTCTGCCAAGCTCCAGCTCCTCCCAAGCTCCAGCTTCAGCCAAGCCTGGTCCTGCCAAGCTCCAATTCCTGCCAAGCTTAAGTCAAGCCAGTTACTGCCAAGCTCCAGTTCATGCCAAGCTCCAGCCAAACTTCAGACTCTGTCAAGTTCAAGCCAAGCCAGTTCCTGCTAAAATCCAGATTCTGCCAAGCTCCAGCCAATCCAGGTTCAGGGCTTGGCAAGATCTAGCAAAGCCAGGTCCTGCCAAGCTTCAGGTCTTGCCAAGCTCCAACCAAGCCAAGTCCTGCAAATCTCCAGCCAGGCCAGCTCCTGCCAAGCTCCAGCCAAGCAAAGTTCTGCCAAGCTTCAGGTCTTGGAAAGCTCCAGCCAAGCCAGGTCATACCAATCTCTAGTTCCTGCCAAGCTCTAGCCCTGCCAAGTTCCGTTTCCTGCCAAGCTCCAGCCAAACTTCAGTTCCTGTCAAGTTCAAGCCAAGCCAGTTCCTGCCAAACTCCACATTCTGCCAAGCTGCAGCCAAGCCAGGTCCTGCCAAGCTGCAGCCAAGCCAGGTCCTGCCAATCTCTAGTTCCTGCCAAGGTCCAGCCAAGTTCTGCCAAGCTTCAGGTCATGGCAAGCTCCAGCCAAGCTAGGTCCTGCCAAGCTCCTTCTACATCTTATATATTAAGGGGGTAATTTTATAAAGAATTGTTCATGCTTACATGCCAGTATACATCAGTAAAATACTTCTTATAAAATTAAGCCCTCCCTCCATGTACAACTATACTTGGTGGCACATAGGCATGTACCTGTATGTGATCCAGATCTGGATGTGTTCAGAGGATTAGTTTGGGTGGAGTGATAAAGTACACTTGTAGGTTATAAAATGCACACCCAGTATAAAGGCTTTTGTACTTTGATCTATTGTCATGGCAAAGACCACCATACTTATGGAGTGGCTTTCCACTTACAGACCCTCTATACATCAATGGAGAGCACAAGATATCCCTCTTGTGAATGGAAAGACACGGAATCAAAGATATTTCTTCTTCTATTTTGGGACATGTTATCACCAATAGCACACAGTCGACTGCTGAATTTTTAATATGTAGAAATTAGTATGGTTTGCTTAGATAAGCTATAACTCAGTAGACTGAAAAGGACAGGGGAGTGGGAGGGGGGAAGGTGGGATGGATATTGGGAGATAGACCTTGGTTTGTTTAAAATGACTGCCTGAAACCTATTAATGCATTGTCTCCTATGTTTCTGTTGAATAAAAATGAATTTAAACTTAAAATGCATGCCTATGCCTGTACTTCATCCAGACCCAAGCTCCTATAAATATACACAGCTGCATTTTAACCATAATTTCATCTGCTTCTATGGGAAAAATTTTAAGAAGACACACAGAGGGGCATTTTCAAAAAAATGTCTGAATGGAGATGTCCTGCTCTTACAAAAACATCTCTCTCACAACCATTTTCAAACAACAGAAATGTCCAGATTTTCAGTTTGAAAATGGCTGTGAGATGGATGTTTTTGTGCTGAGAACGTACAAAATGAATAGCCATTTTCCAAAATGAAATGTCCAATTTTGAACTGCAAAAGACCAGGGAAAGGGGATGGATGTCTGGCATCATTTTGAGAAAAATAGCCATATGGATGTCGGGCAGTGTTCTGTCCCCTGACATCTCGAGAGACTTGACAGGCAGAGCAGAGAGGTAGCCAAGGGACCTGGGTTCAAGTCCATTTTGTTTTGCAATTGTGAGCCCTCCAGGAACATAAAAATACCCACTGAACATACAGCACTTCAATAGTCTTCAAACTTGCAGATAGCTTATATAGGGGCCCTTTTACAATGCCGAGGTAGAGGTACTGCAGCACTGGCATACGGCAATCCTGTTCAATAGCAACATAACAGGTAAACTGATTGTTTCAGTGGCTAGCTCAAACAGTAAGGTAACATGTTAGTAGTATACCTCACCAGCATTTCCCAACCGTTAATTATCTTGTTCAGCTACTGTAGTTTTTGAATTTTAATTTTTCTTGCTCTTTTAATATGAGTTCAAATGAGGGATTGGATATCAGTTTGTCACTGACTGAATATAAGTATGTTAGTAATATGGAAATGAAGCTCATCTTGATAATTAGACTTCAAAGATTTTTGACGCTACACGGACCGTCATGACGTTATCACTTTTATTTATTTTATTATTTTATTTATTGATTGCATTTGTATCCCACATTTTCCCACCTATTTGCAGGCTCAATGTGGCTTACAGAGGTCTGTTATGACATTGCCATTTCAGGGTGTCTGATACAATTGTTGATGCAAAGAGATTAAGGATGGAAAGAAGTACTAAGAAAGTAGATATAGAAGATGACTTTCGGATTGGGGTGGTTTGGTGAAGTAGTATATTTAAGCTATGGGTCCTCTTACATAAGTACATAAGTAATGCCATACTGGGAAAAGACCAAGGGTCCATCGAGCCCAGCATCCTGTCCATGACAGCGGCCAATCCAGGCCAAGGGCACCTGGCAAGCTTCCCAAACGTACAAACATTCTATACATGTTATTCCTGGAATTGTGGATTTTTCCCATGTCCATTTAGTAGCGGTTTATGGACTTGTCCTTTAGGAAACCGTCCAACCCCTTTTTAAACTCTGCTAAGCTAACCGCCTTCACCACTTTCTCCGGCAATGAATTCCAGAGTTTAATTATACGTTGGGTGAAGAAAAAGTTTCTCCGATTTGTTTTAAATTTACTACACTGTAGTTTAATCGCATGCCCCCTAGTCCTAGTATTTTTGGAAAGCGTGAACAGACGCTTCACATCCACCTGTTCCACTCCACTCATTATTTTATATGCCACTATCATGTCTCCCCTCAGCCGTCTCTTCTCCAAGCTGAATAGCCCTAGCCTCCTTAATCTTTCTTCATAGGGAAGTCGTCCCATCCCCGCTATCATTTTAGTCGCCCTTCTCTGCACCTTTTCCAATTCTACTATATCTTTCTTGAGATGCGGCGACCAGAATTGAACACAATACTCAAGGTGCGGTCGCACCATGGAGCGATACAATGGCATTATAACATCCTCACACCTGTTTTCCTTACCTTTCCTAATAATACCCAACATTCTATTCGCTTTCCTAGCTGCAGCAGCACACTGAGCAGAAGGTTTCAGTGTATTATCGACGACGACACCCAGATCCCTTTCTTGGTCCGTAACTCCTAACGTGGAACCTTGCATGACGTAGCTATAATTCGGGTTCTTTTTTCCCACATGCATCACCTTGCACTTGCTCACATTAAACGTCATCTGCCATTTAGCCGCCCAGTCTCCCAGTCTCGTAAGGTCCTCTTGTAAGTTTTCACAATCCTGTCGCGATTTAACAACTTTGAATAACTTTGTGTCATCAGTAAATTTAATTACCTCGCTAGTTACTCCCATCTCTAAATCATTTATAAATATATTAAAAAGCAGCGGTCCTAGCACAGACCCCTGAGGAACCCCACTAACTACCCTTCTCCATTGTGAATACTGCCCATTTAACCCCGCTCTCTGTTTCCTATCCTTCAACCAGTTTTTATTCCACAATAGGACATTTCCTCCTATCCCATGACCCTCCAATTTCCTCTGTAGCCTTTCATGAGGTACCTTGTGAAATGCCTTTTGGAAATCCAGATACACAATATCAACTGGTTCCCCTTTGTCCACATGTTTGTTTACTCCTTCAAAGAATTGAAGTAAATTGGTCAGGCAAGATTTCCCCCCACAAAAGCCGTGCTGACTCGGTCTCAGTAATCCATGTCCTCGGATGTGCTCTGTAATTTTGTTTTTAATAATAGCCACTACCATTTTCCCCGGCACTGACATCAGACTCACCGGTCTATAATTTCCTAGATCTCCCCTGGAGCCTTTTTAAAAAATCGGTGTTACATTGGCCACCCTCCAATCTTCCGGTACCACACTCGATTTTAAGGATAAGTTGCATATCTTTGTAGGCTTTATTGAAGAGATATAAGCATATGTTTGAAGTTGGGCTGAACTATTACCCTTTCTCTCTTTCACTTCTATGAAATTGTTTGCTGAATTGTTGTATTTTTTATAGACTGATGTACACCCAGCGGCGTAGCGAGGCCGGCTGACACCCGGGGCGGGTCGCCGCTGTGCACCCCCCCCCCCCGGGTGCAGCATGGCGCACCCCTCCCTTCGGTGCGTGCGCGCACCCCCCCCCCCCCCGGAGTGCATCATTACTGCTGGCGCTCTGCCCCACCGAGTGCACGTTGTCTCTGGGAGCTGCGTCGGCTCCGTTGGTTCTCTGCTCTCTCTGCCCCAGAACAGGAAGTAACCTGTTCCGGGGCAGAGAGAGCAGGTAACCAGCGGCGCCGACACCCCCCAGCGCGGTCACCCGGGGCAGACCGCCCCACTGCCCCCCCTTCCTATGCCACTGTGTACACCACATTGAGCCTACCCGTAGGTGGGAATATTGTGGGATATAAATGCTATAAATAAATAAAGTGAGATCACTGAGTCCAAGAGAGGAGTATGGCATGCATGTCTTGGAAGCGGTCATAAAGAAAAAGAGGTCCTGTGGGTCCGGCTGGGAGACCAGTGAGGTATATGGTAACTTGACCAAGGTTAAAATGCAAACATATTCACAATATGGGTAGTCTGAAACTCATCACGCTCAATGTTGACGGACTACACTCCCCGATAAAAAGAACTAAGATCCTCTCCTGGTTGAAAAAAGAAAGGGCTGATATTGCATTCCTCTAAGAAACTCATCTATCAGCCCTAGAACACCAAAAACTGAGGAGGGGGGTGGGTGGGCGAAGTAGGGTATTCGGTCTACAACTCCAGGCAAAGGGGGGTGGCCATTTTAATTCATAAACAAATACCATTCCAATGTCACAAGGTAATTCAGGACAAACAAAGTAGATATGTGCTTGTTATAGGTGAATTGTGGGGACAGCAACTCATCTTATGTAATGTATATGGGCCCAATGTGTACTCCCTCCTTTCCTCTTTCTCTCCGTACAGGCAGTGATAGAAGAAAAGGTCCCATACCTGTACTCCCAGAGAAGTCCAGCAGCTTTAGAGGCTCTGAAGCTGAATCACCCACTCCTGGCTTCTTAGGGTCAATGACTGTGTTAGTCAAAGACCGTAGTGTAATGGATTAGAAAATGATATAGCTTGGAGGTTAAAATATGTTTTAATCCCCTTGCATTAATATTAGGGAAATGGGCAAAGACTGTCAAACCCTGATCCTCTTGCATTGAAGGTGCTCTGACTGAGGAGCTGAACCAAAGGCAATGACCTTCCCCTGGGCCTTGTTTTTCCTTCAAAAGACTAGTTCCTCGTACCTTGTCAGTCAGGCAGGGAAGGTACAGCCAATATTCTGGAAATTACAGGTGTAAGTAAAAGGTCAAACTCAGAACTGTCTTTATTTTGGTCAAGTGCTGAAAGTTATGGTACTGCTGCACAGGGACAATTTTGGCCCTCTCTACACAGGCATTTAAGTTAAACATCAGCAGTGTAAAACAGACAGCTCTGGATGAAAGAACTCGTCAAATTCCATTAGTCCTTTCAATTGTTCTTCTTATTATTGATTGGAGTTTTAAGTATCTGTACCTATATTTGAGAATGTACTAATAGTGTCATTCAGATGCAATCCATACAGTTATCTGTAGTGTTTCTATGCTCTACCCCAGCTCTATCCGGATAGTGCCGAGGTATCTGTTTTTCTGTGACACTGGATCATGTCACCGAAAATAGGTGGATAGAGCTTTTGAACATCCGGTCCTAATTATTTTGCTACAATCATAGGTGGGATTTTAGAACACTATGGAATATGTTGCGATGTGTGTTGAGATGTTTTACCTTTATAATAGACCTGTGTCTGCTTAAGTTTAAATTAAAGTATAGGCTACTCAGTGGTGTAGCTAGATAGGGCGCCAGGGGAGCGGCCGCTCCCCTAAACAGAGTTCTGCTGGCGCCCACCTAATTTTTTTTCATTGTGTAGCACTGAAAATGTGCACTGGCACCAGCGGAAGTCCGTTTTTGCTCCCCCTGCGCCGTCAACCTGGCTCAACCTGGCTACGTTTCTGAGGCTACTGCCTCTATATAAGAACTGTCATACTGGGTGAGACCAATGGTCCATCAAGCCCAGTATCCTGTTTCCAACAGTGGCCAATCCAGGTCTCAACTACCTGGCTGGATCCAAAAAAGTAGCAAAATTCTGTGCAGCTCACTTCCAACGATCAGCAGGGCTTTCCCCAGGTCTACCTTAATAATAGTTTATACCTCTTTTTTTAGGGTTTTGATCTAATATAACTGATTGTCTTTATTGCTGTACTTGTCACATCTCCCCAGTTTGATCAGTATTACACACAACACTTCTCGATTAATGACATAGTGCAATTTCACTGCAATCGTTTTGTGCTCTTGTCATTGCTTGGGCGCCATCTGTTGTTACACTGTGTAACTTCTCCCTTGGCAAATCGGATCTCTGAACAGCGGCAATTTCTTGAGGGGCCTGTTTCTTTTCTGTGCATATTACATGAAATCACAGTCAGCAAAAGACTTTCCAGGTTGAACACTCAGTAGCGTCACATCATTGAATTTGTTACTTCAGATAAAGAAATGTTGTTGTCCACAGAAATGTGCCTCCGCTCTCTTTTGCCTTGTGCATTCTCTCTGCTCCAGGTTAGTCCTTGTACTACAATTGGTGCTTTGTTTTGCAGTTTTGATGTTGAATTCTTTCATTATTGAGAATGTCGCTGAACAAATTACACAAGGCAATGTATAAAGGAAATGTTTATCCAGTCAATGATCTTGGGAATGTCAACATTCAAGGTCTGCCTGTCTCTTCTTTCCTTGGTCTGCCAAATAAGCAGATATTATGGAAGAAAATCATTTCAGATTCTATTTCTCTATATTTGTTGTATGCAGAATCTGACATTGCGAGGTTTCAGTTCAGTTTTTCCCTCATCATATATATCTGTTAAATGATCTGCAGTCCCTTCTTTCATATTTGTTGAGGCTGTGTCTATGTTTTCTGCTTGTGATCAAAGTGCGGTATTCTGCTAGAATGTAATTTCTTTGTAGAGATCTATAGCAGACCTGTTTCTTCTGTTTTCTCACTAGCAACCAGATGCACTAAACTTTAACGACCCTTTAACGACCCCTGAACGAATTTTCGAACCGTGGCATGCATTAAAGGCCATTTTCCGACCACGGTAGCAGAAAATGAAAACGGAATGCAGATGAGCAAATTGTGTAGAAACCCCATAGAAACGAGATGCACCAAAGTTTTCCGACCACCCTAACGCAGGAAAAGTGCCAGAAAGCTAACGACAGGTCTTTTATTGACGCCCGAGGTCGCTGCTGCTCCCCGCTCCCCCTTCATCACTATAAAAGTGAAAAAGAAAAAAAAAGGTTCGGGAGGGGGCAAAGGCGCTCGTCAGGAGCGTCCTTTATGGACGGCCTTGCCCCCCTGCCCGTGGTCACCGCTGCTGCTCCCCGCTTCCTCTGCCAGCATTAAATAAAAAAAAACAAAGCTTTAAGAGCCCTGGCCCCCCTCCCTTCCTGTCTCACAACTCTTTCTTTCTGCACACAGCTCCGCCTCCCGCGTCCTCTGCCCCGTGCCCCACCCCCTCCGCCCCCCCCTGAGATCGTCGCCGCCGCTCCCCCCCTCCACCAGGCCCCCCCCCCCCGCATTACCGAGCCCGTGCAGCGCCTTTCACCTTTGTATGAAGGTGCTGCACGGGCAAGAAGACCATCAGATCGCTACAGTCTTCAGGACGTCTCTCTCCTTCTCTGACCTGGCCCCGCCCCCGTCTGACGTAAGAAACCTACGTCAGACGGGGGCGGGGCCAGGTCAGGGAAGACGAAGGAGAGAGACGTCCTGAAGACTGCAGCGATCTGATGGTCTTCTTGCCCGTGCAGCGCCTTCATACAGGTAATGCAGGGGGGGGGCCCAGTGGAGGGGGGAGCGATGGCGACGATCTCAGGGGGGGCGGCAGGCCATTGCACGGGGCGGAGGATGGCGGGAGGCGGAGCTGTGTGCAGAAAGAAAGAGTTTAGAGACAGGAAGGGAGGGGGGCTGGGGCTCTTAAAGCTTTGATTTTTGTTTTCTTTATTTAATGCTGGCGGAGGAAGCAGGGAGCAGCAGCGGCGACCACGGGCGTGGGGGGGGGCAAGGCCGTCCATACAGGATGCTCCTGACGAGCGCCTTTGCCCCCTCCCGATCCACGTGTTTCTGTTTTGGTTTTTTGACGTTTGTGGTATGCACAGAGCAGCCAGCATAACGCTGGGCTGCTCTGCGCATGCTTTAGGAGCCAATTACCGACGGGGATTACACCAGTTTGATGCATTGTTCTTTACAATACCGCACCGAACATGTATGACTTTTTTTTTTTTGGAGCATTGTTCATTTTTTAAAATTCGGTAATGGCTTTTACGTTTTTGCTTTTTTTACGTTTGGTTGATGCATCTGGGCCTAGGTGGTGTATTGGAGTTTTAGGGCTGAGGACCAGATGCACTAAACTTAACGAGCCATTAACGAGCAAGTAGTAAACCCTGGCATGCACTAAAGGCTTCTCCCAGCCATTTTCCGATCACGATAGCAGCTAATGAAAACGGAATGCAGATGAGCAAATTAGTATTATAATGTGTAGAAACCGTATTGTAATGAGATGCACTACCATTTTCCGATTGCATAACGGTCAAAAATCTAACGAGAGGTCTGTACCTCTCATTGGGGCGGCGCAGGATTGAAAAACGTCCTTCACTCAAAAAAAAAAAAAACCACCCTTAAGCCTTAGAGCTGGTTATTATTTGTCTTGTTTAATACTGTTGCATTTAAAATATGTTCCTGTAGATACTAATGGGCAGCGAGAGATGGTCCAGGAGGAAGTACCGGAGCCCAAATTGTTTGATTTTTAATCCAGGCTACTTTTTTTGTTCTCTGAAACTTCAGATGCTCCTGTTCTCTACCACAAATGTGCCTGCACGTTTCCGCCAGATAATAAAAAGGAGTTTTCATGATTTCTAGAGACACCAAAGGCAAATAGTGTTTAGCGGCTCCGATGTGGCTCGATCCTAGCAGGAGAGTGCAGTTGAGGATGTCCATCCAAAAAGACTCTCCTGCTAGGATCGAGCCGCATCGGAGCCTTCCTGCAGCAGGCCATGGAGGGGGTGAGTGGCGCGGCGTCTTCCTTTCGGGCGGCACAGAGGCGTATTTGGCATGCGTAGAGCAGCCAGCATAACGCTTGACTGCTCTGCGCATGCTTGACCGGCCGACTGTCGACTGTTTACCGATGGAATAGAGATGCAAGTGAGCTACAACGAGCAGCTCATTTGCATTCCTTTTCCTTGATGCATGCCCGTTCCTTACCGATTCACTAAGGGCATCGGTAAGGGAAGGGCTTTAACGAGTCTTTAGTGCATCCTCACCTCAGTGTAATATTTACAGTGTTGCCTTTTCACAGTAAGATTGTGGCTTTTTGAGTCCTGGAAGTTGGTGTTGTTAGGGTGTGGTAAGTTGAGTGTGTTTTTCCACAAGTTTATGCATAGTGTTTTGTAGTGGAGGGATTATGTGTTGGTTTTCTTGAGATGACATCAAAATATTAAAATAATTTTAATCTGTCATAATATCAGATGGAGTTTTAGAACATTTTATAGGATCTGATGTATGCAGAGATGGTTGTCTATAGCAGACTTGTGTCTGATCAGGTTTAAGTCATGAGACACTGCCTCTTGAGAAGTCGTTATGGAAACAATTCTATTATATTTAGATGTGTATGTAGTTTAGTGTTTGTAAGTGCTTGAAATATTTCTGTTTAAAATACGTAACATGCCATGATAACCAGCAGCCCTTCCTCAGACTTTAGTCCTCTCACAACCATGCCAAACTTATTCCCCAAATCCCTTCAAGGCCATGCCAAATTTATACCCCCATCATCATGGTGCCCAGCTGGCTGGAGCCACCGATCTGGATCTGGCAGTCGTAGTGTTGGTGGGGGTAGTAAAAGTCGTAGGCCTGAAACATCTGGTACATGAACTCAACCGGGCGCATGCCCTCAGGGCTCTGTAGGCAAGACTGCATGCTATGGCAGCTCAGCAGCATGCCTGTGCAGACGTGGCAACCCACCGAGGCCTGAAACTTCATGGCAGAGCGCTCTTCATACCAGGTGGAGTTATTTAGGATGGTCAGGCTCCCACGTGCCTCTTTTCCACACAACTGCTCCTTGGCGCACACACGCTGCAAGCTCTCACACAGCTCACATGTGGTTGTGCCAGTTGCTAAAGGAAGAGCGACTCACAGTGGCCGTCAATCAGCACAATAGTGTGGTGGCCCATGCACTGAAAGCGCAGCAGTGTGCCAGTATGACTGTCAAATAGCCCATGTTTAAGGAATCGGCTGTGGGATCAAAGCCCCAGTGCACCATCTGTGCATCGCTCAGACAGCGACTGGCTTCCATTGCTGTTTTCAGACAGGAAGATATCCTGCAGTAGCCCTCGCTGGAACAGGGTGGTCAGGAGGCCACAAGAGCCTGACTCATGGAAGGCATGAAGTAAGCCATTACCCCAACAAGCTGGCAAATTCTGAGCCAGGACAGACACTTCATGGGTGTAGCCATGCTGGGAGTGAGCTGAGGGTACTGCAAAATTCAGATAACCGAATGACAATGGATGCTGACCATAGAGTACATAAATAGCTGGAAGGAAAGCTGTACAATATACCTGGAACAGCAGAAAGCAAAGTGCTTCTAGCAATACATGAAAAAGGCAAACAAGGTTTGTTTTTTAATTCATACAGGTTATTTTCCATATGCTAATATGCTACAGTCTGTCATTTTAGCTAAGACCTAAAGAAGAAACATTGACCACTAAATGGTGAAATGTTCCAAGTGCTGGTGTTGACCACTAAGGCATAAGGAGAAAATGTTGTAACCCTGCTCTTATTTTTCCCCACGGCGTGTTCGGAATCTTCCCCATTCCTTCCCTCATGCTCAGCATCTCCTCTGTGTCCTGTGCCACTCTGTGACCAGAACCTCTCCCATTCCTTCACTCATGTCCATCATCCCCTCTCTGTGTCTAGTTTTTCCCTGCGCCCATAGTCTTCCTCATTCTTTCTCTCATGTCCAGCATGCACTCTGTCCTGTCCATCTCTGTGTCTACGATCTCCCCCATTCCTTCCATTATCCAGCATCCCCCTCTCTGTGTGCACTCTTTCCCTCTGTTTGCACTATTTTCCACTATTCCTTCTCACATGTGCATCAGTATGCCCTCTCTGTGTCCTGTTCCTCCCTGTGTCCAGAATCTGCACCCCACCACGTTCTTCCCTTCTCTCATGTCCAGTATTCCTTCTCTATATCATCCTTCCCTCCCCCACCATCCAACATCTTCTCTTTCATTCCCTGTCTTCCTCTCTGTCCTTAATCCCTCCTTCCCCTCCCTTGAGTGCCCTAGCATCTTTCATCTCAGTCTTTACTTCCCAAATTTCCACTGGTGCACCCCCTCTAGCTCTCCTCCAAATTCTCCTGTCCCCTGCAGCATCTCCCTTACGTTCCCTACAACCTCACCAGCCCCTTACCTGCTGCAGCCACTGGATCATAGATGCAGCGGTGATGGTCATCATCAGAAGGCAGTGGGATTTCCCAGCTGTGCACTGATGATTCTGCAGCATCCTGACTTTCACAGAAATAGGAAGTCTGTGTCATAAGGGGGTGTTACACTGCAGAGTCATTAACACGCTGCCAGTTAGGAGGCCCTGCACTGCCTTGTGATGACTGCAGGTCCCTGAGAGTCCCTATGCACACTGTAGTAGCAGTTGAGGTCGAGCAGAGGGTACCATTCATCTGGCGGTCATCATTAAAACTGGCACTTACGATGATGACTGGTTTTCTTTTGGGAGGGGCTCAGGGAGTGGGGCTGGAAGCAGCAGTGTGTCATCTGAAGTTGGCATTGCCATTACCCCTGGTAAAACGCTGCCCAGAGTGGTTCACTTCCCTTGCCCACCCCTTATTACACTACTGGGCAAGGAGGTGGTGAGGCAGCCACCAGCATGCTTTCCATTTGCTTTTCCAGTGTCATCATTATTACACGTCTAGTGGTCCAGATTATATATAAGGCACCTAAAATTCCACGTGGTAAACATTTCTGCCTAAGTGTATTCTTCTACATCTAGATTTAGGCACGGTATATAGAATTCACTTAGTTGATATCCCAGCATGTATAATTACATGCTTCCATTTACACTAATGAAAATGTGGCATAAATCCCTGCCTGTAGATGTATGCATACTAGGCCATATTTTATAACTATGTGTGTAAATATTGGAATGCCCACAAAACACCCATAGCCACGCCCCTTTTAAACTGCACACATTAGAATTTAGGCACAGTTCATTACAGAATACACTTAAGCTGTGCATGTAAATTCTAATTATTGCCAATTAGTGCTCATTATTGCTTATTAAGTGCTGTTAATAATGCTGATTAGCTTGTTAAGTCAGTTAAGTTATGCACCTTGTTATAGAATTTGACTGGATTTCGGCGTAGAAATCTAGTCGTATATAGAATCTGGGGTTAGCTATATTTAGAATTTGTCCTACTATGTCTTGTTGGTTATAATCATTGCACATTGTGACAAGTAGCAAAAGTGCGTGAAATATGTTCCAAAATATTGTGAAAACTACAGAATGACACGGGGACAAAGTTTGTCCCCATCCCTGCCCCATCCCCGTGAGTTCTGTCTTCATCCCCACCACATCCACACAGGTTCTATCTCCATCCACGCCCCATCCCCTTAGGCCCTGTCTCCGTTCCAGCCCCATCCCCGCAGGTTCTGTCCCTGTCCCCACCCCATCCCCATGGGCTCTGTCCTCATCTGCAGAAGCCTCAAACAATTATGATTTTATATTTAAATCTTTTTATTAAAGTATAAAAGGAACAATGTGCTGTGCAACTGTTGTTTATAAATTACAAATGGAAAACAATAATAACAGTGAGCAGCTATAATAACCTTCCTCACCACCACCCTCTACACTTTCAACCCCAACAATAGCTGATTTCTATTACCCCAAGGAATCCTAATCCATCCTATTAAAATGTCCAGGGGTACAAAATACAACCCGTTCTGTATGCCCTAGAGGGAAGAAATATGCCCTATGAAGCACTGTTATGATTTTTTAATCTGTGGATAAATAAGAAATCAACAATAATCTCAGGATTCAGCCTAGCTCTCCTGTCTTCCACAGTCCTTCCTGGAATAGAAGTTGTCTTCTTAAAAGATGTTTTGGTAGCAGGATGTACAGGATCCCCCATGCAAATTTTGCTAGTTGTGGCCAGAATGCTTGCTTGCTTTTCCAAAAAATCAAAATATTGTCTGCATCACTCAAATATAAATACCAGTCCAGTTCATTAACACACTTCAAAGTAGAAAATGACACAGGGACAAAGTTTGTCCCTGTCCCCGTGGGCTCTGTCCCGATTCCCGCCCCGTCCCTGTCCCCATCCCCGCGGTTACTGCAGGTCCCCGTGTCATTCTCTAGTAAAACCCAAAACAGTTCATACTAAATTGCTGCACAAATCCTCATTCTTAATTTGCTTGCAAAAATGTCTTAGAAGTATATCTTAGCAGAATATTGTATAATATTTAAGATTGTACATAGATTCACGCATCAATATATGTACAAACTAAAATATATTCCTTCTGCTTGTGGTAGACATTCTACTTGTAATGAATTAATGTTATGTTTCCCAAATCTTAGAGGTATCAGATTTAAAATTTGTTTACCTCATGTTTTGCTTATCAGGCTGCAAAAACATGGAATATACACTACCTATTAAACTAAGTTCTTTAACTATAAAGTTTTTAAAAATCTATAACAACTTTTCTGTTTCATGAATACTGTATGTATTACTTATGCAATTCTATTTTATTGATTATACGTTTTTATAAACTTATGTTTAAGTGATTGTAATTTCCTAGGTGCTGCCTGGATTCTTTTTTTGGTTAATTGCTTAGACTACATAGGTATTAGTGAAATGTAAGAAGCACAATGTTATATAATGTAATACCTTTATTGCCGGGGATCCCTAGCATGGAGCATGTTTCTCAATGCTGCTTCAGGGAAGTCACTACCACAATAGTCACAAATGTTTCTTCTCAAAATTTTCAAAAAAGTATTTATGTATTTATTTATTTACTAGTAAAAAAGGCCCGTTGCTGTATGAAATGAAACGGGCACTAGCAAGGTTATCCCCCTCCCTCACTCTCTCCCTCTCCCTCTGTCCCCTCCAAGTCCCACGGCCCCCTTTCCTCCTTTCCGATTTCCTTTCCAGGCCTTCCTCCCTCCCCTCTCCCACTCCCCTGCAACTCACCACTTTGTCCATAAGTTTTCAGGTGTTCTCTACAGACCTGATTGGGGGTGCTGTTTTCTTTTTTGTTTTTTCTTTTACAGGTGGTGCATTCCCCCCCTCCGAGTTCCAGCCCCCCTCCCTCCCTCTCTCTTTCCTTCCCTCTGTCCATCCTCTGAGTTCCAGTCCCCCCTCCTTCCCTCCCCCCCTTCTTCCAGACCCCCCCACCCCACCTCCAAAATCGCCACCCCCCCCTCTCAGTCTCACAGACACGTCCTTGTGATGCCTCCATGCACGGCCCTCCCCTACACTGGCCCCGCCTATCCCCCTACATGCACATTGCCCCCCTCCAAAATCGCCAACCCCCCCTCTGCTATCCTCCCCTCTTACCGGGGTCCCAGCGGCAGTAGTGAAGAGCGAGCAGGCTTGGCGAGTCTGCTGCCTTCCCTTCTCTTCGCTCTGAGCTCTGACTCTGGTCCCGCCCTCATTTCCTGTTTCCGCAAGGGCGGGACCAGAGTCAGAGCTCAGAACGAAGAGAAGGAAAGGCAGCAGACTCGCCGAGCCTGCTCACTCTTCACTGCTGCTTCCGGGACCCCGGTAAGAGGAGGGGAGGGGAGGGTAGCAGAGGGGGGTTGGTGATTTTGGAGGGGAGCGAAGTGCACGTAGGGACGTCTTTGCTCGCTCCCGCTGTTCTTCAACTATCCGCTGTTCTTTTTGCCGGTTGTGCGCTTTCCGCTCTCTCACTGGGATCATAACCACCTCATGAGTCCTGACGTCAGGCAAGCAGGGTTCTAGTGCTGGCCAGTGACGTCAGCAGGTGGTTACAATCCCAGTGAGACACATTCGAACGTTCAAGTAGCAAATTATTATATTAGATTTATTACATTTGTACCCCACGCTTTCCCAAACACTGCAGGCTCAATGCGGCTTACATAGTAAATAATTACAATCACAAAGTCTTTAAAGAGAATATTATAAGCTGTAGTAAATGTAATGAGAGTGGGATAAGTGAATTGAGCATGTCTGGGCAAACAAAGGTAGGATAGCAAAAGGAAAAGGGATTGGGAGAGGTGAAGAGATGGAGGATGAAGAGGAAAAGATAAAGGGCAAAGGATGGATAGGAAAAAGATAAGGGGATAAGGAGATTGGGAAATATAGTCTGAGGTGTAATGATCATCAGGACTGAAATAAGGAGGGAGAGTTTAAAGTTAAGTAGAGTCAGGCAGGTAAGCTGTCTTGAAGAGATGGGTCTTCAGCATTTTCCTGAAGGGTAGATGGTCATTGATTGAATGAAGTTTAGTAAAAGGGCCTCTCAGTTCCTAAGATAGTCAGGCATTGAGTTCCAGAGTTACGTAACTAAGGACCCCTTTTATTGAGCTGCATAGTTAGTCTCATTCTTAACAAAATATCTGTATTAATGCAGCACTTCTTTTAGGGGTCCTTTTACAAAGGCGCGCTGAAAAATGGCCTGTGGTAATGTAGGCGTGGGTTTTGGCCATGCGCAGGATCATTTTTTAGTGCACTTGTAAAAAAATGCGGCAAAATGAAAATTAGTACGCATCCATTTGGGCTCTGAGACCTTTGCACAAGCCATTGGCTTAGCGGTAAAGTCTCATGTGTTAACCGGGTGTTAACAGTCAACGCATGTCAAAATGCCGATTACCACCTGCGCGCCAGGAAATAAAAATATTTTCTGATGTGCATATCGGATGCGTGGTAGCTGGGTGGTAACTCAGAACTGACGTGCGTAAGCACTTAAACGGCTTTGTTAAAGGACCCCTAACTGAATAACACTGACTTAACACAGAAACCCTCAGTGCCATACTAGAATGGACTTAGTGTGTAGGAAGGTTCTGCATGAGAACACGTTAAGCCCATTTACTAGTGCAGCTTAGTAAAAGGCCCCATAATCTTTTAATCATTATTTAAGGAGGCCTCAATAAAGAAGATAGGGATTGGAAAAACATTAATTTTTAACAGAAAGGGTGGTGGATGCGTGGAATCACCTCCCAGTGCAGTTGGCGGAGACAAGGATTTTGTCTGAATTTAAGAAAGCATGAGAGAGGCATGTGGGATTTCTTAGGGAGATAGTGGTTGCTGTGGATGGGCAGACTGGATGGGCCATTTGGCTCTTATCTGCCATCAAGTTTCTCTGTTTCTACTTGTCTGAATTTGTTCCCAGTTTATGGATGATTTATATTTTGTTCATTTCACACATTTATTTTTATATCTTTTTAAGTATGAGGGGCATTTTTGATATGACATAGTCCAACTTTGGATGCTTTGCACAAAACATCCAAAATCTGAATGGAAAAGAAGGTCATTTTTGTGTTTAATGTCTTGCGGTGGCATAGGAAAGGGGGGGCAGTGGGGCGGTCCGCCCCGGGTGCACGCCACTGGGGGGGGTGTCGGCTCTGCTGGTTCACTGCTTTCTCTGCCCCGGAACAGGTTACTTCCTGGGGTAGAGAGAGCAGGGAACCAGCGGAGCCGACACAGCTCCCAGCGACGTGCACTCGAGGCGGAGCGGCCCTCCCGCCCGCCCTCTTTGGTAAGAATGCGCTGCAGGGGTGTGTGCACACGCGCCGAGGGGGGGTGCATGCATGCGCCCAGGGGGGGTGTGCCATGCTGCACCGGGGGGGGGGTGCACAGCGGCGAACCGCCCCGGGTGTCAGCCGCCCTCGCTATGACACTGATTTCTTTTATTGCTTTTCAATAGAACATTAAAATAAGAGCTCATGGCTTGACAACAAGTAACAAATTACAATACAAGGTGAACTAGGAGCTCACAATCATGAGAGAGAACAGTATCAGAATTAAAGTTAAGAAGGAGGAAGGGCAGAGAGGGAGAGAAGGTCATTTTTGAAAAAGAAAAACGTCTTTTTTAAAATTACTGTTTCGAACAAAGTTTTGTGCTTGTACGTGTTTTTTTAAACCATTTTTGAAAAAAAAAAGGTCCAAGTGAAAAACATAGAAAATCAAGCCATTGATCCGGATGTAAGAGGAGACAGCATTTTTAGTTGACTGGTTCCCCAGCAATGGGGCACTCTAGGGGGCACTGCAGTGGACTTCAAATAAATGCTCACAGGTATACATCTCACTGTTGCTCCCTTAACTTGTCTGCTGAGCCCCCCAAAACCCACTACCCCCAACTCTTCACCACTACAAATAGATCTTATGGGTGAAGGGGGCACCTATCTGTGGGTACAGTTGGATTCTGGTGAGTTTTGGAGGGCTCACAGTTTCCACCACAAGTGTAAACATGTAGGGGGAGGTATGGGCCTGAGTCCACCTGTCTGCAGTGCACTGCATCCGTCACTAGACTACTCCAGGGACCTGGATACTGCTCTAATGGACCTGAGTATAACATCTGAAGCTGGCATAGATGCTGTTAAGTAATATTTTTAATCACATTTTGAGGGTCGGAGGGAGTCAGTGACCACTAAGGGAGTAAGGGAAGGCCATCCCTTATCTCTTCCCAGTGGTCATCTGGTCAGTTAGGGCACCTTTTTGTGACTTATTTGTCATGAAAGAGGTCTAGCTCAAAATGACTTAGTTTTAGTCCTGGACGGTTTGATTTATTCCATTACCCAAATCCTACCCTTAACATGCCCCCTTGAGATCAGAAGAACAGCATAGAAAAATGTCTGAAAAATAGGTTTTGAAAATACCAATGTGAATGTTATTGTGAGAAAAAAAATCCAAATGCTGCTTTATGCCACTTTTTAGACGTTTTTCTCTTTTGAAAATAAGCCTCACATGTGCTAAAATGTTTTAACATATGCAAATCAGTTCTACACACCTTAAGTCATAGACCTAAGTTTACACACAGTTAAATTTTTAAGGAACCCAAACAGACCAAATCCACACTAATGAATGAAAATCCTTATCAGATAACTACAATGTGTCCTGCCTTGTCTCCTGGGACCCTTTAGATAAGCAGTAGTCACAATTCTGTGGATAGTTTTCAATAACAAAGCACAATTTTTCTGAGCAACTGCTAATTAAAGACTACAAACTAACAAAGAAAATGGTAAAATAGGTTCAGCATAGAATAGTGGTTATACAAAACAAAATGGGAGGTTAATTATACAACAGGAAAATAGAACACTTAAGGTAAATTCTAGATAATAGCTAATTAGCAAGGCAATTTTAGATAGACCAGGTATGTTGTGTGAGGTACCTCAGGCAGTGGAGAGTCAAATAGTCAACGCAGCTTAGTTCCAATAACAATACAATACAACAATTTGGGACTCATTTTCAAAACAGAAAAATGTCCAAACAGCTGCAGAAGGACTTTTTTTTTTGTCCAAAACGTCCAAATTGCTATTTTCAAAACACAATTTAAAGACATTTTTCTATGCAGTTCATCTGCAGTACATCCAGATCACAAGGCGGCATGTCTGGGTAGGATTTGGGCATTCCCAAAACTTGGACATTTTTCTGCCGTATGGAACAAAGCAAAAACACCCAGGGCTAAAAGTTAGACATTTTGGTCTAGAACTGTTTCAATCAAGACTAACCGGCCAATATTCAGGAATGACACCTGGCTGGTTAAATACCCTCAAGCCAGCGACTAGCCCGGTCAGTGGCTATATGGCATGACATAGCCGGTTACCGCTGATTTTCATTGGCTGACCAATTAAGTTTAGCAGCCAGATAGACCAACATAAAAAGAAGGTCTATCTTTGACCCTATAACTTAGCCGGTCAGCCAATGAAAATTGGATTAACTGGCTATGTTTGCGGCGCCCCCCAAAAAGCTGGATATTCAATGCTGGTGGCCTGATATAGCCCTGGCATTGAATTTCCAGGTTTACCAGCGACCACGGGAGTTAGCCGGTCTATCTCCCATGGTCTCAAAATCAGCTTCTAAGTCACAAAAAAGTGCCCTAATTGCTAGATGACCACTGGAGGGATTAAGGCATGAACCCCTATTACTTCCATAGTGATCATTGACCCCCTTTCTCACCCCAAAAGATGTGAAAGAAACAGTACAAACAAGCCTCTATGACAGTGTCAGATGTTATGGCCAGTCCTATTAGAGCAGCAAACAGGTCCTTGGAATAGAGTGGTTGGTGCAGTGCACTGTAGAGAAGGGGACCCATGTCATTCTAGCTGTTACACTTGTGGTAGAAAGTGTGAGCCATCCAAAACCTACTGTACCCACTTATAGGTGAAACCTGCAACCATAAGGACTATTGTAGTGGTGTATAGCTGGGTACAGTAGCATTTTGGTGGGTTCTGGAGGGCTCCTCATACAATATAAGGGGGTAATGGTGAGATTTGTACCTGGGATCTAGGTGCCCAACTGCTCTGCTGTGATGTATATGTGGCTAGTCTACTAAGAATACTGGTCCCCTGGGGGCACTAGCGAGCTCAAGATGAATATGAATGCTTGAATCAGATCCCCTCTCTGAATTTACAAGAAAATTGCCCTCTTATTTATAACTTGCAGCATTTCTACAAACAGATTTTCGCTAAGAAATAAACCATCAAAGTCTGACTCTATTAATAAACTCCCAGCTGGAGCAAAGTGATCTAGACATGATCCTCTGACCCCGAAAAAAAATCACAGTGGAAAAGTGTTCACAATCGCCGTCGCATGCCATGCTTGAAGAGCTGCGAGTTTTGAGAGAACTGGCCTCCAAACACTTTGAAACATCATGCGAATTAAAGGGAGACCTTACAGAGTAAATTGCCTCACTCTTAGTTTTCCAAATTTGAGTAGAAGAAGTCGAAAAACATGCTGACCATGCAGCGTTGACTATTGCAAAGCTTGAGGAGGCCTCAATAAAGTGTTTTAGAAAGCTGGAATTAGAAATCGAAGACATATTGTTTTGCCTGGACCGATTGGATAAAAGGATCATTGGTCTCAAGGAAGGCCTTGAAGGATCAAATTTAATGGACTTCTGTAATATATGGTAACATATATTAAATGTTTTTTTCCTGGGGCTCTGGGGGGGGGGGGGGGGGCTGTGCCAGGGGTTTGGCGGATGCTGCTGGCTGGAAAAGGTTTAAAGTTAGTTTGGGAATTTTTAATGGAGTTAGCTGAAGAAAGTGTGAGGTGTTTCTTAAATATGGTTTTATTTTTCAAGGAATAAACCATGATTAGGTGGGGATTGTACTATAATATGTTTCTTGCTGTTTTGGGTACAAGTTCAGGTTAAAATTGACTTTGAAATTCTCTGTGTAGTAAGTTTTGCATTTACTTCTATGGGGGAGGGAGATTCTAAACAGATCAGAGAAAAAAAACTGTCTTTCTCTGACAAGCTGATTGGTTGAGTGATGTCAGATCCTCTAGGGGGGGTGAGTTGCCAGGGAGACTGCAGTGAACAGAGAGAGATGAGAGCAAGGGAAGACTGGGAAAAGTAAAAATGTATGGTGTGTCTGTGTAAAGAAAGAGGAATAAAAGTATATTTTATGAGTTTAAAGTGAAATAAGTGACATTGAAAAAGGATACTTTGATATTGAAAGTGAGCTGAAGTGAGTGAATGTTCCAGTATAGCCCTGAATTTCCAGAGATAAGTGATTTACCATTTTAGGGTGAGAGAGGCTTTGATTTGTGGTGGGAATTGTACTACATGAGAAAGCCTATAAGCAGGGGCGTATCTGCGTGGGGCCACAGGGGCCTGGGCCCCCACAGATTTCGCCCTGGACCCCCCTACCACAGACCCTCTCCACCTCCCCCTCCCTCCCTCCCGCCCGCCCGCCACCAACCCATCGCCGATCTTTGCTGGCGGGGGACCCCAAGCCCCCGCCAGCCGAAGTCCTTTCTTCTGTGCAGGATGCAAGTTGCAACGCTTCCTGTTCTTCTGAGTCTGACGTCCTGCACGTACAACGTGCAGAACGTCAGACTCAGAATTTGGAATTCAGTCTGACGTCCTGCGCGTTGTACGTGCAGGACATCAGACTCAGAAGAACAGGAAGCGTTGCAACTTGCAGCGGCGCAGCCTGCATGGAAGAGAGGACCTCGGCTGGCGGGGGGTTGGGGTCCCCCGCCAGCAAAGGTAAGTGACAGCAGCGGGGGAGGGTGTCATTGGTGGCGAGGGGGGGGGGTCGGTGGCGCCGGGGGGGGGGGGCTAAAATGTGCCCCCTCCCTCTGGCTCTGGCCCCCCCTACCGCCCGAGTCCAGATACACCCCTGCCTATAAGGGTGTCAGGAAAAAGTGTGTAAGGATTTTAAGTATGACACAGAGGAAGGACTGAGAAGTGAAGTTGATATTTGGAAAAAGAAGCCATTAAGCTGTGTCTGTGGGAAAGGTGTGTTGTTGGTGAGAGTTCTGAGTTCAGTACAGGGTTTGGAATCAGGTTGCAGATTAAAGAAAATCCAGCACTGTTTTTGTATGAGTATGCTGTATTCTCCAGATTGATCTGATAGCTGTGCAGGGAAATTTTATGTTTATATGGGTGGCAGAGCTGGTGGTTGGGAGGCGGGGCTAGTGCTGGGCAGACGTATACGGTCTGTGCCGGGGCTGGTGGTTGGGAGGTGGGACTAGTGCTGGCAGACTTATACGGTCTGTGCTAGAGCCGGTGGTGGGAGGCAGGGATAGTGCTGGGCAGACTTATACGGTCTGTGCCAGAGCTGGTGGTGGGAGGCGGGACTGGTAGTTGGGAGGCGAGGATAGTGCTGTGCAGACTTATACAGTCTGTGCCAGAGCTGGTGGTGGGAGGCGGGGTTGGTGGTTGGGAGGTGGGGATAGGGCTGGCCAGACTTATAAGGTCTGTGCCCTGAAGAGGACAGTACAAATAAATTCATATGTGCTACTTTTTTATCTTCTTGGGCAGACTGGATGGACCGTGCAGGTCGTTTTCTGCCGTCATCTACTATGTTTACTATATGTGAAGTCTGTGAGATGCAATGTTGAATCACTATTTGAGTATGGAATGGGTTACTGTGCGAGATCTCTGAATGCAGTGTGAAGCCTGCTGGATTTTAGACTAGGGAAACAACAGTGAGAAATAGGTTTTGTAGTGAGAAAACCTTTAACTTATTTTATTTCAATTAGAAAGTTTGGCCACAGTATTGAGAACTGATTAATTGTCACCAGAGTGGAGTCTGTTCCTGGACAAGCAGGGAGTTTTAAGGGCTTTGCTTCCATTTATTTTCTTTATAAGTGAGGTTTTAGGAAGAAGAATTCTGTAGATCATCCGCTGAAGGATTTCCAGATGAGCTCCAACGCAAGAAAGACATCATCTAAGTAAATTCAACTACAGCTAAGTGACATTGCCAAGGGTGTTGAACGGAATATATTATTTTTTTTCACAACATTTTAAAGGAAAACAAAGGAACAGACCATCAGATATTAAAAATCCATGAGATCCCTGCAAAAACACCAATAGTGCACACAAAGAGACCAATTTTTACATCAGGAAAGAGAATAACCACAAATATCTGATTTTGATAAAAGACAATTTAAATACTTATCTGAAAAGGTTCTTTTCTGCCTTTTTAGGTGAAACAGACAAAGTTAAGGGTATACATGCAGATCTACATTTGAATGTTGAATATGTTATTGCAGTTCTATTAAGCCACACACTAATTGTGAATTAGAGTTTATTTGAATGAAAATTTGCTTGCATTTGTATTCAATAAAGAAAAAGATAATTTGCAAATCTGAAAGTTTGGTCCTTCCATTTCAGGAACAAATCCTAAATTTAGATTCTTTTCCTCCTTTATTCTTTGAGAGTAAAGGACGAGGTTAGTTTATTTGTTCCACTCCCTCGGCTGAGAGTGTGTGTTCGCTGGATATTCGCCACAACTACAAACAACAGGTATCTGGGAGCACATCAATACAGTCCAGCCAAGAGGGGTGGTAACACTTCCTTTGGAAGTGGTTACCAGCCCTACTTAACCTTACATTCAACCCACCATTAGAATTTCATCGCACTCACTGCGCACCATCTCATGAGAAACCAGGCCAGATGTATCTTAGACTTATCATTGTAAAGTTACTGAGATTTCAGCATGCGCTTCAGATCTTCACCACGGCACGCACAAACAAAGCCCTGCAATCTGATGGCAGAAAAATCTTAATTGTTGCAGACCTCACAAAGATGACCGCTAGAAAAAGGAGATCCTTCCTTGACCTCTGCACTTGACTCAAGTCCCTTGAAGCCCGATTTGGATTGCAATACCCAGCCCAAATGAATGGTTCAATTAATAATGCAACCCGAACCTTTGACTAGCCAGAACAGTTGGTAGAGCACTTGGATCAACTACAAATTGCTTGTATGAATTGAAGTTTCCTTTACTGACTCTTATATTATGACTCCAACTCTAAGTTTCATCATATTCTATGCTCCATGATATGCTGCAGTCTTATTATTGGATTTTCTCCAATTGCCTTTCATTGGTAGGATTTTCTAATTGAGGGATCCTTTTACAACGGTGCACTGAAAAATGGCCTGCGGTAGTGTAGGCGCAGGTTTTGAGCACGCATAGAATCATTTTTCAGCGCACCTGTAAAAAAGCCCTCTTTTTTTCCCGAATTTGGTCTTGCGGCAAAATCAAAATTGCCACGTGTCCAGTTTGTGTCTGAGACCTTATTGCCAGCCATAGACCTAGTGGTAAAGAATTTGGGCGGTAATGACATACGCGCATCAGATGCCACTTGGAGCACGTCCACTACGTGCACTAGAAAATAAAAAAATATTTTTCAGACGTGTGTATCGGACGCGTGCCAAAAATGAAATTACTGCAACAGCCACATGGTAGTCGGGTGGTAACTCCATTTTGGTGCGCATTGGGTGCACGTAGGCAAAGGGGCCCATAGTTATTATAACAACAGTATGCATCTCTCTCAGAAATACTGTTTTCAATGTTATATTATTATGAATGTAAGAGGAATTGTCATGTTTTCTATTTCCCTTTACATCAGGGTTATTGTTTCAGGCATCCACGTTTTGGTTGCTGGCATTTGTTTCTTTGCTGTTTTATCCACCCCCCCCACCCCCAGGCTGAGCTTCATTTGAAGCTCTCTATGCCGTTTTTCTGCTTGATGTCTCAGAACTGGTGTAATCTCTCTTGTATAACCTTGGACAGTATGACTTGCTCATATATGTACATTGTACATATCATAATACTACACCCCCCATGATGTCTCACACCAAACCACACACAGTTCTAACTATAACCTCCTGGAATGTTAATGGTCTCAGACACCCAGTCTTTACACATCTAAAAAAATTGAAACCCTCCATTATTTTCCTCCAGGAAACACATCCTCCCACTCCTAAAAATTACCTTTCCTCTCTCCTTTGGGTGTATCCATCCTTTGTAATAAAGACCTCCCAATTAATATATTGGATGAAATGAGGGATAATGAGGGAAGGTGGTTTATCCTCAAAGTTGAAATACACTCCCAGATAGTTATTTTGGTTAATATTTATACCCCTAATGCTGACTCACCTGACATTTTTCTACACATTTCAAAAATGTAATGAATTAGACCCCTTTTCTTTTTATATAGCAGGAGATTTCAATCCAGGCATATGGTGCAGCAAGATAAAAGGAACGGAGTATGGACTCTCTGGAGTTAGCGGTGGAGGAGAAGGGTGCAGATAAGAGACATTTACCCAGTGAACGGAGTTCCCAGGAAGGAGTGTAGGGAGAGATGAGTGGAGAGGTACTGAGGAGCTGCAGATTGAATACACTTGTAAGTCAATAAGAGGCGTTTGAACTGTATGCAGAAACAGATAGGGAGCCAGTGAAGTGACGAGGAGAGGGCTAATATGAGCATAGTGACACTGGCGGAATATAAGTCGTGCAGCAGAATTTTGAACAGAGAGGGAGGAGAGAGATGGCTAAGTGGGAGACCTGTGAGAAGCAAGTTGCAATAGTCTAAGCGAGAGGTGATAAGAGTGTGGATAAGGGTTCTGGTAGTGTGCTCAGAAAGGAAAGGGTGAATTTTGGTGATATTATATAGAAAGAAACGACAGGTTTTAGCAGTCTGTTGGATATGTGCAGAGAAAGAGAAAGAAGAGTCAAAGATGACCCCCGAGGTTATGAGCTGATGAGACAGGTAGGATGAGAACGTTATCCATAGAGATAAAGAATGGGGGAAGAGGAAAGGTTGGTTTAGGGGGAAAGATAAGAAGCTCAGTCTTGGTCATGTTTAGTTTCAGATGGCGGTGAGACATCCAGTCAGCAATGCCTGACAGGCAGGATGATACTTTGGCCTGGATTGCTCCTAAGATTTCTGGTATGGAGAGGTAGATCTGGGAGTCATCAGCGTAAAGGTACGATATGAAGCCATATCAAAAATAGCTCAGGGTGTAATTGTTATTATTTGAATTCTTTGACTTTTATCAAATGTTAATAAACAAAGCTGTGGCCTATTTATATTTCCAATCGTTGCATTGTTCAAGTTATTTACCATGGTCAGTGTTGCCATATAAAAAAAAACATTCCCACCCAACACAGCCCAAAACCCGCCCAAAAACCGCACACACCCCACCCCCGACGTCATCACCCCTGCCCCTTCCGTCATCACCCCCACCCCCGACGTCATCACCCCCACCCCCGCCGTCATCAGCCCCACCCCTTCCGCCCAATACGTCACCTCGCCCCGCCCAATACGTCACCAAACCCCGCCTCTGTCGCCGTTAGCCCCACCCCCTGCCGGCCGAAAAACCACCCAAAACCCGCGCGAAAAAAAAAACAAGCCCAAAAAACCGCAACCCGCCGCGGGCAAAAGTTTCCCGCGGCGGGTTGCGGAAAACCGCCCATCTGGCAACCCTGACCATGGTTATAAATGTTATAATGCTGTTTAAATGGTCGGTTGAGGAGGGAGGGTGACAGCAGTGGCGTAGGAAGGGGGGGCGGGAAGGGCGGTCCGCCCCGGGTGCACGCGCTCGGGGGGTGCCTGCCCCGCTGGTTCCCTGCTCTCTCTGCCCCGGAACAGGTTACTTCCTGTTCCGGGGCAGAGAGAGCAGGGAACCAGCGGGGCCGACGCAGCTCCGAGTGACGTGCACTCGGGGCGGATCGGCCCTCCCGCAGGTAAGAATGCGGTCCGGGGGGGGGTTTCGCTCCGGAGGGGGGTGCGCCGCAGGGGGGGGGGGGGGTCGCGCCGTGCTGAACCCGGGGGGGGGGGGGTGCGCAGCGGTGACCCGCCCCGGGTGTCATTAGCCCTCGCTACGGTGCTGGGTGACAGAGGGCTTTATGGGATTGGATAGTCACAGGTAAGAAAGTCCCAGCTCCACTGTTAATAAAGGCATCAGTTTCAGCACTAGAAGCCCCTTTGCACATGGATGTGAAAAAAACAAACTGTACAAAAGCTGCGTTCAGGGGTGAAAACACTCATACTCTAGTGCTTTAGTGAAAATAAAAAAATAATAATAATAATAATAAAAAGAGAACAACAAACGATTAAGTGTTCCTTCACTGTTTGCAATTTTTGAGCGGCCTGTGTGAGACTCAACCAACAGATGATGTCTAATCTCTTTCTTTACTTCAGTAAAGTCTATTTGTGCTCAGCCCTGAATGAGTTCAAACCAAGATCAGGCACGGCTGAGTAATTTGAACAAAATTCTGTTCAGGTGACTCTATGGGCGGGTTTCATAGTAAAATGGTATTAATCTAAATAAATCGATTAACCTGGGTTCTTCACCTCAAGGTACAGACAAAAGAGCAGTACGAACTCCTCATAAAACACCACTTTTTTAAGAACTGTGTCTACCTGAACAGCAGTGCAGCACTCAGCTAAATTTCATTCTATTGGACTGTTGAGATTTTCAACTCTAGGATCTTAATATTGTAATCCTTGGCTACGGTCACCAATCAGGACCCTGGCAGCAGTCAGATAAGAGGAGGGCAGGTAGCAGAGGTGTGCCCACATTGGCTGCAGTCTGCACACAGATGCAAGAAGTGTTGACAGTAACTATTTGCATTTAGAATGGACGGGAGGGAGGTTTGTTTTGAAAGTGGATATGCAAGTTATGAGAATGAGCCAGAATCCGGCAGCCAGAATCCACCTGCCTGCCTCTATGCGAACTGCACGGATGCACCGCAGACGGCCTTTATTGCAGGAAGCGAGCGGTATGAGGTGCCCAAGTTGTTCCCCTACCTACCTACGGGATGTCCAGCGACACCGGCCTCAGAGCTCACGCAACCTCGCCTGTATCCCTGGATGAAGAATACAAAGTGCCACTTCGCCAGCTGCACCTGGACAGGTGAGGGGGGGGGGGGGGCCCAGAGATCGCAGGGCATCTGTATTTCTGGTGCTCATTTCCATTTCTCAGTAGCTTTTCCAAATGGTGCTCAAGAGTTCTTTATTTTCTCCTTCACCTTCAAGTCTGTCCCTGTGCAGAAATCTGACTGGGCTGCACCTGAGACAATCCTAATGAAAAAACAAAAACCAGTAGTGGTAAAAAATTCAAATAAGTACTCCAGGATATCTTCCACAAACTTAGGAATGTGGCTCACGATGAGAGGATGAAAGAATAAACTGCATGGTTCTTCCAAATTGTAATGAGAAAAAATAGACTTTTCATTAACTACTTGAACACAACCCTTACACTCCTTTACTCAGAATGTCTCACTGTACAGCTGCATAACCAGATCCTCTTGTCTTCTTTTATCTCTTTGCTATACCAAATGTATTTCTTCCCTGTTATGGCGCTGCCATAACAGACCTTTGTAAGCCACATTGAGCCTGCAAATAGGTGGGAAAATGTGGGATACAAGTGCAATAAATAAATAATTAAAATCCAAATATAGTTCTGGTATAATATGAGGCATTTGTTAAATAAAAAAAAGCCTACAACAACAGCCCTCTCCTTAATTTTAAATTGTTTTCTTTTTTTTGCACTTAAAATAAATATCAGTGCTTAGCATTATGCAACTCTTTTAGATTTTTTTCACAAAACTTGTCTTGGGGAATGTAAGCTAGAAAACTGTCAACTGATTGTTTTTTACAGTTCTGAAACCCTGTCAGGATTAAGACACCCACAGTGTAGATAAATCAGTTTAAAACTGGTGGGGGGGGGGGGGGGGGGGGGGGAGCAAAGAAGAGTGCAAAGATCTTGTTGGGTGTATAGAAGTTACATGAGTGGAGGGTTTTGAACAGAAAGTGTCCCAGAGCCGCAGATAGAAAGGCAATTAATTGTGCTAGTTTCAGGAGCTGAAATTCTGTCTTTGCACCCAGACAGGGCAAAGCTGACAGCAAATGCTTTCTGGATCGGGGAGAATTTCAAAAGTGAACTCACCTATTTGAAATTTAGGCAGTGTAAATGGCATATGTCTAGCAAATAAACTTTTAGAACGCTGATCTGGATTATTGTAAAAGAAGCTGAGCATTGTCATTTTAGTTATATTTCAAGATCAGTCATGAGGTAATATTAGAGGAAACATTACCTATAATATTTTTTTAAATTGATTAAAGCTAGATATTAAACTCATTAAAGCATGTTAAAAACTTTGTAGGTACAATGTATACAAAGATCTGGAAGACGTACCAAACACAGCACTCTGGGGTCCTTTTACTAAGGTGCGCTGAAAAAAGGCTTGCGGTAGTGTAGGCGCGTGTTTTGGGCGTGTGCAGAATCATTTTTCAGTGCACATGCAAAAAATGCCTTTTTTAAAATTTTTGCTGAAAATGGACATGCGGCAAAATTAAAATTGCCACGCGTCCATTTTGGTAAAGTCTGAGACCTAACCGCCAGCCATTGACCCAGCAGTAAAGTCTTACACAGTAACTGGGCGGTAATAACCTACATGCATCAAATGCCACTTGGCATGCGTCTGTCTCATTTGTGGGCCCAAAAATAAAAATGATTTTTCGGCCATGCATATCGGACATGCACCAAAAATGAAATTACTGCAAGAGCTACGCAGTAGCCGGGCGGTAACTCCATTTTGGCACAAGTTGGGCGCGCGTAGACGCTTATGTGGCTTAGTATAAGGGCCCCTCTGTTCTTACAGGATTTCATAAATGAGAGAGAGAGAGAGAGAGAGAATGTGTGCTGCTAACATGTGCTATTACTAAATAGATGCCTGCAGTAAACAACATGCCCTCAGTTAGTATGTATATGATTATCAGGCTTATTTTTGAAAGAGAAGGATGCCCATCTTTCGACACAAATCGGAAGATGGGCATCCTTCTCACAGGGTCGCCCAAATCGGCATAATCGAAAGCCTATTTTGGGCGTCCCCAACTGCTTTCCGTCACGGGGACGACCAGAGTTCCTGGGAACATGTTGGAGGCATAGCAAAGGCAGGACTTGGGCGTGCCTAACACATGGGCATCCTTGACCCATAATGGAAGAAAAGGGTGTCCCTGATGAGCATTTGGATAGCTTTACCTGGTCCAGTTTTTCTTTCGAGCAAGGCACAAAAAGGTGCCTGAACTGACCAGATGACCACCAGAGGGAATCAGGGATGACCTCCCCTTACTCCCCCAGTGATCACTAGCCCCCTCCCACCCTCAAAAAAAAAATTAAAATAATTTTTTGTCAGCCTCAAATGTCATACTCAGGTCCATCGCAGCAGTTTGCAGGACCCTGGAGCAGTTTTAGTGGGTGCAGTGCACTTCAGACAGGTGGGTAAGATTTCTGTCCCCGTGCAACTCTCTAGTGCTAAGCCATTTTATTTTTATTTTAGTTACTTTATATTTATTAAATTATCACGTATTACAAGCATCCACTTGTGACTAGTAACATAGGGCAAGAAACATAATACAAGCATTGAATTAAACCTTTCCTTAGACCACCATTATGGGGGGAAGTAGCAGGAATATAATGGAGAAATTAAAGGAAAAAAATTAAACCTCAATAGGCAATGGCCTAGCCCATCAGAAAATACAATAAACTGCTCATATTCCAATTACTGAGTCAAGCTGTTACCCCATCTTTAGAGTCTCTTCAGGTCAATAAAGGATCTAAGTTGTTCCGGCATAAAGAAAACATACTTTACACCCAAATATTTTATGACACATTTGCATGGATATGCCAGCAATAAAGTTGCCCCGTGTCTCTCATGTCCAAAAAGGCCTTGCAATGATCTTGCATAGTTTGGTAACATTGGGTAAACTCATATTTTCTGTCCACAGAACAACTTCTGTATATTCTTAAAGTAAAGTCTTAAGACAGCATTAATGGGCAGATGATCAAAAGCCCCGTGCTGTTCTAAACAGCACTCTAAAAATAGCGCTGGAACAGTGCGGGGCTTTACCGCCCCTATGATCAGAGATAATAGCATACAAATTTATGCACGCTATTATCTCTGATCATAGGGTAAAGTGCAGGAGGATTGTGCCCGAGCATGGTGGGGGGCAGCAGCAGTGGGGGGGGGGGGGGGGGGGGGGGACCTGAAGATTTTTTGTCTCTGGCCCAAGCTCCAGCTTTGTCTCTCTGTGGCCTTGTTTATGCATATAAGCAGGGGTGGACTGCCATGGATCTGGGCCCATGGAAAATGGGCCTCCCCAGGTCCCACATCTCTCCTCCACTTTCCCCTCTCCCTCTCCCTTCTTCCCCCCAGATGCAATACTACTCCCTCTGTAGCTCTACCATCTCTACCCCCTCTCCCACAACTCAGTCCAGCATCTCTGCCTCCTTCCCTCCCTTCCCCAGGTTCAACATCTCTCCCTCCCAAGGTCAATATCTCCCCCTCTCTCCTCTCTCTTCTCTGTCTCCAGGTTCAGCTCTCCTCCCCACCCCCTCCGTATTTACCTCAAAAGTTCCTTTCTCCATACAGGATTCCAGCATAGGCTGTTTGCTGCTGACCTGAATCTTTTCTATGCCATTGCCCACCCTTGTGGAAACAGGAAGCTATATCAGAAAGGGGAGTTTGTGGCATAGAGAAGGTTCTGGTCAGTGGCAGACAGCCTATGCTGGGACCCTGTACAGAGACAGGAACTTTTGCAGTAAATGTGAGGGGTGAGGGGTATCAGAGACAGGGGAGATGCTGGACTGAGAGAGGCGATGAGAGAGAGGGGGGGGGGGGGAGTGCCAGACCTGGGGACAATGGAGAGAGAGAGAGATGTTGCTTTTGTGGGGAAGAGGTACTGGGCCCCCAACTGCTCTGGGTCCTCGGGCAGTGCCTAGTTGCCTGAACTGCAAGTAAGTGTATGCTTACCTGTGTGAATCAGTGGCATAGCTAAGGGGGGCCTTGGGGACCCCATTCCAACCTTGGGCCCCCCAACCTTGAAGGCCAGTCAAGTGCTTGTGTTTTAGGTACTACTGGCTGCCCTCCTGCTCCCTGCACCGCTGTCCTTCAATTTTCCGGGCTGCCAGCAGCATCAGTGAGGTAAACACTGCCTTCGGTGACCTGGTAGCTTTCCCTCTGCTAAAATTTCCTGTCCTGCCCAGGCAGGATGCTGCAACACAGGGAGAGCTTCTGGGGCCGCTGAAGACAGTGTGTTTACCTCACTGACGTGGGTGGCAGCCCAGAAAATTAAAGAAGGACAGAGGCGCAAGGAGCGGTGAAGACAGTGGTACAGGGATCCAGAATAGGAGACGTCAAAAAAGCTGAAGCCAATTAGGTCGGTCTCCCTTTCCCTCTCCTCTGCGCAGCTGTCAGTCATCCCCATTCACCCAAAACAAAGCAAAGCAAGCATACCTATGAGCTGCTCTATACATGTTGTCGTCCTTTATTGTTTGTAACATTTTTATTTGATCTTGCTTATATTTTCAGATGTGCTGGCTTTGCAGCATGCGGATGTACACAAGGGAAGTATTGAGTAATTAGTTCTAAATTGTAAATCATTGTGTCATTTGGAGGGACCGGTTATAGGGACTGCTTGTATTCAAACAGAGATGTTTTCACCTAGTGAAGGGCCACCAAAACAGACATCATGTTAGGAGAATCATGTGCTTAACAATTAGACTCTGAATGCAACTACAATAAAAAATAAACATTAATTAGGTAAAAACCTGGGAGCATTTAACATCTTTTTTTCCTATGCCTACATCAAAAGAAAAGATGGCATGTGGGAACTTGGCCCCTTTTGTTTTATGGATTGCAGTGGTATATTATAAAAAAAAATGCACTTGCCTTTATTCACAGAGAGGTATTGAATAATGTGGGAAGGGCTTCATGCGGAAGATGTGTCCAGAGTCAGTCTGAATGTGGCAACATTGTCCAGTCCAGCACACTATTAGCCACCAAGTTCATACAAAAAGTTAATTATGTTCAGTGGAAAATAAATCTGTTGGCTCAGGCTGCTTGCTATGTGAATATTCCATCACTGTTTCATTATTGCTACTGAGTATTACATATTAAAGGCATTTGCTTTAAACTTTGTTTTAATATGTTTACCCAGTCCTTACATAATGCACATGGTTTTGGTTTTTAAACCTAAAGGTGAATCCTAAGGGTGGTTAAACAATTAGGTATAAACAATGTTGTTTCTGTCTTTACTTGTTTTGGACTGCTTTGGTTGCTGCTAATCTGTACATCTGCTGTTTAGAATTTTGGAAGATGAGAAAATAAAAATTAAGCGTTGGATGTACTCTGAAGAAGTTGTTGTTGTTTACTTTTGCAGAGCGTGTATAGATGCATTTTCTGGTGTGTGCATGTTTATACATATGGCTATGATTCCTGAACATGCAGAATTATTAAAGGACAAACTTTTAAATGCCCACTTGGATAATGGCCGTGTGGTAAGTTAAACACTTGCTATGCAGCGATTTCCTGGGGGAGCCCTTAATGCCTTCTATTTAGGAGGCAGTAGGAACACTCCTGGTACCTTGGTAGTAACTAGGCAGTGTGTGGTGCTGCCCGATTACCGCTGGGTGCACCACCTGCAACTACTAGAAAAGAATCTGATGCACCAGAAATGACGCAAGGTGGGGGCAGGCACTACCACCGGGCTCCTGCGGTAGCCCAGTGGTAATATCAAACTGGCACACAGAAAGCCCACAGTGGGCTTGCTGCACCTTTATAAAAGGGCCCCTTAGAGCTTTGCCCATTTAGGGACTTGAAACCCAGGCAAGCTGTTTTTAATTGGAAGCCAATGCAGCCTCATCAATAAGAAGATGTACTCTCAAATTTTCCCTGCCTAAAAATTAACCTTGCAGAAATAATTGTAGAAACACCAAGATGTTAGCTTCAGAACTTAGTACAAGAACAGTATTGGGCAGACTTCTATGGTCTGTGCCCTGAGAAAGGCAAGGACAAATCAAACTCGGGTATGTAAAATGAGTTTATCTTGTTGGGCAGACTGGATGGACCGTACAGGTCTTTATCTGCCGTCATTTACTATGTTACTATGTAAGTTACCCAATTACAGGCTGGAGATTTTTGGGCAGTCCTAGTTTTGAATCTACATCCCAGAGCAGTGCGGGATTTGTAGTACTTGATCCTGCCCTTGAAATCAGTGCTGCAAATTCCACATTGCACCAGGATGGGGTGCTCAGAAATCCATGACTTTCCCAAAATCTCCAGCCTGGAACTGAGTAACTTGGCATCTCTGTAATTGTAGGATTTTCTGTAATTTAACTGCAAAATAAGGAATTACAGTAATCTAAATGAAAGAGCAAAATTGTGCAATGCTTCTAAAACTTTGGATACTCAAAGAAGAACAAATTGACTGTAGTTGTCTTAAATGAATTAACAGAAATGTTTTTATTTTAATTATCTGTGCTTCAAATGTATGTTTTTTGAATCTACAATTATTCCTAGGGGGCCCTTTTACTAAGCCACGTAAGCGTCTACGTGCGCCCAAAGTGTACCAAAATGGAGTTATTGCGTGGCTACGCTCAAGGGGTAATTTCATTTTTGCGATGCATCCGATACGCGCGGACAATATTTTCAGCCACGCGTATCGGATGCGCACCAAGTGGCATTTGGCACGTCGGTCATTACCCTCTAGTTATCGCAGGAGACGTTACCACTAGGTCAATGGCTGGTGGTAAGGTCGCAGACCTAAAATGGACGCGTGGCAATGTTGATTTTGCCAAATGTCCATTTTTTGCAAAAAGTTTTAAAAGGCATTTTTTTATAGGTGCACTGAAAAATGATTCTGCGCACACCCAAAACCCGCACCTACACTACCGCAAGTCTTTTTTCTGCGCACCTTAGTAAAAGGACCCCTAGTATTCTTGATATATTTTCAGTTTTTAAAACTTCACCAGAAAGTCCCGCCCAATACTAACCACTACTTCCAGGAATCTCCAGGCTGTTGACCCCCCCCCCCACCTTATCTTCTAGTATCTCTGATCTCCTCCCTTCCATCTTGTCCTCTGAGTCTGTCGACAAGGCTGTCTCCACTTACAATGCCACTCTCTCCTCTGCCCTAGACACCCTTGCACCGTCCATCTCCCGTCCCACAAGGCGTACTAATCCCCAGCCCTGGCTGACCCCTTGCACCCATTACCTTTGGTCCTGCACCCGATCGGCTGAACGCCTCTGGAGGAAATCTCGCACCCATACTGATTTCATTCACTACAAATTCATGCTATCCTCCTTCCAGTCCTCCCTATTCCTCGCCAAAACAGGACTATTACACTCATTTGACTAATTCTCTCAGCTCTAACCCTCGTTGTCTCTTCGCCACCCTCAACTCCCTCCTCAAAGTGCCCTCTGCCCCCACCCCCCCCCTCACTCTCTCCTCAATCACTGGCTGACTACTTCCGCGACAAGGTCCAGAAGATCAACCTTGAATTCACCACCAAACCTTCTCCTCCTCTTCATCCTATAACCCACTCCCTCAACCAACACACCCAGGCCTCCTTCTCCTCTTTTCCTGATATCACCGAAGAGGAAACCGCCCATCTCCTCTCCTCCTCGAAATCCACCACCTGTTCCTCAGACCCCATCCCCACCAACCTACTTAGCACCATCGCTCCTACTATCACCCCCACCATCTGTCATATCCTTAACCTCTCTCTCTCCACTGCAACTGTCCCGGACAGCTTCAAACATGCTGTAGTCACACCACTCCTCAAAAAACCATCACTTGACCCTACCTATCCCTCCAACTACCGCCCCATTTCCCTCCTACCCTTCCTCTCCAAGATACTTGAACGTGCCGTCCACAGCCGTTGCCTCGATTTTCTGTCCTCTCATGCCATCCTCGATCCGCTTCAATCCGGCTTTCGCCCCCTACACGCGACTGAAACGGCACTATCTAAAGTCTGCAATGACCTGTTCCTCGCCAAATCCAAAGGTCACTACTCCATCCTCATCCTCCTCGACCTATCCGCCGCTTTTGACACTGTCAATCACAACTTACTTCTTGACACACTGTCCTTTTTCGGGTTCCAGGGCTCTGTCCTCTCCTGGTTCTCCTCTTATCTCTCCCATCGTACCTTCAGAGTACACTCTCATGGTTTGTCCTCCTCCCCTATCCCGCTCTCTGTTGGAGTTCCTCAGGGATCTGTCCTTGGGCCCCTTCTTTTTTCAATCTACACCTCTTCCCTGGGCTCCCTGATCTCATCTCATGGTTTCCACTATCATCTTTACGCCGACGACACCCAGCTTTATCTCTCCACACCAGACATCACTGCGGAAACCCAGGCCAAAGTATCGGCCTGCTTATCTGACATTGCTGCCTGGATGTCCAACCGCCACCTGAAACTGAACATGGCCAAGACCGAACTTATCGTCTTCTCACCCAAACCCACTTCTCTTCTCCCTCCACTCTCTATCTCAGTTGATAACACCTTCATCGTCCCTGTCTCATCTGCCCGCAACCTCGGTGTCATCTTCGACTCCTCCCTCTCCTTCTCTGCACATATCCAGCAGATAGCCAAGACCTGTCGCTTCTTCCTCTATAACATTAGCAAAATTCACCCTTTCCTCTCTGAGCACACCACCCGAACTCTCATCCACTCTCTCATTACCTCTCGCCTTGACTACTGCAACCTACTCCTCACTGGCCTCCCACTTAGCCATCTATCCCCCCTTCAGTCCGTTCAAAACTCTGCTGCTCGTCTTATCTTCCGCCTCGACCGATATACTCATATCACCCCTCTCCTCAAGTCACTTCACTGGCTTCCGATAAGGTACCGCATACAGTTCAAGCTTCTCCTACTCACCTACAAATGCACTCGATTTGCAGCCCCTCCTTACCTCTCTACCCTCACCTCCCCTTACGTTCCTACCCGTAACCTCCGCTCTCAAGACAAATCCCTCCTTTCAGAACCCTTCACCACCACCGCCAACTCCAGGCTCCGCCCTTTCTGCCTTGCCTCACCCCATGCTTGGAACAAACTCCCTGAGCCCATACGCCAGGCCCCCTCCCTGCCCATCTTCAAATCATTGCTCAAAGCCCACCTCTTCAATGTCGCCTTCGGCACTTAACCACTACACCTCTACTCAGGAAAGCTAGACTACCCCAACTTGACTTTTCGTCTTTTAGATTGTAAGCTCCTTTGAGCAGGGACTGTCCTTCTTTGTTAATTTGTACAGCGCTGCGTAACCCTAGTAGCGCTCTAAAAATGCTAAGTAGTAGTAGTAGTAAAGTACTGTTACTTCTTTCTTTGGTAAAAATTTTAAATGTCCAAACCATATTACTTTTGCTTTTTTGTCTAACTTCAAAAAAGCATTATGTCCATGAATCAATCATGGAAGAAGTATTTTACAAAAGCATCAATATATCTTCATATTTACCCAGTGCCTAACACAATAAGAAGATGTCATCTGCATATGTAAAAATAGAGACTTTCAACTCTGAAATGACTTTGCCCATCTCTCTGAGGTAGATATTAAACAAGAAGGGCAAGACTGGTGAGCCCTGAGGAACCCCACAGTCTGGTTGCCAAGACTGCAATATAGAAGAGCCCTTCTTTACACCATATATTCTTTTCTTCAAGAATTCTTTAAACCAGTTAAATATGTGGAGGGGCATTTTCGATATGACATCTAAGTCCTACTGTGGACATTCTGCAAAAAACATCCAAAATCTAAATAGGAAAGAAGGTCATTTTCGAAAAAGAAAAATGTCTTTTTTTTTTTTTTTAATATTGTTTTCTGATTTGGATTTTTGTTTTGTTCATTTTCGGAAAAAAAAAAACAACAACAACGTCCAAGTGCAAAATGCACAAAATCAAGCCATTGGGATGTAGGAGGAGCCAGCATTTTTAGTAGACTGGTCCCCATGACATCCCAAGACAGCAATAGGGCACCCTAGGGAACACTGCAGTGGATTTCATAAAAAGCTTCCAGGTACACATCTCACCATTGCTCCCTTATCTTGTCTGCTGAGCCCCCCAAAACCCACCCAAAACCCACTATCCCCAACTGTACACCGCTACCATAGTGAAGGGGCCACCTATATGTGGGTACAGTGGGTTTCTGGTGAGTTTTGGAGAGCTCACAGTTTCTTCCACAAGTGTAACAGGTAGGGGGAGGTAGGAGCCTGGGTCCACCTGTCTGCAGTGCCCTGCATCACTACTCGAGAGACCTGCATGCTATTCTAATGGACCTGAGTATAACATCTGAGGATGGAATAGAGGCTGGCAAGTAATGTTTTTCTTCACATTTTTGGGGGGTGGGAGAGGATTAGTCACCACTGGGGGAATAAAGGGAGGTCATCCCTGATTCCCTTTGGTGTTCCTCTGGTTATTAAGGGCACCTTTTTGTGCCTTATTAGTTATAAAAACAGGTCTAGCTTAAAACGTCTAAGTTTTAGTCCTGGACGGTTTTGTTTTGTTCCATTATGGCTGAAAAAATCTAAGTCTTAGGAACGCCCGTCCTGCCATGAACACGCCCCTGAAACGCCCCCTTGAGATTTGGATGGACTTCATAGAAAAACGTCTAAAAATAGGTTTTGAAAATACTGAGTTGGACGTTTTTGTGAGGAAAAACGTCCAAATGCTGCATTATGCCAATTTTTAGATGTTTTTCTCTTTTGAAAATGAGCCCGATTGTCATTTATGCCTAACTCGCTTAGTCTATACAATAAGGAATGAGTAATTGCATCAAAAGCAGCTGATATATCAAATTGTAAAAGTATCATTTGTTTTTTCTTTGCTCAAGGTATTTCTAATTTCTGACGTTACTTCCAATAATAGTGATTCTGTACTATGCATTAATCTAAAACCATGCTAGGTAAAATGAAGATAATCAAATGCAAAATGAAAATCCGAAACTTGAGTATTAACCAAAAATCCCATAAGTTTAGCAAGCCAGGGAATGCTGGTGACTGATCTAAATTTTTCCACAATAGTAAGATCAGCTCCTATAGATTTTGGTATAGTGGATAAAATCTTCCCTCTTTGCCCAAGTGATAATGTCATTTCTTTTCCTTTTTATTATATTAATTATGTGAACCACCCAGATGTCATCTGGATGGGCGGTATATCAAATAATGAATAAACTTGGAAACCTGGATAGAAATGTGGGAGGGAAGAGAAATGGGAGGGTCTGGTAGTGCAGTGGTTCCCAAATCTGGTCCTAAAGGCACCTCAGCCAGTCAGGTTTTCAGGATGCACACAATGAATATTCATGAGAGAGATTTGCATACACTGTCTCCACTGCATGCTAATATATCTCATGAATATTCATTGTGGATATCCTGAAAACCTGACTTGCTGGGATGCCTCCAGGACCAGCTTTGGGAATCTCTGTGATAGTGTGAACCAGAAGAAATAAGGACCTTTCTTTTTTAATAGTATTTTGACATTCCATGTCTATAGAGAAGCCAGAGTTCTAAAAATTGTCACCAGAGCTTATGAGTATTTTTCATCTTGCTTTTAATATGCAAGCATTCTTGGTTGACAGTGACCAAGTTGCAAGAAACTCCCTGGTGATATGCCAATTAGGTGCTGGCCAGGTCTGACCCCATTTAGCTGGGCAGGTACAGGGAATGTGACATGAATACTGATCCATTGCTCTCCAGTCCAAGGGCAGTAAATCAGTAACGTATGTATGGGAGACCATTCCAGTATTTCTCGTTTTCTATTTGCCAGAGGCATTTTTCTTTCTCAGCTGACAGATTAGAACTGAAAATGTTATGTTTTAAAGAAATTGCAGAGTGTTTTCATTATTTCACTGTAGCCTTAAGAAACTTGGCAATAATCCAAGCGAGTGAGAAGGACATGGTGGAGGGTAGCACCAAATAGCAAACAGATCTCCGGTGATCTATCTGATTATCTCAAGTTCACAAATAAGTGAGACAGAGCTAGGGGAATGCTAAGGTGCCTAGAAACATAAAACTAGTAGAGAAAAATGAGATGATTATGACTCTGTACAAGCCATTGGTAAGACTTTAGTTGGTGTATTGTTAGTTTTGTTGTTGTTGTTGTTGCTTTGTGTGTGTGTTGGGGGTGGGGAGTTCCATTTTCATTCTTAAAATATTGGCAGACAGTTTCCAAGTCTTCCTATCCCACTGAAAATAAATTGTACTGCTAAAAAGCAAAACAACTAATTCCCACCTCCAGCTTACCTGCAAACATATGGGTCTTCTCAGAGTAGCAGCACTCCCTAGTCGCTCTTGCCTTGTTATTGTTTTATTTGAAAATGGCACCAGTTGGCCCAGACGATGTTTAAGAAAACATGATTAGCCTCACTGCTGAATATTGACCCTTCTATTTTTTGTGTGATGATTATAAATATGTATTCTACAGAATGGTGTCCCTCTGAAAATAGGTACAGACTTGAAAATATTGGGAATTCTAGTAGACAGACACCTGACCTTGGAAAGACACTGTCAAATGATAGTCAAAAAGGCATTCTATGTTCTTAGAAAATTAAAGAGAATCCGTCATTGTTGTAGTCATGATAATTTCAGACTACTGGTACAATCCTTCATCTTATCACAAATCGATTACTGTAATGTGTTATATGTTGGATGCAGTGGTGTAGCTATGGGGGGACTTGAGAGTCCAGGCCCCCCAACTCCAGCCTCAGGCCCCTCCCAAACCTGGTGGCCAGTCAAGTGCCTGGGTTTTGGGCACTATTGGCTGCCCTCCCACTCCTGCTTCAGCCAACATGCCATCTTCTGTTCTAACCACCTTTGGTCAGCTCTCTCCTACTCCATTTTGGCTCCCTGTAGCGCTGCCGATTTCAATTTTCCATGCCACCGGCAGTGACAGTGAGGTAAGCACACTGCCTTCAGCAGCCCAGCAACTTTCCCTCTGCTGTAATTTCCTGTCCCACATAGGTGGGACACTGCAACAGAGAGAGAGAGCTTCTGGGGCTGCCGAAGGCAGTGTGCTTACCTCACTCACGTTGCCGCCGTCCCGGAAAATTGAAGAAGGCAGCAGTACTGGGAGCTGGAACTAAGAAAGCAAATAGGAAAAAGCTGACCAAGGCAGTTAGATTGAAATGGCTGAAGCCCATGAGGTTAGTCTCCCTTTCCCACTCCTCCATGCACCTGTTATCCCCGTTACCCAAATAAAGCAAGCAAATCTATGATCATCTCCACGTCATTCTTTATTGTTGGTGGCATTTTTATTTGATCTTGCTTATATTTTTTAACATGCTGGCTTGTGCAGCATATGGATATACATGGAGGAATTATTGGTTTCCTAGGTTAAAGTCACAATTAGTTCTAAATCATATTCATTGTGTCATTTAGAGGGGCTGGCTGTAGGGATTAAGTGTATTCTGATGTCTTCACCTAGTAAAGGGTCACCAAAACAGACATTATGAGTATCAGGTGCTTAACAATCAGACTTACTAAGTACAGTTTTAAAAAAAATCATTAATTAGGTTGAGACCTGGGAGCATTTAACATCTTTTTTTCCTGTTCATACATCAAAAGAAAAAGATGGCTTGTGGTAACGTGCTCCTTTTGTTTTGTGGGTTGCAGTGGTATATTATAAAAATGCACTTGCCTTTTTTTATTGCTACTATTTCACAGAGAAGGTATTGAATAATGAGGGAAGGGTTTCCTTCATGCAGAATTGTCCAGAGTCAGTCTAAATGAGCCAGCATTGGCCAGTTCAGCACACTTAACTGCCAAGCTCATACAAAGATAATTATGTCCAATGGAAAATAAAATGTTGGCTCAGACTGCTTGCTATGTGAAATTTCCATCACTGTTTCATTATTGCTACCAAATATTACATATTAAGCGCATTTGCTTTAAACTTTCCAAGGCTTCCATAAGTGTGCATGTTTATGTTGATGCAGGACAGACTGTTTACTTAGAAATCCATTATCAAGTGCACTCTAAGGCATTTAGGAGTATGCCAAGCACTACTCACACCTATTTGCCTAATGCTCACCCATGTCAACTCTGCTCCCCCCCCCCCCCCCCCCAAAAACAAAATATTAGGTCTGGCTATGCCCCTGGTTGGATGCACCATGTTAATAAGAAAAAGACTACAGTCAGTATATAATGTAGCAGCAAAATTGATATTCTCAAAGCCCAAATTTGAGAGACTTACTCCACTGTGTATTACACTGTATCAGCTCCCAGTGGAGGCAAGAGGGATTCTCAAACTCTGTACAATGATCTGTCTAGCGCTGTATGGAAATTTACCAGAATTTGTAAATCAATGGATAATATTACCTAAAACCAAGAATAGGAGACACGCTGGCAACTACTTGGGTATGTCATTTCCTTCCCACAAAGGTATCGGATTCAAGTCACTACACTCTTTGACTCTACTACACCTATCCGCAAAAAGTTGGAATGACTTACCAAATCAGATAAGGACCACAACCCACTATGGCACTTTCTGCAAATTTTTGAAAGACTATTTATTTGAAAGACTTGTTCTACGAAATACACAATAACTAATGACGACCAGTATTTGGTCTACCAACTGAACTTTAAGTGTTTTTCTCTCTTTTGATTATAAATTTGTAATTCTGAAGAATATACTTTGTTTCTTGAGGTGAGAGCAGGGCCCATAGAAATAAAATGGGCCATGCTGCAGATAACTCAAGCTAAGCTTTAGTAAAAGACCCCCTGAACTCTTTGAGGGAATGTTGGTGACTAATTAATAAGAAATAAAGTAAAAGTAAAGAATCTTTGGTCTTGGTATGGTAGAAGTAAGGTGAGTACTGTCTGGTTGCCGCTGTTCTTCGCCTAGATCTATTGAGAGATAATGTAACTGTGAATTGAGTGTTTTTGTTATTTCTTTGGATGCACTGGGAGTAATGTATGCTATCTGTGTTGCAGAGGCAGAAGACAGCAAGAGGAGTCGCACTGCTTACAGCCGGGCACAACTGCTGGAGCTGGAAAAGGAGTTCCACTTTAATCGCTACATTTCCCGGCCCCGCAGGGTGGAATTAGCAGCTTTGCTTAACCTCACTGAGCGACACATCAAGATCTGGTTCCAGAACCGGAGGATGAAGTGGAAAAAGGAGGTGGCCACCAAAGATAGAAAACCAGCCTCCTCAACCGAGAAACCCAGAGCTCCTCAGGACAAGGGAGCATAACACAATGGGACCAAGTTGGATTGTCTCTCACTATTTATTTTTAAAATTCTTTATTTTTATTGTTTTTTTTTAACTGACAAAAATCTGCAGACGGGAGAGGTGTCTTATGTTATCTGTCCTTCCATGATCTGATCGTCAAATTTAACAAAGATAAGGAAAACGAAGTTTGACTATAGGATTAGAGGAAAGATTTTAATAACTGCTCTGTGATTACTGTAACAGTATAGACTGGATGTGCTTGATGGCTGCATTCCAGCATAACTGTCAGGTGTAGAGAGGTAGAGAGTATACAAAATATCATTCAGGAAAGAAACCAGTATTTCTTTTTACAATGTCCACTTGAAGGGAAAATGAACACTGTGCCTTAGTTTATAGTTATATACTACATATGCAAGCTATTAATATGCACTGGGAAAAAATAGGACAAGTTATTGCTTAGATGTGTACACCCTCCAAAATGGGACTAGGCCAGTGAAATCTTTTGGGTATTTATTTTTCTTCGTTGATTTAAATGCCAACATTTGTAATAGAATATTTTAGATACAGTGCCTTGCAAAGTTTTTTCCACACCCTTGAACATCTTTTACATTCTTCTGTCTAAAAATTTCAATTTAAAATGCATTAAAATAGGAGTTTGTATCACAACATATTCTGTTTTCAGTGTTTAAGAAAAATTATACAAATTATTTTAAAACTGATTATGAATAAGAAACTAAAACTTTTCCATAGCCTTTGCCTCAATACTTGGTGGAAGCCACCTTTTTGACAATAACAGCCAAGCATCAATAATGGTAGCTCAACAGTATTGGAATGCAGACAGCAGCCCCTCAGCTATCCAGTCTTTTGTACTAAGAGCCACATGTATGGTTTTCTACCAGATATTGAAAGACCCTATGTGTGTATTTGGGGGTAAAGAGCTTCTGGCTCTCAGAGAATGAGTCCAGTACCTGGAGGTTCGAGTAGCAGATCTGGAGGAACCGAGGCACACAGAGCATTATATAGATAAGACCTACAGGGAAGTAGTAGTAGTAGTATAGTCCCAACTCCAGTCTGGCAGCCTTGTGCTGCCTTGGAGAAGCAAGGTCACTTGAATGGGGAGCATCACCATGGTGTGGCAGGAAATGAACCTTTAGCTATGACCTGCTTTCTAGGATATGTAGTATCCTCTTTCACCTAGGATGGGTCTCTAAAGGAGTAAACCAAGGAGGGAAGGGCTAGTGCTGCCATTGTTGCTGGCAATTTGATCTTTAGAACTGTAGATAGCTAGATGGTTGGTGGACATGAGGATCATTTGATAACCTATCAGCCTTGTATAAAAATGGTGAGCCTCATGCATCAACTAGATAAGATTTCAGTCATTAATGGAGAGGAGTTGGCTGTCATGGTATATGTAGGTACAACTTACATAGGAAAATATGGGGAAGAAATTTTTCTAGAAGCCGAATTTAGGCTTCTGGTTAAAAAAATGAAATCCAGGACTTCCAGAAAAGTAATCTAGAAATGCTCCCAGGTCCATATGCAGATCACAGAGACAGGCAAAGCTCAAAAGTCTCAATGTGTAAATGAGAAGATAATGCAAGAAAAAGGGCTTTAGGGTTGTTAGGAATTTGGTAATATTTTGATGAAAGGGGAGCATTCTGACAGATGGGTCTACTTTAACAAAGGTGGAAACTGGCTGCTGACATTAATCTTTAAAAAGGTGATAGAGCAGCTCAAATATGGGGAAAGCCAATGGTCTGGAGTGATGTATTATTAACGGATACTAACAAAACAGGAATTTAGGCCAAAAGTAGCCAAGTGCCTCTAAGGAAAAGGCTGTCGGAGATGAAAATTCCAAATTATTCTTGTTTACAGTTAGGCATGCACAGAAGTGAAGATGAGTGAATTATACATTTTCATAAAAAACACGTGCTGTGGAATGTTGTTACGTAAATTCTAGAAGTAAAAAATAAGATGGGAGTATTAGAATGACGAGATAGATATAACTGGCATCTTAGAGACCTGTTTGAAGGAAGATAACCAATGGGATGCTGTGACAACAAGCAGGGCTAGCCCATCCACTAGGCACACTAGCAGGCTTATTTTCGAAAGAGAAGGGCGCCCATCTTTCAACACAAATCGGAAGATGGGCGTCCTTCTCACAGGGTCGCCCAAATCAGCATAATCGAAAGGAGATTTCGGGCATTCTCAACTGCTTTCCGTCGCTGGGATGCCCAAAGTTCACGGGGGCATGTCGGAAGCATAGCAAAGGCGGGACTAGGGCGTGCTTAACACATGGGCGTCCTCGGACGATAATGGAAAAAAGAAGGGAATCCCTGACAAGCACTTGGCCGACTTTACTTGGTCCTCTTTATTTACGACCAAGCCACAAAAAAGTGCCCTAAATGACCAGATGACCATCGGAGGGAATCGGGGATGACCTCCCCTTACTCCCCCAGTGGTCACTAACCCCCTCCCACCCTAAAAGAAAATTAATATTTTTACCAGCCTCTATGCCAGCCTCAAATATCATACCAAACTCCATTTCAGCAGTATGCAGGTCCCTGGAGCAGTTTTAGTGGGTACTGCAGTGCACTTCAGGCAGGCAGACCCAGGCCCATCCCCCCTTACCTGTTACACTTGTGGAGGAAACAGCGAGCCCTCCAAAACCCACCAGAAACCCACTGTACCCACATCTAAGTGCCCCCCTTCATCCCTAAGGGCTATGGTAGTGGTTACAGTTGTGGGGAGTGGGGTTTGGGGGGCCCAGCACACAATGTAAGGGATCTATGCACCTGGGAGCTTTTTCTGAAGTCCACTGCAGTGCCCCCTAGGGTGCCCGGTTGGTGTCCTGGCATGTGACGGGGACCAGTGCACTACAAATGCTGGCTCCTCCCATGACCAAATGGCTTGGATTTGGTTGTTTCTGAGATGGGCGTCCTCGGTTTCCATTATCGCCGAAAACCGGGGATCGACCATCTCTACGTTCAACCTAAATGTTGAGATATGGGCATCCCTGACCGTATTATCGAAACGAAAGATAATATGGGTTTCCCTACCCCTTCGCGGGGACGTCCTGCAAGAACATCCTCAGGGAAACTTGGACGCCCCGTTCAATTATGCCCCTCTAGGTGTCCACCTAGGGAAGCACAATTTGGGGGGGGGGAGTGGTAGTATGCCTATGGAAGATATTATGGTTGGCATGGGCCTATGAGGTCCTACCCCATACAAACTATCTGTTTCAAAAGAGGTGAGACCCGTTGGCCTGTGAGCATGCATGGATGCTCAAGGCCTCATATCAGCTGTGATAATTTGTGTATGCCTCATATCAGCTGTGATAATTTGTGTCTGCCACATTGTTGCCACCTTGGAGGGCATAAGGAAGGGGAAAAAAGCATCTGAACACCTCAGAGTGGGGTGAAGGGGAGGGAAGGGGAGATGCTGGACACTAAATTGTGGGAAGTAGGAAAAGGGAAAGATGCTGGACACCACAGGGAAGGAGGTATACAGGACCCCATGGTGGGGGGAGGCTATGAAATGTGAGATGCTGGACTACAAAGGAGACAGGAAGGGAAGGAAATATGTTGGATATGGAGGGAAGGTGTAGGGAACGGAAAAGGCTGGACTGCAGAGGGATAAAGAAGAGATGGGAAGATGGAAAGCTGGATGTGAGTGGGGCGGGATCAGGGAAGGATCTTGAGCCACTCTGGGGAACAAAGGCATATGGCTGAAGGTTCGTCTGGGGTATCAGATATTCTGGCCCTAATAGCTGGATACAAATTTTTGTATATTGCAATGATATGATCAATCAAAGTGGTGGAGGGGTTGCCCTATATGTTAAAGAGGTCATCGAGTCAAACAGAATAAAAGTTCTACAAGAAAACAAACTACACTGTAGAATCTTTATGGATAGAAATTATCATGCGGGAAGAGGAAGAGGAATCTACTTTTTGGGATCCTGCCAGTTATGTGTGTCCTGGACTGACCACTTTTGGAAACAGGATGCTGAGTTTGATGGACATTTGGTGTGACCTTGTGTGGCTGTTCTTATGAATCATTTAACATAAATGCTTATCAGCTTTGCACAATAAACACTTCTTAGCCCTACACCAACAATTCTCACATTTAGTGGATACGCCAATTGACCTCAACAGTGACTCGTTTAACACTAGGATATCAACTAGTGATTCATTGTAATCGGCATCAGTCTTGCCCAACAATTTAATATTCTCTAGAATTTTACTTTAGATAGATGAGGGATGTAATCTGTATTTGTTAATGGGTGGAGTTCTGGATGGTGGCATGACGTTATTTAATTGGTGTCTGACACCTTGGTCACCATTTTGGAGTAGAAACCCAATTAGATCTTAATGCTGAGGCAGCATTGGTAAGCAACAGCTAGTGGGAAACTGTTAAATGATGCGTGTTTTAAGTTTTTCAAGTAGTTAATCTGTAGTATTGTTTCATAGGACCAGACCCTGAAGCAGGTCACGAAACATGAACCATGTCGGTGTGGGTCTTTCAGCATTTAACAGAATGTCACGATTGTGGTCGTGACTCCTCTCAGACTCACCTCATTTCCGACGGTCAGCTTCTGAGCTGGCTTCTGTCTGTTCTTCCTGAGTTAGTTCTGTCTCTGTCTCTGTGTGCTGGCTGCTTCCAGCATGGCTCTGATTACTCCACTATACTGCACCTGTGTGTGTTAAGCCTCTCTGTGCTTCAGTATGCTTTCTGCCTGTGTCTTGGTTTGTGTTCCTCTTGCCCTCTGGTGGCCAGAACCGGTGGCTGCCATAGACTTTCCAGACTTTCTTTCTGGTCCGGTCCGGTCCAGATATTCCAACCCTCCAGACTTGGTTTGAAGTTTGGCAGCTAGCCTCACCCATAGCTGCCTCATGATTCCTGCAGCTGAGTTTCAGCTGCTGATGGGTTTATTACCACCTGGAACCTTCTGAGTTTGCCTTTGCATTGTCTAAGGTCCATGGTTTGTTGGTGCTTTGTTGCACTTCTGCCTAGTCTGGTTTCTTGCTACTACTACTACTACTACTACTTAGCATTTCTATAGCGCTGCCAGGGTTACGCAGCGCTGTACAAGTTTAAACATGGGGAAGGACAGTCCCTGCTCAAGAGAGCTTACAATCTAAAGGTAACAAGCTATGTAGTCAGTATAGGTATCATGAATGGGGAAGGTGGTTAGGCGCCAAAAGCAAGGGAGAAGAGATAGGCTTTGAGTAAGGACTTGAAACTGGGCAGGGAGGGCGCATGGCGTATAGGCTCAGGAAGTCTGTTCCAGGCATAAGGTGATGCGAGGCAGAAGGGGCGGAGTCTGGAGTTAGCAGTGGTGGAGAAGGGTACAGATAGGAGTGATTTGTTCTGAGAGCGGAGGTGACGGGTGGGAACATACGGGGAGAGGAGGGTAGAGAGGTAATGGGGGGCTGCAGATTGAGTGCACTTGAAGGTCAATAGGAGAAGCTTGAACTGTATACGGTAGCAGATCGGGAGCCAGTGAAGCGACTTGAGGAGAGGGGTGATATGAGAGTATCGGTTCACACGGTAGATAAGATGTGCGGCAGAATTTTGGACAGATTGAAGGGGGGATAGCGAGGAGAAGGTTGCAATAGTCAAGATGAGAGGTAACGAGCGAGTGGACGAGGGTTCGGGTGGTCTGTTCAGAGAGGAATGGGCGAATTTTGCTAATATTATAGAGGAAGAAGCGACAGGTCTTAACTGTCTGCTGGATATGGGCAGAGAATTAGTTCCTTGTTTAGTTCCTTGTCTGTTTCTAGTTATCTGTGTGTAGTTTAGGTTTATTTGCTTACTTCCCTAGTCTTGTCTCTGGTCTGTATTCCTTGTCTAGTTTCTGTTTGTCTGTGTCTCTTGCTTAGTGGCTGCTCTGCAGCTTTCAGTCCTGTCTCTTGTCTGTCAGTATTTGTACCCTGTTTTAGTGGCTGCTCTGCAGATTTCAGTCCTGTCCCTTGTCTGTCAGTATTTGTACCCTGTTTCAGGGGCTGCCGCAGCTTTCAGTTCCTTTCCTTTAGCGTGTCCATTTCCTGTTTTGTGTAGTATTGTCTGTCTGTGAGTCCTAGCACAGTTTCCTGCCTTGCTGCCCTTGTATATTCCTTTCCCCTCTGACCCTCAGTCCCTGTTCAGCCTAGTTGGTATCCAGTGCCTGTCCTGTCCGGTAAGTCCTGCCGGCCACCTGCACCCAGGGGCTCAACTCCTGGGAAGGGCGGTCAAGCGCAGGTGAAGTCTAGCTGTTTCTGTCAGAGTTCTGCCTTGTCTCTGGTGTGGGGTGGTTTTGCATGCCACTGCTGCTCCACGGCAGTGGCCCAAGGGCTCACGATCCTAGTTTCTGCTTTGAAAGCCTGACACAGAATTCTTTGAGAAAGCTAAGTAATGCTTTTTGAATATGTGAAGAAATAAAAAAACATTTATATAAAATACAAAAAGTTCTAGAGAATATTAAATTGTTGGGCAAGACCGATGAAGATTACAGTGATTCACTAGGTGATATTCTAGTGTGAAACGAATCACTGCCTGCAATACCTGCTATATGTGAGAATGGTGTAGGGCTAAGAAGTGTTTATGGTGGATTACATCGCCCCCACATTGTGAATATAGACTACACAATTTGATTCATTACCAGCTTTGCACAGCAGAATGGTGCACGTTTTGGACATTTTTCTTGGTGGAATAGCTCATGTTTTTGCAGGCTGGCTGCAGATCATTTTCAGATGGATTCAGATCTGAGCTCTGATTGGTCCACTCAAGAATATTCACTTTCTTCTTGCTAAGCAACTTCATTTTTGCTTTTACTTTCTGCTTAGCATCTTTGTCCTACTGAAAAGAGAATCTTCTTCCCAGTCCTTGGTCTATAAAAGAGTAGAACATGTTTTTCTCTAAGATTTGTCTGTACTTTGCACTGATCATCTTTACCTCTATTTTCACTAGCATCCGTATCCCAAATAGCAAACCAGAACACCCAGACTATTACATCACAGGTAAATGTTGGTCTATCTAGCCCAGTATCCTGCTTCCAACAGTGGCCAATCCAGGTCATAAGTGCCTGGGAGAAACCCAATAGTAGCAGCATTCCATGCTACCAATCCCAGGGCAAACAGTTTCTGGTGACTTTTCCCAGAGATGGTCACATTTGTGAATAATTCCCAGATTTTTATAACTTCCAGCAAACAGTTCCAGAGATTAACTATTCGTTGAGTGAAAAAATATGTCTTCCTATTTGTTTTAAAAGTAACTTCTTTGAGTGTCCCCTAGTCTTTGTACTTTTGGAGTGAGTAAAAAATCGATTCACTTCTACTCATTCTACACCACTCAGGATTTTGTAGACCTCAATCATATCTCCTCTCAGTCATCTCTTTTCCAAGCTGAAGAGCCCCAACCTCCTTAGCCTTTCCTCATATGAAAGGAGTTCTATCCTATCATTTTGGTGGCTCTTCTTTAAACCTCTTCTAATTCTGCTATATCTTTCCGCTTATAGAACACAATAATCAATCTGAGGTCGCACCATGGAGTGGTATTATAGTCTTTTCAGTCTTATTTACCATATCTTTCCTAATATTTCCTAGCATCCTGTTTGCTTTTTTGGCCGCTGCCGCTCACTGAGCAGAAGATTTCAGCATATTATGTACTACAAAACCTAGATCTTTTTCTTGGGTGCTGATCCCCAAGGTGAACCCTAGCATCTGGTAACTATTATCTGGATTATTCTTTCCAATGTGCATCACTTTGCATTTGTCTATGTCAAATTTAATCTGTCATTTGGATGACCAATCTTCCAATTTCCTAAATTCCTCCTGCAATTTTTCTCAGTCCGCTTGTGTTTTAACAACCTTGAATTTTTTCTTTGTCATTTAGCCACCTCACTTATCATTCTAATTTCCATATCTTGTACAAAAATGTTAAATAGCACTGGTCCCAGTACTGATCCCTGCAGCACTCCACTATTCGCCCTCCTCCATTGACAGAAATGACCATGAGGGGCATAATCAAACGGCGCTGGCCATCTTCAGGGCCAGCTAAGCAAAGGGGCAGTGCCAACCGTATTATCAAAAAAGATGGCCGGCCATCTTTTCTTTCGATAATACGGTTTAGGTCAAATGTTGAGATCGCCGGGTTTACAGATGTCTGACTTCAAAAAAGTGGAAAAAAGTCTAAGTGCTCAGGCTTTTTCAGTAGTACCAGCCATCTCTGGATTACAAGACTGGTGCTCTAACCACTTGGCCACAGCTCCACCTACTTGGATGTCCCTCCCTTTTGATTATGCCCCTTCAGGTCTCTCTCAGCCAATCACAGACAGGGGTCTCTCTCAGCCACTCACAGACACCTAAATGCGCTGTGATTGGCTGAGAGAGACCCCTGTCTGTGATTGGCTGAGAGAGACCTGAAGGGGCATAATAAAAATGGAGGGACATCCAAGTAAGTGGAGATGTGGTGAAGTGGTTAGAGTATGGATCTTGTAATCCAGAGGTGGCCATTTCAAAGCCCACTGGTACTACTGAAAAAGCCAAGCAAAAATAGTTTTGATTTAGGACGTCCCTGACGAGCACTTGTTGTTTTTTTTTGGGTGGGAGGGGATTGGTGACCACTGGGGGAGTAAGGGGAGGTTATCCCTGATTCCCTCGGATGGTCATTTGGTCAGTTGGGGCTCCTTTCTGAAGTTTGGTCGTGAAAAAAAAGGGACCAAGTAAAGCTAGCAAAATGCTCGTCAAGTGTGCCTTTTTTTTTCCATTATCGGGCGAAGCCGGCCATCTTGTGAGCACGCCCCCGTCCCGCCCCATCCCGCCCCGTCCCGCCTTCACTACCCTACCGACACGTACCCTTGAAATTTCGCCGGCTCCGCAACGGAAAGCAGTTGAAGCCGGCCAAAATCGTCTTTCGATTAGAGCGATTTGGCCGGTTTCAGGAGATCGCCGGCAATCTCCCGATTTGTGTCGGAAGATGGCCGGAGATCACTTTCGAAAATGAGTTGGCATTTAATCTTACGCTCTCTTTTCTGTCCAATAACCAATTCCTAATCCACACCAGAATCTTGCCTCCTATCCCATGACTTTAATTTTCTCAGGAGTCTCTCATGAGAAACTTTGTCAAAAGCTTTCTAAATATTTAGATACACTACATCAACCAGCTCACCTTTATCCACATTTTTATTCACGCCTTCAAAGAAATCAAGCAAATTGTTACTTGTGTGCATTCATATCTATTGTATGCATACAGATTTATTCCCTGCCTTGAGCCAGTCTGTTGCTTCACTTTAGCTATGATTTCTACAGGGTATGGTACCTATGTATATTTATAAAATAGGTGCTTTCTTGCTCTCTCTACCTAGGTGACCTAGAAGGGCATAATTGAACGGAAACTCCTATCTCCATGGGCGTTTATCTCTGAGAACGGGTCCGTGAAGGGGCAGGCCGAACCGTATTTTCGAAAAAAAATGGACGTTTTTAAGCTGGGCGCTTGTTTTTTTTAGCGATAATGGAAACTAAAAACGCCCAGCTCAAAAATGTCCTAATCCGAGCCATTTGGTCGTGGGAGGGGCCACGATTCATAGTACACTCGCCCCCCTGATATGCCAGGACACCAACTGGGCACCCTAGGTCAGTGCGGTGGACTTCAGAAAAAACTCCCACATGCATAGCTCCCTTACCACGGGTGCTGAGCTCCCAACCTCCCTCCCCCAAAACCCACTACCCACAAATGTACAACACTACCATAGCTCTTAGGGGTGAAAGGGGCACCTACATGTGGGTACAGTGGGTTTTGCAGACCTCCCATTTACCAGCACAAGTGTTACAGGTGGGAGGGGGGGATGGGCCTGGGGCCACCTGGCTGAAGTGCACTGCGGTACCCACTAAAAGTGCTCCAGGGACCTGCATACACACAGGCCTCTAGGACTTGTTGCTGCTGTATAACATTGGCACACCAGTTGACACCTGAAGACTAATCTCTCCGAAAACGTCCTTTATTGGAATAACCGCGTTTACTCACAGTTAATTGCAGATCAGAGGTTGTGGCCCACTGGCAACGAGTCTCCCTGGTACAGAGATTAGCAGTAGGTCAGAGCTGGCAGAGTGCTGTACAATGCCCTCTTTCAGCCACATTCAAGGTAAGAACTAAGTTCTCTAACGTGGCTAACACAGGAAAGGGAACTAAAACTGGCTTACAAAAATGGCCACTACCGCATGGATTACAACAGGAAACACAACAGGGCACACTCTGACCCAGTAGGCAGGAGGAAAAGGACCATGGGAGAAGAGCCTACCAACTACCAACATTGAGAGACTGTAACACAGGCTAATGAAATAACGGAGCCCAATACCCTACACCCACCACAATGCAATGCTGATGTGACCCTGTAGTGCACCCGAGAGCCACATCTGACCCAGGGAAAGGCTGTGAGAGGATTGAACACATTCTGCTGTCATGGAGGTGGGTACGGCATTTGAGGCTGGCATACAGGCTGGAAAAAAAGTTTTTAAAGTGGGTTTTTTTTGGTGGGAGAGGGTTAGTGACCACTGGGGGAGTCCGGGGAGGTCATCCCCAATTCCCTCCACTGGTCATCTGGGCAGTTGGGGCACTTTTTTGGGACTTGTTTGTGAAAAAAAGGGTCCAAAAAAAGTGACCCAAAATCGCGGTAAAAATACCTTTTTTTTCGATTATCAGCTAAAGACGCCCATCTCTCCTTGGCTGATAACCACGCCCCAGTTCCGCCTCCACCATGCCTCCGACATGCCCCGTCATCTTTATTCGTTTCCGCGATGGAGTGCAGTTGGAAACGCCCAAAATCGGCTTTCGATTATACCGATTTGGGCGCCTTTGCGAGATAAACGTCTATCTCCTGATTTAGGTTGCACTATAGGCGTTTTTCTCTTTTGAAAATAAGCAGGCTAGTATAAAATTGCCCTCATACAGATTAATTTTATAAAAGGTCACCTAGAGGACAAGTATGCACTTATTTAGGTCCCATTTTATAAAGACATAGGTACTGAAAAGTTTTAATAAAATGTTTGCCACATTTTCTATATAAGGGAACATGAAATCTAGCTGTAGATTGGGCTGGACGGAGCAACAGGGCATTGCTTTTGCCAGAAGACCCCCGGGACCACCAGTGGTTAAGAAACTAGCGCCTTCAGGGTGTCTAGGGCCATGTGGGGATAGGGCTCAGACCTTTTGAGGGGTGGGTAGGGCTTCATCTGAGGGGAGGGGGTGTAGAGTATGGGACATGTATAGCCTTTGGGGGTTAAACAGTAAGTTGGGGGGAACCATGCTCTGAGACCGCAAGAATAATGCTGCTTATGAGATGGCTTGCAAGCAGTGTTATTGTTTTACCGCTGGATTCAGCACTGCAGGACAGAAATACAGCAAGCTGCTGAATCCAGTGGTATATCAAGGTGCAGGAAAAGGTGATAGTTTATCAGAACTTGATAAATAGCCCCCTTAAAGAGGTAAAAATGGAAATTCATAATGAGCCTTATACACCTAGCCTAATACCTTCACTACCTACATATGCTTCTCCCTAGTATTTACATCTCATCCTCACATATATACGCTGCAGGTACCCACACCGTACACATGTATCCAAACTAAGTGTACTTATCATTCATGTCCAGATGCTACAAATTTTATCAAAAAAGATATCGGAGACAATATAATAAAATATACAATTTTGCTAACATGCTGCTTGAAATTTACATTTTTAAAGCCCAATGAAGGATGGATGCCCTCTGGATTTGAGATGCAAATCTTCTGCTCTCACCTCATTTTTATTTTTAAATTTAATATTTATTAATAATGTTAATAACTCAAACAACTAATACAACTGATAACTAAGTCAACTAAAACAGGGAATACATCAACAGATAGAAACTAGTCAACCACATGTTAACATCATGAAGCAAAAATATTCAGATAGCTCCATGCAATCAAAATAATAGGAAGAGAGTAGATATCCAAACACTATGCCCAGAAGAAAAATAATCCAATGCTCTTAAATAATTATCGTTGGTAGAGAAGTTAATGATGTGCTGCTCTGGTTAGCAGTCAATGCTTCCTATTCTCCTGGCCTGTAGGTTCCTAGGAGAGACATCTGGATACACATGTTTTATGACCATGAAAAGGTGTTAATCCTTCTTTAAACAAAACATTAAACTAAATCCAGTTTAGAGACATTATGAAAGGTAGTCACCAAAGTTCCTTTATTGATACACTCTTTTTCCGGGGCATGACATTTCATAGCAGTCTCTCCAGAAAATTTGCATAACTGTAATAAGCAGCCAGACAATGTAACCTTCATCCTGGCTATCATCCACTAAATCTCAAGGTTAGTTACTTCTTTTGGATTCATGGACAAAGGCTTCCAAGGTTGAAGCATCAAGAAAATACAACAGGTTTCAAATAACCCTGGGAGGGGAAAATTTGCTCTTCCCCTACCACTAAAAGTAGACTGGTCTCTTTCCCCTTGAGAACTAAAGACACAGAAGGAACTTTGGTACCAAGAGCAAAAGGCTTTTATTTCATTGCCTTTTATATCTACAAATCTTTTAAGAGTGGAGACCATAGAGTTCAAGTCTCTAACTATAACTGGAGAAAAAGGTGACTGCAGGACTGGACTCAAGGGGGTCTTTTCCAGGTACTGATTACAAATTCCACCCTTGAACACTATTGTTAATAGTCATATCAAAGGAGTCCATTGGTTCATGTTGACTAGAAGGTTCAACTCATAAGTACATAAGTATTGCCATACTGGAACAGATCGAAGGTCCATCAAGCCCAGCATTCTGTTTTCAACAGTGGCCAATCTAGGTCACAAGTACCTGGCAAGATCCCAAAACAGTACAATACATTTTATGCTGCTTATCCTAGAAATAAGCAGTGGATTTTCTCCAAGTCCATTTTAATAATGGCTTATGGACTTTTCTTTTAGGAAGCTATCCAAACCTTTTTAAAAACCCCACTAAGCTAACTGCTTTTACCAAATTCTCATGAATTCCAGAGTTTAATTACAAGTTGGGGAGATATGATAAAGATGTTTAAATACCTCTGTGGCTCTCAATTGAAAGGAAACTCTGAAATGAGGGGCATAGAATAAAGTTGAAAGGGACAGACTCAGAAGTAACCTGAGCAAATACTTCTTCACAGAAAGAGTTGTGAATTCATGGAATGGCCTCCAAGTGAGGTGGTAGAGATGAAAACTGTATCTGAATTCAAGAATGCTTGGGACCAGGACATAGTATTTCTAAGGGAAAGGAAAGGATTGTAGATGACATGGATGGGCAGACTGAATATGGTCTTTATCTGCCTTCATTTTTCTCTGTTTCTGTACATAAACCCAGGCCATACTACCTAAACATGCTTCCCATATATGCAAATATAACCCTTACACAAATTGCCTCACATGCACACTACTCACTCTCCCACAACCACAACTACTACTTCTACTTATTTCTATAGCTCAAGACATACACAGTGCTGTACACAAACGCTTAAGAGACAGGCCCTGATTAACAGAGCTTAAAATCAATTCAAGAGAGACAAGCAGGGTAAATACGGGACGGGGGAGTTACATTTATTATGGGAATGATTAAAATAACATGGAAGGGCATAATCGAATGGCGCCGACCAAATCGATGGCCAGCCATCTTCGGGGCCGGCTCCACGAGAGGGTGGAGCCAAACGTATTTTCGAAATACGCTTGGCGCTGGCCAAATCGCTCGTCGGGTTTAGAGCAGGATTGCCGGGTTTACATGAGATGGCCGGCTTCATTTTCCAGCCATAATGGAAACCGGGCCCAGCCATCTCAAACCCAGCGAAATGCAAGGCATTTGGTCATGGGAGGAGTCAGCATTTCTAGTACACTGGTTCCCCCTGACATGCCAGGACACCAACTGGGCACCCTAGGGGGCACGTCTAAATATTTAAAAAAAAAACAAAAATAGTTGCCAGGAGTATAGCTCCCTTACCTTGTGTGCTGAGCCCCCCAAATCCCCCCCCCCAAACACACTCCCCATAACTCTACACCACTACCATAGCCTTAAGGGGTGAAGGGGGGCACCTACATGTGGGTACAGTGGGTTTGGGGGGTTTTGGAGGGCTCAATATTTATCACCACAAGTGTAACAGGTAGGGGGGGATGGGTCTGGGTCCACCTGCCTGAATTGCACTGCACCCACTAAATACTGCTCCAGGGACCTGCATACTGCTGTCAGGGAGCTGGGTATGACATTTCAGGCTGGCATACAGGCTGGCACAAAAATGTTTTTTAATATTCTTTTTGGCGGGAGGGGGTTGGTGACCACTGGGGGAGTAAGGGGAGGTGATCCTCGCTTTCCTCCAGTGGTCATCTGGTTAATTGGGGCACTTTTTTGAGACTTGGTCCTAAAAATAAATGGACCAAGTCCAGCCGGTGAAATGCTTGTTTGAGCCGGCCATTTTTTCCCATTATAAGGTGAAGCCGGCCATTTCGTAACCATGCCCCCGCCGCGCCCCCCGTCCCGCCTACGCTACCCTAAAAACACACCCCCTTGAAGGTTGGCCGGCGCCGCGATGAAAAAGCAGTTGAGGCAGGCCAAAATCAGCTTTCGATAATACCGATTAGGCCGGGATGAGGAGATCGCTGGATTTGTGTTGGAAGATCGCTGGCGATCTCTTTCGAAAATGAGCTGGATGGGCACTGAACAGGTGGATAAGAAGTTAAGAATTAAAAGCATCCTCAAAAAGGTGGGCTGTAAGCTTGGGTTTGAATAGGAAGATAGGAGGAATGGAATCTGGAGTTGGTGATGGTTTATTTAAAATTTCATTTACTGTCCTTCCTAAGAGCATCAATACGATATTACATAAAGAGAAAGAACACCATTATTAAAAGAGTAAAGGACTACTCTTCCAACAGACAGCATTATAAAGACAGAGAGAGAGAGAGAGAGGGAGGAGAAAAAGCAAGAGCAATTATTCTGATGAATGGTGGTGCAGACCAGAAGTCTTTATTATAAAAACCATGACTGGCTAGAAAAAGAAGAATGTGGTTATTTTGTGTATAAATGTTAACTTTTTTTTTTCTTCCCTGGATCTGATCAGTTGCTCTTACCACCTGGGGAGCTGGGAGCAACTGCGTGGCTGTCGGCTCCACTGGCTCACTGCTCCCTCTGCCCCGGAACAGGAAGCAACATCAGAGGGAGCAAGGAATCGGCAAAGCTGATAGCCGCGTGGCACATCCATATGCTTCAAGAATAAGTGCTATACTATTTTCCACTCACTTTCTAAAATTTCCTGGGAATACTGTACTTCATCTAATTTTGTCTCAAGTGGGATACCACAAGTTCTTTTAGTTGCATTGAAGGAGGAAAATTTTCATACAGCCAATTTATGTGCATAAATTGCAATATACCCATGTAAATGGCTTTGAAAATTGTCCTCTACATCACAGCTCCACTCCTGTTCCTCCCAAAACCTGTCCCCTGGAAATGCCTGTGCAAAGATTACATAAAAGTAGGTGCACTCTTCACATGCACCTACTTTTTGAAATATGCAGTCATCCAATTTTATAAGAGTCTTTCCTTCATACAAAATGCTTTGTACAATTACCCTCTATAAAGCTGGCATGTTTGCATCTGAGAGTACTTAGAGGACAGCACAGATGAGAGGCAACGAGAAAGATGCTAAGTAGTGAGCAGTTGCAGAGTTGCAGACTACATGAGCATGGCTGTTGGCTCTGCTGGTCCCCTGCCCCGGAACAGAAAGTTGATGTCAGAGGGGGCAGGGGACCACTTGATCCAGCAGCTGCATGCATGTAGACTGCAGCTCTGCAACTGCTCAATGCATCCCCTTACTGCCTGCACCCAAGCAGACTGCACCCACTGACCCACCCTTGATACATCACTGGTGCTAAGGAAAACCAACTGACCAAGGTGACATTTGACCTTTTTAATCGCGCAAACAGAAGGACATATTTTCAGGTAGCTCAATGAAATCTGTGGTGCTCTGTCTCTCAGCAACTGAGGCAAACAGTGCAACCACATACAAGACTGGAAGGAGGCCAGCAGGTGCTAAGCCCAAAGTACACTCTGATTACAGTGTTCCAAGAAAATGTTGAGCTAAGGGAACACAGATCCCCTAGGGCAAACAATGATGGGATGGAATCAAATCACTTATATGAAGAATAAAATCACTTTTGAGGGGACAGAGTTGAACACCAACAGAAGAAAAGAATATAAGGGGAAGAGAAGGGTGCAATATGGTGGATCATACAGTTTGAGTGCTACACGATTTACCTATTGACTTTTCTTCCCATAGTTATTGGTAAAAGGAAGGGTATTCGCCATTTCGGTAGAGCACAGCCCTCTATGACATCTACCTCTGGCTCCATGAATTGATAGGTGCAGAATGTGGCTGAGGCAGTGTTAGCATCTGGAGAACAGCTTCTGGGTGACCCAAAGAAGCTGGTTATCATGGTGTATCCTTTGGTTCTGGAGACCGCATTGGACCTGGACCTTAGACAGTCCCCAAGGGAGGAGTCCCTTAGTGATGACATTGGAGAAGCTACCAATGCTGAGAATGTGGCCATGATGGAAGATGGAGGCAATTCTCATCTTGGATGGTCTGGTCATTGGGCTTCTGCATTGGAGAGAGGTGTGAGGAGGATAGAGGATCCCCAGATCTTTAAGTTTGTTTTGCAGTGCTCAGCAGTTGTTTTATTAGTTTCAATCTGGGCTGTAATTGAAGACTTGGGTGAGATGCTTTCTCTTCAATTTTCCTCTTTTAATGTTCAGGTTCAGGGCCTATCAACTAGAGGATCTCTTCTGGTTGTAAGGTTATCAATAGAAATCAAACAAAATAAAACATGGAAAAGAAAATATGATGATACCTTTTTTATTGGACATAACTTAATACATTTCTTGATTAGCTTTCGAAGGTTGCCCTTCTTCGTCAGATCGGAAATAAGCAAATGTGCTAGCTGACAGTGTATATAAGTGAAAACATTCAAGCATTACTATGACAGTCTGACAGGGTGGGAGGATGGGGGTGGGTAGGAGGTTGGTTGTAAGGAAACTGTTGAGACTAAGGTAGAGTCTGTTGTTCATCAAAATTCAGCTCTACTGAAAGATAACGTGTTTCTCTACAATAAAATTGAAAACATTTTGTGCAATAAAAACTTGCATTTCAATAAAGTTTCCAATATATCTTCAAAGGAAATGTTCAGGAAATAGCTTATGGAAATTTTAAAAATTCCAGAATCTTCTGTTCCACAATTTTCCAGAGCAGTGTTTCTCAACATCTTCAGGTCAAGTACCCCATAGGTGGAACAAATTTCAACTGACATACTCTAATCACGAAATAAAAAATAAAATTACTTTTTTTTAACCTTTGTTTTCTAGTCTTTTTGTTTTTCTAATTGTGTTGGTCTGGGCTCTGGTTTCTGCTTTCCTCTATCTTCTCTTAACTCTAATCATTTTTCTCTCTCCTTTTCCTTTCATTTTTCTTCAATTTATTTTTCTACCTCTGTCCAGATTTAATTCATTTTTACTATCCAGTCTTCAATTTCCCTCTTTTGACTGTGTCTACCTACCTCTTTCCATCTCTTTCCTTCACCCCTTCTCTCCTATTCCGCTTCCTCATATTCCCCAGTTTTTCACTAACTCTATCATCTTCTTCCCTTCCATCCAGCATCTCTCCTCTTTCTCCCCCTTTCATCCAGCATCTCTCCTCTTTCTCTCCCCCCTCTTCCATTCAGCATCTCTCTCCTTTCTTTATCACTCTGCCCCTTCATCCACTGTCTTTTCTCTCTCCTCATGTGTCTACCCTTGGCATTTTCTATTACTCCCAGCTGCTGCTGCTGCTGCTATTGCTTCTTCAGACCAGCAACAGCAGTGGTAGAATTTATTTATTTTATTTATTTATCATATTTGATATACTGCCCCTTTGGAATAAAACACATATGCACAATATTGGCTCTGCCAGCCCCCTGCCCTGGAGCAGGAAGTTGATGTCAGAATGGGCAGATAACCAGCAAAGCCAACAGCTGCCCTGAAACTGCAACCGCAAGATCCACGTGGTAGTTGGGCGGTAACTCCATTTTGGTGTGCGTTGGGTGCATGTAGATGCTTACGCAACTTAGTAAAAGGGCCCCTGAATGACTGCATATTTCAAAACGTAGGTGCATGTAAAGAGTACACCTACTTTTATGTAATCTTTGCACAGTGAATGGGCTGTGTTGGCATTAGCATATGGCAACCGCTAGCATGGCTTGTAAACAGGGGGGTATATGTTCCGTCTTTGCTTATACCCTACGCTATCTATTAAAATGTTTTATTATGCATTGCATTGACGTTGTAAGTAGTATACTATGCCATACTTTGTATTGTTGTTTTAATATTTTTTTACTGCTGTAATTATCTATTGTTTATGTTTGATTTATTCTTACTGTATCTGCCTTGAGTGAATTCCTTCAAAAATGCAGTAAATAAATCTTAACAAATATATAAATAAGTTTTCAGCCTTGACTGTATGTGCAGTATACCTCTGCAAAACGTTTGTGCACGAAGCTGCAAGGCATCTTCGCTCCCTTTCTGACCCATGTGCATGTGCACAGCTTAGAAGAAACACTGATTGCATTTGCTCCTTAAGTTTCATGCTCCTCTCTTACTACATTATTGGACTTTGGAGTGGAATTGAACAATAACGGGAGTTCATCTCTTTTTCCTTTTTTAGTTGTTTTCTTTTGGTATTTTGTTCTGTATCGATTCCACTTTTATTCAAGAGTTGTATTGTATTGTGAAAATATGCATACATAAAAAAACTCATTTGTTGAAATTACGTGTTCTTTGGTGAAAAAAGATCACTTGAGTGCAGAATTAGGATAAGGTTAAAGTTGTTCTAGTTCTCTGAGAACTTTCTTTACGCTACTTCTGCGTGGCTGTTCTCTGTAAAGTGATGTGAATACTTGGATCAGTCCTGATAACTAACTTCAAAAATTATCTAAATATTGCAATGATGACATTCAACAAATAGAAACTTGATTGATAGTATAGTGATCATGCAAACACTAACTTGATTGTTCATTCCAAGATACCAAAGTGCTCAGTAGTAGCACCTAAAGCTTCTTGAGAAGCTAAACAAACTGGGATTTAGTGGTTCTGTACTTAGCTGGTTTAGGGGATTTTTAGTAAATCGGACCTATTGTGTTTAAAGAATGGTGTTCATTCAAACACCTGGAGCCCTTTATGTGGTGTCCCTCAGGGGTTGCCGCTCTCCCCTTTACTTTTTAATCTGTTTATGTCAGATTTGGCAACTATTTCTTTGCCTGCTGATACATTTTTCTGCTTATATGCTGATGACAATTTTGTCCTTTAAGGTTACTGAACCGTGTATATCCAGGATTAAGACATGGGCTCATGGTCATCTTCTCATACTGGATATGGACAAAATTAACATATTGTGGTTTACCAATTTTAAGAGTATACTCCAATTAAAGACATTATACATCAACACTATGTATTGATAGCAGCTCTTTATTTTCTATTTTCATGCCATGGCACAGTGGTCCTGCCCCCTCCCCGGCCTCCCCACAAATCAGGCCCAGGATTCCCTGTGACACCTTGATGACATTACACCTGAAGCAGGAATTCTGGAGACAGGAAGCAGAGCATGAGCCGAGAGCTCCTGTGTTGCAGCCGCCATGTATGTGCAGCTTGCTCATCAGGCAACACAGCAGCCTCCTTAAATGAGGGGACAATTTATAGACTTGCCTACTTAGCTTGTAAATGCAAGGGGGAAGGGCATTTACATTAGTGGAGCATGAGAGGGGCATGGGTGGGGCTACCACTTACATGTGCAGCTTATAGAATAAAATAGGTTTTGTGTGCCTGTGCCATATTTGGATGCTCGCAGTCACACCAGTTCTATGGTGCCTAAATGAAGGTGTGGCGATGCCTAATTATATTAGTATTCTATAACAGAAGATCTCATGATAGAATAGGATCTCACTGTGCAGCAAAGGAGATACATTATTATAGAATTAACCTCCAAGGGGTAAATTCAAGCAAGGGTGCCTAAAGTTAAGTGAACACATTCTATGATGGCAATTACACACAAAACTGCAGTGCCTTTGGTTTCTTACATGATTCCAAGGCTGTACCTTGATGATGGTTTCCATAGGGTCTGCTGGTTGAGCCCAGTGGACACCACCTTCCTTGTTAATCATTAGATATCAAGGGCTGTCACTGATATGTGTTTTACAGGGCAGTAGCACCATTACTATTATCTATTTACAACATATGAAAGTTTTATGTGCCTCTGTCATGCTTGGATGGGAGCTGTTGCAGTGTTGCAGGCCTTAACACTGCTTCCCATTTGGAAGATTTAGATTTTTTTTTTTAACTCACTTTTATGAGGATGGTTTTATCTTTAGTCAGAATTTCAATATGCTGCTTTGTTCTGAACTTTTTTACAGCCATATTTGTAAATCTGGTTTACGTGGAGCAGCATAATCGAATGGGGGCGCCCATCTATAAGGGCGCCCATCTCTAAGGATGGCCCCGTAAAGGGGCAGGGCAACCCGTATTATCGAAACACGATGGGTGTCCATCTTTCGTTTCGATAATATGGTCAGGGCCGGCCAAATCTCAACATTTAGGTCGACCTAAATGTTGAGATCGCCAACCTTAGAGATGGCCGACCTCGGTTTTCGCCTATAATGGAAACTGAGGACGGCCATCTCAAACACGACCAAATCCAAGCCCTTTGGTCATGGGAGGAGCCAGCATTCATAGTGCATTGGTCCCCTCTCACATGCCAGGACACCAACCGGGCACCCTAGGGGTCACTGCAGTGGACTTCGTAAAATGCTCCCTTACCTTGTGTGCTGAGCCCCCCCCCCAAACCCCAAACCCCACTCCCCACAACTGTACAACACTACCATAGTCCTTAAAGGGTAATGGGGGGCACCTAGATGTGGGTACAGTGGGTTTTGGGTGGGTTTTGAAGGGCTCCCATTTACCACCACAAGTGTAACAGGTAGGGGGGATGGGTCTGGGTCCATCTGCCTGAAGTACACTGCAGTACCCACTACAAAACTGCTCCAGGGACCTGCATACTGCTGTGATGGAGCTGGGTATGACATTTGAGGCTAGCATAGAGGCTGGAAAAACATGTTTTTTAATTAGTTTTTTTGGGTGGGAGGGGATTGGTGACCACTGGGGGAGTAAGGGGAGATGATCCTCGATTCCCTCCGGTGGTCATCTGGTCAGTTCGGGCACCTTTTCAAGGCTTGGTTGTGAACAAAAAGAGACCAAGTAAAATCGGCCAAATGCTCGTCAGGGACGCTCTTCTTTTTTCCATTATCAGCCGAGGACAGTCATCTATTAACCACGCCCCGTCCCGCCTTCGATACACTGCCGACACCCCCCCTTGAACTTTGGCCATACCTGCGACGGAAAGCAGTTGAGGACGGCCAAAATCGGCTTTCGATTATGCCAATTTGGCTGACCCTTAGAGAAGGACGCCCATCTCCCAATTTGTGTCAGAAGATGAGCACCCTTCTCTTTCGAAAATGAGCTGGAGCATCATCTTGGCTACAGAAAGGGCTTTAAGGCCTCTTTAAATCCAAATTGGGGGAGGGGGTGTTCTGTTATATATCCTACCACAACATCACTTTGCATTTGTTCATACCGGAGTTGGCGAACACCCCTCTGGTACTATATAAGCCACATTGAGCCTGCAAATAGGTGGGAAAATGTGGGATACAAATGTAACAAATTTATTTTTTAGATTTTTGCTCACACCTTTTTCAGTAGTAGCTCAAGGTGAGTTACATTCAGGTACACTGGATACTTCTCTGTCCCAGGAGGGCTGACAATATAAGTTTGTAAATGAGGCAATGGAGGGTTAAGTGACTTGCCCAAGATCACAAGGAGCAGCAGTGGGATTTGAACCGGCCACCTCTGGATTGCAAGACTGGTGCTTTAACTACTAGGCCACAAACAAAATTATAGTATGCTAGCGTAGGCGTCCATTTATGTGTCCACCTTTAGGCATGTGCACTTGCGACAGCTCAATGGACGGCATAAGTGCGGATGCCTAACTGATGTCAGGCGCGTGATAATATTCTATAACCTGTGCATTCTTATCCTGGCCACGCCCCTGACCTGCCCATGCCTCTCCCATGCCCATGTCCTCCTAAAAGTTGCACATGATTGATTTTGGACAGACTAAGGGCTCTAGACTAATGGCAGCTGGATGCGTAACTGCTAATTGGTGACAATTACCGCCAATTGAGGTCATTAATGGCCTATTATTACTTTCTAGCATCAATTAGCTCCTCATTATTAAATTAATTTGCGCGCACAACTGATCTTATTTTATAACTTGCAGACATAAATTTCATTGCACAACTTTAAAATTTGCCCCATAGTATCTGCACCTTTAATCTAGGTACATTTCTGTAGGTTTCTGTTACCATTTTATATCGACACATCGGTGCCTATAAAACAGGCTTATAATAGGCACCTTGCTACCTTATAAACCCAAGTGCCATGTTATAAAAGGACCCCTATGAACATTACAAAGCTTTCTTTGTGGAGAAGGATTGATCAAGTTTGTTTTCTGAGAGAGAGAGAAATCATCACAGCTGCACATGTACAGAGCAGATGAGAAAATGCTGAGTACCTTACCATCTAAATAAATTACTATTAAGAAAAGCATTGAGGAATAGGTTTGAGAAAATAGAAATCAATATTACAAAATAGCAGAGAGGAGATTTGAACAAAGAAAACCAGACAAACCTCAGGTTTCTGAGCTCTGTGCTCTAATGACTATTCTGTCAACCACCAACCCAGTGCTTTTATAGCATAATAACCCTGGGATTCAAAAACTGCTGATGGGTGCAAATCAACAACCTGACATTACATGGTAGCCACAGTCTGAGCTTTGTAAACCCAGATGTGGCTGTAAATTCAGTGGGTCCTTTCCAAGTAGATTTAGTTCAATGGCTGTAGGTCTCAGCTCAGGCTGCACTGAATTAAAACTAATTTAGTTCTCATTGTTATTGGCCTATACCAACTGTCTTCTCGGGGAGCTGAGGTAAGAAGTAAATGAAATGTGTGTTAAAATATATGGGACCAATATTCAGTTGACTATTGATACAATAAACTTCACAGAACTTAAGTTTGTAACCAATTATACCTTCTAACACAAGGTTAATTGATCCTAAATGAGTTAAATTCATTCCAAGCTTTTCTTGATCCATTACAACATTATCAATTGATGATATATACAGTGCTAATTATTCCCCATTGACTTTATGCTAGAAGGTATAATTGGTTACAAACGTAAGTTCCCTGAAGTTGATTTATCCTTAATGATTTACTAAATTAATGATGACACCCACATTACCTGGGGTTTCTCCCCAGTGCAGCCTCCAGCACCGCCCCTGAACAGGTCACTTTTTGCTTAGGCAGTCTCAGGGGATATTCAGCAGCATTGTCCTGTTAAGTGGCACTGAATATCCTCGGTTAGGTGCCGGGAAGCTATTTATGCGGGCAGAAAGGCTCCTGCCTGCTTAAATTGCTTTGAATATCGGCCTCAATGAGTTTATGCATAGTTTTTAGACAATTGTATTGGTCATATAGATTAATATATACTTTTAAATAATTTGGTGATATTTAAGGATAAAGGGCCAAATTTTATAGAAGGCACCAAAAACTCCGCACTGTAAACATTTCTACCTAAGCGTATTCTATAAGCAGTGCCTAGATTTAGGCATGGTATATATTTTATTTATTTATTTGTTTATTGGGATTTATTAACCACCTTTATGAAGAGATTCACCTATGAATTTGCTTAGTTCATATCCCAGTGCCTAAAACTACACGCCTCCATTTACACCAATGAAAACGTGGTGTAAATCTCCGTGTGTAGATTTAAGTGCACTGGGCCATATTCTATAATTACACGTGTAAATTTTTCGAATGCCCACAAAATGCCCATTTCCCCACCCATAGCCATATCCCTTTTGAACTGCATGCATTAGAATTTAGGTACAATTCGTTACACTTTGTGAGTTGTGCATGTAAATTCTAATTATTGCCAATTAGTGCTCATTATTGCTTGTTAAGTGGTGTTATCAACACTGATTAGCTCATTAAGCCAATTAAGTTACGTGCGTTGTTATAGAAGATGTTTAGATTTCTGTGCAGATCTCTATGTGCTCTATATAGAATCCAGCGGAAATTGTGTATGGATGTCAGTAAAAGGTCTATTTTTTTAAACCTTTTTAAAACAAAATAGGATATAGTTCTACCATTAGAAAATAAATACAGGGAATAAGATGGGCTGTTTTGGATGTTTAGAAGGCAGCTTATTTCACTTTCAGTTTAATAACCAGATGAGGAAGTTTGAAAAGCTTTTTTAAAATAAAAGTTCTTATTATAATATATACATTAATTGATATTATTTTCAAAAGACATTACAGCTAATAGATAGTAACACATACATTTCTAGAACATTATTTCAAAATGAAGGTATAGTTTAATTTTGATTAGATGGATTCTAACATGAATTTTGTTTTGTTTTAAAGAAGTTTTATTCTATAACTGTAATAACATTCTGTTTGACACTGGGATTTGCTATATTAGTAACTACAAAGCTATGATTATGCTCTATATTATGAATGAATGAATGAATGAATGAATGAGATTGCATGATACAATTAATCTATTACAAGAGTTTATTTCAAACTCTCATATATCGTTTAAAAAATCCCTTTTTATGAATAATGGGTTATAAATATTTATGTATTGATTGTCTAATATTTTCAAACAATTTCTTTTATAATTTGATATTTAATTGTTGTTATTTATTATTTTAGTTGTACCCTTGATGCAGCCTGAGGGCGAAATATAGCCACATCGTTTTTTTCATAAAGGATCACATCTTTTAAAAACTTTTATATTTGTGATAATGCTGTTCTTTGTCTTCTGGATTTTTGTATTACCATGCCTCTGTGTTTTTCATCACCAATGGTTAAGTTGGCCATGGTGTGTGTGTGTGTTTATGCATGAGGAAGAGTATGAGTGTTGTGTGTGCGTGCACATGCATGTGTGTGGGTGCATGGGTGCATGTGTGAAGCTAAGAGTATATGTGTGTGTGGTTTTGACTGCATGTCATTATGTCATAGTCTCTTTCATTGGTCCCCTTTGCCTCTCATACTCATTGTGATCTAGGGGACCAATTAGTGATCGGTCTCTTCCTGGATAACCCAGTGTTTTAATTTTGTTTTGTTTCTGGTTTGGCAAGAAAGGAATTCAATTTATTCAGGAGATACAGGAAGGGTATGTGTTCATCAGAGCTCTATATATATTCGCTATTTTAGAAAGGAAGTTTGGTCTGGGAAACCCCACTTCAAGGACAATGCAGATCTCCTTGTTTGCCTGTTCCTGTTGGAGAAGAGGAAGTGTTTCCCATCTGTTGGGAGTAATATTAGTCTCAAAGAGATAAGCAATTCCTGCCATTTTCTCCACAAGCAGTTCAGTGAGGGAGCCTAATATCTTTGTGTGCTGGAGAACCTAAAGAAGAAGGCATGGTACATCCAACTCCAGGAGAGAGAGTAGCTAGAACAAGTGAACTCTGCCTCCCATTGAATGTTGGTTGTATTCATTGATATCTCAGTCTTGCACAGTTCTGCATGTGCCTCTTTCTTTCATCTCACACACTCTCACTAGTTAAGAGTCATCAGCCATTTTGTTTCCCTAAGGGATTGCAGCTAAATTCACATTGAGTGTCAGTTCTGACACCCAGTCAGTCACAGAGCTATAGGGTGCTATGGAACAGATTTCACAAAGACTATGCCAGGCCTTAGCGCATTAGACTAAGCCTCAAATGGCACACATCCTTCTATTTTAAAAAAAACCCAGCATGCTGTAGTAGAGCATATAACTGATGACAAATAATATATTCACTAAACCCCACATGACCCTGGCTGTGATTTTCTTCATCTGTGAATTTACATTCACTGAAATAGGACTAAAATCAACAAAAATATTTCTACTCAATACTCCTGTACATGTTGCCACTGTTTTCTGTGTGAGGTGATGCAGCCTCCTCTTGAATTCAACCACTACTTGTGCTTCCTTAGAGAGTTTCACAAATGGAAGTCTACAGTTTCTGAGAAATACTTTCAGTCGACCTTAATTTGCCCCTAGATCTAGTTCTTACTCCCAGGCAGGGTCTTGATTTTGTAATTCCTCAGAAATTTCAACAAATATTCCTTTTTGCTTATGATCCAAAACTAGAGCTTGTAATAATTCTTACAAAGTTCCATCAAACACCATTACAAACACCAGCACCCTTCCTTTCCTCCCCCCCCCCCCCACCCCCCGTTGTTCCTATCTCCCCTTTCATCCCCCAGGGAGATCAGAACACATGTCCCATTGGGGATGTCTTCCAAGGATCACAGGGACTATCTACAGACCAAGCTGTGATGAAGAAGTCTTCGTTAGATCTGTCTGCAACTGATGGGGGAGTAAGGCTTCTGCCTACAGTGCCCTCCAGCCCTGACAATGTTGGGGGATCTTCTAGCTGCTACAGCAAATCCTACATGTAGTGCAACAGAATCAGGAAAAGGTCAGGGGATAGCAGCTGATGTACAGTACCTAGCTTCAGCTCATAAGCACATTCTTTCCTCTTTGGATCAAATAGAATTCATTCAGGGAAGAATGATTGACACTACACCAGATTGCACAGGCCCTCTTGATCTCCTGATCTTTCTAGGGTCCCCTTGTTCTTGCCCCTAACTTCCTTTACCTCCCTTTTCCCTAAAATGTTTTTTTAATGTAATAATAACAGGGCTCCTTTTACAAAGCTGCGCTAGCAATTCCAATGCAGCAAATGCGATGATTCAATTCCTATTGGCTTCATCACAGTTGCCACGCCAAAATTGTTAGCGTGACTTTGAAAAAGTTCCCAATAATAAAAGTAATAATAATAATCTTCAGCCCACGGCAGCATGTGGCTTGCAAACCACTCACAGCAGTGGGCTGAATTAAGTCTCAATATTCAATGCCGGGGCATGTCTGGTCTCATCCATTGAATATCAAGATTAGTGTGGCAATCTGGAAGTTAACTGTGCACTGATTTATTTTTCTGTCCTGACTTTATTTGCTTACTTACCTGGTTAGTAGACTGAATATTGCAACTAATTGGCTAAGTAATGACTCTGTCCAAACTCCACCCACGGACGAACCCAAACCCAGCCAGTTAGGGAATGGCAGGTTAGCGCCCTTATATGGTGTGAAGCCCCCCCCCCCCAGTGCATCCCAGGATGCACTGGTGCTGCCATTTTCGAGACGGCACCAATGGAAGAGGAGGGAGGCCACCTCCCTCCTCCACCAAAGGTAGGGAATGGGAAGGGCCACTATGACCACCAGGGGTGGGGTGGAGAGGGGATCGACTCACGGCCCACTGGGCCACCAGGGCTCCATTCATGGGAGGGGATGCCAGGGGGGTTAGGGGACTGGAGACCCACTGGATCTCCAGCCCCCCTGAACCTGTGTCGGGGGGAATCGGGGAGACCGGAGGTCCGCCGGACCTCCAGCCCCTGTGTCGCTGGGGGAGGGGTGTCGAGTCAGGTTTCCTGCTCATGCAGGGGGAGCACAGGCTGCTGCATTGGGGAAATGGGGGGCCTGCTAGCATGCAAATGCATGCTGGACAGGGCTCACCATTCCTCCTCAATGGTCTGCAAACCCTAATGCCAGCTTCGAGCTGGTGTAGGGTTTGCCGCAGCCAGTGGGCCAATGTTTGGTATTCTGGTTGCTGATCATTGGGGAGGAATAGGTTTAGCATGCATTTGCATGCTACTTTCACTAAGAGCCCTGTTTTGCATGCATTTGCATGCTAGTTGCATTCAGAGCCCATGGCTCGGGGGCTCTGATCAACGGGCTGCAGCAAATGCATTTTCTAATATGATGCTAACAGCCTCTAGCACCTGTGTTTGCTTCTGATCATCTGTCCATGTATGCGGAAATGGATAGGGAGTCAATGAAGTGACTTGAGGAGAGGGCTAATATGAGCATAGTGACACTGGCGGAATATAAGTCATGCAGCAGAATTTTGAACAGATTGAAGGGGAGAGAGGTGGCTTAGTGGGAGACCTGTGAGAAGTAAGTTGCAATAGTCTAAGCAAGAGATGATAAGGATGTGGATAAGGGTTTTGGTAGTGTGCTCAGAAAGAAAAGGATGAATTTTGGTGATATTATAGCAAAAGAAATAACAGGTTTTAGCAGTCTGTTGGATATGTACAGAGAAAGATAGAGAAGAGTCAAAGATGACCCCAAGGTTATGAGCTGATGAGACAGGGAGGATGAGAGTGTTATCCACAGAGATAGAGAATAGGGGAAGAGAAGATGTGGGTTTAGGGGGAAAGATAAGAAGCTCAGTTTGGTCATGTTTAGTTTCAGTTGGTGGTGAGACATCCAGGCAGCAATGTCAGACATGCAGGATGATACTTGGGCCTGGATTCCTGCTGAAATTTCTGGTGTGGAGAGGTAGATCTGGGAGTCATCAGCATAAAGGTGATACTGAAAACCATGGGGTGAGATCAGATCACCAAGGGAAGAAGTATAGATGACGAAAAGAAGAGGTCCCAAGACAGAGCCTTGAGGTACACCACTTGAATTCTCTGAGTGATGTTTATCTCAGCATGTAATTTGTGGCTTTCTGAAATCTTCATTCACACATATATAAACAGTCTACACTTGTAAATGCCATTATTTACACATCAAGATGCTTCTAAAAAAGCCGCCCCCCTCCCCCCCGTAGCTGCCTATGGGGTCCTTTTACTAAGCCACAGTAAAAAATGACCTGCGGTAGTGCAAGCACGTCTTTTGGGCACATGCTGGGCCATTTTTTTACCATGTCTAGGAAACGAGCCTTTTTTTAAGGGGCCGGAAAGTGGACGTGCGCTAAAATTGAAACCAGCACGTGTCCATTTTCGGCCTGAGATCTTACAGTCACCCATTGACCTAGCGGTAAGGTCTCACGCACTACCCGAGTGGTAAACATGCAGTGCACGCCAACTGCTGGGTAAGTTGCCCACGGTAGAAAATTGAAAAATATTTACTACCGCGGGATTCAGCGTGCACAAAATTTGGAATTATCTCCTGGCTCATGCACTAGCCAGGCGATAGTACCAATTTAGCGCATGCAGTACATTTCTGTAGGCCCTCCTGCACCTTTGTAAAAGGGCCCCTATGTGTCTGTTTACAATAAGCTTGAAATAGGTGCTTACTTTGCTTTCACACATAGGCAATCTGTTATAAGATAACCATCCACAAGCTCTCCAGCAAAATTAAAAGTCCAAGCACATAAACACATGTAAAACGAACACATTAAAATCTCCTAAAGAAAAGGAGGTAACAAAGACAAATAATTTTGTGTCTTGGTTCCTAACAATTCTGAATGGCACCCATGTTTTCTAAGAACTAACCAAAGTCCAATGTCTTCAAGATAAAAGGTTTATTCTCCAATGAAAGTTGCATAAACAATTTAGACCCAACATGGATCGTGTTTTGGTTATGTGCTTTCTTCAGGGGTCAAAACTTTAGTTGAAACGCATAAAACAAAATGGAGAACAACCTTTGTTGAAATGCAAAAGACAATGTGGGAAACAACTGCAGTCTCGGTAAATAATGCAGCAGTCAGCAAAAAGAGCTCAGTTTGTGTGCTCAAAGAGGACTAGAAGCTGTTTTTGCTGACTGCTGCATGATTTACTGAGACTGAGGAAGGCACATAGCCGAAACACGCTCCATGTTGGGTCTGAACTATTTATGCAACTTTCATTGGAGAATAAACTTTTTATCTTGAAGACATTGGACTTCTCGTAGTTCTTGCAACTGTTTCCTTCCACTCTGTGTTCGCCTGTGTTGACTCATGTTTTCTGAACACTTTTCCAGCCCCGATTATGAGCACACTTTTGAATAACACTGGCATGCACTGCATAAATAAACCAAACAAAAGGTTTTGTTATTGTCTTTATTCATGCATTTATTTGAAACTCACATTAGGGGAAGCTGCTACTCATTTCTTTCATCCTATATGTTAAAGTCTTATACGGGCTCACTACAGCAACCTAACACTTCAAATGAATATGGAGAAAGAAAACATATTTAGTTATTAAAATAATCTGTTTTGCTACAGTAGTGGTGAAAGTAATCAAAGGTAATCATAAAGATGTCTTGATGACAAGGGTCTTCCAGTATCAAACTCTCTGTTGTTACTATTGGAGTAATCAGCTTCTTATGTTTTTGTGTACAATCCTTCTCAAGTGAACTGGGAAAGCAGATTTATCATAAAAGTGCTGAAGATGTAATACCTGGTTCTTGTTTTTGTGTTTAGACTGGTTTCATAAAACAGAAATGTGCTGGTGCCCTTTCTAAAGTTTCAAGTTAATATCCATAGCATGCTGTGAGTTTTATATAGCTGGTGGGTGTGGAACCTTTACAGGGGTATAATTTAGCAAAAAAAAAAAAAAAAAAAGCTGAAGGATCTTGAAAAACAAAAGCTACATGAGAGTGGATAGTTCAAGGGAATTAGCACAGCATTATGCAGTCTTTCACCTCTAGACTGCCACTTCCAATCTAGCTCATTGGTAGTGTTTGAAAATTATTAGCATCTCAAAGCCCTTAGGTAAACAGTGGGAGACACACTGGAGGTTTGGGACCAATTCCCAGTGGACAGCTGTCCACTTCACAACTACCACTGGCAGGTCAAAAGAAGAAAGAAAGCCCTGGGACAAGAAGTCAAGATATGAGACCCAAGGAGACTGGTTTATTAGTGGCATTAGAAACTATTATCTCTTGAAAAGAATGGTAGATGTACAGAACAGTCTTCCAAGGGAGGCGGCAAAGGCAAGCACAGAAACAGAATTCAAGAAATAATGGACCAAACACAGAGGAAGCCTTTTGTGAAGAGGGGAAAGGAAATCTTCTGTAGTTCAGCTGGGGATTATGGCAGTGCTCCCCTTCATTTTCAAGACCAAGACACACCTATAATTTTAAAAACACTGTGATGCATGCCAACTTTAGCTGGCAGATAGTATGGACATGTATAACGGGCTATATGATCAAAAGAAAAACAAGGGAGGACAGAGGCTAGAAGCTCAGAAAGGGTGCTGCACAAAGCAATACTTGGCTATGTATGCCCTACTGTTCACTCTTGTATTCTGGGGCTTATGCTGTATCTAGGAAACAGGGCTGCTGAGAGCTGGGCCCGGGGCAAAGCCTCTGCCCCCACCGCCGCCTGCCCCCCAAATTGGAACATAGCCACCACTCCTTGCTCAGGCCACCACCGCCCCCTACCTTCCTGAATCAGTGTGCCTGCTCCTTCCCAGTGCCGGATTCTGTCTCTCTCCTTCTCCTGGGTGTCGGGACCAGGTTATCATATTAACACAATCACCTGGGTCCCAAAAGGAGCAGGAGAGAGACATACCCCTGTGCTGGCCCTGCTTGGAGGCTGGGCCTGGGGAATTTTGTTCCCCCCCCCCCCCCCTCTCAGTGGCCCTACTAGGAAACAGAAAGACATTTGTGAGTGCATACGCTCAGATAGAAAAGAGCTCCTGAATGCTTAAGAGCCACTGCTGCTGTCTCAGGCTACTGTAAGGTGTTGAGATCGTAGCCTACATGTTCATCTGGACTGGAGTGTCTAGCATGTTGGGACTTTTTCCTAAGACATCCCTGATCAGATCTGAAGGTATATAAGTATGCCAAGGCACACTGGCTGGGAAACACTGGATACTTCAGGAAGTGAATTGGGTAGATTAGATGGGGGGGGGGGGGGACAATTGCCCTACATAGACTAGTCTATGGGGGGCAATTCTAGAATGTGGTGCCTGTATATAGGTGCAAAAAAGAAGTGTGCTTAGCGCTGATTCTATAACGGCCTTAAGGTGTGCCTAATCTGTTATAGAATAGTAGTGCAAAGCTACATTGGCATGCTGAAATTTAGATGTGGTGGCTTATACCAGGTCAATGGCAGGCATAAGTTGATGTATCTAAGTGCATCTTGCAATACGTGCATCTGATGCTATTCCATAAGGTGTGCGTGTTGCAAAGTAGAACGCCTATGACACACCCATGCTCCACCCACTGGTACAGCTCACTTGCTGTTAGGTGCCATGCAAGCAGTGCAGCATTTTATCTAATAGTGCCCAGTACATACACATCTAAATGACAATTTGTGACATCATTCCTGTGTGTAAGCATACCTATTTTATAAAGTAGTATGCACAGATGGCTCTGCCAGCTCCTTGCTCCCTCAGACGTCAACTTCCTGTTCCGGGGCAAGGGACCAGCAGAGATGACAGCGCATGCCTGCTCTGGGCAGCCCCTCGTTGCCTGCACCCAGGGCAGACTGCCCCCCCCCCCCCCCCAGGTATGCTAGATCTGTCATTGCCACTGTCCATGTTGTACCTGCTCTGTGGATACATGAAACACTTTGGTTTCTAGTGTTTTAAATCCATCCTCTTCATAGTAACATAGTAAATGATGACAGATAAAGACCTGTACGGTCCATCCAGTCTGCCCAACAAGATAAACTCATTTTACATGGTATGTGATAGTTTATATGTATGCCCGAGTTTGATTTGTCCTTGCCTTTCTCAGGACACAGACCATAGAAGTCTGCCTAGCACTATTCTTGTACTAAGTTTTGAAGCTAACGTCGAAGCCCCTTAAAATTTACACTCAAGTCCATCCCTATCTATTCAGTCAAGATCAGGGCATAGACCATAGAAGTCTGCCCAGCTCCCGTTTTGTTTCCCAATTACCGGCCTCACCACCAAATCTTTGCTAAGATTCCGTGGAACCATTTCTTCTAAACAGGTTTCCTTTATGTTTATTCCACGCATGTTTGAATTCCATTACCATTTTCATCTCCATCACCTCTCGCGGGAGGGCATTCCACATATCCACCACCCTCTCTGTGAAAAATACTTACATTACTCCTGAGTCTGCCCTCCTTCAACCTCAATTCATGTCCTCTAGTTCTACCGCCTTCCCATCTCCAAAAAAGGTTCATTTGTGGATTAATACCTTTCAAATATTTGAATGTCTGTATCATGTTACCCCTGTTTCTCCTTTCCTCCAAGGTATACATGTTCAGGTCAGCAAATCCCATACCATTTTTGTAGCTTTTCTTTGCACTGCTTCCAGTCTTTTTACATCTTTAGTACGATACAGCCTCCAAAACTGAACACAATACTCCAAGTGGGGCCTCACCAACGACTTGTACAGGGGCATCAACACTTCCTTTCTTCTGCTGGTTATGCCCCTCTCTATGCAGCCTAGCATCCTTCTAGCCACAGCTGTCACCTTGTCACATTGTTTCTTCACCTTTAGATCCTCAGACACCAACACCCCAAGGTCTCTCTAAGTCGAGCTTACTAATCTCTCCCCTCCTATCTGGTATCTCTCTTTCAGGTTTTTGCACCCCAAGTGAATCACTCTACACTTGAGTAATTCACAAGACAAGAAACAGAAAAATTCTGCTGTCTTGTGTGCTGTAGTTCCTGCCTACTGAGTTATAACATGAGGCATACCTCGCCAACTCTGTGTCAAAATGTAATGGAAACTCCTTCATTTGTTTTCATATCCACCATGACAGAGCACTTGTCATGTGATGCATGCCAATAGGAAAAATATGGGGTAATTTTGCAGTACTGGAGTATTAAGGGAGAACATGTTTTATTCAGTTTTAACACAGATGTTACTTTTGCTTAACTGTACTGTCATATACTTAATTAGACTTTACCAATGAGAGAGAAAAAATGGCAGTCTACATGAAAGGCTGCAACATAACCTCAAGGAAAAAAGATGCTCAAGTTAATTCAGGAGACAAAAAAGTTCACAAGATGTCCCTGGGAAGAGCCCTGGACAAGAGGAAGTCATGACTGTCCATGTGGTCACACTTCTGAGGACTTGGAGAGAAAATGGTGACCAGGAAAGCTGGAAGGGAGCTGGAAAATGGGGACAGCAAATTTCTGCTGGTTGAGCCTCATAAGGATTAATTGGAAGGAGGCAAAATAATGAATTTCAGGCAAAACCACAGGCATAGGGAAACAGGAGAAGAGAGAAGGCTGTAGGAAAAGTATGAAGCTGTTGGATAGACAAGACCTGACTGCAACTGGTCTCACCAGTTAGAGAAGGGAGGAATCATCAGTCAGTGCTTAGGAAAACAAATGGGGTAGGCCACTGGGGCAATGGCCCGACCAATATTTTACTCAACACAGCAAATACAGAGTGTGGGGTTGGAACTGGACATTAGTTTGTTTGGCTCCTCCAACCAGAAAAATGTTCTGCTTCTCTTGAGTCAGTACTATTGGTAAGTTAAGGTTTGTATTCCTTGTGTTGCCTTATTTACCTTAAGTTACAAACCAGGGTTCATCCAAAAAGAATTGACCCAGAAAATGAAAGACAACCTCAGGTGCCTGTCCACACAGGAGTTCTATGCTCAGATGAAGGCTACAGTTGGTGTAGATATCTGAATGAACCTTTCACAGTATTTGTATGCTCACTCAAGGTCCTTTGTGTGACAAAGGACCCTTCTGTGTTGTGCTGCTAGTGTAGGCTGGAAACGAGTTATAAAGGATGCTATTTGTACAAGGTGGAGTTCTGAAATGATGCCCAGAACAGTACTTTTTTTTTCCTGTGACCTTTGACTACCTTCAAGTGACAAGATTTGCTTCAGTTAGCATTTGGTGCCAAGGTCCTAAAGCAAATGTGTACTGTCCGTTGTTACACAGTAGCTAAGTAAGTTATTGGTAGCTCTCCTATATAAGTAAATATTAGGCAAGGGAGAAATAAAGCCCCACTCTTAAGTAAGCAACTGTGATATTACACTCACTTACAGGTTGAAACATGCACACTCTTATACCACTCAAATGAGAAAGACAAAGCTGCTAATGCATACTATGTTATAGAAAAACAAGATAAATAAAATGTGAAAATGTGATTGTTTACAATCTATCTATCTATCTATCTATCTATCTATCTATCTATCTATGTGTATAGATAGCTAGATAGAAAATGAGTTAGCACTGACCACAGCAGAGATACTACTACTACTACTACTTAACATTTCTACAGCACTACTAGGGTTACGCAGCGCTGTACAATTTAACAAAGAGAGACAGTCCCTGCTCAAAGAGCTTACAATCTAATAGACAAGTGAACGGTCGGTCCGATAGGGGCAGTCAAATTGGGGCAGTCTGGATTCACTGAACAGTAAGGGTTAGGTGCCGAACGCAGCATTGAAGAGGTGGGCTTTAAGCAAAGACTTGAAGACGGGCAGGGAGGGGGCTACGCAAGCTCCCCTTCATCCCAAACTGCATTTTCCCTGTTAGCTTTGTCCTGTATCCAGAGATTCAGCCACATTTAAAGTGTGAGATGTCAAATAATTTCATGTCCGATAGGGGCAGTCAAATTGGGGCAGTCTGGATTCACTGAACAGTAAGGGTTAGGTGCCGAACGCAGCATTGAAGAGGTGGGCTTTAAGCAAAGACTTGAAGACGGGCAGGGAGGGGGATTACGCAAGCTCCCCTTCATCCCAAACTGCATTTTCCCTGTTAGCTTTGTCCTGTATCCAGAGATTCAGCCACATTTAAAGTGTGAGATGTCAAATAATTTCATGTATGCAACTTCGGTCATATTTTTGTGTTTTCTTTTAACTGGAAAGTAATAGAATCTGTATAAGTTTATGGCAGGGAAAATATAGGACTAACATGTTTATGATGGACAAATGATATTACTAAGAGCCAAGAATATCTTGGAAACCATCCATGGAGGCAGCAGAGGATTGTTTGACTATCAAAGTACCTTCATGGGACACTCTTGGTGGAATTCAGTGCAAAAAAAATTAAAATCCTGTGCAAATATTTTGAAAATTCTACACATAATATTTTAAAATTCTGCATAGTTTCTTTTTTCAGTACTTTTTTTTTTTTACATAGAATCCCCCATCATAAGACTTGAATCCTCCTCCCACTGGCCTGAAATTTCCCTTGCCTTTTTCCTCCTTAATCTTCAGCCTCTCCAGTTCTCACTCACTTGAAATGTAGTTCTTTCTCCCTCTAACTCTCAGCAACACTTCTAGTTCTGTCTGTTCCCAGCATGCAATTCTTCAACCTCTCCTTCATTCTACCAGGCGCATACCCAACCTCTCAATCTCCCTCCCTCAGGTGTACATACACAAATCTTTTTCCCCTTCTCCACTACTCTTTTCTTCTCCTCCCCTTCCCAGCTTTCATAGTTTCTTCCCTCCCACTCTCCCCCATGGCACACACTCAAGCTTGATCCCCTCATGCCAATGGCATATGCTCAGCTTGTTCAGCTCCACCGCCACCCCCATAGCACATGCTCAACTTGCTTGCCCTTCCTCCTATCCCTATGGCACACATTCAGCTTGATTTGCCCTCTCCCACCCCCATGTCACACTTTCAGCATGTTCTACTTCTCCTCCCCCCGTGATGCACCCTCAACCTTGCTCTCCCTTCCCCTGTGCAGAGCTTCAATTTGCAAAGGGGGCCTGATCTTTGAGAAGAAGATTTAAGTGATGCCTCCAACTCCGTTCCATTCTGCCCAGTCACACCCCCAGCCTCACCCTGTCACAATCCCGACCTTCCACCTCCACCTCCTGTCTCCACTCCTGGCTCAACTCTAACAAACTTCAGGCACAGCAAGAGATGTCTTAATGAAACATTACAGCCTGCTGCGGTGGACCAGTCTTGCGATAAGAGCTGTGAGATTTTGCACCTTTTATCATGAGTGATTCCACAGCAGCAGGAGATTAATGCCTTATTAATGTCTTATTAATGCCATCTCCTGCTGCCAATGGAAGGGGATGCTGTTAAGTGCAGTGGTATATCTAGGATATAGTGAAACCCTGGGAGAAAAAATTAAGATGGGTCCCCTATAACTCCATTTCTTCCATGATACTAGGGATGGGGGAGGGAAGAGGGAACTCTTTCAGATCTCCAATAAACAAGCCCTGCCAAAAGCAAACACATTCCGAACCTATATAGAAAATCTATCATAGTAATAGAAAAAGAAACTGAAATGCAAGTTATCAGATATGCATTTTTCCCAAAGCTGACATGTTACAATTAATACATTTAGAAAAAAAATAATTTTTCTACCTTTGTTGTTTCAGCATTCCTTTGGTCCAAGTGTCTCTTTTCTGCTTTTCTAATTTTTCTTAACTCTCTTTCCAAGGTCTCTGTCCTTTTGACATTTCTTCTCTCTCTCTCTCTCTCTCTCTCTCTCTATTTCCACCATCCATCTTTCCTCTGCGTCCCTTATCCATCCTAGCCAGCATCTTCTCTCTATGTCCCTCTCCCTATTCTCCTGTGTCCAGCATTGCCCTCTGTGTCCCTGTCCCTATCCCTATGCTCTTTACACACCCAACATCCCTTATCTGTGTCTCTGTCCCTCCCCATATCCAGCTTCTTCCTTCTCTCTTCCTTTCCTCCTGCACCCCCTACCCTAGCAACAGCATTTCACCCTCTCTATGTTCTGTTCCCCCCCTCACAGGAAACAGGATGCTAGCGCCATCTTGACCATAAGATTTCATGTCAGCAAGATGGATCTGGCTTAGTTTGAGGTAAGGGGGACTAGAAGATTAAAAGACTCCCAATTGGGTTATGTTAATTTATAAACATGTCTAACACTTTTAAATTTGTATTCTGCAGGGGGTATATTCTTGATACAGGTAATAGTGAAACATGATTCATGTTGGATACATTGCACCTGAGCCGACACAAGGTAAGTGTATTTATTTAAGTGTGAAATCTGTAAAAAGTTAATTTAAAAACCAGTTTGATAAAAACAAATATATAAACAGTATTTTAAAAGACCGATGACGATGGTGGTGCCTAAATCTTGATGGGTTTCCTATGCCTAGCAATTTGCACTGCTGAGGTCTTATAGAATTGATTAAAAGTTACACATTGACATCATAGTAATTCCTGCATTTTGTTTAGAGTATTGGTAGAAAACTGGGGTTTGAATTTCAGGCATTGATTGTTTATTTTTACATGCTGCATTCCCCTTCTCAGTCTATCTCTTGAGCTTTTGGACAAATTTGTTTAGATTCATGTTTTCTTTCTCTATCACTCTCTCCTTCCATGTTTTACCTTTAACCTGGTCTTCTCTCAGAGAAACGGGACTTGATATACTGCCGTTCTTTGGTTTTTGCAACTATATTCAAAAGTGGTTTGCATAGTATATGCAGGTACTTATTTGCACATGGGGCAATGGAGGGTTAAGTGACTTGCCCAGAGTCACAAGGAGCTGTAGGGGGAATCAAACCCAGCTTGCTAGGATCAAAGTTTACTGCACTAACCACTAGGCTACTCCTTCCCTGGAAACTGTTGTATAAAGCTGAGTGAACTACGGTAGATGGGTTCATGCTAATTGGAGGAAATAAATATGGGTTTTCTTTAGGGGTGGGTAATGATTAAAAATTGTAATCAAAATTAATCGTGGTATTAAAAATTTTAATCACATGATTAATCACACTTCTGGGCTGGATGGCTTGATACAAGTAAATTCCCACTGCATAGACATTTTTTTAACCTGCTGAATATAATGAAAAGTTGCATGCACACACTTCCTTCCCACAGCACATTGCCCCCCTCCCCTCCATACAGGTACCTACCTTTCTCCTCTCCTGCTGAATCCTTCCCCTGTACATACAACCAAGTGTCTCCCTTCTGCTGTTAAACCTGTTACACCTGACATGCAGCACACCCATTTCTCTCCTCTCCTGTTGCTGCTGCTGAGCCCCCCCAGCTCACAGGTGCAGCATCCCTCCCCCCCCCCTAAGAAAATGTATCTGAACATTTATCTGGCTCTTCATAGGGTCTCCAGCAGCAATTCCCACATGCTACTTGCAACTAGTGTCTTTCCTCTGCTATGTTATGCCAAGGTGAAATAGGATAGTCAGGGGAAATAAAGCAATGCTGGACAACACAGGGGAGTTAAAAATTTAGATCATGATTAAAAAATGTAATCCTAGTTAAAATTTAAAATAATTAGTTCAATTAATAATGCAATAAATGCCCACCTCTAGTTTACTTGAATGAGTATGTGTATGTATTGTTATGATAATGTTAGCGATGGTACACATGATAGATAGATAGATAGATAGATAGATAGATAGATAGATAGATAGATAGATAGATAGATAGATAGATAGATAGATAGATATTTGTAATACTTAATGATGGTGGTATGTGAGGAAGTTGTACAAGTGCTGGTAATTCCTGGAAGTTGTGTAAGACTGGTAGAGATTGGGCTGTAGTTTGGATGAGCAGTTTGGATAGGCCATATGTTTTTTTTTCTGTCATCTCTTTTGTTCTATTTCTATATAGGGTAAACATAGAAACAGAGATAGCAGAAAAAGACCATATGGCCTATCCAATCTGCTCATCCAATCTCTACCACTTTCGATGCTTGGTCCCATGCACTTTAGAATTCTAATTCTATTCTTGTTTTCTCCACCACTTCCACTGGGAGACTGATCCACACATCCATTATCCTTTCTGTAAAGAAATGTTTTCTTAGATAGCTCCTGAGTCTGCTCCCTTTATCCCTCATCCTATGATGTCTTCTTTCAGATCCTTCTTTCCTTTGACAAGGACTTGCCTCCCATAAATTCAGTTGAATTCTGCTTCTGTTGGTTAGTCCAAGCTCTGCCATGAGCTCCATGCCTGAGCTCCCATGGCTGATTTTCTACCTCACACATAGGAGGAATTACAATATAGGCCCCCAAATTACTCAGGATGTGAGCTTATTCTAGAAGTAACCCTAGTAGCGCTCTAGAAATGTTAAGTAGTAGTAGTAGTAGAAGAACCCTTACACATTAAGGAAGGAATTCTAAACACGACACTAAAACTTGGATGCTGAAAAAATTCAGCGCCAAGTGCTATTCTATAAAGGGCACATGCTTTATATAGAATAGCATTTAGGGGGAGAATCTATATATGGTGCCTAAAAAATCAGTACAGAAATCAATGCTAAGTGTATTCTATAAGCGGCACATAGATTTAGGTGCACTGCCTTGTGGTTCCTTTGCTACACCACTAAGGTTGACTATATAAAGGGTCTGAGGCATCTGCACCACCATCTTCCCCTGACTCTGGCTCTTCATCCACTGCAGCTCCTAAAGTTAGAGAGCAATGCAGTTTCTACAACCGTCACTGACATTGAGGTTTAAGCGGTTTCATGCTCTCAGTATACAAGTTGGGGTCCTCCAGCAAGAAGGTCTTAGGGAAGGGCTCCCCCTGCTTCTGTGGGCCAGCAATCAGCTGGGCCCAGATAGCTCCAAAGGTTGGAAAATCCCAACCCAGGACTACTGGATAGGGTAGCCAAGGCAAGACTGTTACTTCCATCTGAGCTTGCTCTATGGATGTTGTAAAGGATACTTGAGCTGTAGGATACTGCCTCTGGTCACCATGTACACATGCCAATGTCACAGTCCACTCATAGTTCAATTGCTGTTGAATGAGTATTTTTCTCTGAGCAAGGGTCTTGACACTGCTGGAGTCCACTAATGCCTGGTATATATGTCCTCCCAACTCAACTTGTAACACACATTTTCTGCTCTTGAGATGAAAAGTCCTCCACAAAATTGTTACAACATTCACATCCATGGCTTCTTCAGCTAGATCCTGGTAGTCGATGGCTACATGACCTCTTCCCCCACACCTGAAACAGGGAGTAAGGAACCTCACCAGGTCAGTGATATGTGCTGTGTTCATGGGGACAAGGGCTTCCATCAGTCTGACCCCTTCCTTGGGGACCTCGAGCTGGAAGGTGGTTTCTTGTCCCTCGGGTTGTCAGATCCAGCTTTTTCTCTTTTCTTCCCAGGACTCCCAGCTTGCTTCTTCTCCTTGTAGAGTTCAGACTCTGGTTGGGACTATGGGGCTTAAGATAGTTCTGACTCTGTGAGGGAGTATTTTTAAGGAAAAAGGGCAGCGTCCTATAGACTCCCTCACACTTGTAAAAACGTCCACAGGCCTGTTCATTGCTTTTGTACATCCTTTAGCATTGCAGTGTTTTGGATAACTTTTCATTGGTAGAAAAGAAATTGCAGGTGTTGACTCTCCAAACTTAATACTCTTAAGACTCAAGCAAATAGTTTCTCTTTGGAGACTACTGGATGAGTTGGGTCATATCTAATATCAAGTTCCCAAACTGTTCTACAGTTACCCCACATCTTCCAGGCACAGATTTATGCAGTACACTCACTTAATGAAAAGGAAGTTTCAGGATAGTTTGGTTAGTGTCTTAGCAAAAATAAGGCCAATACTGGGGGGGCTGGCAGCTATTCTAGAGAGGAAGAACCATGGTTACTGGCTACTTTGTAACAGACACAAGAAAAACATTGTTAAGGCAGTGAAAGAGGAGTACTTTATGGTATCTGATTATTTTTGTTACATTTGTACCCCACACTTTCCCACTCATGGCAGGCTCAATGTGGCAATGGAGGGTTAAGTGACTTGCGCAGAGTCACCTGTGCCTGAAGTGGGAATTGAACTCAGTTCCTCAGGACCAAAGGCCACCACCCTAACCACTAGGCCACTCCAATGCTTTATACACTGGTTGCACCTGGTAAAAGAGATTCCCTGGGCCTCAGACGCAAGGAAAACTGCAGCAACATCCTGAAGGTGCCACTAAGGTTGTGCCAAAAAATAGCAGGGCATTTCCACTGAAGCATAAAAGGCAGGAATAGTTGTCTGTGGAGCAGGAACCAAAAGGGCCTCTGACTACCAGCTCATTCAAGATGTTGACGCCGGGTGGGATTCTACCTCTCTGATACTGGAGAAGTTAGTGCAGCACCAGATGATCCAGCATTAAATATCAATACAGAAATCCCCTTCAGGGATGTCATGGAGAAACTGAGTTCAAGAAGGGCTGCTCTGTGTGTTGCCATCCTTATACTTAATATCCTAAATGTGAAGTTAGAGGGATGAGAGAGATTGATATCAGAGGAGTTGATGCTGCTGGACTTCTTCCCCCTAATTCTATAAATTTGTGCACCCAATTTTACGGTTAGGCCCAGATGATCATAAGCAAACACGGGCGCTAGAGGTCATTAGCACTGGACTAGCACCCGTGTTTGCCTGCGCCCCAGGATCAGAGACAGCCAGTGTGTGTAACAATGTGCTTGCCAGCTCTGAATGCTTATAGCAAGCAGATGCATGTAAAACAGGGACATTATTCCTCCCCAATGGTCAGGGGGCAGAGCGCCAAACTAGGGTGCTGCTACCGCTGTAAACCCTACACCAGCTCAGAGTTGGTATTAGGGTTTACAGAGCATTGGGGAGGAATGGGGAGCTCTGTCCAGCATGCATCTGAATCCTAGCAGGCCCCCATCCCCCCATCAGAACAGCCCCCTTCTGCCAGAAGATGACCCCCCTCCACCAGAAGAGCCCAGCTCCCCCCACCCCCCTGACAGAATAGAGGCTGGACCTGCAGCTCTCCCCTGGTGGTCTAGTACCCCCTCCCCGGTGGTTTAGTGACCCCCCAAATCCACCATACCTTCAAATGAGGGAGGAGAGAGTAGCAAATGGCAGCACCCTGCCACGCCCAGTGCATCCTGGGATGTGCTGGGCTTGGCTTCCCTTATATAGTAGGGAAGCCCCGCCCAAATGTAGGGTGCTGCCATTTTATAGGCAGCACAATTGCTGATATAGAATTCTGGCTTAGCAAGCATCATCCCAGCACTCACCTTTAGGAGATCTTTACAGAATTTTCCTCCTCCCCCCCCCCCCCCCCCATGTATAGAAGTGATAATGTAAGCCCCTCCCCCACTTCTGGGTTAGGTTGCAAATGTAGTCTGGACCGGGTGGTATCGCCCAGAAGTGGAGAAGAGGTACAAATCAAACTATCAAGATGGAATTGATTTAAGGGTTTTTTTTATTCAAACCATTAACTTTGTTAACACAATTGATTTCAACTCACAACACAACAGTAACTTTTATCATTTGTTTCTTTGTTTCTACACAGGTCCTTCTATCAACTAAAAGATGCCACTAACATCAGATAAGTATCAGTTCAATTTTCCTAACTTATGATTTAAACATGCATGCGATGGAAAGTACTGTTTGGAGTGTGTCTCTTATCAAGAATTGATTCTTTCTTTTATTTTTCTTTACAGGTCTTTCTTCAGGTGAGTCCAAGGTAAGTATAAACTCTACAGTGCTGTAATAATCTCCATTCTTTTTAACTTTAATGATGTTCAAAAGGATACTTTGTTAGGTTTTATTCTGTTAGTTTTTCTTCTTTCTTCTCTTTGCAAACAGTGGGTACCTTAGACGTGATGTTGCAATGATCCCTGGCCAGGGAACAGGAACCAGGAACTGGAACACCTACTACACTATGCTTAAACAAATCAAAAGAAGGAAAACCCTACCATTCACTTGACATAATGACACCAAACATTAATGATACCCCCAGTTTCAGTACTTCCTCCCCTGGCTTCTCCAAATAAAAAAATGGATAATTATTTGTCCTTATGCTATCCCTCCCACAACTGTCTAATTAGAAACCATAGCATATAAATAACTCCTTTTATTTCCAATATTAGGATTTTCAACCCCTGCAATTAATGAGATTCTCAATCCCCACAATTAATAGGGACCGCAGTATACACAGCCTTCAGATAGGTGTTTTCTTTTAAAATCACCTTACAAGTGAATCAGGCTCAATAGTAATACTTTAGAATTTCTTCAGGCACATTAACCAAACATATGCCTCTCAGATTGTAGCATAATCCCGCTTAATCACAACTTTAAGCCCATTTACAGCCTTGTGATACATACCAGAGCTGTGTTGCTTAATTACCAGCCCAGAGCCACAGCTCTCAGTCACACTTGTCACACGCTATAAGCCTGTTCAGACACGGAAGGCTTTTAAAATAGTACAGCTAACATCAACCACACCATTCCCAAACCAGTCACCCTTAATGTACTCTTAATAAATCTAAAAATGAACCTCTTTTCCTCACAGCTGCTCTCAGACCTTTAACACATGTCTGATCAGTTTACAACTCATCTCCCAACTGCCCAGCAAGCCATTTCCCAGACAACCAGCTTGCTCACCTGATGTCCCAGAATGATGTCACTTTAGAACCCTTCTTTTCTCTGTAGGAGCCCAGTCAAGATTATTTTAACCCCTAGGGTTACAATAAACAAGTTGAAATCCCTCACCATGGATGTTTGACCCTTGGGGAAAAGGGAGTATCACTCCCCAGTGCAATACACTGATGCACTGGAGGGATATATTGGTGATTCCTGGGGAGGAAAAGGAATGTCAGAGGCACAGGAGCAGCAGGAAAGCAGCAGTAAAGATAATATAAGTGGCACCCTCTTAGCTACCACTCCCCCCCCCCCCCCACTACTTTTATTTGCCCTTCTTCCATACAGGACCACCGAGAGACAAATCCAAGCCTGGAGCAAACAAACTTGAGGGTGGGCCCCTGCCTCCTCAGGCCCCCCACCTGGTAGTAGCTTACTGCTTACTCCTGCCTCTGTGTGCCAGGTTATCACGTTATTGCTTTAACTCTGCTCTTCTGGCCACATGTACTTCTTCCTGCTTTGTCCCTTCCTGCCTATGCAGAAATAAGAAGCACTCCACATAGGAGGCAGGACGTGGCCAGCAGAGTAGAGTTAACGCAATAACGTATAACCCAGCACATAGGAACAGGAGACCAGTCCAGTCTTCTGCCTATGCCTGCCACCGGAAGCCTGAAAAAAGTAGGCTTTCTACTGCTTGTGCCAGACCCCCTTGGAGGCTGGGCCTGGGGGAATCTTGCCCCCCACTCCCCTCTTGGTGGCCTTGATCCTATGGGCAGTTCAACCCCATACTTGTTGACACAGGTCATAGCTACAGTGGTAAGTGGCAGAAACCAGCTTCAGACTGGTGCAAGTGATGCCCTTTCATGATCTTCTGATACGGTACATTGCACAGCCTATTGCAGTCATGGCCACAGATTCATTCACATACCTGGTGCATAAATGCATAGTCTGGACAGGCTTGATCAAGGTCGCCCAGCACTTCCTTTCTTGCCCATCAACCAGCATGCCCAGTGAACGGATATCCTCAATGGCAGGGGATATCGTGAGTCAACATCATTCACAGCTAGCACTAGTCTTGGTGGAAAAGCTAGTGCTCCTAAAACAAACCTCCCCTTTCTTGGTTTCCCTTAGTTTTCATATGACAAGGGGACAGGACTGAATACACTAAGAGATGGGATGTGTTATACTGCCTTTCTGTGGTTACTTTACATATTATATACAGGTACCAAGAGCCATGCTGTAATTTACCAGCTGCCACTCTAGTCGCTGCTTCCCAGACTCTTTAACTTCCAGTTGCTTTTTTTTTTTTTTAGCCTACATAGAAAGAGAGAAAAAGACAGAAATTCCTCCACTGCCATCGTTGCACCTCTTTGCTTTTATTGTTACTACAGCCTGTGTCACTGCCTGTCTGCTCCAGATTCTACCACTGCTCAGCCCGCTAACCTGCCATCAGCGAGTTCCGTTAGGCCCACAGGCAAAAAAAAATGAAAAAGACACAAACTCCTTCTTCTTCCCTGGGTATCACTTCTGCTCTTGGAAACCTTAAGTAACCCTTGGGTAAGGGGGAAGGAAGCTACCTTTTCAGCAAGCTTGATGTGATGGTGTGGGGATTGGGGATGACCAGGGGAGATTTTTTTTTTGTTGTTACATTTGTACCCCGTGCTTTCCCACTCATGGCAGGCTCAATGCGGCTTACATGGGGCAATGGAGGGTTAAGTGACTTGCCCAGAGTCACAAGGAGCTGCCTGTGCCTGGAGTGGGAATCGAACTCAGTTCCTCAGTGATTTGGTGGCAGGGATACTAACCTGGAGGTATTATCCTTTTAAACATCTTGTTGTAGCCCCATCAGCACTGGCAGACACATTATCCTACTGATGCTCTCTGGGGAATGTTAACTTGACCAGATGAGATGCGGTGCACTTTCCAAGGATTAAGCAGCTACAATCTTTATTGTGATCTCTGTTTCTCTACATAAATATGAATGAGTTGCTTTGCAGATCTGTGTTTTTCTTGTGCTGGAGATATTTATGTTTTCATTATCAGCAATTCTGATATCATGTGAGACTGTGATTTTGATGCATGTTAAATGCTAAATTCAATGATTAGCACATGTTGCTGTGTTGGCACAGCTCAGTAAATAGGCCCCTTAGATAGGTAATCTCTTAAGTGGCTTTATCTAAGTGGACAGAGCAAAACAAAGCTAGAGCTCTATCAGAGCAACTACCTAGACTACAGCATTGTCTCCCTACCTCTGCCCTCCTGGAGTTTACAGGAGAAAGGAGAGTTTTGTCTTGCTTGTACTCTGACATATGCATTATCTCTTTCTTGCCAGCCTACAGCTATCTAGGGAAGTATTGTTGGGGATCCAGGACTCAGGGGCCCTGCGCTGGTATAGATGTATGTATTGGATGCACACAGGTCCATTTTTTAGTGCACCTGCAAAAAAGACCTTTTTTTGTCAAAAATGGACATGCGGCAAAATAAAAATCAACATGCATCCATTTTGGGCCTGAGACCTTACTGCCACCCATTGACTTAGTGGTAAGGTCTCACGCGTTAACCGGGCGGTAATCATCAACAAATACAGTGCCGATTACCGCCCGGTTAGCACCACACAGTAGAAATATAAATTATTTTCTGCCACGCATTTTGGACACATGTCAAAATTAGAATTACGGTACGAGGTAGTAGGGGGTTGGTCTAATTTGATGTGCATTGTACGTATGTAGGCGCCAACATGTCTTAGTAAAAGGGCCTCTCAATCTATATTAATAATTCTCACCTCAAACATTCTGAAGCTCACTCTGTGGCAGGGAAACCCTGGAGCCCTGCACTTAGGCTGTCACCACTCACCACTCACTGTCACTCATGCACCACTCACTCTCACTGATAGACCCACCCACAGCCACGCCCCTTTCGCACATAATTTGCTACCTCAACGTTCTAATGAAGCTGCAACTTCTGGTTTGTGAGGTGCCAGAGATCGGAATTTAGCCCCATTACTGTTTGCCCCGCCCTTGCATCAAATGTGATGACGTCGAGGGTGGAGCTATGACACTTGACCAATCGCATCGCTCCGCCCTCAATGTCATCACATTTGACGCGAGGGCGGGGCATACATCGATCTACTATGCGAGGACGAACGGAGGGAGTGAGCCAGGCAGGCTGTAGGTCACAGGCAGCGAGGGAGTCAGCCAGCCACTCTCTACATCGCGGGGCAGGTCGCCGGCCTGGGCGGGGCACCCACGACCACCCTGAAGCATGGAGGGTAAGTCCAGCAACAAGGGGAGGGGGATGGGAACGAAAGCGCCTTGCTAGCGCCCGTTTCATTGGCCTCAGAAACGGGCCTTTCTTACTAGTTTTCTAATAATCTCCTGATTCCTGTCCTTCGGAGCCAACTCTGTGGGTGCTGAACACCCCTGATATTGAGCAAGCTCCTTCATTATGTCCAGGGAGCAACATAATTTTTGAAATGTTTGTGCCTATGCTCCCCCAGTTCCCTTACCCATCTGGAGTGTGTTTTGCTGTCCCAGCATACCATTTTCTAAGAACTTCAATTCCCAGGGTTCTTTGCTTCATTAAAGTGATTGCCCTTCTTGAGATCTCTTTTGCTTTCAGGCCTGGGAGTTTTCATATTTCAAACCCTAGCACCTTGGGTGTGTTGCAACAGTCTCTGTCACCAATATGCAGAGAAACTAGTACTAGTTAGATATACCTAGAGATGTGCTGACTTAAAGGAAAAAACACACAACTTATCAGTGGAGGCCTCCAACGAATGTGCAAGTCCCAGAGCAGCAATGAAATCAATACTAAAGGACTTTGAGATCTAATTAAAGAAAGAAGTATCAAGGAACTGCTGACTCACTGTTACAATGGTGTTCACAAGGAAAACTAAAAATGACCCACTTTTCTTTTGGGTCTTCTGTCCATGTTTATACCACTACTCATTTGTAACCTCTGTAGACAATCTGATATTCATGTATCTTTCAGGAAGCATAGGATTTGCTGTAGACTGTGATGCCTTTTATTGAACCAACGCAAGAAAACATATTGTAATTTGTGAAACCACATTGGTCCCTTCTTCAGAGATAACTTGTGAAAGTTGACATATTACAATGCCTTTGGACTATTTTAATGAGTTCAAGAAATGGTCTCATGATGTCCAAATAATCCAGTTTTCTCCTGGACCAATTGGGCTTCTGGAACCCTGCATCATGGTTCTAGTTGGAACACTGATGTAGAATTGTTAGCTCCAGGAATGGAGACACCCAAACCAGAAGAAAACCTGAATATATTTGCTGCAAGTGGATCTCATAACTATTCTAATCAAAAAGTAATGGCAGATGAAATGCAGTAGAATACCATAATATTCAGCACATCAGCTTGTTTTGGTTTCAGAGGTAACATAGTAAATGACGGCAGATAAAGACCTGTATGGTCCATCCAGTCTGCTCAACAAAACTAATTTTACATTGTATGTGATACTTTATATGTATACCCGAGTTTGATTTGTCCTTGCCATTCTCAGGGCACAGACCGCAGAAGTCTGCCCAGCACTCTTCTTATACTAAGTTTTGAAGCTAATGTCAAAGCCCCTTAAAATTTACACTCTAGATCAGCATTTCCCCAAATCCAGTCCTGGAGTACCCCTTACCAGTCAGGATTTCAGGATATCTGCAATGAATATGCATGAACTTGATTTGCATGCACTGCCTCCATTATATGCAAATCTCTTTCATGCATATTCATTGTGGATATCCTGAAAACCTGACTGGCAAGGAGTACTCCAAGACCGGACTTGGGAAACACTGGTCTACATATATCCTGTTTTAATTGCTGGCTAATGATCAAATTAACAATCTACTAACTCAATCCCTTTTCTGGAAATGCTGTGGGTTCTTCTGACTGCTGCTCACCTTCATACAAAGGAGCAGTGGCATAGCCCCGGGGGGGTGGGGGGTGGGAGGAGGGAGGCTTAGGAGGCCTGCCCCCCCACACACACACAAACTTTGGGCTCAGGTCTCCTCTAGAACTGCAGCACCCCTTTACCTTTGCTGGCAGAGATACCAAAGCCCCGCCAGGCAAATAAATACAGTGCTGAGGCTCCCCTCTTCCTTGTGCTGTTTCTTTAAAACAGAAGTTGGCAGTGTATCTTCAATCGCTGACACCGGGACCTTCTCATGCATGTCCTATAGTAGTAATAGTTAGACCTTAACTACTGTTAGACTGTAAACTACTATTGAAAAAGGTGTAAACTAAAATTAAGTAAATAACAGAGTAGCAAGTCTTGGGAGGGGAGAGAAAATGTTTCTTAGCGTAGTAATGGATTAAAAAATATATTTTACAGTCTTGCATATAGAAGTTATATTTAATAGGTACTGCATATTAGGAAAGAAAGCACCACATGGTTTCTTCCTAGCTATGGTGGATCCTGGTGTTGTCTCAAGACTTGCTAGAAGAATAGATATGACTTCAGAACTTCACAGCAAATTTGTGTGATATGTTATACGGTCTAGGAGGTTTACTATATTTGCATGCACACAGGGCTAGATTCTATTCATGATGCCTAAAAAAATTGGTGCCAAAATAAATACGTCTAGGTGTATTCTATAAACTACACCTAAAGTTAGGCATGGTTTAAAGAAATGTCTAAAATTAGGCATAGTTTATTGAATATGCCCAGCACCTGTTTCCTCTGACTATATACTGTATAGTCACAGTTGTTTACACCAATTAAAACCTGGTATAAATGCCAATGCCTAATTTACGTGTGGACTGGGTATATTCTATAACACTGCGCATAAATGCTAAGAACGCCCATGACCCGCATATGCCCCTCCCACGACCATGCCCCCTTTTCAGATCTGCATCATAGAATTTATTTGCAGCACTTTAAAGAGCACCCTTAGAAAGTTGTGCACATAAATTCTAATTAAAGCCAATTAGTGGCAATAATGTATTTTTAAGGCTCTTTTTTGTTTGTTTGTTTGTTTGTTTGTTTGTTTGTTTTGGATTTTTTTGCAGGTTTCATGCACTAATAATGCCTGCAAGAACCTAAAAATAAAAGCTCTTTAAAAGAAATGCATTCGTTTTGCAATTGGTGCATCTTAGAAAAATAAACTAACGTAGCACACGTTGTCCCTTGGATTCTCTCTATGGCACCCAAATTTGGCACAATCCCAAGATGTGTGTGCAAAGTAATTGACTAATAAGCCTTTAATGATCAATAATTGGCTACTAACAGCCAATTATTGATGTTAATTGGCACCAATTAGTTTACTCATCTGGCACCAGAGTTTGAACTATTTAGCTTTCTCTGTATCGCTTTTGAAAACACTTAGGGCCCTGTTTACTAAGCTGCGCTGTATGCACACTAACGTTTTTAGCGTGTGCTAAAAATTAGCATGCGCTAATGCTAGAGACACCCATATATTCCTATGGGGTGTCTCTAGCATTAGTGCACGTTAATTTTTAGCACGTGCTAAAAACGCTAGAGTATCTTAGTAAATAGGGCCCTTAGGAATATATGGATGTCTCTAGAGTTAGTGAGCACTCATTTTTAGCACGTGCTAAAAACGCTGGCGTGCCTACAGCATGGCTCAGTAAACAGGCAGTGGCGTAGGAAGGGGGCAGTGGGGCGGTCCGCCCCGGGTGCACACCGCTGGGGGGGGTGTCGGCTCCGCATGCTTCCCTGCTCTCTCTGCCCCAGAACAGGTTACTTCCTGTTCTGGGGCAGAGAGAGCAGGGAACCAGCGGAGCCGACGCAGCTCCCAGTGACGACGTGCACTCGGGGCGAAGCGCCAGTGGTAAGAATGCGCTCCGAGGGGGGTGCGTGCCGAAGGGGGGGTGTGCCGTGCTGCACCCAGGGGGGGGTGCGCAGCGGCGACCCACCCTTGGTGTCAGCCGCCCTCGCTACACCACTGTAAACAGGGCCCCTAAATTGTAGTTAGCAGAACAGCCCTACTGTGTCATTTTTTTAAATACTGATTTGAATTATGTTCCTTAAATTTCATCTTTACATGCTGACCCATATTTATTGATCCAAAGATAGCAGGAGCTAAAGTTCAATTTTCATTTTGATAAGGTTTCTGTTGAATAATGAGTCAGTGTTTCCAATATGTAACTACTTCCTCAACTTGTGTTTGGTTTGTCTATCTGATCTCACATAGACAATATACTTGTTTTATAAGCCAAATCAAACCTGTACTGGCTCCTCTGAAGGTATCTGTATTAACCCTGACTGCTTTCCTATATTTGCCTCTTACCTAATGCTCTGGACTGAGGTAAGGTACAAGTGTAGAGAAGACAGCAAACTTGTCCTGTGAGAACTAACGAAGTAAAACAAGGAAAGATTAGGAGAACTCAAGAATAGTGACAGACAATGGTGGCAATATCATTATTTTATTTATTATTTATTTGTTGCATTTGTACCCCGCGTTTTCCCACCTATTTGCAGGCTCAATGTGGCTTACATAATACCGTCAAAGGTGTTTGCCCAGTCGGTTGATAACAAATACAGGTTGTATAGAGATCGAATGAGGTATATGTGGAGGATCGGAAGGGATGAAGATTGCGTGATGTCCAGTACAATCATTAGTCATGTTATGTTCCTGGGTGAAGAGGTTTACATGGGGTTGTTGGGATAGGCCTCACTTCCCAATACAACACAAACAACTACCCTACCATAACCACACCTTACTGCACACTCCCTATCTCAGAAAATCTGAAAATTCTTGGAGTCACTATTGATCGATACCTCACACTCGATACCCACGTGAAGAATACAACGAAAAAAATGTTCTACTTGATGTGGAAACTCAAGAGAATAAAACCTTTTTTCCCAAGAAACATCTTCCGTACCCTAGTACAGTCATTAGTAATAAGTCATCTGGACTACTGTAACACTTTGTACGCAGGCTGCAAAGAACAGACCATTAAAAAACTCCAAACAGCCCAGAATACCGCAGCCAGACTCATCTTTGGAAAACCTAAATACGAAAGGGCGAAACCTCTAAGAGAGAAACTACATTGGCTACCACTCAAGGAACGAATTGAGTTCAAAATATGAACCGTCCACAAAATCATCCACTCAGACGCCCCACTCTATATGTTAAACCTAGTGGACCTACCACCTAGAAACGCCAGAAGATCGGCCCCCAAATTCCTCAATCTGAACTTCCCCAGCTGCAAAGGAATTAAATACAAACAGGCATAGTCTACTACTTTTGCGTATAAAAGCACACAGATCTGGAACGCATTACCCATGGCCCTGAAAAATATGGACAATCTAACCAGCTTTCGCAAATCTTTGAAGACACATCTCTTCAACAAAGCCTACTAAAGCATCCTTAATAAATCAGTCCTCAAACTATTCAGGTGCATCAAACACCTTTCACAACACCATACCTAGCACCTACCTCCAGCCTATTATCGATTGTATTTAAGATCATGTAATGACTGCATCATAACAATACTCTGTGAGCCACATTGAGCCTGCAAAAAGGTGGGATAATGTGCAAATACAAATAAATAATAATAATAATAGGCCTTTTTGAAGAGGTTGGTTTTTAGTGATTTCCTAAAGTTCAGGTGGTCATGGATTGTTTTCAGGGCTTTTGGGACGCCATTCCATAGTTGTGCGCTTATGTAGGAGAAGCCGGATGCGTGAGTTGTTTTGTATTTCAGTCCTTTGCAATTTGGGTAGTGTAGGTTTAGGTATGATCTTGACGATCTGGCTTTGTTTCTGAGGTGGGGTCCTCAGGCGGCAGTCTTCCAGGAGCAGCATATCCACCACACCGGCTGTGTTCTGGCATTTCCTTCCTTCCTTCTTCAATCCCCTTCCCCAAGCCTACCTTTGTTTATTAAAAGATGGAGGTGGCATTGATTCCCATTGGCTGCCCTGCTGATGGCACCAGCCTCTTCTCTCTAGTGTGGCCTGCCTCTGACATAACTTCCTGTTTCTTCAGAGGCAGGCCGCAGTAGACAGAAAAGGCAGTTGCTGGCAGCAGGGCAGCCTATGGGAATTGCTGCCGTCATGCCGTCCTTTGCAAAACAAAGGTAGACTTTGGGAAGGGGCTTGAAGAAGGAAGGGGGGAGATGCCAGACCATGACCAGGGGTGGGGGGAGGCACACAGTCTCAGACCTCATCTCAGGTGACATCTCAGCCCTCAGGCAGCAGATTGCCTTGGGCCACCCCTGGTGACAGAGAGGTGAAAGACTCTATTGCCAGACATGTAACTCATCACATATTGTCCGAATTTCAGTCTATTTGACTCAGTGTTGTGTAACAGGGGGTTTAGGTTTAGGATAAAAGAAATTAATATTTACCTGAGGTCCATTTTGGGGGCTCCGAGGCTATTTTTGGGGCCGGAGGGCGTCCGGGGCCGGGACGAGTGAGGGGAGCGCTGCCGGAGGTGCTCCTGATGGAGTTCGGCCTCGTTTGGGCCGGCGGCAGTGGCAGCAAGCCAGCGCTGCTTGGGGGCCGGGCAGCGCTGTGGTTTTCGGCTCCCGGGGACGAGTGAGTCCCCGGGGCAAAGAGGAGAAGTGGCGCCGTAGTTATGGGGCGCTGGTTGTTTGGGGCCGATTCGTGGGGCCGTTTTCGGGCTTCGGGCCGTCTTCGGGGTCCTGCGGCCCGTCCTCGGCCAAGGAAAGGGCCGTTTTGTGGCTGGAGGCCGAAGAGGAGCGCTGCAAAGAGCCAGCGGTTTTTTTTTAAAGATGGCCGGCGATTCGCTGATGTCGGCGCGAGAGTGCATGAGGCGGCGCGCCTCATGCACGAAACGGCAACGCGCATTTCCGCGACTAGGCCGAAGCCGGGGCCTAAATTTTGGGCCAGGTTTCGGAGGTTTTTTGTTTTTGCCTCCGATTTTGATCGAGGACGTCCGGGACCGGATCCAATGGGAGTGGTCGTGTGAGAGGAAAATCGGGAAAGCAGGTAAGGGGTTTTTAACCCAGAATTTAAATTAGTTTATTTTTAAATTGTATTAATGCGGTTTTTGATTTTTAGAAATTAAACGGTTAATGATTTTTAAATTCTGTTTTTGGATTTGGGGTCGGGGAATTTTTTGGGATTTTTCTGGTATATTAGTTTTTGAATTTGAATATTTTAAGGGGGTCATTTGGGAGGGGTCTGGTTTTAAGGGGTTAGGAAAGGGTTAACTGGTTAAATTCGACGGAGTAGGTTCAGAGGGGAATATTAAAATTTTTGAAATAGGTTTTAAATTTTTTGGGAATTTTTTCAGGGATTTTTAGAAGACTGTTGCGTGGCGGGGGTTAAATGTTGGGATATTTAAATTTTAAAAACACCGTTTAATAGAGGATGGAGGTTTAACCCTAGAACGCATATTGGGGGCCTTTTAGGCCCCCATGCTTACATTTTTGCTATTATCTGCAAAATTACTTTAGTTAGAATTTTGAAACTCAAGGTATTACTCAAGTATGTCATTGTTGATAATATCCAGTTGTTCATATAATTTTTTTTCATAGGCATTATGGTGTAACAATGCTTGTTTGGTGAAAACTACATCTGTACGAATTGGGGGCCTTTTAGGCCCCTGCTGTTTTTATCATGTTCTCAGAAGTGTTTGTGTCTCAAGTTACTTTATTTGTACTCAGTAATGCTGGTGGAGGGGCCAGGGTGTGGATAATAACATGTGAGGATGTCATGTGATTTTTGGAGGGAGTGATAAGGCCATGACATCACCTCAGGTCCTCTGAACACTGAGGACAGTATACACTGTGAGCTAATTGCTGAAGGACCTGTGATAAGATAAGCTGTTGAGAGGAAATCTGTTTCATTTTCTAACATCTAGTCAGCAATGGCACAGTCTTCCTCCAAGTGTCTGACTGACCAAGAGATTGAAGCGATTATGTTTCAAAGCGATGATGAAAGTGAACTATCTTTGTCTGATGAAGAATATCTGCCACCAGCTAATCAAACATCCTCATCCAGTGATTCTTCTGATGATGAAGAAGTGAATCTAGTGGATCCTCAAGAAGTGATAAGTAGAACATCCAAAACGAATGTTTTTTGGGACAGTAATCCTACATTAGTCGGACGTACTCCAATACACAATATTGTGAGACAGGCTCAAGGAGCTGTGGGAAGTCCCAGTTACTTTACCCCTAAAGATGTATTCTGTACTTATTTTTCTGACAATATTGCAGAAGAGGTCCTATTATGTTCAAACCTAGAAGGAAGACGTATCGCTTCAGCAAAAAATAAGTCCTGGAAAAATATCTCAAAAGAGGAACTTTATGCATATATTGGACTTTTCCTGCTGGCAGGGAGTCAAAAATCGTATGATGTCCCAATACGAGAATTATTTCTGGACCCACTTTCTGATCCACACTATAAGGCGACAATGTCAGTGGGCAGATATGAGGAAATTAGAAGGATCATTCGCTTTGATGATAAGCGAACTTGTGCAGCGAGGTTTGAAACAGACAAATTAGCCCCTATCAGTTATATCTGGAACATATTTATCAAAAATTGCACAAAACTTTACAATCCTAGTACTAATGTTACTGTAGATGAGCAACTTGTACCGTTCAGAGGACGCTGCAAATTCATACAATACATGCCCAGCAAGCCAGCCAAGTACGGTATAAAAATCTTCTGGATGTGTGATTCTGCAAATTATTATGGCATAAATGGCGTAATCTACTGTGGCAAAGAGGTTGGTGCACCAGTACAGAAGGATCTGGGGTCTGAAATAGTCAAAACTCTTGCTGTTCCAATATTCAATTCAGGTAGAAACATCACCATGGACAATTATTTCACCAATGTTGAACTAGGCAATTTTCTGCTTGCAAAAGCTATTACACTTGTTGGTACTATAAAGCAAAACAGACGAGAAATTCCAGCAGCACTCAAACACAATCGTCAGCGAGCACTTTATGAGAGTGTCTTTGGATTCAATAACAAAGCGACTTTGGTATCTTACAAGGCAAAGAAGGAGAAATCTGTAATTTTACTCAGTACCATGCATCACGATTGCAGTGTTGACAGCAATAACCAAAAATTGAAACCAGAAATCATCCTGCATTACAATGCAACAAAAGGAGGTGTAGATAAAATGGATGAGATGGTGGGAGAATATTCGTGTAAGAGGCAAACAAAACGATGGCCTGTAGTACTATTTTCAAATATGATTGATGTAGCAGCCCTAAATTCATTCATTATTTATACAGAAACTCATCCTGAATTTCATGCACAGAGGAAGGACAGGAGACGCTTATTCTTGAAGGACCTTTGTCATGAACTTGTAATACCTCACATGATAGAGCGAAGCGACTTGAAATGCTTGCCAAAGAAAACTAAAGAAGCAATGAAATGGTGTGGCGTACAGTTTCAGATTACTCCAGAGCCAGGAGAAAGAAAACGAAAGCGTTGTTTCATGTGTCCAAGAAACATAGAGAGGAAAACTGAGCGATATTGTTCCACTTGTAAGGAAACTGTTTGCAAAGAACACTCTTCTGAAAAAATAACATGTCAGAATTGTTTGGAAGACTAATATAATAGAAAAGAAAGTTAGAATAAAAATGTAGCTGCAGCTAGTTTGCTATAGATTTCTATGCATTTTTGTGTGTTTTCATGTCTTTGCGTGAAATTTGGGAAAAAAAAAGATTTTTTGGTGTTTTCTGTGAAAAATTATAATTAAAATGTTGTCCACTATTCATATTTTATTGAGCAATTTTGAAATAAACTTGTGAAAGTTATTTAAGTGTGTTTTTCTACATTATGTGCATGGGGGCCTAAAAGGCCCCCATGACGTTAATATGTATATTTTTAACGTCATGCGTTCTAGGGTTTAATTGGCATGGGAAATTTGGGGTAATTTGATGGAAATTTATAGGGGTTTTTTATTAATTGAAGAATTTCCCATTGATTTCTATGGGGATTTTTCAGTTAAAATGGGGATTGAGCAGTGCTGCTCAACATTCCGCTTGTCAGCAGGGAGAGTTGGAATGTTGAGCAGGACTAGGGATTGGCTGGCTGAGGGCGGAATCCCAAGCCAAGCAGCCGTCTCCTAGGTAACGGTCAGTGGGACAGTTGGTCAGAATGTGTTTGGAAGTCAAGGTGAGAGGAGGTGTGGTGTGTGTTGGGAGTGTGTGAGAGGGGTTTGAGGGAAGGAAGAGGTAGAGGTTTGAGAAAAATTTGGGAAAGTATTGAAAAATAGGATATTGGTTAGAGTATAGGCTGCATAGAGTATAGGTTAGGGTTAATATTCATTTTTATGGGGATTTGGGAATTTGGGGTATTTTTAGAAAGTTGTGGGGTTTGGAATAGGGTATAAAGTATATGGGAAGTTGGGTATAGTGAATAGTCTGAATTAATATTAGAATCTAGTAGAGTTAACTGAGTTTAAAGGTTAAGTTAATAGAGGGGGGATAGGTATAGGGGTATAGTATAGAATGTTAAGTTTATAATTAAGAGTATAGTGTTGGAATGAGAGGTATGTTTGCATGAAGACTACCAAACATATTTGATAGTAAAGTTAGATAAAATAAAAGTTTAATTAGAGAGTATAAGGTTATAGGATAGGGAATTGTTTAATTATTTTGGTTTTATTAGCTAGATGGCCACAGTATAAAATTGTGACAGACATTAGGTATCCTGGTACCTGGTCAGCGAAGGGAGGGTATTGCTTCCATTTATTTTATTATAGAGTGAGGTTTAGGAGGAAGAGCCGTCACCTGCAAAGAATTCTGGAACAGCTGACACTGCATTTACAAGGGCCCCAACGCAAGCAAGGTTCACCGGCGCACTGGAGAAAGAGGAACAGCCTACAGCTAAGTGACTGTACTGGGAATTCTGTGACTGTGGGTAAAGGGAAAACAGTGGGGTTAGGTACCCTGAGACAGAAGAGAAAACAAATCAAACAAAATACTTACCTGTACCTGGAAAAGTTGGGTGTAGACTCTGTAAAACAGGAAAGTGAACACAAAGAATCACATTCTAGGAAAGCAGTTTTTAATACCTAACAATATTAGGAAAGGTTAAGAGAATAAAGAGGAAAAGAAAACAAAATACTTATCTGATATATAATCTGGTGCAGCGCTGAAACTCCATCTGAAAGAAAAAGAAAAGGAATGTATGGTAAATTTGGGGTTTTAAGAAATATTCATTATTTTTATTGAACTATTTTTACTATTATATTGAAAAGTTTTTTAATAAATGTTATTTGATTACATAAAAAACCATCTGAACGCTATCTGATTTTGGGAGTTGGGGCAGGTCCTAAAATTTTAGTTTATTTTCCTCTCCTGGTCTACGAGATCGGGAGACGAGGTCAGTGATTGTACTCATCCTCTGACCTTGGTGATTGGGATCTCAATTTGGCGGTCACGACTACAATCATCTGGCTGTTGAGATCTTTACTTATTACAGCATACCCAAGGTTGAGGAGCTGTGGTACAGTTGATTCCAAGGCTGATGGCTTATGTCTGTATTACTGTGATGCAGGGGTATAACTTGCTCTAGCATATGTATGATGTAATGGTATGGGGGTTATTATGCAGATGACTCTTCCCACTGGCAATTGCCACTGGAAAGATTAGTGATGTCACATTTCTTTGCCGCCCTTCTGTCAAGCAGTCAACAAGGAATATGGGGCTCCCAATGAAATATGGTCTTGCTTGCTGGTCTAGGCCTAGACAAAAGAAAAAGTAGAGGGGTTGTGGAATCTTCTCCTGTTTTTCACCCTGAACAAATGTTGAGAGGACAGCAGGTTTTGCCTCCTTTTTCTGCTGAAGAATATTGAGAACTCTATAAGCAGTAGTCTTTGGAGTCCACTGAGTTAGAGAATGTGAAGTACATTTGTTCACCAAAAGCTGGGAATCCTTGAAGGAAAGAGGTCCCATAATGAGAAGTGCCTTATAAGACAAAAAATGGAATTCCTTACAGTAAACTGGGAGAGTCATTTGGAGATTGCCATTGGAGAACCCTTGGTGTTCAGACAACCTAGAGACAAAGAGGGAATTGTTTTGCAGGTTCCATGTGAAATTTCCTGTCAGAGGAGAGAGAGAGAGAGAGAGAGAGAAGAGAAGTGCTGATTCAAGATCCAAAAGATTTGAAAATGCAGGAGATGAGCAGAAGTCCAAAGAACAAAAACTGTACCAGTGATTATTATGTCTTTCTGCCTCCCCTCCCCCCCAAGTCTAAGCTGCTAACAATTGTTTTTGATTGTCCAGTAAAAAAAGTATTTTTCTGCATACAACAAAAATTTGAATTGGACTTGTTTTCTTTTAGGTGCATAGAGGAGTGGTTGGGGATACAGCAGGATGCTAGTGCCCAGGTAAGCAATCACAGTAGGGCCTTCAAGAAAATGTTCCCCCTGCCCCTCAGGACTCACACAGATGGTGTAAGGAGTGGTCTCCACCTTCACTAATGAGTCTTTGGAAGGTCCTGAAGAGATATCAGCTGAGGGACCTGATATGGACATCTAGATTTGGACTACAGAATTGCATGGGGATAGAAATTTCACCAATCCCCACCCATCCCCAATGGAATCTAAACCATACCTACCCCTATCCCTGCCTGATAAGATCCATTCCACTCCCACCCATCCCCACAATTAATCTCCTCCATACCCATCTGTACCTGCAGGAGTCAACAATATTATTTACTTGCTTGCAGCCCTCTGTTTCTTCCAAATCCCAGCAGCCTCCTATGCTTTTTTTTGGATGGTATTCACTATTCAACCAATGAGTGTTCCGTCTGGTTTTCCAGCTGCCTCTCTGGGCATTTGAAGCCTCCTTCTGGTGCTTGAATTGCCTTTCTCAGTGCATTTCAAGCCTCATTCTGGAGTCACCAGAGATTTTGACTACACTTCTGCTGGAATCCCACAGCAACTTCCTCCATCCCTATGGGAATCCCATGTCAACTTCTTTCCCACAATCCCCATTCCCGTGCGCTCTCTAATTTGGACAAGTTTGAATGCTTACTGGAATTCACAGCAAAAACACAAAGTATATTCTTAGGATTACTGGATAAGAAACAAGAAAACAACTGATCTGACTAGTAATCAAATCAGTGTCAAGCCATAAGCAGTGGAATAGGGTGAGTCCCAGGATCATGGCTTAACAATTTTTTGCCCCACAGAACACCAGCAACTAGAGAACCTGGGGGGGGGGGGGGGGGGGGGGAGGGAAAGAGGTTGGTTTGTTGGGCCCCACCAGCAAAACTGCTGTTCCACTGCCCTAGTGAAGGACAGTAACTTCTTTTTCTAAGGTTTTTCCAATGTTTGGCAAAAGGAAAGATACATAGGGATCTTCAATACATGGCTGAAGAGTTTGTGCAGGGAAGAGCCATTTACATTTGTTGGGGGTCAGGAAAACTCCTGGAGGGATAAAACAGTGATGGCTTACATCTGTCTAAGAACAGATTAACAGTTCAGATCACTCACTAGATAAGAGGGTGGCAGATGAGAGCAGCCTGAAGCAGACTGTCACCTCCAGTAACCAAATGAAGTTAGTGAAGAAACAAAATGTGTGAATCCCACAAAGATACCTGTAAACAAAAGGGAGGGTAAGCAGGGTAAATGTGAGAATAAGTACAGAGAAGACAAGGAAGGAACAAAATGTTCAAGGTTATGTGTATAAAAGCTCAGTCTGGGTAATAAAACACCATACTTATAGACTCTTATGATGAAACAAGATTTAGACATTTTTGCAGTGATGGACAGATAGTAACACAGTCATTAACAGCAGAAAAGGATGACTTGGTCATTCCAGATGCCCACACTGCATACTTGTGCCAGCTGTATGTATAGCTTGCCCACTTACATGGCTTTACCACAGATTTTCTACTGCCAAAAAAATATGACCTTACAAGAACCCGTCCCAACTCTCCCTCAACCAGACCTTCATTTCATGCTTTACCACTAACCTCTTGAATAATCTAGAGAGCTGTGGATCTAAACAACCAGCTGCTTAGGGCTACATAGCCTTCACTCTTGCATGCTCAGTTTTGAGCTTAGCACTATAGACTAGTGCCAGTAACATGCGTTAAGTTAATTGCCTAATTTGGGGCCCTTTTACAAAGTGGCAGTAAGCCCAATGGGGGCTTACCGCTAGCTAAAAAGGAAGTATCACTGGGCTACCGCAGCAGCCTGGCGTTACTTCACACCCCCAGCACGTCATCATATCTGGCACTACAAAAATATATTTTTATTTTTGTAGCGCCAGTGTGTACCCAGCGGTAATCAGGCAGTGCCACGCACTGCCTGGTTACCACCGGTTTAGCGCTGGAGCCCTTACCGCCATCTCAATGGGTGTTGGTAAGGGCTCCCTTCTGAAATGGCTGTGTGGCAACTGCTTCACGTGCTGCATAGCCATTTTTTTTGAAAAAAAAAAGAAAGACCTACCTTTTACCATCTGCAGTAAAATGGGGCCTTGGTACATGTCAAAAACATGCTCCAATGCCAGCACAGGCCCCCTTTTGCTGCAGCTTGCTAAAAGGGGCCCTAGTTGCGAATTCACACATAGCCAATAGGAGTTAATTGTCCAATTGATTCTAATTTGCAGTTACACACATAACTGCACACTAGAATGTTAGCACCTAAATTCATAAGTACATAAGTATTGCCATACTGGGAAAGACCAAAGGTCCATCAAGCCCAGCATCCTGTTTCCAACAGTGGCCAATCCAGATCACAAATACCTGGCAAGATCCCCAAAAACTACAAAACATTTTATACTGCTTATCCCAGAAATAGTGGATTTTCCCCAAGTCCATTTAATAACGGTCTATGGACTTTTCCTTTAGGAAGCTGTCCAAACCTTTTTAAAAACTGTGCTAAGCTAACCGCCTTTACCACATTCTCTGGCAACAAATTCCAGAGTTTAATTACATGTTGAGTGAAGAAAAATTTTCTCCAATTCGTTTTAAATTTACTACATTGTAGCTTCATCGCATGCCCCCTAGTCCTAGTATTTTTGGAAAGCGTGAACAGATGCTTCACATCTATCCGTTCAACTCCCCTCATTATTTTATAGACCTCTATCATATCTCCCCTCTACAGCACATAATTGCATGAAAGTTGTGGACATGGGAGGTTCATAGGTGAGGCAGAAGTATGTCAAGCACTTACACACTAACCCTCTAATTCTGTAAAAGTCACCAAAAATTGTGCACACAATTTACTTAAATAGCAAACTAATTAGCACCACTAATTGACTTTTTAACAATCTATTATGGGCACTTATTAAATTTAATTGACCTTTATGTGTGTAAATTTAGTAACAGGATCTGCTCCTAAATTTTACACATGATTTGAAAAAGGGGGCATGGGCATGGGCATGGGAGGATAATAGGCAGAACGGGAGCATTCCTAAAATGAATGTGCATTGTTTTAGAGTAACGGGGATACACACCTAATGTAGGCACACACATTTGCCCCACGTTTCAGTTGATGCAAATGGCTGCAACTAAGGTTAGGTGTGACTCCCGATTAGTGCAATAGGCTTTGATGCTGGCAACTTGGTTTGATTCCCACTGCAGCACCAGCCACTTAACCCTCCATTACCCCAGGCACAAAACCTTAGGGCCTCTTTTACAAAGCCGCGCTGCTGGTGCGGCAAATAAGAGGAAGCTCTTTCAATTCCTATGGGCTTCCTGTCATTTGCCGCATGGGAATCGCTAGCGTGGCTTTGAAAAGGAAGATCTTAGATTGTGAGCCCTCAATATGTGTACAGCACTGTGTATGTCTAGTTGCTCTATAGAAATGATTAACAGTAGTAATAAACCATGCCTAATTTTAAGTGTGGCTTGTAGAATAGCGCTTTTTTTGGCGCTATATATAGAATCCAGCCCTATGCTTTTAGAATACTGTCAGGTGCGTAACTGCCGCATTTAGGTGCAAACATTTACACCTGTGCCTACATTTATCGGTATAACTGCTGACTCGCTAGTATTCTATAATGGCAAATATGCACTTAATTGTCATTTAGATTTTACACATAATTGGAACATAAATGCTAACACTTACTTTACAGAGTTTACCCCCCAAGTGGCTGAATATCACGACTCCATGTATAGCTAGCTACCTGTGGTAAGCAAAAAAAATCCACATAGTCAGTGCCAACTGTCTATCCAAGTGAAGGCAATTCTATAACTAGGTACCTGAGGTTAGGCACCCCTTGGGTTACATATATGCACTAAAGTAGCTCTTACATGCATAAGTGCCCTAAGCATTAGTCTATGGAGGAGTGGCCTAGTGGTTAGAGCACTGGTCTTGCAATCCCGAGGTGGCTGGTTCAAATCCCACTGCTGCTCCTTGTGATCTTGGGCAAGTCACTCAATCTTCCATTGCCTCAGGTACAAACTTAGATTGTGAGCCCTCCTGGGACAGAGAAATATCCAGTGTACCTGAATGTAGCTCACCTTGAGCTGCTACTGAAAAAGGTGTAAACAAAAATACAGTTTATAGAATAGATGCATTTACACCCAACTGCTGATTTTAGGCACCAGCATTTATGCCAGCCATAGACATGGTTTAAGTACCCATTGCCTATGTCAGTGTTTCCCAAGTCCAGTCCTGTAGTATCTCTTGCCAGTCAGGTTTTCAGGATATCCACAATGAATATGCATGCAAATCAAGTTCATGCATATTCATTTCAGATATCCTGAAATCCTGACTGGCAAGAGATACTACAGGACTGGACTTGGGGAAACACTGGCCTACATAACCTCCTTTCTCATTTAAACCCATACCGTGTGCTGGTTATATGTACCCTGTGTGACTGCCTCTGTCCTTTTTGAATCCAGAGTTCCTTTCTGAGTTTATAATTAGTATGTAAATCACCTAGACCTGTCCCCCAGATTAGGCGGTATAACAAATCTGTAATAAACACCTAAAGTTTGGCGTGTAATGAGGACTTGCTCCCCCAGCATCTGTCCCTTGCCACAATCTTCCGTTCCCAACATCCCTCCCCCCTTGCACATTCTCTCCATCCTCCATCCCCTCCTTTTGCCTCTCATTCTCCCAGCTAAAGAAACACTTTAGCAGGTGTCTCCTGCAGCCACAGGTGCAGTCTTGCTGTTAGAGATCTCAAGGCTTTGATCACAAGAATAGCCCCTTGGTAGCAGTTAAGCACTTTTCCTGCTGCTGGTCCAGCTCAGCTAAGGTGCATCGGGACTCTAGAGGACTGAGCAGAGCAAACACTAAGCTATGCATGTGACAAGAAAAAACAATCTCATGTCTCATATGTGTGTGTGGATGGGGGGAGGGGTTGAAAGCAAGGATGTAGCTGTGCAACATGCAATTTAGAGAAAACATTGGTATACCCACAGTGAGATGTTTAGTGGCAGATCTGTGAAAGGAGAACCTTCCCTCTCCTGCTGTATTGTCTACTGCACAAAAGGCATAGATAGAGAGCCCACACAGAATATCATGCTAAATAGAATGAGCAGAGATCCCTGCTGAGTTTTTTTGCCACTGGAGGCTGAGTTCAGATTATACACTGTATCTGTCACCCTTCATGCTCTGTGAGAAAAATCATCTTACATACCTGAACCTAATCCACAGCTGTGTTCATAGGCAGTGGAACAGGTGGGCCACCAGGGCTATGGTCCTACCAACATTTTTTCCCACAGAGCACTAGCAACTGAGGAACTTGGAAGGCAGGAACAGAGGGTAGTTGTTTGACCGCTCATTCCCCAACCAACAAGGTATTCGCTGCCCTGGTTGTGTTGTCAGGCACTATTAGAGACTGCCAGCTGTTACCACAAACGTTTAGTTACCAACGCACAATCTGTTGGTTGTTGCTTACCAGCTATGGGGCCACCAACCAAGTGGAATCTTGCTTGAAGGGGTTCGGGGTTCCACTGGACCACCCCACAGGACTGATGATGGTAGCCTGGGCTGACAGTGACAGCCCGGGCTGCCTGGCTTGGATGGGGAGGGGGAAGGATGACAGGAGAGGAGCTTTAATCCCAATGCCATCTCCAAGATGTCATAGGGTTAAGGTGGTATTCTGACCATACAATCAGAGCACTGTGCTCTGATCATAAGGGCAGAATACCACAGAGCTCATTTAAATATCATTTAAATGAGCTCTGTGGTATTCCCTGGCATGGGCATTGTTTGCCACACCAGACCCCTCTGATCACTGTGCACTGATAAATGTGAGATAAAACAGATGGATGGATGGATGCTGAGGGAAGAAGGGGAAGATAGACGTGGAAGCTGAGGAAGGGGTACTCTTATGTTCTCTTATGTATGTATGTTCATAAGAGTAGTCATACTGGGTCAGACCAACAGTCCATCTAGCCCAGTATCCTGTCTCCAACAGTGGCCAAGCCAGGTCACAAGTATCTGGCAGAAACCCAACTTGTGGCAATGTTCCATGCTACCAATCCAAGGGCAAGCAGATGCTTCTTCTTTCGCAATAGCAGACTGTGGACTTTTCCTCCAGGAACTTGTCCAAACCTTTTTAAAATCCAGATACGCTAACCGCTGTTACTACATCCTCCAGCAAAAAGTTCCAACTATTTGTTGAGTGAAAAAATATTTCCTCCTATTTGTTTTAAAAGTATTTCCATATAACTTCCTTGAGTGTCCCGTAGTCCAGCATTTCCCAAACTGTGCGCCGCAGTGCACTCACTGCGGTGATGCGGCAAATCCCAACCTCCTTCCCACCCGAACCGCTACTGAAGACAGCAGCGACAGAAAATCAAATACAAAAAAAATCAAGCTCAGGGCTGTAGCAGTATTCAAGCATGTGCTGTCAGTTCTGCCGGTCCTCTGGCCCCGGAATTGGAAGTTGACATCAGTGGGGGCAGACGACCAGCAGAGCCAACAGCGCTTGCCTGAAGGCTGCTGCACCCCAGCGCCTTTTTTTTTGTCACTGCCACTGGGGACAGGGAGCAGGAGGTGTACGGGACTCGCAGAGGTGACTGCCAAGGAGGCTTAGTCTTGCTTTGAAAATACACCTCAATGTGTGCCTAATGAAAACAGGAGGCCGGATGAAGTCAAAAAGTTGAAGTTAATAGGTCAGTCTCTGTTTACCTTCCCATTCAAAAAAATGCAAACCTATGAGCTGCTGCATCCAAGTTGTCATTCTTTATTGTTGATAGCATTTTTTATTTAATCTCACTTATATTTTTAAACATGTTGGCTTGTGCAACATACAGATGTACAAAGAGGAAGTATAGTAATGGAATAACTTTTCATAGGTAGAATAGTAATTTGTTATAAATTGTAATCAGTGTCATTTGGAGGGGCTGGTTATAGGGACACCCTGGCACTGTTATATTTGTGCAGATAAAAAGATGGAGACCTGTGTGACTGGGGGGTACGACACAGACCTGTGTGGTCGAGGGGGGGCGAATATTGGCATGGTGGGAGGGTAACGATCCATGTGGCCGGGGGATGAGGGTGCCGCAAAAAAAAAAAAGTTGCTTGGACACATAGAGGGGCATAATTGAACTAAAACGTCTATCTCCATGGGCGTTTATCTCCGAGAACAGGTCCGTGAAGGGGCGGACCAAACCGTATTTTCGAAAAAAATAGACGTCCATGTTTTATTCGACAATTTGTGAGCTGGGCGTTTTTGTTTTTCAGTGATAATGGAAAATGAAAGTGCCCAGCTCAAAAACGAATAAATCCAAGGCATTTGTTCGTGGGAGGGGCCAGGATTCGTAGTGCATTGGTCCCCCTCACATGCCAGGACACCAACCGGGCACCCTAGGGGGCACTTTTACAAAAAAAAAAAAAGATAAAAGAGCTCCCAGGTGCATTGCACCCTTCCCTTGTGTGTTGAGCCCCCCCCAAATCCCCCTCAAAACCCACTGCCCACAAGTCTACACCATTACTATAGCCCTAAGGGGTGAAGGGGGGCACCTACATGTGGGTACAGTGGGTTTGGGGGGGTTGGACGACTAAGCATTAAGCAGCACAATTGTAACAGGTGGGGGGGGGATGGGCCTGGGTCCACCTGCCTGAAGTCCACTGCACCCCCTAACAACTGCTCCAGGGACCTGCATACTGCTGCCAGGGAGGTGGGTATGACATTTGATGGTGAAAATAAAAAGTTGTGAAACATAATTTTTTTGTGGTGGGAGGGGGTTAGTGACCACTGGGGGAGTCAGGGGAGGTCATCCCCGATTCCCTCTGGTGGTAATCTGGTCATTTAGGGCACTTTTTGGGGCCTTATTCATGAAAAAACAGGATCCAGGAAAAGTGCCCTAAATTCTAGCTACAAACGCATACTTTTTTTCCATTATCGGCGAAAGGCACCCATCTCTTCTCGGCCGATAACCACGCCCCAGTTCCACCTTCGCCATGCCTCCAACACCCCCCCGTCAACTTTGTACGCTTCCGCGATGGAGTGCAGTTGAAAACATCCAAAATCGGCTTTCCATTATACCGATTTATTCGTTTTTGTGAGATAAACGTCTATCTCCCGATTTGGGTCGAAATCTAGGTGTTTTTCTCTTTCAATTATAAGGTGGATAGGGTACCATGAACTGAAAATGTTTGGGAACCCACTGCCCTAGTCTTTGTACTTTTGGAAGCAAGGCAGATGATGTGGTAAGTTTAGGTGCTACAATGAAAACATCTCATTGGGGACTGGTCCCTCCCCCTACACATACACACACACACACACACACACACACACACACACACACATATATATATATATATATATATACTAGTAATGAAGGCCCGTTTCAAATCGCAATGAAACGGGCGCTAGCAAGGCTCCCCTCCGTCCCTTTGTGTCTCCGTGTGTCGCCGGCCCCCCTGCACAATTAGGTATTGAACTTTTAGGGGGCTGGGTAAGATGATACCTTGAGACGGGGATAAGAAAATGGCTGATTAATGCGTATTGTTTGGAAAGGAAAGATGATTGAGGATTGAGCACAGGGGTAAAGAAGGGAGATGATGTGATAACTGGGAAACAGAGAAGGGATGAAGTGGGAAAGGAAAAGATATAAAAGACCAGGAAGAAAATGAAGAAGGGATGTGAAGGAAGGTGAATGGCATTATTTTTAACACCTCCCCAAAACATCAATTATTTAATAATAATAATAAGCAGATAACCCTCAATGCCAGGCAGATTGCATACTAGGGCAGGATTTAAACGCAGGTTGTGGGTGCAGTGGACAAGCTGCTTACTGACTGTATTGAGGCCTCCTAGCACTGTCCTTCTTAAGTCATTAAATCAGATTCCACTTCTGTTCCCCTTTGTGAGCACCTTAAAATCATGAAATACACATTTCATTTTTTTAAAATAACTTTCCCTGTGGTTACAAATTCCTCAAAATTATTTCTGGAGTGCCAGATGTGAATTCGTTTGCACCACAATAACTTTCCATCATATTAACTGCTAAATATAAACTTTTTTTTCCCTAGAGGCAGGAAAACAAAGACAACCCAAAACGACAACGTTCCTTACTACAGAGCCTCAGTTCGGAAACAGATATGAATCTGTAGTTCTTCCACGAGAGATGACTGGGCAGAATTGTTGCCGTTGTAATCGTTTCCATGCTTCATGTTAATCGAAAAGGTAGAACATTGCTCAAAGAGACAGGACTTGATTATTTCATAAGCAAAAGCTTTTCTTTCCTGGCTGAATTTCGTTTTCGCCCATGGCAAGCAGTCTTGTCTTGCATCCGTTGCAGGTTCAGAGCGCCCTCTGGTGTTCATGACAATTGTTGCTCACCGTGGATCCTGGGGACGGGGACGGGGACGGGGACGGAGCCGCTTCTCGACAGGAAATGTTGAATGAATGTTCCAAGTAGTCATTGGGCTGTTGCCAAATAAGTTAACAAGTTACTGGAATCATACCCCAGGTCATTGAAAATATAGGACTGTAAACACTTTAAAAGCCTAATTATCTGATTTCAGTAAAGAAAGGCTAAGCCAATTTCCACTGGGGAATTGAAGTAAGACGTTGAAAGTTTAAACATTAAATGTTTTCTCCACAGAATTTTAAAACATGTAAATTTTAGTAAGTACAAAGATTTTTATTTTTACTTAGGATGCCTGCAGCTACCTCACATCTTCATAAGGAACAGTAAAAATTAAAAAGGTTCGCAGATCAAGGGTCCGATTTCCCTACATCTCTGCTTAGCTTGCTCAGGGGCCCTTTTACTAAGCTGCGGTAAAAGGGGGCCTGCCAGGGGCATAGCCAGACCTTGATGGGAAGGGGGCCAGAGCCCAAGGTGGGGGGCACATTTTGGCCCGCCCTTCTGCCACCACTTCCTCCTCCCACCTCCCCACCGTGGCCGCTACTACCTCCCTGCTGCCACCCTCCTGCCACTGCTTCCGCCTCCTGCCTCAGCTTCCACTTCAGTGACTGAAAACAGAACAGGGTGCCAGGCAATGTGAGACCAGCGCAGGACAAACGCTTTAGCTGGTGGGGGTTGGGGACCCCCATCAGCCAAACCAGGGGCCCTAGAACCAATTTGGGGGGCCCAGGCCCCTGTGGCTCCCTGTAGCTATGCCACTGGGGCCTGCACTAGCATCACCATGTGTTTTTGATGTGCACTGCGGCCCCCTTTTACTGCAGTGGGTAAAAGGCTGCCTCTCTCTATTTTTTTTTTATTAAAGAAATAGCTGTGTGGTAGGTGAACTACTTACCACATGGCCATTTCGGGGGGGAGGGAGCACTTACTGACACCCATTGAGGTGGTAAGGGCTCCCACGCTAACCTGGCGGTAACCGTGCAGCATGCAGCACTGGCTAATGACCGCCGGGTAACCACTGGTGCTGTAAAAGTAGAAAATATTTTTGTAGCACTGGAAATGGCGCGTGCTGGGGGTGGGAACTTCCATTGGGCTTCTGCGGTAGCCCAGCAGTAGTTCTGAATTGGATTGGCATATGACAAGCCCATTGCCACGTGTCAACCGCAGTGGCATAGCAGACAGCCAATTTTGGGTGGGCCTGAGCACAAAGTGGGTGGGCACAAAATTTTCTCTCTCCCCCCTCTCCCCAAAATTGGCTGTCTGGCTATGCCACTGCCCTGACCCCCCCCCCAAACCACCCGCCAGCATGCTGCATGTTTTTCCCCTCCTTTTCCCCAGCCACCACTGGCATGCTGCAGATATTTCTCTTCCCTCCTCCCCCCCCCTGCCACTTGCTGATCCCTTCCCCCAGGCACCACCTACCGGCATGCTGCAGGCTTTTTTTTCTCTTCCTCCTCCCAGCCATCCGCCCGCACGCTGCAGGCCTTCTTTCCCCTCCCTTCCTCCCCTTCCATCTCCGTCGGGCAGCGCCAGCCTAACTCTACAGCAAAGCTGCACGGCACTGGGTCCGTCAGCATGCTGCCACTATGCTGCTGCCCTCCCTTGTCATCTTTTGGCAGAGGTGTTAGTTCTGCAGCGGATCCACGCGGTGCTAGGGCTGTCTGTACGCTGCTGCGATGTGCGACTGCTTCCTCTGCACTGGCCCCGCCTCACCTTCTCCGATACTCTTTCTGAAGAGGCGGGGCCAGCGCAGAGGAAGCAGTCGCACGTCGCAGCAGCGTACAGACAGCCCTAGCATTGCGTGGATCCGCTGCAGAACTAACACCTCTGCCAAAAGATGACAAGGGAGGGCAGCGGCGTAGCGGCAGCATGCTGACAGACCCGGTGCCGTGCAGCTTTGCTGTAGAGTTAGGCTGGCGCTGTCAGACGGAGATGGAAGGGGAGGGAGGGAGGGGAAAGAAGGCCTGCAGCATGCCGGTGGGTGGCTGGGAGGGAAAGCTGAAGTGGGTTTGGGCTGTCTTTTATTATTGGCGTCTATGATGCACCGTTGCTGGGTGGGCCTGAGCCCAAAGTGGGTGGGCCCAGGCCCAGGCCCACCCATGGCTACACCCCTGGTCAACCCTTTAGTAAAAGGGCCCCTCAATCTCCCTTTTGACATTTTGTCACTCTAATGGAACTAATATAAGGCTCCTTTTACCAAGCAGCGGTAAAAAGGGCCCTGTGGTGATGTCAGCACGTGGTTTGCCGCATGCCCAGGCCCCCTTTTAATCGCCGCAGGTACAAGGCTTAATTTTTTTTTAAGGAAGGAAATAGCCGCCGTGCAGTAAGTTAAACACTCGCTGCATGGCTAGTTCTTGGGGGAGCATGCGGCGATGACCAATTACCACTCGGCATGCCCCCCTGTGCCAGAAAATACAAAAACATTTTCTAGTGCTGGGAATGGCACACACGGGCATCAGAACTACTGCCAAGCTCCCCCAGGAGCTCAGCGGAAGAGCCAAATTGCTGCACAGCAAGCCTGCAGTAGGCTTGCCGTGATTTTGTAAAAGGGCCCCTCAATTTTAATTCAATATAAAATGGTGTTGGATGGACCATCAACATCACAGTATAAAAACCCCGTGAAAAGTACTTTTTTGATACCTTTTTCCTCCCCAAATTGTGTGAAATAAATAAAATAATATTGGAAATTTTAAGCATTGAAGATCATTTAAACTTGTTAAAAATATGAGCTAGTAAAAAAAAGATATGAAATTAGTGTACTGTTAAAAAACAAATAAGAAAGATTTTGAAGCTTAATTTTAAAGCAAACAAATTGACCCTAAAGTATACAATGACACATGAACATTTTAAGTAAAGCAAACCTTGCCATGCATTCAGTTTTTACTTCCTTATGAGATTAGGCCAAGACAGACTACTGAAGCTGGGTTACTCATTCACACCACATTCAACTTGTAATGCAGATGTCTGATATCTTACACAGTAGGAACATAAGAAATTGAAGCTAGGTTACTGTTTTATTGTATGTGGGGGGGGGGGGGGGGGGGGGGGGGGAGGGATTTCTCTTTTCCTTTTCCACTGAAGTCAGTAGATCTTTTCAAATTCAAAATGAAATAAATTAAACTAGTGACTCAACACAGAAGGCCCAGAGCCTGAGAACTGTTTATATATCTGAGCCGGTGTTCCTTCCCCAATATTCTCTGTATTCTTTTCTCCCCTCTTATATACTTATGATATACCCTTTGCTTCCCCTTCAAGCTCTGGCTCCCTTTCCTTCCCACTCACTCCTTTCCTGCCCCTTCCTCTCTGGTTTTCACTCTCCCCCTTTCTTCCCCCATGCACTGGCTTATTCCTCTCTCCTTTTCATTTTCCCCTTCCCCCTCTCACCCCCAATCTTTCAATTACCTTTTTCTGGCTGGATCCCTCTGCTGCAGGAGGCTTCCTCATCTTGGTACAGATGATCAAAAGCCCCGTGTTGTTCCAAAGAACCAGTGCTTTTTTTGTGCCGATACGCGCCAGTACAGCTTACCGGCACCTTTTTCCTGAGGCCCCGCTTCCTTCCGTTCCTGCTTTCGATTCGCTATTCTCCTCTATCCCCTGCCTTCCCCTCCATGTCCAGCAATTGTCTCTCCCCTCCATTTCCTTGACGTCAGAAGAAGGCGGGACATTGAGCGAAGGGAAGACTAGTAGAGACGTCAGGAGCGCCGCCTCCTTCACTGACGCTGCGCCTTTGCTGCCCTGCCAGCCGGACGGAGGTAAATTTAAAAGAGATTTTGTTGGGGGGAGAAGAGGGTGGGCAGTTGGGACATGGGAGCGGGAGGGCGAGGCAAGCATGGCGCAGCGGGGTGCCCCCCAGAGGACAGCGCCCCCTGCCACGCTTACCTCACTTACCGCGTTGGCATGGCCCTGGGCACAGGCAGCTCCTTGTGACTCTGGGCAAGTCACTTAACCCTGCATTGAGCCTGCCATGAGAGGGAAAGTGCAGGGTACAAATGTAACAAAAAAAAATAAAGGAAGCCCTGGAAACGGAGTTAAGAGAACAGATAGAGAGCAGCAGAATCAGAGACTCAGACCAATATGGATAGATAAACAAAGTCACCAGACAACAAAGGTAGAAAAAAAATCATTTTATTTTCATTTTAGTGTTTGGAATATGTCCAGTTTCAGAATTTACATCTGCTATCTTATTTTGCACTGGGTATAGTGGAACTGTAACAGCTTACAGAAATTATAATGAAAAAAAATCACGTTATATTTTTCTCCTATACTAGTATAATATTTTCAATGATGTCTGTTTATATGTGTCATGGCTGGTATAAGGGGTGTGGCTAATGTGGGTGTGGCTATAAACGGGGTGGAGCCATATGTGGTGACACCACCCATAATGAGTACCGGCACCTTTTTTTCTACAAAAAAAGCACTGCAAAGAACACTCTAAATTTAGTGCTGGAACAGCGCGGGGCATTAACGCCCCTATGATCAGAGTTAATAGCATGCAAATTTAGGTGAGCTATTAGCTCTGATCATAGGGGTACTTCTGTGGGAGGATTGTGCCTGGTCATGCGGGCTGTCAAAAAAACAAGCCCTGCCCTTCCTATCACAGGATGCACCAGGCAGGGCCCCACCATTTTGAGGAGGCACCCGCAGAGGAGGGAGTGCGTGCTAGTCCCTCCCTCCCCCAACTTCGAGGTAGGCTATGGAGGGGGAGGTGTGTGGAGGTTTAGCGGTCCCACTGGACCACAAGGTCTTTTTAGTGTTTGCGGGTGGAAGATGCCTGGAAGTCCACCGGACCTTCAGGCCTTGTGTTTTTTTTTTGGGGGGGGGGAGCGGGCTTAGTTTTGACAGGTGTAGGAGAAATTCACGGACCTCTCAAACCTCTTCTGTTGGTCTCCCCTATTCCTCCCTTGCTGGCAAACCCTAACACCAGCTCCAAGCTGGCATATGGTTTGCAGCGGAAGCACTCCCCTTGCTTGGTGCACTGCCTACTGATCATAAGGGAGGAATGTGGAAGACCCTCGTTTGCATGCAATTAGCGGTCAGAGCCAATGAGCGTGTTTCATGCACTCACCAGCTCTGATCCTGGGCACAAGCAAACACGGGCCCTAGTCTGGCGCTAATGACCTCTAGCGCTTGCATTTGCTTCTGATCATCAGGGCCCTTGTTCTGGTAAACCATTGGTGTGTGCTCCATGTTGGGTGAGGGATTCTGCATGATGTCTCAGAAGGTGGAACCCTGGATCTATGGCCTGACCAATATTTTGCTCAACACAGTGCTAGCAATCTTAGAGCTTGGGGATGGAGCCAGAGATTGGTTTGTTTGATCCCTCCAGCCAAAAATGTGTTCTTCTGCCCTGTGTGTGTCTGTGGGGGGTGGGGTTCAGTAGGGTAGCTGTAAAGTAAAGAGTGTTGGGCAATGTTCCCTGTAATTTTTGGAATTTCCAAAGTGTTATTTAACTAATTGTTTTAATGAAGTAGTTGTACTTTAAATTATTTTAGCACATCATTTGTTTTAAATATTTAGAAAACATCAGCTGCTAAGATCAGGCAGATGCAGACAGTTCAGGTTCCCTGTGCTGCTTTAGAAAACCTAGAATAGGCATGTGGGAGGAGTCATCGCATGGCCATGTGTGGAATCCAGCCTGCATCATGCCTTCCTTGGCCAGAAAGTCAGGCAAGGGCCCGGGGGATTCCCTCCAGACTTTACTGATGATGTCACCGGTGATGTCTGGGGAAGTCATTGGAGGTCAGCTTGCTGGAGGGTGGAGTTCCCCTGCACAATGTTGCAGGTTGGGCTTAAACAGCCCACTTCCATCTAAAGAACTTCCTCTTCGCTTCGGAACAGCTTTGCAGAACAACTCTTTGCTGGCAGTCTGAGAAGCATCGAGATCACTTGCTCAGTCACCTAACTCAGGAACTGCTGACCGGAAGGCAAAGGAGTCAGATGAACCTGTAGCAGGGAAGCCTGCAATAACAAGAGGAGGGATTTCCCCTTCCAGGCTGCTTTGCACGTGGCCTCCTCTGCAACCAGAGGAGGATCCTTCCACCTGTCCTCTCCGTCAGGTCCTCGCAGTGACCTGTTTGGGGTGGTCTGTACTAGTGTCCCGCAGGAGCAGCCTGGGAGCCCCCCCTGGGTGAGCTGGTCTTTCATTTTCCCTGAGACATGGAAACTGTGCAGTCCCAGCTGCTAGGAGGAACCTTGTAGACCATGCCTCGTCCACCTAAGAAGCAGACTGCTGGAAGCGCTATTCTACTACTACTACTACTACTTAGCATTTCTATAGCACTACTAGGGTTACGCAGCGCTGTACAAGTTAAAACATGGGGAAGGACAGTCCCTGCTCAAGAGAGTTTACAATCTCCATAAGAACATAAGTGTTGCCGTACTGGGGCAGACCAAACGTCCATCAAGCCCAACATTCTGTCTCCAACAGTGGTCAATCCAGGTTACAAGTACATGGCAAGATCCCAGAACAATGCTTTTCCTAGAAATAAGCAGTTTTAAATCCCACTAATCTAACTGCTTTTACCATATTCTCTGGCAATGAATTCCAGAGTTTAATTACACATTGGGTGAAGAAATATTTTCTCTGATTTATTTTAAATTTACTACTTTGTAGCTGCTAGGAGTGCAAGAAAGAGCTGTGAATCTTGGGTGTGTTTGTCCAGGAGGCAATGCAGAACTCCATAGTGCTACATTAATTCGGCAGACCTTCCATTCCCACATACGGCCTTGCTCTCAGTAGCGGCTACATGTCCTGCAGAGCCATCAACCCTGTCATCAGTGGACCCAATTGCACCCCCCCCCTCCCCGAACGAGACACCAACAGCCAAGAAGGTCCTGGTGTTTCGAAGCTATGTGCTGCAGAACCACCTGATGATCCAAGTCCAAAACTGGAGCCTACCTGCCTTGGAAGACCCACCCCCAGGGGCCATGTTGGGCCTCCTCTTGACACCAGCAGAGGCAGCACTACAGAATTTAATGTACAGCCCAGTTCATCATGGCCACAAACCAGAAAGCTCACAATGCAGCTTGCTGAAGCCCAGCCAGAGTCTGGGCTCTTCAGCATGTAACATTAGCAGATGCAGGCACCGATCCAGAAACAGATCTTTGGGCACAGTGTGGGATTTGTCTAGGAGCCAGAGCACAGCATCCAGATCATTGTGGAGATGGAGGTCCTCCTGGTGTAGGTGAAGGAAGAACTCCTGTCAGAGGTATTTCAGCAACTCATCTTCCGGACATTCCAGAAGGAGCCACAACCGATGATGCAGGACCAGGATCCCAATCCAGAGATCAGAGTGGCAGTCACCAAAGGAGCAGCAGTCACTGGAGAGGAAGCAGTCACCGGCGCTCAAATTAGCTCTCACATCAGAGATCGCTGCATAGAAGGAGTCATCATCATTCCCAGCACATCCACTCAAGCAGCTCTGATCGACAACCCTAGAGAGCCAGCCCTAGGCGACGTACTGACACAAACAAGGCAGTATCACCCAAAAAAGCATTGAAAGGACCAAAAATGAGGCAAGTTGTCAAGCATCAATAGACAGACTGCCTGATCCCCAGTGGTGGTTGGGCTCTCCAGGATCCTTGTACTCCATTTTTTGCAGTTAAATGTGACTGCTTGGGCCAAGCACGTGCCTGGCGTGAACAATAGCATTGCTGATATCTTTTCACACTTACTATTTTCTAGTGTGTTTTTTCTAGCAAAAAAGGTGCCAGTACTCAAATGCTAGGCCACCCTTCAGGCAGAATTGGTGTGTAGAGCCTGAGCTCTTTCATTAAAACTTGGGGACCATGGGCCAATTTTAGCAAAGGAAAATGTGGCGGTACTGAGTACCCCCAAGTGCCCCCTCAAAAAAAGCCCTGCTATTTTCCTTCTTTCAATAGCTCACACCTTGCGCAAAGGAGGTACCAACACCAATCCCAAAGGAGTTTTGGAATCTCAGGGAAGCACTACAGATTTTAGGAGCCCTGGCACTATCGATGTGGAGAGCATACAGGAAGGCATTCAATGATGTCTTTCGCTTACTCTACCAAAGAGGATAGAGGTATGGCCCTATCTCAGATGATCTGCTTGCAGACGCCTATGATACAGGGCACTCTCGGGCACTCATCAATTTGAGGTTGGCCGGATTTGCATTCATTGCCAGGCTCCTCAGCTGGGGTAACCCACACAAAGTTTCCTCCTTAGGACATTGATTACAGGATGGGCAAAGAAAAACCCTGCAGCACAGGACAGGAGGAAGCCATTAATGCATGACATCATGGTTCAGTTATGGGAATCACTTCAACATGACTGCAATCAAAGCATCATTGTTTGGATCAGCCCTTACTCTAGCCTTCTTTGCTGCATTGGTGAGCTAGTTGTCCAATCCAAAAGCAAACTGCATGGTAGACTCAGCATCTCAGAGGTCCAGCTGCAGTGTAACAGCATCTTAATCACCATTCCCAGGACAAAGATGGATTAGATGGCCAAAGGTCAACAGCTCACCCTCCATCAGGTGCCAAACCTGCCTACCTGCCCTGTCGAGAACCTCAGAACATACCTCCAGTTGTGGTCTCCAGGAGGATCGAGTCTCCTCACGCATGCAGACTGGAGTTCTTTGACCAGATTCCAATTTGTGGCAGTACTCCAGCATGTCCTTCACCACGTACAGCTCAGCCCAGAGAACTGTGGGTCACACTCTTTCCGCATCGGCTCAGGTGTCACCGCTGCCTCAAAACAGGGCCTCCAAATCTGCACTATCAAACGCCTGGGGCACTGGAAGTTACAGGCCTACAAAAAATACATTTGGCTTCCTTCGCAATTAAAAAAAAAACAAAATAAAGACTGACTTTTCATATACCTGTCTTTCAGGCTCATCGGATCAACAGCATACTGTATTGATAGTAGGCCACGTGCAGGTCAGAGAGCGCACTCACATCCTCTGGGCACACATCTGGGACTATCCATGAACATCAAATGGCTGTGAGTCTCCAGCATGCATTGGCATAAACTCACGGCTTTCTTATCAGAGCAGCTTGAAACAATTTCTCCCCTGATGCTCTAATTATTCACTTAGGAACCAATGAAATTGGACAGCTATCCTGCAAGGACGCTATCTCAGTGGCAAAAAGAGACCTTTTTGAGATATCAGTGCTCCTCCAGGGGACTTGGATATGCTGGTCAGACATCTTCCTGAAGTTACGCTGGAAAGGGTCCAGGCATTGGGCCAGAAGCCTGAAAAAAGTGAACAACCAGCTCGGGCTCTAGAACATGCAATTTGGAAGGGGAAAGATTTGGCATTACTGGGCTGACCCTGCAATCAGAGGAATTGAGTCCACCTTCCAGATGTGACCTTGGACCTCCTGCTCAATGACTTTCAGTAGGCCCTGGAGGTGCTTTTTGCAATGGCTGAATGAATTGTGCCCCCTGACTTGCGAAAGATCAGTGTGTGTGTATGTGTGTGTGTGTGTGGGGGGGGGGGGGGGGGGGGTCAAATTTGGACTGCATCTCATCTTTGATCTGACTACGTCTCATCTTTGATTGGACTAGTTAGAATGAGTAAAGGGATACTCATACGCTGCCTTGTCACCGCTGGCACCTGCCTCTTCCCTTCGCTGCAGCCACATTTCTGAAGTAACTTCCTGTTTCATCAGCGACTCAGACAGCTGCAGTAAAGGGAAGAGGCGGGTGCTGGTGGTGGCAGGGCAGTGTATAGGAATCGCTGCCACTACTAGATTTGGAACGTCACCGTGATGAGGTAAAACACCCGGGGGGGAGCAACATGTTAGCTCTGCCTCAGGCAGCATCTTGCCTTGGTCCAGCCCTGCATCTAGCTGGAGCACGGCCATTGTGGCATGGAGAAAGAATGTGGCCGAAGATTATGGAGAGGAAATGCAAGGCGGGCCAGGTTGCACGAAAAGATGGTATACCTCCATAGCTGGTGCAAGGCAGGGAGTGGTTCAGCTAGACTATTCGATCATTGGCTCGGGTGCTTCATTAATCTTCATTAATAAAGCTGTGACCTGAATTCCTACAATTTTACCAAGAAACCGGTAGCTGTGTATTACTTATTAGGGATTGACACTGTGTTTCACCTGTATGCTTGGGCCCCAAGTGAGTCATGTGCAGCCTGCCTGTGTTAATTAAAATTTGTCATAGTACTGTAATTATTTAGGAGCTCTTTTTGCTAAGATGTATTATTGCTAGCACATGCCGAATGCAGCTTAAAGTGGCATATACGGGATGTGTTCAGGCATCCTGCAGTAACTGCCAAATTTGCACGTTAATACTGCACGAAACATTTTTTTTTTATTTTTGGGAGGTGGCAACGCGTGGGCGTTCCTGAGCTAATCAGTTAGCATAGCTACATTACCATTCACAAACTGGCTAGTGAACAGATAATGCTTGAGTCCTAACCGCCTAAAAAATGGGCGGTGGTAAGTGCTCATATGTTAAAATTTTGTAATGGGTGCATGCCAGTGGCGTAGCAAGGGCGGGGCGGTGGGGGCGGTCCGCCCCGGGTGTTATCGGGTGAGGGGGTGCTCCGCTCCCGCTGCTCCACCTTTAACATTTTTTTTTTCGAAGCGCCGGAGAGTGGCAGGCAGCGCACCTCGCGTCTGCCCTGCTAGTAAAGAAGATCTCGCTGACGTCGTCGTCCTTCCCACACTGAGTCCCGCCCACCCTCGCGGTAATAGGAAGTTGCCTCAGAGGGGGGCGGGACTCAATGTGGGAAGGGCGACGACGTCAGCGAGATCTTCTTTACTAGCAGGGCAGACGCGAGGCGCGCTGCCTGCCACTTTCCAGCGCTTCAAAAAAAGTTTTTTAAAGCAGGACAGGGTAGGAGAACGGATCTCAGGTTGGGTCGGTCGGGGGGGGGGGGATTCAGAGGGGAGAAGGGGATTGGGGAGGGGTGGGGGCGCTCAGAGGGGTGCTTAAAGGGGATTAGGGAGGGTGGGAGAGCATCAAGGAGGGGAGAAGGGGATTGGGGAGGGGGGGGGGAGCTCAGAGGGGTGCTTAAAGGGGATTAGGGAGGGTGGGGGAGCTCAGAGAGGGGAGAAGGGGATTGGGGAAGGGTGGGGGAGCTCAGTGGGGTGCTTAAAGGGGGTTTGGGAGGGTGGGGGAGCTCAGAAAGGGGGATTGGGGAAGGGTGGGGGAGCTCAGAGGGGTGCTTAAAGGGGATTAGGGAGGGTGGGGGAGCTCAGAGAGGGGAGAAGTGGATTGGGAAGGGTGGGGGACCTCAGAGGGGTGCTTAAAGGGGATTAGGGAGGGTGGGGAGCTCAGAGAGGGGAGAAGGGGATTGGGGAAGGGTGGGGGAGCTCAGAGGGGTGCTTAAAGGGGATTAGGGAGGGTGGGGGAGCTCAGAGGGGTGCTTAAAGGGGGTTAGGGAGGGTGGGCGAGCTCAGAGAGGGGAGAAGAGGATTGGGGAAGGGTGGGGGAGCTCAGAGGGGTGCTTAAAGGGGATTAGGGAGGGTGGGGGAGCTCAGAGGGGTGCTTAAAGGGGATTAGAGAGGGGAGAAGGGGATTGGGGAAGGGTGGGGGAGGTCAGATGGGTGCTCAGAGAGGGGAGAAGGGGATTAGGGGGGAGGGGAGTGCTCAGATGGGAGAAGGGGTCTGAAGCTGGAACTGGGGTCTGACAAGGGGGCAGGAGGGAAAATGGGTCCATGCCTGGGGCAGGTGGGAGAATGGGTCTGGGGCTGAAAGGGGGGGATGCAAGGCATGTGGTGGATGAAGGGGACTGGAACTGGGGGCTGAAAAGAGGGAGCAGAGAGATAGGGGACAGATCCTGGATGGAAGGGGGGCACGTAAGGGAGGGCAGACCCTGGACGAATGGGAGAGGGAGGGCAGACGGATTGAAGGGGCAGAGAGAAAGGGCAGATGGTAGGTGGAAGGGGAGAGATAAAGAGGGCAGACTGGGGCAGATGGTGCATGGAAGGGGCAGAAGTGGATGGAAGGGAGAGAGGGCAGACAGTGGATGGAAGGTGCAGAGAGAGAGGGCAGACACTGGATGGCAGAGAGAGAGCGAAGACAGATGCTGGATAGAAGGAAGACAGTGAAAAGATGAGGAAAGCAGAAACCAGAGACAACGAACTGTAAATATATATTTTTATTTTTTTGCTTGAGGATAAAGTAGTATTGTAGCTGTGTTAATAAATGTTTATAATAGAACATGTAAATAAGGTAATCTTTTTATTGGACTAATTTTAATACATTTTACTTTCAGAGAACAAAACCCCCCTTCCTCAGGTCAGGATAGGACACTAACAGTACTATACTGAATTGACCTGAGGTAGGAGGTTTTGGCCTCTGAAAGCTAAATGTATTAGTCCAATAAAATGATATTATTTGTTTTATTTCTATTTGTTAATTTGTAAAGTGGTGATTGGTATTTGTTAGTTTTTTCAAATTTACATCTGCTGTCTTTATATTTTGCACAGTACTAGAGGACATTTTCTGCTTCTGTGGTGTTGCATTGTATGCAGAGTCTGGCATCGGGGGTTCAGTTTAATTTTTGTCTAAATAGAAAGTTTGTGATTACTTATTCTATAGTGGATTAGGGTGTATCTATTTGTGAAAAAGACATGGCTTTCGGTTGGCATTGACTGTGCAGGATCGACGATCTGTACTAATCTGTCTGTTTTCGTTTTACAATAGGTGAATTGATGTTCTAGTGCTCACTGTAGTGTTTAAGATGCATTCCTTTTCCTTGTGTGACTCGTACAAATTACTGCTTATGGTATGGTAGAATTGCTCTATAGGTTCTGAGTGTTTTGTATTCTCGGTATGCCTAGTACTGGATTTCGGGGGGGGGGGGGGTGTTAAAAAATGACCTGCCCTGGGTGTCAACTACCCTAGCCACGCCATTGGTGCATGCTAATGACGTTAGAACATGACCATTAATACAGATATTACAGAAAAAAACAGTATTAGCATGCGGGAAAAACCCGCATAAGGCAGCAATAAAGCCAGTTTTTGCTGCAGCTTTTTAAAAGACCCTTCGTTTATTTATTGGGATTTATTAACCACCTTCATAAAGAGATTCACCCAAGAGGGTGTTTTTCTTTTATGTGTTATGTTTTTGCCATGTGTGTGGAGTTCACAATCTGTGTGCAGGAACACATGCACAGTTTAAAGTGAACATTGGTGTTGTGCTGGAAGTATGGTAGGTTGGTGTGTGTGTTGTATATGTGTTGCTTAAGCGTAGATATGTGAGGTAGGCATGTGCATTCATTAAAACAACATGGTTAATGTCAAAAGACTTTTCTCATGTATTTTTATGTTCTCGGCAAATGAGCAGAAAAAAACTCCATGAAATTGTGTGTGTGTGTGTGTGTGTTTTTGTTTGTTTGCTGTCAAACAATTTTGAAAGAGTGTGTACTATTTGCAAAGGGAGCGTACTCTTTGTGAAATGTGGCCACTCTTTTGAATAGTGCACACTATTGACAACATAGGTCCTGTAAGGAAAAAAAATGCCTGGAAAACCCTAAACGAAACAAACATTCCCATAAACAGCATAGAAAATGATACACCTCAAACTTTTCTGGCTGACCACCTCTAATGAGAGGTAGCTGAGAGGGGGTATAATGTGTTTGTTGACTAAGAGATGGTATGTAGGTGAGAGGGGATGTTTTTCTCTGTGATGAATGAGATGGCTTTTGTTTCGTTTGAGGAGGTAGAATGTTAAATAACGCTGGTCTCTGGTGGCTTTGTGGTGGTGAGGGATGATATGTCATGGTTTAGCTCAGGGCTTCTCAACCCAGTTCTTGGGACACACCTAGACAGTCAGGTTTTCAGGATACCCACAATGAATATGCATGAGATAGATGTGCATACAATGGAGACAGTACATGCAAATTAATCTCATGCATATTCATTATGGATATCCTAAAAACCTTATAGGCTAGGTGTGTCCCAAGGATTGGGTCGAGAACCCCTGGTTTAGGGGATAAGATTGGTTAAGTGGTGGGTGAGGAGGGTATAAGTTGTATGTTGGATAAAGGTTGATATGTGACAGGTGAAGAAATGTGAGGTGGGTGAGGAGTAATGTGTGGGGTGGTATGTCATGGTTGAGAGGTAAAGTGGGATGGTTGAAAAGGGTATAGGTTGGATATTGGATGATAGGTAATATGTGGCAGGTGAAAGAATATGTAGGCCATATGGTGGATGAGGGGTGATGTGAGGGGTGTGTGGTGATGAGGGATAGTGTGGAGTGCGTGAGGAGGGTGTAGGTTGTTTATTGGATGAAGGGTGATGAAGGGTGATATGAAAGGATGTGTGGGGTGTGTGGTGGGACGTGGGATGAGGTGTAGTATGTCATTGTTGAGGGCTGGGGGGTGGGTGCATGTTAGGTGAGGAGGCTGTAGGATGTATGTTGGGTGACGTGTGATGTATGGCAGGTAATAAGATGTGCAAGCTGCATGGTGAATGAGGAGTAGTGTATGGGGTGCATGGTGGGTAAGGAGTATGGAGCACTTAAGTGAGAGGGGTAGAAGGCGTATTGTGGGTGGAGTGGAATATGGGGTATGTGGTGGGTGCGGTGGCTGAGGACTTATGTGTTGGAAGAGTATGGGGGCCTAGGAGGAGTATGGAGGAGTGGCCTAGTGGTTAGAGCACCGGTCTTGCAATCCAGAGGTGGCCAGTTCAAGTCCCACTGCTGTTCCTTGTGATCTTGGGCAAGTCACTTAACCCTCCATTGCCTCAGGTACAAACTTAGATTGTGAGCCCTCCTGGGACAGAGAAATATCCAGTGTATCTGAATGTAACTCATCTTGAAATACTACTGAAAAGGTGTGAGCAAAATCTAAATAAATGGTGAGAGGGACAGTGTGACTGAGACCCTGATGCTCAGAAGCAAACACGGGTGCTAGAGGCCATTAGCGCCAGACTAGCACCCACGTTTTCCAGCGTACAACTCATCTGGGTGTGTAGTGGGTGTGGCTTCTTTACACTGTGCCTGCCTAAGTGCCTGGTGTCTTCACTGCTGCCCTGCTGGCTGCATGTTTATTCCAGTGCCGACTGCCGTGCCTGCCTCTGCCAAAAGGTAGGTGGCACTGGGAGGTCAGTTGAGAGGGCCACCACCGGTAGAAAGTGAAAGGCTTCAGTGTAGCTGTTGCTTTGCTATGCGCTTTTCAACCACGCTTAAAACTAGGTGGGCGGGCCTGAGCCAAGATTGGATGGGCCTGAGCCCGCCCAGGCTCGCCCGTAGCTATGTCCCTGATGGGAACCTCCACCAGCTCTAACAGGTTTGGGGCAGTGGTCCCAGTCAGCTTTTCCAGTAGGGGAATGGGTACCTCTGCTACAGTCAGAGCCCACATCATGGGATGACACCACGACAATTGCCTGAACCCCATGCTATAAAGGGACCTCAAACCTATCCAAAGCTGAAGAAGGCATAATCTTTATCGTTCTCTTTATTAAAAATGTCTATACCGCTTACACTGGTACCAAATACTTGTTCAAAGGAGTTTACAGACAAATGCATTCATAATCAAAGTATAATACAAAAAAAAAAAAACAACAACATTCCATATACACATATCTTAACCTATAGCAAGGGACACTGAGGCCCCCTCCTAAATTTTTGCCCTGATCCCAGTGTGTCTAACATTAGCCTTTGCTGCAGTCTGAGAGTCTGGGAGGGGGGGGGGGAGGTAGGAGGGGGAAGGGAAAGGTAGCAACCTTCACTAGTACTTCTACTGACTGGTAAGAGTGATGAGAGGTGTGGAAGGGTGAGTGTGGGGAAATATGCATACACACCTCAGTTGTGCAGACAGACAGACAAAATGCTCTTGCTATTACACACACACACACATATATATATATAGAGAGAGAGAGAGAGAGAGAGAGAAAGAAAAATATGTGTGTATAGATGAGTAATATATGTACTGTACATCAGCAATGCGGCTGCAGGAGTTAGGGTGAATGGAGAGAATGGCCCCTTTCCTCTCATGTTTCCAGAACTAACAGATGTTAGTGTATTTGGATACTGGAGCTCAGCTGCAACAGCAGGATGCCCGCATTTATACTTTTGTTTAAGAACAAACACCCGAAGAAACAAATAATTCTGACCACTAGAATTTCTATTTGGCCACCAGCCTTTGGGCCAAGCCTGGGACAATGCACTAAATTCCCAGTCTGGCCACAAGATGATTCTCCCTGGACTAGGTTATCAGGAAGGAAAACTGTGATTATAAATAGGAGATCCTAGTTCAAAACCATTATGTTTTGGAATCTTTGCGAGATCAGCAAGAAAATCAAAATTCCTTACAAAAAAACAAAAAAGGATCTCCGACAAGCCTCTGAGAGAGGAGAAACAGAGAAAAGAGCAGAGCAGGATATGAGGGTGTGGACCAAGTAAAATCCAACAGAAATTGCCTCCAAAGCCAAGATTTCAGATGAGTACAGCAATGGTAGAGCATTAATCAAGGCCAGATCTGCTGAATCAGGATATAGAATTCCACTGCAAGGAAAATTGGAATTGAATATCGTTGCATACACTTTGCATTTGTAAAATTAAATAAAAATATTTAAATAGGTGCAACTGGCATCTTTGTTGGTCCAATGCCTGTTTTAAGTTGTAAGCTTTTGTAATCTTTTCTCCTCCATCCCCCTTTGCACTTTTTGGGGTGAATTCTATACAGTGGTGTGCTGGTAAATGTTTAACAACAGACTCTCTCCCCATCACCTCTGCACCCCCCCCCCCCCATCCACTTCTGCGCCCCCCCCCCCCAAATTGCAGAGCTGGCTATAGCCGGGGAGAGAGCCTGGGGGGGGGGGCAATGCATTACTCCAGGAAAACAAATGATCCCAGGATCCAATCTAATTCATGTTTAATGTGGGATAAAATGCCATAAATAAGTAAATAAATATAAACTTTTAATGTTGAGCACCTGATTCTCAAAGTGGACATATTCCAAACACTATAATGAAAATAAAATGATTTTTTTTTTTCTACCTTTGTTGTCTGGTGACTGTTTTTCTGATCATGCTGGCCCAGTATCTGATTCTGCTGCTGTCTGTCCTCTTAACTCCGTTTCCAGGGCTTCCTTTCCATTTATTTCTTTACTTTCCACGTTTCTTCTTCATTTCTTGCCCTACATCCGTAAGTAAAAGCTGGGTCCTTCGCAGACTTGACTGTCCAGTGGATCCAGCTTCTGCCTATTTTCTTCATACATGTGCAGTTTTTCTCCTCTCTTCCTTTTCCCTCATCTCATTTCCTTCTTCACTCTTCCCTTCCCTCCCCTCCATCTATGTCCAGCATTTCTTCTCTCCCTTCCCTCTCCTCCATCCACCCACCCATGTCCAGCAACCCTCCTCTCCCTCTGCCCTCCCCTCCATCTACCCATGTCCAGCAACCCTCCTCTCCCCTGCCCTCCCCTCCAGCCACTCATACCCAGCGATTCTCTTTGCTCTTCTACCCCCCTCCAGCCACCCATACCCAGCGATTGTCCTCTCTCCCCTGACCCTCCTCCAGCCACCCATGCCAGCGATTGTCCTTTCTCCCCTGCCCCCCTCCAGCCACCCATACCCAGCGATTGTCCTCTCTCCCCTGCCCCCCTCAGCCACCGATACCCAGTGATTGCCCTCTCTCCCCTTCCCCCCTCCAGCCACCCATGCCAGCAATTGTCTTCTCTCCCTTGCCCCCCTCTAGCCACCCATACCCAGTGACTGTCCTCTCTCCCCTGCCCCCCTCCAGCCACCCATGCCAGTGATTGTTCTCTCTCCCCTGCCCCTCCAGCCACCCATACCCAGTGATTGCCCTCTCTCCCCTTCCCCCCTCCATCCACCCATGCCAGCAATTGTCTTCTCTCCCTTGCCCCCCTCTAGCCACCCATACCCAGTGACTGTCCTCTCTCCCCTGCCCCCTCTCCAGCCACCCATGCCAGCGATTGTCTTCTCTCCCCTGCCCCCTCTCCAGCCACCCATGCCAGCAATTGTCTTCTCTCCCCTGCCCCTCCTCCAGCCACCGAGGTTCTTCAGTGAATTCTTCGGGGCAGGCAGTCTTGCCTGCCCGCTGCCGGCGCTGACTCTCCCCCGCTGCCGGATCGCTCTTCAAAATGGTGGCCGAGACTTACAAGGGCGGCCTCCAAGACTTCAGCAGAAGTCTCGCGAGGCCGCCGCTGGAAGTCTCGGCGGCCATTTTTAAAGAGTGATCCGGCAGCGGGAAAGGGTCAGTGCCAGCAGTGGGCAGGCAAGACTGCCTGCCCTGAAGAATTCACTGGACAAGGGAGGTGAGGGACCGGACCCTGTAGGAGGGAGGGAGGGAGGAAGGAAGGAGAGCCAGCTCGCCCTCAGGAACAACTGGCTCGCAAGTCGGTAAAAAATTTAACAACCGGCTCTTGTGAGCCGGTGCAAATCAGCTCCAGCACACCACTGATTCTATATATGGCACTGTGAGGGAGTTTATAGAACACTGCCCCTCACCTTTAAGAATAGTCCCTCAAATAGCCTGAGCCACCTTAAGATGACTGGTCCTGCCTCAGGAGGAAGTGAGCTGGGATGGGTGGAGTCAGAACCAGGAAGTATAAAAGGCAGGGCCAGAGTGAGGCAGTGACGTTCCTAGGGTGGCTGACACCCGGCGCGGATTGCCGATGCGCCCCCCCGGGTGCAGCGCGACCCCCCATCCCCCCAGCGAAAGGACACCTCCCCCCCAGGTGCATTTTTACCTGCTGGGGGGGGGGGGCGCGCACCTGTCGGCTTCCCTCGTTCCATGCTCCCTCTGCCCCGGAACAGGAAGTAACCTGTTCCGGGGCAGAGGGAGCACAGAACGAGCGGAGCCGACAGGCGCACAGCACCCCCCCCCCAGCAGCGTGCACCCGGGGCGGTCCGCCCCCACTGCCCCTCCCCTTGGTACGCCACTGGAGTGAGGTTAAGGAGGCCCAGGGAAGGAATAATTGAAGCCCCAGCATATGCCACTACAACTCACGTTTAATGATTGTGGCCTGGCTGAGGTAAGCCATTTTTGTTTCCCGTTTGAGATTTGCAAGCCTTGCTCTAAGGTCTGGCTGCAGTCAGACCCTAGAGTTCGGAGAAGAACCAAGAAGGACATATAGGCTGTATTTGGGGTGTGGTAGCCCCACCAGCCAACTGTGTTCTGGGCCTGCCAGCCAGAGGCCTGCTTAAGACTGTGCTTCTTGAACTACAGAGGTGTTTTACCAGGGCCGGCGCAACCCGGTAAGCGTGATAAGCATGGCAGGGGGGTGCTGACCTCTGGAGGACACCATAAGTCATGCTTACCTCTTCCAGTGGCTCACAGTTCCAGCCCCAGGTCCCCACCTGCCCAACCTCAGCTCCCACAACAGCTCTCATTTTGTTCCTGCCACCCTGCGATTAAATCTGTTTTACCTCAAAGTTGCAGCAGCAGTGAAAGAAGCAGGCTCGCCTTGAGCCTTTTCTTCCCTTCCCTCTCAGTGTCCTACCTTCCTTTGATGTAATTTCCTGTTTCTGTGAGAGCGGGATACTGTGTGAGGGAAGGGAAGGCTCGAGGCAAGCCTGCTTCTTTCACTGCCACTTTGACTTGAGGTAAAACAGATTTAAACACAGGGTGGAAGGAGCAAAAAGGCGGCTGTCATGGGAGAAGAAGGCAGGCAGGTGGAGGCTGGGGTGAATCGCTGGAAATGTGTGGGAGGGGAGGATAGGGGGCAAAGGAGAATTGCTGGACATGGATGGGAGGGGAGAGCAGAGGAGAATCACTGGACATGGATGAGAGGGAAGGGGAGAGAGGATAATCACTGGACATGGATGGAAGGGATGACATGGGTGAGAGAAGAATTGCTAGATATGGATGGAGGGATTGACAGGGGTGAGAGGAGAATTGCTGGATATGGATAGAGGAGAGGGGACAGAGGAAGGAGACGCACATGGATGGAGGAGAGGGGAGAGAGAAGAAATGATGGACATGGATGGAGGAGAGGGAAGACAGAGGAAGGAGATGCACATGAGGTGATGGGAGAGAGGAGAAATGCTGGACATGGATGGAGGGAAGGGAAGACAGAGGAAGGAGATGCACATGGATGGAGGGGAAGGGAGAGAAGTGAAATGTTGGACAAGGATGGAGGGGAGGGAAGAGAGAGGAAGTGAGGTGAACATGAATGGAGGGGAGAGAGGAGAAATGCTGGACATGGATGAGGGGGGAGGCAAAATGCTGGACATAGATGGAGGGGTGGGAAGAGAGAGAGGAAGGAGATGCATGTGGATGGAGGGGAGGAAAGAGATGCATATGGATGGAGATGAGAGAAAGGGAAGAGAGGAGAAAAACTGCACATGGATAGAGAAAATAGGCAAAAGCTGGATCCATGCTATACCTCCTCTAGTCAAGTCCGCAAAGGACCCAGCATTTATTTATGAATATAGGGCAAGAAATGAAGAAGAAAGGAGGAAAGTAAAGAAATAAACGGAAAGGAAGCCCTGGAAATGGAGTTAAGAGAACAGACAACAGCAGAATTAGAGACTGGGACCAACATGATCAGATAAACAAAGTCACCAGACAACAAAGGTAGAAAAATCATTTTATTTTCATTTTAGTGTTTGGAATATGTCCAATTTGAGAATTTACATCTGCTGTCTTATTTTGTACTGCTTCTTTCTGTTTTTCTGGTGTTGTGCTGCATGCAGAGTCTAGCTTCTTCGGATTTCAGGGTAATTTTTGAAGAATTTGAACAGGAGCTATCTCTGTTCTGCAAGGCCAAGTGTCTGAATAGGGATCTGTTTTTTAGATTTTGAGATTTTGATAACATATTTTGTTTCAGATTTGGCAAGACAGTTCTAATTCCTGGTCTGTGTGCTAATTTGGTTTGTGTCATTTTGGGTATACTGGAGCTGTAACAGCTTACAGAAATTATATATAATATAAAAATCACAAGTTATTTTTCTTCTATACTGGTGTAATATTTTCAATGATACCTGTTTATATGTGCCATGGTTGGTAAAAAGGATGTGGCTGCCATGGGTGTGGCTACCATAAGGGTGGAGTCATAGTGATCTCACCCCTAAGGTTACCCATAATGAATACCAGTACCTTTTTTCCTACAAAAAAAAGCACTGGGGGCAGGTCTCTGGTAGTACAGGAGTTTATGTTGCTATCACTGAGGGGAGGGGGGAGGGATTGGGAGGAGAAATCACTGGACATGGATGAGAGGGAGGGGGAGAGAGGAGAATCACTGGACATGGATGAGAGGGGAGGGCAGAGAGGAGAATCACTGGACATGGATGGATGGAGGGGAGGGCAGGGGAGAGAGGAGAATTGCTGGACATGGATGGAGAGAGAGGAGATGCTGGATGGGTAGGGAGCACCAACTAATAGGCTGCAAGGGGGTGCCAGAAACCCTAACACCGGTCCTGCGTTTCACTTTGTATTGCTGGCCCTGTGACATAACAGGCCTCAGGATTCAATTAAATAAACACTTGTTTTCATTTACATCCTTTTGTTCAACTGTGTTATTTCACAGGCTCACCCTCGCATGAGATATCACAAGCAACAACAACAAAAAAATTGGTGCTGTTAAAAAAACATGCTTAGCGCTATTCTATAAACCTTGCCTAAAGTTAGGCGTGGTTTATAGACTAGCACCTATTCCCATGACTAAAATGTAGGCACAACCACTTATGCCAACAAAAATCTGGTGTAAATGCCCATGCCTAACTTAGATGCAGATCAGGCATATTCTATAACAGTGCGAATAATTTTTAAGAATAGCCATGATCTGCCAATGCCCCTCTTATGGCCACGCCCCCTTTCCAGATCCACGTATTAGAATTTACTTGCACCATTTTACAGAATACGCTTAGAAAGTTGTGCGCATACATTCTAATTAGTGCCAATTAGTGCCAATAATTGCTTGATAGTGGCCAGTTATTGAGCTGTGCATGAAAATTGGTTGTGTGGCCAATTTGCACTCACAACTTTAATCACCATGGGATAGGAGATAGTGTCCTATTGTGGATTAAAAACTGCTTAAAAGATAGAAAACAGAGAGTAGGGTTAAATGGTCAGTATTCTCAATGGAGAAGGGTAGATAGTGGGGTCTGTGCTGGGACCGCTGGTTTTTAATATATTTATAAATGATATAGAAATGGGAATACTAGTGAGGTAATTAAATTTGCTGACAACACAAAAGTTATTCAAAGTTGTTAAATCGCAAGAGGATTGTGAAAAATTACAAAAGGACCTTACAAGAGAGTGGGGAGAGTGGGCGTCTAAATGGCAGATGACGTTTAATGTGAGCAAGTGCAAAGTGTTGCATGTGGGAAAGAGGAACCCGAACTATAGCTATGCAATGCAAAGTTCCACGTTAGGATTCACCAACCAAGAAAGGGATCTCAGTGTCATTGTTGATGATACGTTGAAACCTTCTGCTCAGTGTGCTGCAGTGGCTAAGAAAGCAAATAGAATGTTAGTTATTATTAGGAAAGGAATGGAAAACAAAAGTGAGGACATAATGCCTTTGTATCAGTCCATGGTGTGACCGCATCTCGAATATTGTGTTCAATTCTGGTCACCGCATCTCAAAAAAGATATAGTGGAATTAGAAAAGGTACAGAGAAGGGCGACAAAAATGATAAAGAGGATGGGACAACTTCCCTATGAGGAAAGGCTGAAGTATCTAGGGCTCTTCTGCTTGGAGAAAAGACTACTGAGGAGAGATACAATAGAGGTCTATAAAATAATGGCTGGAGTGGAATGGGTAGACGCAAATCATTTGTTTACTCTTTCCAAAAATGCTAGGACTAGGGGGCATGCAATGAAGTTACAAAGTATTTATTTATTTGGATTTTGCTCACACCTTTTTCAGTAGCAGCTCAAGGTTAGTTACGTTCAGATACATTGGATATTTCTCTGTCCCAGGAGGGCTCACAATCTAATTTTGTACCCGAGGCAATGGAGGGTTAAGTGACTTGCCAAAGATCACAAGGAGCAGCAGTGGAATTTGAACCAGCCACCTCTGGATGTCAAAACTGGTGCTCTAACCACTAGGCGGCTACTCCACTCCAGTAAATTTAATATAAATTGGAGAAAATTACACATCGAGTGAAGAAAAATTATCTCTGGAATTTGTTGCCAGAGAATGTGGTAAAAGCAGTTAGCTTAGCAGGCTTTCAAAAAGGTCTGGACAGCTTCCGAAAGGAAAAGTCCATAGACCATTATTAAATTGACTTGGGGAAAATCCACTGCTTATTTCTGGGCTAAGCAGCATAAAATGTATTAAACTTTTTTGGGATCTTGCCAGGTATTTGAGACCTGGATTGGCCACTGTTAGAAACAGGATACTGGGCTTGATGGACCTTAGGTCTGTCCCAGTGTGACAATACTTATATACTTACATATGTACTTATGCACCATATATACAATTCGGGCATTTATGTGTAATAGATTCGAACAGATATTAGAAATAAATACAAAAATCAATAAATTGGTCACCCACTTTGAATATAAGCAAATGGAAATACAATGAGGAGGAACGGAATAGGAAAGTACAACTGTTCATCTGAACGTCTTGCACAGGAAAGGAAAACAAGCCTGGTTAATGCCCTGGTGGGCTGGGCTGGTCACATTTAGCATTGAGCCCTGGCCAGAGAAAGGCTCTGGAAAGTGGCTTTATTAGCAGCAAATTGCCTCTCTGCATCAGAGCCAATGACACTGCAGGGATGAGTGTCCCAAACCAATAAAAGTCACTAGACAGGCTGGGAGAATGAAAACTCTGCCCTTTCAATAGCACTCACTAGCTGAGGTTTACTGCTTCACAAGAAAGAGACAGAATTTTGCAGGCTTTGAAATCCAAGCTTGAGAGGCTCTTTTCAAAAATGACTAGTTTTGGGTTTCAGGTCAGGCCAAGCAGCAAAGTATATACATTTAAATATGGGTACGCCTAAACATATATTTTAAAAGCAAATATTTTCAACTGCAATTGCAAGGTTTTGTTTAAGTTATAGCAAGTGGGAAAGGTCAGATGTGCCTGCATATAAACAAGCCAGAGGGCTCACTGCCACCTCTCCCCCCCCCCCCCCCCCCCCCCCCCGCCCCAGATACACGCGATTCAGTTCTTCAGTGATGTTGTAAATCCAAAGTGCCTAAGGTTTTCTCCAGACTACACCGAAGGAAAACGATTTGTTTCAATTATTTAAAGATTAAGCAAATAGGGGTCCCCTCCCCCAATGTTCTTAGTTTTTAATCTTGCTGTTTTACGTTCAAACTCGAAGTTGTTGATGCTTGAGACCACAGTCAAATGTGTTGATGTTTTACTAGATGTTTTTTACTTTCACAAACTTCTTAAATGTTTCATGTAAAGAAAAAAAAAACACTCTACAGTCTTTCCTGCCTTCTTCTTTATCTCTAGTAACGTTTTTGTCTATACAAACCCCCTCAGCAAGCTTTGTGGTCCAGTCAGGTACACAGCTAGATCCCAATCTGAACAGCTCTTTTATCCAAAGATTTTATTTTAAAATTGTATTCTTCCCTGATTTTTACTATCATCTAAATTGTTCTTCCCCTTGTTTCGTTTTATTTTCCCCAGTAGTTCTCGATAGCAATTCAAAATCTTCCCTTATTAGAAGCAGAAAAATAAACAGTTTGTACCTTAGACATGTAACGGTCTGCATCTTCTACAACTGTTAAAAAACAAACAAACAGAAGAACGAAAGAAAGAAAAAATAACCCCAGACGAAGTTAAGTTCCACGGGACCTACTGCAGTTAACTAAATGGGATTTAAATTGAAAAACAACAACAACAAGGGACAGTCACAGAAGCCACATGGGACAGACACTAAGTGATTTGCAATGCTGTAATTTATCTGGCTAGCTTGTGTAATCAAGCATTTGCCTAAATACATCAGCCTTAATGACACCTCTCCTTGTAAATAAAGGCAGCTCATGAACAATGGGCGAGTTTGTTTCTGTACACAAGAAGCATGTTTTCAGAACACTGTGTTGCTTCTCCTACTTCAAATGTAATTATCCCAGTGAAATAAGGAGGTAAAACGGACACCTAATGGGGACCTTGTGCAGTGCAACAGCGATCAGTCAAAGCAAAAGTCCTTTGATTTGAACCCTTCTGCCTTTTAGGAGTGAAGCGACTGCCAGAGACCTTTTGGTAGGAGTGGGGGGGGGGGGGGGGGGGGGGGGGTTGGGAGCAGCTCCTTGTCAGGGGGTCTCTTGCAGCACATGGCCCTGGGGAGCTGAGCTGGAAGCAGGCAGCTGGCAAAGCACGGGGAAGGCACCTCAGTTAGGGGGGGGGGGGATTGGGGGAACATATGGTGCGCATCTCCCTTGCTCTCTATCAAGCTGATCCTCCGATAAGAATCAAAATAAACATGCTTGTAAAATGGAAAAGACTTTTCACCCCAGTTCCCAAGCCAAGGACCACACGAAACGGGGCTGAGAGTCTGGCCACCGTCTTCCACCCCCCCCCCCCCTTCCAGTCGTAACAGTGAAATACGGATTTTTTTTTTCCGCGTCTGCTTCGTACAATACGGACTGAAGGATCCAGGAATGCTCAATGCCTTCCAAAGGCTGAGCAAGTGAGAGAAATGCAGATTTGTTTGTTTGTTTATTTATTTATTTGTAGCATTTGTATCCCACATTTTCCCACCAATTTGCAGGCTCAATGTGGCTTATTTTTGCCGTAATGGCGGATGCCATGTCCGGGTAACAGAATTTCAAATGGTATTGCAATAATCTGCAAGCATACATGGTAAGAAATATACCATGGAACATATCATAAATGGAACAGATCATTGTGTGTGTGTGTGTGTGTGTGTGTGTGTGTGTGTGTGTGTGTGTATGTATGTATGTATGTATATATATATATATATATATACACACACACTAGCCGTTAAGCCCGTTAAAACAGGCGAGTATTGGTATGGGGGTTTTCCAGGGCCCCCTCCCCCACCTCACCGCTGCAAGGCCCCCTGCTCTCCCTCCTTCCCTGCCAGCTCCAAGGCCCCCCTCTGTCCCTCCCTCCCAGCTCCAAGGCCCCAGTCCCTCCCCCCCAGCTCCAAGGCCCCCTGCCCTCCCTCCCAGTTCCAAGGCCCCATTCCCCCCAGCTCCAAGGCCCCCTGCCCTCCCTCCCAGTTCCAAGGCCCCATTCCCCCCCAGCTCCAAAGGCCCCCCTCCGTTCCTTCCCCCCATCCCAGCTCCAAGGGCCCCCCTCTGTCCCTCCCCCCCCTCCCAGCTCCAAGGCCCCCTGCCTGCCCTCCCAGTTCCAAGGCCCCATGCCGTCCCAGCTCCAAGGGCCTCCCTCCGTCCCTCCCTCCCAGCCAGCTTGAAGGCCCCCTTCTGTCCCTCCCTCCCAGCTCCAAGGCCCCCCTCCTTCCCTGTCAGCTGCAAGGCCCTCTGTCCCTCCCTCCCAGTTCCAAGGCCCCCCTCTGTCCGTACCTCCCTCTCAGCTCCAAGGCCCCCCTCCTTCTGATACCTCCCATGTCCAGCATTTCTCCTGCCCTCCCCTCCCCCAAGGTCTCCGCCACCCCTCCCCCCTGAGGTCGTCGCTACCGGTCCCCCCCCCCCGGAGTTCCCGCCACCACCGCCGCCCCCTCCACCCGGCCCGGGCCCTCTCTTCGCTATTGAACTTACATCGCCGAAAACAAAGCAGGGCAGATCAGCTGAGCTGCCATTGGCCTTCCTTCTCTGCCTGTGTCCCGCCCTCGTGTGACGTAACGTCGGCAAGGGTGGGACACAGGCAGGGAAGGAAGGCCAACGGGAGCTCAGCTGATCTGCCCTGCTGCGTTTTTGGCAATGTAAGTTCAATAGCAAAGAGAGGGCCGGGCCAAGTGGAGGGGGGGGGCGGCGGTGGTGACTCCGGGTGGGGGGAGCAGTAGCGGCGACCTCAGAGGGGGCGGTTCCCTCCCCCCTTTGCGCAGTTTCCCTCTCTGTCCCTCCCTCGTCATCACTTATTGATGCGGAGGCGGGACAGAGAGGGAAGTCTCTACTGCGCATTTGCAGGTGAGTACGGTCACTTGCATTTTATATGTTTGACTAGTAAAAAAGGCCCGTTTCTGACACAAATGAAACGGGCACTAGCAAGGTTTTCCTCGGAGTGTGTATGTTTGAGAGAGTGTATGTGAGAGTGACTGTGTGTGAGAGAGTGAATGTGCGAGTGTGTGTGTGTGTGAGAGAGAGAGAGAGAGTCTGGGTGCGAGTGTGTCTGTGAGAGAGAGAGTGTGTGTGTGAGACACAGTGTGAGAGAGAGAGTGTGTGTTTCACACAGATATAGTGTGTGCGAGAGAGTGTGTGTGAGACACAGACTCTCTGTGAGACTGAGTGTATGAGACCAAGAGAGTGTTTGAGCGACTGTGTGACACATAGAGAGTGAATGTGATACAGTGTGTCAGGCCCCCCCCCCCTCCCTCCCTGGTGTCTGAGCGTTACTGTGCAGGACGCTGAGATCTGGCTGTGCTTCAAGGAACTGACCAATCCTATTTAATAGAATGCACCTCCAACATTCTGAAGCCGAGAAACCTCATGTGGTTGGTCACTACTGCTTGTGACGAACCCGGAAGTACGTGATGTCAATTCAGGAGATGGATACAGAGAGCAGGAATGCCTCAGCCATGCAGTCAGCTTCAGAATGTTGGAGGTGCGTTTTATTATATAGGATATATATATACCATGTGCATATATAATGAGATATAGCCCCATGTAAAGTGGAGGATCCGGTAACTGACTAGCAATTTGTCTGGTTTCAATGCTAGGACTATAAGCCAAAGTCTGCAAGCATTGTAGAGCACTAGTGCTGGTTCTGTAGCGCTATAAGACCTATTAAAGAGCCAACAAGATGCCCTGGTGCCTGACTTGTCCAAGGAGAACCCACAAAACCTCACTTTCCAATTCCTCAGAGACTGTACATCAGTATTGCCATACTGGGACAGACCAAAGGTCCATCAAGCCCAGCATCCTGTTTCCAACAGTGGCCAATCCAGGTCACAAGTACCTGGCAAGATCCCAAAAAAGTACAAAACATTTTATGCTGCTTATCCCAGAAATAGTGGATTTTCCCCAAGTCCAATTTAATAATGGTCTATGGACTTTTCCTTTAGCAAGCCATCCAAATCTTTTCTTTTAAACTCTGCTAAGCTAACCGCCTTTACCACATTCTCTGGCAACGAATTCCAGAGTTTAATTACACGTTGAGGTTCAAAAGCTCGGGTACTCCAGAATCTTGGGTCCTTTGGTTTCACAGCCTAAGTGCCCTTTGGAGTTGTTAGGCACTTGAATATCTACTGGCTGGTTGGAGCTGGCCCCCATCTTTATCTCAGTTTACGGCCTGCAAATGTCTCCTTCAGCTCCTTTTGTCCCCCGCCCCCTCTCTTTACCCCCAGAGACAATCAGCAGCCGTAATTCTGTTCTATCTCCAGAGCAAATGGGCTTTCGGTGAGACTATGCAAACTTCACATATGGAAACCCTTAGCAAATGTTTGCTAATGGTGAAAACAAAGAAATTATTCAAATTAACCTAGTAATTACAAGCAGAAGGGCGGCTATAAGGTATTGGAAGTGTTCTTGGGAATCTTTCTACAGAGGAGCTCTGCCTTCACATCTGGATCTGAAGCATAGCTCCCCCAACCCCTCCCCCCCCCCCCCCGAGTCTCGGCCTAACTTACCCCAGGCTGCTTTAACACATTAGTCTCCACCAACCCCCCACATATCTGCTGAGGTAGTTATTATACTTACTCAAATTATTTTACAATGTACAGCAGGCAGTAAGGGATATTGCCTGGAACTTCTATATTCATTTGTTAACTATTACCTTCTTTTGTACAAGTTTCCTCATCTCTCTTGACTTGATTCTAGTACTATTTCTTTAAAGACTACCCCTCCTCCTCCCACCCATGCACTATTTTTTCATAGCCCCCAAAGACTTTTGAAAAAAAACAAAACACCTTATTATATGCATTTGCAGGCTGGTGCACACTGCAGTGCTGTCTGACCGACTGCATTTCTGTTACTTCTTTCCAGGCATTACGGTATCCTGTTAGCATTCCGAACAAGGGTCTGTTCATATATCAGCCTCTAAAGATTTCCTGGAGGAACATGTGGAAGCAATAGCTGAGGCTGTGTAGTCACCCGGGCTGGAGATGTTGTAGTGGAGAACATACAGAGAAAAAGACTGCAGCCTGCGGGGTACTGGGAGCACCAGGATCCCTATCTAAACCCAGCTAGCTACAGGAGTTTCCTGATAAGACTTATTGGCAGAACCCCCTTACTGATCCTAGACACTTTCCTTCCAGACTCTTCTCCCCAGTCTGTCTCTCTGCTGTATTATATCCTTCATCCATAAGGAGAAGTGAATGTTTGGAAAAGCTTCCTAAACGTCGAATACTGCATGGATAAGATAATCCTAAAATACTAATAACAATACACACGCACGCACACACACAAACTGAAAATATAAATGCCATTTAAAAAATATTTATACAGTGTTTAGCGTTGGGGGCCTGAGGAAATGGCTTTCATCTTTCCTGGAGCAGCAGCGCCCCCTGTCGCACAAAGTGTAAATAGTCTTTCACTTTTTATTTCTCGCTAAACTGAGCTGGAAAAACTCGGGGCTCACTCACCGCTCAAGGATACAGTGAGTGGCTTTATCAAACGGTTGCATTAGGTTTGCGCACACAGTATAAAAATAGCTAAGTTTTGTCCTTGCATTTTTTTTCCATTTAGAAATGCTGGTGTATTTTCATTTTGACAGCTATTTTTGTTTAAATTGCATTTGCATTGCATGAAAACTAGCGCTGACGTTTGCAAAATCTGTCCTTCTCTGAGTTGAGTGCACACCCAAGATGCTTCAAACCACAAAGTGACTGCTAACACTCTGAGGTCGTTTCTAATTTGAGCTCTTTAAATCACTGCTTGAATCTTTCTTTAAATCACTGGTTGAATTTTTTTTTTTTGGCATAAGTGAATTTACAGCAATTGAATCTTTCATCAGCACAACATAAATTTTCTTTCCCCATCTCTCCACTGAAGTCTGTGAGGTAGTACCAAGCTTAGCTCCGTATCGTTTTTATGTCCCCGACAGACATCTATACTATCATGCCACATTCACGAGTTCTGCGTGGCACATCAGAGGAGCACCTCTTCATCCAAGTTTTATTCGCAAACTTGCAGGGAAAGCGAAAACAAAAATCTCACAGTAGTCCACTGCCCCACAACTTGAGGAAGGGCCCTGGAGTGAGTTCATTTATGAAAATCTGCACAGTTTGGGGATGAAATAGTATTGCTTTCCCCTCCTGAACTGCAGATCTAAGCCATTTTAGATTCCCATATGGCAAATTTCAGCCCTCCTCCACCGCCCAGTTACTGGAGGAGACTGGCTGGGGGGGGGGGGGGGCGGAGGAGGCTGAACCCTGCTGCGCGACAGCCCAGAGAGGTTGTAGACTGGAGGGAGGGGGCGCACAGGGCTGCCCAAACCGGGAGGGGGGAGTCTTACTGCAGAGCGGCCAGAGAGGGGCTTCATTTCCTGACAGCTATTTACTTAAAGCAGATGATTCGTTTTGGAAGGATGGACTATAACATTGAATCAATTACAAGACGCGGTTATTGAGCGCATTACAGTTTAAACTTTAGAGAAAGGAGGAAAGTCATAGGACCTAGATTTATCTGTTTAGCTTTTGAAATTACGGATTAAAAGATACGTGAAGAAGGTAAGGGATTACATTCGCATTTTGCAGAGGGAAAAGTCATAACCAGACTTTAATTAAACAAGTTTATTTAAGCCTATGTTTTAGTGTCTTATGAAAGACTGGCTTAAGTAAACATGACAATATTTGGAACGATTCTGTAGTTGGCGGTCCTGAGCTCAGTCTAACATGGACTGTTAGCACAAAAACGCGGTGTTTGTTTGCATTTTACATACATGCATATGTAAACAACATACCGATTTCTAGAAATTAACCTGGTTTGGGTGGGGGAGGGGAGGAGGAGTTAGGGGACAAGATGAGTCTCTAAAAGGGCAACATCTTTGAGGTAGGAATGGTTTAAACTAACTCATCCCCTGGCCACTTGCTAATTTAGGGATTGGGGAAGAGGGTTTAGCCACAGTTGTTCAGCACCGACTGGGAAAGCGATTGCTCGACGTAATGCTGTAATTTTGGGAGCCCAAGAGACGAGGTAGGCTGTATGTTTCCAGATGTGGAAAGAGGAGGATGTGCTGGTCCCAGCTCCTACTCGCTGCACCGGAGAGGATTGAAGGTGATGAGCTTCCGAGGATACTCGGCAGAGGCTGACGTGAGAAGCCCGGAGCCCTGCATCTGGTTTCTCGTCCTTCCCAGCCTCTCAGATCACCTCTGTGCCCGTTGGATACATACAATGAAGGTGGCTCTGTTTTTTTGCAGTTCGGGATCTTCCTTGTGTTGACTTGTGGTCCTTCCCCTTGGGATGCCTCCGATTTGAAAGCTGCAGGCACTTTCTCCTCTGGGGCAGAAGCCATTTGGTACTAATGACAAACACATTTGGTAGAGACGAGCCATCGCATTCCTGGAACTGGGATATCTGGAATGTCGGGTTGGAATTGGGGCTCCTAGGACTGGGAGGGGTGTTTTTCCTCTTCTGCTTGGAATGAAGTTCTTGTTGTACATGTATGATCTGTTGACGAATTCCATAACACGAAGGGAAATAGAAAGCTTGCCAATAATAACTGGATAATCTGTATAGTTGGGAGAATACATTGAAAAAAAAAAAAGAAAGCTTGGGAGAAGGTAAGATCTAATTTGCTTTATTTCATCATAAACGTTTCCAGTTCGCGGTTTTTTTTTTTCCACTTAAGACCAAAGTGCTGCGCTTCGCTGGATGAAACATATACACTTTTATGCCTTCAGCTTTTTTCGTTGATTTCTTTGGCTCTGTTATGTTTTTTCCTGCCTGGAGGAAAGGGAGGGAATCTCTTCTGCCCCTGTCCCCGTATATACCCCCCCCCCCTTTTTTGTGTTTGTCTATTCCCCTGTAAGTGGATTTTCACAATTAGTGAGAGAGTCAGTGAAGAGAAAGGGCGAACAGACAAGGAATCTCTGTTGCATGAAAGAATCAGCTAGCCCAGGGCCATTAATTGGGCTCCTGAGGAAATGAATGTGACAAACTCCTTAAGAGCAATCAAACGGTGGACTTCCTGTCCCCTGGCTCCATGCTCGGTGCCCCCCGAGGAGCAGGGTGGCGTTGGGGCAGGGGCAGATTTTGCCCCGCCCGGGTCCCTCTGCTTCTTTGCCCTTTCTCCAGGCTCCAGTCCGAGGTGAATTGGTTGCAGATGTCACCTCCTGCCAGGCTGGACTCCCCTGCAGGAGTCTTGGGAGAGCCGGGAAATGACTTCTTGGCTCCCCATAGCATTGCTCAACATTTTTGGATTGGGTTTCTGGAACTCAGAAGACGTTACTGGACAGCTTTTTGGACCAAAGAAAACATATATACAGATGTATCAGCAAGGCTGAGGTTCCTTGCAGACCAGAGAAGAAAAAAAGAATGTGTTTTTAGAACATATTCAGCTAGTTACCTAGTGTTTCATGAAGGCTCTGTCGCGAATATCAGACACCTCCCCCCCCCCCCCCCCCAACACACACATCCCCGGAGTATTTGAAAGTGATAACCTCACGTCTTATATTTTCACATGTGAAATCCCGTTTTCTAGAAACGAACCTGCTTAGTACCAAGAAAGGGGGGAAATCCAACCCTGGAAGGGGAAAGGCTTTGTTGACTAGTGGTGCAGTGTCCGGATTACAGCAAAAAACTGGCACCAGACATCTTTAAGCATAATTTAGACTGACGGGGGAGTGGGGGAGGGGCATTTTTAAAAACAATTTATTTTATTTACCTCCTGCAAACTTGAAGGCTATTGAAGCCTGTACATTTGTAATTTTTTAAAATTCTTTTGTCCCTGGAGGGCTCACAATCTAAAAGTTTGTACCTGAATATTAGGGACGTAAGCGTTCAGCTTAATAGGTCAGCAAATTAAATCTGGATAGTGGCGACTGTTGTTGATATGAAGATTAAAGGGCGGGAAGTAAATTGCTGCTGGAGTTATTTTATTTTTCTCTTTTTATTGGTGCCCCAGGGCAGTAGCACCCTGGCACCCTTCATCCCTTCTCTCTGAGTAAGAGCAGTCTTTGCCCTTCTGTCCTGTGCCACCTTCGGGACTGAAGGTTTTTTGTCCAATCTGGGATTCATTCAGCTCTAATAAAGAGATTTCTCCGGGCAACTCTTTAAGATTGAAAAAGGTGTAAATAATGAAGGGGGGTTGGGTGGGGGGGGGGGGGGTAAGTGGAATAAATCGTTGTACGGGATGCAAAATGTGAGATTTATGGGAACATTAAAGTGACTGCAAGAAGCTTAGCTGCCCATTGTTTCAGGGAAAAGCTGGCAGGGAACCGGATCGGAAGGGATTGCACCAGAATTGCAGGTAACACGAAGCAGGGTGATAGGGTGTAACTGGTTCATAGGCTGTAAATTTAAATCACTTGGCATAAAAAAAAAGAGGTCCCGGCGTGCGAATGGAATTGTCTCCGCTTATATGTAAACACGCTGATAATGTTCACGTTAATTTTCACACCTATTTCTTGAAATGAGTGGCATTTTCACACGTTGTCAGCTAATTTATTTAATTCAGTCTTAAGATCCCTCTTTCACTACATCTGAAAGCGGCTACTTTTAAACTGCTTTCGGGAGAGAGGTTTTAATCTGACCTTAGAGTGCGGGGGAGAGGTGGTGAAGGTGAAAATCCGTGAAAGACGTCTCTTTTGCTTTAGGCTAGGAAGCTGCTTTTACTGCTCAGAAGTTTTACTTTTCTGAACCCCAGGTTCGAAAACGTGTGAAACGATCCACTTTTATTCTGTTATAAAAACTTGACACAGCGATTTTCTGCTTGAGTTGTTGTGTGTCTTCAAAATACTTTTCAAAACCTGGTCATAGTCTCTGTTAACACGAAACCCCTCTGCTATCTATTTAAAAATTTGATTTTCTTATATTTTTCTAAAGACCACTCTATAACCCCCCAAAATAAGGAAAGCAGTTAAAGAGCGGGTAGGTTTCATTAAACATTTGGGATACGAGCTTTTGGGACTGTTTAAGGGCCTTTTCACCAGACATTACTTTCAAAGTTTTTATCCATTTTTCCATTCGTTAAAATAATAAAAAGCGTCAGCCCCAGCCAATCACGTTTGGTTTTTCTCCAATTAAATTTATTTCCCCCATTCGTTTTCCCTATATCTAGTTTCTGAAAGAATTTAACCAGTCCCCGGCATAGGACAGCACTTTAACGATCAGTTATAAAGCAAGATATTTCACTTCAAAACAGTTTGTGGCTTTCACAGGGGGGTGGGGGGGAAGAGTTAAAAGAACAATTACAGATAGGTTATCCTGGGAACAAACTCTGCTCAGTAGAAGTGTTGAAGCTGTTTCAGACATCTGTAAAGAAACAAAAACTACGATTTATCTGGGCAGCTAGAAGAAAACCAGATCTGTTTCAGGATGGTGTCTGTGTGATGTGGGAGATAGCATGGTGCCAGAGGCTGGAACTGTCTTGGGAAGATGGGAGAAGTGAGACTGCTGAGTCCCTGTAGTCTCTTTCCAGGAGGATTCTGATTTTCAGAGCTCTGCTCCCCTCAGCGACCATTCTTAGTATGACAGCTGGTTCACTCACAAGATCTTAAAAAGAAAAACAGACTATCAGGGTCCATGGACCCCAGTATCCCCAACTTGTGAAGGTCACAAGTACCTGGTGGATCCAAACCAGTAGATCATATTTCTCATAGCTCATTTCCAGGGATAAGTGATGACTTTCTAAAGGCTGCATGGCTAATAATTTGTTATGGACTTTTCCTCCAGGAACTTTTCCAAACTTCTCTTGAATCCTGCTATGTTTGTTGCCTTGACCATGTCCTTTGGCAGCTGATTTCACAGCTTAATTAAGCACTGAATAAATAATTTAAAAAATATATTTTTGGATTTGTTTTCAGTCTGGGTGCTTTGGTTTCATAGAGTGCCCTCTTGTTTTTCTGGTGTTTGGCAGATTAGCATCTGTTCTCTACTTAACCTTCTACCCTATTCATGATTTTATGTCCTTTCATTTACTTTTTCTTTTCCTAGCAGAAGAGCCTTAACTTCTCTTCCTATATTGTACCCCCTTTATAATTTTATTTCATTCCTCTCTGAACATTTTCTAATTCTACAAGTTAGCATTTATTTCTGAGTGATCGTTTGATGCCTCAGTACATCTTTTAAGGTAGTTTCATCATATGGACTGTATTCTAAGAAGTTTGCCCGCTCTAAATGAATAAATCAAGCTGTAGTTATTGAAATATACTTTTATGAAGGACTAGAGCAATATATATATATATTAATCTTACAGGAAAAGTAACTGCAAGGTAAAGCAATTTATGGTGCTAGTTTAGCTCTTAGTATCACACACTCAGCTGTTGTTTTGAAAGAGATATGTGTTTTCAATCACTTGAGATGACGCATTTCGTATTCCAGGTTGTTCAGGAACTGTAATTCCTTTTTATTAATAACCTTCTTCCTTTGTTTTTGTTTGAGGGTTGGCTATGGCTCTTGCCAATTAATGAATGAGTTTGTTGTTAAGAATAATAAGCGTGTTACAGTCCATTGTTTTTACCCAGTAACACTATTAGTACAATAATCCAGTCTTGCATGTGGAGAACTAGATGCAGGCTATAAAGAATTGATCCAGGAAAATAAAATAGGCTTTTCTTTTGAGATGGAAATTACACATTTAACTCTGTCTTCTGAAATTTGCATATCTTTTCCAAACATAGTGGTTTTACTGAAAAAGTCAAAATAATGAAAATTCATTATAAAATTTACCTTATTGACCTGTTTCTTTGTTTTAAGAAATTAGGGGTTGATTTATATGAATCAACAGTGCCCTCAAGTGGTCAGATGAGTTGATGGCAGGAAAATGTGGCCAGGTGTTGATTCCTCTGAGATCCCTTTGTGGAAATATGATAGTTTCATGCAATTTGAATACTAGGACTCCAAGTTCACTGTCTACCTAAAATCCTCTTTTAATTTTTCTGGTCTCATGCCTTTGTATGCTCTTTTTTTCTTTCTTTCGTTTCTCTTGCTTCAAGGTGTATGCGAGCAAATATTTAAAGCTTATTTATAAAACGATTGTGTTAGTCTTTATTGATTCAGCAAGGACAACAATTTTGTGCCTTTTGAAAGTAATACGATGTTTTCCTGGATAAGTCTGGCCAGTTTATTTCACTAAAGGAAAATTAGCGTAAAGTGTTAGTACATTAATCCTATATTAAACCTCAATGCCTTCTAGTACCAGACATCCAGGGTCCCTCGTATTCTATGATATTGCAGCTGGCATTACTGCTGCTGAATCTGTCTTCTGATGCAGGATTTGCCGTTTACTTCAGGAAAGCAGGATCCTTCTAGCTGCTCCTTCTTGCTGAGGCTGGTACATGGCATCTTTCCTGGCATCTCTCACCTCTCCCAATCTGATTCATGTTTTCCTACCCCCCCCCCCCCCCCCCCCCCCCCCGCAATACTTGCTTAACCATGACCTTTTATACTCTAACCCACCTCCTAAAACAAAATGTCACACAGTCCCACCCTGTCCTCACTACTGAAGCTTCTTCATGTTGCTAGAACTGTTTCTGCCAGCATCACAGAGTTCTTGGAACTAGAAGTGATTACATGGGCGAGAGAAACAATGTCAGGGAAAGGTAGAAAGGGCAAGTGAGAGAAGTGGGAAAGTTTAGAGGGAGAATAAGGAGCCAGAATGTGGAAGACATTTCCTAAACCAGTTTGTGTTCATGCAGCAGAATTGCAGTGTGGAATCTGACATAGGACATTGTAAGGTGACTGACATAGCTGGATTCAAAAGAGGTTTAGACAAGTTCCTGGAAGAAAAGACCACAAAAATTTACTAGCCAGGCAGACTTGAGAAAGCCTTCTCTTATCTCTGCAAAGGAGCTGTGAAAATTCTACTTTTTGGGATCTGCCAAGTGCTTGTAACCTGTAAGGCAGCATGGGGTTTTTTTTTTTTTTTAGAAGGAGCGAAGAATGAGAGAAAAAAAGGAAGGGGAATAAAAGAAATGAAACCTAGAACTAAAATAGAGAAAATAATGAGAACACTGAACAAAAAAAGAATACAGATGATAAATGAAATGATAAGAGTTTCATACAATGAACATTTTTCTGTGTCTGAAATTTTACTGCAGATTTGGGAAAAATGTTTCTTAGGGTTTTCTAAGCCTTGCTGCAGAACCTGGCCTGAAGTTGTGATAGGGAGTTAGGAGCTTTGCATATAAAATAACAAAGCAGCACATTAAAGACTAGATTCTATAAACAACACCTAAAAAATAGTTCTTAGTGCTATTCTATAAACCATGCTTAAAGTTAGGCTTAGTACCAGGAACCATGACTACATTTAGGCATGACCATTTGCACCAATTTAAACTTGGTGTAAATCCCCACACATAAATTAGGTGTGACCCCCCCTAATTCTATAACAACATGAATATATCTTAGGAATGCCCCAAACCCACCTATGCTCCTCTCATGACCATGCACCCTTTTCGGATCCACACACTAGAATTTACATGCACCTCTTTATAGAATACACCTAACAAAATGCGTACATTAATTCTAATTATTGCCTATTAATGCTGATAATTGCTTGTTATCGCCACCGATTGGCTTGTTATTCAATTAAATTGTATTAAAAAGCAGAGGAGCTGGGCCAATGTGGTGATTCAGTGACAGTGCTGAGCAATCTGGAGGACCTGGACCTGGGTTTGATTCTTTGTTCAGGTCTTCTACTACCAAGGTTGGCCAGGACTGGAGATGCTACAGAGGAGGAGGGCGTCCAAGTTATCACACAATGCTGACAACCTCATAACCAAATATGAAGCCCAAGAGTACAGGGACCTGGAAGAAGCCATGATACCTGACCCCCACTTAGGGAATGCCACAGCGTAAATGAGATGTGACTTGATTGATTAGCAACTCATTTAACTAGTTAACGTTCAAGAAAGGTTTCAACATTACATTCATAATAAAAACAGGAAACTACAATGACAATAAGACCATCAACACCCCCACCCCATAGATCTCGGCTCTCTCTTTAATCCCACTAACCTTCACCAGTGAACCAAAACAGCAATGTTCTTAAACCTCTCTGAAACTAAGAGTAATTCTCCTACAGCTGTAATCGTTCCAATGGATGGAGAATTTAGTCATGCACCCACCCCACCCCCTGATATAGCCACCCATAATCCAGGAATAGCAAATTGATGGATCCAGCTGACCTCAAGGTTCAGCTTGATACATAGTGCTCCATGGCTTCCCTTAAAAGCACACTGGCTGACCATCATGCAGCACCGTGGCTTTCACAATACCTTAAACTGAATTCATTGCTGCAGCAGGAGCTACTGCAGGGATATCAAAACAGGAGAAATTCTAGCACAGGATATAAAATGGGGGAGGGGGAATTCCCTGTTATCTGCATATGTCGTGGTGCCAGATCCCAGTCCTGCTTCCTATTTAGATTGAAACCTAAAGGCAACGGAGGATACTATAGGGTGTCACTCCTACCCTACCACCCCTTCAGAATTCAGGAGATCCAATTTGATGCCTCAGTACTTTCTTAAGATGCAGAACTGAAGAGTACTCAGGCCTCTAAGTGATGCTGAAGTGTAAACATTCCCTGGTGGAGCAGCAATGTTCAGAACAGGATTGCAAATGGCTCTGTATGAAACGGGGTCTGTTATGTGAGGACATGTATGATATCATAATTTGAATGGAGTAATCAGATCCAGTAAGCATAAAATAATTCCTGATCCTCCTGTTAGCACATCTGTTCAAAGGCTGTTAGGAGAATTGTGGGATAGTCATGGCCCCTTGAATTTCAAACATGATTAATGATTCAACATTGAATCAGAGTATGGCTACTTGCCATGTGTAGTTGCGAAATGCTACGCTGAAGGGGTAAAGGGTTATTTTCCACCTGATGGGGATACTTATACTGTTCTGTGGCTTACAATCAAGGCCATTAGTCTCCAAAAACCAGAAACTTAATTAGATACTGCGCATTCCTGTATGGAATCATGGTAAAACAGGGGCAGAGCTGGGTATGGGGTAGGCAGCTTGACTCACCCCGTCCCTCAGTTTTCCAGTAGATGGAGGCGAATGGCAGTGCCCCGAGGCTGCATTAGATCTGACTCATGGATTGAGGTACGCTGTACTAAGGCATCTCACATAGCTCAAAGTATGAGCTGGATTCCGGGCAGAGGGGAAGTTCACCAACGAAAGCACCACAGCTGTCCCTAATTTTCTAATGGCCAATCAGAAAGGGGAGAGGGGATAGGAGATAGATGGTATATATGAAACAAGGTAGAGAGTGGAAAGGTGTGTATGTGTATTACGGACGAGCTTCATTTCCAGCAATATAGGAATTTCTATGGCTATGACATATTTTATGTCATTGCTTGTTATTACCAAATGAAAATGAGCAGAAAGAACACAACATTTTTGGGGCCCTTTTACTTAAGTTTAGTGTGCACTAAATGCTAAGAAGCCCATTTTATACCTAATTCTGTTAGCTTGTGCTAAGCTTTAGTAAAAGGTCCCCGTTGTATTTTGTTGTTCACTGATAATAGTGCACACTCAGTGGAAATTCTCGGAAACTGACAAAATGGCCAGAAAACCCCAAATAAAACAAACATTTCCATAAAACGACATGGGAAATGACACTAAACATTTCTTACTGCTCATCCCTAATGTGTATGTGTGAAAGAGCGGGAGATAGAAAGGTTATCGGTGGCAAGTCGTGTATAAGCGGGAAAGGGTCAATGACAGATGGGGGAGGGAGAATGAAAGGAATCTTCTCTCCCTCCCTTTCCCTTCTCCAGTCCCTGATCAATTTTTCCTGCTCCCTCATTCCTCCTTTTTCTTCCCCTGCTCCAGATCCTTTTCTGCATTCAAGAGGCTCCTTTTCTGGGATCTTTTCACTTTCTCCCTATCTCCCCCCCCCCCCCCCCCCCCATCTGTGAATGAACTAAAAGTGCTGAAGGAGTGGTTGATAGTTAAGATTCAATGCAAAAAAATGCATAATTATACATTTTGGGACAATTTCATAAGTAGGTGCCTCCATTTATGCACCTTGATGCCGCATGGTGAGAGCTATTCTATAATGGTATCTGAACACCAATACTCCATTATAAAATACCAGTGTAACCCTGTATCAATGTACCTTACATTCACATGCCTGCAGTTTCACCAGCCATAGACCTGGCGAAATGCAGCAGGGATGTGCGTAACTTACAGTATTCTGTAAGTTATGCATGCAAGTTGGAGACACATCCGTGCTCCATCCACATGTACACCCCATTGCATTTACACGCTATCCCCCTAATTCTGTAAAAGTCGCCCAAAATTGCTCATCCAATTTAATTAGATAAGCTAATTAGCACAAAATAATTGGCTTTTAAAAAAGCAATTATTGGTACTAATTACATTTAATTGAACTTTATGTGCATAAATTATTTTACATGTGAGTTGAAAAGGGGGTGTGGAAATGGGAGGGTTGTGGGTATAATGGGGGTGTTCCTGAAATCAACATGCATTGTTATAGAATAATGGGGAAATGTGCCTAACTAAGGTACACACACATTTGCACTGCATTTCAGATGGCGCAAATGGCCGCTCCTAAAGTTAGATGCAATTCCTGGGCGTAAGCGCTATTCTATAAACTGCAGCTAACTTTAAGCGCAGCTTGTAGAATAGCATTTTTTCAGTACCCTATGTAGAATTCACCCCTATGCCACTTACATGTGCCATTACAGAATAACACTTTGGCATCCTGTTGGTATTTTCATGGGTAAATGTTCGCTTGTGGGCAAAAGTTCTAGTATTTTGCTATTTAATAAATAGCAGGTACCCAGTTATAGAATTGCCATTTTAGGGGGTATTTTACTAAGCTGCAGTAGCATTTTAGCACATGCTAATGATTGGCGGGCACTAAACGCTAGAAACACCCATAAGAATATATGGGTGTCTCTAGTGTTTAGTGGACACTTATTGTTAGGGCTCACTAAAAATGCTACCGCAGTTTAGTAGAAGACAGGGGTGGACTGACAATGGTCGGGGCCCCCAGCCACTTCCCCCACCACTGTACCATCACCCCCTCCCACACATCGCAGCCCACCCCACTGCTTCCCCCTCCCACACACTACAGACCCCTGCAAGTGGGTTCTACTTTGAAGGGCCCTGGTGGTCAAGTGGCTTCTTCAGGGGCAGGAAAGAATCCTGCTCTTTCCTGCCTACTTCCACTACTCTGCCTGTGCCTGTTGCCATGTTTTCTAATTTCTGCGGAGTTTACAGTTTGATATACCTCCGCATCAAAACAGGTCTAGGTGAGTCACTGTACACAATAAAAGAGGGAGAAAGGAATGCCATAAGTCAAGAAAAGCAAAAACCATATTCCAAGAATCATAGTCACACAGAAGTCCTCTCAGGAGTCCGCTAGAAAACTGGAGAAAAGGAGTTACAATTCAATAGCTTCTCTAAAAAAAATAAGTTTTCAGTTTATTTTTTAAATTCTTATAAGATTCCTATGCCTGAATATCCTCCTATAAGGATGTAAAAATTGGAGGACGTCCAGAGAAAGGCTGCCAACATGGTGAGGGATCTGCACCAAAAGCCATAAGAAATGAAACTTAGGGACCTAAGAAATGGGGAGGAAAAAAAGGATGACATGGTAGAGACATTCAACTGCCCTGAAGCAATGAATCAGGTACAAGAAGGAAATCTTTTTCTGATAAAAGTATGATCTAGCATAAGAGATCACAGTGTGAAGCTCCCAGGAAGACAGATTCAGGAACACTATTAGAAAATATTTCCTCATTGAAAAGGTGATGGAGTTGGAATGGCTATCCAGTGGAAGAGATGGATATAAACATGATAATCAGATTCAAGACTGCATGGGATAAGCAATGGATGTGCTTTTATTCATCTTATAATTTATGGAAAAGCCCCAAATTACATTCAACCACTCATAGAACTTCTCCTGTGCAATGAAGGCCCAGGAGCAAGAGATTTTCTTACACTACATTTCCTAAACTGCAGAAAAATTGTGTATAAATCTATTCTATCAACTGACCTCACTTATCTGAGCACAGAATGGTGGAACTTACTAACAAAACCTATCAAACATCAACATAATTATCTAATACTAGTAAAAAAAAGCCTGTTTCTGTTTTAAAGGAAACGGGCGCTAGCAAGGTTTTCCTCGGAGTGTGTATGTTTGAGAGAGTGAATGTGCGAGTGTGTGTGTGTGTTTGTGTGTGACAGAGAGAGAGTGAGACTGGTGCGAGTGTGTGTGTGACAATGAGAGTATGTGCCAGGGTCCCCCCTCCCTCCCAGTTCCAGGGTCGTTGGTCCCCCCCCCCCTGTCTGTCTCCCAGTTGCAGGGGGGTCCCCTGTCTGTCTGCCTTTCTCCCAGTTGCAGGGTCCCCCCTCCCTCCCAGTTGCAGGCTCCCCCCTTCCCTCCCTCCCTCCCAGTTACAGGGTCTGCCTGTCTCCCCCCCCCCTTGTGTCCTCCATGTTTTAAAGCACTGTCTATGCAGTTGAAACAGCTTTAGACTTGTTTCAGATGGAACAACAATTTAAAAATGACAATGTGAAGCAGCAGCTCCTCTGTGTGTGAGTGAGTGTGAGACAGAGAGAGATGTGTCTGTGAGCCATTATACCCAGTGGCGTAGGAAAGGGGGGGGGGGGCGGTGGGGCGGTCCGGCCCAGGTGCACGCCGCTAGGGGCTGTCGGCGCCTCTGATTACATGCTTTCTCTGCCCCGGAACAGGTTACTTCCTGTTCCGGGGCAGAGAGAGCAGGGAACCAACGGAGCCGACGCAGCTCCCAGCGATGATGTGCACTCGGTGGGGTGGAGCGCCAGTGGTAATAATGCACTCCAGGGGGTGCACGCGCTGAGGGGGGGTGCGCCGTGCTGCACCCGGGGGGGTGCGCAGCGGCGACCCACCCCGGGTGTCAGCCGCCCTCACTACGCCACTGATTATACCGTCCCCTCTCCAGAGGAGTCTTTAGTCCTGCTATCATTTAGCTGATCTTGTAGCTCTCCTCCAGATTCCTCGGGATCACTCTGCTCTTCCTGGGGGTCATGCGTTTCGTCGGTATCGTCGTCTTCCTCCACTCCCTCCCCCGAGTCACTTTGGCCCTCCTTGTGATCGCTGCCGGCAGTGTCCTGTGCGCCAGCTTCCTCCGTCTCCTCCTCACTCTCGTATAGGGCAGAGTCAGCGGTTCCAGGCTCCAACGCATATAATCCAGTCCAGTCCAGGCTCCAACGCAATATATAATCCAGTCCGTCCTGGGCAAAATGCTCTTATTCCGCTGCTTATGCAGCTGCAGGCTGTTCTCCAGCCTACGGATCTCCCGTTCCTCTTGCATGTTTGCCTCTAACAGGGCCAGCTTCGTTGCCTCCTCGCCGCTGCCAGTTCACTGAGAGATCCGGGGCCCCTTTGTCGCATTCCCAGCACTTCTCAGCTTCTGCGCATTGCGGTCTGCACTCTTGACCACCTCCTGATGGGTTCACCCGAGGCGTCCGAATCTGGACTTGGAGAGGGAGGGCGGTGGCGTTTTTTTTAGTGCGGTTGTTGTGCGCGGGTGGTTGGCAGGCAGTCTCGAGCGATTCCTAGGCAGGGGGAGGAGTAGGGTGTTTCCCTACTCCTCCCCCTCCCATTGTACACTCGCCGCAGCCGATTCGCTGCTCCCTGCATCGCGGCTCCTCCCCTCTCCCTGACGTCACTATTATCTACTCCATCTAGCAGACCACCTCCGACGGACCCGCTGTTCCAGGCAGCCTCAGAACGTTGGAGGTGAGAATTATTATATAGGATTCCCCAAATCTTTGAAATCCTATCTATTTAATAAATTGTTGACAACAGATTAACAATCCTATGTTTAATTCCAACTATTGCTGATCTATAACTAATGTATTCAACTCTTGACCTACTTTTTGATTATTTTCATGGTATCGTACGTAAAAATACTATCCTTACATTATAATTTTTCAACCCACAATTAACCAATTACACCAATACTGTCACACTCCTTCCATTATTATTTTGATTATCTAATGTAAGCCACATTGAATTCAAGATTCCTTAGGATAATGCGGGATATAAATATCATTAAAATATAAAATAAATGTGGTAAGAAGGTGAGGGGAGATTGTCTGTGATGTTGTGCTATGAGATGTAGTGGACTTGTTGTTTGTGAAGTTTTTGTCACCTGTCATTCTATGAGAGTAGTAGGAACAAGGCCAGGCTCTTGCAATATTGTAAACAGCCAACTTTAACTCCCTTGAGAGCAGAGGCATGGAGAGAGGTGATAAGGACACAAGGGATGGTGGATAAAGGAAGCAGGAACAAATGATACTTCAGGCTATGGCAGGAATAGGCAACTCCGGTCCTTGAGTGCCACAGATGCATCAATTTTTCAAGATAGCCAAGAATGAATATGCATGAGATCAGTTGGCATGTACTACTTCCATTTTATATCAAATCAATCTCATGCATATTCATTGTGGATATCCTGAAAACCTGATGTAACTGCGGCACTTGAGGGCTGGAGTTGCCAATCCCTGGAATATGGGATAGCTGGTTTGGCACCAGAAAGCAACTGGGACATTACCAGCACATTGGTGGGGGCTATGTACTATTGAGCATTCTAGGAGGTCAGATGTAGAGCCAACAGCTTCATGAGTTGTCTAATTATTTTTTGGCTAAAGTTCAAAAGATTTAGGATTAATATAGTTGAACGTTATTCTGCCTTGTGTTTTACCACTCAGATGGCTAGCTCTGTTATAGAAACCATGTGTTCTGCTCTTAGATCTTCCAGTCAAGATCCATTAACTCTGCTTAGAGAGGATGTTGATGTAATCTCACCTGAGATTCCTGTGTTGAGTCCTAGTTATGATCACTCTAGGATGCTGAGTGAAGGTGAACTGTTGGAGGTAGTATCTCCATATCTAACATCACCAGTCGTTATGATTGTTGCCTTGCCTGGATGTTAAAATGCTTGAATCAATCTATGGTTCCTATATATTCCTAGATGGCAAATCTTTCTTGCAGTTCTTGTATTATGCCACCTGCACTGATCTCCCCTATTATGAATAATCCTGCTGGAAATATTACTGATTCAACTAATTGTAGACCTATATCTAATATTCCATTTTATAGGCAAATTTATTGAAAAGGTGGTCTTGCTCAAGTTGCATGAGTTTCTTACTTTTAGATGTTCATCAATACGATTTTTGGCTAAAGTATGGGGCTGAGATCTTGCTTTTATCTCTGGTGGATATGCTTTTGCAAGGCTTAGACTCTTAGTTATCGCTTTAGACACTTTTGACCTTCAATACCTTATCTCATCTAATTTTATTGAGTATATTGAAGGATTTCAATGCAGGACAACAATTTCTAGAATTGCTTTGAGTCCTTTGTAAATGATTGGGTGGAAATATTTGCTTGTAATGTTCAGTTGTTAGATTGGAGGCATCTGAGTAGAGGTGTTCCTCAAGTTTCTCAGTTTTTCTGCTGATTTTTACCCTTATAAGTTGAATGAGAAATTAGGGTTAGACTACCATTTTTATGCTGACTATATCTTGATCTTTCTACTACCCATTAAAACAGCTTTATCTTTCACACAATTGGCTGTGCACGGTTGCCAATTAGTTAAAATGCAGTGAGCTCACACTTAATTTTAGACAAAAGTATTGTTGAATAATCACTCAAAGATGGGAATGGAACAGGTGAATTTCAGGTTTGGAGATAGTTGCAGGTTAGAACTGAGGTTTTGTACTTAGGCATTTGTTTGGATTTATGACTTTCTTTGGTAACTCACATTAAAATGGCTGCATTTTATAAGCTTTTCTTGCTATGTTGATTGAGATTATTTTTCTCTCAGCAGGATCTTAGACTTATTATTCAGTGTTTTTATACCTGGAGCAACGGAAGGTTAAGTGATTTGCCCAGGGTCACAAGGAGCCTCAGTGGGAATAGAAACCAGTTCCACAGACTCTCAGCCCAGTGCACTAACCATTAGGCTACTTCTCCACTTCTGCAAAATAGTTAGGTTTGCCTATTATATTTGACTTCTTAACTTATTCAAAATGTAGCTACACAGATGATTTGTGGGTTTTCAAAAATAGTCCATATTTCTCCTTGTTTGGCAAAACTACATTGTTATTGGCTTCTTACCGAGTGCGCTTTAAAATGTTGACCCTTGTTTTAAAGGTTTTGCATGATTTTGCACATTATTATAGCACGATACAGTGCAAGCACCTCTTTTTCTTTTACGTTACTATGATCAGAAGATTGGAATTGATTAATAGTGTCTTTACTCCCCTCTCTAAAGATGATGCATAAAACTGAGACAAAGGCCCCGGCGTTTTCCTGTATAGTACCTACATTATGGAACTCTTCGCCTTCCTGTCTTTATTTAGAGAACATCTACAGTTTTGAAAAGCAAGTTTTTTTTCAAGCAAGAATTTAATATATGATTTTAGATTGGTTATGCTGCCTTCAGGAGCCACCAGTGTGGATCTTTCTTAGTAGGAAGAAGGATCCACACAAATTAAAAGAGGTAGCGATATAACTGGCGACTCACCAGTGTGGATCTTTCTTAGTGGGAAGAAGGATCCACACAAACTAAGAGGTAGCGATATAACTGGCGACTCCTGAAGAAGCTATATGCAGTGAAACAGGCAGGCTTGGTAGAGCAGTCTGAGCCAGTTCATAAAGCTAAGTAGTGACTTTTAGCTACCAATTAGTCAGTCATTTGGAATTCTAGAATAATGAAATATTAAAATATTAATAAGTGTTAGGAAGGAGGTTGGAGACTAATGATGTTGCACAGTAGAATCTACAACTGATGTTGTATAGACATCAGAATATGCAGTAAATAGAGCATCTGAGGTCTATTCCTCCAGTTATAGAGTTTAAAGTCTGAAGCTAAGGACTTTTTGGTGCTTGATGAGCGCTTGAATTCAAGTCCTAGTCTACAGGTGTTTTGAGAATGATAGCTATTGAACATTTCTCTCTCTTCCTAGAATAGTAGAAAAGATGCATTGCAATGTGCAAACATAATGGGGCGTATCTGACTTTCCCCGGTAGGGGGGGGGGCCAGAACCCGAAGTGTGGGGGCCGTTTTTGCCCCCCCCCCCAGCGTGTCCCATAGGTTTCCATTGGCGGCACGGGGGGTGGCAGCGGTAGCGTTGGCCAGGGCCAAATGTACGGGGGCCAGGCGCCCGTTGGCCCCATTACAGATATGCCCCTGAAACATATATATTAAAATTGAAATGGGTCCCTTGGCAGTACTGCTGGTATGAAGTCTAGTTGGGGTCTTTTCTTGTCTTTGAGGAGGCTGCTGAAAAGCAAGCCTCAGAAAACACAAAACTAACAAACAAACAAACAAACAAACAAAAAAAAACTTTCTGCAATCCCAATCCCACAATCCAGTCCAGGATTTCAGTTTTGCTTATCAGGGTAGCTCCCAGTAATTCTTTGGTAGAGACAGTTCTGTAGTAGTGCACAGTACTTGTCCGTTTGTTCTTCCACTATCCAAAAATAAAGGAAGGCACCCTTCCCCTTCCCAGTAAAGCCCTTTTATAATCAGTTTGTTTAAGCTTTGTCCTACAGCAGTGCTGGAAAACGCAGAGGGAACTTTAAACGTCTCCCTCCCCTGAGCACAGCCTTGCCTCCAAAACAAAACACAAAAAACCGGAATCAAAGCACATCTACTGCTGCCAATTTAAAGTTCATCTCACAGTTTCAAATAGTTAATAGCTTTCACACTTTCACAGACAGCCTCAGCATATCTCTAGCTGGGCTTGTCCTGCCACCCTCTTACCGGTAATAAGCCAACACCGGTCCTCCCTCTGGGACTGTGTGAAAACACCAGAGTTCTCCCTGCCACTGATGCTCCCAGCAGCTAGTTTCATTCACTCAGGAGACACCTCCATTCTCTCCTCCTCTTCAGGAACCGTTGTCTCTGGTGGGACCTATCTGAGACACCACTTGATCATCCCACTCCATCTCCACCTCTGTGCACTTCCTAGTTCCTCTTTCTTATTAGCCCATGGGGGCCCCTCCCCTTCCCAGCTGCAGCATGTGACCATATTATCTTGCCTAGTCAGCCAGGGAGCCTGGGCTAATTTGGGATCCTGGGCTGTCTGTAGGGGATTGCCTCTGAAATTGCCTGGGATCTATCTGTCTGGGTCCCTTCCCTTTCTTTGGCATTGCCAGGTTTTCCACCTCTTTCAAGATACTATGCTGGGGCTGGGGATAATATAGGTCATAACTTTCCCTGCTCGTCCCGTCACCCTTAGGTCAGCGCCCATGAGTCATTACTAAATGTAGATGTTAAATCATATAAACACAAATTACCTTTGTTCTTATTTTAACACAGAAAAACTTTAAAAAGTTTCAAGTCTGTATTTATGCTGTTCTCTAAGTCTCATGTCACTTCTCATGGTCCTTTGTCATGTTCCTGATGCATAATTTGAACAACTGGTTGACATGGCTTAACAATAGTATCCTTATGTTTGCTCATGTGAAAAGCTCCAGTATTTTACTCTCAAATAGCTCAAACATGGGAAGACTTTCCATTAGTTTCTAAGTAAAAGTATTTTTGAAATTGGAGAGCTTCTCTACCATAGGTTCTTAAATGGTTAAATATTGATTTATCATCTAATTCATCAAACATCTTTCCTGTAAGCACGAGCTGCAATGAACTAGGAACTCAATTACTTTAACGGACAGTGAAAGGTCAACAAACAAGCTGTAAGTTGTCCCTTTATGTAGAAGTAAATATAATGTGTGTATAGCTTTGAAGGCCCATGCTTCATGCTCAGATCAATGCAGACAATGAATCTGTTAAACCTTGAGGAGTCTACAAGATAACTATTACATCTGGCAGCCTGAATTTTAACTAGTAACCTTCAAACACTGAACATATTTTTTTCAATATTCTGAAATATTTCACTATGAGAATGTAATCCCTGTTTTTCTGGTAGGGAGGTTATCCTGACTAGTGTAGACAAGAATGGAGGTAGGAGCAACCTCTCTGATAGAAGTTATGGGAATGTCTTACAGATGTACCGTGGGTTGGGTCTATATCCTGAGCAAAATAGGATATAAATGTGATAAAAATGTGGAGGGAGGCTCAAACTGTAAAGATTCTTTGAAGCCGAAGTGCTGGCTATCAGGGGAGACAGATATCAGCCACAGCTGCTGGTCCTGCAGAGAAATGCAGGACTCTGAGGAGGGAAGCTGCTGAGTCTTTGATTTCTAAGGTGGGGCTCCTGTTTCTTTGGATGGTTTTTTAAATCTGATATATGACTCATATGACTGATACAAGACTCATAGAAGGTTGCAAGCGACGTGACCACATCATACCATTTTTGCAAAAACTTCATTGGCTACCAGTACAATACAGGGCTAAATTTAAAATTCTATGTCTGATCTTCAAGGCCCTGAAAGGAAATGGCCCCGAGTATCTGAAGAATAGGACGATCCTTCACACACCGCCAAGACACTAAGGTCCTCCCAAGGACTTTCACTAACTACAACCTCTCCAAAAGACATTACATGATGTGATACCCGCAAGCGAGCCTTCTCCGGAGTAGCCCCCACACTCTGGAATGCATTGCCTGAAAGGCTCCGCTTAACACAAGACTACCTGTAATTCAGGAAGCAGGTGAAAGTTTGGCTCTTCAACCAAGCCTTTAATGGAAGAAGTAACTAACTTGTTAGTCTCACTCACACACACAAGGATTGACTCGGACTGCACATACTGCAGCGGGACATGTTTATCCACCCCTACCCTAGCTGAGATAATATTTAACCATCTCTCTGACCTCACGTGCAACTTTCTTCAAATCAATCACCTTACTTTCTAATTCTTCCTACTTTCTTACTCATTTATATGTTACAACTTTGCCTTACCCCTCATTACCAATTATAATGTTCTAGTACATATTGTGTTGTCATTGCAAGCAGTATACCATGCCATACTTTGTATTATTGTTCGAATATTTTTACTGCTCTAATTGCCCACTGCTCATGTTTGATCTATTCTTATTGTACTTCGCCTTGAGTTGAATTCCTTCAAAAAGGCGGTAAATAAATCCTAATAATAAATAAATAAAATCTTCCTATGACCTCAAGCATTGCGCACCCTGGAATGTTCCTGGATACCCATCTTACACTTGAGGATACGGCTGTCAACATGGAAACATACATGTGGGGTGGGGATAGGGGTCAAGGCACACTAATCTGGAATCAGTTGGGGGAATCTGAAGCATGAAATAATGTACATAATGTTTAGAAAGAAATTAAAATGTAATTATTTGCATATTTATTTGGATCTTGTGGAAGGTTGTGGTTAAGATGGCTTGATTGATGATTAGCTATTTATGATAGGTTTTTTTGCCATACATTATGATTATAATTTTGATTTTAAGAGGTGCAGCATTTGTAAATTGTTTGTTCTGTGAATATTGCATATTTATGTTTTAACATTGATTGTACTCCACTTTGAATCCCATGTGAAACTAAACAGAATATGAGTGTCTTTTCAAATTAAATTGAACTTCAGTTCCCAAATTCTTGCACTGTTGATATGCTATTATAGAAAAGTAGGAAATTAATAGTTGCATGTGGAAAAGAATCACATTTTATTTTGTCATTGTCCTATCATATTATGTATTAATCAAGTCTTAAACTACCCATTTCTTTTGTCATACTCCCAGTTCCAGCGTTAGTTCCATATTTCAAATATCTGTTTCAAAACAGTATATCAGTAGATCTAACCGTATTGTTCTCTGTGGATTACAATTCTAACATTTAAAACAATGAAAAATAAAATTTCAGAGAAAAATGCCCACCCTACCTCTACAGTGTATTGAACTTGCTCAAAAGTCATCCATCTTCTTATGCCATTTGCTTCTTTCTAAATAATGAATACACTTGCTTCTCTTGTGGTTGCATTGGCTAAGTGTCCACAAACTCAGGACTGTTTGTGTCATGACTAAATATAACTAGTACAAAAAAGATACAACCAATTGTAATCTTCCATCTGATCAAAGACCTCCTGTGGGAGAATATGGCTTAATAATTTCAGGGGGAAAAATACCAAGGCCCTCACCTTGCATTGCTTAAGAATTGAGTAGATTTTGAATTGTACCCTGTACTGAACTGGTAACCAATACAATGCCATTAATCTGAGAGAGATGGATTTGACCCATCTTATCCCCATTACAAAACAGGCAGTGACATTCTACAGTATTTGCATTGCTCTGGCAGTTAAAGCTGCACCCCCCCAGATAAATTGTATCACAATACTCCAACTCTTGAAGTACACAGGACTGTACTTGAGAGCCCTCTAGGGGTAGGAGATATTTCCGGTGTTATAAAAGTCTCAGGCTCCTTTTACTAAGGTGCACCAAAAAATGGCCTGTGGTAGTGTCCATTTTTTAATGCACCTGCAAAAAAGACCTTTTTGGGGGGCTGACAATGGACGTGCAGCAAAATAAAAATTGGTGAGCATCCATTTTAGGTCTGAGACCTTACCGCCACCCATTGACTTAGCAGTAAGATCTCATGCATTAACCGGGCAGTAATCATTGGCATGCATACACTGCTGATTACCGCCCGGTTAACACCATGTCGAGACCTGGGACCTGAGGCTTACAGTGAGAACAGTTCCCCTCTTCACTGAGGAAATTGCAAGCAATTGGCTTAAATTACAACATAATATAGGTTATATACTGAGAAGATCTTTATAACTTTGAGGGTAGTCAAACACTGGTAAGAGTCACCAAGAGGAAGGGTGGAATTTCAATCACCAAAGGATTTTAAAAGCACATTAGACATCTTAAAAGTTCAGTGAATCCTGCCTGGAGGAAAAGGGATAGACTAAATGACCCCTTTAGATCTTATTCTTTTATGACCGTACGTCTACAAATAGAAACTCTTGAAACCTGGTGGTAAGGTTCATTGCAGGTGCCATGAGACAGAGGACAGAGCAATGGAGAAGGCAAGCATGCCAGAGATGCACCCAGATACCTCCTTAGTCAGAGGGAGCAGTTGCTGCTCCTGCAGTGCAGACAGAATTAACCCCTACCTGGAGTCTGGATCTTTATTCACCTGGGATCTCAGGATGACTCTATCAGACATCTCTCCTCCCATGACATCAGGACACCAGAGGATTATGAGGACCTTTTGAGACTGGGAGATTGGGCATCTAAATGGCAGGTGATATTTAGTGTGGGCAAGTACAAAGCGATGCACGTAGGAAAGAGGAACCCAAACTATAGCTACATGATACAAGGTTCCACATTAGGAGTCACCGCCCAGGAAAAGGATTTAGGTATCATTGTTGATACATTGAAACCTTCTGCTCATTGTGCAGCAGCGGCTAAGAAAGCAAAGAGAATGTTAGGAATTATTAGGAAAAGAATGGAAAAATAATGTCTATGTATTGCTCAATGGTGCAAATGCACCTTGAATACTGTGTGCAATTCTAGTCATTGCATCTTAAAAAAAAGATATAGTGGAATTAGAAAAAGTACAGAGAAGGGTGATGAAAATGATAAAGGACATGGGATGACTTCCCTATGAGGAAAGGCTAAAGAGGCTAGGGCTCTTCAGCTTGGAGAAGAGATAGCTGAGAAGAGATATGATAGAGGTCTAGGAAATACTGAGTGGAGTGGAATGGGTAGATATGAATCACTTGTTTACTCTATCCAAAAGTACAAGGACTAGGTGGCACACAATTAAACTACTAAGTACTAACGTTAAAGCAAATTGGAGAGAATATTTAATCACTCAACGTGTAATTAAACTCTGGAACTCATTGCCACAGAATGTAGTAATAGCAATTAGTTTAGTAGGGTTTAAAAAAGGTTTGGATACTTTCCTAAAAGAAAAGTTCAGAAGCCATTATTAAGATGGATTTGGGGAAAATCTACTGCTTTTTTCTAGGATAAGCAGCATAAAATCTGTTTTACTGTTTTGGGATCTTGCCAGGTACTTGTGACCTGGATTGGCTACTGCTGGAAACAGGATACTGGGCATGATGGACATTCAGTTTGTCCCAGTATAGCAAAGCATATGTTCTTATGTTCACCTGGGTCATACCTCTGACCCCTCCAGGATAGCCAGTGCCCACTGTGCTTATTTCAATTTCTCTTCATATTTTTTAGTTCCAGTGGTATGTCTGGGCAAACCTATTTAACAAATGTGGCAAAACAGGGTTATTGCACCTTTGCCCTGGTTTTATTTCTTCCTGGAAAAATCCTGTCCCCTAAACTGACTCCTAGGTGGCAGCATTTTGCAGTCACTAGCTGTTGGAGCTGAGGAGTTTAATTCCTGATGCTGTGTAGTGACATCAGCTGTCCACAAAGTTAACTGGATTCACTGTCCACTGAGAAAAGCAAATCAGTATTCCAAATTAGAAAAACAGCTGAGAGCTGATGGAGAAGCTCAGTGATGATTTAAATGTATTCCTTAACTCAGTTAGCAGACAGCCCAGACTAAAAAGGGCTGAGGGATTAGCAGGATCCATGAAAGACAGAGGTTTAACTCAGGAGACAGGTTACTGTGAAATATTTGATGTACTGTGAAATCCCTTTGCTTTTAACTGCCTGTTTTGTATCGTTTAATCCTGTTTTGCATTCATTGTTTTTCTTGTTTAATAATAAACATTTTAGTTTAATTGTTTTGTGTTTGAGACTGATTAGAATCTTAGGTTCCTCTTTTCAGAGGTGGTGGTGGGGACCATATAAATGAACAGTGGCATTTGCATAAATTGGTATATTCCAAATAGCTATGCATATAGGACTAGATTGTATACATCACACCTTTAAAATCGGCACTGAAACGAAATACACCTAGGCGTAGTCTATAAAGTACACTTAAATTTAGGCGTACTTTATAGAACAAGCCTGAATTTCCATGCGATTTATGGAATATGCTGAGCACCCGTCCGCACGACTAAATTTAGTCATGGGCAGTTACGCCAAGCAAAACTTAGTATAAATGCCAACTCCTAAATTACCTGCGGACTGGGTGTATTCTATAACAACGTGCATAGATTTTAGAAATGCTCATGACCCACCCATTCCACACCCATGGCCATGCTCCATTTTCAATTATGTGACTTAGAATTTATTTATTTATTATCTCATTTATACCCCACATTTTCCCAACTGTGTCAGGCCCAATGTGGCTTGCATCACACTGCAAAGGCAGACATCAATGCAGTAAATTAAGCTAATACATCATGAAACCTACATAAGAAATAATGGAGAGGATGGGGAAGAAACGAAAGGAACAGGGAAATTAGGGGAGAGAAGGGATGTGTCCAAAATTGTCATTATATTGTTATGAATCAAGTAGTGGAGATACATGTTGAGTCCTTGGGGTAAGCTTTTCTAAATAACAAAGTCTTTAGAGATTTTTTGAAATTTAGATGGTTGTGAATGGTTTTTATAGCTTTTGGCAAGGAATTCCATAATTGCACATCATAGTATAGAAAATGCTTAGACAGTTCTGCGCATAAAATCTAATTAATGCCAATTAGTGTCAATAATTGCCTGTTAAGTGTCAATGATCAGCACTGATTGGCTTATTAAGTAATTAAGTTTCATGCCCAAATCCAAAATACGACTGGATTTCCATGTACAACTTAAGTCGTGTTGTACAGAATCCAGGGGATGGGGAATTCTATAAATGGCACTCAAAAATTAGCATTAATCACTATTTTATAAAGGGTGCTCTGGGAGGAGTGCAGTTTATAGAAGAGCACTTAAAGGGCCCTGCTTACTAAGGTGCGCTAGCGATTTTAGCATGCGCTAAAAATTAGCGTGTGCTAATGCTAGAGACACCCATAGGAATATATGGGTGTCTCTAGCATTAGCACTCACTAACTTTTAGCGCGCGCTAAAAACGCTAGTGTGCCTACAGTGTGGCTTAGTAAACAGGGCCCAAAGTCAATTCCCATGCCTAAAGTTGAGCACCTCTATTTAAGCCAGCTGGAACCTGATGTAAATGCTGATTCCCAGCTCATACCTCAAAAACCCTCAGTGTAATAACTTATGAATCAATATACTGCAAAAATATCACAAAAGATTATCAAAACTATGCATACAGACATGCGCTCATATATAATAGAGGGACCATCATAAATCCCAAAAGATTTTCTTTAATCCCAACAGGGAACCTCTCTCACGAGCGTTAATCATTGCACATATCTAGCTAACAATGTTTTCCACTTTAACATATGTTTTAAAACAATTTCAACTATTGTACTTAAAAAATGTACTTATCTTTAAAAAAAACCTCAACTTGCTGAGGTCCCAGGTCTTGACATGAACCATGTTTCACTTCCCGCCTATCTCAGGAGACCAAAAATTCAAATTTCCGAAAAAAGGGGGCAAGCTCAGTAATCTCAAACTTTCATTCACTTTGGACTCTCTGAAAATGCCATACTCTCCCCCTTAGGGCCTTATTTTATAAAGATTACGCTCCTAAATTTACGCTCCTAAATTTATGAGCATAATTTATTCTCCTGAATTTATGCTCCTAAATCTATGCTAAATCTACGAGTGCAATAGGCGCTAAATTAGGAGCATAAAGTTAGGACCATAGATTATGCAAAAATGTAGGAGCATAAATGTAAGATCATAAATTTAGGAGTGTAAATTCAGGAGCATAACCTTTATAGAATAAGGCCCTAAGGGCTGGATTCAATAAATGATACTCAAAATTCAGCACCCAAAAAAATTAGCACTAAGCATCTACTATAATAAAACTCACCCTCAACGTTCTGAGGACACTGACGTCAGTGAAGCCAAGCCCTGACTTCCTTCAAAAAGGTTCGAAGGTTCGTGGTGGTGAAGCCACCAAAATCGCTCCGGGCCCCGCCCTCGAGGGCGGAGCAATGGCAGAACAACGAAGGGGTTGGCAGGGAGGGAGGCAGGGAGGCGGGGGGGGGTGGGAAATCGCTCCAGGCCCCGCCCTCGCGTCAAACGTTGTGACGTTGGGGGCGGAGCAATGGCAGAACAACAAAGGGGTTGGCCAGGGAGGGGGGGAGGTGTTGGCGACGAAAACCTTGCTAGCGCCCGTTTTATTTGCTCTGAAACGGGCCTCTTTTACTAGTGATTCTATAAAGGGTGCACACACTTTATAGAATAGCACTTAAGCACCTAAGTTTTGGACACCAGACTTATGCCTGCTTAAACCCAGTGTAAATGCCGGCTCCCAAGTTAGGCACGCTTAGGCCAAATTCTATAATTCTATATGCGTTTGGCAGTGCCCTGACATGCCCCTGGCACCAATCCTTATAGAATAGCACATAGCCAGAAGCACATACAACTTCTTATCAATGCCAATTTGGGTTTAAAAAAGGTTTGGACAAGTTCCTGGAGGAAAAGTCAATAGCCTGCTATTGAGACAGACATGGGGAAGCTACTGCTTGGTAGCATGAAATGGTGCTTCTGTTTGGGTTTCTGCCAGGTACGTCTGACCTGGATTGGCCACTGTTGGAAGCAGGATACTGGGCTAGATGGACCACTGGTCTGACCCAGTATGGCTATTCTTATGTTCTTATGTTATATTCCATTAACAGCAATAATTGGTTGTTGGTGCCTAATTATTGCTGGTTAGGGGCTTTTTAATCAATTAAGTTACACGTGCATCTTGGGTGCGCTCCCAAATTTTGACACACATCTTTGGGCACAATAACTTGAATCCAGGGGTAAGTTTATGGAATAGTGTCTAGGTGCAGTTATATGTGTAACTACAAATTAATGCCAATTAATGCCACTTAAGGGCTATTATTGGCACTTAAAGCCAATTGCTGCCTAATTTAACAATTAACTTGGGTGCAGCAACTGACGCTATTCTATAACTTGCATTCTCAAATTTGTGCGCTAGTCAGTAATTTGGGTGCACAACTTTATAGAACTCAGGGGACTATGTACAAACTACTACTACTACTTATCACTTCTATAGCGCTACTAGACGTATGCAGCGCTGTACACTTGAACATGAAAAGACAGTCCCTGCTCGACAGAGCTTACAATCTAATTAGGACAGACAAACAGGACAAACAAGAGATAAGGGAATATTAAGGTGAGGATGATAAAATAAGGGTTCTGAACAAGTGAATATCTTAATGATAGTTCATGTTGGTAATTTCTCCCCCAAATTTCAAAGTGAACAAAGAGGGTGCACTATGTGCACATACCCCCAAATTCTATATAGGTAGATCCACCCCTAAATTAATTGGCTAAAATGGTGGTAATGATCAATAATTGGCCTTAACAAGTGCTTGGATTACAGATCACCTGAGCACCCAATTCATCTCATGTGCAACTCCAAAAGGGGCCAAGGGAGAGGAATGGGTGAGTCAAGGGCATTCCCATAATTTAAGGAAAAGGAACTGGTGAACAGACCACGAAAAGACTGCAGATGTCCAAAACACCTTTATTATGCAACAAGAGTGTAGAGTTTTGAACACAGAGCCTGACTTGGCTAAATGGCTGCTTCAGGGGCTAAAATGACCAGGGGGCTCTTTTACTAAGCTGCTTAGGCGCATACGTGCGTCAGTTTTGAACTACCACCCGGCTACCGCGTGGCCCAGGCGGTAATTTCATTTTTTATGCACATCCGCTATGCACGCTGGGTGATAATCAACATTGTACGTGCACTGACAATTACCGCCCGGTTAATGCATGAGGCCTTGGGTGGCGGTAAGGTCTCAGGCCCAAAATGGATGCCCTCCAATTTTCATTTTGCCACACCTAAGCGTATTCTATAAGTTGCACCTAGATTTAGGCACATTATAAAGAATTAGCTTATCCCAGCACCTAAAAGTATGAACGTCCATTTACACCAGCTAAAACATGGCGTAAATCCTGGTGCAGACATTTATTTATTTATTTATTACATTTGTACCCCGCGCTTTCCCACACATGGCAGGCTCAATGCGGCTTACATCATAACAATATAAAGAATAACAAAGTCGTAAGGAATTAAGCGGTAGGCGTAAGGAAGATGGAAGGGATAGTAATAGGATAATAGGAGACATGGTCAGTGTATAAACAATCATCGGGAAGAATCATGTGGGCAGGCTTAGTTATGTTGAAACATTAGGGTAGACTTTCTTGAAGAGATGAGTCCAATGCTTTTCTGAAGGGCAGATTTAGGCGCAGAGAGCCATATTCTACAACTATGTGCATAAATTTCAGAATGCCCATTAAACACCCATTTCCCTGCCCATAACCACGCCCCTTTTTGCCTGCACGCATTAAAATTTAGGCGCTCTGCATTGTAGAATACGCTTAGCGATTTGTGCGTGTAAATTCTAATTATTGTCAATTAGTGCACATTATTGCTTGTTTAACTGCTGTTAACAATGCTGATTGGCTTTTTAAGCCAATAAAGTTGCATGCGCTGTTATAGAATCTGCTTGGATTTCAGCGCAGAACGTAGGTGCGCTATATAGAATCTGGGGGTAAGTGCTTAAAACAGTTTGTTAACAGGGCTTCTTTTTTATTTGGAAGCGCAAGATGAATTACATTCAAGCACAGTAGATACTGGCCTGTCCCCAAAGGGTTTACCATCCAAAGAGGGGGATGGGAGAATTATCAATTTGGGCTACCATTAAAATGTGTTATTTTACTGTTAACCCCAGTTATTAGTAAGTAGGTCTCATTGCATAAAATAGGAACTGTGCTAAAAAAAAATGGCATGAGTTAGTGGTAACATAACATGTCATAAAGGTAGCCCACATTGTTAACTTTCCCTCTAAGACATTATTTGACCAATAACTCATGCTTTTTTTTTTTAACCACAACTCACATTTTATGTAATATGACCTAGGGAGGGAGTTGATAACTGTGCCCCCTAGTTACTAATAACTAGGGTTAACAGTAAAATAGCACATCTTAATGATAGTTCATGTTGGTAATTCCTCCCCCAAATTTCAAAGTGAAATTACTAGTGTAATAGTGTAATTACTAGTGTAATATTACTAGTGGATATAGTTCAATTTTATGTTTATTTATATTTGTTATTGTTTTTAATTTACATATGATTTTGATTTTAATTTATGTATATGTATGTTTGTAGACTCCCGAGGAAGGCCTTTTTGAGGCCGAAACACGACTCACATTGAGTCTTGGATGTTACAATAAAGGCAGTTGTTTGGACATCATCTGCTGCTCTTTCCTTTGTCACCCTTGCTGTGATTGTTTCGTTCGCGGTACTGCAAGGGTTACTGTTCTTCTGTCTTTTCCTGTGTCCTACTGTTAAGATGTGCCATTTTACCGTTAACCTGGATTATTAGTAACTAAGGGGCCCTTTTACAAAGGCACACTAAAAAGTGGCCTGCGATACTTTTAGCCGGTGATTTTCCCGCACACTCAGGCCACCTCTTAGCGCATCTGCCCAAAAGTCAAATTTCTATTTTCGGCAATAATAGCCAGGCATTTAGTCCAAAATTAGCGCATGGCCATTTATCTTGTGAGCCCTTACCGCTTCCTATTTACTTGTCAGTAAGGGCTCATGCACTAACCCTGTGGTAATCGGGGAATGCACGGCAATGTAGCTGCGCTGCTGATTACCACCAGGAATGCCCCCTGTGGTGGAAAATTATTTTCTACTGCTGAAAACTGCACATCGCAACTTCAGAACTACCTCTGGGCTTGTGCACTACCTCAGCAGTAGGGCCGATTTGGCACATGCTACTCAGGCGGTAGCCCTACCATGCCTTTGCAAAAGGACCCTTAAGTCTCATTGCATAAAATGGGTCTTGTGCTAACACAGCATCAGTTAGTGGTAAAATAACCCATTTTAAAAGTAGCCCTACATTGATAATTCCCCCCTAAGTCTGGGCTAGGGTTTAGACCTGAAAAAGATTAATTAATGCTTTCTTAGCTAAAAGTAATTCTACTTTTAAGATGGCAATTGTTCTAAGGCATAGCTGGGAGCTGCACTTTATCTCACTGCTCCTGAAACATACCTATTTTGATTTTGGTTTTCTCTTACAGGTGTCCCCAATTATGGCTTCCAGCCTCAAAGCAGTCCTAGTCTGGGAATGTTTGCTGACAATAGGTAGGAATTATAAACACCTTATGGTTGGTTCACTAAATTTCAGACTAACAATATTTAGCATGGATGTGCTAAGTATTATCGCAGGCACACTAAAATGTATTTAATCTGCCAATCTGTGGTAATACTGGCTGAGCCCTGTTATTTTGTTCCTGTGAAGTGCTGCTTTTTTCTCAGCTCTTTTCTCTCTTTTGCAATATATCTAAATGGGAGGTTAGCACATGCATGGCTGGTTTTTAACCATTAGGCAAACTGGTTGTTGCCTAGAGCAGCAGCTTCTTGGAGGCACAAAGAACAGATGAAGTCAACAAAACACTTGATTCTGCCAGTCACTTAAACTGAAAGAACCATCAACACATATTTTTACCTGCAGATAGAGCAGCTAATTTTTAAATAGCCCATTCACCTGAATAAATAGTCATTTACCCAAATGGCTTTTGAAAATTGCCCTCATTACACATGTACATACAAAACAGTTTAATATTTGTGAGTAGGATGTTCACCTATCCATTTCTACAGGATTGTTCTAGAATAGATGATGGAATTATGAATATCTCAGGGGGATGAAAGAGAATTGAAGTGAGGAGCATAAGACTATGCCCCTGCACACGGAGGCAGAGAATGATGAGAGAGAGAGAGAGAGAGAGAGAGAGAAGGAGATTTGGTCAGAGTTTTGTCTGCTGTGTCTCACTCAATCACACAATCTCCTTCCTTCCTTCCAGGGATGACCCTAGTACTCTTCTTCATCTCTAAACTCAACCCTGGAATGCTCTTCCTACCCCTCTCTGATTTTAGCATTCTCTCCATTTCTTCATTCTGAAACCAGCGTTCTTGCACACATCTATCTCTATTGGCCACTGCTCCAAATCTTACGTTCTTGCACACATCTATCTCTATTGGCCACTGCTCCAAATCTTAACAAAAAACAATCTGAGGGATTTTGAGACAATTCTGGGTGAACTCGCTGTCATTAAGTGGGACCCACTCTCTCTCTCCCAAAGGCCTTTGATGTATGTGAATTTCTTTGCTTTGGCCTCCTAGATTGAAGTAAAGAGCCGGGTATTTAACCTGTCTGATGGGGTTTTAGGCATTCAGTGCCTGCTTCACCACTCCAAATGAGAGGAGGCGATTGGCTGGGAGCAATTTTTGCACCACTCAATATTTTCACCCTGTGACGCCACATCCCTTGCAGAGCTTTGCTTTCGAACCAGCCCTTCTGTTTGTTGTTTCCCTCCCCCTTCCAATAACTCAATCATTTTTTTTTTTCATTTTTGGATTTTGCTCACACCTTTTTCAGTAGTAGCTCAAGGTGAGTTACATTTAAGTACACTGGGTATTTCCTGCAGAAACAGGGGGAGATGAGCAGGCACATAAAGATTTACCAGGTGTCTCTAGAGATTCAAGGGTCATTTTACTAAGGTGCGCCGAAAAATGGCATGCCAGGATTTACACTAGGCTTCAATTGATGCAAGTCCTCGCACCCAAAGTCGGCTTGTTGGAATACATGGTAAGTGCTATTCTATAAAGATCACTCAGCACCTACTTTTCAGAGCCGTTTACTGAATCCGGCCCATAGAGTGAGGGCCCTTCTGGACAATTCCTATGCATAACTTTGCTGCTGAGCGGCTGGCGGTAATTTTTAAGCTTGGTTGACTGAAAATGTTCTTTGTTGTCATCTCGGTTGATCATTTCTTCCTTTGTTCATAGGACCTTTGTTAGGCCTCTGCCAGAATGCGATTCCATCTCTCTTCCCCAGTGACGAAGAGATGGTGGTTCAGCCACATTCCTCCTTTACTCTGAGGTGCACTGGAGAGAGTGAACTAAGCTGGCAATATCCAGAACCCGATCAAGATAGTCCCGAACTGGAGATCCGAAGGGAAGAGAACAACAGTGGCCTTTTTGTATCTTTGCTTGAAGTGAAGAATGCCTTGGGTGCCCTTACTGGGCTATATACTTGTTATCATAACCATAGTCAAATTGAAGACCATGACATAGAGGGGAAAGGAATCTATGTCTACGTGCCAGGTTGGTGGATCTGTGCAATATTGTTGTCTTAGGCAAATGTGCCTTCCATGATTATGAGACATACAGTAAGAGAATAATTGTAAAAGCTGTTTATCCTTATGAAATAGAGGTTTATGCAAAGAAATGGATTCTTTTAAAACATGGGTAAAAATATTCCTGTGATGCCATTATAGTCATACTTGTGGCCAGAATGGGCAGAGGTGCTGCTGAAGGCACAGCTGGAGTGGGCTTGGGTTTATGTGTGTATGTTTCAATTTTCAAAAGCATAAGTGTCTTGTCACTAGGTTACACCCTTCCATGTATATAGATGGATGCCCTTCTAGCGATAGTACTATGAGGATACTGTTAGGAGTCATCGGTTCCATTTTGGATACTGGTGCTGACCTGGATGACAGTGGAAGGGGGATTACTGCCATTGGGGACTACTTAGCCACCAATATGGAACCCTGGGTAGGTCCCAGAGGGGGGAGACATTAGTGCTTGGGGGGGTCAGAATGGGGTTTTGCTGTCAGGGAGGAGATTAGAAGATATGACTTTGGGGAGAAGATCGAGAGGGGGATCTGGAATTAAGGGGAGGATTGGAAGTGCAGGAGGGAAAGGATTGGATGGGAGGCCTTAAATTGCACACAGCCTTTAAAAAAAAATTAGCACATGACACCTATTTTGTAGGTGGTAAAGGCTAATCAGCACTTGGTAATGTAGCTACACTAAATGATCAGTGAAGAAACGCCCACTCCCATCCCCTGACACACTCCCTCCTTGGAAAAAGTAAAAATATTTGTGCGCACGAATTATGAACTTACTGCAGGATGTCTGACTGTGTCCTGCGACAAACCCTTTTAATCTATGGTAAGCAAAGTGCTAGCACTTACCGCAGCTTAGTTAATGGACCCCTATGTGTGTGTATGTGTGTGTGTGTGTGTTTAGGTCTAAAATTATTCTTCATACACTATTGTTGGAAAGGATGAATCAAAAGACATGAAGCTGAGGCTCTAGTTTTTAATAGAATTGTTCTGCCATTCAAAGTCACAAATTTAGAAACAATGTAATAGTATCTAAAATGTCCAGCCATGATCGGTCTGTGCCCTGATCCTGGCTGGACAGATTCAGCTTCAGTAGCTGGAGAACAAGGCCAGTGCTGGACAAACTTCTATGGTCTGTGCCCTGAAAATGGCAAGGACAAATTAAGATCAAGTAGTATCACATCATACCATATATTATGTGTTTATCTTGTTGGGCAGACTGGATGCACCATACAGGTCTTTATCTGCCGTCATCTACTATGTTATTATATTGAACAGCATTCACCCCCATTTCTATAAATGGCACTTTAAATTGCATGCACAAGTTTGGGTACACACCCAATCTGAGCATGCAATTGAATTGAATGACAAGCCAATTAGCGCCTATAATTGGAATTTTAACAAGCTTTAATTAAAATTTACGTGCCTAAATGTAGGCATGGGATCTGCAAATAAATTTGACGTGCTGGTCCAAAAAGGGGGCATGGCTTTGGGAGGGTCATGGGCGGATCAGGGCCATTCCTTTAATTTATACATGCTATAGAGTTCAGGGGATCCGCGCCTAATTTAGATGTGGGGATTTACACTAGGGTTTTGTTGGTGTAAATGTCTGCTCCTAAAAGTAGTTACAGTTCCCAGTGCTAAGTGCTATTCTATAAACAGTGCCTAACTTTGAATACCATTTATAGAATTAGCCTTTTTTTGGCGTTGATATTTTAGGCAGCATTTATAGAATTTAGTATATATTGTAAATACTATATATTGTATATATAGACCATTTGAATCCAACATACAATTATGGTTTCCTACAGATCCAACTGTAGCCTTTGTCCCTTCTTCAATGCTGGATCATTTTATTGCTACGGAAGAAAATGACTTGGCCATCATCCCATGTCGCACCACTAATCCCAAGGCTGAGGTCACCTTGATTAAAATGGAGGAATCCAAGATAGTGTACAACTTGTATGACAGCAAGCAGGGCTTTCTCGGACGCTTTCCATCAGGGTCTTATGTTTGTAAGACCATCATCAATGGTGAAGAGTTCCAAACAGAGCCGTTTATCGTGCACACATGGAAAGGTAATCTCACAATTTAATAAACAGAATGTTGCAAAGAGTACTTTATCTTTTTAGATGGACATCTCAAGGATTTGGCTCTTAGCTTTAATACTAATTAAGGTGGAAACAGAGGCAAACACCTGTAAAAATGGCCTTTTTCTATTTTTCAAAAAGCAGCAAGGGAGATGGTTCGCCAAATCCAAAATGGAAGATAAAACAGCAAGGCAGACATTGTAAAAAACACAGTTTTTATTAATAGATTAAAAAGCTCCCAGAAATTTAACATAAAATGCCTACCATGGCCATGTTTCGCCAGTATAAAATGGCTGCATCAGGGGCAGTGGGTCACCAGCTGATATAAAATTCCAAAAATAGCCTTGCTGGTGTAATTGTTAAAACATATGCAAGCTAGATTCTGGGATCAGTCTCTCATAAAAACGTTTTACAGCGGGGAGAGCAATTTTCAGCCCCATTTTACCCAGGTAACTTTTAGCTACCTTAGTAAATTGTTTTGGAAACCCCCTCTTCCCCCAGGTATTATAATTTAAAAATCACTAAAGTCCTGTCTAGCCCCATTTGTTTTACATAGGATACTTAGGTAGCAATTGGGACATCCAAATCTGGATATTCACAATTTTCTGAGTGTTTTAGAGAAGGCTTTGTAAAGGATATAAGGATGGAGGCATTTTCTGGCCTGTAGAGAAGTAGTATCAATTTCACAAACTTACAGGAACCTTAAAAAAGAGCGGCATCACATGAGACTTGGCAAGTGTAAGTGCAGGTGTCAATTTCACAACATACCCTTGTAGAATACATACTAACACTTTTAAATGTGGCTTGGTGACAGAAGACTGTTCTGGGTCACAACAGTGATTCCTTTCTGTACCACCAATGGCAGGGGACCAGTTGGAGCATTATTGTCATCATCTCAGGGGTCTGTCTGGTGACTCCTGTTGGTCTCTGGGCAGCACAAAGCAGCAAGCATCTTATTTTAGGTATACAGATGACCTAACACCTGAGATTTCTCCAGCCCTTCTTTCCTAGGTCTCACTTTCACCTTTTTTCCTATTTTTTTTCTGCCTCACCACCTTTCAAACCTCCTTACCCCTTCTGTAATCTTCCTTGTCTCTTTCCAAATTATGTCCTTCCTCATCCCTTACCACTTTGTACCTTTCCAAACCCCCATATCCTCTTGTCTACATATTGTATATCTATATCTCCAATCTTTCTTTTGTTGTCCATCCGTAATCCTTTTTCCCTTCCTGTATCTCATCTTCTTGACTTTTCCCATCTGGCTTTCCATCCCTTATACATTTTCTTATCTGTCTACTACTATTTTTTCTTCTGCTATTAGTATAGCAAAGAAAAGCTGAAAAAAATCCCAGGTGCTAGGGAATCTGGATGCCTAAAATAGGCTGTCTGTCCAGGGAGCAACAGGAGTCAACAAACAGATCTAAGAGATGATGAAGATACTCCAACTGGTCCACAATTGCAAGCATTGCACGTCTTGGCTATGACATAGTCGGATGGTCTCCGAAGGGCATCTTTTCCAGGAACTTAAAAATATGATTTATTTATTTATTTAAAAAATGTATAACCTGTATTATCTGAAAGCCTAGGCGAGGATCCACTGTCTGTCAGATACAGGCACACGCATGATTCCATATGTTGTAATTCCCATTGATATCATGATAACAGCTCTAAAGGTTGTCCCTTTGGGTGACAATGGTGGCTTCTTTGAGGTGTTTAGTTGTTTTCTGATCATAGCATTTTAACACAAACCTGCAGTTTATGCGATCTAGAGACAGAAAAATCTTTAATAGGTGAACCTAGCCTGCAAACTATCTGCTCTTCAGTCCAACAGAGCAATGTACTTAGCTGTGTTGAAACTAGCTAAAGGCTACCGAAGCTTGTATAAATGCATCAGGTCAAGAAAAATAATATTTATGCATGCTTCAGAACAGTCAGATAGTTATGTTTCATTGGCTACAACTGAAGTCAATAAGAAATATTCCTCGATTGGTGTAAAATCTTAACTGCTGAAAGTAGAACTGGTGTGAAGCAAATTGTGCACAATTTCAACAAAAAGATGCAAACAAAGTGATCCTTTTAAAAGTTCTGCTTTTCCCACTATATTTCTAGCTACACCAGAGATTCCGGTCAATATTGAGGCCCCAAAAACTGTATTCAAAGCTGGTGAAAACATCATAGTTAAATGTGTGGTCCTGGACAATGAAGTGGTTGATTTAGAGTGGAGATATCCAGGGAGCACGGTAAGTGTCACTTTTCTTAATTACTGATGATACTGAAAACAAAACATAGCTCTTTCTAATATTATGTTTTTCCATATGATCTCTTGTTATTGTATTTGCAAAGAGAAGGGATGTCTTATTGCTCAAGAGCTACCAATAGAATCACCTATGTGTTTAATATTTGTAGCAATTATCTGTAAATACAGATTAGCTTTATACATATACCCCCAGATTATATATATGATTGATTTTTTGAAAAAACTTACGGAAAGAACCAAAACACATAAAGCCCACACTCACTGCTCAGTAATGCATCAATACAGCCACTTCTGAATTCTCATCCCCCGTAATCTCACCACACTCATACCTTTACTGACAGAAAATGTACACCAAAGATTTTCCTATTATTATATATTGCCCCTTTTTGTTTCCGTTATTTCCTTCCAATGTTTCAATGCTCTTTTCCACTACTATATTTCTTAACGATACTTTGACTATGTCTCGCATAACTCATCACAATGTAATCCATAACCGAGTTGTAACAATTTGTATTTCCATGATTCATAATATATTGTAAGCCACACTGAACCCGCAAAAAGGTGGGAAAATGTGGGATACAAATGCAATAAATAAATAAATGACTAAAATTGCACGTGTAACTTAATTGATTAGCAAGCCAATCAGCACCAACAATTGGCCACTAACAAGAAATTATCGGCAATAATTAGAATTTACGCATATACAAGTTACTAAGGGCCCTGTTTACTAAGTCGCGCTCGAGGTGTGTTAGTATTTTTAGTGCATGCTAACCATTAGCATGCGCTGTGTAGGCACCCACAATATTCTCATGGGTGCTTACACAGTGAGCATGTGCTAAAAATGCTAGTATACCTTAGTAAACAAGGCCCTAGGAGTATTCTATAAAATGGTGAGTGTAAATTCTACTGTGCAGATCTCAAAAGGAGGCATGACTATGGGAAGTGCATGGGTGTTCCTAAAATTTACATGCACTGTTATAAAATATGCCCAATCTGCACCTAAGTTAGGCATGGGCATGTACATCAGGTTTTTTTAAAATGTAAATGACGTCATGGGAATGGGCGCTACGTGTATTCTATAAACTGCATCTAACTTTAGGCAAGGTTTATAGAATAGCATTAAGCGTGTTGTTTTTCAGCACTGATTTTGTTTTTAGGCACCGTTTATAGAATTTAGTTCACAATGTAGGCAAATGAACATATCGCGTGATACTGTAATGCTGTTCTGAGAAATTCTGCCACTGAGTGGTTGTGGTGTCAGGCACAGTTCCTACCGCAAGGATGATTGGTAGACCTGTAACTAGTTGCTTGGATTAAGAGATTAAGGGGCCCTTTTTATGAAGCTGTGGTAAGCCCAATGCGGGCTTACTGCTTGCTAAAAGGGAAGTAGCACCAGGCTACCGCAGCAGCCCAGCGGTAGTTCCCTCCCCCAGCATGCACCATTTCTGGTGCTGCAAAAATATTTTTAATTTTTGTAGTGCAGGTGTGTATACCCGGTAGTTACTGCTGGGTTAGCACTGGAGCCCTTATCGACACTTCAATGGGTGGCTGTAAGTGCTCCCCTGCTTGGCCATTTCCTTTTAAAAAAGAAAGATCTTCCTTTTACCGGCTGCAGTAAAAGGGGGGCCTCAGCGCGCGTCAAAAGCACACACCGATGCCAGTGCAGGCCCCTTTTTGCTGCAACTTCGTAAAAGGACTCCCCAAAAAGTCGCCTATTTTATAAAGATAGATAAGCAACCATGGGGCCCGTTTACTAAAGCATGGCAAGAGTAGAATTTTTTGTATAATTTAATATCGCTGGGGGTTACCGCTTGGTTAACAGGGGAGCTCCTTATCACCACCTCAATGGTAAAACGGCTCCTATTTGCATAAGTCCTGCAGAAATCATGGGTCCAACAGGCACGCTTACTTTGGGCATGCTCAGTTTTACACCTGCTTGAGAGCAGGAACAAATTCATGTGTGTATAACATGCACAATCACATATATTCAGGGGTGTGCTGGTAAATTTTTAACAACAGGCTCTTTCTTCAGACTTAGCCAGCTCTGCAGTTGGAAGGGCCAGGGGTGGCCGGGGTGGGGGGGGGAGCAACACTTGCCTCTCTCTCCTCCATCCCTTTGTGCGGGCACGCTAGGCATACCTTTGCTGGCAGCCAATAAATGGACTGCTACCACTCCCAACGTCTTGCTCTGAGCAGCATGCTGGAACTTCTCTCACATGCTCGAGAAGTCCCAGCCTGCTGCCCAGAGCTAGAAACAAGGAGCGGGGAGCAGCAGTAGTCTATTTACTTGGCTGGCGGGGCTCAGCATCCCCACCAGCAAAATAAAAGATAATTCAGCAGGGGGCCCAAGCCCACATTTTGGGAGCCAGTTGTTAAAGTAACCATGGAGGGCCCTACTTTAACAACCGGCTCCCAAAATTCTTAAAAACTTAACAACCGGCTCTTGCGAGCCTTTGAGAGCCTGCTCCAGCACACCACTGCATATATTTTATAAAGTAAGCATGTAAGTCACAATTCTGCCCATGTTTTGATTAATTGTGCACAGAACACTCATAGTAAACATAGTAGATGACGGCAAAAAAAGACCTGCACGGTCCATCCAGTCTGCCCAAGAAATGTGCCACTTTTTTGTGTATACCTTACCTTGATTTGTACCTGTCTTTTTCAGGGCACAGACCGTACAAGTCTGCCCAGCACTATCCCCGCCTCCCACCATTGGCTTTGGCACAGACCGTATAAGTCTGCCCAGCACTATCCCCGCCTCCCAATCACCAGCCCCGCCTCCCACTACCGGCTCTGTTATCCTCCTACACTTCAATGCAATTACATGAAATCTTGCTATCGAGTATGATTTTACATGTGGGATAAATTTTTTAAGAGGCATAATACATGTATATATTGGCATATTTGACCTTACTGTGTAGTAATTTGAGCACTTATTACATAGTAAATGCAAAACTTTACTGCACTTTGATAGAAGGTCCCCTAAAAGAGGAAACTGTGTGGAAAGCATAAATGGCAGAAGTAGAAGCTGCTTGATACTTTTTTTTTGGGGGGGGAGGGGGTGCAAAAATGAAAAGGGTACAGTAAGACCCTGGGCAAGAGTTATCGGGTGGCCCTGAGAATAACTCAGCCAGACAATGTATATACGTAAATAGGCAAAATAAAATGTTTTATTAACCTCACAGGCCATGAACCTCAGATGCAGTGTGTTTTTTCTAGCAAAAGAGGTCCCAGTACCAGTGGCGTACCAAAGGGGGGGCGGTGGGGGTGGTCCGCCCCGGGTGCACGCCGCTGGGGGGGTGCTGCGGCGCGTGCCTGTGGGCTCCGACTTCGCTAACCGCTCGTTCGCTGCAGCTCCCTCTGCCCCAGAACAGGTTACTTCCTGTTCCTGGGCAGAGGGAGCTGCAGTGAACAAGCAAAGTTAGCGAAGTCAGAGCCCACAGGCAAGCGCCCCGGCACCCCCCCCAACGGCGTGCACCGGGGGGGGTGTCATTTCTCCGGGGGGGGGGAGGTGTCATTTCGCAGGTGGGGGGGGGGGCGCTGCACCCGGGGGGGGGGGCGCATCAGCGATCCGCCCCGGGTGCCATCCAGGCTAGGAACACCACTGGCCAGTACTCAAATGCCTTGGCACCCTTCAGAGGTGGGGTGATCACTGAGGAACCTACCCCACAATAGCCAGGCCCCCTGCAACCAGTCACAGAATCTATAAGGAAGAATTGGTGTGTAGAGCCTCAGCTCTTTCATTAAAACTTGGGGACAATGGGTCAATTTTAGCAGACAGTGGAAAAGGTGCCAGTACTCAGTACCCCCAAGTACCCTGTCAAAAAAAGCCCTGCTCAGATGCAACAGTTTCTCAGGTTTAGTAAAAGTCTAGAGTAGCTCTCTGGCTAGCAGGCCAAGCAGTCTACGGCTGGTGGGGCTGCGCTGTCCAAAACCAGCCCGTAAGTTCTCAGGTCTGATGAAACTTGGGTCTAGCTCAGCAAGGTTTGTAAGTCTTAACAAGAATCAAAGTTGGCTTACCTCAGCCAAGTTACAAGTTGTATACAGAAACTGCAACCGCATCTGCTGGGGCTCCCAATCTTCCTTCTCTGGGCCTCCTTAACCTAAGCTTAGCCATGTCTTTTAAACTCCCAGGTATTGACTCCTCTCCTCCCAGCTCACTTCCTCTTGGGGCGAGATCAGTACACTTATGATGGCCCAGGCTAGTTAGAGAAGGACTTTTCTTAAGGGTAAGGGGCAGTGTTCTTTAAACCCCCATCACAGGTACATATTAAGAAGTTCTTATCCCTCATTCAGAGCAGACCTTTATTTTTTTTTCTTGAGCAAGGTTGGTTATGCGTGTGCACTTTTCTCCAAACGCAGAAAGGGAGAGGTAATATTCAAGTTGAAGAAACCAGAATGCCATCCTTGAAGTTAGAGTACACTTTGACCATTGCCAATGCTTCAGAGAAGGACACTGGAGAGTACGAATGTGCAGCCAGACATGCCACACAGGATACCAAGGAAATAAAGAAAATATCTATTTCAGTTCATGGTATGATATGCTTATTCCAGTACCCAATCATTAATGCATAGCTATACAACAGTCTTAGCCCATATGTCAGTAAAACTAACTGTATATCCAATTTAAAAAAAAATGTTTTTGCAGAAAAAGGCTTCATTAGATTAGAACCTAAATTTGGAATGGTGGAATCTGCAAATCTCCACGAAGTCAAAAGATTCACAGTGGATGTTCAAGCCTACCCAGCTCCTAAGGTGTTCTGGCTGAAGGACAATGTGACACTGATTGAGAACCTTACGGAGATCATTGCTACACTGATCCCAACCGAAGAAACCAGGTAAGGAAGGATTAGGGGTCGATTATCTTCACCTCAATGTAAAGAGCACCCTTATGTAATACGAAGGCACCCGTGTGTTATATCAAAATGGCTCCTATAGCATGCTTGGGCATTTATAAAATAGACACTTGGGGCCTAATATTCAGTGCAAGTTAATCAACCAGAAATGACACCAACTAGTTGCGTCTTGGCAGATAATTGTTCATTTTCAGCAGCATTTAAATCAAATCAAATCTTGTATACCACTAAAATCCCCTTATTAGGGTTCAGTGTGGTTTACATAATGGGTTTGACAAAGCAGAAACTGTTAGTGTGTGCATGAGACAAAGCAGCCTTATAAGAAAATTAGATGACTAATATGAAGAGTCAGGCATTGTATTTATTTTATGAAGCATACTTAGGGAATAGGAAGGTTTCTAGCCTCTTCCAGAATCTAAAGTAGATATTATCTTTTCTTATGGAAAGAGGTAGCGAGTTCCATATTGTTACTCCCAAGTACAGGGAATAGAGAGTCAAAGATCTTCTGATATTGGATTGCCTTCTACTAGTGTCAATTGTTCTTTTAGTCTGTTGGACTGGGCCAAACCTAGTGAAGCCACTTTAGTTAGCAATTCTGATGTAAAACCCTGTAAGATTTGAAAAGCTAAACAGGCAGTTTTAAACCTGATTGTATGTGATATGAGAAGCCAGTGAAGTTTGATAAGAAAAGATGAACCACTAGTATATCTATTCAATTTGAATATTAGTCTGGCAGCAGTGTTCTATATGATCTGCAATTTTTCCTGATATTGACAATACCAAGTATTTCAGGTGTGGTAGGATTAGCATTTGAACCAGCAGAGTCAAGACTTTTTGGTCAAAGAGAGATCTGATTAGACAAAACTGTCTCATTTTGAATAGAGATTTCTTTCACAGCTGATTAATATGTGAGGAGAACGTGAGTGAGGAGTCAAGCACCACCCCTAATACTTTGGTTTCTAACTCGACTGCATCATTTTGACCATTGGACCAGTCAGCAGCACTAAAAATAAAGTTGGTGATGTTGGGGTCACTCCAGGGGCGTGACCAGTTAAGTCCTGATATTCGGAGCTTAACCGGCCAGGCCTAATGGCCAAATAAGGCCACATAAAAAACAAACCTATCTTTACCTGCTAAACCATGGCTGGTTAAGCCTGAATATCGACTTAACCAGTGATGCGCTATCCAGGGTTGGAAAACCTGGATATTCAATACTGGTCGCTGGAAATGACATGACATTGAATATCTGGGTTGAACACAGGCAGCGGGCAGTCAGTGCTGCCCACAGCTGGCTGAATATCGGGAGGGTCAGAGCCTGCCCTTGCAGTGCACAAAGTGATACCTGCTCCAAAAAAGATGCAAATTTTTTAAAATAGTGGATACCTCAATTTAGACACATGCCGGGTGGTGAAAGCCTATTCTATAATGGCATCTGGGTGTTCAGCAGGGCTGCCGAGAGACTGGACCGGGCCCGGGGCAAGGCTGCCCCCGGGACCCCGCCCCCGAGGTCATCATCATCGCCGCCCCCCCCCTCCACCCACCCCTCTCTGTCCACCACCGGGGCAGAAGGAGCTGCAGCGAACGAGCGAAGTTAGTGAAGTCGGAGCCCACAGGCGCGCGCCGTGGCATCCCCCCAGCGGCGTGCACCCGGGGGGGTCATTTCACCGGGGGGGGGGAGGTGTCATTTCGCCGGGGGGGGAGATGTCATTTCGCAGGGGGGGAGGTGTCATTTTGCAGGGGGGCGCACTGCACCCGGGGGGACATCGGCGATCCGCCCCGGGTGTCATCCAGGCTAGGAACGCCACTGGCGGTAAGGTCACAGACCCAAAATGGATGTGCAGCAATTTTCATTTTGCCACACATCCATTTTTGGTAAAAATTTTAAATAGACCGTTTTTACAGGTGTGCTGAAAAATGATTCTGCGCATGCCCAAAACCTGTGCCTACACTATCGCAGGCCATTTTTTCAGCGCACCTTAGTAAAAGAACCCCTTTAGTAAATCTGCTCCTTAGTGAATTAGTGCAAACAATCTCCATTTATTTTTTTACAGGTATGAAAGTGGATTAAAATTGATTCGTGCCAAAGAAGAAGATAGTGGATTCTACACTATTGTAGCTCAGAATGGCGATGAGATAAAAAGTTATACATTTTCATTGCAAATTAAAGGTAAGCTTTTAGTGAAAGAACCTTGCCATGTTGTGCAGATGTATTACATATAGAAGCATGATTGAGGTTGGTGGGAGAGGCATACCTTCTAATGTCTGAAATCAAAGCAGGTCCAAATAAATAAAACTCATTGGATGTCAATTAGCTATCCTAGTGCTGAAATATAATTTTTACCTTGTATCAAGGTCAAAAGTAGAATAATATCCAATGAACAAAGTACATTTAAAGATTAGATCACTTAGGAGCCTGAAATTATTCACAATAAGAAAGGGATAGGAGATACATTTTATCACTTACCCTCCTTTTTCTTTCGTTGCTACATTTTTTAAAAATAAAAAAATGTTCTGTACTTCAAAAATGAACTGCAGGGGTGGGTTTAAAATGTGTAAAAACATGGGAATAAGTATAACATGCATTTTGGCAAGTAAAAGTGTGTTAGCAGTCCGGGTTTTCTCTTTTATTTTAACCAACATGCTACAAGGCTTTCAGCAACAACACAAAAGAAACCAAACTAAAAGTGAATCTCTTCATACCTCAAACAAACAGAAGTCCATAACCAGTTCTTCCCTGGTGCAGCATCAATTTTGGAGACCTCATTGCCCCGGGTTGGGTAGCCCACTTTCTCCTAGCCAGCCAACTCTGAGGGAGATCCTTGCTCCCTCCTCCTCTCTTGGGCTTCTTTCAGCCCCTCTGAGACTCTCCTTCAGTTGCTCAGCTCAGCATGCTTTCAGCTGCCCGGGAATGGCCACAGCCTACCCCACCCCTCTTCTGTGAGGAGGACTTCAGTATGGTTTTCCCCCTATGGGAACTAGCATATGTCTCTAGGACTCCCCTTGGCTGTCATAATAGGTAACTTTCCCCCATCTACCTTCTTGGTGGGGAGTCTTATTCCTAAGGGCCGTTCCACTGGATCCCTGTTCTCTAGAGGAAGTCTTTGGAAGTACAGGTTCCTATTCCATCAAGGCAGCACCACTCCGGGTTTTAAGCTGGTTCTCTCAATGTCTTCTAGGATGTGTAGTAGGCTTTTCCCCACTCTTGTGACAAGCCCTGGCTAATATCTTGTTCCACTATTATGAACTGCATAAGTACATAAGTATAAGTACATAAGTATTGCCATACTGGGAAAGACCAAAGGTCCATCGAGCCCAGCATCCTGTTTCCAACAGTGGCCAATCCAGGTCACAGATACTCGGCAAGATCCCCAAAATGTTTTGCTGCAATTTTGCAATTAGAGGTATATCAAGCTATTATAAATAAATAAATAAATATATACATACAACCTGTCTAGTAGTGGGTGAACTAGTATATTTGGCAGGTTTGCACAGCAAATTCAGCATTACTTTTTCTGGATCTCTCTGAATGATAGCTGGCAGAGTGATTTGGGTGGGGGATGTGGTGAGGTGGGAAATTATTGTAGAGGACTTTGTTTTAAAAGTGTATATATTTATATTTTATTTCATTTCTTACATACTGCCTGCATATCAAGTCCTGGGCTCTTTAGCTTGTGCTAATAGTTTAAGAAAACATTTTGAGAGATGCCATTTCACTATTCTCTTGCAGTTCCAGCTTTGATTTTAGATCTGGTGGATGATCATCATGGGTCTTCTGGAGAACAGACAGTGGAATGTTTGGCGAAGGGGATGCCAGTCCCTGCCTTGGAATGGATGGTTTGCAAAGGCATTATCAAGTGAGAGAAAGTGATGTTTTCAGTACAAATGTTGACTTTTTCTTTAACTTACCCCAAGTGTATGTTCTTGACCTACAGAACATATCTCAGAAACTCTAATATCTGATGAATTTGATGATGTGTTTTCTCCAGGTGTAACAATGAGAGCTCTTGGGCTCCTCTGACAACCAACACTTCTGATATTAGCATGGACACACGTCTAGATGAAGGAAACACAGTAGAAAGTCAGGTGACCTTCCAGAAAGTAGAAGAAACTCTGGCAATCCGATGCATAGCAAAGAATGATCTTGGAACTGCAGCTCGAGAACTGAAGCTAGTGGCTCCTAGTAAGTATACAAAAATAGAGGAATCCCGTCTCTCTTTGCTTACACAAAGTCTTGGATAAGCTCTCCACAAAGGGTGATATTCCAGTCTTCTATGTTCCCCTGAAGTTGCCGTTGAGTGCAATAGGATATTCCTGTCATCATTTAAGACTAGTTACTCTTCTACTTCATATGATGAACTTACAAAACTAGCCCGCCCCCCCTTATCCTATATCTTGCTCCCTCTCCTCTGCCCCAGATCTGGCATTTGCCACCACAGCCACCCGCTTGTCCCCCATCCCCTGTGCACTTCAGTTACCTCATGGGCGGCGGCAACAACACACATCCACCACCTACATCTGCTCTGCAGACCTCCCTCTGCCAAATTCCACCCTCACTGACGTTGCTTCCTGTTTCTCTCTGGTGGGACATGATAGAGGGAAGAGTGATTCGGTAGGATATCATCCATCGATTGCTTTAATATGGGCATATCTCACAGGGAAATATAATTCCAGCATTCAAAGGAGTTGAAAATACATTCAGCCTGGTTGTTTCTTTTGCTTTTGCAGTGCTGCGCTCTGAATTAACTGTAGCTGCAGCAGTTCTGGTGTTGCTGGTGATTGTGATCATCTCACTGATTGTGCTGGTCATCATATGGAAACAGGTTTGAATTTAGGTTTCTTTTCTAGTTCTTAGAATCTAGAGAGTAATTCTATAAAGTGGGTGCTATCATGTACAGCAAACGATTACCAAACAAAATGGCTTTTCAAGCTTGCTCTTAAGAAAATCTTCCAAAAAAACTCAATATGCAATCTTTTCAAAAAATTTCTATATGAAAACTTTAAATCAAGTTCATATTGGAAATTTTGAAAATATTTTGAATTTAATATATTATAAATTGTTAACTCAACCGGAGGATTTTATGACTTATGAGGAAGCTGTTCAGTGATATGTCTGAAGGTTATCAATGAACCCTGGCATTCTACAGCCATTCAGTCACTGGCAGCCCACCCAAGAACCAATGCATGAAAGTGTGTTACTGCTTTTGCAAGTGTTAATGATGCTAATATTAGGTTTTAATACATTCTAATTGCTTTCAAGCTTTGTATTAGAAAAGCCATGCAAAAGATTTAATGAGAAACAAAGGTATGCAAAACAACACATTACCTATGAGCTCGGCTAAAATGCAAACACATTAATTGTGTCGCAGATGCAGGTTTAGTTAACTTTGGGGCCCTTTTACAAAGCCATGGGAGGGCTAACACACGGGTAGCACATGCCAAATTGGCACTGCCGCTGGGGTAGTGTGTGCACCTGACAGTAATTCTGAGTTTGACACACGCCGAATCCCACGGTAGAAAATATTTTTTTTCTATTTTCTACCACGGGGGGGGGGGGGGGGGGGGCATTCCCAGCGGTAATCAGCAGCACGGCCACATTCGCATGCGCTGCATGGTTATTGTGTGGGAAACGTGAGACTTACCATTAAGTTAATGGGTGGCAGTAAAGGCTTAGGCCCAAAAAATGTGCCCACACTACTGCAGGTCACTTTTTACCGTGGCTTTGTATAAAGACCCCTTTATGTTATACACTGTGTGTCTCATTTGTATATCATTAATATTGTTCATTAGTCCCCACTCTGTCGTGTTTACATATGCTAATGACCACTGTTAGTACACTGGACTCACAGAAGATGAAAAGAAAAAAAACAAGAAGGTGACATACTGTTGTTTTTTTTGCAGAAACCACGATATGAAATAAGATGGCGAGTGATTGAGTCCATTAGTCCTGATGGCCATGAGTACATTTATGTGGACCCAATGCAGCTGCCCTATGACTCAAGATGGGAATTTCCAAGAGATGGACTTGTTTTGGGTAAGTGAAATTGAACATGTCAGCCTTTGAACACTATAAGGAGGGAAACAGGAAAGGACTGAGGGAGAAAAAGAAGACTGTAGTAATTATGGGGTCTTTTACAAAGGCGTGGTAGTGTTTTTAGCATGTGTTAATGACTAACGAGTGCTAAATGCTAGAGATGCTCATAGGAATATATGGGCTTCTCTAGAGCATTTAGCGAATGCTTATTTTTGGTATGTGCCAAAAACGCTAGCTCGTCTCTGTTAAAGGCCCACTTTATAACTCTAAAATTATTATAATCATCCAATCCTTCATTCTATCCTTCATTCATTTGTTTCAGCTCCTGTATGAAGCCTTGCTTAGGGCACTTTGTAATAATAAGTAATGAGGTAAATGATTCAGACAAGAAGAAGATGATAAAGAATCTGGGAAAACCAATGTTATTTTTCAATTTATTAAGGGGTCTTTTTACTAAGGCATGCTAATGAATTATTGTGATTATTGTGAAGTAACTTGGTTCTTATTGTAGATCCCCGGCTGCCAACTCTCAATTACTAGTTTAATGCAGGTAACAAAATTAAGACAGAATGAAGAAAACAGTTTAACAATAGTATTTTTTGAAATAGATAAAGTCTTCAAATTCTTTTAAAATTCAGATAAGTTGATGTTGTCCTAAGGAAAACAGACAGGGAACACCAGAATTTCACAACCTGGTAAGAAAAAGAGAGTTCTAGGGGTCCTTTTACTAAGTTTCAACAAAATGTTTTTGACGCATGCTGAGGCCCCCTTTTACCGCAGCGAGTAAAAGGCTGTTTTTTAAAAAAAAAGAAATGGCTGTGCGGCAAGTGAAGCAGTTGCCGCATGGCCATTTCAGGGGGAGCACTTACCACCACCCATTGAGGTGACGGTAAGGGCTCCCATGCTAAACCAATGCCTGATTACCGCTGGGTAAACACTGGTGCTACAAAAATGAAAATAACTAAACAGTTCAGCAATCCTGTCCAATAAAGACAAAGAACAGAGGGGTCCTTTTACAAAGCCGCAGTAAAAAGTGGCCTGCCAGGAATGCCCCCAAGGTAGAAAATAAAAAATTGTGCACACGTTACTTTGGTAGTACTGCCGATTGGACGCCCGCTATACATGCGTTAGCCCTCCCGTGGGAGGTGGTGGAGATGAAAACGGTAACGGAATTCAAAAATGCGTGGGATACACATAAAGAAATCCTGTTCAGAAGGAATGGATCCTCAGAAGCTTAGCGGAGATTGGGTGACAGAACTGGTGGTGGGAGGCGGGGCTAGTGCTGGGCAGACTTCAATGGTCTTTGCCCTGAAATGGCAGATACAAATCAAGGTCAGGTGTACACATAAAGTAGCACATATGAGTTTATCTTGTTGGGCAGACTGGAAGGACCATGCAGGTCTTTTTCTGCCATCATCTACTATGTTACTATCCTGCTTATTTTCAAAGGAGAAGGGTGCCCATCTTCCGACACAAATCGGGAGATGGGCGTCCTTCTAAGGTCGCCCAAATCGGCATAATCGAAAGCCGATTTTGGGCGTCCTCAACTGCTTTCCGTCGCGGGGATGACCAAAGTTCAAGGGGGCGTGTCGGCAGTGTACCAAAGGCGGGATGGGGCGTGGTTAACAGATGGGTGTCCTCGGCCGATAATGGAAAAAAGAAGGGCGTCCCTGACGAGCACTTGGCCGACTTTACTTGGTCCAATTTTTCTTGCAACCAAGCCTCAAAAAGGTGCCCGAACTGACCAAATGACCACAGGAGGGAATCGGGGATGACCTCCCCTTACTCCCCTAGTGGTCACTAACCCCCTCCCACCATAATAAACAAGTTTAAAAATACTTTTTGCCAGCCTCTATGCCAGCCTCAAATGCCATACTCGGGTCCATCGCAGCAGTATACAGGTCCCTGGAGCAGTTGTAGTGGGTGCAGTGTACTTCAGGCAGGCGGACCTGGAGGGGGGGTTGGGGGGCTCAGCACCCAAAGTAAGGGAGCTATGCACCTGGGAGCATTTTGTGACGTCCACTGCAGTGCTCCCTAGGGTGCCCGGTTGGTGTCCTGGCATGTCAGGGGGACCAGTGCACTACGAATGCTGGCTCCTCCCACGACCAAATGGCTTGTATTTGGTCATTTCTGAGATGGGCGTCCTCGGTTTCCATTATCGCCAAAAACCGGGGACCACCATCTCTAAGGTCAACCTAAATTTCATGATTTGGGCGTCCCTGACCATATTATCGAAACGAAAGATGGACGTCCATCTTTTGATTCGATAATACGGGATGCCCCGCCCCTTTATGGGCGCCCTCGTTCAATTAGTCTCCTCAATGTTACCTTTGTAAAAGGTCCCCAGAATAATTCTAATAACTGCCTCCTATGGGGGAAATTCTCTAACTGGGCACCTCCATATAGGCATCCTGAGGCTGTGCGGTTGGGTATCCAAGTTCAGTTATGATAGTGTAACTCAATATTGGTGCGGCTAACATTTAGGTGACTGCAGTTACACCAACCCTAGAGTTGGCATAAGTTTGTGTGCCCTAGAGGCGCTAAGGACATGCATAACTTACTATAATGTGGAAGTTTTCTTGTAATGACCACTAATGTAGCCAATCACAATATAAGAATCCTGCATTCAAATCATATGCTCTATGAGAAAACAGAATAGGGGCAAGGTCTTCTCAACTTTATTCCTTCCATAGAGAGGAAATGGAAAAAATATTTTTGTAAGTTAGGGCCTAGGGTTTGTTTTACTCAGCTACAGTCAAGATCCATGGTCTTCTGTGTCAACTGAAGGATAGGTTGAAATGTTTGTGGTAGTTCTCCAGCATATTTACATAAAAACATAAGGTATGATGGGATAAGGCCCATAAATCTTTGGCTTTAGTTGAAGCTGTCACTAGCTCATCTGAAGCCAATAGATTATTGTCAGCAATTTTGACGGAGAGAATGATGAACAGAATCATAAAGCAGATTTACATCCTCTTCCTTTTTAACTGAACATGTATAATTTCCTGGCAATAGAAATTTACATGTCAGTTGAACAAGGATATGATGAATATTGATGTAATGTTCTTCAGCATTCTCAGTGAAGAATTCCTAAAAAGTCATGTCTTTATTGGGGGCATTAAGAACAATTCTTGCAATACTATGTAAGGATGTCCTGATGAGTTGGTGAACATCAATATCTATCCTGTGCAGGTCGAATTCTTGGGTCAGGTGCCTTTGGCAAAGTAGTTGAAGGAACTGCATATGGTTTAAGTCGTTCTCAGCCAGTGATGAAGGTGGCTGTGAAAATGCTAAAGCGTGAGTACAAGTTTTAAGGCAACACATACATGTACACATGAAAACACAGATTTCCATTTGGGACCACAAATGTTAATAGTTTATCGATCAGTGTCCTTTATCTGTGTCTGAAACTCTTCTCTCTGGTCCTTGACTAAGTCATTCTAATTAACAGGGCTTAATTTGTAGACCAAAAGGAAGTGGAATTGAGGGAGGGGAGGGCTGGATTAGGGAGTAAGTGCCTGTTCTCTGCCTTGATCTAGCTTCACCTTCTCCCTTCCTGCAGAACATTCTTGCTACTCTGGAGTCTGAAAAGACATGGTGGAACTGGGTTCCAAGACATTCCCCAGAAATTAAGCCCTACTAATTGACACTCTGAAGTCCTCATTAGATTTCATCACAAACTTAAATCAGAAAACAAAGAGCACTGTTTTTGTATATGATTATATTATATCACATTTCTGTTCACAATACCTTGGTCACTCTTTCAAGAATTGGTAACAGCCTTCATAACTAGAATTTTTTTTTCTCCTTAAACAGCTACAGCTAGATCTAGTGAAAAGCAGGCTCTAATGTCAGAGCTCAAAATAATGACACATCTTGGGCCTCACTTGAACATTGTGAACTTGTTAGGAGCATGCACAAAATCAGGTGAGCTACGGAACTAGTATTGATTATCCATTTAAGGGGCCTTTATACTAAAAGGCGTTAAGCCCTTAGTCGCTAAAAATTGCATGCAAAAAAATTGGGTGTGCGCCCAATTTACATGTACAATTTAATTGAATAACAAGCTAATTAGAGCTGATAATTGGCTTGTTAACAACCAGTTATTGACACTAATTAGATTTAATTAGAATTTACGCACATACATTTAGGCATGGGATCCAGGCCTAAATTTTATGCGTGAGTTGAAAATAGGGGTGTGGAATTGGGAGGGGCATGGGCAGAATGGGGGTGTTCTTAAAACTTCAGAGCGTTGTTATAGAAAGAGGGAGGATACGTGCATAATTTAGGTGCATACATTTGCACCATGTTTCAGTTGGTACTAATGGCCATGCCTAAAGTTTGGCGTGATTCCTGGGCTTAAGCGTTATTCTATAAACCATTCCTAACTTTAAGTGTGGCTTATAGAATAGTGCTTTCTTCAGCACTGATTTTTTCAGCCCCATATATAGAATTCACCCCTTAATGTGTGGTTAGCATGCACCAACAGGCTTCTGCGAAATGGTGCCTTTTAGTGCATGGTAACTTGTATGTTTGCTATTTTTTAAAATTATTTTTGGAAGGGGCATGTTATGGGTAGAGAGTGGGCATTCCCATGTTATCCAGCTAGCACGTTAAGCTTAGTGTGTACTAACTGGATAACGCAGGGTTAAAGTGAGAGCCCTAGCACCTTAGAAATAGGATACAGTAAGTACTCCCCAGTCAACTTTTGCAGATACCATGTAGTAATGCAAACATTAGTGCACAACCTGCCAAAAAAGGCCTTACAAATATGCCATGGTAAATCTGGGCTTAGCAAACAGGTAAATCCATGTTAGAAAGCTCTAAACCCAGATTGTACTGCATATTAGTAAAAGGGCCCCTAAGTTAGAACAGCTATTTATGTAGAGGCTGAGCTGGGTCTGGGGCAGGGCTGCAGCAGCCGACACTTGGCCTGAGGCAGGGCCGCTGCCGCCCCCCCCCCCCCCCAGGACTGTTGCCGCTGACATCCTTCAAGATCGCTGCTGCCTCCCCCCCACCCCCACCGCAACTCCAAATACCTTGGCTGGGGGGATCCCGAGGTCCTACCAGCAGAAGAAGTCTTCCTCCAGTGCTGTTCTTCACTCTGTGCATTGCTTGCCCTACCCCTGCGGCTGCTTTTTCTCTCACATCGCGCATGCTTGGTTTCAAAATGTTATGTGGCAACTGGCCTGATTAGCATGATCAATTTATGTGATTAACTCTGAAGTAATCATATGAATAGTTTTGGATATTAACCTCATGCTGTTTCATACAGATATCTTTAACTTGATTCGTGTTTATCACCAAAGCCTCCAGAACAGCTGGATCTAAAAAAGGTTTAAACAAATTCCTGGAAGAAAAGGCCATAAACCATTATTACCAAGCCACTGCTTGCTCTAGGATTGGAAACATAAATTGGTGCTACTAATTGGGTTTCTGCCAGGTACTTGTAACCTGGATTGGCCACTGTCAGAAGCAGGATACTGGGCTAGATGGACCATTGGTCTAATCCAGTATGGCTATTCTTATGTTCTTATGTATTCCAGCCACATTTAGGCACCCACAGGTACATCAGGTCTATGGCTGGTGTAACTGTGGGTGCATGAATGTATGACTTACCAATGCAGGATTATGCTAGTATTCTAGAATGGAATCTGGATTCAAAACAAGCAGATCAGAGGGAAACATCAGCACAATGAATAGTGAATTTATACAGGGCACAGATGAAGCAACGAGGCACAACCAGATTCCAGAGGAACCAGTTTTATTCAAAGTACTGACACGGCCGGTGTTTCAGCAAATGCCTGCGTCAGGGGTCAGAAAAAGATGACTGCTTTATTTATCTTCCTGTGGATAGGCTTCATTCCTCAACAACAGAAGCTTTGTTGTGCAATATAGAAAGGTTTGCTTTTGTTGTTGAGGAGTGAAGCCCTTGATGTAGGCATTGGGTCTTTGACTAAAACTGCTTCCTCTGGAATCTGGCTCCACCTCGTTGCTCCATCGGTGGCCCTGTACACTTCTATTACTTCACTTTCAACATCAAGGAGCTTACAAGGAGATGCCTACTTCTAGATTTGCCACCATAAGAGAGCCATTTGACAGCCATCAATTAAATATTGGTTTATTAATACCTCTTTGTATTCTTCAGTAAGTCCATTGACTTTTTCTTCACAAACGTGCTTACTTCTTCTTTTGAACTGTGCTGCATTTACGTCTCGTTGTCTCTATGGCAGCTCTGACAGTGGTCTATTCTTTCTGCTTAATTTCTCTAGGGCCCATTTACATTATTACTGAATATTGTTTTTATGGGGATTTGGTAAACTACCTGCACAAGAACAGAGACAACTTTCTGAACAGACACCCAGAGAAGATGAAAAAAGACTTGGATATATTTGGGATGAATCCAGCAGATGAGAGCACAAGAAGGTAAAGGACAAATACATTAAACCTTAGTATAAAAAATATAGGGGTCGATATGCACTTAACCGGCTAAGTGCTGCTGAAATTCGCAATTAGCGCCTAACTCAGAGCCAGCTATGTTGGGAGTGTTCCGGGGATGGAGTCAGCACTTGGCCACTTAAGTGCCGATATTCAGTCCTTAAGGGGGAGATTCTATATAGAGCGCCTAAAAAAACCACACAGTACACATTTCCGCCTAAGCATATTCCATAAGCAGTGCCTAGATTTAGGCACAGTATATAGAATACATTTAGTTGATATCCCAGCACCTAAAACTATGTGCGTCTATTTACACCAACAAAAAGATGGCAAAAATCCTGGCATGTAGATTTAGGCGTACTGAGCCATATTCTATAACTACACGTGTAAATTTTAGAATACTCATGAAATGCCCATTCCCCACCCCTAACCACACACATCCCTTTTTGCCTATATGGATTAAAATTTAGGCTCTTGGCATTACAGAATACGCTTAGCAATTTGTGTGAGTAAATTCTAATTATTGTCATCTAGTACTCATTATTGCTTAAGTGCTGTTAACAACGCTGATTAAGCCAATTAAGTTATGCACATTGTTATAGAATCCGCTTGGATTTAAGTGCAGAATGCTAGGTGCACTATATAGAATCCGGGGGTAAGTGGCCAGGTGTAGTGCATAAACAGGACCACATAAAACTCTGGCCTATTTTTAAGCACTAGTCCATGGCTGCTTAAGGGCTTAAGCGGCTATGTCTAAGCTGGCTTAAAAATAACCAGATATTCAAAGTCAAAGCCTGCACAAGTCTTGGCTTTGAATATCTGGGACTAACTCTGTCGGCAGTGAGCAAAATGCTCACCTCCACTGGCTGAATATAAGACCCATAGTTTTAAAAGGCTGTTATGATATTACTTTGCATATCATGCTGACTGTGTATGCACTTACAATTTTTCATTAAGACAGAGCTCCATTTTATAGACATTTATCTCTTGCATGTTCATTATGGACAGCTTTAAAAAAAAGAACTGGAAATCAGGACCCAAAGATAAGTTTGGGGAACCCTTCACTGACAGAAGTAATTTTGCCCTGTCTGTACATAGTTAAAGCAGATCTTGGAAAAAATTAGCATGGTTGAAAACATCTGAAATTATGCCAAAATTGTGTGCTTTATGCCCACTAATGAGAAATACTTCTATAATTATATGGGCCTTAGTTTTTGTGTTAACTCATATCTACCTGTATGATGCTCATAAGTATAAGAAGAATGGATTTGATATAAGGGCTAGAAGATTTTCTCTTCTGTTATTAATGTTTCCTCAGAATGAGGCCCTGGAATGTTTTAGTGAAATACTAGGAATGTGCATTTAGAGGGTGATCCTACAGAAGGTGCCAAGATTTAGGTGCTAGGAAAGCACCTATTTGAAGTTTATTCTATAAAGAAAAGCAGGTGCCTAGAGTAAGCCACCTTTCCCTTAATTCTGTAAGTTGCCAAACATTGTGCGCACAAATTTGGGCTTGTGTTCAATTTGTGTGTGCAATTTAATTAAATAACAAGCTAATTAGCCCCAATAATTGGCTTTTAATAAGTAAATTATTAGCACTAATTAAATTTAATTAATAACATAAGAATAGCCATACTGGGTCAGACAAAAGGTCCATCTAGCCTAGTATCCTGTTCCCAACAGTGGCCAGTCCAAGTCACAAATACCTGGCAGAAACCCAAACAGTAGCAACATTCCATACTACCAATCCCAGGGGAATCCCCCCAAAAAATAATCAAGCTGGTTAGCAAGCCCGAGCCTCACTGCCCTTACCAAGAAACAGGCAGAGAAAAAGTCAGAGAAGAAACTACACTCCTAAATTTTATATGTGATCTGAAAAAGAGGGCTCAGAAATGGGAGGGTCATTGGCAGAACGGGGGTGTTCCTACAGTTAACGTGCATTGTTATAAAACAATGGGGATACACACCTAATATAGGGCCCCTTTTACAAAGCGGTGGTAAGCCCAATGCGGACTTATTGCTCGTTAAAAAGGAAGTATCGCAGGTCTACCGCAGCAGCCCAGCAGTAGTTCTCACTCCCAGCGCGCTGTCATATCCGACGTTACATAATTAGCTGGCTCCAGAAATTCAAAACTGGTGCCTGGACATTACCCAGCATCATATTTCTGGGTTCAACGCTGGTGGCTGTCAGCAACATGCTGATTGCCTCTGGCTGAATGTCTGGTCCAAAATTTCAGTAAAGTCCTAGATTTAGGAGCGTAAAAAGTATTTTTTTCTTCACCCAACGCATAATTAAACTCTGGAATTCGTTGCCGGAGAACGTGGTGAAGGCGGTTAGCTTGACAGAGTTTAAAAAGGGGTTAGATGGTTTCCTAAAGGACAAGTCCATAAACCACTCTAAATGGACTTGGGAAAAATCCACAATTCCAGAAATAACATGCATAGAATGTTTGTACATTCAGGAAGCTTGCCAGGTGCCCTTGGCCTGGATTGGCCGCTGTCGTGGACAGGATGCTGGGCTCGATGGACCCTTGGTCTTTTCCCAGTGTGGCATTACTTATGTACTTATATTTATTTATTTCCAAGACTTTCTACACAGCTCTGATGGACAGATAAGAGCGGTGTACAGGCTACATGAAGAAACAAGAAAGGAACTCCATTAAAATATAGAAAAGCAAGTAATCATACCAAGGGTGAAAATAAGAGAGGGGGAGAAAGGGAGAGGGGAAAAGAGCTTATGCAGCCTACGCAAATACAGCTGGTGAATTCAGTCACACTGCTTGTTCATAAGCTATTTGAAAGAGCCAAGTTTTAATTATATCTTAAAATTCCTGAAAGAGAGATTACTAGGAGGGTTAGAAGGAAGTTATTCCAAGTATAGGGTGCAAGAAAGAAAAAGGCACTATGACGTTTAGGTTCCAAGTAGGCAAGTCTTGGGCTGGGCAGAACTAAACAGTGGTCAGTTAGGTAGTGTAGAGACCCAGTAGGACAGTAGGGGATAGTAAGCGAGGAAAGGTAATCTGGAGTACCTAATCTTAGGGCCTTGAACGTGAGAATAGCAACCTTATATCTGATTCGCTGTTCGATGGGAAGCCAATGATATTGTTTCAGTAAAGGAATATTGTGTTTGAAGCGGTGGGCATAGCACAGTAACCTAATAGTTGTATTTTGCAGTGTTTGCAGTTTCTTCAATGCAGTGCAGGGTAGACCAGCCTAAGCTATATTACAGTAATCTAGATGAGAAGTGAAGAAAGAGAAGACCAGTGCATGAAAATGTTGCGTGTCAAAGACGTGGCAAATTGCATGCAGTTGACAGAGGACTAAAAAACTAACCTTGCTCAAGTGCGATATTTAAGGTAGAAATGAGAGAAAGGAATCAAGTATAATGCCTAAATATCGAAAGCTAGACACTGCTGAGATTGAGATGCCAAAGAGGCCACCATTTTATCAGGATTAAGTACCAACTGATGTTCTTTAAGCCAGTTAGCTACAGATGCAAGGCAGGTCTGCAGTGGTGTGAAAAAGGGGGAGACGGAAAGTGGGATATAGTGCAGAAGAATATCATCAGCATAGAAATAGGCAGAAAGCCCAAAAGACTAAATAAGGGCAGCAAGGGGACTCAGATAGAGATTGAAGAGTAGTGGAGAAAGTATTGAACCCTGAGGTACCCCATGGTGTAACTCCCTCTGTTTACAAGTTGCGTCAGACAGAATGACCTGATAAGTATGATTTGAAAGAAAGGAGATGAACCATGAGAGGACTGTACCAGTGATCCTAAAGAAGATAGACATGAGAGCAGGCGGGAATGGTTAACCAAATCAAAATCTGCAGACAGGTCTAAGGATACTGCTGGGATAGCCCTGTGTTGATCAAAGTGAGAGTGGAGTTCACTAGTGATGACCACAATAACAGTTTCTGTATTATTATGAACTCTAAAACCAGATTGATGGGGATGTAAGGCAAGGATTTTCTCAGAGAAAGATGTATGTTGAGTAAATGCTAATTTTTCTAAGATCTTAGACATATAACAGCACTAGATTCATAAATTAGGATCATAAACCTAGACAGATGAAAGGCAGATACAAATTTATAAGCATAACATTTAAACTCCTAAATTAAAATGAATTTTCAACTGAACATTTATCCGCTTGATATTAAAAGCAATTTAACTGGGGGAGAGGCTCCTGCCCAATTAAATCACTTCTGATTGCCTAAGTGGTTCTATTCAGTGGCACTGACCGGTAATCAAACAGTGACACTGAATATCACCACAGACCTCTCCTGCACTGTCTATTTAGTGCTGGGGCAATCTGCGGGCGGATCTTGGGTGAAGTATGGGAAGAGCTGGGATCTAACCAGTTAGCAGCTATGTTCAGACTGCTAATCAGTTAGGTTAGCAGAAAAGCAGTCCTAACTTTAGCCACAAAACTAACTGGACACTCGTCTGAATATTGCCCAATGCCTGGTTAGCTTCCAGGTTGTGGCACTAGTTTTCCTGCTGCCCTTCCCTTCCCTGTGACCCCAATCCCCCTACCCTCCCACCCCACATATAGGTAAGGGCTGATTGAGGCCCCCATTCTCCCCCCACTCCTGTATGCCCCCATCTTCTCCCCACTCCTGTAGGCCCATACTACCCCACTGGTGGTCCATGGCCTGGCATTGAATATTTGAGACTACGTTTGCCCATGATGGTCAGCATTTTAAAAAAATGCTCACCGCTGTGGACTGAATATTGGCTGGTTAGGAGCTCAGCTTTTTTGGATTATTAGGCTCCAGCTTTTTACATGCGTAAATGGTACCTAACTCTTCTAAAATAATCTCTCTTTTGGTTTTATGAATGCTACCACAGTCTGCATAGCCTAGAGTAGGGATTGGCAACCTACGGACTGTAGGCCAAATGTAGTCCCCAAGACTATGGGACGTATACACAGACAACATCATTAACCAGAGTTTTTGCAATTTTAAATACTGTATTTTACAAATATTTTTTTCAGAATAGTCATTCTAGCAGTTTGGTTTTATCATTTTTAGTTAAATTTGTACTTTTTAAATTTATCACAGAAGGTCTATAGAGCTCTGTGCATTTCCGGTTCTGACATTACATAATGTTGCAGCCTTCTAAGGGTAGTACTAAGGGCAGACTGACAGTGATCAAGGCCCCTGGGCACTAAGGGTCATGGGACCTTAACCTCCTATCAAAAATGATTAAACTAGATGAAAGCTAGGGCAGAGTGGCCCCCTACTTCTTGGGCCCTTGGGCACTGCCCTATTGTCCCAATAGTTAGTCTGCCCCTGGGAAGTACTAGTAATCATACGGCCCTCTTGGAGTAGTACTGACATTCACGTAGCCCTCTTTGTATAATGGTTGCCCACCCCTGGCCTAGAGCTTATTGGTTGACCCTTATTTCTACAGATTTAACATTGGAACCAAAGTACTTTCCTCAAGAAACAAATTGAAAACTGTATTCTTCTTTGTTTGCAGTTATGTTATTCTGTCGTTTGAGAATAATGGGGACTACATGGACATGAAGCAGGCTGATACTACCCAGTATGTTCCAATGCTTGAACGGAAGGAGGGCTCCAAATATTCAGATATCCAGAGGTCCATGTATGACCGCCCTGCATCATACAAGAAGAAATCTGTTTCAGGTACCTGGGAAATGAAGCTCACTGGCACTGGCAGAAACCCAATTAGTAGCAATATATAATGCTACAAATCCCAGGGCACGCAGTTGCTTCTGTTAAGTCCATCTCAATAACAGGCTATACTTTTCCTCCAGGAACTTGTCCAAAAATATTTTAAACCCAGATATGTTAATCGTTGTTACCCCATCCTCTGGTAGCGAGTTCCAGAGCTTAACTATTCATAGAGTGAAAAAATATTTCCTCCTACTGGTGTTAAAAGTATTTCCATGTAATTTCATTGAGTGTCCCCTGGGCTTTGCACTTTTTGAAAGAGCGAAAAATCAATTCACTTTTACCTGTTCTACACTACTCAGGATTTTGTAGACCTTAGTCATATCTCCTCTCAGCCATCTCTTTTCAAAGCTGAAGAGATTTAAGCTCTTTAGCCTTTCCTCAAATGGGAGGAGTTCCATCCCCTTTATCATTTTGGTCACTCTTATTTGAACCTTTTCTAATTCCGCTATATTTAGCATTTTTTTGAGATACAGCAACCAGAATTGAATGCAAGTAGTGTGTGTAAATTCTAATTACTGCCAATTAGGGTTGTTAATTGCTTGTTAACATCCAATTGGTGCTGATTGGCTTGCTAACCAATTGAGTTGTGTGCGCAAATCAGAATACGCCCAGATTTGCATTCAACTCTAGTTGCACTATATGGAATTTACAGGATTGTCCTCAATGTATCCAAAGCAGTGCATAACAGAAAAATATCATCAGTGTAAGAAGATCATAACTCCCAATTTTGACAATATGCATCCCACCTCACTCAAATAAATATTAGAGAGAGCAATAGGGAAGAACCCTTTAGGACCCCACAACTAGCTTTCCACTCCAAGAACACACAAATCTAGTCTGTGTCCTGTTTATGACAATCTACAATGGAATGGAAAAGCTTCAGCAACAACTTCAGTAACTGGAATGTGAGGACAGTGCTGGGCAGACTTTTATGGTCTATTTTTCTCAAATTACAAGATGGATTCAGATAGGCTGGAGTGAGCTTCGATGGCAACTCCAGTAGTTGGAACGTAAGGACAGTGCCAAGCTATGGTCTATGTCCCAGAAATGCCAAAGAAATACCATGATCAAGTATATTATATTACATTCATTATTGGCTTAATTATGAATTGATAGTGTGACTGTTAGGCAGACTGGATGGACCATTTAGGTCCTTATCTGCCATCTTTTACTTTGTTACTATGTATTACTGCTTAACAGACCTAGGGAAATGATTCCAAACAAGAGTAGCTTGAAATGAATAGGAGGTTTCTTAAACTTTCTTCCAACTTATTCTATTTAAAAATCAAGAAAATGTAGTGTAATATTTGATTCCTTTCCAAAATCTCAGGGCTTCTTTTACAAAGCTGTGCCAGCGATTCCCACGCTGCAAATAAGAGGAAGCCCATAGGAATTGAATGGGCTTTCTCTCATTTCCCGCACCAAGAATCGGTAGTGCAGCCTTTGTAAAAGAAGCTCTCGATTAGCTGCTCTAACATTGCCCTCTCTAGTACCTTTGACAATAATGCCAAATTGGAAATTGGTCAAAAATCCTAAAAACAACTATTCTCATGGCTTCCTTTTTTTCAAGATTGGAGTAACGACAACTTGCTTAAGTCCACTTGGGACACTACCTTTCTGAAGTGGCAGATTTATTAAATACACTAAAAAATAGGTGCAACAGATTCACTGAGGGGTCCTTTTACTAAGCCACGTAAGCATCTATGTGTGTCCAATGTGCGCCAAAAAGGGGCTACTGCTCGGCTACCGTGTGGCTCTTGCGGTAATTTCATTTTTGTCATGCGTCCAATACGCACTTCTGAAAAATAATTTTTATTTTCAGACACGCGTATCAGACGCAAGCCAAGTGGCATTTCGTGTGCGTAGGTCATTACCGCCCGGTTACCATATGAGACTTTACTGCTAGGTCAATGGATGGCGGTAAGGTTTCAGACCCAAAATGGATGCGCAACAATTTTCATTTTGCCGCACGTCCATTTTCGGCAAAAATCTTAAAAAAGGCCTTTTTTGCAGGTGCGCTGAAAAATGATCCTGCGCGCACCCAAAACACATGCCTACACTACCTCAGCGCATCTTAGTAAAAGGACCCCTCAATTGAGACAAATAGTAATAGGGTACATAATCTGAGAATAACCCAGAAGATTTTATAGATTGAAGATATCTGCCAACTTCAAAACAAGAAACAGTTTGAAAATTGTGCCAATGATTATTATGAATCAACAGATTCCTCAACCGATTCACTTTTTTCACCATCTCCATCACATTGAATTGCCAACTCAACTGTTTCAGCTCCTGATGATATCAGGTGTTCCTAGAGAACAGCTTAGCTATTTTTTCCCCAAAGAAATTTGTAAACCCAGCATTAGTTAAAGACTCATCTAGAGCTGTATGACAGTTTGTTGTCATACGTTCTTTTACTATCTTGAACAGTTCATGAAGACTATTGTTAAATACAGTGAATTCTTTTTACTCTTCAAGATTTCTTAGTAATAATACATCCCCTCAATTGACGTCCTAAACTTACGTTACTTATGTTTACGTTTTTGAATACTAGTCATTTATAGCTAAAGAGTTTTTGGAGACCAAATATGATTCAAACAAGTCTTGTGCAATTGCATGTAAGAATTCATAGCACTTACTAATTCTCAAGTGTTCTTCCAAGGATAAAAGTCATTGTGCAGAAATGACCTATCTAGTAGATGATTAACATGAATTTCTGTGCACTTAGTTAATGCACTAGGAAAATGAATTCTTTTCTTTCTGCAGCTGACAGCATTAGTCTTCAGGAAAGTCTAAATGATGGGCAGGCATCAAAACTTTCATTCTTCAGTGACTGAACGCATGAAATGGAAATTTTAGAGAGGAAATACTCAAATGTGAGCTGGAAACTAGAGAACAATTTAGGATAACTTTCTTGATATTACAAACTTTTACATTTTGAAATTTACGAAAGACCACACTCAAAAAAAAAATCTGTTCTTCAGCGTAAAACTGTTAAAAAAAGGAGAGAAAAGAATCTTTCCATGATGTTTCCATTTTATTCCATGTTATAACCAAGAAATAGAGAAGATATAGAGAGATATTAAGGAGCCATACACAAAGCTTAAAGATAATTAGGAAAGATGATGCATCAAGGCAGCATTAAATTTTAGCAATCCAAGGGGCCCTTTTACCAAGCCATAGAAGTGCTACCATGGGCTTGGCGCACCCAAAAATTATTTTACAATTTTTTTTTAGCACCAGAGGCTTACCCGGCGGTAATCAGGCAGTGCTGTGCGCTGCCAGTTACCACTGAAGAGGCAGTAAGGGCTCCCCCGGAAATGGCTAAATGGCATGTGTTACACTTATTGCACCACCATTTCCATTAAAAAAAAAATGTCCTTTTAATGGCAGTAGTAAAAGGAGGCCTTGGTGTGTGGCAAACCCACGCACAGACGCCTCTCCAGGGGTCCTTTTACCAACGCTTAGTAAAAGGATCCCCCAAATGAGCAGTATCAAAACATCATAATAATTCAGCTCACGATGCAACCACATGGGGATCCTTCAGCTATCTGAGACCTAACAAAATTTAGGAAAATCCTGAAGTAATTATGCTCCAAAACACATAATTATTGTACTATATATTTAAACAACAAACATTTTGCTTTCTTTTTGATAGACCCAGAGACCAAAAATCTCCTCTCAGATGACAGTTCAGATGGCCTCTCTCTACTGGATTTGTTGAGCTTTACCTACCAAGTCGCACGTGGAATGGAGTTTTTGGCATCTAAAAATGTAAGTGCAGATTATGAATATCATACCTTGGCCCTTCCTTAGGAGTCAATATATAGTAATAAGAAGTATTAAAACTGCAGTATACACACATTAACAACCAATTTTAATGCTGGCATTATTTCCAGGAAAAGAGTATGCTCAGTGCGCAGTGTACAAAATAACATTAAACCCAGGAATTTTTGAGAAATAATGTGGATGTGTTATCAACAAGTACAGAAGAACACAAACCTTCGCACAGGTAAAAAGCAAAAAAGTCACAGCAAAGGAGACAAAATAGATGATGGAAAAAATCTTCTACTGGACTCAAAACAGTTCACAGCAAAAGTTTATTACTAAAACCTGGACTCGACACAAGTCATGTTTCGGCCACTCCGGCCTACCTCAGGAGCCCCTAAAATGGTACAAAGCACACATATTGTAAAAAAGCATGTTGGTAAACATCTAAAGCAGTTAAGCAGAATAGAAAGTATATCAAAATGCAAAGCAAAGACACAGATAAATTTAGATTAATAAAATCTAAAATAAAATACATGTGCACAAAATGGAAAAGTAATTGGTATCTTCAAAGTGACATTTACATACAACCAAATGTATATATCAAAAGAAAATCTTTTGTATATAAAAAAGGTAAGTACATGAAAAATCATTAGTATTCCGGAATGGCATTGCATACATAAGACCAAATTGGTGCACAACAATAATATATTTATACATAAAAATTAAGGGAACAAAAAAGAAAAAATAGGGAAAAACAAGGATGCTGTGAACTGTTTGAGCCCAGTAGAAGTTTTTTTCCATCATCCATTTTGTCTCCTTTGCTGTGACTTTTTTGCTCTGGATGTGTTATCACCAGTGATAATGTACCTATGTTATCACTGCCAATAACGTACAGACATTATGCTCCAGGGGCTACTACAAGGCCTGATGTGGACTGTGATGATCCCTAAAACACCCCTCCCTGAGTGACAATAGAAGGCTATCCAAGCCAAAAATAAATAAATAAATAAATAAAAGTACTCTCTTTAACAACAACAAAAACTACTACAAAAAATCTACACAAGGCCAGTCATTGCCATTTTGCATGTTGGAGCTGGAAGGGCCAGCAGGGGAGATGAGCTTTTTTTTTTTTTAGCTCGAACTTATCGCAGCAGGATTCTAAAACTGCTGCAATCTGCTTTGAGGATTATTTGGAAAAGTGAGCCAAAAATCCTAAAATTATTATTATAATCAGGAGGAACTGGAGGGGGTGGGGTGGTCCTTTGACATATGAAGACTTTTGTGACAAAGAGGATTCTCCTGTGGTCTCTGGGGTCCCTTTATTAGGGAGGAGTGGGGGAAGAAGACCAGAGAGGGGGTTCCTTTGGTTGTGGGGACCTTTTGTCAGGGGATAGAAAGGAGAAGGAGAGAACTCTTTTAGTTCATAGGGGCTGTTTACTTCACTGGGAGAGAGGACTTTGGGGTCATTATTGTCCATTTTGGGCCGTGTGTTACCCTCAGAGACCAAAGCAAAAACTTAACTAATGAATTAATGCAAATTGCATTGCTTAACACAAGTTCAGTTAACCCTGTTTAATTTGATTTGTATGCCGCCTTCACAAAATGCTCAGGAAGGGTTCAATAAAAATATATTAATGTGCTGTGGATGAATTTTTACAAATGTCTTCATTATTATTTAAGGTATGAACATGCAATAACACTTGGTTAATATAAATATAGGCTGGTACTCACATGCATTAAGGGTTAGGCAGAGTTTAAACACATTGAACCCACATTAATGAGAATTTAATATGAGTCAACAATGTCTTACCCATGATATACATTTGTATATCAGTCTAACATTACCAAGTAGGTATGATCTCTCCATTGATATTTCTTTTTTCTTTTCCTTGGGTAGTGTGTACACCGTGATTTGGCAGCTCGTAATGTCCTTCTAGCTCAGGGGAAGATTGTGAAGATCTGTGACTTTGGTCTGGCAAGGGACATCATGCATGACTCCAACTATGTCTCTAAAGGCAGTGTAAGTATTTTGTCAGTTTGGTTACATTTTGAGGTCTACAAAACTGGGAATATGGGTGAAAAAAACCCTAAAATAGAATAAATCCCCAAGTTTATTTTTTACAAAGAACAATCGGATCAATATTCAGCTGCAATTTTCCAGATAGGAGCTGCTCCTACCCAGAAAATGCTGCTTGCTGGGGCCCTCTCTGGATTTTCAGTTGCATTATCATCTCTGACAGCATTGGAACTTTTTATAGCGGGTGCATCACCTCTGCGACCCCTCGTCTCCCCCTTGTGCCCCTCCCCTTGGTACCTTAAAATCATCTCTGCTGCAGTTTTCATCTAGTCAGTGGCAGTGGCACTCACAGGCTGCCTGCCCTCTCTGAACTGTCCCGCCCTCTGAAGAATAGGAAGTTGCATCAGAAGAGGTGGGACGTTTATAGAGAGGAAATCCTATGAGTGCCGCTGCTGCTGCCTGGGGTCAGAATGCAGCAGAAATGATATAAGGCCTGACAGGGAGTGAATACATAACACATACACCTAGTTTAAATATGCCACTAGTGTACAAATGAGTGGAGTCTAAGTGGAGACACACACAATAACTCATGTAAATTTAGCAATCTAGGGGCCCTGTTTACTAAGGTGAGTTGGTGTTTTTAGCGTGCCTACAATTAGCGCATGCATTAACCATGTAGGTGCCTATATGGGATATTGTACGCATGAACATGGTTAATATGTGTACATGGCTTATGTGCGTTAAAAATGTTAACGTGTCTATAACGCTGCTTAGTAAACAGAGCCCTAGGTGTGAGCATTTGCACTAGTCTATGGCTGGTATAAGGGATCACATCTTTGCCTTGCTGTGCTAATATCCTATAAAGGAAAGTAGATGCTTACTTCCCTTTATAGAATAGGCTCAACTAGGTGCCTAAAAATGTGCCCCTGTTATAGAATTATGGCAGTCCAGGGGCAGAATCAAGGCAGAGCTGGAAGTTATCTGAGTGATGCCGATTCTTAGCACTGGTACCCAGATAATGATCCAGGCCACATGCTGTCCTGACTGACCCAGATAATTATGCAAGTACAAGTGCTGAATATCAGCAATATTCGTTTAATTTCCAGCGACCATTATATACCCAGATATTCAGTGTCGATATTCAGGTATTAACTGCTGCTAATATGCAGCTATAGATTTAATTGCTGCAGTCAGGGTTTGAATTCAGTCTTGATCATGGTGTTTAAATTTAAGGGAAGAATATTTATATAAAATTAAAAAGCAGCTCTCCTTAAATTTTTATTGTTCTGTTACCTAGTTGTCTCTAAAGACACAGAAATGCATTTGAGGCCCTTTTACTAAACTTTATTCCACAGCTAATTTGCCTTTTACCATGTGGTAGGCAATAACATAGGCACACACTACTATCTACAGAATTAATAATAGCAGTGTGTGGTAAAAATGCCATGATAGTTGCCTATCACAGGAGTGGACGGAAGATGGGCATGGCATAAATGGACAGAGGTGTGGCCGACTGTGGTAGTTACCACACAAGTCAGTACCCGTGAATTTTCTGCAATAGCTCAGCAGTCCCAGGTAGGAGCTTTCACCCTTTGCTCCCGCCTGGGCTTCGGCAGGACTCCTAAATGGCCACCAAAATTCTTAGTGGTAGTTCCACAGTGATTCTGCTAGGGGGCATCATGCCATTTTGGAGACTGGCTGAGGTCTGGGTGGGAGAAGAGATGGACTGCTCCTGTGGTAGGTTCCAAGGAGGTCAGGTTGGTGGGGTAGGGGAGACCTCTGGGGGGATATTTTAATTGGGGAGGGGGGCGGGGGATGAACAGGGTTTTAAGCACAGGGCAGGGTTTATGCACAGGGTAGGTTGGGGCTGGTGGTGTCACCAAGGGTGCAATTGGATGTTTGGCAGGAGGATGGGGGAATCTGAGCTTTTCAGAAGGGATCAATGCTTTCGGGGGGGGGGGGGGGGGATGGCAGGGAGAACTGATAGTAACTATGGGGGAATCAGAGCTTTTCAGAAGGGATCAATGCTTTTGGGGGGATGGCAGGGAGAACTGATGTGTGTGTGTGTGTGTGGGGATCAGATCTCGGGAAGAGGTGTGGGGGAGGGTGCACCACCGCAGCAGTACTCAGGCTGATTATTTTATGGGGACCCACAGTGCATTGCCTGCAGTGGTGGACAGCATGGTACTATTGCGCTATCCACTACTCCAGGTCATGTGGTACTCTGTGTTACCAGTTTGCCCAGCGTAGTAAATGCAGAGCAGATACAAGGTATGTCCTCTGCATTTACCACACAGGCTTTGCATTAACTGCACCTTAATCTTTGCTATTAATGTTTGTTAAGTTTAAATTCTACCACCATTTAGTAAAAGGGCTTCTTAATATATATGTCTGTGCTTTGCTAAGATGTTAAATAGCAGTTGCTTATGCAGTTTGTTACAAGTTTAATGAGAAAGACAAAGAAGGTTAACATTGCTCAAAGCTTGTAAACATCAGACACCTACTGGTACTTTACTGGTGTTTGATTGTCAATGATGATCTTGTAGTATATTCTCTATTAAACCAATATGGCAACCATAATCTGTTATTAAGTATTCATGCTTGTTTGCTTGATGCAGACGTTTCTTCCAGTGAAATGGATGGCACCTGAAAGCATCTTTGACAATTTGTACACAACACTGAGCGACGTGTGGTCTTATGGCATTCTGCTGTGGGAAATCTTTTCCCTGGGTATGTAGTGGTCATTTTTCTAGTTAATAACATGTCTCCACATAAGTTGCATGCATTTTTTACAGACTGAAGGGTGTCACTTGGAGTCAACTTTAGATCAAATATTGTGCAACTTTAAAGTTTGATATCATGGAGTATATCCTTAGTACTAGAAAGTTGCAATGAGACAGAAATTTCACCCATCCCCACCCCTGGAATCTAACCTGTCTCTGCTGGAATCTAACCCGTCTCCGGCCATCCCCACTGGAGTCTCTTCCATCCCTGCCTGTCTCCACAAATCTCCACTATCCCCGCTCATTCCCATTAAAATAAATAAATAAAATAAAAAGTATTCACTTTTTGGCAGTTTTCATTCAGCTAAAAGACCTGCAAAATTCAATCCGGCAAATTATTTTCAGTTATTGAATAAACCTGTTAAAGTATGCAACGTCTTTAAATTAATGTATAGTATTTTTGTCCTGCACCAGACCAGAGCATACAGTTAATCTGATTCTAGTGATGCAGAGTAGTGGAACCATACATTGCACATTCTATTGCACATAATTACAGTATTTACAACAGCGGCTGGTTGAGGAAGGGGGTTGTTGATAGTGGAGCAGCTCTTGTTCTGCCCCCGATCCCCTGATTCCCACCCCCTGCCTCCAGAACGGTCTGCACTGCAAACGTTGGTATCTGCCTACAAACTATCTCCACCATGCGTGCATCTCACCGTGAGAGACTCAGAAAAGCAAAATAATCCCTCAGGAGAATGTTCTTCCAGAAAGTGAGAACAGTGTGCATGTCAAAAAAAGGCTGTTGACGATTTACAGTATGATGTGCCAAACAAATTAGCTGTAGCTTCTCGTGCATGTGGAAGAGGAAAAGTAATATGGCGCTGAGTCAGGAGGCAGGACTGGGAAGTGGCCACCAATCACCAGTTGCTACACGTATGTGCCTGTAGATCAGGTGACCTGATGGGGCTGTACTTCTGCAGCTGCGCTGATCAGAGCAGGTGGTCATGGCACAAGGAGTCCTGGAACCTGTAAGGATTACAGTTACGCTGACCTGGTGCACACTCGTGGGAACGCCGCAAGAACTGCATTCATCCCCGTTCAGGATTCCTGCAGCCCTGGAGGGGATTCCCATGGGAGTCCCGTGGACCTGGAGGGATTCCCCGCGGTCACTGCAGGGTTCCTCTAATACTGTTCCCATGCAGCTCTCTTGTTAGTACGCCTGAAATGAAAAGAGCCAGACCAATCAAAATGATAAAAGGGGCTAGCCTGGTGCCATGCAGAAAATCCTGGGTTCAATCCTCTTGTCGGATCTTATGCCTCCTTGTGTTAGAAAGGGGTAGGAATAATATGGAAATAGAGTTCAGTCCATGGAGGAGAGGGAGGTTCATTCATTGTGCAACGGTGATACTTAATGTTCAGTTTATGGGCTTATGATTTCAAAATTCTGGAAGGATCCTTGGTGTGTTTTCCTTGATCAAGGCTTGCCACTGCAATGACTGAGATACGTGACTTGAGAGAGGATATAAAATAGAGGACCCCCCCCCCCTATCCCCAATGTGGTTCTGAGTGAATTGCCCTGGTTCTGACTGAGCTGGAAGCTCAAACTTTAAATATTGTAATTGATGGCTGTTAAAATCTTTGGGCCCATCTAAGCTGTTCATTTTTCCTACTTAATGCATTACCATTCTACTTGATTTCCAACTTTACTCTCACTTGTCTGTTGCCAAAGATTCCTGGACTTGCTTCATGCCTTCTTGAATTCTGATACTCCCTTTATTTCTACAACCTCCACTGGGAGCTTGCTCGATGAGTCTGCAACCCTTTCTGTAAAAGAAATGCTTTCTTATATTACTGCTTACATTACTGGTCCATGTATATTTGGTCTGTCATGACTATTTATTCTGGATCTACATTTCCACTCAGAAGTTCTTTTCTCTTGTATTTAAATCTCGTTCTACTGTAAAGTTTCTAATATATCCTCAATTGCTAGTCTTCATTTGTGGTATATGCATTGAAGTCCTCAAGTCTACTCTCATGAAGTTTATACTACAGTCAGTGCCATCTTGGTAGCCTTTCTTTGAATTCAATATACTTTCTCTATATACCCCTTTGAGATGCACTGACCCAGTGAAGAGAGCATAACCTTGAGTTTGGTCACAAATTTATTCAGTTAATCTATCAAAAAGGGATGATATACACCTAGTTTATTGACATTAGCTTATTCCAAGATGCATTTGCTGAAAAGTGTCCGCCACTGTTGTTAAATAATAATTTGTGGCTTAAAAACACACACAGTCATAAAAAACCTCCATAACTTAACAACATCATATTTGTGTGAATTAATTTTTCAATAAAAGTGATCTAAAACAACCTTTAATGTTTATAATATACCTCAATAATCTTCATTTTGATAACAGTGATATTTATCCATAATGTCATCAACTCTATCACCAATTATGGCCTGTCAAGAGGTGACTTTATCAGGTGAAACAAGTTTTTGAGCTACCAAATATGACTAAGGAGGTGAAATTTTATGGAAAGGACAAAAGAAGATGTTATATATTCTTGTCATTTCGAAATAGCTAGTTTTTTTTGTCAAAAAAATAACTTATATGCAGTGCATTTTTTCTAGCAAAAAAGGTGCCGGTACTCAAATGCTAGGCCACTCTTCAGGGGTGGGATGATCACTAAGGGGCTCATCCCATAATAGCCAGGCCCCCTGCAACTAGTCACAGAATCTATGACAAGGCAGAATTGGTGTGTAGAGCCTGAGCTCTTTCATTAAAACTTGAGGTCCATGGGTCAATTTTAACAGACAATGGAAAAGGTGCCTTGTACTCATTACCCTCAAGTACCCCCTCAAAAAAAGCCCTGCTTATATGTCTCTCATAGTTTGTTCAGAGTACTCAGAGCTATCACATTACAAAAAACATCCAATCAAAAAAAAAGTATTTAAGAACACTCTCCTGTCAGTTTACATAATTACATTTAAAGCTGTCAAAGAATGATAACCAACATTTTAAAATGCCAGTGTAAGTCATGTGACCAAAAACCAACCAGTCTGGCTTCTTATTCAAAATAAACCATCAGATTACATGAATGGTCTGGCGTGCTTGAGATAAAAGATCCTACAACTTCATATGCCTGCCCCCATCCCTTCAGGGCTTTTGAAAGAAACAATCAGCTCTTACCACTTCATAATTTTTAAATGAGTGACAATTTTAGAATGCTTAGAAAATAGACCAATCATTTCAAAGAATTGTGGTCAAAAGTTTAATGATCTTAAAAGGGAATGCTGTAGCATAAGCAAAACACATAACGTCATTCAATTTTTGCATTCAGACCAGTGGGTTGTATGTACTTAATATATAAATCCATTTTTTCCTCTTTGATAGAAATATACATTTTGGTCAAAGCAGTGGCAGGCATCAAGGCCTTTTTTCCTCTATATTTTTACTATCATTTGGGAACTGCAGAATCTATTGTACTTTAGTATACATAGGCCATAATGTTTCAGCACTATAAAAACTTAAATAGATTCTGAAATATCTGTGCTCTGTGATCCTAAACACACAACAAATTTAAATCTTCTCATAATTCTAGTTTTAACATTTCGCCTCTAGGTGGCACACCATATCCTGGAATGATGGTTGATTCTACCTTTTACAACAAGATCAAAAGTGGCTACAGAATGGCAAAACCTGATCATGCTACCCATGAAGTGTATGTAAATGATTTTTTTCTTTTTGTTTTATTACCCTAGTTACATATTCCTCTAGTATTAAATGTATTGATTTATTATTGTGGGTTTTTTTTAAACTTGAATTATTTGCAATTATTTGCTTACCCTGGTCTCTATCCTGTCCTCAGGTATGAGCTGATGGTGAAGTGCTGGAATACAGAACCTGAAAAAAGACCTTCTTTTTATCATCTGACTGAAATTGTTGAAAACCTTTTGCCTGGGGAATACAAGAAGGTAAATGTATTATACTTCAGTATTTATAGGATCTGATTTAGTTGTTGGTGGAGCTATATGAAAAGTTGATTCTGCCTTCTGTGCTGTTTGCACAAAAGGTTTGAGTCCAGGGCTTAGTGAAAGAGGTGATTTATCATGTAAGTAAATGAATGTAGCAACAGGTCTGGGCCAGATGGATTTTTTTCTAATTTTACATTACCATGAATTTACCCAGTGTGCCTGGCATTCATTAAATCATTAAGGAGTCCTTTTACTAAGGTTTTGCTGAAAAATGGTCTGTAGTAGTGTAGACGCGTGTTTTGGGTGCACGCAGAATTATTTTTCAACGCAGCTACAAAAAAAAATGCCTTTTAAAAATTTTTGCTGAAAATGGACGTGCGGCAAAATGAAAATTGCTGCGCGTCCATTTTGGGTCTGAGATGTTACCGCCAGCCATTGACCTAGCAGTAAAGTCTCACACGGTAACCAGGCAGTAATGACCTACACATGCCAAATGCCACTTGGCGCGTGTCTGATACACGCAGCAGAAAATAAACATTATTTTTCAGCCGCGCATATCAGACGTGCACCAAAAATGAAATTACCACAAGAGCCACGCAGTAGCCGTGTGGTAACTCCATTTTGGCACGCGTTGGGCATTCATAGACACTTACGCACCTAAATTGTTTTAATTTCCATTTGTTGACTGGGAAAAGAAGAGGAAGCTCAACTTTTGCCTTTCATAATATGGGAGGTGAAGTGCTTATGAGCATGTTGAAAATGAAATAATACAACCACCACAGAATAATTACATAAGTAGTGAATCAAATGGTTTACAAACATAGGGATTTTCTTTTACTAAAGTGTGTTAAGCACTTAGGGCCACATTTTATATATGGTGCCTGAAAAATCCACAAGGAAAACACAGTGGCGTACCAAGGAGGGGGGCGGTGGGGGCGGTCCGCCGCTGGGGGGGTGTCGCGCGCCTGTCCGCTACGTTCGTTCTGTGCTCCCTCTGCCCCAGAACAGGTTACTTCCTGTTCCGAGGCAGAGGGAGCATGGAAACGAACGAAGCGGACAGGCGCGCGGCACCCCCCCCCAGCGGCGAGCACCGGGGGGGGTTCTTTCGCCAGGGGGTGTCCTTTCGTCGGGGGGGGGGTTGTGCTGCACCCGGGGGGCGGGGCGCATCGGCGATCCGCCCCGGGTGTCAGCCCCCCTAGGAACGCCACTGGGAAAACATTTCCACCTAAGTGTATTCTGTAAGCGGCACCTAGATTTAGGCATGGTAAAAAGAATAGGCCTAGTTGATATCACAGGGCCTAAAACTATGCGCATCCATTTACACCAAGTTCCTAAAAGAAAAGTCTATATGCCATTATTAAGATGGACTTGGGAAAATCCACTGCTTATTTCTAGGATAAGCAGCATAAAATCTGTTTTCCTGTTCTGGGATCTTGCCAGGTACTTGTGACCTGGATTGGCCACTTTTGGAAATAGGATACTGGGCTTGATGGATTTTTGGTCTGTCCCAGTATGGCAACACTTATGTTCTTATGTTCTAAATACTGAAAAACCCCTTAACATGGTTGTGTACTAGCATTTACCACACATTAAACTGTACATTAACCCCCAGATTCTATATAGCAAGCTTAGTATTCTGCGCTGAAATCCAAGCATATTTTATAACAATGTGCATAACTTAATTGGCTTAACAAGCTAATCAACATTGATAGCAGGTTTTAACAAGCAATAATGAACACTAATTGGCAATAATTTTAATTTATGTGCACAACTTGCTAAGCATATTCTGTAGCGCACTGTGCCTAAATTCTAATGCATTCAGCCAAAAGAGGTGTTTTTTATGGGCAGGGAAATGGGTGTTCAAAATGTACATGCATTGTTATAGAATATGTCCCAGTGTGCCTAAATCCATGCATCACATCTGATGCTGTCATAGTGACTGCTATGAACTGTTTCTTTCACATCTTTGGTGGGTGGGTGGGAGGTGGTCAGTTACCACTGGGGGAGTGAAGGGGTTCATGCCTTCATTCCCCCAGTGCTCATCTGGTCATTTAAAGTACCTTTTTGTACCTTATTCATTCTAAAAGCAGTTTTAGACCAAAACATTTAGATTGTAGCTGTGGACCTTTTTGTTTTGTTCCATTATGGTGGAAAAACGTCCAAGTGTTAGTAACGCCCAAATCCTGCCCTCGACATGCCCCCTTTGATCTGGATGTATTGCTGAGAAACTGCATATCAAAACGTTTAAATGAGTTTTGAAAATACTGATTTGAATGTTTTGGCAATAAAAATGTCCAAGTATGGTTTGTGACACTTTTTTTGATGTTTCTCTGTTTCGAAAATAAGCCCCTAAGTGCCTCCGTGCTAAATTCAACCTGTGTACTGTGCCCTAATGGGCATTTTTGTACATTGTATTGAGATTAAATAACATTCTATGCCATAATACGTACTGTTACTTGAATATTTTTACTGCTTTAATTACTTATTTTCTATGTCCTTTGCCTTGGGTGAATTTCTTCAAAAAGATGGTACATAAATCCTAATAAATAAATACATTTATTTTAACATGACAACTGCAAGTTACATGCTGAGCACATCTCCCCACTAGGTGCCATGTTAATTTTGCACTTGATGTATGTTAATTTCCTGCCGTAAAGCGCATTGGGATAGATTCAGCATATGGTGTCAAAAAATCAGTGCTGGAAAAAAAATCGGTGCTAAATAGCATTCTTTGAAGGGCACCTAAGGATGGGCACCCTTTATAGAATAGCATGGAGCACTGGAATCTGCGTCCAACATTGGGTGTGAGGATTTATACCAACTGAAACCATAGGAGACAACTTTTCAAAATTATTGGGGGTGCTAAGCCCAATGGAATGACCCCTCACTGGACACATACAAGGAATTTTCTCAATACTGGGGGTGCTCAAACACCCACAGCACCCACAGAGTCAGCTCCTATGATTGAAACCACTGTGTGCATTTAAGGAAACGTTCCTGAGCCGCCCATTTTCTCCCATCATTATGATAACAAAAGAGAGGGTAACAGCATACAAACAGAAACACAAGAAAAGCAAACACTGGGCCTTCAGGATTGAGAAAAATGTTGTCCTTTATTCCGACAATGACCCGACATGGGCCGTGTTTCAGCGTGCAAACGCCTGCATCATGGGTCAGAAAAGTCCTATAGGTCTGTTCAAGGACTAATAAGATAAAATAGAATAAACACTCAGGATATGTATCCCAATGTCTGTAAGTAAACCGTTTTTTGCGGTTTTATCACTGACAGCGTTTTTCGCAGCGTATAAAGACTACTTACAGACATTGGGATACATATCCTGAGTGTTTATTCTATTTTATCTTATTAGTCCTTGAGCATACCTCTAGGACTTTTCTGACCCCTGATGCAGGCGTTTGCATGCCAAAACACTGCCCGCGTCGGGTTATTGTCGGAATAAAGGACAACATTTTTCTCAATCCTGAAGGCCTAGTGTTTGCTTTTCTTGTGTTTCTTCCATCATTATGCCCATTTTTCAGATCCACACGGACTCACTGAGGGGGTCTTTTACCAAGGCATGCTCACGTTTTTAGTGTGCACTAAAAACAGGTGCGTGCTAAACATTAGAGACACTCATAGGAATACATTGGTGTTTCTAACATTTAGCATGTGCCTACTTTTAGTGCACGCTAAAAAAGTGAGCGCGCCTTAGTAAAAGACCCCCTATGGAACTATTCTGTGGCAGATCTGCCATTTTTGGCTTATTTTGCTGATTGCTTTCATTATAATGCTTTTTTGTGCCGATAGTGCATAATGGGGTCCTTTTTTCAAGTTCTGGTAAAAAGTGCCCCACTGAAGCAGCAAAGGCCATTTTTACCACATGCTGAGGCACTTTTTACCACAGCGGGTTAAAAAGGCCCCAATGTTAGGTGCCACCCCCCCTGGTTCTATATATGGCACTTTGAGTTGTACACACAAATTTGGGCATGTGCCCAATTTGCATGCACAACTTAATTGAATAATGAGCCAATTAGGGCTGATAATTGGCATCCTAGCAACAATTATTAGTGCTAATTGGTTTTAATTGAAATGTATGCATGTAAATTTAGTCACAGGATCTGTGTCTAAATTTTACGCATGAGTCCACAATGAGAGGGTCATGAGCAGATTGGCGGCATTCTGAGAATTTATGCATGTAATTTATAGAATATGGGCTAATTCTATAAACTACACTTAACTTTAGGTATGACTTATTTTTCTATGCCGATTCTTTAGGCACCATATTTTGAATCTAGCCTCATATATAGAGTTCCTTTGATTATGTGCAAAATCTAATGCAATTTAGTGAAAGTGTCCTATATGTAGCTATCAGACATCCATCTGGTGCAGATTTAAAGTCACTGAGAGCTGCAGATTTTTGTAAACAGAGCAAATGCATTCCCAAGAAGGTGGGTCAGTACAAGAAAAAGATTCATTGCGTTTGTCGTTTCAAACATTTTTATTATTATATCCCATCACAGCTGATCAATCTGCTAGTGGATTAAACCGGATAAATGTTATTAGGTCCTGCGACAGTCCGTGTATAAGGTGGATTGGTGTTCAGCTGTTAAGTCAGCCACAATAAGAGCGATGCTCTCCGGAATGGGGGAAGGGGGCCATAAGAACAAAGGCTCTAGGACTTTCCCCAGGACGAGGGCTCCTAGGGATTGTAGCTAATTCTGGTTAAAGGCCTTTGACTAGGGGCGTAAAAATGGGTAGAGGAAGGGGTGGCAACTTGTAATAGTTTGATGACTGTCATTATATACACATATTGATACGTATAACCTGCTAAGGAAGTTGTAGATGGAAAAAGAGTAACTGGATTTGTTTACAATAAAAGCTGTTGGTATATTAAAGTTGGGAATAAGGGGTGGGAGGGAGGGAGGGAGGGAGTAGGATAGATAGGGGGAAGTAAATGGAAAATGTTGATGATATGTTTCTTGGTTGTATTGCTCTAGTGCTCTCAAGAGTATGTTCAGTTATATTAATTATGAGAATGTAAAGAGATATTTCGTGAAGTGTCATCAATAACAAAGTTAAACTTAAAAGTAAGAACTGTTGGAGGCAACAGTTGTGACAGTTGTAAGTTTGTACTAGGACTAGTTAGTTGTAAAATGATGACTGTTTGTTTCATTACATTGTGGAGCATATCATCAGCCTGTACTTTTCAATAGAGGGGTGGGGGGAGGGGTTTGAAAACAAAAATGTGGATGACGCAAGGCATTATTTTGGATGCAATGAGTGTATGGTTCTCTTTGATTTTCAGTGTACTTAACTATTGACTGTATTTTCCTTGACGAGTCATCAATAAAATGTTAAACTATAAACCGGATTCTTTGCAGGTTGTGATATCATTATAAAGACCAAATTAAGGATTATGCAGAGGGGCTGATATACTTCAGCTTTTTCATCTTCAGAGGGTCTGGAAAGCTTCCATTCAACATCTTTGGATAAATGAAAAGAAAATATCATAAGTACATAAGTATTGCCATACTGGAACAGACCAAAGGTCCATCAAGTCCAGCATCCTGTTTCCAACAGTGGCCAAACCAGGTCACAAATAACTGGCAAGATCCCAAAAAGAAGGGCAAGTTTGGCAGTGGTGGGATTTGAACCCATGCCTCCAAAGAGACTGTAGCCTTAATCCAGTGCCTTAGACTGCTCGCCAACTTATAAAGAAGCAAATTTTTCATAGGGAAAATATGGCTACTGGAACATTTTGCTAAGTGAGAAATAGCTGAAAGATGTTAGATTAGAGGTGAGTTGCACTTAATGTTAACTATTCACATGATATACTTATATAGAAGTTTGTTTTTTTTTAATTTCTTGTTACAGAGCTATGAAAGAATCCATAGTGACTTCCTGAAGAGCGACCATCCTGCTGTCACACGCATGAGATCAGAGTGTGATAACACATACAGTGGCGTCACGTACAAGAATGACGATAAGCTGAAAGACCGTGAAAGTGGATTTGATGAGCAGAGGCTAAGCGCAGACAGCGGTTACATCATTCCCCTGCCTGACATTGACCCAGTCTCAGATGATGAATCAGGAAAAAGGAACAGGCACAGGTACCACACTGTACATATTATCAGACAGGACTTCTAATGAAATAGGATGGAAATAATTTTTCTTTGGAGGTAAATTAATCACTAGCAAGGTTCACAAGTACAACACTGACCTTCGCTGGTTGAAAATTGGCCGACGAGTTCCTAGTACTCTAAGATCCATCATAAATTGTTCAAAATTTATCAAATAAAAAAGTTTTCAATTTCTTACAAAAAGTTCAGCTCTGATGGATATAGGTAATCCATTCAAAACAGATATCACTTGTTACAAAAAAGAATTAAACAAATGCTTACAGTGCACACCTTTAATAGAGGGACGGTGTAATAAAAATTGGTCCTGTGATTGAGAAGAACATCTAGACAATGGATGTTCCAGAAAATTAACCACAAGTTCAGAAGTGAAACCATAGAAAGTTTGAAAAACAACATATGCTACCTTAAAAATTATACTGGCTCATATGGGGAGCCAATGTAGCTTAACAAGAAATTGAGAAAATCTATCAAATTTTTTAATCTGAAAAATGAACTGTGCTGAAGTATTTTTGATAAGTTGTTTTTTTTTTTGAACAATCTAGATGTCAAACTGAAATAAAGTGAAATACTAGGGGCCCTGTTTAGTAAGCCATGCTATAGGCGTGCTATCGTTTTTAGCATGTGCTAAAAATCTGCACACGCTAACACTAGAGACACCCATCGGAATATATGGCCCTTTGTACTGCAGTGGGTAAAAATCCTCCCGGCAAGATAACTCTTACTGTGTGGCCATGCGGTGGGAAGTACTTACTGCCACTCATTGAGGAGGTGGTAAAGGCTCCTGCGGTAACCGGGCAGCGTGTGGCAATGCCTGATTACCACCGGGTTAGTGCCATGCTGGAAATGGTGTATATTCAAACCGGAAATACTGCCAGCGGCTGAGTTGGGCCAGCAGTAGTTCCGATTTAGCGTGTGGTAAGCTTGCATTGGGCTTACCGACGTGTTGTAATAGGGTCTGTCGATCAGCTCAGTAAGAGGAATACTTGCACTTGGCCTGAAATTAGCTGTTAATGGCAAATCCAAGTCGTTTGATTTAGGTATAGACTTTAAAGTAATTTGGCCCATGTAAGTAATGTGGAGAAGCAAGTTCAATTGTAGATGATTGGCTGAATATGTCTAAAATTCTCATCCTGAACACAGTAATTTTCGAACCGGAAAAAGTCTTTTTTTTGTTCCCAAAATCAGCTTTTTCCAGACATTTTTGTGCTCAGAATGTATTTCTTTAAGTACATAAGTAATGCCACACTGGGAAAAGACCAAGGGTCCATCGAGCCCAGCATCCTGTCCACAACAGCGGCCAATCCAGGCCAAGGGCACCTGGCAAGCTTCCCAAAACGTACAAACATTCTTTAGGTACCATTAAAAAATAAGTCCTAGAGAAAACACACTAAAACAATGGTTCCCAAACTTGGTCCTGGGGGCACCCCAGCCAGTCAGGTTTTCAGGATATCCACAATGAATATTCATGAGAGAGATTTGCATGCACTGCCTCCATTGCATGCAGATCTCTTTCATGAATATTCATTGTGGATATTCCAAAACCTGACTGGCTGGGGTGCCTCCAGGTCCAGGTTTGGGAACCACTGCACTAAAACAAGCCATAGGGATGGCTGTATGGCTCCATTCCTAGTAAATTGGCCACACAGACATCCCAGCAGAGCAGAGAGGCAGCCTAGTGGTCAGTGCAGTGGACTTCGCATAAAGGGACACATGTATAAATCTCACCTTAACACCCTTATTTTGTATTGTGAGCCCTCCAGGAACACCTGAAAATCTACTGTACCTAACTGTACATCTCAGGTCTGCAGATGTCTCCTATATATAGGTATAGTTGGTATTTTGGGGGTTTTGGAAGGCTCACAATTTCCACCACAAGTGTACTGGTTAAGTGGGATATTGACTTGGGTCCCTTTTGCTACAGTTCACTGAACTGACCATTAGCCTGTTCCTGGTACCAGCTTGCTGCTGTAATAGGAATGGCCATAATATCGGAAGCTGTCACTGAGCCTGGGAAGTACTGTCACTGTCACATCTTTGGGGAGTGGGAGAGGTTTCTGACCTCTGGGGGATTAATGGGGGGGGGGGGGGGGGTCATGCCTTAATCCCTTCAATGGTCAGCTGGTTAATTATGGCTCCTTTTTGTGATTTAGTGATGACTGAAAGAAGTCCAGATAAAAACATCCTAATTTTTGCCTTAGACATTATCTTGTTCCATTATCTCTAAAAGAAGTACAAATAGAATCTAGATGCTCAGATACTGTTATAGAATAGGCTCTCGCCATGCATCATTGAAACATCCAAGTGATGGTGCCCAGTTATATAAAACAATATTTTAATAGATGGTGTTAAGTGCATATGCATTATCTATAATGCAGTTAGCAAATGCTAAATAAATTGTCTCTGTTAACAATGGGTCCTTTTACTAAGCAGCGCTAAGCCCAACGCAGGCTCGCTAAACAGGAAGCACCTCTGGGCTACCGCAGCAGCCCGGCGGTACTTCTCACCCTTAGCGTGCCATCATATCTGGTGCTACAAAATGAACGTACCTGGCATTAATCAGGTAGTGCTGCGGGCTGCCTGGTTACCGTCTGGTTAGCACGGGAGCCCTTACCGCCACCTCAATGGATGGCAGTAAAGGCTCCCCCATGAAATGGCCGTGTGGCAAGTGCTTTACTTGCCGCGCAGCCATTTTCTGCAGGAAAGAAAGAATTCCCTTTAACCTGCTGCGGTAAAAGGGGGCTTCGGCGCACGTGAAAAACACGCGCCAATGCCAGCGTAGGTCCCCTTTTGCCACAGCTTGGTAAAAGGGGCTCTATATGAGAAGATGCCGAGTATGGTCCCAACTGTTAGCGAGGAGGTCTTGCAGTTACTATGTGTTAATTTTTGCAACTAACATGCTGTAAGTGAAATTTATTTCCCTACTGTAGTGAAAGTGCTCCTATGGCTCCTTTGTGGCAGGTGTTAGGTACACAGCATTGTCCCAGCACTATTCTGGCTTTATTACATGACAGATTGCTCTTGTGTCTTCACAGCTCTCAGACCTCCGATGAAAGTGCCATTGAGACTGGCTCCAGCAGCTCTACTTTCATCAAGCGAGAGGATGAGACCATGGAGGACATTGAGATGATGGATGACATAGGAATCGATTCCACAGATCTTGTTGAAGACAGCTTCCTGTAACCTTTAGCACATGATGAGTGGACATCTACCAATAATTTTTTAAAAAAGGGAAACTTGCCTTACCATCTACAGACTTCTGAGTTTTCTAATGAAAAAAACCACTTACCACATTGCAAACAAACAAACAAAAGGATTTAAGAAAATATGATTTGTCAATTCAAGGGGTCGACTGATGGTGAAAAGATTGTCCAAAACCTGGTGAAAAATGGGACACATCAAAACTTTTATGAACAGTCCCTTGTTGTGGTACTTTAGTAGCATCTCAATATCAGTCATAGTTTTACAGAGTGGATGAACAAAGGGAGAAGCCATACAAATGCAGTTTTGTGATTCAAGGGCATTCATAACTGAAGAAAAGGATTCATTCTGCAGTTAATCTTCACTAATGTAATTATGTAAATAATTTTGCCTAATCACAAATGAGTTCACATCTGAGGTAAACATTTTATTGGACTTGCAGAACAAACCAATCAATGTTTCCTGGGTGAATCTTCTTCCTTCCTAAAATTGAGTCATGCTATATTGTTGAAAGGACAGTTAAAACCACTTTTGAAATCTAAAGGTACAAATAAGATCAAGTGTTATTTTTTTTATAGTGGATAAAGGCAAAAAAGAAAATAATAATTACAAAGTTCTATAAGGGATTGTGGATATTAAGTTTGTTTATACCTTATCAAGTTGTTACAAATAACTTTTTGTATAATTAATTTCTAGTGTTGTCATTAATGAATAGAAAATGTATTTTTGATAACTCAAATGCCAGCAAAAGCACAATTGTTTAACATTCCGAGTAGCTGAACATATATTTTTATGAATTTAAAGAATTCAGTTCTGTGGTTAGGTCAATTACACTAATGTTTATTCTAGACTAAAACTAGCTGACACACATGTATCATAAAAACTTTGGTTAGTCTAATCAGTCAACATTATCTTGACCACTCATATGACCTTTCCCCATTCACGTGGATAGAAAACTGTAGATAATAAATAACCAGTGTGGTACTAAGGATCTTAAAATGTACATAAGTATTTTTATGTAACAAAATATCAGTAACCCCTTTTTTAATGTGTTCATCTCTTTTTCTCTGAAATTCTCATTTTAATTCAGAGTGGAAGTGCAAGAACTGAAACAGGACTGCAAAAATTACAGATGCAACTCTCAATTATATGCAACTCTCAATAAAATGCCACACATCTCAGGACTGAATTTATAGTGCATCAAAATAGGAAGATTATTTGTTAAGAAGAGCTGGTCTGGGAGCTAAAAGTGGTCGTATCTATGAATGATTTCAAATGTAAACATCTTAACTACATTTTATAGCAAACAGTATTGTTATGGCCGTTGAATTTGGCTTTCTAGTTTCTCAGGTCCTAAAGATGTGAAGTGATCACTTCTCATGTAAACGGATTTTTATTACTGTGATGAGCAGATCTCAGTGGTGGCATATAAAAACCACTGTATCTGATATATGTGTTAATTGCTGGAATCATGTAACCCATAAGCTCATATTGTATTTATTACTGATATGTGATTTTTTTGTTTTTTTTTTTAAGATTGATCAAATGAAAATGCCAGGTCCATTACACATTCAGGGGGCCTTTTACTAAGACGCGCTGAAAAATGGCTTGTGGTACATGTAGGCGCAGGTGTTGGGCGTACGCCAATCCATTTTTTAGGGTGCCTGTAAAAAAAAAGCATATTTTCTTTGCCAAAAATGAACGTGCAGCAAAATCAAAATTGCTGCGCGTCCATTTTGGGTCTGAGACCTTACTGCCAGCCATTGATCTAGCGGTAAAGAATCCAGGCGGTAATGACCTACACGTGTCAAATGCCACTTGGCATGCATCTGTTACGCGCACCTGAAAATAAAAAATATTTTTCAGACGCGCGTATCGGACGCACGCCAAAAATGAAATTACCTCAAGAGCCACGGGGTAGTCGAGCAGTAACTCCATTTTGGTGCGCATGGGTGCGCATAGATGCTTTCACGGCTTAGTAAAAGGGCCCCTCAATCTTTCAACTGCCTAAGTCTTGTATCAGTATCTTCATGTTAAAAAGCCAATGTACTAAGGGGAGAAACTTCACAAAAATGGATTTGCATGCATTAATGGGAAATAGTGCATGCTATTTTTAATAGCGGGCACTATTTGCTGTTTTTGTGCATGGAGCCATCTTTGAAAACTATTTCTCCGTTACAAAGGCTCAAATTTCACACATAGCTTTCTGGTTGGACATGAACTGCTGTGATGCAAAAACATGGAAAACGATGACTTACCCATGAAAACATAGATCAACTATGCTCAAAATTTGCTTCATGAAGAAAATTTCACAGGAAAAAAAAATATACCTCACTGTAACTATGGTGGGTGGTAGGGGAAGGGATTTTGAATTTAGCTCACACCATTTTCAATTGTAGATCATGACAAGTTAAATCAGGTACAATAGATTATTTTCATGCTCTAGAGGGTTTACAATCTGGGACGTGAGGCAGTGGGGAATTAATTGACTTGACAACAAAATAGAAAAAGTCTGGCTACCAGAGACAGTATAATAACCACTTCAGAATTCTTTAATATTTTAAAATAAATTTTAATAGTTTGTATTAATAGAGGAAAGGACCTCAGACACCAGTAATGCAGACATTCATTTTTCAAAACTGCAACTTAATCTGGTTCAATTTTCTTTCATTGGTCCAGAAAACCCCTATATTTAGAATGGCTTAATTGAAACATTTTTCCAGTAATCTTTTAAAAGACAAAAAGACACGCACTTATCTTCCAAAAACCCAACAGGGCCTGTTTCACCTATTCAATCAAGCTTCTTCAGGGAACATTAACAAAACTTGTTAGGTGCATGTTACACACTTAAGCCACTGCAGTGCTCATTGTCAACTTGCAATACAGCCTAATTCCTGCTGATTTTCACAGTTCCTTGATTGATAGATGTTAGACTTCATGATACAGAAGAATTCAAGTAAGTTTCTTCTGTTCTTCACTCTGCTTTTTTTTTTTTTTCTTTTAAAGAATGGAATGCATACGACAACCAGCCCTCTATGAGTTCTAGAAGATATCATCTCACTAAAGAAGTCTGATGAACCTTCATGGTTAAAGTGGCAGTTGAGTAGGGATTGTGGATCTGGGCCTGGTTTTTCTCACTGTATTTAGGTCCCTGTTTAATAAGTCACTTTACAGGCGCGTTAACATCTTTAATGCATGTTAACCATGTACTTGCGTTAACCATGTACATGCCTACAATATCCCTATAGGTGCCTACACAGCCCGCGCACTAATTGTGGGCACGTTAAAAACACTAAAGCGCCTTAGTAAACAGGTCCCTTACTGAGTTGTTGGTCTCTCTGGAAAAAAAAAACCATTAAGGAGTGTCTATAGGGAAAAAAACTAGAAACTCATGTTTGCAATAGGGTGAATCCAGGAATGGACCAACCTGTCCTGATAGAATGAAAGCAGTTAGCAATCCTAGAGCTGAGAGGAAGATTGAAGAAAGAATGTTTAGAAAGCCCTTGTAATTTCAACATCTGCCTCCATAGGGGATTCTACCATTGTCAGTATAATTGTTTTGACTTCCTCATTAGTTTGGAACATCTATGAAGTTAGCTAGTGTAAGGAGTTTTACTTAATATGAGACTCTGGGATAAAAGTCACTCTGTAGAAATTAGATCTGTGTGTTGCACATGTGGAAATGTTCTCGCTAATAGATATGATAGATAGATAATAGATAGAACCTGCAGTTCATATCTATTAAATTTTAAAAGTCTTTTTGTTTTTTTTACATAATTGCTGCACAGGAAAATTACATTAGGACTTAGACTGGGTCATTCTGGAACTGACATTGCTAGATGTTTCCTTTCTGGCCGCTGATGCCTGTTCCTGAAATAAGATTTGTATTCTATTACAATTTTTTTTCTGCCCTCAGCAGGCCATTGGTTCTGAGTTTTGGTGTGTGCTGTCGGTTGAGAGAAGCCTGTCAATATAAAGATAACCAAACTGTAACAATCTCAGGGGCCCTTTTACAAAGGCACACTGAAAAATGGCCTGCGGAAGTGTAGATGCGTGTTTTGGGCGCGCACAGAATCTTTTTTCAGCGCACCTGTAAAGAATATCTATTTTTATTTTCACTGAAAATGGGCGTGCGGCAAAATGAAAATTGCTGTGCGTCCATTTTGGGTCTGAGACCTTACCGCCAGCCATTGACCTAGTGGTAAGGTCTCACGCGGTAAGTGGGTGGTAATGATCTATGCACGTACCGCCTGTGTGCCAGAAAATAAAAATATTTTCTGATGCGCGTAGCAGACATGCTTCAATAATGAAATTACCACAAGGGCCAAGCGGTAGCCGGGCGGTAACTCAAAACTGACACATGGGCACTCAGGTGCCTACCCAGCTTAGCAAAAAGAGCCCCTCAATTTTTAATTTTGTGAAAGTGATACGCCATGTGGCTACACTGATAATTGCTATCAACCTCTTGCTTTTAGCTATGGGTATCTCATTAGAGGCAGGTATAATTATTTAGTGGTACAGCCTGATTTTCTGGGAACTACTCATCATTCTAAAATCACTTAGCTCTTAATTCAACAAATTAATATTTCAGATCTGATGCTATGCTTTTTCTGTTTTCTTAAAACCAGGCCATTAAAAAAATGGCAGATCCTAAGAAGAGGATCTGCATTGTGATATTGTTGCTAGGTTGCACATTGTCCATTAACTTCTTTTTGGTTGCATGTGTAAAGAAGATTGACTGCTGATTCTTCCTGTTTTATATAAATATAAAATGACAATCAAAAGGTCTGGCCAGAGGAACAATTTCATTTTTGTAATGCCTATAGTATCCATAAAATGAGGTCCGATGAATTAAAATGTCCTATTATCTAATATAGGATGGAAATTACAATGATGTTATACATCAATTTTGTATATATGTATGTCAATATCATCTTTTGGAATACTGCCAAAACATTTATGCTAAGCTGTATCACTGCCATTGATTTTTTTTGTTTGTTTGTTTTTTTTTTCTATGACTGTGATATACTCCACAGGCATGTTAACTGATGCACTTTTGAATGTCTTAAAATGATATTTTAGAGTAATAAAAACTAAGTGTTTCCAACTTATTGCCTTTGTGAGTGCTGTAGAAAGTTAAAAATGTTGGAGTGGATTTTAGTGAAGTAAGGCACTAAGACCCCTGTTTATTAAGCCGCGTTATAGGCGAGTTAACATTTTTAACGCGTGCTAACCATGTATGCGTGTTAACCATGTACGCACCTACAATATCCCTATAGGCGCCTACATGGTTAGCGCGCTTGTTTGTAAGCGCGTTAAAAATGCTAACGTGCCTTAGTAAACAGGGTCCTAATTTATATATGTAAAAACCTAATTTTCAGACATAAAAAGGGATACACGGATAAGCAGCAATTCTAGAAAAGCCACATGCAAACATGTGTACCCATGTGTACCATGGCACACTCAAACTTTAAGGGGATGTGGTTTACGATAGTAACATAGTAGATGACGGCAGATAAAGACCTGTACCGTCCATCCAGTCTGCCCAACAAGATAAACTCATATGTGCTACTTTATATATATATACCTGACCATATATATACTATGCCATTTTTGGGGCATAGACCGTAGAAGTCTGCCCAGTACTTGCCCTGCCTCCCACCATCGGTGCTGCCACCCAATCACCGCTAAGCTTCTGAGGATCCATTCCTTCTGAACAGGATTCCTTTATGATTATCCCACACATTTTTGAATTCTGTTACCATTTTCATCTCCACTACCTCCTGCGGGAGAGCATTCCAAGTATCCACCACTCTCTGTGAAAAAATACTTCCTGACATTTTTCTTGAGTCTGCCCCCCCACCCGCCTTCAACCTCATTTCATGTCCTCTAGTTCTACCGCCTTCCTAGCTCCAGAAAAGATTTGTTTGCGGATTAATACCTAAACGTCTGTATCATATCACCCCTGTTTCTCCTTTCTTCCAGGGTATATAAAGTAGCACATATGAGTTTATCTTGTTGGGCAGACTGGATGGACCGTACAGGTCTTTCTCTGCCGTCATCTACTATGTTACTAATGTTACTATGGTATACATATTCAGGTCAAGTCTCTCCTTATATGTTTTGTAATGCAAATCCCATACCATTTTTGTGGCTTTTCTTTGCACCACCTCAATTCTTTTTACATCCTTAGCAAGATACGGCCTCCAAACCTGAACACAATACTCCAAGTGGGGCCTCACCAATGACTTGTACAGGGGCATCAACACCTCCTTTCTTCTGTTGGTCACACCTCTCTCTATACAGCTTAGCATCCTTCTGGCTACAGCCACCTCCTTGTCACACTGTTTTGTCACCTTCAGATCCTCAAATACTATCACCCCAAGATCCCTCTCCCTGCCTGTATATACCAGAATCTCACTGCCTAACACATACTTCTCCCGTGGATTTCTACTCCCTAAGTGCATCACTTTGCATTTCTTTGCATTGAATTTTAAGGTAGACCTTAAAATTAGATGTGTGTTTTCTATTTTGCAACAGTGATCCACATATAGGGCTAGATTCCATGTATGGCGCCTGAAAAATCCACATGGAATAAATTTCCGCCTAAGCGTATTCTATAAGTGTATATAGAATACACTTTGTTGATATCGCAGCGCCTAGAACTACGCGCATCCATTTACACCAAGGAAATCATGGCGTAAATAATGGCATGTACATTTTGGCGCAGAGGGCCATATTCTGTTACAGTATGCATAAATTTTGGAATGCCCACAAAATGCCCATTTCCACACCCATAACCATGCCCCCTTTTGACTCCGTGCATTAGAATTTAGGAGCTGTGCATTACAGAATACACTTAGCAAGTTATGCATGTAAATTCTAATTATTGCCAATTAGTGGTCATTATTGCTTGGTAAGTGCTGTTAAAAATGCTAATTGGCTTGTTAAGTCAATTAGGTTAAATGCATTGTTATAGAAGATGCTTGGATTTTGGTGCGGAATGTTAGTTGTTATATATATATAATCCTAGGGATAGCTCCAAAAATTTCCCTGTCTGCATTTGCATCTACTTTGAGGCACACATAGTTGTCAACTAATTATAATTTATGTTATTGAGCTTATTTTCAAAAGAGATCGCCAGCGATCTTCCAACACAAATCGGGAGATCGCCGCCGATCTCCTGATCCCGGCCAAATCGGTATTATTGAAAGGCAATTTTGGACGGCCCCACCTGCTTTTTCATCGCGACACCGGCCAACCTTCAAGGGGGCGTGTTGGTAGGGTAGCGAAGGCGGGAAGGGGCGGGGGCGGGGTTACGAGATGGCTGGCTTCGCCTCATAATGAAAAAAAATGCCCGGCTCAAACAAGCATTTCGCCGGGCAGACTTGGTCCATTTATTTTTAGGACCAAGTCTGAAAAAGTGCCCGAACTGACCAGATGACCACCGGAGGGAAGTGGGGATCACCTCCCCTTACTCCACCAGTGGTCACCAACCCCCTCCCACCCCCAAAAAAACAAAACATTTTTTGCCAGCCTGTATGCCAGCCTGAAATGTCATACCCAGCTCCCTGACAGTAGTATGCAGGTCCCTGGAGCAGTTTTTAGTGGGTGCAGTGCACTTCAGGCAAGTAGACCCAGGCCCATCCCCCCCACCTGCTACACTTGTGGTGATAAATATTGCGCCCTCCAAACCCCCCCAAAACCCACTGTACCCACATGTAGGTGTCCCCCTTCACCCCTTAGGGCTATGGTAATGGTGTAGAGTTGTGGGGAGTGGGTTTTGGGGGAATTTGGGGGGCTCAGCACACAAGGTAAGGGTGCTATGCACCTGGAAGCTATTTTTTTTTAAATTTTGTTAAGTGCCCCCTAGGGTGCCCGGTTGGTGTCCTGGCATGTCAGGGGGACCAGTGCACTACAAATGCTGGCTCCTCCCACGGCCAAATGCCTTGCATTTCACCGGGTTTGAGATGGACGGGACCGGTTTCCATTATGGCTGATACATAGACATCACATGAACAATACTGGTGCCAGTAGGGCTCCCACCCCTGTTGGTCAGCATTTTACAGGACCAGGACACTGTACCAGTGACTTCACAGTGAGAATCCTGAAAGGTAACTTTAAAACCATACAAGAACGTAAGACCTTTGAAGTCAGAATGATTGAATATTTTAACACCCAACAGAAAGGACTTAACAATGATCTGGGGTTCCTAGCCCATTATAAACCATAAAGCTGTATTTCTCTATTGATCACCCCACCCCTCACCTATCCACACCCATCCTGTTAGAATATCAATGATATGCTTTGATGTCCCCATGCATACCTCCTACCCACCCCCATCCTCCCACCCTGTCAGACTGTCATAGTAATGCTTGAATGTTTTCACTTATATACACTGTCAGTTAGCACATTTGCTTATTTCCGATCTGACGAAGAAGGGCAACCTTCGAAAGCTAATCAAGAAATGTATTATGTCCAATAAAAAAGGTATCATCTTATTTTCTTTTCCATGTTTTATTTTGTTTGATTTCTATTGATAACCTTAAGAGTGGACTAACACGGCTACCACACTCCTCTACTTCATTATGGCTGAAAATTGGAGCCAGCCATCTCATGTAAACCCGGCAATCCGCCAGCGATCCTACTCTAAATCCGGCAAGCCATTTGTCCGGCGCCAAGCGTATTTCGAAAATACGCTTGGCTCCACCCCTTACGGAGCCGGCCCCAAAGATGGCCAGCCATAGATTTGGCCGGCGCCGTTCGATTATGTCCCGCTATGTCTGGACCTGGGGTATTGAGTAGTGAAGGAGTGGTGAACTGTATTCATCTCATGGGTGTTCAAAAAAAAAAACTCAAACAGCCCAAAACTGAGTTTGGAGCTTTATCCTTTAACTGGCTCCCCTAGGATGTGCAATTTTGCAAAATACAGCACTTACTTGTGACTGTCTCTGGGGAAAGGGGGACTAAGTTAGCAGATCTAAAATGTTGAGAATGGTTGAATCATGTCATGGGTCCAGCAAACATTCTGTTAAAGTGAATTTCTGGAACTTTTATATTTTTTTCACATAAAAGGATGGGGTTTGAACTATCGTATTACAAATTAAAACCTCATGTTTTGCTTCTGGAGACTTTAGTGACCTTTTCCCAGAAATGGTCAAGTATGTGTAGATAGCAAAGTTTTTCTGTGGCTTACACGGGTATGTGCCAGCACCTCAAACAGCACCTATTAGTATTGTACACCACTTGGTACTGTATTGTTAAGCTATTGAGACAGACATGGGGAACAGGGCCACCGAGAGACTAGGCTCCCCCGCTGTTGCCGTCCCCCATCGCTCCCCCCGCTGCTGCCGCCCCCATAGCACCCCCGCCGCTGCAGTCCCCGGTCTCACCTGCCTGCTTCCACGGCTCCCGGCCCCCTGCATTCAAAACGGCAGTTGCAGATTGCCTCTCTTGAGTCGCAGATCGCCTCTCTTCTGGCCTTCCCTCCCTGGGTCCCGCCCTCGTCTGATGTAACTTCCAGTTTCCGCGAGGGTGGGACACAGGGAGGGAAGGCCTGAAGGGAGGCGATCTGTGACTGCCGCTTCGAATGCAGAGGGCCTGGAGCCGAGGAGGCAGGCAGGTGAGTCCAGGAACTGCAGCGCCGGCGGCCTGACCCCAGAGCCGGGTCCCCCCCTGGAGGCCCAGGCCCGGGGAATTTTGCCCCCCCCCCCCGCACCCTCCTCTCAGTGGCCCTGATGGGGAAGCCACTGCTTGCCCTGGGATTGGTAGTATGGAATGTTGCTACTATTTGGGTTTCTGCCAGGTACTTGTGACCTGGATTGGCAACTGTTGGAAACAGGATACTGGGCTAGATGGACCATTGGTCTGACCCAGTATGGCTATTCTTATTTTCTAAATACAATAAACAATAAACATAAAAGTCAGAGACTTGCTGACCTGAACATGTATACCCTGGAGGAAAGGAGAAACAGGGGTGATATGATACAGACGTTCAAATATTTGAAAGGTATAAATCCGCGAATGAACCTTTTCTGGAGATACGAAGGCGGTAGAACGAGAGGACATGAAATGAGATTGAAGGGGGGCAGACTCAAGAAAAATGTCAGGAAGTATTTCTTCAAGGAGAGAGTGGTGGATGCTTGGAATCCCCCCCCCCCCCCCCCCCGGGAGGTGGTGGAGATGAAAACGGTAACGGAATTCAAACATGCATGGGATAAACATAAAGGAATCCTGTTCAGAAGGAATGGATCCTCAGGAGCTTAACCGAGATTGGATAGCAGAGCCGGTAGTGGGAGGCGGGACTGGAGGTTGGGAGGCAGGGATAGTGCTGGGCAGACTTATACGGTCTGTGCCAGAGCCGGTGGTGGGAGGCAGGACTGGAGGTTGGGAGGCAGGGATAGTGCTGGGCAGGCTTGTACGGTCTGTGCCAGAGCTGATGGTTGGGAGGCGGGGCTGGTGGTTGGGAGGCGGGGATAGTGCTGGGCAGACTTATACGGTCTGTGCCCTGAAGAGCACAGGTACAAATCAAAGTAGGGTATACACAAAAAGTAGAATACATGAGTTGTCTTGTTGGGCAGACTGGAAAACTCTTTTTATTGGAAAAAACTAAAAACAAATAACATACAAATCAAAAACAAGCCCCTAGCTATACACGGTCCTCCTATCTATGTACACCCCCTCCCCCTCCTCAATAGTACAGTGGAAACTGTTTATTAGAAAGACCAAAGAAAAAAACCGGACATGCAAATCAAACCCCAGGCTCCTAGCTAGACATGGTCTGCCTATCTATGTACACCCCCTCCTCAATAATACAATGGATCAACCCCCCCCCCCGACCCCCCACAACCCCTTCAGACAACTGGCACACAATCCCCTGTGAAGCATGTCCCCTCATGGCGGCTTAAGCCTCACGTGTCTCCACCACCTCGAAGCCACCCCCACCCCTTTTTCCACCCTTTCCCACTTCGCCGCTTCCTGCACCGCCCTTACCACATCCCAGCTGACTACCTCCGCCGGCCGGACCTCCTGGTACAGGGACACTCTGCAGCGCGCCATCCAGAGGCAGTACCGCAATATCACCGAAATCAGAAAGCGTGTTACCGGATCCCCGCGTCCCTCTCCACCCTCTGGGCCATACACCCAGTCCGCATAGCTGTAGTTGCGGAAACTGGGGATCTGCAGCAACGAGGAAACCCGGTCAGAGACCTGGACTGTAAATGGGCACCTCACCAGGAAATGCTCCATCGTCTCTTCAGTTCCAGCACATTCCTCCCGTGGGCACCCTCTATCCCGCACATTGCGATATTTCAAATTTCCTCGGACGTACAGTCTACCGTGAAAGGACAGCCACGCCAGGTCTTTATACTTCACCGGGATGCGGTTCGAAGCAATCAACCGTAACCCCTGCTGCATCCGTGGGGCCGGCGCGTCCCTCAGCGCCAGAGGAGCTGAGAACACCTGCGCCCGTACTCTGTCCATCCAGACCCCCCGTTGTCCTGCCTTCACCTCCCCCACCGTCAGCCCCCACACCCTCACCAATTTCACTAGGGTCTTGCAATAACTCACCCCCCCCGGAGCCCCCCTTCGCAGTGCCACTACCCTCCCCCCCTCCCGCCATAGGTCCCAATATCTCGGCCACCACTGCAGGACACTCCTAGCCCACCCCGGTGGCTCCCGCCCTACCGCCCTCCCCAGATTGAACTGCAGGAACAAAGCGCTGAAAAACAGGACTGGGTTTATCATGCCCACCCCCCCCTCCCTCCTAGACAGATAGGTAACATTCCGTTTTACCGGATTCGTCCTGTTGCCCCAGAGCAGCCGGAAGAACACCCCATACAAGGCCGCGTACCGGCTCTCCGGCAGCAGGCAGATGTAACTGACGAACAGAAACAAAGGAACTAAGTGTGCCTTGATGAGCTGTACCCGCTCCCCCATGGTCATTTTCCACCCCTTCCATCTATCCACCCTCCCCTTCACTTCTTGGAGACACCTATCCCAGTTGTAGAGCCTATAATCCCCCTTCTCGAAGTATATTCCCAAGACCCGTATACGTTCCACAGCTGTAGGAAACCTACCTCCCAACTCAAATTGCAGCCCCTGATCCCCAACCCACAGGCTATTGGACTTTTGAAAATTGACCTGCGACGCTGTTGCCTGCGAGTATTCCTGGATCAGGTTCTGCAATCTACCTCCCTCCCTCTGGTCCGCTACCCACACTGTAACGTCATCTGCATACGCCACGACCCTTAACTGGTTATTGTCCCCCACCTCCACCCCTTCCAGCCCCTCCGCCCCCCCCTTCTCCAGCCGTCTTATAAAAGGGTCGATGGCGTATGCATACAACAGCGGGCTGAGTGGGCACCCCTGTCGGACCCCTGCCCCTACCTCAAACCCCTGCCCTCTCCACCCGTTAACCAGGGGAAAACACCCCGCATGCCGATAGAGTAGCTGTAATTGCTCTATCCAACCCTTCGGAAACCCATAGCGCTCCAGAATGCTCCATAGGACACCCCACTGCACTCTATCAAACGCTTTTTCCTGGTCGAGTGTTACCAACAGCCTACCATGCCCTCCCACTCTACTGCGTTCTACCCCCTCCCGCACCCACGCTGCAGCTTCCAAGACCCCTCTCCCTTTAACCCCACATGCTTGCGAGGCTGCTAGCAAATCCCCAGACACCTGCCTCATTCTCTGGAATAGCATTCGCGCGAAGATTTTTCGATCCGTATTAAGCAGTGCTATAGGCCGCCAGTTGGCCAGCATCGCCGGGTCCTTCCCCTTACTTAGTAGGATAAGAGCCGCCTCTGTCAAGGAACTAGGCAAGGAACCCTCCAACTGGGCTGCCCCCCATACCCTCACCAGGATCGGCACCAGCTGCTCCTTAAAGGCCTGGTAGAACTCAGTTGTTAGCCCATCCGGCCCCGGCGAGGTCTTCCTGTGGAGCGCCCCGATGGCTTCCTCCACCTCCTGTTCTGTCCACGGGTTCAAGAGGGCCTGAAGCTGGGGTCCCCCGTGACCTATCCCCGGGGTTCCTTCCACATAACACTCCATCTGCTCCATATCAATCTGCTGGGCTGAAAGGAACGCCGCAAAGTGGTCCCTCACTGCCCCCAGAATCCCCTCCTTGGTGTCCTGCAGGACCCCCTGTGCATCCCGCACCCCCTCCATCACCCTGCGCGCCCTCCGCTCCCGGCAGCATGCGAAGGGGTCCGGGCTACACATTTTCCCGAAGTCCCGCTCATACACCAAGGAGGTGTAGCGGTTGTACTGTACCTGCTCCAGGAGTGCTTGGAGATCATGTATTTCTTCCTCCCTCCCCCCTTGTGAAATCAATGTGTCCCTCTTTTTCTTTATTGCCATGCCCAACTTTGTCCTTTCCCTCCCCTCCCTTCTCGCCTGTCTGAGAAAGAATCCCCGCGTTCGTCTTTTCACTGTATCCCACCACTCCCCCAATGACTGAAATGCCCCCTGCACTGACACCTGATCTTCCAAAAACCGGCGGTACTCCTCCCGCACCTGCTCGCTACCTAACCACTTTAAATTTAGTCGCCATAACCCCCTCCCTGGCCTCTGCGCTGCCGCCCCCCCCACCTGAAGGAGGACCATGTGGTGGTCTGAAAAGTCCACGTCCACGGTTCGTGGACCCCCCAGACAAACCCCCTTCTTTACCAGGAATCTATCGATTCTACTTTTACACTGCCCTCGAAAGAACGTGAACCCCTCCTGTTCCTCACAGAAGGCCACATGCGCGTCTACCAGCTCCGCCTCCCGCATGATCCCTGCCAGCCTCACCCCATCATAGCCCACCTGTACCGATCGTCCCCCACTATCCTTTTCCGCAATATGGTGTTAAAATCTCCCCCCCAGACTACTTGGCGCGAAGTGTATAGGTAGGGCTTGATCTTCCCAAAGAGGAGCACCCTTTCCTTCTTGCTTTGGGGCCCGTACACATTCACCACCCTCAGTGCTCTATCCTCCCAAATCGCATCCACAACAAGACATCTCCCCACCCCCAGCTCCACCACTCGCTGAATATTCACCCGGTGGGACTTAAATAAGATCCCCACCCCACCATACCTCTCCCCCGCCCAACCCCCACACCGAGGGACCCCACTTCCAGGCCCGCCTTGCCCGCCTGATCACCTCAATGGACCGCAGCCGAGTCTCCTGGAGCAGGAAGCAATCTGCTTGGACCCTCGCGAACCAGTCATACGCTAAACACTGCTTCTTCGGAGAGGCGATGCTGGCCACATTCAGCGTGGCAAATGTCAACACTAAGCCTGCCATCCTCATTGCGAGTCACGGGTCTGCTCACTCCCAACTTCTTTCCTTATCTCCTGGGATACCCCCTTCTTACCCTGAAGCAGGTCCTCTGCTATGCGGTCTACATCATCCCCTGCCAGATCCCCCTCCCCCCCCTGCAGCCGTCCTGTCTGCACCTTACCCCCCCCCTCCCCCTTTCTTCCTTCCTTTCTTCTTTGCTCTATCCGGACCCACCCCCTGATCCCTCCCTCTCCCCTCTTCACCCCCGCCCCCTACCTCCTCCTCCGAGTCCTCCACCTCCCCCAAGTCCTCCAAGTCCTCCAGATCCTCCTCTAGCTCCACTCTGTCCCCCCAAGCCTGCACTTGGGCCTTCACCACCTGCCCGGCCCCCTCAGCTTTCCTCTTACCTCCCCTTTCCCCTCCCTCCCTTCCTTCCCTCTTCCTCCTCCCTCACCCCTCCCCCTCCCCCCAGAGCCTTCCCGCCCTTCTTCCTACCACCAGTACCCTCCTCCAGTGCTTCCTCATATTTCCGTTTGCCCTCTCCAATCCCCCCTGCCGCCCCCTCTTCCTCCATTAACTCCACCTCTTCTCCTTTCCCCTGTTCTTCCTCCTCCCTCCCAACCTCCCTATCCTCCTCCTCCTCCTCCAACACCTGAAATCTGTTCCCCCCCCTCTTCCCCTGCAGCGACCCCTCCCTGCCCACCCCTACTTTCCCCCCCCTCCGAAACTTCCCTTTCCTCTGTGGCACTTGTACCCACTCCCCCTCTCCCCCCTGCTCCACTCCTGACCCAGCCCCCTGCCGCCCCCCCTCCTGCATCCCCTCCTTCTCCTCCCCTTGCCCCTCCCTGCCTATCACCCCCTGCCCTATCCCCTCCTCCATTACCCCCCCTCCCCGTCCCTTCCCCCACATATCCCACTCGTTATGGGCCGCCCTAGGGCAGTTCCGATATGCATGGCCTAACCCGCCGCAGAGGTTGCACCTGATCGCGGTGCAGTCCTCTGTGGCATGCTGATCCCCGCATCTTCCACACTTTACCACTGGGCATGACATGCTGAAGTGCCTAAACGAACCACATCTGAAGCACTGCCGCGGCTGCCCCTTGTAAAAGCACAGTATCCTGTCACGACCGATAAAGGCAGCCGAAGGAATGTGCTGGACCACATGGCTCTCCTGTCTCAATTTGACCAGGGCTCCCCAACCTCCTGCCCAAACCCTGCTTGGATCCGGTAACTTTGTAAGTGGGGATCTCAGCTCCGCGTACCTCTGTAGCCAGTAGGCTAAATCTGCCCCAGAGATAGACTCATTTCTCACGAGCAGGGTGATCTGCACCAGGTCCGGCTTGCTGACTGGAATGGCCCTGAGGTCCCGCCACTCCCCCTTTCCCCTCACCCCCTCGTACCTTTCCCAGAATATTTCCATCCCCCTCTGGGTCATGAAGCTCAAGTCATATTCTGGGATGTTGATGGGGTGTATACACGCGTAAAAGTCCTCGGGTATAAACCCCATCCCCATCACCAGCCTCAAGACCCGATCCCTGGAGGGCATTGCCCCCTCCCCTATCCATTTGAGCTGTACCACATTTCGCCGCTTAGGCAGCTGTCCACCCCCTGTCCCCGCTCCCCCCCAACCCCTCCCTGGGCCCTCAAAACCACCCGATCTCCCCCCCTCCCTCCTTCCCCCTCCCTGGACTACTGCCGCAAAGGACTTGGACCCCAGCCCCCACCGCCCCCCCTCCACACTTGTTCCAGCCCTTCCCTCTGCCTCCCCCCCCTTCTGTCCCTCTGCCCCTCCCCTCATCCCTCTCCCTTCCTCAATATCCACCGCCCCTCCCCCTCCCGTTGTCCCCCGTCCCCTTCCCTCTCAGACAAACATCCAGCAACGTCCATAGTCAGTTCTGCGGCTTGGGCTGCCTCCAACTGATTGTCCTGCCCATCTCCACTTCCTGGAACATCCCTGCTCGTCCCTGCCACTGCAGGCTCCAGCCTCTGGGCTAATCGCCTCCTCTCCTCTGTCTCCTGGCGATACTCTGGCACCTGCCCAGTCAGGTCTGCAGCTGGCGATACCAGACTCCCTGCTCGCTCTGCCCCCGAACTCCCTCCAACCTCCGGCACCAGGGGCGAAGCCTCCGGAACTCCGCCGCTCCCCTTGGCTCCTCGCTCCCAGCCGTCCTGCTGGCAGGTCTGCTCCACCACCTGCTGCACATCTGTTAGACTTGCCATGTCCACTTCTGTAGTCAACGAAAGTCTCTCAACAATCGGGTTACTTCCCCCTTGCTTCTGGTGCAGTCCCTCCTGCGTTCTCCCAATGGCTGGCGCTTCCCGGGGGCATGGCTTGTCTGTTCCTGATTCCGCCACAGGCTGGCTGTTAGCACCCCCCGATTTCACCTCTTGTAATGGACAGCTGGTCAAATGAGCTCCCAGCTGCTGCCCGCTCCTATTCCTCTCTCTCCGACCCCTCTCCTGTAAACCGCCAGCTACTCCATGCTCAGGGAAGACCTCCCCTGCTCCCGGACTTCGTGGGCGGGGCTTCTCCAGATGCCATGCTGCTTCGGTTTCCACTTCAGTCATTGCAGACCCAGCCAAAAATACCGGAGTCTGCCTCTGCTGACCCTTTTCCAACAGGGCCTCCTTCACGGCAACTGTCTCTGCTGTTTGCACAACTGCAGGTAAGCCCTCTGAGACTTCGACCACCACCTCTGTAGAAAACAGGCTGCTACCTGCGTCTCCCTCTGCTGCCTCCATTATCTGGAGTTTTGAAAAGTTACTGAGTTCTGTCCTCCCCTCCACAGGTAGGATCTCTACTCCAGCCCCCACCTCAGAGCCATGTCCTGCCGCTGCCTCCTTATCCTCTGGCTGCTGGGTAAGTGCTCTAGACTGTGTTGCCAACTGTCTCATGTATTTTAAAGTGGGGTCACCTCTGAACCCAGACAACTCTTTTGAGTCTAATGCTGCTGAAGACACTGAAGCTTGCTGCAACTGTAGTGTTCCTGAACCCCCAGACTGTGGTATTGAAGCCATCCTTTCTCGGTTAACATAGAGCTCCCTCAAAGGATTCACAGAGCCCTTTTTTAAACAGTTCAACAAGTGTTCTTTTTTCCCCAACAACTTTGATATCCGGGCTTCCTCTTTAACATACATTTGTCTGTGCTCCGCTGGGGCAAATTTACACATAGTTCTTGCCATTTTCAGACGTTTTCCTAGCTCCACTACTTCTTTTTCCACCAGCTTAATTCGTCTTACAATATTTACCACACTACTTGCTGGATCATCAGGGTCATAGCTCACTTCAAGGAACTCCTCATCTGACGATCCACTCTCCTCACTCTCACTCTCAGCTGCCTCCAGCAAAGGCTTCTGGCAAACTTCCATCGCCTCTTCCTTCTCCCTTCCTTGGAAGCGCCCTTCTGGGGCCTGTACTATCTTCCTCCCCCCTCCACTGTCTTCTCGCTTACCTTCCGCAAGCTGGGCCATGGAGGGGGAAATGCTCTGGTGGCCTCCACTGGGCTGCTTCTCCCTTCGGTCCACTGGACTCCTTTCCCTTCTCCCGGTAGTCAAACCAGGGAGAGAGCCACTCCTTTCGGCCTTCTGGTCCCGGGCCCCAGGAGGCCCCATAGCCTGGGACTTTCCTGAGGCCTTCTCCCCAGGGACCCTCCTCATCTTTGGGGAGGGAGCTAGGTCTCACTCCCTTTCCACTGGAAGTCAGCAGAGCTCTCTAAAACACCTCCTTCCTCCTCAGCAGACTGGATGGACCGTGCAGGTCTTTTTTCTGCCGTCATCTACTATGTTACTATGTTACATGTTCATGAACCCAAGTGAAGATGCTCTTTTTTTTTAATGAGGTTTTGTTTGTTTTTTGTTTTTGCCAAATGGCTGTTCCAGCAGTGTGCGTCACCAATATTTCCCCATGACCTTCCTGTTAATGAGCACATAATTCTCCTGGGGTTATTTTCATAGCCAACGTATGTGTGTACTTTTGCTTTCAAAATCTGACAGGTTTCATATAGTGAAAATATACACTTTTCACTAAAGCTAGCAGTTATAACATTACCCCCACAATTCACCAAATTGTTTTTGGCCTCTTGGATGTATAATGCTAAATATCAAGTCTCCTAGAAGGGACATTTTACAAATTTGTCAGTATGAACATAACATGCAGCAAGGGATGACCAAGATAGATATATAAAATAGAGGAAAAAAGAGCATGATGGGCGAAAAAGACCTGTCTGCCCATCTGTACCAACTGTTCAGCTCTACAGTCGCTTCCTTTCCCTCAGGCCCCAATGCTCAAAAGTAAAAGCGCCCAAATTTACCTGTGCAGAATGTTCAGGGGGGGTCTAGTGTGGGAAACAACGAGCGAGCCAGGCATTAGCGCAGATAGTACGCAAACTTAGATAGATTGTGAGCCCTCCTGGGACAGAGAAATATCCAGAGTACCTGAATGTAACTCACCTTGAGCTACTACTGAAAAAGGTGTGAGCAAAATCTAAATAAATAAATGTATGTAGTCAATCTTATGTAAACGAGGTTATTTTATATTCCTCCCCCAAATGCTCAGAAAAGAGCGCCCAAAACAAAGCTGCCGTACTGTTGTAACAAATAACGCCAGGTCGGACCAGGCATTAGGAGGTTGGAAGAGAGGATTTCTCATGATTCTCTCATGATTATTTCTGCAAAATCTGCTGGTTTTGATTGCTTTTGGAAGCAGAAGGAAGCTTTTAAGCACTGGTTGTGAGAAACAGCAGACCCAAGCAATAGCACACATTGGTATCTGTTTCCTGCGTCTAAATTTAAAGCGTCCATAAAAAAATAATATTAAAAATGCCCAGTGTAAGCACACATTGGCATCTGTTTCCTGCATGTAAATATAAGCATCCAAGCCTTAAAAAAATGATAAACCCTTATATTTAGGCCGCAGAAAACAGAAGCCAATTCGTGCTTCACGTTTGGGTTTTACTAGGTGCATGTGCACAGGAGCCAAGCTTACCATGGCACTCTTCTGTGCATGCGCCAAGCACAATCCTCCCGCCAAACTTCCTCATGCTCAACGCTATGAGCGAGCCTATATTTGCATATCATTAGCGATGAGGATTAGGGCATTGTTCTTCTGCAGTGCTCTGGCAGTATTTTTATAGTGCTATTCACAACAGCACCAGAGTTTTGAGCATCGGAGCCTCAGAGATTCTAAGAAGTAGGAGCTGCCCACTCAAAAGAGCCCAGACAGACTCTTACACAGCAGAGGGACAATAGGGCTCAGTGAAAAGAAATTTCAAGGTACCACAGACAGACACTTATATGTACTTAACTTTCTGTTTGCTAGGGTAGATGTATCCCAGAGAACCCATTCTTGGTGCTATATTGTTTTAGCAACAATTTTGATAGTAAAAGCTATGCTCAAACACCACTGACTTATATTTAGAATATTTATATTCTTTGCCTGAGCTTTGAAGGTTAAAATCTTCTCCTCTCCCTACACCCCCCCCCACCCCCAACAAATACATTAAAATTAAGAAGATAATTGTGAGAGAAAAGAGGAAGACTTAACCCTGTATTCAAGTCTGGTTGAGGCTGACCAAATTTCATTTTGGTTCCGGTTTCAATGCCAAAACCAGCCTGAAATCCAGATTTGATCTTTTTGAATCGGCGCCGAGATCAACAACAGGAAGGATGCATGCAGGGCAGTGCTCCGGGCAGGAAAGAGGGGGCTCTTTCCTGCCCCAAAGAGGTCACTAGACCACCAGGGCAGTAGTAAGGTAAGGGGAGGGGGGTGTCGAGGAGGGGGTGACAGGTGTGTGACAGGGGGGGAGGGGAAAATGTGACAGGGGTGGAGCGAGGGCATGAAAGGGGGTGGGATGTGAAAGGGGTGGGGTGGGGTGTGTGGTGGGGGCAGAGCATGTGTCCTCCTTTTTGGGGGACAAAATATGGTAACCCTAGCCATTCCCAGCTGGTTAACTTGCTTTGAATATTGGCCAGCTTATGTCTTACTGCAATCCACTTTAGACTTTCTATAAGTGAAATATAAACATATTAACTGGCCCTTCTACTAAACAGCATCGACACACTGAAAAAGCAGCATGACTGTGTTAAGGGATTGCGCAGCAGTTTCCCTGTTCCTTCACGTTAAACCATGTGTTGCTGAATTTTTCCATCAGGGGCAAGGCATAGGTGAAGAATGGGCATGGAAGCATTAGCCAGCTAGCACATTACACTTACCATACGCTAACTGGATAAGTCAGAGTAAATGTGGGACAACTGCGTTATCCAGGAACAGGTACTGTGTGTTAATTTGAATGTTAATGCAATACCTTAAGTAAAAAAATGAACTCTCTTTCAAGAAGCAGCATTAGTTTTGGAGTTGCAACATGTTACAAGTCCATGTTAATAGCATATCAAGCTTAAAATAACACTAGTGTACCTTACTACTAATGCTTTATTTTATAGAAGGGCTCCTAAATGAATAAACAAAATGCTAATTAATTTTAAGAATATTACTAGGAGTGAAGGAGTGGTCTACTGGTTAGAGAAGTGGGCTAAAAACAGAGCAAACAAAGATTCACATTCCACCACTACTCCTTGGGACTGTGGGAAAGTCACTTAACCCTCCATTGCTTTATGTAGATTGTAAGCTCTTTGGGTACAGGGAAATACCTACTCTACCTAAATGTTACTCACCTTGACCTACCAATAAAAAAGGTGTATATAAATAAATAAAAGTAATATATAATGTTATCAATATATGAAGAATTTCAAGGATTATTTCTTGCCTCACAGTTTCAGATGCCAAGTCTCCTGACTCAAAAGGCCACAAGGTGGAAGCATCACACAAGAGAAAACAATTCATTAAAACTCTAACCTAACAGTAGTAGACAGCAGATAAAGTCTAGCATGGTCTATCTAATCTGTACAGCAAGGTGGCCAGAGTCATACTGTTTTTGTCCCAACCTGTGTGGAAGAGTAGCTTAATGGTTAGTGCAGTGGGCTGAGAACCAGGGGAACCAGATTTGATTCCCACTGCAGTTCCCTGTGACCCTGGGCAAGTCACTTAACCCTCCCTTGTTCCAGGCAGAAAGCTCAGATTGAGAACCCGCTAGGGACAGAGAAAGCACCTGCACATAATATATGTAAACTGCTTTGATTGTACCATTGGAAAGGTGATAAATCAAGAGTCTAATAAAAATAAATGCCAGGAGAGTTTCCTTGAAAAAGTATTTCATGATGTTGCTTTTCCAGGTTACAAGTACCTGGCAAGATTCCAAAACACTGCAATATATTTTATGCCGCTTATCCTAGAAATAAGCAGTGGATTTTCCCCAAGTACATTTTAATAATGACTCAAGGACTTTTATGAAGCTATCCAGATCTTTTTTAAACCCCATAAGCTAACTGCTTTTACTACTTTCTCTGGCAACATATTCCAGAGTTCAATTATACGTTGATTGAGGAAATATTTTCTCTGATTATTATTATTACATTTGTACCCCACGCTTTCCCACACAATGCAGGCTCAATACGGCTTACATAGTAATTTGAAATACAAAGTTAATAGAATTTTAATAAAACAGTAGTAAAACAATGTAAAGTTGGGCTTAGTAGTGTATGATATGTTGAGCTAGATAACATATGACTAGGATAAAAGAGGGTAGACAGGATAGGATAGTGTAATTTGGGAGAAAGGGTAAGGAGGGATAAAATTAAGGAGAGATGGAAAGAGAAGGATGGGAGGTTGGTATTTAAGTCAGAACAGAATTAGGGGTGGAAGTTGGTGAGATTAGGTTGGAGCATTTGGGTAGACTTGCTTAAAGAGATGAGCTTTCAGCATTTTTCTAAGGGGCAAGAAGTCGTTTATTAATCGGATTGGTCTGGGTATAGCGTTCCAAAGCTGGCTGCCCAAAAAGGAGAAACTGGATGCGTAGTAGGTCTTGTATTTAATTCCTCTACAATTGGGAAGGTGTAGGTTAAGATAAGTTCATGAAGAAATAGATCTGTTTCTAGCAGGGAGGTCGATCAATTCATTCATGTAGCCAGGGGATTCGCCGTGGATGATCTTGTGGGTCATTGTGTTGATCTTAAAATTTATTTTCTTTGATGGGGAGCCAGTGAAGCTTTGCTCGAAGAGGTGATGCACTTTTGAATTTTGATTTGCCAAAAATAAGTCTGGCAGCCGTGTTTTGGGCAGTTTGGAGTCTCTTCAGTATTTAGGTTTTGCATCCTAAAAAGACACTGTTGCAGTAGTCAGCGTGGGTACTAACAGTGGACTGTATCAGGTTCCGGAAAGTGTTGAGTGGGAGATAAGGCTTCACTCGTTTCAATATCCACATCATATTAAACATTTTCTTCATGGTGAGCTTAGCGTGGTTATCAAAAGATAAATGGCTGTCTATCGTTACTCCCAATATCTTTAAGTTGTCAGATATGGGGAGTTTGACATCAGGGGTGTTGAGAGTAGTCGGGAGATAAGGGGAGTATTGGGAAGAGAGAACCAGACACTGCGTTTTTTCTTTATTTAATTTCAATTTAAAAGCATTAGCTCAGGAGGTTAGAATGGTAATGGCAGTATTGATTTTGTCGTGGATTTCAGATAGATTGAATTTAAAGGGGATACATGGTGACGTCATCGGCGTAAATGAAAGGATTTAGACCATGTTTGGTTAGTATTCTGGCCAAGGGGATCATCATAAGGTTGAAAAGTATCGGGGAGAGTGGAGATCCCTGTGGTACTCCACATTCTGATGGCCATGGGGATGATAGATTTGTAGCTCCTTTGACTTGATAGGATCTGGTAGTAATGAAGTTATTAATCCAGTTGATAATGTTTCCACCGATCCCAAGTTTGTCCAAGAGTTTGGTAAGGATTGAATGGTCAACCATGTCAAAAGCGCTGGATAAGTCAAATTGTAAGAGGATGATGTTGTATCCATTTGCTATTTCAAGTCTGAATTTAGATATTAAGGTTAGAAGAACCATTTCAGTGCTGTGGGCAGGTCGGAAGCCCAACTGGGACTCGTGGAGGATGGAGAATTTCTGAATATATTCATTAAGTTGTGAGGTCACTCTGTTTTCCAATAATTTGGTGATTAGAGGTATGGATGCAATTGGACTGTAGTTGGTAACGTCATTCACAGGTTTCTTGTATTCTTTTGATTCATTTTAAATGTACTATTTTGTAGCTTCATTGTATGCCCCCTAGTCCTAGTATGTTTGGAAAGAGTAAACAAGCAATTCACACCTACCTGTTCCACTTCATTCATTATTTTATAGACCTCTATCATATCTCCCTTCAGCCATCTTTTCTCCAAGGCAAAGAACCCTAGCCGCTTTAGCCTTTCCTCATAGGGAAGTTGTCCCATCCCTTTTTTCATTTTCTTCGCCCTTCATGTACATTTTCTAATTCCACTATATCTTTTTTGAGATACAGTGATCAGAATTTCACACAATGTTAGAGGTGCAGTTGCATCATGGAATGATATAAAGGCATTATAAAGTCCTCATTTTTGTTTTCCATTCCTTTCTTAATAATACCTAACATTGTATTTGCTTTCTTAGACGCCGCCATACACTGAGCAGAGGGTTTCAACATATCATCAATGATGACACCTAGATCCCTTTCCTGGTTGGTGACGCCTAGTGTGGAACCTTGCATCACATAGCTATAGCTTGAGTTCCTCTTTCCTACATGTATCACTCTGCACTTGCTCACATTAAACGTCATCTGCCATTTTGATTCCCAGTCTCGTAAGGTCCTCTTGTAATTTTTCACAATCCTCTTATGATTTAACAACTTTGAATAACTTTGTGTTGTCAGCAAATTTAATTACTTCACTAGTTACTCCCATCTCTACATCATTTATAAATATGTTAAAAAAGCAGCGGTCCCAGCACATACCCCTGGGAACCCCACTATCTACCCTTCTCCATTGAGAATATTGACCATTTAACCCTACTCTCTGTTTTCTATAGCTCCCCTATCTTTGAAAAACATTTCTTTTTTTGCTCATTAATACTTTTTAAGTAGAAGGCATAGCTGATTCATGGACCCAATGATAGATGAAAAGACAGTATAATTGAACTCAGTAAATGTCTCTGTTGTGACCCAATCATCCTATGCCATTACTAGACTAACACTTACTAATAACATATTTAGGAGAAAATGAATAATTTGAAGAGGATGAGACTCCATCAAACATGACTGATAGGGACCATAGACGTCTTGTATAATCAAGCATGATTAAGTGGAAATAATTTCAACTTCCTTGGCTATTTCCATTAACTGCATTTCTGTTATTCTCTTTTAATTTTGTATTGTCTCACATCTTCCACTGGGGGGCTCTGTTTCCATAGGTACGCTGATCTCAGTTTACATTCTGAGAAAGACCTCTACTCTTTATCTTTCTATATATGATACACAGTCATCAATTTGGTAGTTCTGTCAACATATAATTTATCTTATTAAGCTGCATGTTAACATAGTTTTAATGCCAAAATAATCAGGGCCAAAGTATAGCAAGATAATGAGCTATACTGCAGGCAAATGCATGCAAATCAGTTCATTACCATGTAAAGAATTAATACATGCTTGTGTTATCCCATTTGCTGCATATTGCAATGGAAAAGTTTACAACTGCAGATGTGTAATTAATTTTCCCAAGGACCATCAACTCCTTAATGATGAAGCCAATGCTCCCAGAAAGGTTCTTAAGGGGCCTGGCTTTAGGTTTTTGTTTTGTTTTGCTTTTTTTAATTTTCCACTAGTACCCCTTTTTAATACAAATATTACACTCCCTAGTGAGCAACTAGCCCTTCTACCTTCAATCCTGTATCAAGGACCCCTCCCCACCCCCTTTCAAAGGGCTTTTTTTTTTCCATTTCCAAAAACTTGATATACTTCCATTCACAAAGTAGTAGCAGGGCAGTTTTGAAATCCCAGATGAGCTAGTGGCCAAAACAGTGCTCCATCATTGCTTAGGTATGGGGCAAAAGTTAATCTAACATTCTCTGGATAGCCATTCCCTTCCATGGCCTTAGACCTTTCCCTCACAAATAAGTCAAGTCTCTGCCCTGGTTCCTGAAGTCTGAAATCCATAGAGGATAGGCTCAATCTCTAGTTGCTCCTGTCTTGGCTTCACTATGTTTCAAAATGGTAGCATTTCATTCTTAGTGGTAGGTCAGTAGTACATATTAGAGATCAGTCTGCCAAATAAAGGGCATATAGGTTACATAAGTAAGATTGAGAATTTCATTTAGGAAATAGTTAAAATTGACAAGGCTATGATCAAGAGAAACAGGAATAAAGATTTAAAAGCAGCTTTAGTAAGGTGGGACATTTAACATGACAGTTTGTTGGAAAGTTTAAAGTACTAACAACAATTACCTGTTGTGATGGAGAGAATAGATCACAGGTAGGGTTAAAACTAGTGATTTTATTTTTCTAGCAAGAAATGAGTCAGTATCCAAGGGTATGGCTATTCTTGGTGGTGATGGGGGGGGGGGGGGGGGGGGAGATAATCAAAACAAGCACTCAGTTTGAGGAAACATATATGCCTCTAGTTGTCCTGCCTCTACAGCTAGCTGAAGACCTCTCTCACATTATGATACCCTCCTTCCCCCCTTCTACACACATCCTATCCTCCCTCCTGTCAACAGGTGGCATAAGAGAGTAGCAGTGTTAATTACTGGTGCTTCCTTGGTTGATGACATGACATAGAAGAAGCAGCAGCAGTGCTGGGTAAGTTACTTTCTAAAAATAGTATATCAAAGTTAGTATTCTGCAAGGAAAAAGTAATATACTACAGTTACTAGTTACTTGCATAATAAAAGTAATAAGTTAAGTTACCGTGAAAAAAATATATATACTACCGCGTTTTACTTTATAATTGTTGGATATAAAAATAAATTCTAGCAATTGTGTTGTTAAAATAAACTTTACACCTTGTTAACTTCAAAATCATGTCTTATTGAATTAATTCTAAATGTCAAAGACCAGCCATCTTTGTTACCACCTTATGATGCATGCTTCAATGATTTTACTCAAAAGAAAGTTTTTGTTGGAAACTGGAAGCAGCTCAATAATGGGTTAAGTGACACAGATAAAATGGATGAGTGTCACTAAAAGTGTTCTGTCCCCATTTGCATAGAGGCAGGGAATTGGGTCATGCCCTTGAACTACAAATCCTTATAATCCTGTAGTTCCCTGTGATAGGCTTTTTCAGAGCACATGTCCCATTCCCTGTGTCTTATGGGACTATTTCTATTGGCTTGCCTTGTTCTCTGTGCAGGCTGGGCAAGTTGCCCCCCTTTTCTCTTCCCTTCAGGTCTGTAAGAGTTAGTCTGCAGCATATCTCCCCTGTGAACTGAAACTGCCAATGCTATATTTTGCAGCATGATTCCCTTCAGGCTAATGTGATGCTATCAAGATTTTACCAGTGTGAAAGTATAAAAAGCATTACTCTCAGTGTGTTGTCAAATTACTCCCAGCTTCTCCCCTGCATGGAGAACTCTTGCCTAGCATATCTAAAATGTAAGTTATTTTTTCCTTATTTGATTACTGCATTAAAGAAGATTTTGGTTCAAGAGTTTTGAGTCTTCTCATAGTGATGTTCTATATTCTGGTTTAAAATGCATGCCAATCATCCCAGTGAGAGGGCAGAACAGTAAAATCTTGTGAGTTGTAGTGACATTTTTTGGTCTCAGTAAAAATCTTGGGATTCTTCAGTGGACTTCAGTTTAATAATGTCTCAGTGCATTTACTCAAAGCATCAGATGTATGGTGACAGGAATGCTATCATTAGTTTATACAGTGTATGCTGCTTTCAGAGGACACATACTTAATTAGCTCTAAATCCAGTTCAGTTCAATACAGTCAAGAAAGCACTCTTTCTAAGGAAATTTATCAAGGCTAAAACAGTATATTGTCTTAAGGCATGCAGTGTATGAATAACAGAATTATAAAGCCTGTAAGAGCAATTGTTAAAAAAAACAGACTTTAGGCAGGGCTTTTTTTTGTGCCGGTACTTACAAGTACGGCGTACTGGCACCTTATTTCCATGGCGATTCCTGCACCCTTCCTCCCACTCCCATTCTTACTTTTTTTATGGACTCAGCAGCGTGAACGGTGCAGCGATTGAGAGAAGCTGGCAGCATCGGAGCTTCCCTCTGCGAGTCCCGCCTATGCGGAAACAGGAAGTTCAAACAAAGTAGGTGGGACTCGCAGAGGGAAGTTTCGACGCTGGCAGCCTTTCTTTATTGCTTCACTGACTGGCAGGCAGTGGAGAAGGAGAATGGGCTGGGGGAAGAAGAATCGCTGAACATCATAGGCGCCCGGTATAAGAAGCTTGGGGAGGCTAGCCAGTCCACTCTCTTTTTTGCAGCGCCCCGTGGTTTCTCCTCGCTCTCTCCCTCCCCCGCACGGGCTGCATGACTCACTTCTGGGCTGCCATCAAGTCCTGCTAAGTGCTCCACTGCTCCCTTGATCGCTACGCTACCAGTAGCGGTACTGTAGCGATCGATTAGATAACAATCTCATCTGCTTCAGCGCCTGCGCCTTCCCTACCAGGGCTCTCGTCATTGCATCATGCAAAAGCGCCGGGAGCGCACGGACGGAACCTGTCACGTCACCGTCAGGGAAGGCTGGGCTCTGGCTAAGAGTGGCTGCCTGTAATACTTTCCCAGAGCGTCCAGAAGGAAATTGTGGCGAAGCCTTGTTTCATCAAGTCAAGTAGCAGATTTGTTCTCTCAATGGGACCCTTCAGTAAGTTGTTGAACAAAAAAAAATGCTCTAGTTAAGTTGCTTTTTGTAAAATAACAGAACCAATTCAAATGTCATAGAAATCCATTTCTTAAAAATTCAATTATTTTTATTTTTTTAGACAAGGTTCCAGGAAGTGAAATACCATAATATAAGCTGCAATGCAGAGGCCATGAAAGAACAATCAGCTTAGATTAAATAAAATTTATCACATTTCCAATTAATGGTATTTTTAGCCAAGCCTCAGTTCCACTGCCTTTCAAACTGTGGTCAGGGTGTTCACTAACAATTTACAGACATAATTCCTAGTATCTAACAGGAGGCGCACCCACAGAATCCAAAGGAAATCAGAACAAAGATATTTGGAATAAACGATTCCCTCCAGTCCCTAATGCTAGCCATAGTTCAGAGTTAACTGGCCATGGGACGTCTATGGAAGGCGGATTAAAAAACAAAAAAGAGAGAGAGAGCGAGTGTGTATGTGTGTGTGTGTTGGGGGGGGGGGGGGAATAGGTAACAAATTATTTTAAAATTCCTGTTCCTTCATTTTTCCCCAGTAAAACGAGGATGTTGTAGACTGCTGAAAAGTTGCTTTTGGTCTAGCAAGAAACTACAAAACTTAAGTTACCTGTAAATTGCATGGTGGGGAAATAGCCCCGGATCTGGATAACACAAGGAAGCTGTTTCTCTAATCCCAGCCTACAGTCCAAATGAAATTATCTATGTAATTGAATTTTAGATATATTCTGATCACCCTTCCTTCCTGCAACTAAGCTTACTAAAATCTTTATTATTGAGTTTGCATGAGTTACAATCATAGGAGCTTGAGCACCCCCAATATTGAGAATATTCCTTGTATGTGTCCAAGGAAGGATTATTTCCACTGGGTTTAGCACCCCCAAAAATTTTGAAAAGTTGGCTCCGACGGTTACAGTTCTTATTTTGAGGGCACGCCACACATATGTTGGATTTCAGAAGGAGAGGTGCTGACTCTGAGGCAGGTTTAGTTTTATATTATTAGTCAAAATAAAAAAGAAGTATTTTCTTTCATGCAGATCTCTTTTGTTTGAACATAGTTAAATGGGCTATAAGCCCCTAATGCAGTCCATTGGTTTTCTTATATTTTGTTTGTGATGAGATACTGTGCCAAAATTGAAATTTGAACACTCTTATCTACCTGGTCATTAATAAAAGGAGCTCATTGTGAATACTATCCACCCTAAAAGGATGTTTTGTGGCTGTACATGAGAATTGTGATATGATCCCTTGTTTCATATTGTTGATGGTCTGTGATGTTATCTGTATGGGTGGTATATTGGTATATTGCCCAGTGTAATATTTATGGTACAGTAAGGTTCTGAGTGTGTTTTTGCACAAATTTGTGCATAGTGTTTTGCAGTTGAGTGATTGTGGTTAGTATATGCTTTGAGCAACCACTTTATTCTTTGTCATATGATACATATCTAATATCTAAATTTAATAAATGGTATTAATTGTGACTATTTTATTTTAACTTATTTTTTTTTCTATGTTAGACAATTATGGATGTAAGCTCCACCCCTGGCCCCACCCCCTAACCCCACCCCCTTTAGCCTCCCCAAACAGTTGGGCCACCGACCGCCTATGCTGAACATGGAGGGGAGGGGAGGGCAGGGGAGAGAGGAGAATCGCTGGACATCGATGGGAGGGGAGGGCATGGAAGAGAGAATTGCTGGACATGGAGGGGAGGGCAGGGAAGAGAGAATTGCTGGACATGGATGGGAGGGCAGGGGAGAGAGGAGAATCATTGAACATCGGTGAGAGGGAAGGGGAGAGAGGAGAATCGCTGGGCATGGAAGGAGAGGGCAGGGAAGAGAGGAGACATGCTGGACATGGATGGAGGGAAGGGAAGACAGGAAGGAGATGCAGATGGATGGGAATGAAGGACAGGGGAGAGAGGAGAAATGCTGGAAATGGATGGAGAGGAGAGCAGGAGATAGAGGAGAATTGGTGGACATGGCTGGATGGAGGGGTTGGCAGGGAGAGAAGAGAAATGCTGGACTTGGATGGAGGAGAGGGGAGAGAGAATTATTGTTTTATATGGATACAGGGGAGGGAAGAGAGAGGAGAAATGCTGGACATGGATGAAGGTGAAGTTAGAGGAGAAGTGCTGGACATGGATGGATGGGAGGAAAGAGAAAAGAAGAAGATGCACATGGATGGAGATGAGGGAAAGGGAAGAGAGGAGAAAAACTGCACATGGATGGAGAAAATAGGCAAAAGCTGGATTCACATTATACCTCCTCCAGTCAATTCCAAGGAGGAGGACCCAGCTTTTACTTATGGATGTAGGGCAAGAAATGAAGAAGAAAGGAGGAAAGTAAAGAAATAAATGGAAAGGAAGCCCTGGAAATGGAGTTAAGAGAACAGACAGAGAGCAGCAGAATCAGAGCCTGGGACCAATATGGATAGAAAAACAAGTCACCAGACAACAAAGGTAGAAAAAATAATTTTATTTTCATTTTAGTGTTTCGAATATGTCCAATTTGAGAATTTACATCTACTGTCTTATTTTGCACTGGGTATACTGGAGCTATAACAGCTTACAGAAATTATTTATCATGAAAAAAAATCACATTATTTTTACTCCTATACTAGTATAATATTTTCAATGAGGTCTGTTAATATGCGCCATGGCTGGTATAAGGGGTGTGGCTAATGGGGGTGTGGCTATCATAGAGGTGGAACCATATGTGGTGACCCCGCCCATAATGAGTACCGGCAGCTTTTTTTCTACAAACAGGATGTCAGGGAGTTCCACAGCTTAGGTCCTTGAAATACAAACATGGGGTGTCTTCTGTGTTCATGGAAAAGTTCTCTATGCAATGGAATGGCGAGAAGGTTGAGTTGCAATGATCTTAGTGATTGTGTTTGAGTATAAGAAGTAAGATATATTCTAACCGGCACTTCCGACACCTCAGCTGTAACTGTGTGCTCACCCAAATTCAGGTGTTTGTAATCGGGCCTGGATGCGAGCACACTATAAGTTACCGGAAATGTGTTAGAATCATTATCCTCGTCTTCCACTCTCTAAGAATGGAAGAGGAAAATGAAACTAAATTTAGGATTCTCCCTTTTGGGCTCCCACACAACTCAATCAGCCACAGAGTTCTTTTCAATGCAATAACTAGGTATTTATGTTAAATTCAACTTCAAAGTAAATTAAAGACAACTTACAAAATTATTTCTTTTAAAAAGAAATATAAACTCGCTTCTTTTTTTCTTTCCAGGTATTCTTACAGCAGAATCAGAACAGACATCAGATAAGTATAATGTTTTTGTTTTCACTAAATCTTTCCCCTGTTAACAATTCTTTGTACTCTCCCAAAAGATGTTTCTCCGGAATTTGATACTTTGTGTTCCCCTCTATGTTTTGCAGGAAACTTCTCCTTTTCTTTCCCCCCCCCTTCTGGAACAGGTAAGTATTTGATTTGGATTTTTTTTCTCTTCTCTCTTTTCCCTTTTTTTCCCTTTAAAGTAAGTAGCACCCACTTTTCCCTTGATACTCAGTCCCAGTGTCTAAGTCACTTAGCTGTCGAGGTCTCAATTCCTTTGTTTCCAAGCGTGCCGGTGAAATCTTTATTGCGCCGGGGCCCTTGTAGATTTTCTTAAATGCACAGCTGGTCTTCCTCCTAAACCTCCCCTCAAAACAAAGTAAATGGAGAGAAAACCCTGTCTGCTCTGAGTAACGGCAGAAATTCTGCCTGCTAGGAAGATTTTACACTATGGTTCCTCTGACTAGTAAAATTAAAATAAGTATAGTGTGTCCCTATCTCTCAAGTCTTCTTCTTTTCTAACTATTTTTTCTTTCCCTAACTAACCCTAGTGTAATAGTGTTGGCCGGTCTTAGGCACTTTCACTACTCTTTCACAATACTTTATATCACTTTACATTCCATTCATACTTCTATATTGTTTTCTAACCACTTCAGTAATTTAACACTTAACTCCTAAAAAAAACTATTTTAAATTCCAAAAATTCCTTAACTATTACACCCCTACTGTATTCCCAAACACCCCCTTATATAACTCACAACCCGCACCCCTAACAAACCCAGTTACTAGTAATCCTATTTCCTAAACTTAATAAATTTTAACCAAACTTCCCCACTAAACCACTATAACCCCCTCAATAATACACTATTCTCTAATTATTTTTACCTTCAAAATTTCTCAAATTCCTCCACTTTTACCCTTCAAACACCTTCCACTCTCTCCCCTCACACACCACACACCTCTCTCCTTGACTGACCAACACCTTCTGACCAACTGCCTCAACCACCGTTTCCAGGGAGACCAGCGCTGGCTTGCCATTCCGAGACCAGCTCAGCCAATCACTATCCCTTTTAAACATTCCAAGCTGGCTGAGCTGACCTGCGGAATGTTGGCCAGCGCTGCTACAGCTCCATTTTAAAAAATAAAACCCCATAGACTTTAATAGAAAATCATATTAATTAACCAAAATCACCTTAAAATTTTCTCAAATCACTTCAAACTTCACCCAAAAATTAAACTCCCCATTCCCTATCCATCCCTGTTTTCCAATTTTAAAAATCCCAAATTTTGACGTCCGCCTTCAAACAAACTATCCCAGACCCCTCTAAAATTCCCAAATCCAATTAAAAACTATCCCAAAAATTTCCAACTCCCCTCCCGGACCTACCCTGTCGAATTTAAAAAATTAACCCTTTCCTAACCCTATAAAACCCACTCCTGTCAAAAACTCCTATTTAAAATACAAAAATTGAAAAACTAAAGTACTACAAAAATCCTAAAAAATTCCCTAACCCCAAATCCAAAAACAGAATTTAAATTAAACAAAACCCTGATTTTTAAAAAATAAAAAACCAAATTTACACATTTTAAAAATAAATACATTAAAATTTCGGGTCAAAAGACCCCTCACCTTGACCGGGAATTTCCCCTCACATGACCCCTGCCTTCGGTTCCGGTCCTCGCTGTCTTCCCGCAAAACCGGATGCAAAAAAAAAAAAGCTCCGAAGCCGGGCCCAAAATTTAGGCCCCGGCTTCGGCCTAAACGGAAAAACGCACGTTCGCGATGTGTGCATGAGGCGCGCCGCCTCATGCACTCTCGCGCCGACGTCCTCGAATCGCCGGCCATCTTTAAAAAAACGCTGGCTCTTTGCAGCGCTCCTCTTCAGCCTTCAGCCACAAAACGGCCCTTTTCTTGGCCGAAGACAGCCCGCAGGACCCCCAAAGATGGCCCGAAGCCCGAAAACGGCCCCACGAATCGGCCCCAAACAGCGCACCCCAGGTAAATATTTAATTTATTCTCTTCTCCTTTTACCTTAACCCCCTGTTACATTATCAGGTGATAAAGAGGTTCAGAGACAGCAAGAGTTTTATAAATTAGCAGGAGGATTTTATGAGTGATACAATGAGAAATGGGAAGCCAATGTGAAGATTTAAGATAAGAAGTGACGTGGTCAAATTTCTTGAGGTGACTTTATTAAGGACCCGACATGCCCTGTGTTTCAGCAGTACACAGGACCAGGATGCTGCATTAGTTGTGTGTACTAGAGTCGTTTTCCCTTGTGGTATTCATTTATTTATGTATTTTGACATTTATATCACACATTATCCCAAGCATACTTGAGTTCAACGTGGCTAACAGTAAATAAACAACAGAAAAGTTTTACAAAGCCATAAACAAAATATCAAATATAGACCATTGATGGCCAGCTGCAATCTAAGATACTCCATCATTGGATAGAAACCTCTCAAAGAGGAGAATTTTCAGTCTTTTACAAAATACCAAATAATCAGGCAGACCCTTGATTGACATTGGCAGTGAATTCCACCACTTAGCACCCTGGTATCTAAAGTCAGCAGAGTGAACTGACTTATAATGCACTCTCTTGCAATCTGGAAGATGAAGTCTAAGGTAGCCCTAGAACCAGAGGTTATATTGCGTAGGGGAATAGTTATTAAGAGCTGCATATAATCTGGTGTCATGCCATATAATATTTAAAAGACAAAAACACATAATTTAAAATTAATCCTGGTCTTAATGGGCAACCAGTGCAGCTTGCATAAAAATGGAGTGCCTCTTTATAACTCTGTATTGGAAGATTTGCATTGGATTGCACTTGGTGATAAATTTATCTGTGACCCCTTATGCAGGCATCTGCTGAAACATGGGCCAGAAGCAGCCATAAAGATTCAGAAATTTAGACTAGAATATGGAAAGAAAGCAGTGGCTGATGCTGCGTTGTCACTGCAACTGCTGTTGCCTCTGAACACAGGAAGGTAAAGTTAGGCTTTGCCTTGGAGGTGCTCTGGCAAGAGAAAAAAGTGGCTACCATTAAGGCCCAAGTTAAGGTACTTGAAGAAGCCACAAGGCAGGATGGCAGGGAGAGCCAGCTTAGTCACATGACAGAACTCACCCATTTCCCTCTGATCCCCCCTCACCCACCCACAATGAGGTCCATAGCCCCCCTTCTAACTTGCTCTGACAAAACAATACCCATCCACATCATATTTTGAATACTGAGGGATAGGCAAGTTCTGCAGGACTCCAGGTAACCTGCCTGTCTCTAGCATTTGAAAACACAATATTGAAGAACCACCCCCTACTGGTAGCAATGCAGTTGTAGGATCCCCCCTCAGCTTACAAGGAACAATGCTTACAGCTCACTTAAGTGTACCTTTCTGCATGGCAACCAGTGAGATAATATATTTTTCTTTAGAGGAACCTGGTGGAACTTTCTATGCACAAATTCTGTGCAAAACTCAGGTTCCTACAGTCCCTCCATTCTGGAATTCTCTTCACATAGACTCTCATTCTCTCTCTTCCCTCCCCCTCCTCCTCCTTCGAGGAATATTTCCACCCAGTACCTTTTCCTGTAGTCAAATTCCTGATTGGTGATTCTCTTTCTCCCCCTCTCCTTCTTCTCATCAGCTAGTGGTTCAAGTTCTCCAGTTCACTCCTTGGGTTCTTGCCCCAAGCAGAGGGGTCTAGGCAGTGGTGTGCTGGTAAATGTTTAACAACAGGCTCTCTCCCCGGTCCCCCTCTGAGACTTACAAGAGCGGCCTCCAAGACTTCAGCAGAAGTCTCGCAAGGCCGCCTCTGGAAGTCTCGGCGGCCATTTTTAAAGCACAAACCGGCAGTGCCAGCGGGGGAGAGTCAGCGCTGGCAGCGGGCAGGCAAGACTGCCTGCCCCGAAGAATTAGAAGAGTCAGGTCGGTGACGTGAGGGACCGGATCAGGAGGGAGAGAGGGAGGGAGGCGAGCCGGCTCGCACTAAGGAACAACCGGCTCGCAAGTCGGTACAAAATTTAACAACCGGCTCTTGCGAGCCGGTGCGAGCCGGCTCCAGCACACCACTGGGTCTAGGGAAGCTATGGAGAGGAATGTTTCCCAGTACTATTTGAACATTGGTTCAACATTTTTGTAGGTGCATTGACTACAGAACTACCGGGTACAGGAGCCATTACTTGGTAGCATTAAGAGAAGTCCTGTGTTTGGAATTTCCTGATGATTTCATGATTGATATTATATTAGTAGAATTTAGTTCATCTATATTATAAGAATCATTACTGTTTTTAGGAGGAATCTTGTGAATGTTTATATATAGCTTACAGTGTAAATAGAAAAGGTCTATGTTTCTTTATTAGACTACTGGCATTATTCGTAGGGTCGGTGAAGAGCCAAATTGCAGTGTAAAGACCCAATGAACGAAAAGCTTGTCCACCCTCTACAGCGGGTGAACTGTGAACTGAAGATGTTTTGATAGAATTTGTTTGATTCTTGTTCTCCCCAGCTTGTAGCTTATCTGCTTATTTGGATACCAGTGGATATTTGTGATTTTTTGTTACTGGATGATTTACCAAGCAAAGGGGTAGCAAAATTCTCTGGCCTGTATACACATACACTCATCACACATGGATAATTAGCTCAATATTTAAGGCAGACTTCACACGGGATATGTGTACTAAACTCAAAGGCTGAGCCTTACAAATACATAGTTTCTTCGGCTAATCCCAACCAAGCAAATCTATCTTCACCACCAATTCTAGGGATCTCTGGCAAAAATAAGCTACTACATGTTGCCACTTTTTCCCACTGTTGAAAGAGGCTACAGAAACAGATGAAGGGGATAACAAATAATATTTATGTAATGCTGTACAAACTCATTAAATAGAAACTACCTCAAAGTGACTTTTTTTTTCTTTGCACAATTCTCTGTAAAATCAGTTGGAGCACCCATATCTGTCGCTAAATCATTTTACGGGAAAAAGGGGAAATCTACGCCTGACTTTGAAGACATATCCTCTTATCCAACCTGCTGTTCCTAAGATGAGTGCATGTATGGTGAGTGAAGAAGGGAAGGGCACCAGGAGACAAATGTTCTGAAGGTCCTTTATGGTGCAATCTACCCAGTGGTCTAGTCCTGAGATCCAAACAAGAGCAGAATAAATTTTAAGTTATCTATTAATTGTCGTTAACTTACAGTGTGTTCTTTCTTGTATGGTTGCATCTGTTTTATCCCAGTTTTGGAGTTCCTGTCCAGTTTTATTTATTTTATTATGTACATTGCCTAGACCTGCTCGCTCAGACCAGGCAGTATATTAAATGTACGTTAAACATGAATATGAACAGAATGTGCTTTTTCATTTTTTATTAGCACCCAACTTGTATCTTTTCTATTCATTTCCATAAGCTCTGTTAGGTGGAACAGGTCAATCCAGCTTCAAAGAATGATCCTGGTCTTTTAAAGTTGACTAGTGTGCTCTGCCAACATACTGTAGCTAGTTTCAAAATCTCATAAATTAAAAAAAATATATCCTGACAGTAACCAGATCATTGTGTCTAACATATACATCCTATCCTCTTGGTAACCTAAGGTCTTGTACCTGAGTTGTTCTTACAGTATTTTTCCGGTCAGATACTTTTATATAAACAAAATCCAAGTTACTGTACCATTAATAGCTTTTACAAAACTGTTACTTTGTAAATTGTTGAAAGACTTTCAGCTGAAGTGATATTGCCTAATAATCTATTCTGGGGTTTTTTTTTCTGTATATAAAAACAAGCCCCTTTGAATCATTGCAGCAAAAGGAGTCAGACCTTTTCGATTAGGAAAATGAAAGCTAACTTTTTTTTTCTTTTACCAAGCATCCTGCAAAGAAGCATGTGTCTGTTCAGGAACTGGGGTTTCTCAGAAAATACTGACAATGCAGGCGATGAATTTGTGAGATCTCATTCCAGTTTTCAGTGGATGCCCCCACCCCCACCAAACAAATCCCATCATAAAGCTGATTCACACAAAGTAAGGCTGGAAAGGAGACCTTGGAAAATAGTTACTTGGGAAGGCCAGTGAATGAAAGTAATTGCTATTCAAAGCTGGAACAGAAATTGCAAGGGAGGCCAAATTGCCAGAAACTTAGATATAATAAGCATATAGGAGGTAATTCTATAAATCATTTTGTGTATAAAAGGCCTTTTATAAATTGTGTCATATCTAAAAGTATTTGCAGTGCAACGTGGCATGCACATGAGGGGAGGAGTTTGAGCAGAGCTGTGATTTACATGTTTATTCTATAAAATAAGTACATAATAACATAAGCACTGCCATACTGGGACAGACTGAAGGTCCATCAAGCCCAGACTAGTATCCTGTTTCCAACAGGATTTTATGCTGTCTTTCCTAGAAATAAGCAGTAAATTTTCCCCAAGTCCTTTTCTTTTAGGTTATCCAAACCTTTTCAAAACCCTGCAAAGCTAACTGCTTTTACCACATTCTCTGGCAATGAATTCCAGAGTTTAATTATATGTTGAGTGAAAATATATGTTCTCTGATTTGTTTTAAATTTACTACTTAATAGCTTCATTTTGTGCCCCCTAGTCCTAGTATTTTTGGAAAGAGTAAACAAGCAATTCACGTCCACCCATTCCATTTCATTCATTATTTTATAGAACTCTATCATATCTCCTCTTAGCTGTCTCTTCTCCAAGATAAAAAGCCCTAGCCACTTTAGCCTTACCTCATAGGGAAGTTATCCCATCTCTTTATCATTTTCGTCTCCCTTCCGTGTACTTTTAAGAATTCCACTATCAGGCTCATTTTTGAAAGAGGAGGATACCCATCTTTCGACACAAATCGGCAGATGGGCGTCCTTCTCACAGGGTCGCCCAAATTGGTATAATTGAAAGCCGATTTTGGGCGTCCCCAATTGCTTTCCATCGCGGGAATGACCAAAGTTCACGGGGGCATGTCAGAGGTGTACCGAAGGCTGGACTTGAGCCTGCCTAACACATGGACGTCCTCGACCCATAATGGAAAAAAAAAGGGCATCCCTGATGAGCACTTGAATGACTTTACCTGGTCCTGTTTTTTTTACAAGCAAGGCACAAAAAGGTGCCCGAACTGACCAGATGACCACTGTAGAGAATTGGGGATAACGGCCCCTTACTCCCCCAGTGGTCATTAACCTCCTCCCACCCTAAAAAACATCTTTAAAAATATTTTTTGCCAGCCTCAAATGTCATACTCAGGTCCATCACAGCAGTATGCAGGTCCCTGGAGCAGTTTTAGTGGGAGCACTGCTTCAATGCTTTTTACATCCTTAGCAAGATACGGCCTCCAAAACTGAACACAATACTCCAGGTGGGGCCTCACCAATGACTTATACAGGGGCGTCAACACCTCCTTTCTTCTGCTGGTCACACCTCTCTCTATACAGCCTAGCAACCTTCTAGCTATGGCCACCGCCTTGTCACACTTAATTGCCAAACCTTAGACTATTCTTCTAGCTTCCACAGATCCTTTTTCATGTTTTCCACTCCCTCCCGGGTGTCCACTCTGTTACAAATCTTAGTATCGTCCGCAAAAAGGCAAACTTTACCTTCTAACCCTACGGCAATTTTCACTCACAAATATTTTGAACAGAATTGGCCCCAGCACTGATCCCTGAGGCACTCCACTACTCACCTTTCCCTCATCCGAGCGAATTCCATTAACCACCACCCTCTGGCGTCTGTCCGTCAACCAGTTCCTAATCCAGTTCACCACGTCAGGTCCTATCTTCAGCCTGTCCAGTTTATTTAAGAGCCTCCTGTGGGGAACCATGTCAAAAGCTTTGCTGAAATCTAAGTAGATTACATCTATAGCACGTCCTTGATTTAATTCTCCGGTCACCCAGTCAAAGAATTCAATGAGATTCGTTTGACACGATTTCCCTTTGGTAAAACCATGTGGTTTTGGATCTTGCAACTTATTGGCTTCCAGGAAATTCACTATCCTTTAGCATCGCTTCCATTACTTTTCCAATAATCGAAGTGAGGCTTACCGGCCTGTAGTTTCCAGCTTCTTCCCTATCACCACTTTTGTGAAGAGGGACCAAATCCACCATTCTCCAATCCCACGGAACCTCTCCTGTCTCCAAGGGTTTATTAAACAAATCTTTAAGAGGACCCGCCAGAAGCTCTCTGAGCTCCCTCAATATCCTGGGGTGGATCCCGTCCGGTCCCATGGCTTTGTCCACCTTTAGGTTTCCTAGTTGTTCATACACACTCTCTTCCGTGAACGGTGCTCTATCCATTCCATTCTCATATGTACTTTTGCCAGTCAATCGCAGTTCTTCTCCAGGATTTTCTTCTGTGAAAACAGAACAAAAGTATCTATTTAGCAAATTTGCTTTTTACTTGCATATGTTCTTGACAAATATTGGCATGGCCATTTACACTAGTATTTTATAAAGATAAATAGGCTTTATCTAGATGCCCCCTTATAAAATTACCTCCTATGTGCATACTTGTATATTTTATAAAATATGCATATACATTGAAAGTCTGCCCCAATCTGTCCAAACTATGCCTCCAGGAATGCTTGCACACACATCATGTAAAAGAAGGCCCCCTCTTTCTGTACACCTACTTTTTTTACATGCGTATACCACCATGCAATATTATAAGAACATTTTCCCACTTGTAAAACATGTTTGCAAGCAGAAAATACTTTATAGTATTATCCAAATAATGTAGGATCTAAAAAGGGTTGAAGGTGTGGCTTTTGGAAATACACACTTTTTAACTCAGTTTCATCAAAGTTACTTATACGTTCAACTAAATGTGACTCCCTAGCATCCCGCTGCCATGTAGTCTCATAAGAGAGATTGCAAACTGCTGAAAACCCAACTTCTCCATCCATGCTTATACTGTACAGGTATATGAATTAAAAATAGATTTGGATATCAACTGCAGAAGACCTCATGTGGTTTATGCTTGTGTCTGACCTAAGATTTCAGGTACAACAACCAGAATTGCTTTTAGGAGCTATTAATTTGAAAACAGGGAGAACTTCACTCCAGTGACTCCTCTCTTTTTCCTCTCCCTGATAATCTCCCTGTCTGTCTATCTGCTTGCTTCTAGCATAATACTTCCTTTTTTTTTTTTTTTTTTTTGGTTAAATGGAAGTCTGCCACTAAAAGCTGTCATGAATTCACAAAATTCCCATAAGTACTGAGTCCAAATATTACTTAAACATGCATCACATTTTTTGCCAGCATAATGTGCTCATAACTTTTCACTGGACTTTCACAGACCAACAGGTCTAACTGCATCCATGCAATCTAATCATCGCGCAACTGCACAAAACATTTTTTTAAAATCTTTTTCTGTGCCATAAAAAAGTGTATAAATAAAGAATTTAAACATATCTTAAATCTTCATGGTTTGGGTCTCGACATTCCGGGTTGCTTCGGCATCTATCTAAGGTTGAAGGGATCAAATTAAGAATTCTGTCCTTTTTAATCTTGTAACTTTAAACTTCCAGCTTGGTAGCTGCTGCTATTTATTGATTTTTAGTTAGTTTAAGGTTGTATTATTTAAATTCATTATATACTGGTTTGAACTTTCATATGTTTTCAGGGACTTGAACAGCCATTGAGAAGAAGCGACGGTCTCTTGAGAAAGCATGATTGCAAAAGATGGTCCATGTCGGGACCCAAGACATGCAGATTTAAGTTAAGTTTAAATTCTTTGTTTATACGTTTTTCAGTTGGAGTACTTTATGGCACAGAAATAGTTTATGAGAAAATGTTTTCTGCAGTTGCGTGATGATTAGATTGCATGGATGCAGTTAGACCTGTTGGTCTGTGAAAGTCCACTGAAAATTTATGAGAACATTATATTAATTGCTGGCAAAACTGTGATGCCTGTATAAGTAATATTTGGACTCAGTACTTATGGGAATTAATTGTGGATGCATGATTTGATTTTTCCCATTAAGAAGTATTGGCAAATTTCTCCTTTTTGTGGTGGTTTCTCCTGCACTAAAAGCCATTAGATATTAGAAGGAGCAGGAAGTATCCAACTCTAGAAGGGGGCAACATAAAAATTGGAATAATAATAATAATGGGGTCCTTTTACTAAGGTGCGCTAATGGATTTAGCGCGCATTAATTATTACCATGCACTAACTGATAAAAAGCCCATTACATTCCTTGGACATCTGATCAGTTAATGTTAGCGCACCTTAGTAAAAGGACTCTAATATCTATGGGACCTAATATTCAAAAGCCCTTATCTGTATAGTGGTAGCCACTAGGCCCCTCATTCTATAAGTTGGTATCTAAATTTAGGCACGGTTTATAGAATAGCACTTAGGCACAGAGGACACATGTAAATGTAGGCATGTCCATTTGCACCAATGAAAATGTGGTGTAAATGCCCATGCCTAAATTTACATGTGGTGCCTCTTTATTCTACAATTGCACATGTAACTGGAATCCACACCCATGCTCCACCCTGAAATGCCCATGAGCCTCCCATTGCCATGTCCCCTATTCTAGAACACGTGTAAAATATAGGAAAGGATCACACACCTAATTTTATGCATGTGCATGTTAATTGATTTCAATTAACACCAATAATTGCTTCTTAAAAGGCCAATTATTAGTGTTAATTATTGGCATTAATTGGCTTATATTTGTGTGCGTCCAATTTATGCATGCAATGTTTGGCAACTTTTACAGAATTAGGAGGTTGTGCATAAATGTAATGAAGACATTGATAGGGGAGAAGCATGGGCAGGACCACATTTAGAAATGCACATTTGTGCCTGCTATTGACATGGTATAAGTGGGCATGCCTAAATGTAGGCACACCAGTATTGGTACCATTATTGAATTAGTGCTCAGTGCACTGAATCTGTATGCCAAAATTGTGGTGCCAATTATACTCTACTTAACTTTATTTCAGACTTGATATACTACTATACTGACGAACAGATCACATAGGTCAGGCTGATGAAACATTGACATATCTACATATATATTTATCCTGATCTGATGGTAAAAAATACATTTATACAATTTGAACAAGTAAATACTTCAAAACATCATAATCCGATGTTTCATCAACCTGACCTATGTTTTTCATTTAACAGTCATTATTTTACAGATCACTTTTCATTGTTTGGTGTTTCTCTGTCCATAATATCTGCTCACATAATTATAATATATAAATTTTTTTACATAATTTATCATGATATATTTACAAATGTGTAATACTATTATGAATGTCTATACATGTTTGGCTATATGTTTATTAAGGCAGAAATATTTTATATGATATCTCTTAATATTATGTTTTAAAAACCTTTTTCAATTTGTCCTGTGTTTTTTGTAGAAAGTTGTTTGTGACCCCTGAGGCAGGCGCTTTGGCGCTGAAACACGGACCGTGTCGGGTCCTTGATATGAATATTCTGAATAAACTGTTTTTTAATATTATCTCCCTATTGGTTTGTGCATTTGTCAGCCTCTACTTTTGCTGTTTTGTTTTGACTCTCCGTGGAGGCTCCTCCTGTCTTCTTGGATTTGATCCATTTAAAGTTATCCATATCTATACTGCTGATTATACATATATCTTTATCTGCTCTAGTCTGCTCCTGAATATCATGTCCCTTGTGTCTCACAAGCATAGATACACATGGCAGCTAAGTTTTACGTTTTGATGTACAAACACCTGTAATTTGAGTCTAGCAAAATTTGTAGCTATTAAAAAGGGCACAGTACCTCCATGTATCAAAAAATGATGTTGCTTCATATATTGTATTATATAAACAATTTTCAATATATTACAGAAGGAATTTGTATCTGTATTATAGAAATCTAGCATCCCAGTATCTGATTTCTGCTTGTCCAGATGTTATAGCAATGCAAGTAATAGGATATCACTGGTTGCTGTTAAGTGAGGATGGGAGTCTAGCAGGTGTCTTCTTTGATGTCAACCTCTCTGTCATTTTTTTACTGACCTGTGAAACTTTTCGACCTTTTTAATGGCCTCTTAAACAAGAAGGCACAAATTGAGCAAGCACTAATATGAGCTGAAATTTACAAATGAAATATAATGGCAGAGGAAATATGACCTCCAATGACTGTTACTCTATTCCAGCAAAGAATGCTGGTCATTGTGCACTAACTCGCCTAGAATCCAAGTGTGGGACAAAGACCTCAACATCTCTTACGTTTGCAATTTCACAACATATTGTTCAGCTGAAGTCATTTAAGGGTGAAGAAGAAAAGGTTAATGGTCAGAAGCATCAAACATGCTGCATTTTATTAATGAGAATGCCCACAGGAGTAGCCTAATGGTTAGTGCAGTGGGTTGAGAACCAGGGAACCTGATTTGATTCCCACTGCAGCTCCTTGTGACACTGAGCAAGTCACTTACTCTTCCATTGTCCAGGTACAAAACTTAGCCCACTACGTAAAGACAAAGTACCTGCATATAAAATAAATGAAAACTGCTTTAGTTGTACCACAGAAAGGTGGTATATCAAATGCATTACGCTTACTCTTACCACAGAAGTAAACTTGCCCCCAATATTGAGCCCACAATAGTCAGTTATTTATTTTTTTAATGCCAGCCACCATGGGCAAAAAAAAAGCTGTTGTTGGTGTGGTACTGACATCATCCAAATAGAAGTGAATTCATACACTATGGGGGTCTTTTACTTAGGTGTGCTGACGTTGTTAGCACGTCTTAAAAATAGGCACACGCTAAACGCTAAAGACGCCTAAGTAAAAGACCCCCTATTTGAGTAACTTATCCTCATAGCTCTTAGGATAGCTTTTATACTTCCACAAATTACTCAGCATTGTGATGCAATCAGTAAGTCACTTGTTTATCCCATTCATAACCTAAGTTTTGCGACTTGTTACTTGAGTACATGATCAACCTTTACCAAAGTTATACAGAAGAGCGTCATTTATTTGGATCCTGTGACCCTGACACAGTTATTGAAACGCTGGCCACCATTGGTCCTGGTCTACATTGAGGGAGAATCAGACTTGCATGCCAGTTAGGTTAAAGTGCTAAATGTGTTTCAAAGTTTGTTATAGCCATATTGAATACTAGTGCATAGAAGCACTGTTTTCTTATGGAGGATTTTTGCCTATGAAGCAGAAAAATGCTTTTTGGCTTTCAAGCCTATAGCTGTTTAAAGCCCTGTTTGGCTTCTTGAGGCTTTTTCCTCCATTTTTTGAGAAGAGTGCTACATATTGCCCTGCTTGTATATGATTTTATAAGGATTCCCTTTTTTGATTTTCTACTTATGAGGTGGCCATGGGTGAGGCCAACTGCAGCTATGACCCACTAGTGCTACAAAAGGAAGCACCCTGATCCGTTCATACACAAGACAAAGAGCCGAATTCCTCTCTGTGTCTGGTCTCAATTTGCAGCAGTCCCCAGATAATACAGAAGACTATGGTGTCTTGGCACACCCTGAGCTTCTCCCGATATTAGACACCTGTCACGGGAAAGCTGATATCCATATTTATGCTACAGTCCACCCATCTCTCTATTTCTCCATCTCTCTTTGTCAACCATTTTGGATATTTTATTATCTCAAACTTCCTCCTTCCTACTTGCCTCTACCTCTTTCCCAAACTCTGCTCCCTTCTGTCAAATAGAGGAGTATTTCATCTAAACATTCCCAGTCTAAACTACTCTGAAATAGGGGCAGAAATCATGGTGAGCATGTTCAGAAGACAGGAGCATGAAGTATCACAACAAAAGAAATTGTGTGATCCATGTGATAGACCCAAAGTCAGATTCATTATTCATTCAGGTTGGAATAGTTCAAAAATGCAATTGATGAATTTATGACAAAAAGAAGCTATTCTGATAAGAAAGAGAATGTGGGGATTCTTCCTCACAAGAGGTTTCCTTCCCTTCTTTCAGGCAGCTAGAAGTATTGGTTCACTCAATATTGTTAAGAGCAGATAGGAAGGAAAACTATAGAACTTAATATATGGAAATTTATTATATCTTGAACACTTCAATACAAATTCAAAAAAACAAACAAGTAGGAGGTAAAATATTATATTTAAGAACCTGATTATAAATTAACCAATTAATTGTGCTATGAAAACTACAGGTTCACTTTTGTTTCACACACTGATTCTGAATTAGTCATATTTTTCCTACTTTGTAGATTATTGTATGTCAGAAAACATAGAGCCCCCTTTACTAAACAGCACTAAAAAATGGCCTGTGCTATCACTAGAATGGGGCCTTCCTGTGTGCTGAGGCCACTTTTAGCCTGGCTATAAAATGGCTGCATTTTCCACTTTCTCTAGTAATGGCCATGCACTAATTTCCCCATTAGCACATAGCCATTAGTGAGGGAGCACTTACCAACACCTATTTTCTAGGTGGTATGGGCTCCCGCGCTAGTCACATGCTAATCAGTTGGTGTGCAGCAATGTAGCTGTGCTAAACGATTAGGCCTAGATTCTATTTATGGTGCCTGAAAAATCCGTGTGGAAAAGAAAAGTAGGCGTATTCTCTAAAGTACACCTACATTTTATAGAATCGGCTTAAATTTCTGCATAGAATAATGCTGAGCAGCTCTCCATGTGACCAAATTTAGTCACGTCCATTTAGGCCATGTTTTACTTGGCGTAAATCCTGATGCCTTAATTAGGTGCAGAGTGGGTGCATTTTATAATAATGGGCATAGATTGTAGAAATGTCCTGCCCATGACCACGCCCCCTTTCCAACTATGCGACTTAGAATTTAGGCGCACCACATTACAGAATACACTTAGTGAGTTGTGCGCGTAAATCTCAATTAATGCCAATTACTGCTGATAATTGCTTGTTGACATCCAATTAACAGAGCTGATTAGCTTGTTAACTAATTAAGTTATGCACATTGTTATGGAATATGCTTTGATTTTCACACGGAAATCTCAGCGCAATATATAGACTAGGGGATTAGTGCAGAACACACCTACTCTCTGCCCCCAAACACACCCCCAGCGCTTAAAAATAAAAAGTATTTTTAGCACATGAGAAGTGTGCGCTGATCCAAAAACTACTGTAGAATGTCTGGGCGCACCCCGTGGTAGTGGTTTTTGACTGCATTAAGCACACATTAGTGCTTACCGTGGCTTAGTAAAAGGGTCCCATAGAGGATCTGATTTTCCAAATATACTAGGACTAGGGGGCACACAATGAAGCTACTATGTAGTAAATTTTCTCAACGTGCAATTAAACTCTGGAATTTGTTGCCAGAGAATGTGGTAAAAGCATTTAGCCTAGCAGGGTTTTAAAAAAGATTTGGATACCTTCCTAAAACAAAAGTCCATAAGCCATTATTAAGATGGACTTGGTGAAATCCACTGCTTATTTTTAGGATAAGCATCATAAAGTCTGTTTTACTGTGCTGGGATCTTGCCAAGTACTTGTGACCTGGATTGGCCACTGTTGGAAATAGGATACTGAGCTTGATGGACCTTCGGTATGTCCCAGTATGGCAACACTTATGTTCTTATATAATCCTATTAATATTGCAACTTTCTGTAAGCCTGTTCATTCCCTTTAACTATTTTCCCATGAGGCATGACAGATAAGTTACAGATTTGATTGATTAACTTTACTAAAAACAAAGTCTTTGACTGTACATTTTAGCATAAACAAATATGACCTGTTTCATCTGAATGAAGAATTTCATTTTTGAATAGAAAGGGATAACTTGAGGTTTCATATTTGAATTTATTTACATTTTAGTGTAAGTAGTGTAAGGACTTATGCTTCTATTAAACAAAAAAAGTTGTGCAGGAAAGGGGAAGTTGTAAAATGCAAAATATTGGCTTTATAGTCTAGTAAAATACATTGGTTTATACTACAGAGGAAACAGAGGGCAAGCATGACTGTACCAGTTCTAGTGGTTGATGAATACTATTTAGAGATTAAAGGGCCTTCACTTTGCAAGATGTGGTTTAGAGTTAGTAAAATATAGTATTCCTATGAAAACAAAAATATTCTTACTGATTATCTATAGTATGATATTGAAAGAATATAATTCTCAGTTCCCTAATTTTGAGAAATGTGACTGTACAATACATAGAAAGAGCTTGATGGCAGATAAAGAACATGTTGCCCATCCAGTCTGTTTATTCACACATCCTCAAATTTTAATACTCCCTCCCTCTTCCTCAGTCAGAGATCCTCTGTACTCATCCCAAGCTTTCTTGAATTCTGATGCTGTCCTTATCTTGTCACCTCCGCTAGGAGGATGCTCCAAACATGGATGTTTATATTTATGTTTATTAACATGTTTAATATACCGCCACTTGTACAAAAAGATCACAGCGGTTCTCAATAAAATAAAATAGGAACAGAAAAGAACTCTATAATCCATAGGACAGAACATTCATACCAGAGCAAACACACAAGCAAGTAGCCAAACTGAACAGGTGACCGGTGGCCAGCAACCCGCACAAAGTATGGTGAGATGAAAAACCAAAAGCAAGGGAAAAAAGTGGGCTTTTAAAAGAACTTTTAAGTGACAGGACAGTTCAGAATGCAGTACCGGGGGAAGATCGATCCAAAGTTTAGGTGCCAGTTATGACAGGAAGACTCATTATAGGCCTGCTTCGGAGAAGGAAGAATCATACGATGAGAATCAAGTGATCGAAGAGAATGAGGAGTGTAAGGAATAATAAGAGAAGAAAGATAGGCTGGAGAGACACAGTGAAGTGTTTTGTGGGTAAGACAAAGAATTTTGAACCAAGATCGATATTTGATCAGAAGCCAATGAAGTGGTGTTCAGGCCTGCAGCACCTCTAGGTTGCTACAAGGAGGTCTGACTGTTCAGAAACCAGATCCTAAGTGGTATGGTTGAGTAATGACTACTGAGAAGGACTCAGGTCCGGGCATTATAGTTTAAACTGTTCCACTTAAATGTGAAGATGCAAAAAGAAAAGAATTACTTAATTCAGTAAGCGTTAATATACTTTGATTTATAGGAGAATGTTGTGTTAAATAAATGTTGGATAATAGACTCTATGAAAGAATGTTATAGGTTTATATGAAAAGCAATAAAGTTAACAGTTATTATGTTAAATGAAGTTAATTGCAATAAATCAGATATTGAAAATGTTGATATCATGCTAAAAATTAATGAATATTAATTACTGTTATAAATGGTATAAAGTTTAAGATGTCCTTGAGGGGAAGAGATTTCCGACTTGGAGGAAGACTTTAACCCTTTGCTATATTGGAGCCCTGGGTAGGAGAAGTCCAACATGGAAGTGAGTCATGAGTCCATCTCACACTTGAGGATGTCCTAATTCATGGAATCTCAGTGTGGGGTGGCCTAATGGTAGGGCCTTCGCTGCTTTTATGCCATGAAAATTGCAGTTGTAATTTGGTGTGCCTAGGTGCATCAAATGACATGTGTGGTTCTATAAACTAGGCACCTACGAGGAGATATGTCTGTGGCCTGCCCATGAGCTGCCCACATATATACCCCCCTTGAAGATAAGTGCTATGGTACTTAGGCCCTACCTTATAGAATGTCACCTGCTACACATAAGCGCCTACCTTTCAATTAATGGTGCCTTTGATGCATCTAAGTGGTGTCTACCTCTAGGTACCACTTTATAGAATCTCCCCCAGAGGTCTGTGCTCAGGGAGCGTTTTGTAAAATACCTTGCTAATTTTAGAAAGCGAGACTTAGATGTCCCTTTTTTCAACCTAGACAAACTATGCAAAATTAGGCATAAAATATGCAAAAAATGAAACAACTGGAATCTCTTCATGTACCTTCTGAATCAGTGAAAAAATGATGACAAAATAAGAGTGACTTGCTTGAACAAACCAGCTATGTTGTTTCCCCCATCACTGGAGCTCCAATTCATTCTCCATGCACAATGAGCCTCTTTTACCAAATGATTTTTTCCACTTAATGTCTATAGTAAAAGCTTCAATAAATCAGGATGCAAAACACAGCCACAGAAAGAACAGAAATGGTATAATACGAACTGAGGAATAGATGGTGGCAAGTGCCCCCAGTGCAAATAATTCAAATCATAGTAATGGTGAAGTGAACTAAACATAATTCCCTTATCAAAAATAATGTCTCAGGATTTATTACAACAACAAGGCACCTTATCGCTTGGTAAATTATTGGAGTGCATGTTTTCAAGGTCAAGAGTACTAGGAGGCTTGTTACTGGCTCCATTAGCAGCTTTTCAACATTCATTGCTCTCGCTGCTGATGCTCCCATGTCCATCTGCATGAATATAAGCTTTTCTACCTTTTGAGGTGGAAGGCCCTGCATCAGCTTCTGATAATACTGCCAGAATTGTTAAATATTTTTTGCTAGATACTTGCTGATGGACAGCTGAAGATCACTTTGTATTAAACTGGCCAGATGGTGCTCAACTCCTGCTGAAAGACAAAGGGGCTGTTTAAGCTATTCATTTTCTTGAATTCCTTTAGCAAGTAGTTTTCAACCAGAAATGGGAAGAATCTTTTGCACTGGTTTAAAAAAACTCTCCCCCTCCCTTTTTTTTTAGGTCTTACATAGTGGCCAAAATCATGCCCAAGATTAAAAAAAAAAAAACAATAGTGCAGAGTGTAAACCAAAGTTCCTGTGAGGGAAGACTTAACACTTAAAAAATATATAACTTAAAGAAGAAGCAATAAAGGGAAGACATGACAGAGATATTCAAATACTCCAAAGATATAAAAAATGTAAACAAAGTAAAGTTTGTCACTGGAACGGAAACTCTAGCTTGTGCCAGAGGGTTTTTGAGGTCTTTAGGAGGGAGAGCAAAGAGACCCTGCTTTTAACAGTGCCCCTCCTCACTATTCCAGGTCCCCCACTACCTGTGCAAATCACATTTATCAAGATCATTTACTTTTGGTTGCAGGTGATACTGCAGTAGGCACCTAAGGGGCCTTTTTACTAAGCTGCAGTAAAAAGTAGCCTGCGATAGTTTGGACACAAGAAATTGGAACTACTGCTGGCCCAACGTGGACACCGGTGGTAGTTCCAGCACTGGAGCACGCCACTTGCTGTGCTACGGCAAATAGCTAGCTATTTTGCAGCATGATGCTAACCCGGCGGTAATCAGGCAGTGCCAGGTGCTACCTGGTTACTGCCGGGTTAGTGTTGGAGCCCTTAATGTCACCTCAATGGGTGGCACTATGGCTCCCCCGCATGGCCACACAGTAAGTGAAATCTTACTACATGGTCATGCCATTTTTTGGCCTTTTTACGCACCACGGTAAAAAGGGCCACAGCGTGTGGCAAAAGTGACCAACACCTCTAGCACAGTAGAGTCCTTCTTACCTTAGTTTGGTAAAAGGACCCCTCAGTCTCCTGAGCACATTCAGCTCAAAGAAAAATGTTTTCACCATGCTTTAAGAGGAGAACAAAAAGAAAGAGAGGAATCTAAAATTACCCCTAAATAACGTGTTTCTTAAACAATGGATATTTTGACATCATTAAACAGCATTTCTTCTGGTCATGAATCAGTTTGACCTGAAAGAAACAACACTTAAGTCTTCAGCATATTTAATTTTAGCCTATTAGCGTTCATTCAGGAATTAATCATTGGCAGACACAGAAAATCAAATGCATCTGACCATGAGCCTTGTAAAGGAATAAAGAACTGAAGATCATCTGCGTAAAGTCTGTACTGTACACCAAGATCCACTAGTAACTGACAGAGATCATCAAATTGATGAAAAGGAAAACCCTTGTGGAACTTCAGCATACAAACCTATCCGATAAGAACAATCATCTTTCTATCGAACACAGTATTTTCGACCATGCAGAAATAAAAAGAGAACAGTCATAAACTTTTTCATAAATACCAATTTTTCTCAAATGATCCAATAAAACATCATGAGGAATAGTGTCAAAACCCACTCTGATACCGTCACAGAGTAACAGAGTCTTCATTGAGTAAGTTGGCCTAAAGCCGAATTGAAAACTATCTAAAATGCTATCTTCCTCAAAAAATCCTGTAATTTAAACAATACCAATATTTCAAAAATCTTAGCCATAAACATTAAGGAAGAAATAGGGCTATCTGGCTTTTGAACATCCAGGGGTCCTTTTACGAAGCTGCGGCAAGAAGGGGCCTGCGCTGGCATCAGTATGTGTTTTTGATGCTTGCCGACGCTCCCTTTTACTGCAGCAGGTACAAGGGAGGTCTTTCCTTTTTTAAAGAAATGGCCATGTGTCAAGTGAAGCACTTGCTGCATGGCCATTTTGGGGGAGAGTGCTTACCGCCACACATTGAGGTGGTGGTAAAGGCTCTTGCTCTAACCCGGCGGTAATCAGGCAGCACGCGCATTGCACAATTACCGCTGGGTACACACCAGCGCTACAAAAATAAAAATATTTTTGTAGCACTGAAAATGGCACTCACTGGGGCTTGGGAACTATTGCCAAGCTGCAGTGGTAGCCCAGCAATACTTCTGTTTTAGCAAGTGGTAAGCCCACATTGGGTTTACCGCCACTTTGTAAAAGGACCCCCCCAATTTCTCATTTTTTTAACAAAGGTCTGACTACTGCTAGTTTTAACCAGTTTAGATAAAGAAACATCCTCTTTCAGGCCCTTTATTACAGAAGGTTTATTTATTTATTTAGATTTTGCTCACACCTTTTTCAGTAGTAGCTCAAGAGGTACACTGGATATTTATCTGTCCCAGGAGGACATTCAATCTAAGTTTGTACCTGAGGAAATGGAGGGTTAAGTGACTTGCTCAAGATCACAAGGAGCAGCAGTGGAATTTGAACCCGGCCACCGGGTACTATCTAGCACATTCATTGTTGGATTCATAGTTTTAATAACTTCTATAATCTGTTTAGGTTGAGTCAGAGTAAATTCCTTCCATTCATCTTTTACCTCACCCTGCACATTTATAGGCAACCATAATCCTTCTACATCAAAGTATAAAGTCCTGACTCTTATTCATCAGATAATTCATGTTAAAATGCCAGGGTATTTTGGTCAGGTTTTCATTCTGTTTTCATCTGGAAGGTCTTTAACATCTGATTTTACTAAATGTTTGAGTTTGCACCTGGTATCTTGTGTGCATTATGTTACTACACATGCATCAGCCTTTTCAAATGCAGGAACACTTATGTGGAATGCCTTGACTGGTCAGTTGCATATAAGTTCTAGTATCTAGCAATTTAGAAAATGTTTAAAACACAGGTTTTTGTACAAGCTTTTTTTCTGTTAGCAATGTAGGGTTGGTGAGTTTGCATTAATGAAGAGGGGTTTTTTTTGTTACTTTTTATTTTAATATGTATGTTTTTATGGAAACCACTTAGGGGGGAGATTCTATATATGGCGCCTAAAAAATCAGTGCTCAAATCAGTGCTGACCAATCGTATTCTATAATAATTATAGATTATGCTTTGTTGATATTTCAGCACCTAAATCTACGTGCATCCATTTACACCAATGAAAATGTGGCTTAAATCCCGGCGCATATATTTAGGTGCACTGGGCCATATTCTATAACTAGGTGCGTAAATTTCAGAATACCCTTGAAACATCCATTTCCCCACCCATAACCTTGCCCCGATTTACCTGTGCATGTTAGAAGTTCGGTGTACATCATTACAGAATATGCTTAGCGAGTTGTGAGCCTAAATTATAATTAGTGTCAATTAGTTCTCATTGGGGCCCTTTGACTAAGCCGTGGTAAAAAGTGGCCTGCGGCAGTGTAGGTGTGTGTATTAGGCGTGTGCGGGGCCAGTTTTACCTGCAGAAAAGGTTTTTTTTTTATGTGATGGGGAAAGGGTATGGGGTAAAACTGAAACCAGTGTGTGTCTAAAACCGGCCTGAGCCTTTAACGCCACCCATTGATCTAGTGGTAAGGGCTCACACGCTACGTATGTGGTGACCGTTCGGCGCATGCCCACTGCTGATTACTGCTGGAAACGATGTGTGTGGGTTGAAATAAATAAATAATTCATTCAGGCATTATGGGTGCGTGCCAAATCTGAAATTACCACCAGGGTGTGCGCTGGCCTGATGGTAGTATCATTTGGGTGTATGCTATACGCGTGTAGAGCCTACCGCAGCTTAGTAAAAGTTCCCCATTATTGCTTGTTAAGTGCTGCTATCAGGGCTCATTAGCTTCTTGAGGGGTCCTTTTACAAAGGTGCGATGAAAAATAGCTTAAGGTAGTGTAGGCATGGGTTTTGGGTACGCGCCGATCCATTTTTTAGGGCACCTGTAGAAAGGGTCTTTTTTTTGCTGAAATTGGACGTGCGGCAAAATCAAAATTGCTGCGTGTCCATTTTGGGTCTGAGACCTTACAGCCAGCCATTGACCTAGCGGTAAAGAATTCAGGCGGTAATGACCTACACGCATCTATTATGCGCGACTGAAAATAAAAAATATTTTTCAGACTCGCGTATCGGATGCACACCAAAAATGAAATTACTGCAAGAGCCACGCGGTAACTCCATTTTTGCGTTGGGTGCACGTAGTAAAAGGGCTCCTAAACTTGTTAAGTTAGGGGCGTTGTTATAGATTCTGTTTCGATTTTGGTGCATATGTCTAGGCACATTATATAGAATCTAGGTGTTAGTGTATAAGCGGGTTAGAAGTATTTAAAATAAATAAATAATAACAATTTTACAATATTATTGTCTTATCATTAAAGTAGTCTGCAAATTCTAGACAACTAGGGACATTGTTGACTAGAATATGAGTAGCTGAAGACAGAACAGGTGTAACTTTGTACAGGAGCTTCTGGGGAGGCTATTTCATAAAGGTACATAGGTGCCTATGAGGGGCATAATCGAATGGCACTGGCCAAATCGATGGCCGGCCATCTTCAGGGCCGGCTCCGCAACCGGGCGGAGCCAAGCGTATTTTCGAAATATGCTTGGCGCCAGCCAAATCGCTCGCCAGGTTTAGAACAGGATCGCCGGGTTTATATGAGATGGCCGGCTTCGTTTTTCAGCCATAATGGAAACCGGGCTCATCCATCTGAAACCCGGTGAAATGCAAGGCATTTGGGAATGGGAGGAGCCAGCATTTATTAGTGCACTGGCCCCCCTCACATGCTAGGACACCAACCGGGCACCCTAGGGGACACAAAAAAAAAAAAAATAGCTTCCAGGTGCATAGCACCCTTACCTTGGTTGCTGAGCCCCCCAAATCCCCCCCAAATCCCACTCCGCACAACTCTACACCATTACCATAGCCCTAAGGGGTGAAGGGGGGCACCTACATGTGGGTACAGTGGGTTTGGGGGTTTTTTGGAGGGCTCAACATTAACCACCACAAGTGAAACAGGTGGGGGGGAGATGGGCCTGGGTCCACCTGCCTGAAGTGCACTGCACCCACTAAAAACTGCTCCAGGGACCTGCATACTGCTGTCAAGGAGCTGGGTATGACATTTCAGGCTGGTATAGAGGCTGGCAAAAAAAGGTTTTTTTTGTTTTTTTTTGGGTGGAAGGGGGTTGGTGACCACTGGGGGAGTAAGGGGAGGTGATCCCCGCTTCCCTTCGGTGGTCATCTGGTCAGTTGGGGCACTTGTTTCAGACTTGGTCCAAAAAATAAATGGAACAAGTCTGGCCGGCGAAATGCTTGTTCGAGCCGGCCATTTTTTTTCATTATAAGGTGAAGCCAGCCATCCCGTACCCACGCCTCCATCCCGCCTTCGCTACCCTACCAACACGCCCCCTTGAAGGTTGGTCGGCGCCGCAACGAAAAAGCAGTTGGGGGCCAGCCAAAATCGCCTTTCGATAATACCGATTTAGATTTGTGTCGGAAGATCGCTGGCAACCCCTTTCAAAAATGAGCCTGTATGTTACCCTCAATCAATTCATGAAGAATGGACTGCTAAAAGGACCCTGATTGTCAGAGTTTGTCCCATTGTCTTATTGAACTTATCTTGCATTTTGATATTTCATAGAGAAAATTGATCTGCAAGTTCATAGACATAATTCAAGCAAATGAAAAGCCTAGACAGGGTTGATCTGTCCTTAATCTCCTTGAGTTTACTACAAGAGATAAAGCTCAGCCAAGATTACTAAATCAAGCTGCTAAAATTTGCACTTTGGCTTTTTTAAAAACTGATATCAAATTTGGTGCAACATTTTTTGTTGCCAGCTGTCGCAAATGCCAAGTGATTTATTGAAAAATACAATTAGTGACAGAGACCACGCTTCCTTCAGCTTTTATTAATAGACCAAAAGGTCAGAAGCTTTTCTCATTTGCAAAGTGCTTCCAGGTATTTTTGTGTCCTTGCCTTGTTCAGTCTGACATACTTTTGTACCTTATCAAGAATTCTGGCAAACAGAACTTTTCTGATAAATCAGCGACAAGGCTAGCATTTAACTTAAGCAGCTGATTTCTTTGGCAGTGTCATGAGAATATATGCAGCTGGTGACTTGAAAGGCAGTGTTCAAATCATTCCACTAAAGCAACATAAAACCATTCATTTGCAAATGGATTCCTTTTTCCTGTCCTGAATAGTATAATGCACAAGAAGGAAGCATTTTGCAGTGGAGAAGAGTTTGGAGAACAAGGGCACATGATATGAGACTGAAGAGGAGTAGACTGAGACATGAAGTAATGCGATGAATATTATCAGGAAAGGAAGGGAATGGATGAGATGTAGATCAGGCCTTTCCACTAGTGAGTTGCATTCAGGTACAGTAGTTATTTCCCAGACCCCTCAGAGGTTTAAAATCTAATACCCTGATATTCAGAAGGATTTATCTCATTAGGGGTCCTTTTACTAGGGCGTGCTATCGTTTTTAATGGGTGTTAATGCTACTGAAAATCCTCACTGACACCAGAACCAGGTAGAGCCAGAAGTTATTCAAGTAGTGGAGTAGCCTAATAGCGCAGTAGGTTCAGGAGTTGGATTGAGAGATGTGGTAGCTGTGTTAGTCCACGTTTAAAGGTAATCAATAGAATAAAAGAAAATAAAACATAGAAAAGAAAATAAGATGATAACTTTTACATTGGGGGAAGGGGAAGGAAATGGGACTTGATATACTGCCTTTCTGAGGGTTTTTTTTGCAACTCTACATTCAAAGTGATTTACATATACTCAGGTACTTATTTTGTACGGTTAAATGACCTGCCCAGAGTCACAAGGAGCTGCAGTGGGAATCAAACTCAGTTCCCCAGGATCAAGGTCCACTGCACTAACCACTAGGCTACTCCTACATGGACTAACTTAGTACATTTTTTGATTAGCTTTCGAAGGTAGCCCTTCTTCATCAGATCAGAAATAAGCAAATGTTGATAAATAACAGTATATATAAGTGGAACATCAAAGCATTTCAGTAATAGTCTCACAGGATAAGGGTGGGGTGGGTTAGATGAGAGACAGGGAGAGTCGGGTGATAAGAGGGTGACAAAGCAGTAGAATTTTATGGTTTATAATAATATTTTGTACGGTTAAATGACCTGCCCAGAGTCACAAGGAGCTGCAGTGGGAATCAAACTCAGTTCCCCAGGATCAAGGTCCACTGCACTAACCACTAGGCTACTCCTACATGGACTAACTTAGTACATTTTTTGATTAGCTTTCGAAGGTAGCCCTTCTTCATCAGATCAGAAATAAGCAAATGTTGATAAATAACAGTATATATAAGTGGAACATCAAAGCATTTCAGTAATAGTCTCACAGGATAAGGGTGGGGTGGGTTAGATGAGAGACAGGGAGAGTCGGGTGATAAGAGGGTGACAAAGCAGTAGAATTTTATGGTTTATAATGGGCTAGAAAACCCAGATCTTTGTTAAGTCCTGTCTGGTGGGTGTCAAAATATTTAATCATTCTGACTTCAAAGGTCTTACGCTCCTGGATTTTCTTAAAGTTTCCTTTTAGTATTTTCACCATAAAATCATTGCTACAGTGTTCTGGTTTTGTAAAGTGCTGTCCCACAGAGATGACTACAGGCCTAATGTTTAGTGTAATGGGTTGAGAACCTGGGAAACTGGGCTTGATTCCCACTGCAGCTCCTTGGTGACCCTATGCAAGTCACTTACAGGTGATTTTTCGAAAGAGAAGGGCGCCCATCTTCTGACACAAATCGGGAGATAGGCGTCCTTCTCGCAAGGTCGCCCAAATCGGCATAATCGAAAGCCGATTTTGGGCACCCTCAACTGCTTTCCATCGTGGGGACGACCAAAGTTCACGGGGCCGTGTTGGCAGTGTAGCAAAGGCGGGACTGGGGCGTGCTTAGGAGATGGGCATCCTCGGCCAATAATGGAAAAAAGAAGGACGTCCCTGATGAACACTTGGGCGACTTTACATGGTCCATTTTTTTCATGACCAAGCATCAAAAAGGTGCCCGAACTGACCAGATGACCACCGGAGGGAATCGGGGATGACCTCCCCTTACTCCCCCAGTGGTAACTAACCCCCTCCCATCCTCAAAAAAATCTTTAAAAATACTTTTTTGCCAGCCTCTATGCCAGCCTCAAATGCCATACTCAGGTCCATCGCAGTAGTATGCATGTACCTGGAGCAGTTGTAGTGGGTGCAGTGTACTTCAGGCAGGCACTCATTATTTTATAGACCTCTATAGACCTCTATCATATCTTCCCCCAGCCGCCTTTTCTCCAAGCTGAAGAGCCCTGGCCGCTTTAGCCTTTCCTCATAGGGAAGTCATCCCATCCCCTTTATCATTTTCGTCGCCCTTCTCTGCACCTTTTCTAATTCCACTATATCTTTTTTGAGATGCGACGACCAGAATTGAACACAATATTCGAGGTGTGGTCGCACCATGGAGCGATACAAAGGCATTATAACATCCTCATTTTTGTTTTCCATTCCTTTCCTAATAATACCTAACATTCTATTTGCTTTCTTAGCCACAGCAGCACACTGAGCAGAAGGTTTCAACGTATCATCAACGACGACACCTAGATCCCTTTCTTGGTCTGTGACTCCTAATGTGGAACCTTGCTTGACATAGCTATAATTCGGGTTCCTCTTTCCCACATGCATCAATTTGCACTTGCTCACATTAAACGTCATCTGCCATTTAGACACTCAGTCTCCCAGTCTCGTAAGGTCCTCTTGTAATTTTTCATAATCCTCCCGCGATTTAACGACTTTGAATACCTTTGTGTCATCAGCAAATTTAATTACCTCACTATTTACTCCCATCTCTAGGTCATTTATAAATATGTTAAAAAGCAGCGGACCGAGCACAGACCCCTGGGGAACCCCACTATCTACCCTTATCCATTGAGAATATTAACCATTTAACCCTACTCTCTGTTTTCTATCTTTTAACCAGGTTTTAATCCACAATAGAACACTACCTCCTATCCCATGACTCTCCAATTTCCTCTGGAGTCTTTCATGAGGTACTTTGTCAAATGCCTTCTGAAAATCCAGATACACAATATCAACCGGCTCCCCTTTATCCACATTTTTGTTCACTCCTTCAAAGAAATGTAGTAGGTTGGTGAGGCAAGATTTCCCTTGACTAAATCCATGTTGGCTTTGTTTCATTAATCCATGCCTATAATTTTGTTCTTTATAATAGTCTCTACCATTTTGCCCAGCAGCAATGTCAGGCTCACTGTTCTATAATTTCATGGATCATCTCTGGAATCATTTTAAAAATTGGCATTATATTGGCCACCCTCCAATCTTCCGGTACCATGCTTGATTTTAAAGATAAATTACACTTACTAATAATAGTTCTGCAAGTTCATTTTTCAATTCTATCAGTACTCTGGGATGTATATCATTTGGTCCAGGTGATTTGTTACTCTTCATTTGTCAAATTGCCGCATTTCATCTTCCAAATTTACAGAGCTTTGTTTCAATTTCTCTGACTCATCAGCATTGAATACCATTTCTGGCACTGGTATCTCTCCCACATCTTGGTGAAAACCAAAGCAAAGAATTAATTTAATCTCTCTGCTATGGCCTTGTCTTCCCTGAGTGCTTGGTCATTTAGTGGTCCAACTGATTCTTTTACTGGCTTCTTGCTTCTCATACAGCTAAAAAAGTTTTTACTGTGTGTTTTTGCCTCCAATGCAATCTTCTTTTCATAGTTTCTCTTTGCTTTTCTTATCAGCGCTTTCATTTGACTTGCCATTCCTTATGCTGTTTCCTATTATGTTCAGTCGGATCTTTCTTCCATTTTCTGAAGAATTTTCATTTAGCTCTAATAGCATGGATCCGGTGCAAAGTGCTATTCTATAAAAAGTGCCTATCTTTGACAGCCTTTTGTAGAGTAGCGCTAAGTACTATTTTTTTAAGCCGATCTTTTAGCGCCATTTATAGAATTTAGTCTAAAATGTGCCAACCTTAGTGTGTAGAGTGATTTTCATACTTGCAGGAAAAACAAACTATACCTCATGCTTCATTTTTTCAGTGGTTCACATAAGACCAAGTACTGCCTTCTGTGACCCATAATAGCTTCAGTGAGATGAGAAAAAAGTCAAAAGCAGCTTATCATGTTTCATAGATGATTTGGATCTAGGCACTTGCAATATCTCAACACTTACAAAACCAATGGATGTGAATACTTAAATTTGGTAATCTTGTGAAAGGGTCGAATGTGTCAATCCTATTTCTAATCTGTACTCATATTGGAAGTCCAAATGTTCTAATAAAATTTTCTCCATGTACCTTGTACTCCCAATACTTCTGTTTCTAAGGTTCTCTTGAGCTATTCCAGAGTTGAGATTTTTTTTTTTAATCTGACCCAGCAGTGAAGTTATTTGTAATACAAGGGCCTTTTTTTTTCTTCATTGTTCTTTCTGTAATCACAATGTCTTTCATCTCCATGAGTTCTTCCTTCAGATTAGCAAGTGATGCATGATTTTCTTTTAATAGCTCTTTAACTTGCAGTAATACCTGTATTAGTGATTGCATTTTAGACCCTGCTGCATTTTTCAGAGATGGTGGCTCCTATTTTGACCTCTTTATTCCTTGCATAACATTTCTGGAGAAATCAACCTTGAGTGGGTTATCTACTAACACCTTTAAATAAGTATTGATTCTTACAATAAGACTTTAAAAACAGATTTGGTGAACTCTTCTTCTGTTTTTGTAAGTGCCTCGCAGGAAAAGTTTATAGGTGGCCATTTTAGATTTATCTTACTGCATCTCCCACGCCATTCCTTTTTAAGAAAATGTCCTTTTGGTCAAAAGAGCATACTTACTGTATTTTATTGAACAATAACAAGCTAAATTGATTATTTTTTTGTAAGGAAAAGATTTAAATTTACTGGATGGGATATAATTTTTATAAAATGAAGAGCATAAGAATAGTCAATGTGTAATTAAGCTCTGGAATTTGTTGCCAATGTAGTAAAAGCAGTTAGCTTAGTGGGGTTTATAAGTTTGAATGGCTTCCTAAAGGAAAAGTCCATGTGCCATTATTAAAACGGACATGGGAAAATCCACTGCTTATTTCTAGGATAAGCAACATAAAATGCATTGTACTTTTTTGGGATCTTGCCAGGTACTTGTGACCTGGATTGGCCACTGTTGGAAACAGGATGCTGGGCTTGATGGACCTTCGGTCTATCCCAGTATGGCAATACTTATCAGTCAGACTAATATCTAGTCCAGTATCATGTTTCCAACAGTGGCCAATCCAGGTCACAAGTACCTGGTAGAAACCCAAATAGTAGCAACATTCCATGCTACCAGAAACTGTTTCTGTGGCATCCCAGAAGGTGCACACACACCAAATAAGATGCCAAAGGAACATAAGGTGATAAAAATGGGGAAAAGGCCCACCTAGCACCTTTATTGTCCATAGTACAGCTAAAAACCCAAGACAGCTCCTCCAGGATTTGAATCTGGGGCCTCTTGCACCCTAACCAAGTGTTATAACCCTAGATCAATGAGCCACACAAGGCTGTAAGCAGTAACCCTACACACATACACACAGTGTGAATCAAACCCATATTCCTTGCATTCAGGGCACATATCCATAACCCCTACACCAAAAACACATCTGTTTACATTGAGCTACAAAAGAAATAAATATAATTCATAAAATGGGTTAAATCAATCTGTACTAGCTTCATGTAAGAATAGTTAGCTGTAATGCAAATTAGAGTATAAAAAATGACTTACTATCAGTTTTTTTAGCACAATAATATGCCCATATGTACATTGTTCACTAGAAAATCTACTTGACAATATTCAGCATTTCAAAAGATCAAGTTCCTTACCTGAAAAATGTGGCATTGTGATTATAGTAATGATTTTGCTTATGTAAGAACCCATTTGGTTAAAATAATTTGAGCAGGAAATTCCCAGGAAATGTATTTTAATATGTAAATAGACATTTAGAATAAATCAAAAGAGAGATCTGACCTTAAACAACCTGTGTTTATCCTCCACTGGTTTTCAAGGACAGGACACCAGCAAAACAACTAAGCATGCCTTTTTCTAATTTAAAGATGTTTCCTAGTACACCTGCAGTGAGGAAAACAGTCTCGTATCAATTTTTGCAATATAAAACAGTTATTCTTTTTTCCTTCTCAAACAAAGCTCAGTAGTCACATACCCTCATCTGGATTTAAGTGCGTGCCATGCCAAACCAAGGGCTATGGGGTCCTCTTACTAAGCTGCGGTAAAAAGGGGACCTGTGTTAGCATCAGCACATATTTTTGACGCGTGCTGAGGCCCCTTTACCGCAGTGGATAAAAGGCTATCTTTTTTTCTCAAAAAGATATGGCTGTATGGTAAGGTATATCTGGTCTTATATCATGACAGATAGAGAAGAATTACTGGCAAGGTTCTTCAGTTTGGCTGTGGTATAAGGAATATATTTACTAGATTTGCCACTGCTGCTCCTTGTGATCTTGGGCAGGTCACTTGGCCTTCCATTGCCTCAGGTGTGAGCTCTCCTGGGACAGAGAAATATCCAGAGTACCTGAATGTAACTGACCTTGAACTACTACTGAAAAAGGTGTGAGCAAAATCTAAATAAATAATATGTACTTATTGTAGTAAAAGCAGTTAGGTTTGGATGGCTTCCTAAAGGAAAAGTCCATAGACCATTATTAAAATGGAGTTGGGGAAAATCCACTGATTGTTTCTAGAATAAGCAGCATAAAATGCATTGTGCTGTTTTGGGATCTTGTCAGGCACTTGTTACCTGGATTGGCCACAGATGGAAATAGGATGCTGGGCTTGATGAACCTTCTTTCTGTCCCAGTACAGCAATACTTATGTACATGTGTTAAGTCCCGATTGGTGCAACATTTTGGAAGAAAATGCACTTACCTTTACCTTACGTCTATTTGAAAACATCTTCTCAACCAAAATGGACCTAGATTGTGTGGCTGTCAAGGCAACATGCTCTGAAAAAGAAAAAAAAAATCCCCCAGAGATTAGCAGCTCAACTGGATGGTTTAAAGGAAGTAAAAGAAATAATTAAGCTGTGCAGCCTAATTAGCAGGAACAATAAAGAAAAAAAAAAGGCCCTGAACTCCAGATCTCAGTAAAGAAATCTTTGGTCACTGCCATTTTATTTTCTTTATTTTCACTATTCTTGTTCCAGTGAGTTATGGTTATGTGGTATGTTGTTATCAAGATATCTTGATTGCTGTTTATGGTATTGTTTTAGTTGTGTTTACAATTCTGATATACATTATCATTGTTTTTATGTTATGCTTTGTACTTTGCCCATGGCCACTATGAGTGCACAGATGATAAATGTAATAAATAAATGAAATAATATGAGAAGGAAGTACAGTTGACTTTGATATAGCAAATAGGGAAATCTGTCACTCATTCAGAGAAAAGTTTCTTATATAGGTAGTCTTTATGAATGTCACTGCTAGAGAGAGCTAATTTGTGTAACTCCAAGTGACCTGAGAGGGAAACAGCAGCCAGTGGGAGTCTGTGGTTTTCTCCTCTGAGAGTAGAGGAGTGTGGTAGCCGTGTTAGTCCACTCTTAAGGTTATCAATAGAAATCAAACAAAATAAAACATGGAAAAGAAAATAAGATGATACCTTTTTTATTGGACATAACTTAATACATTTCTTGATTAGCTTTCGAAGGTTGCCCTTCTTCCTCAGATCGGAAATGTGCTAGCTGACAGTGTATATAAGTGAAAACATTCAAGCATTACTATGACAGTCTGACAGGGTGGGAGGAGGGGGGTGGGTAGGAAGTATGCAAGGGGACATCAAAGCATATCATTGATATTCTAACAGGGTGGGTGTGGATAGGTGAGGGGAGGGTGATCAACAGAGACATACAGCTTTTTGGTTTATAATGGGCTAGGAACCCCAGATCCTTGTTAAGTCCTTTCTGTTGGGTGTTAAAATATTCAATCATTCTGACTTCAAAGGTCTTACGTTCTTGTATGGTTTTAAAGTTACCTCTGAGAGGAAAGGCTTCAACAGTTTGTATATTATGTACTTTGTACTTTAAGATTGTGATCTGTGAGGCTGTCCTTTCTAATCCAGGTACTATGGAATAAGGATGTGCATTTGTTAGTATGCACTTGGTCCATTAAGCTGAGATATATAGACGGGGACAAGATGAGTAGTACAAAGCCATTTGGGATATATAGATGGCAAATTATATATACAGTTGAATAAGATATGAGGAACTGGTCTAACTTAAAGGATGTGCAGCAAGCTAGTCCAGGTGTGGACTTGTGGAGTGGATGGGAGAAAAGATGGGATGCACTAATGGTTAGTGCATCAGGCTGTGGACCTGGGTAACCAGGTTCAATTCCCACTACTGCCTACTGGTCAGCAGTGGGTTAAGGTTCTGAATAACCAGGTTCAATTCCCTCTGCAGCTCTGTGTGACCCTGGACAATTCCCTTAGCTCTCCATTGCTCCAGGTAAAATATACTTAAGATTGTGAGCCCACCGGGGACAGTTCAAGTACCTGAATAGTCATATGTAAACTGCTTGAATTTGTACTTTAAAAAAGAGGCAGTATATCAAAAATTGAGAAACTTAAACTTCACCTACTTCCTGAAGTAAAGAGTATGGTTTTACTTTTGTTTTATTTTATTAAGGAAATGTTGTTTATCTTAGTAAATAATTGTTAGTTGTTGCTGTGATTAGTTATATGTTTATAATGTATCTGCCGCTGAAGTCTCCGACTGGGAAAACCCTCTGCTCAGTGTGCATTATTAGGAAAGGAATGTAAAATAAAAATGAGGACGTTATAATGCCTTTGTATCGCTCCATGGTGCGATCGCACCTTGAATATTGTGTTCAATTCTGGGCACCGCATTTAAAAAAAGGTATAGTGGAATTAGAAAAGGTACAGAGAAGGGTGACGAAAATGATAAAGGGGATGGGATTAATATTCACTCTCCACCCCTGAAATGCCCCCTTTGAAATGTAAATGTTTTTAGTGCACCGTTAACGCACACACATTTACCTGTTACCGCTGAATTCCTGAGCGCGTCCCACAGTATGGCATTTTAAACTGCATTATTTTATTTATTACATTTGTACACCGTGCTTTCCCACACATGGCAGGCTGAATGCGGCTTACATAGTAACAATATGAAGAATTACAAAGCGTAAAAAAGAATATATAATTTGAAGTAAACGCAATATTAATGGGATAAACGGATAAGTAAATTGAACATAGGAGGAATTTGGTGCAGAAGGAAATGAGTGTTAGGAGGTAGGCATAGGAAGATGGAGAGGAATGAATATGGGATAACAATAAGGATAATGGGAAACATGGTCAATGTATAACAATCGTCGATAAGAATCATGTAGGAAGGCTTAGTTAGGTTGAATCGTTAGAGTAGGCTATCTTGAAGAGATGGGCATGTTTGTGCCTAATGGAGCTTAATAAAAGGGCTCCTAAATTTTCAGCTAAAAATTAATCTTAATTTAGCAGCTTAAAAGTTATGATTATAAATTTAGGTCTGTCATTCATTTGCCTAGATTTATGAGTCTAGTGTTGAAAATATGTGCTAAGCAAGTAACTTTCCTCATCCTAAATCCACCTCCTTGCCATTCATTTTTATGCTTCGAAATTAAGAAGTTTAGTGAAATGTTGAGCACTAATTTAGAAAATGAGCCCTGGTAAAATTTCAAAGAAGCCTATTTAGGACCATAAATCTCAAAGGGGCCCTTTAACTTAGCTGTGGTAAAGAGTTGCTTTACAGTGTCCTTATGTGGGTCTTTTCCATGCGCTAAGTACATTTTTACCACAGCTGTAAAAATGGCACTTTTCTTTTCGTATTTTTTGTATTAATGGCCTTGGGCTAATGTGACCACAATTATCCCTATAAACAGCTGTTAGCTTACCCAATACAATAAGTCACTATTTACAAATGGCAGCTATAAAACTTATATTATTGAATCAAGTTATCAAATCACTATCTTGTGACTATAGTGGAAAAGACTTCAGTTATATTCAACATCTTCTTAGTCTTTTGACAGTTTGAAGACAAATTGATTTTTCAGCATCATCAGTCTAAAAACCTCCACCTCCTTTTATTAATTCAAAATTTCTCCTTATTAGCTTTTTTTAACTATCTTTTTGTCTTTTCATTAAAAAATATATCAATTAATAGTTTCCCCTTGATTTTCTTGTTTTCAAAACAGTTTTAAACATTAGCTGGAACATCAAACTTAGGTTGTGGATAGTGACATGTGCTAATGTTGCCATTAGTGCCTGGCCATTTAAAAAAATTACTCTGGGGTCCTTTTACTAAGGTGCGCCGAAATGTGGCCTGCGCTGGTGTAGACACATGTATTAGACATGTGCAGGACCACTTTTCAGTGCACCTGCAAAAAAGGCCTTTTTTGACCAAAAATGGATGTGCGGCAAAATGAAAATTGGCATGCATCCATTTTGGGCCTGAGACCTTACCCACCACCCATTCACTTAGCGGTAAGGTCTCACGCATTAACTGGGCGGTAATCATCAGCGTGCATACAATGCCAATTACTGCCTGGTTAGTGTCATGCACCAGAAAATAAAATATATTTTCTGACACACGGTAAAAAATGAAATTACCGCCCGGGCGACGTGGTAGTCGGGCTGTAGTTCTGAATTGGCATGTACTGGGCACGTGTATGCACCTAGCAACTTAGTAAAAAGGCCCCTCTGTGTGAACTGTCTTTCTTCTATGTTTGTGCAGCGCTGCGTATGCCTTGTAGCGCTATAGAAATGCTAAATAGTAGTAGTAGTAACTTACCACCAACCATTTTGTAGGTCGTAAGTGCTCATGCGCTATTCATATGCTAACTAGTTAACGCATGATAATGTATCTGTGCTAATTTGCGCAGGAACCCCACTCTCTGCTCCCTGAAAAAATTGTTTTTTTTAGCATTCAATTAGCTTACATGCATTTGGTGGTTACTGCAGGGTGCTTCAGCACGTACCGCTGTATGCCATTTTAAGCAGTGTTAGCACGGGCATAGTTTGGGAGGGCATTGCACCCACAAACGCAGGGCCGGGAGAGAAGAGATCGCTGGACAGGAGAGGAGGGGAGGGCAGGGGAGAGTTGCTGGACATGGATGGATGAATGGGGGGCAGGGGAGAGAGGAAATTTGCTGGATATGAGTGGATGGAGGAGAGGGCAGGGAGAATGGAGAGTTGCTGGACATGGATGGATGGAGGGAAGGGCAGGGGAGAGGAGAATTTCTGGACATGGATGAATAGAGGCAGGGAAGAGAGGAATTTTGCTGGATATGGATGGATGGAGGAGAGGGCAGGGAAGAATGGAGAGTTGTTGGACATGGATGGATGGAGGGGAGGGCAGGGGAGAGGAGAATTGCTGGAAATGGATAGATGAATTAGGGCAGGGGGAGAGGAATTTTGCTGGATATGGGTGGATGGAGGAGAGGGCAGAGGAGAATGAGAGTTGCTGGACATGGATGGATGGAGGGGAGAGAAGAGAGGCGAAATGCTGGACATGGATGGAGTGGAGGGCAGTTAAGAGAGGAGAAATGTTGGACAATGATGGAGGGAAGGAAAGACAAAGGAAGGAGATGCACATGGATGGAGGGGAAGGGAGAGAGGAGAAATGTTAGACATGGATGGAGGGGAGGGAAGACAGAGGAAGTAGGTGCACATGGATGGATGGAGGGGAATGAAGAGAAATGCTGGATATGGATGGAGGGAAAACTGCTGAATTTAAGGGCTGGATGAGAACACTTTGAGAGCAGATACTGAAACTGAAGGAAGGATAGGGACAGGGCTACAGATGGTAGACAGGTGGACATGGTGAGTGAAAAAATATCAATGGAAAGAAGACACTGCATAAAACAGAAGACACTGGGACCAAAGCGAATAGAAAAACTAAATGCTCAGACAACAAAGGTAGAAAAAAAGTATTTTATTCAGAATGTATTAATTGGAATACGTCAGCTTTTAGAAATTTGCATCTGTGATATTTTGCATGTAAGTTTCAATTTTTCTAGTATTGCTACATGCCGAGTCTAACTTCTTGAGGTAACTTTCCAGTTCAGTATTTTGCCTTCATATTTTTTTATTTCTAGTTCCTTTTGTCATATCTGTTGTGTCATGTGTTTTTCATGTGTGATCAAGGTGCAGTATTCTGCTACTGTGTAGTATTTGCAGCCCTTTTTGTTTTTTTTCATTAGGTAGTGTACTGGTGTTTTAGAGCCCGGTGTAATTACAGTGCTGCCTTTCCACGCATAAGGTTGTACCTCGTCCTGTCCTTGGAATTAGTGCTGTTATGGTTTGGTAAGGTTATGAGTGGGTTTTTGCACAATTTTGTGTATAGCGTTTTGCAGTGGAGAGATTGTGTGTTGGCCTTACTGAGGTGGCACCAAAACATCAGAAAGGGTGTAGAGCCTAAATCAGGGGTGTAGCCAGAAAACAGATTTTGGGTGGGCCTAGGCAAGAAATGGGTGGGCATCAAGTGTTCTCCCCCACCACCAAAAAAAAAATATCTCAGCTGGTGGAATAACACTTCTTTCCACCTTGGCAGTCTGTAGCAAGCATGCGCTAAAAACTGAGAATGTGCAGGTGCCATTATCCTGGAGAGCAGCGTTTTCATTACCATCAGCTGGCAGAGATTGGGATCCCCACCAGCTACCGCTAAACATGTGCTACTGTTGGGTGGGCCTGAGCCCTAAGTGGGTGGGCCCCGCCCCACCTGTGGCTACGCCACTGGCCTAAATCATGACACATTACCTCTTGAAGGATCTACATATAGAGCTTATGCATTGCTAAGGTCTACGCTGGCATTGGAATGGGAAAGGGGGTGGGGAAATACTACTGCAGAGGAAGAGGGAGTGCTGGGTAAGGAGGAAAGACGGAAGGAAGGGAGAAAGAGCTGGCTTTTTTGGGAATAACCATAATGTATATTTATGAGATATCTCATACATATTCATTATGGCTATTCCCAAAAAAGCCAGCTCTTTCTCCCTTTCCTTCCTTCCTTCCTTCATATTAGCATATTCATTTGTATTATATATATATATATATATATACACACACACACACACACACATATATATATATATATATATATATATATATATGCAAATGAATATGCTAATATGTCCCGCCCCATCCTTTGCCCCCCACCCCCAAATGAAACAGTCAAACTACACCCATGAGTGTTAGGTGTGCGACAGCACCTAGAACATCTTAGTAAAAGTGTGTAAAAGTGTCCAATAGTTATGCCTTGTAGCGCTATAGAAATGTTAAATAGTAGTAGTAGTAGGAGGAGGAGGAGGAGGAGGAGGAGGAGCTTAGCACTGATTTTCAGCATTAGCTCATAAATGTAGGCAAATGCCTAAATTTATAAGCAATCAGCTCAATATTCAGTCAGCAGCAGTGAGCAACTTTTTAAAACACTGACCTTCATAAGTTGATTTATTTTTTTTGAAGGCATTGGCAATTTTAGTGCATGAGATGATAGATTGAGGATCAAGTCTTTGGTTTACCCACAGAAATACAGAGGTATAACTTGCAGCATATTATTATGGGTGTTCTGAGGAAAAGACAGGAAGACCAAAGAGAAGCTGACCAAAAGCTGACAGGGAAAAAAAACTTAGCATCATTTCAATATTTGGTACCTGCACTGGTTTATGTGATTGGCATCACAGAAATGCAGTCTTTATATGGTATCACAATGTGTGATATTTTGAATAATGATGAAGATGTCCTTGATGATTATACAGTTGCTACTGGTGCTATATGTTTCATAATCATCTCACTTTAATAAAAAATCACACAATATAAATAATATTATGCCCTTAAATAATTCTCAATTCAGTGAATATAATCTCATGGACTCTGATGCCACCATTTTTCAGCAACTAGCTGGAGGCCAGCATACCGGAAGTATCTGCCTCTTGGAAATTTATTTGGTCCTCACGGACTGCTATTCCTGTACCTAATAAGCCATTCATAGTTAGTTACTGCAGATCCATGACAGAGCACTTCATGGTAAGGCAGCTGATAGGATGAATCTGAACACTTTGCTCACACAAGAAAGGGACAAGTCTCTGGTGGAAGAGCTACCGCAATTAATGAAAGACAGTGCACGGCTCCAGCTAATGTGCTACAGTCTATTGATAACATGCACACTTCCATAACAGCCTCCACGGTTAGATTTCATGCAGACACAACTACAGCAGTATTCAGTAGGGGATAGCTTGATCTTGGGAAAGCTTCCAGAAAGAGATAATAGGAATTTTGAACAAGAAGATTAGAACAATTTTCAATTTTTATAAAGTACTAATACTGTATCTGAAAGGATTCTGCATGTCAAATATAAAATGACGACTTCTACTCAATATCTGTATACTCCCTTTACAAAGGGTATCATTAGAGAGCTTGAGACTGGTAACCACAGTTACTGTTCAGATTGACATATCTGAGGAAGAATCAGTGCTTACTGCCAATTCCTCAGTCATTACTGACCGGGGCAATTATGGAAAGGTATAATTACCAAGCTAACAATCGCATACAAACACCTGGCTTCCATGGATGCAACTACCAACCCTGCAATGCTAACAGGCAACAAATGCAGCTATCCTTTTTTGTTGTAACGTATGTTTGTTTTGGATTTTCCATGCAATATATACATTACCATAATGGGACATACATTGTGTTCAATTATTGTAGATTCATATTTTGTTTAAAGTTCAGAAACAAATTCATATATAGTGAGAGGATAATGTTGTAACAGGATGCCTAAAAAAAGAGGGGAAACTGTCTATTTGTGTCTCTTATGTGCATAAAATATGATTCCTGTTAGTACACAGAAGCTCCCACACAGAGTTAGACATGCTTTGAGGCACGTGTAACTAAGGCATGTACATATGTGTGGCAGGGGCATAGCTACTATGGGGCCACGGGGGCGTGGGCCCCCGTAGATTTGGACCTGGACCCCCCTGCCACGACCCTCTCGACCCCCCTTCCCGCTGCCAACCCTCCCCCACCGCCATCACGTACTTTTGCTGGTGGGGGACCCCAACCCCCACCAGCTGAAGTTCTCTCCTCGGCCGTGCGGCGTTGCTTGCTGAATGATCTGATCAAGTTTCTGTGCATGCATCTGATGTCCTGCACGTCAGATGCACGCACAGAAACTTGATCAGATCATTCAGCAAGCAATGCCGCACGGCCAAGGAGAGGACATCGGTTAGCGGGGGTTGGGTCCCCTGTCAGCAAAGGTACGCAGCGGGAGAGGGTTGGCGGCGGGAAGGGGGGTCAAGAGGGTTGCGGCAGCAGTGGGGGGAGTGTGAAAGTTTGCGGCGGCGGGCGGGTGGGCGGGGGGATCGGCGGCACCGGGGGGGGGGCTAAAATGTGCCCCCTCACCTCGGGCTCTGGACCCCCTTCCCGTCGAAGTCTGGCTACGCCCCTGATGTGTGGGTATGTGTAGTTTATAAAGGGGCCCTTTTACTAAGCCGTGTAAGCACCTATGTGCGCCGAACGTGTGCCAATTCTGAGTTTCTGCCCAGCTACCTCAAGGCCCTTGCGGTAATTTCATTTTGGCGCGCGTCTGCTATGCGCATCCAAAAAATATATTTTTATTTTCTGGCGCAAGTCAGCTACGCATGTCAAGTGGCATTTGATGTGTGTAGGCCATTACCGTCCGATTACCGTGTGAGATTTTACCACTAGGTCAGTGGCTGGCGGTAAGGTCTCAGACCCAAAATGGACACGCAGCAATTTTGATTTTGCTGCACTCCATTTTCTGCAAAACTTTTAAAAAAAAGACATTTTTTACAGGTGCACTAAAAAATGATTCTGCACGTGCCCAAAACATGTGTCTACACTACCGCAGGTCATTTTTCAGTGCATCTTAGTAAAAGGACCTCAAAGCGTGCATGTTCCTCATATATCAGTCCAACACTGTCCAAACACTGCCAAGGAATGCCTACATGCAAACCACTTAAAGGACATACCATATTGTTACTGCATGTATTTTCATGTGCATATTTTATATTATTTCATTTTTATTTATTAGGATTTACTTACCGCCTTTTTGAAGCAATTCACTCAAAGCGGTATACAGTAAGAATAAATCAAACATGAGCAATAGACAATTACAGCAGTAAAAATATTCAAATCACAAAAGTATGACGTGCATATACTACTTACAATGTCAACACAATATGTAATAGAAAATGTTAATTGACAGTGTAGGGTATAATGTCAACATTTGACCATTATATGTTGTAATTGTGCCTAAGTACAACATGTTACACTCATAGCTTGCAGTATTCTGTAAGTTATGTGCCTAAGTGGCAGAAATGCCCGTATCCCACCCACGAACACCTACATGCACGCCTCCATGCAGTTACACACTAAGGGCCCCTTTTACCACGTTGCGGCAAAAGGGGGCCTGAACTTGGCATCGGCAAATGTTTTTGATGCTCACCGTTGATCACAACAGCTCCATATGTTTGCACTGCGTGGATTACTTTGTGTTTGTTTATCCTAGCGATTTTGTAATTCCACAATCATTTTTTGTTACTTTAGGTAGTTAAATATATAAATAACCAATATCTAATCATCACCAATACATTACCAAAAAATAAACTTTTCCTTGACACACAAATAAGTGGCATAAGTATACATGCATCCTGCAAAAAAATGAAAAAAAAAAAAAAACATCAGGTCACTCAGTAGCAGCTCAATGCTCCAGGAAAGGAAAATTAAAAACATCTCTGGATGTTCTGTTAACTATCCAGGAATAATGCAACTTGAGTTTAAGGCAAGCTGTATTATCCATTTTGCATAACAATAATTTGATTTGCATGTAAAACATTTTATTATTTTTTAACACACCGGGTCAGTGTTTTTGCACATTATAATGAAATGATGCATGTTAGGCACTATTAATGGTGCATTAATTGATGTTTAACACCTGCTATTTCTATAATGTGACTAAGTAAATAGATTTCTTAGGTTGAACCTGAGGTAATGGAGGGTGAAGTAACCAGTCAAGCTCACAGGAAATGTCAGCAGGATTTTCCTGGTTCTCAGCCTGCTGCTCTAAGCTAAAAACTATACCTGCACTCTGTGCAATTTTGTGGTCTCATGCCATAAGCCAGGGCAGGCACCAGCATTCAGTGGATGCTAAGTCCACCTCTGATGAACCGTGCTGCATTTCAGTTTTTATGTCCTTCCTCTTCTTCATTTTTTCTTCAGGTCAGTGTGCTGTGAGATATATTTCTGCATTTTAGTGAAACAGAACCAAAAACTTGATCCTAGGTCTATCATGCCTTGTACTAAAATTTCCAGCTCCTCCTAAAAAGTTCAGCTTCTGAGGACTTTTGCTTTTTCTTCTGCTGACATTTTATTACAGGTAAATGTTTATCAAGCTGTGGCAGCAAGTTGCAAAAATTTGTCTGTAAATCATGACTCATTAATACTCCACCCCTGAGCCTAATATATAAATATGTGCTGGCTTTCACCAGATATCATTTTAGACATGACCTAATTTTATAAGAGCTACTGAGAGCTACAATGTGAACTTGGATGACATTTCTCTGCGTTTTACCGATGGATTCAACTTAGACATCCTTAAACTTGTTTTCCGGACAAGTAGACTTCACAACATTGAACCTACCATAAAACGTTGGCAACCCACATTCATGCACTAGGACATGAAGCCTCAATGTGATATAAAGTTTTCAGCTCTGTTTTGAATGACAGTACAAAACTAAAGGGGTTACGAGCTATTTCATCAACAGAAATTAAGTCTCAGATAATGGATGGTCAATGGTCATATTGGTGGCAGAAGAGATGTTGTTGCACTAAATCTGCATCGGTTATGCAATCTTTGTTCTTTATTGGCAATAGACCTATACGGACGCCTATGAAAATACACAGAACTGGACACTCTCAATCTAACTTATGTTGGCCATGTTCCAACAGAAAAAGGTACACTTGAACACTTAATATTTGATTTACTGTAGCTTGAGTCTTTTGGAAACAAAGTTTGGTCTTGCATACATAATAGGATTATCGACCCCTTTAATATATGCAGGCGTAATTGTTAACATAAATCAGAAGAATACAAATTTGGGAGATAATGACCTTCAGTTACTACGAGGCCCTTTTACAAAGGCATACCAAAAAGTGGCCTGCGGTAGTATGGGCATGTGTATTGGGTGCGTGCTAAATCATTTCTCTACCGTATCTGGAAAAAAGGGGTTTTGCTGGGGCCAGGAAATGGACGGGTGGCAAAATTAAAACCAGCAAGCATCTATTTATGACCTGAGCCCTTAACACCACCCACTGACTTAGCGGTAAGGGCTCACGTGTTACCTATACGGTAACCGTCCAGTGTGCACCAACTGCTGATTACCGCCAGGAAAGCCCTTGCGGTAGAAAATAGGAAATTATTTTCTACCTCAGGTTTTCTGCATGCACCAAAGTCAGAATTATGTCCAGGCGCACGTGCTAGCTGGACGGTAATGCCAATTTGATACGCGCTACACGCGCATAGACCCTTACACGCCTTTGTAAAAGGGCCTCTACATATTTTGACAGCTATTGCATTACAACATACAATGGAAACTTTGAAAAATGCGCATTTACTTAATGTACATTTCTGGTGGAATACAGTTCTACTTATTTTCAGATATGAGATGAACATTGCTGAAACAAATAGAATTTTTAAAAATCAACTACAGGTATAGGTACGACTAAAAGATTATTTAGAAAATGGTGCTCAAACAAGTTAAACTGGCTGAATTTTAGAGATACTGTAACTTTCTAATTGAAGTTATTGCTGTTATTGTATGCTATTACTGACATACCACTGTTTACACTTTAAACTCTACCATTGCACAGCTATTGTTATTGAGTGGTGTGGAACGAGTAGAAGTAAATCGATTGTTTACTCATTCCAAAAGTACAAAGACTAGGGGACACTCAAGGAAGTTACATGGAAATACTTTTAAAGCAAATAGGAAGAAATTTTTTTTCACTTGACAAATAGTTAAGCACTGGGTTTAAAAAAGGTTTGGACAAATTCCTGGAGGTAAAGTCCATAGTCTGATATTGAGACAGACTTGGGAAGCAACTGCTTGCCCTGGGATTAGTAGTATGGAGAGTTGCCAGAATTTGGGTTTCTGCCAGGTACTTGTGATCTGGCTTGGCCACTGTTTGGAAAACAGGATACTGGGCTAGATGGACCACTGGTCTGACCCAATATGGCTACTCTTATGTTCTTATGTACAGTTATATGAAAATAAAATAAAGAAAATTGAACTAAAAAAAAGAGCTCATTTACACACATCATCAGAGTTTTTACTTTCAAATATGGTTTATAAAATGAGCTCCCATATGTTGTGCTAAATTAGTTCTGAGCCTCACTGTTTAATAAAGGTGATACATTCCAGCAGCAATCCAAATAAAGCACTAATACTGGAGCATAAAACTCCTTGCCTCAGTCTTGTCTCTGTACATCTCACTGTTACATGCTTCACAAAACTAGATAAAGTCATAAAAACAAACCAGCCTATATTCAGCTGGCAGCAGTCAGCATTTTTTTAAACGCTGACCATCGTCAACTAAGGGGTCCTTTTACTAAGCTGCGTAGGCACCTCTGCATGCCCAACGAGCATCAATTTAGAGTTACCGCCCAGCTACCCCATGGCCCGTGCATTAATTTCATTTTTTACGAACGTCTGGTATTCGCGCCAGAAAATATATTTTATTTTCTGACACGCTGTAAAAATTGGGTGGTAACTCCGACTTGATGCGCATAGGCAACTACCACACGGTTAAAGTGAGAGACCTTACCGCTAAATCAATGGCTGGTAGTAAGGTCTCAGACCTAAAATGGACGCGCGCCAATTTTTATTTCGCGGCAAGTCCATTTTCAGCAAAAATTTGAAAAAGGCCTTTTTTTACAGGCGCACTGAAAAATGATTCTGCACGTGCATCCATAACATGCGCCTACACTACCGCAGCCCATTTTGCAGGGCACCTTAGTAAAAGGACCCCTAAATTAGCACCAGATATTCAATGCTGTGCCATGTCCGGGCACTGGCAACCAATATCTGGTGCTAATTGCACGAGCACTGGCCGCAAGAGCTTACAGTATGCATCAGAGGCGTATCCAGGCTTCGACAGGAGGGGGGTCCAGAGCCTGAGGTGAGGGGGCACATTTTAGCCCCCTCCCCACCGCCACCAACCCCGCCCGCTGCCGCCGCCACTGCCAACTTTCACCCCCCCGCCACCGCCGCAACCCTCTCGACCCCCCCTTCCCACCGCCAACCCTCTCCCGCCACGTACCTTTGCTGGCGGGGGACCCTAACCCCCGCCAGTCGAAGTCCTCTTCTCGGCTGTGCGGCGTTGCCGAATGATCTGATCAAGGTTGAATCTGTTTCTATGCATGCGTCTGATGTTCTGCACGTACAACGTGCAGGATGTCAGACACATGCACAGAAACTTGATCAGATCATTCAGCAAGCAATGCCGTGCAGCCAAGGAGAGAACTTCAGCTGGCGGGGGTCCCCCACCAGCAAATGTACGCGGCAGCGGCGGGGGAGGGTTGGCAGATGGAAGGGGGTCGAGAGGGTCACGGCAGGGGGGTCCAGGGCCAAATCTACGAGGGCCAGGCCCCCGTGGCCCCATAGTAGCTACGCCCCTGGTATGCATTCAACCGGGGCCACATAAGGCAGTTATGCAGGCTGAAGTTAAATATCGACTGGCACCTACAAAACTCTCAAAATAGTTCATTAACCCCACTCCCCTCCCACCTCCAATCGCCCTCCAATCACAATAGACCCATGATGCCTACCTCAGATCTCTGGTGGTCCAGTGGGGGCAACGTTGGCAGGAGCAAGCCCCTCTCACTCCTGCTCCTAGAGGGTGCATCATTTAAATTGCTTGCCCAACATCTCATGGCAGCCTTGCAGTATTGTGGATTTTTAGTAAACCTCAATAATGGTTCAGTTTTAGGGGAAAAATAACCCTTAGAGTGCACTAATTGAGAAACAGAATGGAATGCAGGGTGATGCCAAAACTAGAGGAGGAAGTAAGAAATACAGTTAAAGCATAAAAAAACAGGAACCATACAATAACCTTACTATTAATTATTAAAGCAATAATATGGAAAAATGAACTGAATGAAGAGGAACCAAAGTAGAACAGACTGAGAAGTATTTATGTCCAAAATTTAACAACATGGATCCAGTAACTTGAGAATAATAAACTCTTTGTTAAAGTACAAATCTGAATAAAATCTAAGGAGTCCTGTGCCCAGCACATGCCTCTTGTCTAGACAGGAAATACACCTTGCAAGCAGCTACTACTAGTCCTAGTATTTTTGGAAAGCGTGAACAGACGCTTCACCTGTTCCACTCCACTTATTATTTTATATACCTGTATCATGTCTCCCCTCAGCCGTCTCTTCACCAAGCTGAAAAACCCTAGCCTCCTTAGTCTTTCTTCATAGGGAAGTCGTCCCATCCCCGCTATCATTTTAGTCGCCCTTCACTGCACCTTTTCCAATTCTACTATATCTTTCTTGAGATGCGGCGACCAGAATTGAACACAATACTCAAGGTGCAGTCGCACCATGGAGCGATACAATGGCATTATAACATCCTCACACCTGTTTTCCATACCTTTCCTAATAATACCCAACATTCTATTCGCTTTCCTAGCCGCAGCAGCACACTGAGCAGAAGGTTTCAGTGTGTTATCGACGACGACACCCAGATCCCTTTCTTGGTCCGTAACTCCTAACGTGGAACTTTGCATGACGTAGTTATATATGGGTGTCTCTAGCTTTAGAGCATGCTAATTTTTAGCACGTGCTAAAAACACTAGCACTCCTTAGTAAACAAGGTGTTTAGTAAAAAAATAAAAGTTGTTTTCCAATTTAATTAAAAACCATGGGAGAAATATTCAGCCCATAGCAGTAAGTGGCTTGCAGGCTGCTTCCAACTGAAGACCCAGCCTCAGATATTCAATGCTGGGGCATGTATGGCTCCTGGCATTGAATAGCTGGGTATGTCCCTGATAGTGAATTTAACCAGGCATTGGCTGATATTCAGAGCGGTGCCCAGTTAACTTGCCGTGTAATGTTAGGACCGCTGTTTTGCTACTCTAACTTTATCTGGTTACTTAGGGCACTTTTACAAAGGTGCAGGAGGGCTAACAGGTAGCACATGCCCAATCGGCACTACCATGGTGTAATGTGTGCACCCTGTGGTAATTCTGATTTTGGTGTGCACTGAATCCTGTAGTAGAAAATTTCTTTCAATTTTCTACCGCAGGGGGTGTTCCCAACGTTAACCAGCAGTGTGCCCACATTGGCACGCACTGCATGGTTACCACACGGGTAGCGCATGAGCCCTTACCATTAGGTCAGTGGTTAGCGGTAAGGGCTCAGGTCGTAAATAAGCGTGCACTAGTTTTAATATTAGCGCAGGCCCATTTCCCAGCCCATTAAAAAGTAGCCTTTTTCCCAGCCACGGTAAAAAATAGCCCAGCGCGCACCTAAAAGAGGAGCCCACACTACCGCAGGCCACGTTTTACCATGGCTTTGTAAAAGGACCCCTTAGCTGGTTAGTAGACATGAATATCGTTGCTAACTGCCAAAACTAATGTTCTGTCCATGTTCCGCTCCCAGCCTGCCCCTAACCTGCCTGCTAGGGGACGACTGGTTGGCGGTGATATTCAGCTACTTACCACTGAATATCTAGTACTGACCAGCTCTGCAGGGTTTTAACTGGGCAGGAGAAAACCTTTTGAATATCGATCCCCATAAGGAAACAGCAGCACCAGGAAACAGCAGCGGGAACAGTAAATCTAAATTACCGACCAATGCTCAGCACTAACAGCATGCACATCATATGCATGCTGTTGGTGTTGAGCATTGGATGTTAAAGGGGGAGGGACGTTCCTGGTGCATGCCCACAAGAGCTATGTGGTAGGCACAGCTCATGTGGGCATGCCCAGTCGACGGGCACCACAAATGCTGGGCTCAGCCTGTTCTGGCTTACAAACTGGGCAGGCAGGGTGCATGTAGAGGTGGAGTCATACTGGCTGGTAGACTCTGCTTAGCAGCTATGTTGGCTAAAGGGCATATGAGGGGAACTATAGAATGAAAGGGAGATGAGGAGAACCATAAGAAAGCAAATAGCAGGGCACTGTGTACCTCCCCCAGCTTTTGGCTGCTGCCTGTCATGGGGAATGGCTAAAAACAGTCTAAATGAAATGTTGCAAGCCTGGTTTGCTTTGAGGTAAGAAACAGGGGTTATGTGAGCAGAATGGCCAAGAATCTGTGCATACTTTTGCAATATTCGCAGTTTAATTGAAGTAAAAAGAGATTTCTCAGGGGCTTGGTCAGAGGAAAAAATTGTGGATGATTTTTAATTTAACATAATATATGAATGTTGTTATTGCAGAAACCTTATAATCTCATTTGAAACACATAAAGTATGACCTGAACATGTATACCCTGAAGGAAAGGAGAAACAGGGGTGATGTTTATTTATTTATTTAATTAATTAATTAATTAATCGCAAACAAACCTTTTCTGGAGACAAGAAGGCAGTAGAACTAGAGGACATGAATTGAGGTTGAAGGGGGGCAGACTCAGGAAATATGTCAGGAACTATTTTTTCATGGAGAGGGTGGTGGATACTTGGAATGCCCTCCCACGGGAGGTAGTAGAGATGAAAATGGTAACAGAATTTAAAATGTGTGGATCTACAGAAGCTTAGCGGAGATTGGGTGGCAACACCGATAAATCCAGGAAATCTAGACTGCCTCAATCTTGATTGACTGCACTTTTTGTCCTTTAGATTGTAAGCTCCTTTGAGCAGGGACTGTCCTTCTTTGTTAATTGTACAGCACTGCGCAACCCTGGTAGCACTTTAGAAATGTTAAATAGTAGTAGTAGTAATTGGGAAGCAAAGCTAGTGCTGGGAAGACTTCTATGGTCTGTGCCCTGAAAATGGTAAGGACAGTGCTTTTTTGTGCCGGAATCTAGTCCTTTAGGTTTGAAGATTAGGGGGCGCTCAAACTTAGCTGAGTCTTGCAATCAGCTTATTTAGAGGAGGTGACTGAGTCAAGCTATTAGTAACTTTACTTGGGCAAGTTCATTTTTTTCACAGAGTTCCTGGCTAGGATGTAGGCAGCTACTAGACAGGCACTCCTATGGCTTGTATACTACTACTACTACTAATCATTTCTATAGTGCTACTAGACGTACACAGCACTGTACACATTAAATGCATGTACTTTCTCTGGAGGGCTCACAATCAATGGAGGGTTAAGTGACCTGCCCAAGGTTATAAGGAGCTGCAGTGGGAATCGAACCCAGGTTGCCTGGATCAAAACTCACTGAACTAACCATTAGGCATGATCAAGGGTTGCTCAAGGTAAGACTATAAGTGGAAGTTATCAATGTGAGCTACCATTAAGTTGGATTATTTTACTACTTACTCATACTATTTTAGTACAGGTCCCATTTTATGCAAAGAGACCTAGTTACTAATAACCTGGGTTAGCTATAAAATAACCCACCTTAATGGTAGCCCATGTTGATATCTTCCCCACTCATTTTTAAAAGCTTTTATTTCACAAACGGAGCAGCGGGGAGCAGCGGGGACCTCGGGGGGGGGGGGGGGGGGCAAGGCAAGGCCGTCCATACAGGACGCTGCTGATGAGCGCCTTTGCCCCCTCCCGATCCTTTAATGTTTGTGGAGACATGCAGGGGAAAGTGGGGAGCCACGTGTTTGTGTTTTCTTTTTTTTCTTACATTTCTGGCATGCGCAGAGCATAACGCTTGGCTGCTTTGCGCATGCTTTACGAGCCGATTACCGACGGGGATTAGTGCATCGTTCTTTCCAATACCGCACCAAACCTTTTGGGGCTGTGTTTTTGGAGCATGCTTCGTTATTTGAGATTCGGTAAAGGTTTTTACGTTTCTGATTTTTTTATGTTTGCTTGATGCATCTACCCCTCAGTGTCATTGCACCTCTAAGAAGTACATCTAACACAAAGGGCAAACAGGGATTACTGGAAACAAAGTGCTTGTGAAGAAGCTGGAACCTGAAGCATCAGTAAGTAAAGCAAAAACAGAAGCCAAATGCATGGCTTGAAAATAAAGCAAGATTGAAGCTGCAGGGAACAAGCCCAGAGGTGGGGCAGAAATATCCAAGTCTACACCGGGCTTGTCCTTTCTGGGTCAGTCAGGAAACAGAAATTAAGACAACCAGAAGTAAAAGACACAGCTAGGAATTGGGCTGGTTAGAGCCAGAGTTCCAAAAGGCAAAATAGCTCCCTCCTAGAAGACAGATACTCTCCAACCTGAGGGTTGCTGGTTCAAGGGTGGCTCATGTCTGGTACCCAATAACAGTACTGGGAAAGAAAAACAGAAATTTGATGAGGATCTTCTTACAATCAAATAAGCTTATGAGGGGCATTTTCAATATGATGTCTAAAAATCTGATAAATGTCCAAAAATCTAGTAGCAAACATGGCCATTTACAAACCAGAAAAATGTCCAACGTTTTGTTTCAAAAAATGGCCATTTGCTAGACTTTTTTGTGCTCAGTGTGTCTATCTTTTAGGACCATTTTGGGGGGAAAAAATGTCCAAGGGAAAAATGCACAAAAAACAAGCCATTGAGATTTATGGGGGACCTGCATTCTTAGTAGACTTGCCACACAGACATCCCATCAGAGCAGTGGGGCACCCTAGAGAGCACTGCAATGGACTTCATATAAAATCTGCCAGGTACACATCTCACCATTTCCCCCTTTTATTGTACGGGAGACCTCCAAAATCTACTAAAAAACCTACTGAATGCAAATGTACACCACTACAACAGCCTTTATGCCTGCAGGCGTCACCTATATGTAAGTATAATAGGTTTCTGGTGAATTTTGGAGGGCTCACACTTTCCACCACAAGTGTGGGATATAGACCTGGGTCCCCTTCTCTACACTGCACTGCACCAACCACTAGGCTACTCCAGGGACCTGCTTGCTGCTTTAATAGACCTGGCCATAACATCTGAAGCTGTCATAGAGGCTGATATGTACTGTTTCTTTCACATCTTTGGGGGGGGGGTAGAAGGGGGTCAGTGACCACTGGGGAAGTAAGGGGGGATCATGCCTTAGTCCCTCCAGTGGTCATCTGGTCATTTAGGGCACCTTTTTTTGACTTAGGTGTGATTGAAACAAGTCTAGACCAAAACATCTAACTTTCAGCCCTGGACGTTTTTGCTTTGTTCCATTATTTCAGAATAAAGTTCAAATTTTGGAAATGCCCAGATCCCACCCCCAACACACCTCCCTGTGATTTTGATTCAGTGCAGAGAGAAACATCTCAAATCTGAGTTTCAAAAATCACGTTTTGGACATTTTTCACTTTTGAAAATGAGCCCCTATATTGTCAGCCTAGTGGTTTATTGATAACATAACCTACAGATTCTTCATTTTATCCACATGCTGTAGAAAATATTTTTATATTGCTTTTTGCTTTCCCTTTTGGACTTGTTAGTACTGGCCAGCAAAAAGTGGAATGTGTGTACATTTGAACATTTTATTTATTTTAATATTCCACCTTTCATGTAAAATATCTAGGGAGATTACTGTATAAATGTAAGTTAACATGATGTAAGTTTTCCATAGTCAGAATAGTTTTAACAATGCAATAACATGAAACTGTACTTTGCCTTACAATGATATGTTTAAATTTTCAGAGAATGAAATCGTAACTTTAACAAAAAAGGCAAAAAACTGACCTGTGGCTTTTAGGTTTCTGAGAAAGAAATGAGAGGGAAAGATGATACCACAAGGAAGAGTCACAGGGTAAATCCATTAGTTACAGTATAGAATCCAAGAATATGAGCTGAGATATTGTTTACTCCCTTATTGTAGTTTAAAGTTATAGTACACACTTCCCTCTGTCAAGTTTGTGACAGTCTCTTAGAAATAACTGTGAAAAAGAGATGTAGGGATATGTATAGGCAAAAAAAAAAAGTTTGGTTTATTTTTGGAATTTTTGGAAATGTTTTCAATTTGTTTCAAAAACATGCAGTTTAACCAAAAAAAATTATAAGTACATTAGAACTTTTGAAATTGATTATACAAATATTAATTCATAGGTTAATGCATATTAAATTGACTTTGAAAATACTGATTTGGTAAGGCATGCTAAAGAGCTTATCACATAGTAACAAATGCACATCCCTAGAAAACTGATCACCATTTAATTTATTTTAGATTTTGCTCACACCTTTTTTCAGTAGTAGCTCAAGATGAGTTACATTCATGTCCACTGGATATTTATCTGTCCCAAGAGGGCTCACAATCTAAGTTTGTACCTGAGGCAATGGAGGGTTAAGTGACTTGCCCAAGATCACAAGGAGCAGTGGTGGGATTTGAACTGGTCATCTCTGGATTACAAGAGTGGTGCTCTAACCACAAGGCCACTCCTCCACTCCACACCAGGGCATGAAAGACTGATTTTGAGTTTGTTAATTTACTATTTTCAGGTCCTTTAGACCTGAGTGATGGAATGTGAAGATCCTGAAAGGCTGTAGTCTCTATATTGTAATGATGGGTTGCATCTCACTCTGGCAAGAAAAAGAATACTTCATGGGAAATTCAGACAATATGTTTCTAGGCATTTAAACAAGAAACTGGGGATGGCAGCTGAAAGCAGGTCAATTCAGATAGTCACCCCCACCAAGAGAAAAGATGTGACAGTAGTAAAGAAAGCAATGTAAACAAGAATCTTAGCAATTCCCTTCTTAGCAACACAGAAGGTGAGACTAAACAAAAAACTATACAGATGAGACTGCCACTGAAATGTAGCTGGAAAGCAATGATCACAAATGCTCGCAATCTAACCAACAAAGTTCATGATCTGCAAGCCCTGATGGTAGAGAAAGATTTAGATATTGTTGCTGTCACAGAGACATGGTTCAATGATGCCCATAAATGGGATGCAAAGATACTGGGCTATAATCTATTTAGATAGGATAGAGATGGTTGAAAAGGTGGAGGAGTAGCTCGGTATGTGAGAAACAATATTAAAGAAACTGTAATGCAGAGGGCCTGGGGAAAGGAAAAAGCAATATGGGTTGCCTTGAAAAAAGAAGATGGAATCTCTATCCACATGGTTGTTGTCTACAGACCTCCAACACAATCAGAGCAGCTTGGTAAAGATCTGGTTGTAGATATCCAAAAGTTGGGAAAGAAAGGGGAGGTACTTTTGCTGGGAGATTTCAACCTGCCAGATGTGGATTGGAACGTTCCATCTGTGGAACTGGAAAGAGATAGAGAGATCATGGATGTCTAATAAAGAGTTCTGCTCAGACAAATGGTGATGGAACCCATGAGGGAAGGCGTGACGCTGGATCTGTTACTCACAAAGGGGGAAAGCGTGTCTAATGTCTGAGTGGGTGCACACCTGGGCAGTAATGATTATCAAACAGCTTGGTTTGATATAACAGCTAAAGCAAAGGGCAGCCACACAAAACTAAAAGTCCTGGATGTCAAACATGCTGTTTAGTAAAATAGGGGAGTACCTGAAGAAAAAATCTGATGGGACAGGAGGGCATACAAAAAGTGGGAAAATGGTGTTCTAGACTGAAAGGAGCTATAAAAATGGCTACTGTTCTTTACATGAGGAGGGTAAATAAAAGCAAGAGAAAAAGGAAACCAATATGGTTCTCGAAACAAGTGGCTGAGAAAATTAGGGCATAAGGGTTGACATTCATGAAATGCAGAAAAACTCAAGAAGAGGAACACAGAAAAAATACTGGATGAAGCTGAAAGAAACCAAGAGAGATATATGTCTGCCAAAAGCACAAGCAGATGAACAAATGGCTAGAAATGTAAAGAGGGGAGACAAGAATTTTTTCAGATATATTAGTGAAAGGAGGATGGCTAAAAATGAAATTGTGAGACTGAAAGATGCTGTGGACCACTATGTGGAGAGTGATGAGGAAAAAGTGAATGTGCTAAACACTTATGTTTTGTGTTCATGGAAGAAGGATTACGATCGGCTGGCAAAAGTACATATGTGAATGGTGTGGATATTGTACCATTCATAAAGAGAGTGTTTATGAACAACTTGAAAAATTGAAGGTGGACAAAGCCATGGGACTGGACAGGATCCATCCCAGGATATTGAGGGAGCTTAGAGAGGTACTGGCGAGTCCTCTTAAATATTTGTTTAATAAATCCTTGGAGAGGGAAGAGGTTCCACAGGATTGGAGAAGAATGGATGTGGTCCCTCACCACAAAAGTGGTGACAGAGAAGAAGGGGAAAACTACAGGCCAGTAAGCCTCACTTCAGTTATTGGAAAGGCAATGGAAGCATTGCTGAAGGAAAGAATAGTGAATTTCTTGGAATCCAATAAGTTACAAGATTTGAGACAACATGATTTTACCAAAGGTAAATCGTGCCAAAAGAATCTGATTGAATTCTTTGACTAGGTGACCAGATACTTGGATTGAGGATATGCGCTAGATGTAACCTACTTGGATTTCTGCAAAGCCTTTGACATGGTTCCTTATAGGAGGCTCTTGAATAAACTTGACAGGTTGAAGTTAGGACCCAAAAGTGGTGAACTGGATCATAAACTGGTTGACAGACAGATGCCAGAGGCCTAGAGAGGCTCTGGGAGAGGGCTGTCTAAGGTTAGAGGGCAGGGCAAGGCTCAACCCTGTCAGCTCACAGCCATGCCTGGAGTGGGGAAAGGAAACTCTTCCCAGAAAGGGGTAGAAACCAGGGTTGGTAATTCTCTGTTGCCAAAGGAGTCCGAACCTGTAGATAGGCAAAGATGGAGCAGTAGTCCAGTGGGTGACTGAAGAAAGGGCCCAGTTCCCCTGACACCCCCTGTCAAAGGGGCATAGGGGGCTAGAGATAGGGTAGATCTCTAGCTCCTCTAACCCCCCTCACACCCAAAAAATAAGGCCCTGGTGGCCCTGAGAGCAGGCTAGAGATGCGTCTTCACTCACTCAGTGCATCACATGACCAGATAGATAGACAAAAAATGTTCTCAAATGCTACTTGATTAGTTTGAAGTGGTGGATAGGTAAAGATATTGATAGTGGGCATTGTTTTGACCCCATTCTGAGTTTATGATCTTGCCGATGTAATTACTGTGTGATAAATACAACATTTTGGATTGAGCTATTCTGATCATGTGTTTTGATAATGCCATGGAATAATTGGGTGGAAATAGGACATGATAAGACACATGTGGAATGTATTTAGTTACACAAAAAACTTTAACAACTGTGCATACAAAGAAAACTAGAAAAGAAGCTGTGATAACATTTCTCTGACACTGGCTTTTTAAATACAGAATGGACCCGTCAGACTGGTTACTTTCCAAAACATCAATGTTGATCTTGCATCATTTGAGTTTCCAGTGGGTGTGGTTTCTGATTTAGCACATTGAAATGCCTGCATTGACTCAAGAATTGTCTAGTGATATGAAGATAAATGTTTTGTTTTGAATTATGAGTTGATGCTATTGCCAAAGGAAAAATACTTTTTTGATATATAGAAAAGTTGTTTGAAGGGCATCGTATAGACAAATGCTGACAGCCGCGGGCTGAAATAGCCTGGATATTCAAAGCCTGACAATCTCTGGGCACCGTTAGGGCCCTGTTTAAAAAGGCACGCTAGCATTTTTAGCGTCTGCCAAAAATCAACACTCACTAACCATGTAGATGCCCATAATATTCCTATGTATATATATATATCTCTAAATACTCAGCTTCATAGGTAATGTATCAATATCTAAATGCAAAGATCTAATACATCAGTGGTGTTTTAGCAGGATTGTCAGATCAGCATGCCTGCCTCTGTAATGGCTAATGATTGTATGAGCCAAGCATATTTAAGAGGCAGTACTGCAATCCTCATTGATCCCAATTTTTGATTTTTACTTAATTTCTCATTTTTCATAAGTTTTCCATATTTATTATCTTTAAATTCCAGATTAATACTTAGCTTTCTAGCCTCAGTAAGCAGTATACAATGGAGACCCAATGTCACCGACATAGATCCATGTTTCGCAATATGCTTTTTCACCACACTCCTCTACTCAAGGTAGACTCCAAACCCTTTCTTTTAACGTGGTTTTCTCAGAAATAAGCAGTGGATTTTCCCCAAGTCCATTTTAATAATGGACTATGGACTTGCCGTCCAAACCTTTTTTAAACTCTGATAAGCAACCGCCTTTACCATATTCTCCGGCAAAGAAATCCAGAGTTTAATTACACGTTGAGTGGAGAAATATTTTCTCTGATTCGTTTTACATTTACTACTTTGTAGCTTCATCGCATTCCCCCTAGTCCTACTATTTTTAGAAAGAGTAAATAAGTGATTCACGTCTATCCGTTCCACTCCACTCATTATTTTATAGACCTCTATCATATCTCCCCTGATCCAACTTTTCTCCAAGCTGAAGAGCTCTAGCCACTTCAGCCTTTCCTCTTAGGGAAGTCGTCCCATCCCCTTTATCATTTTTGTCACCTTTCTCTGCACCTTCCCCTTTACACATGGAATTTCAATCCATAGGGATTCCAAGATGTGTTTTGTTTCCTGCAGAATTTTCAGTCTATTTCATCCATATGCATTTAAATTGGTTCAACTAGTGTGATTGTATACAGTGGGCCTTGCTAAGGTAACTTTTTGAAGTTTGGGTTTGCTATGGTAAAAGATGTGAAGACTTATGCAAGCCAGGCTTTTTGGGTTTTTACTCAGAATTACTTTGGGATACTTCTATAATTGAGCTCCCACATAGGGATCATAGAGTATGTTGTGTAGATCCGTGAAACAAACTCCTACTTTAGGGGCTCTTTTACTAAAATGAACTAGAATCTGAGCTTCACATGTGATAATATGGGATTTTACTGTGCACTAATCCTAGATTTAACAAAGCACTTTTTTTTTGGGGGGGGGGGGAATTTATGTATATTTTATTGCAGGTTGTGTACTAATGTTGTCATAAGTAGAGAGTTAACATGGGAGCACTTATCACCTCCTATTTAAGAGGCACGTGGAGAGGCATAATCAAAAGGGATGTCCAACTTTTGATGAGGACGTCCTCGCAAAATGTCCCCATCCAGGGACGGGGAAACCCGTATTTTCAAAACAAGATGGATGTCCATCTTTCATTTTGATAATATGGTCAGGGACGCCCAAATCCTGAAATTTGGTCGTCCTTAGAGATGGTCGTTCCTAGACTTGGCGGTAATGGAAACCAAGGACGTCCATCTCAGAAATGACCAAATGCTAGACATTTGGTCATGGGAGAAGCCAGCATTTCTAGTGCACTGGTCCCCCTTACATCCCAGCACTACAACCGGGCACCCTAGGGGGCACTGCAGTGGACTTCAGAAATTGCTCCCATGTACATAGCTCCCTTATCTTGTGTGCTGAGCCCCCCAACCCCCCCCCAAACCCACTACCCCAACTGTACACCACTACAATAGCCCTTATGGGTGAAGGGGGGCACCTAGATGTGGTTACAGTGGGTTTGTGGTGGGTTTTGGAGGGCTTGCTGTTTCCTCCACAAATGTAACAGGTAGGAGGGATGGGGATGGGTCCACCTGCCTGAAGTGCACTGCAGTACCCACTAAAACTGCTCCAGGGGCCTGCATACTGCTATGATGGACCTGAGTATGACATCTGAGGCTGGCATAAAATATTTTTAAAGATGTTGTCTGAGAGTGGGAGGGGGTTAGTGACCACTGGGGGAGTAAGGGGAAGTCATCCCTGATTCTCTCCGGTGGTCATCTGGTCAGTTCGAGCACTTTTTTGTGGCTTGGTCGTAAGAAAAACACGACCAGGTAAAGTCGTCCAAGTGTTCATCAGGGACATCCTTGTTTCTTTCAATTATGGGTCGAGGATGTCCTAGTGTTAGGCACGCCCAAGTCCCGCCTTCGCTACACCTCCAACACACCCCCTTGAACTTTGGCCAGCCCTGCGACGGAAAGCAGTTAGGGATGTCCAAAATCAGCTTTCATTTATACCGATTTGGTCGACCCTGTGAGGACGTCCATCTCCCGATTTATGCCGAAAGATAGGCATCCTTCTCTTTCGAAAATGATCCCCTAAGTGTTCCTACATTAACTCTGCTTTAGGGATAAAACAGAATAAAACGATGAAGACAAGTCAATTGCAGGAAGCTTCCTGTGTGGAACCAGTCTTCCGGAAGATAACTGCAAGCATGATTACTTGCTTTGTGTAAGCTAACCAAGGCTTACCTGTTTGAATGGTGTTTCTGTCTCACTCTGTCAGTGGAACCTGTTTGGAATTGTATGACCCCTGACGCAGGCATTGTTTGTGAAACACGGCCATGTCGAGTCACTGCTTCTGTGCCATGGACACTGGTTGACACTAAGTACTAAAGTTTCCTTGCTTCTGCAATTAGCTTGTCTTGCCTTCCAGAGCATCTTAGGTTTCAATCTTCCCTAGAACGGTTTAAGACTGATCTAAAGACCCACCTCTTTCTAGAGGCCTTTCACCGTCCTTTATTATCCCGTGCATAGGCCCTGGCATCATATGGCTCTGAGAGTCTCCCCCCTTTCCTACTGTGTTTTCCTTCCCCCTCTTTACTATCATGAGTATTGTAGTTCTCCCTCCTTACCATCTGCTTGGTGTGTTGTTCTCTCTTTTTCTTCTTTCTCCTTTTCTCCTTTTTACATTTTGGTCTGTAAGCCACTTTGTTGGCATTGCTGATAGGCGGGATAGCAAGCACTCAATAAACTCGAAACTTGAAATTTGAAACTCCATTGTTTTATTTTGCCTCACTGTTTTACCTGCTACTCTTTACTTGAGGACTGTATCCTTCTCCTTTATTCCACCCTTAACTCTGCTTTAGCCAGTTAGCACATCCTATATAATAAAACACACCTCCAACATTCTGAAGCTGACTGCATGGCTGAGGCACTCCTGCTCTCTGTATCCAAGAAAGGGATCTGGGTGTCGTTGTCGATAATACACTGACACCTTCTGCTCAGTGTGCTGCTGCGGCTAGGAAAGCGAATAGAATGTTGGGTATTATTAGGAAAGGTATGGAAAACAGGTGTGAGGATGTTATAATGCTGTTGTATCGCTCCATGGTGCGACCACACCTTGAGTATTGTGTTCAATTCTGGTCGCCGCATCTCAAGAAAGATATAGTAGAATTGGAAAAGGTGCAGCGAAGGGCGACTAAAATGATAGCGGGGATGGGACGACTTCCCTATGAAGAAAGATTAAGGAGGCTAGGGCTATTCAGCTTGGAGAAGAGACGGCTAAGGGGAGACATGATAGAGGTATATAAAATAATGAGTGGAGTGGAACAGGTGGATGTGAAGCATCTGTTCACGCTTTCCAAAAATACTAGGACTAGGGGGCATGCGATGAAACTACAGTGTAGTAAATTTAAAACAAATCAGAGAAAATTTTTCTTCACCCAACGTATAATAAAACTCTGGAATTCGTTGCCAGAGAAAGTGGTGAAGGCGGTTAGCTTAGCAGAGTTTAAAAAGGGGTTGGATGGTTTCCTAAAGGACAAGTCCATAAACTGCTACTAAATGGACTTGGGAAAAATCCACAATACCAGGAATAACATGCATAGAATGTTTGTACGTTTGGGAAGCCTGCAGGTGCCCTTGGCCTGGATTGGCCGCTGTCGTGGACAGGATGCTGGGCTCAATGGACCCTTGGTCTTTTCCGAGTATGGCATTACTTATGTACTTCCGGGTTCGTCACAAGCAGAAGTGACCAACCACACAAGGTTTCTCAGCTTCAGAATGTTGGAGGTGCGTTCTATTAAATAGGATTGGTCAGTTCCTTGAAGCACAGCCAGAGCTCAGCGTCCTGCACAGTAACACTCAGACACCAGAGAGAGGGGGGGGCTGATGCCAGAGAGAGGGAAGGAGGGGGGTCTGACACCAGAGAGGGGGGGGAGGTATCTCTGTCACACACACACTCACTCTCTCACAGTCAATGTCTTTCTCTCTCTCTCACTCTCACACACTCTATGTTGTTGTTGTTGTTACATTTGTACCCCGCGCTTTCCCACTCATGGCAGGCTCAATGCAGCTTACATGGGGCAATGGAGGGTTAAGTGACTAGTCCAGAGTCACAAGGAGCTGCCTGTGCCTGAAGTGGGAATCGAACTCAGTTCCTCAGTTCCCCAGGACCAAAGTCCACCACAATAACCACTAGGCCACTCCTCCACTCATTATGTCTCACACTGTATCACATTCACTCTCTATGTGTCACACAGTCACTCACACACTCTCTGGGTCTCATACACTCAGTCTCACAGAGACTCTCGCACACTGTATCTGTGTGAAACACACACTCTCTCTCTCTCACACTGCATCTCACATACACACTTGCACACACTCTCATTCTCACACACACATTCTCTCTCTCACAGACACACTCGCACCCAGACTCACTCTCTCTCTCACACACACACACACTCGCACATTCACTCTCTCTCTCACACACAGTCACTCGCACATACACTCTCTCAAACATACACACTCCGAGGAAAACCTTGCTAGCGCCTGTTTCATGTGTGTCAGAAACGGGCCTTTTTTACTAGTGTTAAGTATAATGTGCTAGATGGTTAATGCATACACACCCACTCTCTGCCGATGACATGCTTTCCCCCTCCCCCCATTTTTTTTAAAAATCATTAATGCTCTGGTGGTTTATAAATACTCCCTAAATAAAATAAATATTTATGAAGATTATCATATCCATTATTGTAGCATCAGCTCCATTCATTACATTCTAGCTTTTCTTGAACATCCCCCCTCTTTTTTTTTTGTTTTTTGGGTTTGGTTTTGTTTTGTAGAATAGAGGCTCCTTATCTAATCTTACAGCTCACACAGAGCCTGGCTGGACCTTTATAGATTCCTTTCAATAAGGCATTGAACTGACTGCTTGTGCTTTTGCCATTTATTTTCCTTTCACTAACAGTTTATTTACAGAAACAAGACCTTTTATTTTCATCATTGTGCCTTTGGAAAACCTCCATAGAAGTACTGTGCATAAATAGAGTTCCAATGTTCAGGCTGAGGCAGTTTCTACCTCACATATACAAACTAGTCATAAAGGCTCTTTTCAGACCTTTGCAGAGCATATGATCCAATCTGTAACTGCAACTGCTAATGTAACATTAAAGATACTATTACTGTTGAAAAGCACAGAAGTCCCCAGTCTTCCAGCTATAAAAGCTGTCCAGTCAGTTCAAATAAGAAGAAAAGAACTGTTTTGTTTTGTAGTTAATCCCTGACACAAGCCACATAATAGAGCTATCTGCTCCTAATACAGTACTTGATTATTTAAGGACGAAGCTAGTCTTGCTTTCTGAGTCTCCTGTAATAAATCAGCAACCAAGCTGGAATAAATTGCTAGTTTTAATTGGTTCTGTCAAACGCTGGACCAAAATTGTTATGGAATCTCAGATGTATTGTACCTAGGACACCTAAAGATGGTACCTCAAGTGGTTTATCCTGTAATTTCCCTTTGATGACCTCTGAATGTTATTTTTTTTTTTTCATGTACTATGTTAAGCAATATTACTATCTCTCTAGTTAGCTCTGGACTCCTTCTGGAAAAAAAATGGATGCTTCTCATATTATGATACCTTTAATTGAGGAATTTCTCAAAATATTGTCGGGCACAAGTTTTGAGGCCACAAGAGCCCCTAAAATCTAAAGAAGAACTGGTACATTCTGAGTTGAAGGTGAATCGTGCAGCTGAGGTTACTGTGCTGCAGCTGAGAAAGTTCAATGCTTCATTTTGACACTACAGCTTCATGACAGTCAACAAGCAATTGTACACCTCATCATGGGTTTACATGCTTCCATGTTTTAGCACTAAACATCATTTTTTACTAAGAGTGATCACATCAAAGAAATCATCACTAAAAATGGCAATGATTTGCTATTTAAAAACAAAACAACCAACCCTTGGTTCTAGTTTACAAAGGGGCCTTTTTATTAAAAGGCACCCCAAAATTCTATAAGTGGCGCTTAAAATTGTGTGAACAAATTTGGGCACATGCCTAATTTGTGTGCACAATTAAATTGAATAAAAAGCCAATTATTGCTGATAATTGGGAGCTAATAATTATCAGTACTTAATTGGCATTCATTGAAATTTTCATGTACATTTTTAGTTGGGGGGGGGGGATCCATGCGTAAAGTGTCACACCCCTCACCTGTTTCCAGAAACTCTTGACGGGATCTAATAGCCTCCTGTGCCTGAGGGATTTCTTTTACTTCCTGTAACTCAGCACTTCCTTTTATAGCCCTGTCAGCTAGCACTGATTGATGACATCACATCTTGCCTAGGAGTATTTAAGAAAGTTATCCACTCTCAACCAGTACCTCAGCAACAGGCTAGTTGGTGTCCTGCTGTCTCCAGTTGTGTTGCCCTGTTCCTGCTTTCCTGCCTGTCTGCCTAGTGCCTGTCTGTTCCTGTTGGCCTGCCTTATTTCAGAGTCCCCACCTGTCTGTTCCTGCCTTGCCCTGTTCCAGTGTCTTTACCTGTCTGTCCATACCTTGCCCTGTTTCAGAGACTCTACCTGTCTGTTCTTGCCTTGCCGTTTTCAAGTGTCCCTGCCTGTCTGTTCCTGCCTTGCCCTGTTTCAGAGTTCCTGCTTGTGTGTTCCTGCTGTTAAAAGAATTTTATCAATACACACGAACACCACGAGACCAAGTCAGGCTTAAAGCAGTTAAGGCAGCTTTATTACTTGCAAGGAGACAACATCCAGGAAATTAATCCAGCACACAGGAGATAAATCCAACACACAAGCAGGAGGTTGTTGTCTAACTCTATACGTATTCCCCTGTTATTATATACCTTCTTTCACCATTAGATCAATTCCTATCCTGTTTGTCCAATTATCTATTCCCTTATATGGTCTATCTGCCCAATTTCCCATCTACATTTCTCCATGTCTTACCTCATCCTGCACCTGCATCATTACTTTTCATTTTCTCAGTAACCTCCTTTTAGATGAACTTCATGACCCATACAATTAGTACATTCTTGTACTTTTATTTACATGCAGCTGTATCATACCTTCTAAGCTTGGATAAACATGTGTAATAAGCTAGCCAAAAACATGTCTAAGAACAAACTACATTGCTTCTTGTCCAGAAGCTGTATATGTAAAAAATAATTAACCCAATACTTTCCCTATACCTGCCTTGTCCTGTTCCAGAGTTCCTGTTTGTGTGCTCCTGCCTTGACCTGTTCCAGAGAATCTGCCTTTCTGTTCCTGCCTTGCCCTTTTCTTGAGTTCCTGCTTGTCTGTTCCTGCCATGCCCTGTTCCAGTGTCTTTGTTTATGCCTGCATTGCTTGTTCTAACATTCCTGCCTTGCCTGTTCCAGAAGTTCTATCTTTCTCCAGCATTCTAGCCAGTCTGTGCCTGTCCATCCTTGCTCCAACATTCCAGCCAGTCTTTGCCTGCCTTGACCTCTGGCCTGCTCTTGACTTTGCCTGTCTTGACCCTGATCCTGCTCTGGTTTGTGTTTGCCTACAGCCTATCCTGGACTTTGTCTAGTGGCAGCACCTGTTATAATCAGTGAGGGCTGGTGCTGTGCTTGCATTGTACAGGTGGTTAGAACCTCGCTACAGTCCAAGGGCTCACTTTCCTCGAATCATGATATAAACTTTACACATAGCTCCAAAAAGAGGGCATAACAATGGGAGGGTCATGGGTGGATCAGGGGCATTCCTATAATTTATGCACACTGTTATAGAATATGGGAGATCCACACCTAATTTAGATGTGAGGATTTTCACCAGAATTTTCTTGGTGTAAATCCTTGCATCTAAAGTTAGGCACCAATCCTGGCACTAAGCATATTCTATAAACGGTGCCTAATTTTCAGTGCTGATCTTTCAGATTTATAGAAATTGGTCCTAAGTACTTAATGTGGCTTTAGCACTAACGTGTTTTGCAGCATTTTGCCATTTTTATGTGAAAAGCACATGTTAACTATTTTTTAAAACATTGTTTTACAGGGGGCATGTCATGGGTGGAGAGTGGACATTCTTGTGTTATCTGACTAACGCATTGGACCAAATTCTATAAATACTGACAAAAAATCAGCACCAAAAAAATTAAGCGCTAAGCATTAATCTTTAAATGGCACTGAAAGTTAGGAGCTGTTTGTAGTATACACTTAGGGCGAAATGGCACCTTAAAAATCAGTGCTGTAAAACAACACAATGAGTGTAATTCTATAAACTATGTCTAAAGTTACACATAATTTATAGAATACGCTAACGTGCTGTTCTTGCAACTAAAATTTAGGCGCATCCATTTAGGCCTCCTAGAACCAGGCCTAAATATCTGCACCTAAGTTAGGCGCACATCGGGTGTATTCTATAATAGTGTGCATAGTTTTTTTGAAATGCCCACAATCCGCCTATTCCATACCCATGGCCATGCCCCCTTTTTGATTGTGTGCATTAGAATTTACGTGTACTGCATTATAGAATACTAGTAAAAAAGGCCCTTTTCTGACACAAATGAGATGGGCGCTAGCAAGGTTATCATGTAATGGTGATTATGTTTTTTTTTCTTACATTTGTACCCCGCACTTTCCCACTCATAGCAGGTTCAATGTGGCTTACATATTATATACAGGTACTTATTTGTACCTGAGGCAATGGAGGGTTAAGTGACTTGCCCAGAGTCACAAGGAGCTGCCTGTGCCTGCAGTGGGAATTGAACCCAGTTCCCCAGGACCAAAGTCCACCACTCTAACCACTAGGTCACTCCTCCACTCAAGGTAACTGTTAGGAAAAATATTCTGTCATGATAAGAAATAATTGGGAAGGGTGTCTAATGTGTAATATGCTCCAGGGGTATGAGATATGGATTGTTTTTTCTATGTTTTTTTTGTTTTACTCTTTCTTTTTTTGTGATTTTTATTTATAGTATTTTTTAAAAGATAAAGAGTATGCAGACTCCATCCATGTCCAGAATTTCTCCTCTCTTCCCTCCCCTCAATCCATGTCCAGCATTTCTCCTTTCTTTCCTCCCCTCCATCCATGTGCATCTCCTTCCTGACTTCCCTCCCCTGCATCCATCCATGTCTAGCTACTCTCCATTCTCCCTTGCCCTCTCCTCCATCCAACCATATCCAGCAAATATCCTCTCTCCCCTGCCCCCCTCATTCATTCATCCATGTTCAGCAATTCTCCTCTCACCCCTGCCCTCTCCTCCATCCATTCATATCCAGCAAATTTGCTCTCTCCCCTGCCCCCACCATCCATCCATATCCAGCAATTCTCCTCTCCCTTGCCCTTCCCTCCTGTCCAGCGATCTCTTCTCTCCCCCTGCCCTCCCCTCCTCTCCTGTCCAGCGATCTCTTCTCCCCTGCCCTCCTCTCCTATTCCAGCCATCTCTTCTCTCCCCCTGCCCTCCCATCCATGTCCAGCAATTCTCCCTGCCCTCCCTCAGCTCCCCGACAGCCCTCCTCTTCGTTCCTTCCCCCCCCCCCCCCACGCATTTAACCCTTTTACTTTCAGGTGTAGTGACGGCAGTGAAGTGGACAACACAGCTTCTCCCTTCCCTCACACAGTGTCCCGCCCTCGCGGAAACAGGAAATGCATCATCGCAGAAGGCGGGACACTGTGTGAGGAAAGGGAGAAGCTGGAGGCGAGCCCGCTGTGTTGTCCTCTTCACTGCCGTCGCTGCGTCTGAAAGTAAAAGGGTTAAACACATGCAAGAGGGGGAGGAACGGAGAGGAGGGCTTTCGATTGGGGAGCTGAGGGTGGGAAGGAGCGGAGGGATCGTCCGAGAGCTGCCTGGCTGCAGCGTTGCTGCACCAGGCAGCCCTGCATTTGGGGGGAAGCAGCCAGGGGAAGGTCATGGTTGGGCTGGTGGAGGCTTAGCCTCCCCAAGCCTCTTATAGGGGGCGCCTATGACTGTCCTCCCATCCCATCCATGTCCATCAATTCTCCTCTGCCCTGCCCTCCCCTTCCCTTCCTCCCTCCCTCCCCTCGAGGTCCTGCAATTCTCTCCTCCTGACATCATCTTGCCTCCAGCATTCCCTTCCTCCTGATTGTTCCGCCCTCTGACGTCATTACGTTTTGACGCGAGGGCGGGGCAATGAGTGGGAATGGATATTATGAACCCAGGCATCCAGACGTAGAATGTTGGAGGTGCAAATTATTATATAGGATGACTAGAAAGTTGTGTATGTTAATTCTAATTAAATCCAATTAGTGCCACTAATCGGCGCTGATTGTCTTGTTAATCAATTAAGTTGTGCACATAATTTGGCCATGAGGTCAAATTAGCACACACAACTTAAGGCACCATATATAGAATTTTGGAGTTAGTACAGGAATCAGTACCTAACTTTAGACACGAAGATTTACACCATGTAAACCCTATTGTAAATCCTTGGGTCTAATTTAGGTGCTGATCCCCCTTAGTCTGTAACAGAGTGTAGAAATTGTAGAAATACCCCTGATCTACCCATGACCCTCCTATGACCGCTCCCCCTTTTTGGAGCCATGCATACAATTTATGCTCAGATCCTCACTACTAAAAATGTGCACGTAAATTTCAATTAATGGCAATTAGTGTCGATAACTGATTATTAGCACCCAATTATTGGCAATAATTGGCTCTTCATTCAATTAAATTGCACATGCAAATTGGATGTGCCCAAATTTGTGTACTCAATTTTAAGTGTCATTTATAGAGTTTGGGGGATTGTGATGAACGTGCACTAACTGGACAGTGCAGAGTTAATGCCGGAGCATTTAGAGCCTCCTAAATATGAGCTAGTAAGTGCTCCTGCACATGATATGTGGGAGCACTTACTAGCACTTAAAAGGACCAGGTTAAATCTGGACTTAGCCCGTGGGAAAGTCCTGCTTAGAATGTACTAAGCCCTGATTACACCGCACCTTAGTAAAAGGGCCCCAAAGAATTATATATTTTTTTTTGTCTCAGTTATAAGGCATTTCTTTAAACTTTTGTCTCCCAACAAGTTTGATGCATAATTCTTAGTAATATTTTCAGCCTTTTAAAGAACTAGTCTGCTCCAGATCAGCTAGAAAAAAATCTTGTCATATACAACACAGTATGCGTGCTTATATTCTTTTCGAAAACTGCATTGATGTGATCTGTTGTACATGACCAGGAAACATGCCGTTAAGACACCCAGAACATAACTGAGTTTAAGCATATGATAACTACTGCCTATGACTATGGGAGAGATAGAAAGTGATAGAGTCATTTCCAAGGCTCAGGCTGTCCAATCTTTGTTTTATATCACTGGTTTTGCACTTATGGGGGAAGATTTCTCATAGATATTTAGGATTTGCATAACTGTAAAAGTCACATTGCAAGTCTTACTAATATCCTCAGGGCCTGGAAGTCCTCTTCTATCCTTGTCTCATGATTTTTCTTTTACAAGAAATAGTTTTGAGATAATTAAATCTGAAGGTGATTCATGTTTACATTTAACTATTTAATAGGGGGAAAAAAGGACCTTTACAACTGTGTCAAAATGCATTTTGTTTTTCAACTATGTTCCACTTTGTGATATATTAAAGTATTTTGTTAACTTATTTATATCATTTGGGTGTCTAGATCAGGTTCCAGAGCTGCCAAGTTTCTCTGTTGCAGGAGGGAGACATTTTGGCCAGTCTTGGTCTTGAAGTTATATTCCAAAGCAGTATGATATTGATAGTCCTTGATTTCAGAGGTCACCACAATCTGGTTGGGTTTCAGCCTGTTGGCCAGGAGGTGCAACCTGGAAAACATACTGAGCCAAATCAACAGGTTAAAGAGTGATACATCATCTGGACCAGAGGGCATACACCCCAGGGTAGTAAAAGATCTCAAATATGAAATTGCCCATCTGCTGTTAGTGATCTGTAACCTGTTGTTAACATCATCCTTAGTACCTAAAGATTAGAAGGTGGCCAATTAACGCAGATTTTTGTAAAGAGTTCCAGGGCTGATCTGGAAAATTACAAACCGGTAAGTCTGATTTCAGTGCCAGGGAAAAGAGTGGAAACTATTATAAAGAATAGAATTATGGAATAGACGGACATGGTTTAATGGAACAAAGTCAGCATGGGTTCAGCCAAGGATATCTTGCCTTATCAATTTGCTTCTTTTCTTTGAAGGCGTGAATAAACATGTGGATAAAGTGAGCTAGTTGATGTAATAGTATGTCTAGATTTTCAGAAAGCTTTTGACAAAGTTCCTCATGAGAGATTCCTGACAAAATTAAAAAGCCATGAGATAGGAGGCAACATCATTTTGTGGATTAGGAATTGGCCGCTTTTCTCACTGGAGGACAGTGAATAGTAGAGTGCCACCGGGATCTGTACAGGAACCAGTGCTACCTAACATATTTGTAAATGATCTGAAAATCAGAATGACAAGTGAGGAGATTAAATTTGCAGATGACATAAAACTATTCAAAGTTGTCAAAACACATGCAGACTGTGAAAAATTGCAGGAGGACCTTAGGAAACTGGAAAACTGGGCATCCAAATGACAGATGAAATTTAGTGTGAATGAATGCAAAGTGATGCACATTGGGAAGAATAATCCAAATCATAGTTACCTGTTGCTAGGGTCCACCTTAGGAGTCAGCACCCAAGAAAAAGATCTCGGTGTCATTATAGACAATACACTGAAATCTTCTGCCCAGTATGTGGTAGCAACCAAAATAGCAAACAGGATGCTAGGAATTATTAGGAAAGGGATGCAAAATAAGACCAAAAATATTATAATGCCTCTGTATCGCTCCGTGTTGTGACCTCACCTTGAGTATTGTGTTCAATTCTGGTCACCATATCTCAAAAAAGATATTGCGGAATTTTAAAAAGTTTCACAGAAGAGCAACTAAAATGATAAAGGGGATGGAACTTTTCCCATGAGGAAAGGCTAAAGAGGTTAGGGCTCTTCAGCTGGAAAAGAGATGGCTGAGGAGGGATATGAATGAGGTATACAAAATCCTGAATGGAGTAGAACGGGTAAAAGTGAATCAACTTTTTACTCTTTCAAAAAGTACAAAGACCAGGGGACTCTCAATGAAATTACATGAAAATACTTTAAAAACAAATAGGAGGAAATATTTTTTCAGTCAATGAATAGTTAAGCTCTGGAACTCGTTGCTGAAGGACGTGGTCACAACGGTTAGTATATATGAGTTTAAAATAGGTTTCACACGTTCCTGGAGGAAAAGTCAATAGCTGCTATTGAGACAGACATGGGAAAGCCACTGCTTGTCCTGGGATTGGTAGCATGGAATGTTGCTACTATTTAAGTTTCTAACAAAAAAAGGGGGAGGGGGAATCCAACAATTTGTATAATAGAGAAATAAAGGAGAAGTGTTTTATATGAGCATCAATGATGAAAGATACCAAACCTGTATCATAATCAATTCAGCGTTGAGGCATCATCAATGAAGTGAACTGCCTATGAGATCTTTTATAGCCTCCAGCTATTTCAGATCTGCAGCACGAATTGTGAAATAATCATCTGCCTCCTGAGCTGTAATGATTTTGTTAAACTTTTTTTAGAATCTAATCAATTTCTAATTTTAATTTTATTTAAACTCCAATTAAAAGGAAAAATTTTTCAAGAACAAAAAGCAAACAACAAAAACAGCAGCCCTTCTACTTAGCTGATGTGATTTTGCATCGCACCAGAGCAGTGCTTAAAGTAAGTCAAGTTCCCGAAGCCCACTATATAGGGAACAGCTCAGGAGGCAGATGAGTATTTCACAATTCGTGCTGCAGATCTGAAATAGCTGGAGGCCATAAGAGATCTCATAGCTGGTTCACTTCATTGATGATGCCTCAACGCTGAATTGAGTATGATATAGTTTGAGTAATACATATCTTTCACCACCATGCTCATATAAAACATTTCTCCTTTATTTCTCTATTATACTATTTGAGTTTCTGCCAGGTACTTGAGACCTGGATTGGCCACTTTTGGAAGCAGGATACTGAGCTAGACCGACCATTGGTCTGGCTTAGTATGGCTATTCTTACGTTCGTATATACCATATGATTAAAATAGTTTTCGTGAGGTGGGGCATCATGCTACACCTCTAACCATATTCAAATCCAGGCTAAAACCCCACCTTTTCAAGGCTGCTTTTAAATCTTTTTTTTTTTTACATATAACTTTTATTTTCAATTGCAAATATTACAAAGAAAACTAAGAATAAAGTAGCTGACATCATGAGGATACAGTGAGAAAATAAAAATATTACAGAAAGAGAATGCTTTCAATTCTCAAACCTTAAGGTGTCCAATTGTATCCCTGTTGTGTCAACTATTTTTTGAAATAAATGAATTTCCAATACCTCTTGTGCCGTGTATGTTTATCTTGATTAGACTGTTCAGGAACTGTCCCTTATGTGTAATTGTAAAGTGTTGTACATGCCAAGTAGCACTATAGAAGTGAGTAGTGGTAGACCGTAGTATTATGTTGTTTTTTTTAGAAGAATAACTTCTTTTTTATGGAGGAAGAATCTCTTTATATACCCATGACCAATACGCTTATTCCACAAGATGGGAGAAAACATCCGCCTATTAGTCTGGATAGCTGACGGCACTAAGAAGAGAGAGATACAGTAGATTCTAAAGGCAGTTGTCTTGCTCTGCATAGCTAAACTCCCCTCTCTTTAGCTCTGCAACCATGGAGGTTAGATTGAGAACAGGAGACGGCATGACGTCAAAAAGCTGAAGCTAATTAAGTCTGTCTCCCTTTCCCTCTCCCTCTCCTCCTTGCAGCCATCATCCCCATTCACTCAAAGCAAAGCAAGCAAGCAAACCTATGAGCTGCTCTATCCACGTTTTCATTCTTTATTGTTGGTACTATTTTTATTTGATATCACTTATATTTTCAAACATACCAGCTTGTGCAGCATACAGATGTATACAGAGGTAGTATTGGTTTCATTGGTTAGAGTAGTAATTAGTTCTAAATTGCAAATTATTGTGTCATTTGGAGAGGCTAATTATTGGGACTCCCTGTATTCATGCAGATATGTTTTTCGCCTAGTAAAGGGCCACCAATACAGATATCATGTTATGAGAATCAGGTGCTTAACAATAAGACTTACTATTGTTTAATTATTTAAAAAAATTAATTAGGTTGAAACCTGGGAGCATTTAATATCTTTTTATTTCCTGTACGTATATCAAAAGATAAAGATGATATATGGGAACTTGCTCCTTTGTTTTGTAGAATGCAGTGGTATATTACAAAAATGCAGTTGCCTTTTTTATTACTACTATTTTACAGGAGGGTATTGAATAATGAGGGAGTCAGTCTAAATGTACCAGTATTGTCCAGTTCAGCACACAATTAGGCACCAAGTCATACAAAGTTTATTATGGTCAGTGGAAAATAAATCTGTTGGTTCAGGCTGCTTATGTGAATATTCAATCACTGTTTCATTATTGCTACCAAGTATTACATATTAAGGGCATTTTCTTTAAACTTTGTTTTAGTTTGTTTATCCAGTCCTTACATGCACAATGTCTTTGCTTTTTAAACCCAAAGGTGAATCTTAAGGGTGGTTGAACAATCTAATATAATAAAACGCACCCTCAATGTTCTGAGGACAACGTTCTGTGAAGCCTTGAAGCCCTGAAGCCCTGAAGCCTTGAAGCCTGAAGCCTGAAGCCTTGAAGCCTTGAAGCCATCTGACGTCACTCCCAGGCTGAAGGGTTCGTGGATTCGTGGTGTGAAGCCTTCAAGCCAGCCAGCCGTCTTTGCCTCGCCCTCGCCTCAAACCAAACAAATCCGGAAGCGAAGCGTCAGGGAAGGAGGCGGCGCTCCCGACGTCTAGCCTTCCCTTCGCTGTGTTCCGCCTTCAAAAGAAGGCGGGAGACAGCGAAGGGAAAGCAAGACGTCGGGAGCGCCGCCTCCTTCCCTGACGTTTCGCTGCACGAACCGCCACGGAGGTAAAGTTAAAACGAAGAAGAAAAAAAAAAGGGATGCATGGATGCGAAGGGGGGGGGGGGATGCATGGATGCGAAGGGGGGGGGACATGGATGCGAAGGGGGGGGAGAAGAGGGCGGGCCAGGCTGGGACATGGGAGAGAGAGGAGCATGGATGCGAGGGAGGGGGGTCATGGAAGGGAGAGAGGGGACTTGCTGGAAAAGGATGAATGGAGGCGGCAGGGGACAGAGGAGCATGGATGGGCATGGATTGGGAGGGCAGGGCTCAGGGAGAGAGGGGAATTACTGGAAATGGATGAATGGAGGGGGCAGGGGACAGAGGAGCATGGATGGGCATGGATTGGGAGGGCAGGACTAAGGGAGAGAGGGAATTTGCTGGATAGGGATGAATAGAGGGGACAGATGGGCATGGATGGATATGGATTGCAGGGCAGGCCTCAGGTAGAGAGGGCAATTGCTGGATAGGGAAAAATGGAGGGGCCAGGTGACAGATGAGCATGGATTGGAAGGGCAGGACTCAGGGAGAGGGTAATTGCTGGAAAGGGATGAATGGAGGGGACAGATGGGCATGGATGGATATGGATTGCAGGGCAGGCCTCAGGCAGAGAGGGGAAATGCTGGATAGGGAAAAATGGAGGGGCCAGGTGACAGGAGCATGGATGGGCATGGATTGGAAGGGCAGGACTCAGGGAGAGGGGAATTGCTAGATAGGGATGAATGGAAGGGACAGATGGGCATGGATGGATATGGATTGCAGGGCAGGCCTCAGGCAGAGAGGGGAAATGCTGGATAGGGAAAAATGGAGGGGCCAGGTGACAGAGGAGCATGGATGGGCATGGATTGGAAGGGCAGGACTCAGGGAGAGGGGAATTGCTGGATAGGGATGAATAGAGGGGACAGATGGGCATGGATGGATATGGATTGCAGGACAGGCCTCAGGTAGAGAGGGCAATTGCTGGATAGGGAAAAATGGAGGGGCCAGGTGACAGATGAGCATGGATTGGAAGGGCAGGACTCAGGGAGAGGGAAATTGCTGGATAGGGATGAATGGAGGGGACAGATGGGCATGGATGGATATGGATTGCAGGGCAGGCCTCAGGCAGAGAGGGGAAATGCTGGATAGGGAAAAATGGAGGGGCCAGGTGACAGGAGCATGGATGGGCATGGATTGGAAGGGCAGGACTCAGGGAGAGGGGAATTGCTAGATAGGGATGAATGGAAGGGACAGATGGGCATGGATGGATATGGATTGCAGGGCAGGCCTCAGGCAGAGAGGGGAAATGCTGGATAGGGAAAAATGGAGGGGCCAGGTGACAGAGGAGCATGGATGGGCATGGATTGGAAGGGCAGGACTCAGGGAGAGGGGAATTGCTGGATAGGGATGAATGGAGGGAACAGATGGGCATGGATGGATATGGATTGCAGGGCAGGCCTCAGGCAGAGAGGGGAAATGCTGGATAGGGAAAAATGGAGGGGCCAGGTGACAGAGGAGCATGGATGGGCATGGATTGGAAGAGCAGGACTCAGGGAGAGGGGAATTGCTGGATAGGGATGAATGGAGGGGACAGATGGGCATGGATGGATATGGATTGCAGGGCAGGCCTCAGGCAGAGACGGGAAATGCTGGATAGGAATGAATGGAGGGGGCAGGTGACAGAGAAACATGGATGGCCATGGATTGGGAGGGCAGGGCTCAGGGAGAGAGGGGAATTGCTGGAAAAGGATGAATGGAGGGGGCAGGGGACAGATGGCCATGGATTGGGAGGGCACGGCTCACACTCTCTCTCTCATATACAATGTCTTTCTGACTCTCACTCTCACACACTCTGTCTCACACTGTATCACATTCACTCTCTATGTGCCACACAGTCACTCACACACTCGCTTGGTCTCATACACACACTCTCTCTCACACTGTGTCTCACATACACACTTGCACACACTCTCATTCTCACACACACACTCTCTCACAAACACACTCACACCCAGACTCACTCTCTCTCTCACACACTCACACTTTCACTCTGACTCTCAAACAGTCACTCTCACATACACTCTCCCAAACATACACACTCCAAGGAAAACCTTGCTAGCGCCCGTTTCATTTGTGTCAGAAACGGGCCTTTTTTACTAGTTAGATATAAACTGTGTTGTTTTTTCTTTACTTGTTTTGGACTGCTTTGGGTCCTACTGATCTGTACATCTGCTGTCTAGAATTTTTGAAGATGGAAATAAGAAAATAAAAATTAAGCTTTGGATGTACTCTGTAGAAGTTGTTTACTTTTGCCATGTGTATATGTATGCCTATTCTGGTGTGTGCATGTGATAATGTTTGAATAACTGTCTATACATATGATTATAGAAAGATAGAACATGCAGATAAAGGCCATATGGCCCATCCACTCTGCCCATCTTCTGTAACCCCTTACTCTTCCTTTTCCTAAGTGATCACACGTGCTTATCCCATGCCTTTTAAAATTCTGACACAGTCCTCGACTCCACAACTTCCACCAGGAGGCCATTCCACACTTCTACCACCCTTTCTCTGAAATAATACTTCCTTAGATTAGGATTTTCCTGTAGTTGATAAACCACTAGAATAAGGTAAGTTGTCACAAAATGTGCTTTAATTTGTATGAGTAGTTGATGCATCAATTTTTCTTTAGAAATATATGAATTCCTCTTAAGTGAAAACATTCAATAGTTAACAACAGGTAAGATTTGAAACTAGTTCAGCTGAACTTTAGAATTGGGTCTGGTTTCTTTTTCTTTCAGAGAACATTTGTGAATTCTACAGGCATGCCCATGAAAACTGCAATCTATCAGATAAGTATAGCTTTATTCTACTTTTAACCTTTCAATTTTGACCAAATTTTAACTTAAATTCAAACCCTCTCTTTGTCATAAGAATTGATTCTTTGTGTATTGTGTTTTCTTACAATTATTAAAATCTCATACCCAGCAGCAGATAAGTGTATCACTATAGTGTCCCTTTTTTCTATTTTAAAACTTGTCTTTGATGCTTGTGTTGATGCAAGGTTCACTTAGCTATATCTTTCTTGGCCGGAAGTCTTTGGTCTTTCTTGAATGCTGGAGCTCAGAATCAGCAGTGACGTTCTTACACAGCATCAACTTTTCACACAATCAGGGCTGGATTGGAGGCCTCACCTAACTTTAACAACAAATGGAGAAAAACCCTATCTCTCCTGTTTGAGCTGGATACCTCTCAGGGACTTAAAATTAGACATAACTGTAGAATGTCTAGATAAGGGCAAACCAAAAAGATAATTTTTCTTTTTAACCCTAATCTTTCTTCCCTCTCACTAATGAAAACTCTTTGAAGATCTTCTCCTTGCCTTTTTCAGGAACTCACTTAGCTTTCAGCTCTTTTTCATCAATTTGATATTGATGGCACTTTCATACTTGTGCTGCACACATTCTTTGCCAAACACCTCTCTCAGTACAGTATAACATTCACATTAAATTAAAAAAAAAGTTTTTACTCTCATATATTCTGTATCTCTATTTTCCACACTGCACTAAGGGGCCCTTTTACTGAGTGGCGGTAAGCCCAACTTACCACTCATTATTCTGGGACTACCGCCTGCCCAATGTGGCCACTGGCAGTAGTTCCGGGTTGAGCGGATTGTTTCCTGGATTGTGTTTTGAGTTTTTTTTAGTTCATCGTTGAACCATGGTATCGTGTTCTGTCTTCTTGATGTTCTTGTTTTTAAGGGTGCTATTTCGTTTAGTACGCTTCTGCATCTATCCTCCCAGCTATTGAGATATAGTATGGAATCAGTTTGTGTTGTCCATCCGTTATCGTATATCTGTTGCCAGAAAACTTGTGGGTCTGTTTGCCCTCTTGTAGTGTAAATTGTATGTTCTGGTGTACGGTTCAATCCCTTCTTCTGCCAGTTTAGAGATAGGTTCAATTTGTAATGGTCGGTCCAAGGTGTTGCTGTCCATTTGATGCCTGTTATTAATAGGTCTTGATCTGTGGACAGTTTGTGTGATAGAAGGTCCAATGTGTGTCCCTTGATATGGGTAGTTTGCATGTGAGGCCATTTGAGATCCCAGGATTGTAGGAAGTCTGTGCATTCACATATATTGGTGGAGTTGGGGTCTTCTAGGTGAAGGTTAATGTTGCCTAGTATTAGTGCGTTGGTGTTATTTACACAAGTGTTTGATATGAAGTCTGTGAAGATAGGCTGACTTTTGTTCCAGTTACCGGGTGGTCTGTAAAACAGGACGCAATTCAGATGATCGATCAGGGATTTGTTATGGATTCTAAATGAGGCAATTTCTAGTTGGGGTGTTATGGACTCGGCAATGGTTTCGGTGGTGAATTGTTCTCAGTAAATTAGTGCTATGCCTCCACCTCTCTTTTCGAATCTGGTCCAATGAGTGATTTTATAACCTGGCGAGCATAGTTCAAGGATTATGGGGTCCTTTTGATTGTGGATCCATTTTCGTTGATAAAGATAAGATTAAGGTTTTCTGAGCTGATCCAGTCTGATATTATTGTTGTTTTGTTAATTACGGACCTGGCATTGATGTAACCCACTTGGATATTTTGGTATGGGGCTGCTAGGTTTGGTGTTATGTGGATTTTTGTTAGTTGTCATTCCTTGGGTGGTGTGTGTTTGGTGTGATCTTTCCTTCAGTTTTGTTGGTGTTGTCTGTGTTTAAATAATCTTCCTTTAATTTGGTGGGTATCAGTTTGGTGGAGTGTGGAATGTTTGATCAGTCTTTGGTGATTTTGTAGGATGGGTATGATGTTATGTTCTATAAGTGGGATGGATAGTGTTAGGTGGATCAGTGAAAGGGAGTAGATTACCAGGAGTATTTTGGTTGTGTTCATTTTGGTATCAGTTTAGGCAGGGCTTTTTTTGTGCCGGTACGCAATGGTACGGCGTACCAGCACCTTTTTTCCTGGTGAATCCTGCACCTACTGTCCAGCATCAGTGATTCTCCTCTCTCCCCCTGCCCTCCCCTTACATCAATGTGGAGCGATTCTCCTCCCTCCCCTGCTTTCCCCTTCTATTGATTCATTCCCCAGTCCGTCCTTCTTCTCCCCTGCCTGCCTGCCTGCCTGCTATGAAGCAATAAAGGCTGCAGGCAGCGATTGAGAGAGGCTGACAGCGTTGGAGCTTCCCTCTATGAGTCCCGCCTACTTTGTTTCAACTTCCTGTTTCCGCATAGGTGGGACTTGCAGAGGGAAGCTCCGACGCTGTCAACCTCTCTCAATCGCTGCCTGCAGCCTTTCTTTATTGCTTCATAGCAGGCAGGCAGGGGAGAAGAAGGACGGGCTGGGGAATGAATCAATAGAAGGGGAAAGCAGGGGAGGGAGGAGAATCACTCCACATTGGCCACGTAGAGCAGAGTAAAGCAATCAGCGGTCCAATTACAAGTTGGATCAGCGGTTGTTGAGTTTCTGAAGCCCTTTCCTCTATTAAGTAAAAAGGTTACCTTGATAACAGAGATAGTTTGCTTGCTGTATTTAAAAGTATTGTATGTTTGGAATATGTCCAATTTGAGAATTTACACTGGCTGTCTTATTTTGCACTTGGTATACTGGAGCTGTAACAGCTTACAGAAATGATTTATAATGAAAAAAAATCACATTTTTTTCTCCTATACTAGTATAATATTTTCAATGATGTCTGTTTATATGCGCCATGGCTGGTGTAAGGGGTTTGGCTACTGTGAGTGTGGCTAACATAGGGGTGGAGCCATATGTGGTGACCCCGCCCATAATGAGTACCGGCACATTTTTTTCTACAAAAAAAGCACTGAGTTTAGGATAGATAGATTACTCACAGTCAGATGCTCGGGAGTGATGTCCTTGTCGTAGAACACTGTGGCTCTGGACACCGTTCTGCTGATTTTGGATGTTATGATACTGGCTGGAGGTGGAGTTAGGAGAGATGGTGGTGGTAGTGGAGACTGAATGGTTGCTCACGTCATGCCCCGAGGAATGGGATCTTGCCTGCACTCAGACCATGGGACTCCGGCTGCTTCCAGGGCTGCATCCACTGTGATTTTCGTGGGCGGTGTGGGGCTCACCTCAGCTGCCGTAGATGATCGGCCGCCTGGCGCTCTTCCTGGTGCGCAATCTGTGAAGGAGCGCTGCCGGCGACGATGCCGGGCTGCAGGTGGGTGCTGACATTCGGTCAATGCGCTCCAGGCCGTGGTCTTGGAAGGAGCCGCTCATGGTGCTGACCCGATCATGAGGGCCGTCGCAGGACAGTCTCTCGGTGCTCAGGTTTGGGGCCCTCCCGACCTCGCCCCCGCTCCCAGGTGAGGCCATCTGCCTGGGTCGTGCAACCAGGACATCCCTGTAGTTGCAAGGTCAGAGGCAGGAGATGGACCTTGGGATAGCAGGAAGTGGGCTTAAATATTCAGAGGGAGTGCTTCACTACCACTAGAATCTTCTGTCTGCATATGGCAAGACCCTCCCAGGCTTCTATCAACTTCTAGCACTTTCTATACTGTCAGTTCCAGAGATTTTCTATACTGGAACCTTTCTTAGATTAGCTGGAGCCATTTCTTGAAGGTGCAGGATATACAGAGTTCAGCAAAATGCCATGGTTAGAATGGGCCCCAGGAACAGTGCTTTAATAAGCTGCAGGCACCTTTCTCCTATTGGCTGGCTATCTCTCCTTTCTGCCACAGCCAACAGTGAGAACACTGACACCAAATGGACTTTTAGCGAACAGGAGTGAGAATTCAGGCAGTTTTACTCTGCTGAATATCTCATAATGTTATAACAGTCTGGATCCAGGAGTCTCTCACTTGAAGTAATCCCTCAAAGAGGAGAAGATCTTTTGGGAATGAACCAACTCTCAACCCTGATCAAAGAACTCACCATTTGTTGTGAGTTCTTCAATTGTTGTTCAGCGATTTGGCGTAGGTACCTGCACAGGAAGTTGCTCAGTTCCCTTACAGCAGTGTTTCCCAAATCTGGTCCTGGAGTACCCCTTGCCAGTCAGGTTTTCAGGATATCCACAATGACTATGCCTGAACTTGATTTGCATATATTGCCTCCATTATTGCAAATCTCTTTCACGTATATTCATTGTGGATATCCTGAAAAACTGACTGGCAAGGGGTACTCCAGAACCGGACTTGGGGAAACACTGCCTTACAGCAAGAAAGATCTTCCATAGTATGTGTAGACTATATTATTAACAACTGGGAAGTTGGCTAAGGCTTCTGAGGAGCACTTAGAAACTGGAAAGGAGAGCAGCCCTGCTACTACTCTAGTGGCAGATGGTGGTGTGCAGGAAGGAGATTTTGGAAATGCTGTCATATCCAGTATTGTATAGTGACTAAGGGCACGTTTACTAAGCCATGCTGTAGGTGTGCTAATGTTTTAATACGTGCTAAAAATTATCGTGCACTAACACTAGAGATACCCATAGAAATATATGGGTGTCTCTAGCGTTAGTGCACGCTAAAAACGCCAGCTCGCCTTAGTAAACAGGGCCCTAAGTAAATGTAACTAGTTACCATACTTAAGTAAAAGTTTTGTTACTTTTACTTGTAAAGAAGTTCAGGAAACATTTGTTACTTTTACTTCTACTGAAGTAATAATTTCACCAATTTTTACTACTTTTACTCAGTTAAGCTTGCAATTACAAGTGAAAAGTACAAGTTGAAGCCAGACATAAATTATAATTCCTTGGTAAACCAAATGAAACAGCAAAACATGGAACAGGATTTTGTTATTTCAAAGCTTATCACAAACAGTGGATTATCTCATCTTAAATTTTGCGGTTCAGTGAATATAGCCAATAAGAACTGTGGAGTTGAACTGGTTACTGGTCTCCAGCCAAACAGAATAGTGATAAGTTTGAAGTTGAGATGAAGCTGAAGCTTTTAGCAATTCTTGGTGAACAGACATGTCTTCCCATGGAACTTTTACATTACGATGACTGTTCACTGGAACGATAAAATCTTTAGAGAGGAAGTCTCATTGTCTGGCCATAAGATTTAAATGTGTGAGAACCCTTCACTTTCTTGCATCAGTTCTTGCAGATATTCAAATAGAGTTTGCCATCAGATGAAAACATTTTAGAACAGCAGGCATTGATTACAACTTTGAGAAAGCTTTCTCTGTAATTGGACAACATGACAATGGCAACAAATATGAAGACAGACAGGCAAGTGATGAATTAGATAGCACTACTTGTAATACAGACCATAAAGATCATCCAAGACTCCTGAGGCAGGCCTGTGGCTGAAACACAGTTTCTGTGTCGAGTCATTGAATAAAGTGAGTCATTGAATAAAGTGGTACTTGGAAATCTTATATCCCGTTTCCCTGGAGTCATTGGTCCACTTCCCACTCTTTTTACGCTGTTACATTTACGTGGGAGTTAGCGTTCATCCACTTAGGTGGATTACCTTCTCCTTAATAGTATTCTTTGCTACATGAAGTCAAGTGTTTCATAGAGAGATTCTCTTGATCAATATCTGCAGAACCTGTCAGAAAACATCAGTAATACTGTAGCCTGGACTGATTTGAAGGAACATTTTATCAGACTGAACACTTCCCTTCCTGCTAGTGTAGTTGCTGAACACCTTTTTAGCTGTACTAGATTAATAATGACTCACAAGCACACTCGCATGAGTGACAGACATTTTTATAATTTAGTTTTACTAAAAGCAAAGTGGATTAAATTGTAGAGCAATAAAGTTGTTGGGATAAAAATTTGAGGAAGGAGGGGTTTTTTGGTCTATGATTACTTCAATCAAGAAGGATTTGTTGATATCTAAGTCACAACAAAGTGACATATCCCAGTGATTTATGAAACCTTTTCCTCCTACATAAATATCCTCTAATATATTTTGCGGTGAACATTGGAGTCTACTTTTTTGATGCATGGGATAAAAATGTTAACAATAGTTGCATTCATTGTAGTTGCCATACTTCTACTTTTAACTCAAAAAGTATTATATTAGGCAATAACGTTTTTACTTTCACTACTTTCACTTATGTAAATTGTGTAATGTGTTCTTCACTGTACTGTTACTTAAGTATTAAAATATACATTTTTTTTTTTACTTTTACTTAAGTACTTTAACCTAGTACTTTGAACATTGGTCGTATCCATACCAGAGACGACAACTACTAAACCTATGGAAATGACTGTGGAAACAATTTGACTCACAATTCCAGTTCTGATAAAATCTATCCATCCTGTAGTGAAGTCTTTGTCTTCCCAAATAAAACTTATGGAAAAAAAAAAAAGAATACTTCAGGTAGAAATCTATTTAAAAGCGTTCTAGTCTGACAAAAGAATAATGGAAGATAATGATTTCAAAATGGTTCAAATTAAAGTTATTCAAGGGGCAATCTAAAAGGATGTAACTTCTGTGAAAGCTAAATTAGAAACTGTTGAAAATGCCTTAAGATGTATAAATTTGAGGATGCTTAATTTTCCTTGAGATGTCAAGATTCTCCCTAAGGAGATGATTAAACTTTATTGTCTCATTGATTGTCCTCTTTCCACCAAGTCTCTGAGATGCCTATTATTTAGTGTTATATACTCCAACTTTCCCATCTAAGGGGATTGCTTCAAACAGACCCTTTCAAGCTAACTCTTAGTTTCTAGACATAACCTTCTACATCAAATTTGACTCCCTTTCAACACTGCCTGAATGCAATAGGTAGTTGGTTATCCTCTAATAAATTTATCCTTAACCCAAATAAGTCTGTTGACCTTTGGGTGACTGGCCACAGGTCTCACCCAAATATTTCTTCTGCACTGAGGAACTCTCTAATCACTCTTGTTAATTCCATGAGCTACCTCGGTGTTACTCTAGATTCCCAGTTATGCTTTGATATACACATATCTTCTGTTGCCTGGGCCTGCCTTTTCTCTCTCAGACTTATCTGGTCTCTCCGTAGTTACACTGATGATTCTGCATGTACTTCCCTCCTTTATTCCCTTGTTTCAACCCGTCTGGACTATAGTAATGCAGTATACCGGTCTCCCAGCCTGCTCTTTAAAACATCTTCAAATTGTGCAGAACACTGTTATCCGTATCCTCACTCATGCTCATTGCTGTGACCACATTACCCCTCTTGATATTAAGCATCATTGGCTTCCGGTTACTTTTCGCATTCAGCACAAGATTCTAACACTAGCACTAAGATTCTACATCAAGGGATTCCCTCGTGTCTTTCGCTTCTTGTCCCCTATGCCCCTTCCCATGCCCTCCGTTCAGCCACTACACAACATCTGGCAGTCCACCTCCAGTCCATTGCTCTTGCCTCGAGTCTACCCATCATTCTGTCTTCTTTTTCAAGGCCCTGTTTCTCTGGAACTCACTTCTTCAAGATCTTCATTCTGAACAATCACATACAAAGTTTCATACCTCCCTGAAGATCTAGCTTTTCTCTTTAGCTTTTCCCCAGAGCTCGGTCAGCAGACATGATGTACTGTGATCAGTGGAGCATCTTGTCCTGTCTCTTCACCTCCTCTTTCCCTCCCCTCTTTTTTTCTATCCTATGATTTGATGGAGTTTGTTTCTCTTGTTCCTTGTATTTGATATTTTGTAAACTGTAAAAGGTGGTATATCAAACTTGAATAAATGATAAATGATAAATAAGATGCTGTATGTATGTAAAATCAGTTTATAATGTCATATGTGGCAGGGAATAGGAACACATTGTGAAGGATCCCTCCGCTCCTCTCAGGAAAACTCTGGCCTCCGGCCCAAGTTTTCTATATGATATTCCACTTAGGTACAACTCCCTGTAATTCTCCAGGAGTACCCTCTGACCTGAGGTACGTCAGCAGTACTATTCCAGCACAGCTCCCGGGATATCTGCCAGGGAAATTATCCCAGCGGTTTCAAGAATGCAATCCCAAAAACAAACAGTTTAGAAAAAGTAGTTTTTAATAATGCAGTTCCAAAAGCAAAGCAGTTCAGGAATCTCCACAGCTTCAAAAATGCAGTTCATAAACCAACAGGTCATGAATCTCAGCAGTCCCAATGATGCAATTCAAAATAAGTAATCCCCAAAGCAAAAAACGTTCCATAAAGAAAAACAAGCAGTTCAAAGAAAACAAGCACTTCCAAACAGGCAGTTCAAACAAGCAGTTTAGAAATCCCATCAGCAGTTCAGAGGCAGAGAGCTCCCAGGGGTCCCCTCCCTCCTCTGGCCAGCTCTATCTCCTGGCTTCCTCCCACTTGACCCCGTCGCTCCCTGGCTCCTCCACGATAGCCACTGCCTTCCCTTGTTTACCAAGACCCCACACCAAGTGGTTACCTGCTGTCTGAACCTTTTACTTGTGGATCTTGCCAGGGCTGCAATCTTCATCAGTCTTCTTGCCTCACTTCTTCCTCCTTTTCTTTCCCCTTCCATTCCATGGCCTCCTCACCCCACCCATTCCCCAGCTGATCCTCCTCCCCCTGATTAGCTCTGCTTAGAGGCTCCCCCTCCATTCCTGGCCTCCCCTCCGTGTCTTGGGTTTCACCTTTACCTGCCTTTCCCTTGGGCTCCACTGAGGGCTGCTGGGATAGGAAGTCTTTGATTCTGTTCTAAGACTTCCTCAAGGGCTGCTGGGAATTGTAGATTTTACCCTGCCTCCAGCCCTCTGGGGAAAATGATCTATGCTTTCTCATGACATGTGGAACTCCCTGAGCTAAGAATCTGGGTTGTCCCCTTCTCTGGGCCTTATCTTCTCTGCCGGTACCCCCCTCTCTGTTCCCTTATCCCCTTCTTCACAACATCTAAAACTCCATTTAAAAACGGTTTTATTAAGATTTTGTGACTACAGAAGACCTCTTGACAGTCTTTTCAAAATCATAGCAAAATAAATAAATACAATTTTAAATATTTTTTCTCAGAAAGTTTTCCAAGTTCCAAGAGGGAGTAAATTGAGCCTGATGAAAGGAATAATATAATTGCTATTAAATAACATACTTCTAATATATTATTTGGTAAATTTTTAACTGCAAGTGTTTTAAGCAGATGCTGATAGCATTATCACTTAATGCAAATTGTCAAGGTTAGATAGCAGGAGTACAAACTGTAATGCTGTGATCTAGAGCAAGTCAAGGAAGCCACAGAATGTTCCAAAACACAGATGAGGAAATTCTACTATTAAGAAAAACAAAATGTACTTCTCTGAAAAATAACACATTGATATTAACATACTAAATTTAAAAGTTTGACACTGAAGTTTGACTGTGAAATTTCTCCCCTGTCTTCCAGGCATCCTGTGTTCTGGCAATCACATGACAGACTTTGATGTAGTGTTAGGTGAGTATAGTCAAACATTATAATCTCAGAAGATATCACAGATAAAGTGCAACTGACATTTTGGACCAGCACAACAGGAAACAGTTATTTTATCTACATTTGCATTAATATAATTAAAAAATTGGTGACTGGTATGCTGACAAAGTTGGCCAGCACTTTAGGACTGTTCTTGTAGCTTAAATTCAGTCTCTTTTATCATCAGTCTGAGATTCATGTTAGAGAGCACTGTGGAAATGAGAAGAATTCCTTTTCAAACTGAGAATTAGGCAGATTGCTAGAAAGTTATCAATCTCTGAAATTTACGGGTGTGCTGAGGAGACTCCGTTGTCTTAGAGGATGCTGGGTGCTAATTTTTACAAAATACTTATTGATTGGAACACGTTAATGGTCATCTTTGCTGTGGTCCTTTCATTCTGAGGGCAATATTCAAAGCCATTTCTAATTTTAAAACACTGTTTTCCCCCTTGGGATAGGCTTTATGAAAATTTCTCAGAACACACAGTCCTTTATCTCCTGATAGTGAGGTTGCAAAAGAGACCGTAGTAGATCAGGTGTCCTTAAATAAAATAAAAATCAGACAAAAGATTGCAAATTAATACTGTCAATGATGACAGTATTTACATCATGATGATGTCATGATGTAAATAGGAACAACAAATATAGTTTGAAATGTCTATATGTGAATGCCAGGAGCCTAAGAAATAAGATGGGAGAGTTAGAATATATTGCACTAAATGAAAAATTAGATATAATAGGCATCTCTGAGACCTGGTGGAAGGAGGATAACCAGTGGGACACTGTCATACCGGGGTACAAATTGTATCGTAGTGATAGGGTGGATCGAATTGGTGGAGGGGTAGCATTGTATATTAATGAGAGCCTTGAATCAAATAGATTGAAAATTCTGCAGGAAACAAAACACTTCTTGGAATCACTGTGGATTGAAATTCCATGTGTAAAGGGGAAAAGGATAGTGCTAGGAGTGTACTACCATCCGCCTCGCCAGGATGAACAGACGGATGCAGAAATGTTAAAGGAAATTAAGGACGCAAACAAACTGGGCAACACAATAATAATGGGTGATTTCAATTACTCCGATACAGACTGGGTAAATGTAACATCAGGGCACGTTAGGGAGGTAAAATTCCTTGATGAAATAAGGACAGCTTTATGGAGCAGCTGGTACAGGAGCCGACCAGAGAAGGAACAATTCTAGAACTAGTCTTTAGTAGAGCGCATGATCTGATGCGGGAGGTAATGGTGCTGGGGCCGCTTGATAACAGTGATCATAATATGATCGGATTTGATATTAGCTTTGAAGTAAGTATACATCGGAAATCAAATAAGTTAGCGTTTAACTTTAAAAAAGGAGACTATGATAAAATGAGTAGAACGGTGAAAAAAAAACTTAGAGGAGCGACTGCGAGGGTCAAAAATTTACATCAGGCATGGATGCTGTTATAAACACCATCCTGGAAGCCCAGGCCAAATATATTTCTCTTATTAAAAAAGGAGGATGGAAGACCAAACAACAGCCGGCGTGGTTAAAAAGTGAGGTGAAGGAAGCTATTACTACTACTACTTATCATTTCTATAGCGCTACAAGGCATACGCAGTGCTGTACACCACACACAAAAGATAGTCCCTGCTCACAGAGCTTACAATCTAGATAAGACAGGTAACAGACAGGTAAACAGACAGAACAATAAGGATAAGGGAATAAAGAGGTGAGGATAAAAGGACAGGGCGAGGTAGTAGTGGTTAGGAGTCAAAAGCAGTGGTAAAGAGGTGGGCTTTAAGTTTGGACTTGAAAACGGCCAAAGATGGGGCTAGACATATAGGCTAAAAGAAAATCCTTCAGAAAATGGAAGAAGGAACAGACTGAAAATAATAAGAAACAGCATAAGGAATGTCAAGTGAAATGCGAAGCGCTGATAAGGAAGGTTAAGAGGGACTTCGAAAAAAAGATTGCATTGGAGGCAAAAACACATAGTAAATGTTTTTTTAGGTATATTAAAAGCAGGAAGCCGGCAAGAGAATCGGTTGGACTGCTAAATGACCGAGGAGTAAAAAGGGCGATCAGGAAAGACAAAGCCGTAGCAGAGAGATTAAATTAATTCTTTGATTCGGTCTTCACCGAGGAAGATTTGGGTGGGATGCCGGTGCCGTAAATGGTATTCAAAGCTTTGATGAGTCAGAGAAACTTAATGAATTCTCTGTAAACCTAGAGGATGTAATGGGGAAGTTCTACAAACTGAAGAGTAGCAAATCTCCTGGACCGGATGGTATTCATCCCAGAGTACTGATAGAACTGAAAAATGAGCTTGCAGAGCTATTGTTAGAAATATGTAATTTATCCTTAAAATTGAGTATGGTACTGGAAGATTGGAGGGTGGCCAATTTAACGCCGATTTTTTAAAAAGGTTCCAGAGGAGATCCAGGAAATTAAAGACCGGTGAATCTGACATCGGTGCTGGGCAAAATGGTAAAGACTATTATTAAGAACAAAATTACAGAGCATATTCAAAAGCATGGATTAATGAGACAAAGTCAACATGGATTTAGTGAAGGGAAATCTTGCCTCACCAATCTACTACATTTCTTTGAAGGGGTGAACAAACATGTGGATAAAGGTGAGCTGGTTGGTATTGTGTATCTGAATTTTCAGAAGGTGTTTGACAAAGTACCTCATGAAAGACTCCAGAGGAAATTGGAGAGTCATGGATAGGAGGTAGTGTTTTATTGTGGATTAAAAACTGGTTAAAAGATAGAAAACAGAGAGTAGGGTTAAATGGTCAGTATTCTCAATGGAGAAGGGTAGTTAGTGGGGTTCCCCAGGGGTCTGTGCTCAGACCGCTGCTTTTTAACATATTTATAAATGACCTAGAGATGGGAGTAACTAGTGAGGTAACTAAATTTGCTGATGACACAAAGTTATTCAAAGTCGTTAAATCACGGAAGGATTGTGAAAAACGAATCAGAGAAATTTTTTCTTCACTCAACGTTTAATTAAACTCTGGAATTTGTTGCCAGAGAATGTGGTAAAGGTGGCCAGCTTAGCGGAGTTTAAAAAAGGTTTGGACGGCTTCCTAAAGGGAAATGTCCATAGACCGTTATTGAATGGACTTGGGGAAAATCCATTATTTCTGGGATAAGCAGTATAAAATGTTTTGTACTTTTTTGGGATCTTGCCAGGCAGCGGCGTACAAAGGGCGGGGTGGTGGGGGCGGTCCGCCCCGAGTGCACGCTGCTGGAGGGGTGCAGAGAGCAGCCACGTGCCTGTCGGCTCCGCTGGTTCCCTGCTCCCTCTGCCCCGGAACAGGTTACTTCCTGTTCCGGGGCAGAAGGAGCAGGAAGCCAGCGGAGCCAAGAGCCGCACGGCTGCTCCCAGCAGCTAAAAATGCACCTGGGGGGAGGGGTTGATGTGCCTGGAGGGTGTCATTGCACCAGGGAGGGGTGTTGTGTTGCACCCGGGGGGGGGGGGGTGCGCATCGGCGATCTACCCCGGGTGTTAGCCAACCTGCTGACCTAGGATCATCACTGTTGCCAGGTATTTGTGACCTGGATTGGCCACTCTTGGAAACAGGATGTTAGGCTTGATGGACCTTTGGTCTTTCCCAGTATGGCAATACTTATGTACTTATGTACTTACCTGCCTACTGCAGAGATAATTCCCAAGAGCAGGGTTATGTCAGAGGAAGGAGCGATGCACATAGATTTGGGTTTGCAAGATTATGGGGCCCTTTTACTAAGCCACGTAGGCACCTACACGCCCAACATGCGCCAATTTGGAACTACACCCCGGCTACCGCGTGGCCCGGATGGTAATTTCATTTTTTACGTGTGTCTAGTATGTGCGCCGGACAATATATTTTATTTTCCGGTGCCTGGTGCTTTTGGGCAGTAATCGGCATTGTACACATGCTGATGATTTTCACCCCATTAACACACGAGACCTTACTGCTAAGTGAATGTGTGGCGGTAAGGTCTCAGGCCCAAAATGGACGCATGCCAATTTTCATTTTGCCACACGTCCATTTTCAGTCAAAAAAAGGTCTTTTTCGTAGTCGCGCTGAAAAATGGACCTGTGCTCATCCAATACATTTGTCTACAATAGTGCAGGCCATTTTTCGGTGCACCTTAGTAAAAGGACCCCTGTGTACATTGTTGAGCCCAGAAAACATACCCATAGATAAGGCAAGGGCACTGCAGGCAGTTTAATTATTATCCCCTTAAAAAAAGAAATGCAGCTAACAAGGCAGAAAGCAGTGAAAGGGAAAAGGTCACTTTTATATCTTCAGTACTGAGAAAAAGCTTGTGAAACCCATGTATAATAAGGATTACCAGTTCTTACCTTTATACTAGTCTTTCTTAAAGGGCATAAATTAAACTATTCCCTTTGTCTCAAGACACAATAATGTACAAGATAGGAACAATAGAACTAATTTGGAATCTGTGTGAAATAGTAAGTGAACTCCTAGTTTCCTTAGCACAATTAATTGGCTAATTAGAGCCAGCTGCTTAAGCAATTAGATAAGAAATAAATCACCCTGCAGAGTAAATCTGCATGACTGAATTTTAGCATCCTGGCCTATGTAAAGGTCCATAAGGTATTCAGTTTGCTCTTCACCATAAAAGTTAATGGGAATTCATGCTATGATCAACCTGAGAAAAAGAATAGCTTATCCTTATTTGTCAGGAAAGAGTTACAGTTTAGTTTCCAAACATTTCAGATTCCATCCATTCACTGTCTGAGAAAGCCTATGAAAGGAAAAAAGTTGAAGACAATAGTGATTCTACTAGAGTGTCATCCTGCAGTGCCAAGATCATCCCAAGATCAAACTAGGAAATCATCCACAAAGGCTATTTTAAGCTGGCCCACCCAATTGAGGGGCCCTTTTACTAAGCCACGTAAATGTCTACGAGCGCCAAAATAGAGTTACCGCCTGGCAACTGTGTGGCTCTTGCAGTAATTTCATTTTTGATGCATGTCCAATATGCACATCTGAAAAATAATTTTTATTTTCAATGCGCGTATCGGATGCACGCCAAGTGGCATTTGATGCGCATTGTTCATTACCGCCCGGTTACCAAGTGAGACTTTACTACTAGGTCAATGGTTGGCGGTAAGGTCTCAGACCCAAGATGGACATGCAGCAATTTTCATTTTGCTGCACATCCATATTCGGCAAAATTTTTTTAAAAAAAGGCATTTTTTTGCAGGTACACTGAAAAATTATTCTGTGTGCACCCAAAACACACACCTACGCCATTTTCAGCACACCTTAGTAAAAGGACCCCTGAGTGAGTTGCTAGATAGATGCACACATTTTCTTGTTTTTTTTTTCTAAAAGTTTTCTTACTAATCCTCCATGAATCTGCATTGGAATCCAATTAATTGATATAAAGTCACAAAAAAACCCAAACTAACATCTAAAGATCTGTGGACCTCTCATGCTGTGGCTGATGTGAGGATTCAAGTATCAATTGAATGGGAATGATATTTATGGGAGAATAGCTAAGAAGAAACCACGGTTCTCTACAAAGAATATTGCTGCCTGCTTCAGGTTCACCAGCGAATTCCTGGATAGCCCATAAGACTTCTGAAATCTTTTTTTTTTTTTACTGATGAGTCTATTTATATTTTAGTTCTTTTCCAATTCTTTTTAACTCATTTGTAAACCTCTTTTATGATTTCTCTCTTTAGCGGAATATCAAGACTGATAAACTTGGAACTTGGAAACTTGAACTATTCAGTCACAATAACAAACATTTTGTTTGGCTGTCACAAAATGCTGCCTACCAAAATAAGAGCCTCATCCTGACTGTTAAGCTTTGTGGTGCTTATCAGGACCTAGATGGCTTGTCATCATTGACAAAACCATATCGAAGTCCTGAGCTAAACTCAATTGAAATTTTGTGACAAGACCTGATGCGAGCTATTTATGCAAGGAAACCTTTAAATGTTACAGATCTGAAACACTTCTATGTGGAAAAATGGACCAAGGCTGATGTGGGAGACTGATCAACAGCTACAGGAAGTATTGAGGTGACGTTGTTGCTGCTCAAGGAAGTACCATCAGTTGCCTGATAGGGATGGACTGTAATTTGTTATGATATGAGGGATATCAAAGACATCTTTATTCTAATGAGCAGCTTGTATACTGCACAAATCCCAGCTGGAAGTTCAAGACGGTTTACATGGAGGGATTAGTGGAGGATTAGGGAGACCGAAGAGAAGAGGGAGGAGTATTGGACGAGGTCATTGCAGACATATTGGTTTAGTAAGAAGCGAGGCGAGAGTGATTAAGATTTGTAGAACAGTTCGGTCTTTAGTTTCATAGCTATTCTCCCATGAATATCATTCCCATTCAATTGATACTTGAATCCTCACATCAGCCACAGCATGAGAGGTCCACAGATCTTTAGATGTTAGTTTGGAGTTTTTTGTGACTTTATATCAATTAAATGGATTCCAATGCAGATTCATTAATGAATGAAGACAAAGACAAAAAGAACCCACATTTAGGACCACATTCTATAAATAGTGCTGAAAAATTGGCCCTAAAAAAAGCTTATAAACAGCGCTCAAAGTTAGGTGCTGTTTATAGAATAATGCTTATGCCAGGATCTGTGACTATCTTTAGCCACAAGGAATTACACCAACTGAATCCTGGTGTAAATCCTTGCATCTAAAATAGACAGGGATTCTCCTTATTCTATACAAATGCATGTAAATTTAAGGAATGCCCTCATCCACTCATGAGCCTCCCATGGCCACTCCCTCTTTTTGGACCTACAAGCATGTATAAATCCAAATTAATTCTAATTAGCACTGATAATTGATTGTTAGGGCCTAATTTTCAGTGCTAAGTGGCTATTTATTCAATTAAATTGTGCATGCAAACTGGGCACATGCCCAAATTTGCACACACAATTTTTAGTGATAAATATAGAATTTTGGGGTTAATGTTTTTTAATTTGCTGATTATAGCATGCAGTCTTTACATAAGCACATAAGAATAGCCATACTGGGTCAGACAAATAGTCCATCCAGCCCAGTATCCTGCTTTCAACAGTGGCCAATCCAGGTCACAAGTACTTGGTAGAAACCCAATTAATAGCAACATTCCTTCCTCCATGTTCATCTCAATAACAGGCTATGGAGCTTTCCTCCAGGAACTTGTCCAAACCTTTTTTAAAATCCAGATATGCTAACAGCTGTTACTACATCCTCTGGCAATGAGTTCCAGAGCGTAACTATTCATTGAGTGAAAAAAATATTTCCTCCTAATTGTTTTAAAAGTATTTCCATGTAATTTCATTGAGTGCTTCCTGGTCTTTGAACTTTTTGAAAGAGTGAAAAATCAATTTAATTTTACCTGTTATACACCTCTCAGGATTTTGTAGACAAAAATCATATCCCCTCTCAGCCATCTCTTTTCCAATCAGAAGAGCCTCAACCTCTTTAGCCTTTCCTCATATGAGAGGTGTTCTATCACCTTTATCATGTAATTCGCTCTTCTCTGAACCTTTTCTAATTCTGCTACATCTTTTTTTGATATACACCGACCAGAATCGAATGCACTACTCAAAGTGAGGTCATACCATAGAGCAATACAGAGGCGTTATAATATTTTTGGTCTTATTTACACATTTAGCCACGTGTTTATTCACACCTTCAAAGAAATGAAGCAAATTGGTGAGGCAAGATTTCCTTTGGCTGAACCCATGCTGACTCTGTCCCACTAATTCACAGTTGTCTATGTGTTCTATAATTGTATTGTTTATAATAGTTTCCTCTATTTTGCTCGGCACTGAAGGCTAATTTCCTGGATCACCCCTAGAATCCTTTTTAAAAATTGGCATTACATTGGCCATCCTCCAATCTTCAGGTACTTGATAAAAGTGGATTGAACAAGTTATAAATATTTGAGTGAGAGAGAGGGGAAGTCTGGCTGAGGGCAGGTAGGATGTGTGAGACCATTGTAAAGAGCATTGCAGTGGTCAAGACAAGAGATAACAAGGGATAGGACTAGGGTTCAGAGGTCCATAAGAGAAGGAACAGGTAAGGCATATTGTGAAGAAAGATGAATAGATGATGGAGTCAATATGAGGTTTATAAGAGAGTCTGGAGTCAAAGATGACCCCAAGAACTCAAACTTGAGTTATTCATACCACTCTTAATGTTACATTGCCCCTTTTTTGGCACCTGAACAGAAAAAAAGGAAGAGATATGCCAACCCAATCACACCAACCACAAAGGTGGATTTCCCAATAGAGAGAATAGGCAACTGCCTAGATCAGTCAGGCAGTTAAATCCAACAATGATCCTCTGGATATATTGCATAAACCTTATCTGTTTACCTCTAGTTGTACTGTATTGTTTTGAATCACCAATCTATTACATTTCTTTGAAGGGGTGAACAAACATGTGGATAAAGGTGAGCTGGTCGATATTGTGTATCTGGATATTCAAAAGGCATTTGACAAAGTACCTCATGAAAGACTCCAGAGGAAATTGGAAAGTCATGGGATAGGAGGTAGTGTTCTATTGTGGATTAAAAACTGGTTAAAAGATAGAAAACAAGAATAGGGTTAAATGGCCAGTATTCTTAATGGAGAAGGGTAAATAGTGGGTTCCCCAGGGGTCTGTGCTGGGACCACTGCTTTTTAACATATTTATAAATGATCTAGAGATGGGATTAACTAGTGAGGTAATTAAATGTGATGACAACACAAAGTTATTCAAAGTTGTTAAATCGCAAGAGACTGGGAGACTGGGCATCTAACTGGCAGATGATGTTTAATATGAGCAAGTGCAAAGTGATACATGTGGGAAAGAGGAACCTGAATTATAGTTATGTAATGCAAAGTTCCACGTTAGGAGTCACCGACCAGGAAACGGATCTAGGCGTCCTCGTTGATGATACATTGAAACCTTCTGCTCAGTGTGCGGCGGCAGCTAAGAAAGCAAATAGAATGTTAGGTATTATTAGGAAAGGAATGGAAAACAAAAATGAGGACATTATAATAGCTTTGTATTGCTCCATGGTGCGACCGCACCTAGAATATTGTGTTCAATTCTGGTCACCGCATCTCAAAAAAGATATAGTGGAATTAGAAAAGGTACAGAGAAGGGCGACGAAAATGATAAAGGGGATGGGATGACTACCCTATGAGGAAAAGCTAAAGCGGCTAGGGCTCTTAAGCTTGGAAAAAAGACAGCTGAGGGGAGATATGATAGAGATCTATAAAATAATGAGTGGAGTGGAATGGGTAGACGTAAATCGATTCTTTACTTTTTCCAAAAATACTAGGACTAGGGGGCACGCAGTGAAGTTAGAAAGTAGTAAATTTAAAACAAATCAGAGAAAATATTTCTTCACTTAACGTGTAATTAAACTCTAGAATGTGTTGCCAGAGAATCTGGTATAAGCAGTTAGCTTAGCGGTGTTTAAAAAAGGTTTGGATGGCTTCCTAAAGGAAAAGTCCATAGACCATTATTAAAATCCACTTCTTATTTCTAGAATAAGTAGCATAAAATGTATTGTACTCTTTTGGGATCTTGCCATGTACTTGTGACCTGGATTGGCCACTGTTGGAAACAGGATGCTGTCCCAGTATGTCAATACTTATGTACTTATGAATTCTGACTTCGATGTTCTTTTCAAATTGCTTTATGGTTAGTGCTGTTTTCTCAGCAACTCTTGTCCAAATTATTTCATTTCTTCAACTGGAAACAACAGTGTTTTCTTAAGTTGCTCACAGTGGTAAATCTCCCTCTTGAGGAATCTGCTCCTTTTCAGGATGCAATCCTAAAGTACTGTTGCTGGGAAATTGATATTTTGCTTCCTTTTTCATGCTACAAAAGAGGGAAAAAACAGTGCCAACAGTGGTATGAACAGTTGAAGGTATCATTTCCCTAATTTTATAACTTGAAGCTTTTTTTTCTGATAGTGTTAATATCTATATTTAAATGCCATTTGGACACTTGGACAACAGATGTTCCCAGCTGGATGGAAGGATGGGGAGTGAAAGAGGGGGGATGCTGGATGGAAGGGTAAGGAGAGGACTGAAAAATAAATTGAAGAAAACTGAAAGATAAAGGAGGAGGGAGAAAAATGACAAACAGGCAGCAAGAGACCAACACAATAAGAAAAAGTAAATGGCCAGACAACAAAGGTAGGAAAAATAATTTTATTTTTAATTTAGGATAAAGTAATATGGTAGCTCTGTTAATAAAAGTTAATAAATATAAATAAAACACAAAATGGAAAATAATGAAATACCTTTATATTGGACTCATTTTAATACATTTTTACTAGCTTTCAGAGAGCAACACTTTCTTCCTCTAGTCAGGAAAGGATACAACAGCTGGATATTTTGGCTGGGCACATAGAAGGGTGCTGCCCAACATCCTTTTCCCCCTCCCACCTTCCTTTCCATGTCATCTCATAGGTTTTGGGCTGGCTGCAAAACATTCTAGGGGGTTATGGGGGTTGTGAGCTCATGTAATGAGGGTAGCTGCCTACTCAGGCCTTGATCCAGGGGTACAATGTCAGTGGTACTTATGTTAGACCCTGGAGCACTCCTTCAGATGAGGATTGGGTTGCCCCACTGTATGCACATGTACCGGCATCTGAGTGCTTCAAGGTCCCTATGGATCCCAAAGCGTCTGCAAAACGCAAATTGGTGGAGGCAGGGTTCAGGTGATAGGACTTTTTGGCTTGACATACTTACTGGTTTGTTTGACATGTTAAGCAATGCTCCTCGCATAGCCTGTGACAGATGGCAACAGCCAGACTTTTTTTTTTTTTTTTTGGGGGGGGGGGGGGGGGGGGGGGGGGGGGAGGTAAGCAGTACACAGGCATGCACTTTTTAGTGACTCTTATAGAATTCAGTGGTATGTGTGTTCCTGTGTAAATTGCTTAGACCAGCTGGATTTTGCAGTATATAAAATTGTAAATAAGTAAATATTTTAATATTAATTCCAGTAATTAGTAACTAGGTCTCAATGAATAAAATGGGACCTGTGTTAAAATAGCACAATTAGGGGGGGGGAATTCATCAAGCAGCATTAGGGCCTTCACGTAGGCATTAGGGCCTTTATACATGCTAAATGCTAAGAAGTTCTAGGTGTAAAATGAGCTTCTTAGCATTTAGTGTGTATTAATTCCCTTAGGGAGTCTTTTGCTAAGCTGCGTTAGCATTTTTAGCTCGCAGTAGAAATCAGCTGGCGGCAAACGCAGAGATGCCCATAGGAATATAAATGGGCGTCTCGGTGTTTACTGCCTGCTGATTTATAAAGGAAGCTAAAAGCACTACCGTGGCTTAGTACAATACCCCCTTAATGCCCTAATGCCCATGCAAAGACCCTAATGTTGTTTGATGAATTCCCCCCCTTAGTGGTAAAATAACATGTCTTACTGGTAATCCATGCTGATAACTACAACCCTTAGGGGTCCTTTTACAAAAGCGCGCTGAACAATTGCTTGCGCTATTCCATTTTTTAGCGCGCCTGTAAAAAATATGCCTTTTTTTGCCGAAAATGGACATGCGGCAAAACCAAAATTGCCGCGCGTCCATTTACCTTACCACCAGCCATTGACCTAGTGGTAACGAATCCGGACGGTAATGACTTATGTATGTCAACTGCCACTTGGCACACCTCCGTTACGTGTGCCCCAAAATTTTTAAAAAAATTCAGACGCACGTATCAGACATGCATAAAAAATGAAATTACCACAAGAGCCACGTGGTAGCCAGGCGGTAACTCCATTTTGGTGCGCGTTGGGTGCACGTAGACGCTTATGCGGCTTAGTAAAAGGGCCCCTTAGTCTCTCTGCTATGGCCTTGTCCTCCCTGGGTGCTATTGTACTCCTTAATGATCTCCTACACTAATCTATCAAGCTGGTAGCCATGCTGTCAAGCAATGCATAACTGTTGCTTTAAGACTTTACAGTTTGCTTCTCACAAATATTATCACTCTCAGTATCTAATATAAGATAATCATCCAGAGGAGAAACCTGCTAGTAGCTTATGGTATGTTTGATTAGAAAACGTCAAATGACCACAGTGATTTCCTTTGTTAACGTCTCAATATGAACACATGACTCAATTTTTTTAAAATTAAATCATGATATCATATCCATTCTCCTTTCAGAATAATTAAACCTTTCCAGTGACCACTGTGCAATAAAACCATACCTACATGTCATTACTACCTTTATATATTTAGAGGCCTGATATTTAAAAAAAATGTTATGCATATAACAGTTATTAAAAGATTGTGAATCACTGTGTTAGTGTGTGTCCTTATGTCACTGCTTTAGTTTATTAACAAGAGTTTAAGAAGCTCTGTCATCGACAGTGTTGTTAAAATTACTAGATCAAAGTACTTAAGTAAAAATAAAAATAAGGGGGTCCTTTTACTAAAGTGCACTGAAAAGTGGCCTGCGCTGGTGTAGACGCGTGTATTGGATGCGCACAGGTACATTTTTCAGTGCACCTGCAAAAAAGGCCCTTTTTTTGGGCTGAAAAATGGACGTGCAGCAAAATGAAAATTGGCGCATGTCCATTTAGGGCCTGAGACCTTACCACCACCCATTCTCTCAGCGGTAAGGTCTCACGTGTTAACTGGGCGGTAATTGTCAGTGCACATACAATGATGATTACCACCTGGTTAGCTTTGTGCGTCGGAAATTTTCTGGCGCACGTAGTGGGCGTGCATAAAATTGAAATTACCCCCCGGACCACGTGGTAGCTGTGCTATAGTTCTGAATTGGTGTGCGTTGGGTGCGCCTAGGCCCCTAAATGTATATTTTAATACTTAAGTAAAAGTAAACGTACAGTGAAGAACATACTTAAGTGAAAGTAAAAAAGTTATTGCCTAATTATACTTTTTGAGTAAAAAGTAAATGTATTGCAACTATAATGAATGCAACTACTGTTGATGCTTTTATCATTTATACACAAATCGGATACTGCCACTGTTATTCGAAACAAATCTTATTTAACCAGCTGAAGTGGCCAAAAGACGTTCAACAGTTGCTATTTGTGTTGTATAAATGTATAAGTAAAACCGCACAGCACAATTCACATCGCAGCACGAGGTTGATCCCTTGATAAAACCTGCGACGGTGAAACAGGACCCTGTCGGGTGTACAAGAGTGAAACCAAATTGCAACTGCACTGGCGGCACTAAAGATAAGTGTTCGTTTGATGTGATTTTTTGTTTATTAAAGTTTCAATTGGAGGTTTTTTAGCCTATGAAGATTCCATCCCGGTTTAACAGACGCGATTATGTTCTGAAGCGGGAATACAGAGGCTTTTTCCTCCATTTATACAACACAAATAGCAACTGTTGAGATGCTGTTATCCTGACAACTTTGTTGTTCTACAATTCAATCCTCTTTGTTTTTAGAAAAACTAAATTTTGAAACATGACTGTCGCTAGCGTGCGTGCACTTGTGAGTTATTAATCCAGCACAGATAAAAAGGCATTCAACAACTGCACTAGCAGAAGTGGGTTGCTCAGTCCGTAAAAAAAAAAAATTCCTTCAAATCAGGCCAGGTTGGTTGTGATATTACTAATGTCTTCTGACTGGGTCTGTGGGTATTGCTCAAGGGAATCTCTGTCTGAAACACATGGAGGGGCATTTTCAATAGGATGTCCAAATGAAAAAAAAAAAGTCTTTCTGAAAATGTCAAAAAAAAGATAAATGGACCATTTCCAATAGTCAACATTACATTAAAAAAAAAAAGCTTAATAAAAGGATACACTGCAAATGATATAGATGTTCTGTGATAGTCACCTCTGTGAATCAGAAATACACTACAGAAAACCTGCAATGGTGGTAGTGGTTCTGCATTGAGAAAACATCCTCTGAACATACGGACATTCCCTCCATGTGCATCATGTCCATATATAGTGCTGCAAATGAAAGGATGTTCCTGATGGTGGACACAAAGTCACTGCACAGAGAGCCAAATTTCTCTAAAGAGGAGTCTGAGCTCCTGGTCCACTTGTGCCTCAGGGTGAGGAGAAAAATATTTAAATGACATCACCACCTGCCACCCCACAATATTTCCATGAGGGCATGGAGATAAATCAGGACAACCCTGGAAAGCTGAGTGTGAAGCAGTGCCCCTCAGGATCACATCACTAGTCATGTGCAAGCACCATATGGTAGAGAGTCAGATAGAGTGAGTTCTGAAGGAAGACTATCATGACCCCCCTCCTCTCTGCCCATGGCCCAGATCTACAGAACAACCCAGAACATATCCCCCAGGTCCCATGGGGGCCCCCTCCACTAACCATTAAATGCAGAAATAAGGGGATGCACATCTCTGGACCCCCTAACACTCCCCCCCCCCCCCCCCACACACACACCTCAGCTCCAGTTTGCTGGCCCATGCTTACATATTGATAACAATGTTGGTAGCAGCTCACTATAGTGCATTGAGCCTCCCAAAGGCACACCTGCTTTACTCCACTGCCCATTCCCACGCCCAGCAATAGTGCACATGCTCCACAGAAAGGCCAGAGAGAATCCACATACGTGGAGAACTCAATAGATCCCACGGGGCATAAAATGAAACTAAAAGAGGTGGAATTATGAGCCAGGCTATCCAAAGATTGGAACCAAAATGAAATTAAAATATACAGTGTTTAATGATTTTAAAACAAATGATAATAAAACAAATTTACATTAAAAGTGACCCACAGAAAGGCCACCACGTCACCTTCTGTCCCCATGGCCACCTCAGCTCACATAGCACCTGTGCCTCTGTAGTACATACCCATCCCCTCAGCACCCCAGTTCTGCCTGTTGCCATCTGTCACAGGCTAGTTTCATATTCCATATGGATTTTTGTATTTGACACAAAGTAATTTTTGTTACAGAAGTTAGTCATTTGCATTTCATCTTTCCTTGTGAAGCATTTCTGCTTGTGGAGAGACTCAGCAGGTTCTTTATATAAAATTATGGCATCTATCACTAGGTATGTGGTGCAAAAGCATAAGTATTCCAGTTCTCACAATGTTTATCCCTTTTTTCTCCTTTCACATACATGTTTTTTACCTTATATTTTAAATTATTTATGAATATGAATTTTTATTGATGTGTTATATAGGTATTTTGCATATTGATAATGTTTTTATGGTCTTGGGGCCCCGTTTACTAAGCCACGCTAGAGGGACGTTACTGCTTTTAGCGTGCGTTAACCAATAGCACATGCTGTGTAGGCGCTAGCACGTGCTAATGGTTAGCATGCGCTAAAAACAGAGCCCTTGGTTTTTAAGTGTTCTCCTGATGAAGTCTATCATGCCGAAACATGGCCTGTGTTGAGGACATTCATTTGGGACTTATGCTTTATTGCATGAAGAATCAATTACTTTTGTTTGACCACATCCTGGTACCTAGTGTCCTTCTACTCTTGTTTTTTCTGCGTTGACTGTTTTGCGGAAGCATTTTGGTTTTCTCGTACTTTGAGGGGTTCTTTTACTAAGCTGTGTAAGGGCCTACTTGCATATAGCGCGTGCCAAATTGGCACTACCGTACGGCGAGCATGTGAGCCGAGCAGTAATTCCAAATTTGGTGCGCTGAATCTTGCACGCTGCATGCTTACCACGCGGGTAGCGTGTGAGACCTTACTGCTAGGTCAATGGTTGGTGGTAAGGTCTCAGGCCGAAAATGGATGCACGCTGGTTTCAGTTTTAGCACATGTCCATTTTCCGGCCCCTTAAAAAAAGCCCTTTTACCAAGACACAGTAAAAAATGCTCCAGCACGCCCACAAGATGCGCTCATCCTACCGCAGGCAACTTTGTACAGCGGCTTAGCAAAAGGACCCCTGAATACAATAGAGCCAACAGGCTTGAATGTGGCCATAGAATGAAAAATATTTTTCTAAAGACTGCTATTAAGCTTCAATTGTCCTAGGTCATCAGCATTAGTAGCGGGTCTGTGATTCTAATGCCTTACATAGTAATATGGTAACGTAGTAGGTGACAGCAGAAAAAGACCTGTACGATCCACCCAGTCTGCCCAATAAGATAAACTCATATGCGCTACTTTATATGTATACCTGACCTTGCTATCTACCATTTTCAGGGCACAGACCGTAGAAGTCTGCCCAGTACTAGCCCCGCCTCCCAACCACCGGCGCTGCCACCCAATCTCCGCTAAGCTTCTGAGGATCCATTCCTTCTGAACAGGATTCCTTTATGTTTATCCCACGCATTTTTAAAATTCCGTTACCATTTTCATCTCCACCACCTCCGGCGGGAGGGAATTTCAAGCATCCACCACTCTCTCCGTGAAAAAATATTTCCTGATATTTTTCCCGAGTCTGCCTCCCTTCAACCTCATTTCATGTCCTCTAGTTCTACCGCCTTCCCGTCTCCGGAACAGGTTCATTTGCGGATTAATACCTTTCAAATATTTGAACTTTTGTATCATATCACCCCTGTTTCTCCTTTCCTCCTTTCCTCATCTGAATGAGAAGTTCAATGTGCTCCAACTGGTTATCAGTGAATTGGTGTCTCTATGAAAAGGAAGCTCATGTTTAGTAAAGTAGAGCTTTGGACACTGAAGTCGGAGTATATGGAAGGGCAAGCCCAGGATCATCATAAAGGCAAGTCCAAGATATTTTTATATTGATGCACTAATTGAAATGTATTTGTGTATTTTTAGAGCATTGTATTGGAGTGTCCTGAAGATTTAAGTGTGTGCAACGCTAGCTCAAAAGCCTGTAGCTCCTGAAGAAGCGTTTTGCAGTGAAACGGAGGGGCCCATAGAGCTTATGCCGTGCTGATTAAAATTATCATTGCCAAAGCTAAGTTGCTGGTGTACAACTGGAGTTTTCAAGACAGTTATATATATAAAAAGGATAAAAATTGATTAAAAATTAAAAGTAAGAAGGGGGAGGTTTTCTGTCTAACGATGTGTTATTCAGCAGCTATGTCATAATTTTATTGCTGTCTTACTGAAGTCTTTCTTCCACCTGAATGAATATTCAATTTTGTGCAATTTGTCAGCAGATTTTGTTGTATTAAGATGAGCAGCGTAAAATCTGTGCTGTTCTGTTGGGATCTTGCCAGGTATTTGTGACCTGGATTGGCCACTCCTGAGAACAGGATACTGGGCTTGATGGACCTTCAGTCTGTCCCAGTATGGCAACACATGTTCTAAGTACACCACATCTAGAACTCTTCTCTGATGCAAATGTTTGCTTTTCCAATCAAAAAAATTGATCATATCCATTTGACAAGACCTACCTCTAGTAAAATCATATTGCCTCAGATCCACTGGTTTCCAGAAACTACAATATTCTCTATTTTAGCAGCCTTTTCATTAAGGGCTAAATTCAATAAATGGCACCCAAAGTTAGGCACTGGGATGATCCACAGTAAGCCAGTATTCTGTAAAGGATGCTCTGCATGTGAGGGAGGTCTGTAAATTACACCAATTTAAGGAGATGTTCCATTCCCTCTTCCCAGAATTACCCACCTATCATTACCTTAATATAATATTGATAAAATGGGTACCAATTTGTGTTTAAAATTAGCCCTTAAGGGGGAGATTCTATATATGGCATCTAAAACATTGGCGCTGAAATCAGTACCGACTAAATGTATTCTATAATCGGTGCCTAGATTTAGGTACCGATTATAGAATACGCTTAATTGGTATTTCGGTGCCTAAATCTATGTGCGTATATTTACACCAATGAAAACATGGCATAAATCCCAGCAAGTAGATTTAGGCTAGTGGGTCATATTCTATAACTAGGTGCATAAATTTCGGAATGCCCACGAAACACCCATTTCACCACCTGCACGCATTAGAAGTTTGGAGTAGATCTTTAGAGAATAAGCTTAGTGACTTGTGTGCTTAAATTCTAATCAGTGCCAATTAGTGCGCATTATTGCTTGTTCTGTAACCGTTATCAGTGCTCACTAGCTTGTTAAGCCTCTTAACTTACGCGCATTGTTATAGAATCTGCGCCAATTTCAGCACAGATCTCTAGGCATGCTATATAGAATCTGGGGGTAATTGTGGAAACTACTAAGGAGGAAAGTTATCAAGGTGTAGTAAAAGGTAAGGTTTTACCCAGTGCATTTTTTCTAGCAAAAAAGATGCCGGTACTCAAATGCTAGGCCACTCTTCAGGGGTGGGGTGATCACTGAATGACCCACCCCCACAGTAGCCAGGACCCTGCAACCAGTCACAGAATCTATGACAAGGCAGAATTGGTGTATAGAGTCTGAGCTCTTTCATTAAAACTTGGGGTCCATGGGTCAAGTTTAGCAGATAATAGAAAAGGTGCCGGTACTCAGTACCCCCAAGTACCTTCTCAAAGAAAGCCCTGGTTTCACCACACCTTGATTTACCATTGGAATCACCAATCTGCAGTATCTCTGTACCGCATATATCTGACTCCCAGAACTAATGCTGCCTGGGGTCACCTGTTTAATTCACAAATATTGGGAAGTTTTGAAGGTTCATTCACGTTTTCATGACCATACCCTAATTGCCTATCAGAGATCTAAAATAATAGGGAAAATACTTTCCTATAAATGTAGTGATTATGGTCAACATGATGAGCTTTTTCAGGATACACAAAATGTGGCAATTATCAGTTGTGCCCTTACCATGGAAGGAACCGCATGGCAGGTTCCCGGGTCCCAACGTAAAATAATGTCTCACAGTAATACTGATTGTAACAGCAGTCATATGGTGTACTCAGTGGAATGTCCTTGGGATCTAATAAATGTAGGGAGATCATCTGGACCCATCAGACAACATTTGACAGAAGATAAGTCATGCATTAACACAGCCATATTGACAGCACCCCTTGTGACTCACTGGATTGCTTTTCAACATACTTTGCAGGATATCCAGTGGCACATTATTGGCAAAATCGAGATAGAATGGGAGGGAGGGGACACTGACAGTTTACTTAATTACAAAGGACAACAGTGGATCTATTCAGTAGATACTGTAGCCCCAAGAGGGTTGAACCTGGAATTAGATTGGACATCACTAATGTAGAGCTGGGGTTTTCCTCGGTGGATGTACATTGGGAAGAATAGTCCAAATCATAGTTATCTAATGCTAAGGTCCATTTTAGGAGTCAGTATTCAGGAAAAAGACTTAGGTGTCATTGTAGACAATATGCTGAAATCTTCTGCCCAGTGTGCGGTGGTGGCCAAAAAATGCAAACAGGATGCTAAGAATTATTAGGAGAGGGATGCAAAATAAGGCCAAAATGTTATAATGCCTCTGTATCGCTCCATGGTGAGACCCCACCTCGAGAATTATGTTCAGTTTGGGTCGCCGTATCTCAAAAAAGAAATAGCACAATTAGAAAAAGTTGAAAGAAGAGCGACCAATATGATAGAGGGGATGGAACTGCTCCCATATGAGGAAAGCTAAAGAGGTTAGGACTCTTCAGCTTGGAAAAGAGACAGCTGAGGGGGGAGGTCTACAAAATCCTTAGTGGAGTGGAATGGGTGGATGTGAATCATTCTTTTCTCTCATTCAAAAAGTACAAAGACCAGGGGACACTTCATGAAATTGCATGGAAATACTTTTAAAACAAATAGGAGGAAATATTTTTTCACTCAATGAATAGTTAAGCTCTGGAACTCTTTGCCGGAGGATGCAGTAACAGCAGTTAGCATATCTGGGTTTAAAAAGGTTTGGACAAGTTCCTGGAGGAAAAGTCCATAGTCTGCTATTGAGACAGACATGGGGAAACAACTGCTTGCCCTGGGATTTGTAGCATGGAATGTTTCCACAATTTGGGTTTCTGCTAGGTACTTGTGACCTGGCTTGGCCACTGCTGGAAACAGGATACTGGGCTAGATGGACCATAGGTCTGACCCAGTATGGCTACTCTTATGTTCTTATATTATGTTCTTATGCTTGCTGTTGCAAAGTGTCTCATTACAAATTCTAGAACACAGTCTGCTGCTTACTCATACTTATTGTTATAGCAATCTTTCAGAGCTATAAATCTAAAACAAAGTAATATTACTATAATTTTTTAAAATTTGTTATACATAACCTTTTTTTTTTCACTGATTCATCCTCTTTCAATTAGACTATATCAGACGTCATTAGACAGACAAAAGCCTATCAGCGACCTATTATCTGTGGCAATGCATTTTAGAATGGGTCATGTATAGGCTGGTTTTGAACTGGTTCCTTGAGGTTGTGGAATACCTCTCTCCCAGGAGGAGCTATTTAGACTTGAAGAGATTGCAGTCCAGTCTATTTACTGCTCACTGTGTCATAACCAACAGAAGAAAGGAGGTGGTGATGCCCTTCTACAAGTCGTTGGTGAGGCCTCATTTGGAGTATTGTGTTCAGTTTTGGAGGCCATATCTTGCTAAAGATGTTAAAAGACTGGAAGCGGTGCAAAGAAAAGCTACAAAAATAATATGGGATTTGCGTTGCAAACCATACGAGGAGAGGCTTGCTGACTGAACATGTATACCTTGGAGGAAAGGAGAAACGGGTGACATGATACAGACGTTCAAATATTTGAAAGGTATTAATCCACAAACGAACCTTTTCCGAAGACGGGAAGGCGGTAGAACTAGAGAACATGAATTGAGGTTGGGGGGGGCAGACTCAGGACTAATGTCAGGAAGTATTTTTTCACTGAGAGGGTGGTGGATATGTGGAATGCCCTCCCGCGGGAGGTGGTGGAGATGAAAACGGTAATGGAATTCAAACATGCATGGGATAAATACAAAGGAATCTTGTTTAGAAGGAATGGCTCAGCGGAATAATGGAGATTGGGTGGTGACGCCTGTAATTGGGAAACAAAACGGGAGCTGGGCAGACTTCTACGGTCTATGCCCTGATTGTGACTGAATTGATAGGGATGGCCAGGAGTGTAAATTTTAAGGGGCTTTAACGTTAGCTTCAGAACAGTACAAGAACAGTGCCGGGCAGACTGCTATGGTCTGTGCCCTGAGAAAGGCAAGGAGTTTATCTTGTTGGGCAGATTGGATGGACCGCACAGGTCTTTATCTGCCGTCATTTACTATGTTACTATCCAGCTTTTTTTCGAAAGAGATCGCTGGCCATCTTCCGACACAAATTGGGACATGGCCGGCCATCTCCTGAAGCCGGCCAAATCGGTATAATGGAAAGCCGATTTTGGCCGGCTCCAACTGCTTTCCGTGGCAGAGCCGGCCAAACTTCAAGGAAGCGTTTCGGCAGGGTAGCGAAGGCGGGACGGGCGTGGTTAAGAGATGGCCAGCTTCAGCTGATAATGGAAAAAAGATGGCAGGCTCTGACGAGTATTTCGCCGGCTTCACTTGGTCCATTTATTTTCAGGACCATGTCTCAAAAAAGTGCCCCAATTGACCAGATGACTACCGGAGGGAATCGGGGATCACCTCCCCTTACTCCCCCAGTGGTCACCAACCCCCTCCCACCCAAAAAAATAAACTTTTTTGCCAGCCTCTATGCCAGCCTGAAATGTCATACCCAGCTCCCTGACAGCAGTATACAAGTCCCTGGAGCAGTTTTTAGTGGGTGCGGTGCACTTCAGGCAGGTGGATCCAGGCCCACCCCCCCCCCCTACCTGTTACACTTGTGGTGGTAAATGGGAACCCTCCAAACCCCCCCCCCAAAACCCACTGTACCCACATCTAGGTGCCCCCCCCTCACCCATAAGGGCTATGTTAATGGTATAGAGTTGTAGGGAGTGGGTTATGGGGGGGGGGGGAATTTGGGGGGCTTAGCACCCAAGGTAAGGGAGCTATGCACCTGGGATCTATTTAAAATTTTTTTTTTTTTAATTTTTAGAAGTGCCCCCTAGGGTGACCGGTTGGTGTCCTGGCATGTCAGAGGGACTAGTGCACTACAAATGCTGGCTCTTCCCATGATCAAATGCCTTGGATTTGGCCGGGTTTGAGATGGCCGGCTTTAGTTTCCATTATGGGTGAAAACAGATGCCGGCCATCTCAAACCCAGCCATCTTTGACATTTGGCCGGCCCCAATCGATAGGTTCAGGACCGCTTTTGCGGTGCCGGCCATCTAGATGGCCAGCGCCTTTCGATTATGCCCCTCCACCTTACTATTGCTTATTTTCAAAGCACTTAGCCTCCCAAAGTTCCATAGAAACCTATGGAACTTAGCCTCCCAAAGTGCTTTGAAAATATGCCTCTTGGCAAGTATCATATGTGTGTGCTAAAATCCCGTGTCCTGATTGGCCTAGCAGGGACCAACCCAGGTTGGTAAATCTCTCTTATTTGCACCCTTCTCCTCCACTGCTAACTCCAGACTCTGTTCCTTTTATCTTGCTACACCATATGCCTGGAATAGACTTCCTGAGCCGGTACGTCAAGCTCCATCTCTGGCCTTCTTCAAATCTAAGCTAAAAACCCACCTTTTTGATGCTGCTTTTAACTCCTAACCCTTATTCACTTATTCAAAACCCTTATTTTATCATCCTCACTTTAATATTCCCTTATCTCGTTTGTCCTGTTTGTCTGTCCTAATTAGATTGTAAGCTCTGTTGAGCAGGGACTGTCTCTTCATGTTCAAGTGTACAGCGCTGCGTATGTCTAGTATCGCTATAGAAATGATAAGTAGTAGTAGTAGTAGTTGTCTGAAGTTATTTCTTCTCCAAATCTAAGCTTGTTCTTTTCTGGTTTCTTGTTTGCTTTTCTTCTGTTGTGCTACCTGCCAGAAGAAGTCACATGCCAATCTGTGCTTTTTATGTGTTATTATTGCCTTGTTGTCTTAGACCGTGTGATGCCCAACCTTGCTTGCCTTGTTTCTTCTTTGGATTGTCTCTACCATAAGGATTAGTGAAAGATAAACAAAACACCCATAAATTGCACGGTAAATTCAACAAAATGAAAATTTTGGGCTGTACACCCCTATTGAGTAGCACAACAATCTTTGCAATGAGTCCCTGCCTATGAGAAGTTAAAACCCAAGCAGGTGCCTCAGGATAAAAGTGACTTACTAAGGCCACAAATGTCACTGACAAAAAGGATTTCAATGCGTGTTGGCTGGTTCCCAGAACCTTACACTAGTCACTAGAGCACCTCAGCTTGCTTTCGGGTTTGTATAGTCCCTTTCATCTATGTAGGGTCCCCAAAGTGCTTTGTAGTTAAATAATTTAGGACTATATAGAGAGCCACTCTTGGCCAGGATGATCTGCCAACACATTAGACTACATGAAATCTTTTAAAAGGTGAAGGGCAGATTTACAATGTAACATTATGCACCTGTCTGTTGTGAAAATTCAGTGATACATCTACTTTTAAGTATGTTTTATTTTATTAGCCATAATTTTATTATTATTATTATTACAGTTTTATATTTTATATGGGCATGAATATCCATTTTACAGATTATCATGTTTTAATTCCACATGTCTTTTTAAGTTATATTTATGTCTGATGGACTGAGACAATGAATAATTTATCTTAATATTTTCCAAGTTTTTTCCATGGCATTATAGCTATTAACAGTTTTACTATGGGGAATTAGATAGTTTTATTTAGTGTTCTGTGAACAGGCCATTGAAAGTCCCTGATGCTGATTAGAGATATAAACACATCTATGTGTTTGAGCTAATTGTTTTCTAAGTGTGATGTACATCATCACTTTAGCAAATGCATTGAGGGACACAGCAAAGGGAATGAAAGTTTCTGAGAAAGCCATAGAAAACAAAATTATGGTTTCATTATCTGGTTCTGAACAGAAGAGTTTACTACTCAGAATCCTACTATATAAATATATTATACTTAGGGGCTCAACTTTGACATAGAAAAATGTTCCAAAAATAGCACAACAAGCAGATAAACATACATCTCACAGAAAAACGCTTAAAGTGTATAATAAAAAAAAGTTCAAAAAAACCTGCCCAGGGCACTGAACACATTTCAGTTGCTGTCACTTAGATATTTTGGAGATGAACTTTTGCCTTTCTCTGTACCTTTTCTAATTCCACTAGCAGGCTTATTTTCGAAAGAGAAGGGCACCCATCTTTCGACACAAATCGGGAGATGGGCGTCCTTCTCTCAGGGTCGCCCAAATCAGCATAATCAACAGCCGATTTTGGGCATCCCCAACTGCTTCCCGTCGTGAGGACGACCAAAGTTCCCAGGGGGCGTGTCGGAGGCGTAGCGAAGGCGGGACTGGGGTGTGCCTAACATGGGCGTCCTCGAGCGATAATGGAAAAAAGAAGGGTGTCCCTGACAAGCACTTGGGCGACTGACTTTACTTGGTCCATTTTTTCTTAGGACCAAGCCTCAAAAAGTTGTGCAATATGACCAGATGACCACCGGAGGGAATCGGGGATGACCTCCCCTGATTCCCCCAGAGGTGACTATCTCCCTCCCACCCTGAAAAAAACAACTTTAAAAACGTTTTTTGCCAGCCTGAAATGTCATACTCAGGTCCATCGCAGCAGTATGCAGGTCCGTTGGAAGGGAGGTATGTGTGTGTCAGCGGAGGCATAGCGAAGGCGTGGATGTCCTTCTTTCAAACATTTTGAACGTCCTGAACTGCCCCCCCCCCCCCCAACAAGGACAGCCAAATTTCAAGGTAGGGCAGTGGAGTGGAGGAGTGGCCTAGTGGTTAGAGTACTGGTCTTGCAATCCAGAGATGGCCAGTTCAAATTCCACTGCTGCTACGTGTGATCCAAATACAAATAAATAAAGAGGGTGTCAGAAGCATTGCAGGCATGGATGTCCTTCTCACAAAAACATCCACATTTTGGACGATGGAAACATAGCAAAGGATGTCCTTCACCCATACTTAAAAAAAAAAATGCATCCCTAACGAGCACTTGGACGTTTTCACCTGGACTTGTATTTTTCTAAGGTTGTAGATGGCAATTTATTTAAAGTTGTAGACGGCTATTATACACGTAGCTTGTCTGCATGTATGAAGCCATCTTTGGTATGTGCAGAGCAGCCACGCACAATGCCTGGCTGCTCTGCACTGGCTTCCCCTCCTTAGGAAGGAAATCGTGTGCAAATGAGCTAACAGTGAGCAGCTCATTTGCATGCGATTTCCTTCATGCATGCCCGTTCCTTTCCGAATCGCTAAGGGATCGGTAAGGGAAGGGCTTTTTCCGTTCAGTTAGTGCATCAGTTAGTCCACTGCAGTGCCCCCTAGGGTGCCCGGTTGGTGTCCCGGCATGTCAGGGGGACCAGTGCACTACGAATGCTGGCTCCTCCCACGACCAAATGAGTTGGATTTGGTCATTTTTGAGATGGGCGTCCTCAGTTTCCATTATCGCCGAAAACCGGGGATGACTATCTCTAAGGTCGACCTAAATGTTGGGATTTGGGCATCCTCGACCGTATTATCAAAACGAAAGATGGACACCCATCTTGTTTCGATAATACGGGTTTCCCCGCCCCTTCGCGGGGATGTCCTGCGAGAACGCCCTCAGCAAAACTTGGGCGCCCCTTTCGATTATACCCCTCTATATCTTTTTGAGATGCGGTGACCAGAATTGCACAGTATTTGAGGTTCATGGGGTCCACATCTGGTAGCTTCTCTCCTGCCTTGCACTTCATGTCTCTTTTAAGCTGGCTCCTATTCTTTAGTGCCAGTCCTCCGCATCTCCACTAGTGTGGTAAACCCCATCAACTTTGTCCATGTGTCTACCCCATCCCAGGTTTGAGGGGGACCATTTTATTTATGTATTGTAAGTCCCTATAAAGTTCACTCACTCCCACAAGCATCAGAATTCCAGCTTCTTTTAATGTTATCCCTGTCCTGCCCCTCATGTTCAATAGGCCCTGAGGTGGAGTCCCTTACCCTCTACAGGGCCACCTGCAAAATCCATGGGGGGGGGGGGAGGTTCATCCAGCAACTTTTCCTGCTCTCCTGGCTGGTGCCTACACTATTTCCCTGCCCTCTGGCTTGCTGAACACAGAGTAAACTCTGGTCTCTGCTTTAGTCAAGGACTACCTGACTGGTTGATATTGAAAGGGAACAGACGTGTTTAACAGTTCCTTTCCTTCCTCATGTATATATCCTTCACAGTTGTATCTAGTTTATTTCCCTTTTCTCCTCTCCAGTATCATTCTAAAGGAAAGAATAAGTACACAAATATTATGGGAGACCTTTGAAAACATAATCTAATAATTAAGAAAATATACCCACACGCTAAGTAGACATAAACACATCCATTTTCTGTACCCTACTTAAACATCCCTAGAGGAGCCCACCATCATACACAGCCAAATAAGAAGGATCAAAAAACATATTTAGAAGAGTGATAATTCACTATACATTTACAAGGAAACTTCAAGTAAAAGGGAAGGGTTAAATACCATTTTCTCAATGGAGGAGGGTGAACAGTGGAGTGCCACAGGGATCTGTACTTGGACTGGTGCTATTTAACATAGTTATAAATGATATGGAAATTGGAACAAGTGAGGTGATTAAATTTGCAGATGACACAAAACTATAAAAGGTTGTTAAAACACATTTGGACTGTGAAAAATTGCAGGAAGACCTTAGGAAATTGGAAGGCTGGGCATCCCGTCCATAGTCTGCTATTGAGACAGACATGGGGAAGCCACTATTGTAGTAATTACAGCAGTCAATTTGATTGATCACTAATGAAAACACCAATACCAGGAGGGCTTTATGATGTAAAAAAAGGCTTAATAGCTCTAATAGTTAGAGCTATTAAGCATTTTTAGCATTACAAATAGTTTGTAATGCTAAAATTCTTGACTTCACTACTGCTGAAACTTGAGCTTTAAAAGTAATTTTGGAATCAATAATAACTCCTAAAATCTTCAATAAAGATGAAAATATTAATAAATGACAATAGACATTTATAAATGACTCAAGTCCACCCATAAGAATCAACTTTGGGGTGCTACACTCAATGGAAATTATCCCTCCATGGATACAGTTAAGCAGTTTGCTCAATATTGGGGATGCTCAATCACCCACAGAACTGGCTCCTATGAGTCCACCATTGAGACACGTGATCTTATATTTCTCCGGGCTGAGCTTCAAACGATTTGTATCTAACCATGCCACCACTGCAGCTAACAGAAAACGAATCCAAAATATCAATGTCTCTGGTAACATTCAATAACTTGTACATACAAACCAGGACTTCTAGCCACCAACTTCAAGAGAGTGCTGTAAAACAGTTCACACCAGTATAATGTAATAAAAATATTATATGTGTGTATAGAGTACCCTCAGATATTTACCACTATAACTGCAGTCAATAATGCTGCTACAAAGTGGCATAGCACTTCTTTCATCAGGTAACTCTAACAAATTTTTTGGGAGAGCAACATATGCTCGTTTTTTTATGCTTCCCAATCACCTCAGTGCTATAAAATCACTTATCACTTTTAAAATTGTATATACTAGGTGAAAACTGTGCACTTATCTCTTGAGTTTTTGCCTCCCAGGCAAAACTATCTTGCCTTGCTGAAACATTCGTCAATTGCCTGAAACCGGTTTCAGGGGAAGGCAATTGACGAATGTTTCAGCAAGGCAAGATAGTTTTGCCTGGGAGGCAAAAACTCAAGAGATAAGTGCACAGTTTTCACCTAGTATATACAATTTTAAAAGTGATAAGTGATTTTATAGCACTGAGGTGATTGGGAAGCATAAAAAAACGAGCATATGTTGCTCTCCCAAAAAAATTGTTAGAGTTACCTGATGAAAGAAGTGCTATGCCACTTTGTAGCAGCATTATTGACTGCAGTTATAGTGGTAAATATCTGAGGGTACTCTATACACACATATAATATTTTTATTACATTATACTGGTGTGAACTGTTTTACAGCACTCTCTTGAAGTTGGTGGCTAGAAGTCCTGGTTTGTATGTACCACTGCAGCTAAAGCATTATTGATGCTAACTCTGAGGCATTAGGATCTGCAGGAAATGTCAATTGAAAATCATCTGTAAAAAAAATTGTCTATTCATCTCCATTGACTGTATCAAGAAAAAGTTGGTAGACTAAGAAAAAGATTAAACAAGCTGCATCTATTCTTTCCCCCTACTGCTCCACTATCTCCACTTGACCTCAATAAGTATACTCAAGAGGAAAGGAGGGATGGGGGATATGATACAAATATTTAGATATTTAAAAGGTATTAATATGCAAACTAATCTTTTTCAAAGAAGGGGAAGCAGTAGAACTAGAAGTCATGAGTTGAGGTTGCAGGGAGGGAGGAGCAATGTCAGGAAATACTTTTTCACAGAAAGTATGGTGGATGCCTGAAATGCCCTCCCGCAGAAGGTTGTAATAGCAAAAACAGTGTTGGAATTGAAGAATGCATGAGATAAACACAGAGGAACACTATATAGATAAAATGGAATCCAATTAAAGCAAAACTTAAATGACATAATTGGAGTGAGCTTTGATGGCAGTTTCAGAAGTTGGGAAACAAGACCAATGATGGGAAGGTTTCTATGGTCTGGGTACCATAAATGACAAAACCAATTCAGGATCGAGGCTGGGGTGGGCTTCAATGGCAACTCCAGTAGTTGAGAAGTAGGACCAGTACTGGCCACACTTCTACAGTCTGGGTCCCATAAATGGTGAAAAACATGAAGGCTGAAGTGGATGTTGATGGTAATTCCAGTAATTGGGAAATAAGGCCAGTGCTGGGCAGACTTCTACAGTTGGGGTCCCATCAATGGCAAAAACAGATCAGGTTCAAGGCTGGCAACTCCAGTAGTTGAGAAGTAGAACCAGTGCCGGGTAGACATCTACTGTCTTTGCCCCAAAATTAGCAGGGAGAGACAGAGATTAAGTATACCAGTGTTGTCATGAAGAAGTGGAACCTGTGTAGTGCCAGATTCAACTCTGGCCACCCTGTTGGGCAAACTGGATACGGGGCCGACGAGAGCCGGAGCTGGGCCCGGGACAAGGCCGCCCCCGGGCCCCCCCCCCCCCCCAAGTTCGCCGCCCACCCGAGATCACCAGACCCCGCCCACCGAGGTCGCCGGGGCCCCCCTCCACCCGCTATCGGGCCGGGCCCTCGGAACTAACCTTAAGCCTCCTTTCACTTCGCAGCAAGCAGGGGCAGGGCAGACCTCTCCTCCTTCCTTCCATGCCCCGCCCTCGCGGAAGTTACGTCAGGCGAGGGCAGGACTTGGAAGGAAGGAGTGGCCTGACCTGCTGCTGCTTGCTGCGAAGTGAAAGGAGGCTTAAGGTTAGTTCTGGGAGTGACGGAGGGCAGGCCAGGCGGCGGCGGTGCTGGGCCCCCCTGGAGGCCCGGGCCCTAGGACTTTTGTCCCCCCTGTCCCCCCCTCTCGGCGGCCCTGACTGGATAGACCGTGCAGGTCTTTATCTGCTGACATTTACTGTGTTACTATGCATTTATTAAATCTCTTTATATCTCAGAATAAATATTGATGTTATACTCCAATTAACAGTTTACTTATAGCAGCCCTTAATCTGGCCCAATATATAAAGCTATCAGCTGCAACTTGTTTTCATTCTAGCAAATATTTGTGGTTCAACATGTGACATTTCAGTATATCACATGCCAACTTGTTTTCTTTGTTCTTTAGAAGGAGCAAAGGATATATATTCCATTCTTTCCAGTCACCCATAACATTATGTCTCTTGCTATGTGTGTTTTTGATAATATACCGATCAATATTCAGCTGGTGTCAGTTAGTGTGGTTTTTAATGCTGACTGTTGTGGCAATGGCATTTGGCAGCAGGTCTCCCTTCCACTCCTTGGCCAGGGTTGACCCTGTTTAGCCAGAACACTCCAACACTGGCTCCTGCTCCCTCTGGCACCAGTTGGCTCTCAGCGCTGACTCCCACCTTCTTGTCCCACTTTAGTTGAGAGGCTCCCCACGGTTCATATGAGTAGTATTTCCCAAAAATGACCAACAACTCCAGTCATATCATAAAAGGGTTTCTTTTTTTATTTTTCACAGTCCAGAGTCATCATTCTTACAGTACTTAATGCCATTCCACCCTCAGTCATTGACATTTGTTTATATTCAGTGTTCAATGAGGGTCCCTCCTCCACCCTGCTGGATATAGTTTACTACAATTTAATGCCACCTTCTATCCTCTCAGGTCAGTGGCGTACCAAGGGGGGGGCCGTGGGGCAGTCCGCCCCGGGTGCACGCCACTGGGGGGTGCCGCGGCGCGCGCCTGCTCCGAGTTCGCTAACTTCGCTCGTTCGCTGCAGCTCCCTCTGCCCCGGAACAGGTTACCCGGGGAGGGTGTCATTTAGCCGGAGGGGGGGGAGGTGTCATTTAGCAGGGGGGGGGCGCTGCACCCAGGGGGGGGGGGGCACATCGGCGATCCGTCTCGGGTGCCATCCAGGCTAGGAACGCCACTGTCTCAGGTAGCTACACATGTCAAACTGATTCCAAAAGCTCATTCAACATGCAGTTTCACTCTCCTCTTCTCTTAATGCTCTGGGTTACTTTCTGCCACAGCTTCTTCCCCAGCTGCCTCAATTCTCCCCTTCCAATTCCAACCAGTTGAGGAAATACAGCAGCCAGTAAACCCCTCACCTTAGTTCCAGCAGCCTGAGCCAATGCAGACACTTCCATTCTCTCCTCACTCTCAGCTGCCTCCTCCAATTTATCCCATTCCATCACTTCCTCCTCCACCCAGGACTCTCTCAGCTGCTCCTCATCTCCCTGATTAGAGACCATCTCCCAATCCTGTCCCTCCTCTTCCACTTCTTGCGAGTGCTGTACTGGGTCAGGTGCATTCTGGGGATGGTAGTTCCTAGCCTTATTCCTCACTCTCATCAATCTTTTATCCACCAGGGGGCGAGCTTCCTGCCCATCTGTGATGTGTGCTCGTCTCTCTCACTCTTTCCTGGGCCGCTCCCGCTTTCCCTGCAGCCGTCCTCTCAGCAACCCCTCACACATTGAATATCTGGGTCTGACTGGACTGTTGCTGGCCACAAACACTTATGTGGGTCCAGGCTGATATTCAGCCAGGACCAGAATAAAATACTTATGCAGGTCCTAACTGAATATCGGCTAGGTCATGCATTAGTGCTTCCATCATTTTGTTTATCCCCCCAAACACCCCCTCCTTTGCTGAAACAGAACCCCTTCACCCCATCTGGGTCTACCTACATCCCTGGTGGTCCAGTGGAGGGTACCAAGGTAGGAGCAATCACCACTCATTCCTGCCCCTAGCAGTTCCATATGGAAGGCTGGCCTCTAGTGGTAGTACAGCAAAACAAATGCTACAGCTCATAGCAGCCATTTTAGTACATGGAGTTGCTAGAAGGCATGAGTAAGTGAGGATCACTCCTACCTGGATACTCCCACTGGACCACCAGGGATGCAGGTAGGCCTGGGGAGGGGAGTCTAAATCAACATGGGGGTATTCGGGAGGTCTGATCATGGAAGAGAGTTATTAAGGGGAGGGGGTCTAACCACGAGGAGGAGTACAAGAGGGAGGGGAACACATCCAACAAGGTCAGAAGATACCCGGAAGCTATATGTGGGTGCCAGCTGATACTCAGTGCTGGCATCTGCCATAGCCAAGCAACCAAAGTTAGGACTGCTATTTACACAGTCCAAGTTGGTCACTTAGCTATGTGATCACTAGCACTGAATATTGCCAGCATCCGCAAAGCTGCCAACTTCTCCCTGATTCTGCCTTCAGAATGCCTCTCTCCTACCCACTTTTAAAAATTATATTAATTTTATTTAATTCACAAACATAGAACAATTATTAAAACATCCACCAAAACAGTCAAAAGCAGTGGTTTCCAAATCTGTTCCTGGAGGCACCCCAGCCAGTCAGGTTTTCAGGATACCCACAATGAATATTCATGAGAGAGGTTTGCATGCACTGCCTCCACTGCATGCAAATCTCTCTCATGAATATTCATTGTGGATATCCTGAAAACCTGACTGGCTGGGGTGCCTCCAGGACCAGGTTTGAGAACCACTGGTCAAAGGAATAACATAGATCTTCCAAAAATCCACAATACAGATAAACCCTAGCTCCTCTATCCTCTCTATCCTCTCCTTCTTAAAGAAAACATTCCCCTCACCCTGTGGGGTACATATAGCACCAAAGTTGGGTGCAGTTCGAGCTAATGTTACCCATGGTAATTTACATTGAGACTGCAAATAGGTGGGAAAATGTGGGATACAAATGTAATAATAAATAAAAATAAAAAAATGGTTCCAAATACCACCTGCATGTAGACTATTGCAATAGTATTTACGCGGGCTGCAAAGAGCAAATCATAAGAAAATGACAGACAACACAAAACACGGCAGCTAGACTCATCTTTGGAAAAATACACTTTGAAAGCGCGAAACCCCTTCTAAGAAATCTACATTGGCTTCCAAGTAATACTCGTATAACCTTCAAAATATGCACACTAGTCCACAGAATCATCTACGGACTTGTTCTGGCTTACATGACTGATTTAATCGATCTTCCATTAAGAAATGTGAGAAGAACAGCAAGATCTTACCTAACCCTTCACTATCCAAACTGCAAGGGTATAAAATACAAATCATCTTAAGCCGCCAGCTTCTCATTTATAGGCACACAACTTTGGAACTCACTACTGAAAGACATAAAACTCACCGAAAACTACTTACAATTCAGGAAAAAAACTAAAAACATATCTTTTCAAGAAGTTCTTCCCCCAGAATCTGCCAAGTCATACACCTCCAAACATCATGAAACGCTAAGAAATGGAAAACAATGACACTAACCCTCTCTCGCAAAATGCCAATCTTAATATACTAATCTAACTCAAGCAATCATTGTACATCTGTATTGTACGCCAGATGTAAGTGCTTTTTAGCAATATGTAAGCCACATTGAACCTACCAAAAGGTGGGAAAATGTGGGATAGAAATGCAATAAATAAATCAATAAATCAAGCTTTCTCCTTGGAGTCTCAGTATTTCAGGATCCAGCTTCTGGCTTTGTGTGACATTGCATTACAAACAGGTTCCCACACTTTCCGTTAGCATCGCCACCTGTCCAGATACTGCCTGTCAACTCATATTTTCTCCATAAATCATGAGTTTATATAATAAGTTTTGCTATTGAATGACATTTCTCCAGTGAATCAAGATACATTTCCAAGCCAAAATGATCATATATTTCCTGCCCTCTTAAAAAATGGCCAGTCAAAGCTAATATTCAATGGAACTGTCCAATGAAGTGCTAATGAATATTGGCAGCTGGCTCACAGAGCATGATTTAATCGGGCAGGAGCCTCTCCTGCCCACTTAAATCACTTTGAATATCACTTGGGTAGTCAATAGATTATATGGTAGTAAACAACTAGTTAACTTTCCCCTTATACTGGTCCTGTGGCAGTCAATTATTTTCTTATAACATTGACCACCACAGGCAACATAATCTGGATAATCAGTGGCAGTATCCAGATAGTGGCTGCCACTGAATATATGGATAGAGCGATGAGATGTTGGCGCTATTCAGACAGCAATAATATTCAGCAGCTATCCAGATAAGTTCTCTAGATAGATTTAGGACAGTCTTTTTGCTCTCCTAAATTATCCAGATATTTATTCAGAAATTCACTGCTACACAAATAACTCTGCCACTGCCGGGTTTTGGGCGTGGCGGGGCAGGTGGATGTCGCAAGCGGGCTGGAGGTGCAAAGGGGGGTAGCATCTTGACCCGGGAGGGGGAGGCATCTCAGCATGGGGTGGGGAGCCACATCTCGGCCTGGGGGGAGCGGCATCTTAGTTCCATCTCAGGCAGCATCTTGCCTTGGGCCGGCGCTGTTGCCAGGTATTTGTGATCTGGATTGGCCACTGTTGGAAACAGGATGCTGGGCTTGATGGACCTTTGGTCTGTCCCAGTATGGCAATACTTATGTACTTAAGCTTTGCTCCCAGATCACCTCGACACTATGTGGTCTGTAAAGGTATTCAGTGGCACAATCCGGATAGTGCCACAGAATATCTATCTCAGCAGGACTTTTCTCAGGATAAGCTTCCTGAAATGTAATATACTCTCTTAGAAATCCTTTCTTTTTAGATACAGAAGTCAAAGACTTTTTTTTTCTGCGTAGTATTTTTTACTCTGCAATTGAAATTTAGCAAATCTTATGTCATAATTTGGTGAAGATGCAGAGATTAACACTACAATTGTGTGCCATGAATATATAGAGGCCCTTTTACTAAAGTGTGCTAGATTTTGCAACTACTGCACCTTAACACAATAAAAGAATGTTTGGTAAGTGTAAATTTAAAGTGTCAATTATGGGAGGAGAGGGCGTGCCCAGCATGACCTTTGCAGGTCCTGTGTTAAAATGTCCATTCGTTTGTGGTAACCTGGTCACAATTACTGCAGTTGCACTTAGATCCTCTTATTTAGGAGGCGCTAAGTGGACCCACACTAACTGCACAATTGTTGGTTAATGCACAGTGTATGTACCTACTAACTGCAGTGGAAAATAAGCCAACAGACGATCTGCTGGCTTATTTTCCACATTGGATTTTGCAGATCGTGTGCCTTGTTGTTTTTTGTACTAACTGCAGTGCAGTCTCCATACCCGTTCTCCGTCTATGCTCCAACTAGTTTCCACCCCCTAATGCAAAATGCCCTTAATGTTATTTTTTTATTTTTTATTATTATTGGGATTAATGTGTGAATCAGCATGTGCTAACCAATAAAATAAAGCAAAACCAGTTATCACACTTGTGCAGTGGTCCACAAAGCTGCAGCCTGATGCTCCCGAGCTGCTCAGAAAGGGTACCCCCCAGTTCTGCATACACTCCCCACCTAAAATCACCCCTGCACATCCCCCCCCCCCCCCCCCAAGGCTACCTGTAAAACTGCATTGGTGGTCCAGGGGGATCTAGGGGTTGGGGTTCATCTGGGGGTCCATGGTGTCCAAGAGTACTCAGACAGGAGTGAGACCCAGTTGCTCCTGTCTAGTCTGGTTCCTTCTTGCAAATGGCGCTCCCAGCGATAGTCTGACTACCACTAGGGGTCATGTTCTACTTAAGGTGTATCACTACAAGTTGTATTAGGTTATTTGCATAGTAATGAGATGCAAACTATGCATTTGTATACTTTGCATCTCATTAACCTGCAGTGACTTAAATATTGCTGCAATATGTTAAGTTAAGCTGCATTAGGGCCCTTTAGGTTGCATTAAGGGCTATATAATGTGAGTTAAGGGAAAGGGAATGGAAGGGAAAATGTGACTTGATATACCACCTTTCTGAGGTATTTTGCAACTACATTCAAAGTGGTTTACAAATATACAGGTACTTATTTTGTACCTGGGGCAATGGAGGGTTAAGTGACTTGCCCACAGTCACAAGGAGGTGCAGTGGGAATTGAACCCAGTTCCCCAGGATCAAAGTCCTAACACTGCTTGATGAATCCCCCCCCCCCCTTTAGCGCTTCTATAAAGGGCACTCAGCACAGTTTTTCCTGGCATCTAACTGTGAGCACCATTTATTGAATCTGGCCCTATGTTCCTAACCAACATTAGTAGCCAACAGCAAGGAGCAAAGACACTGAATTCAGTGGACAATGGAATATTTTGACTATGTTACACTTTTACTGTTTATTGCCAACAAAAGAATTAACATTCCTGGATAATAGGCATGAATTGTAAAATAATATAACTTAAGGAGAAACAGAAAAGTCATGTTATAGTATTATTTGAAGGAAACTTTTTATAGTGAGTTTAACTATGATCAATATGTTTTCTTGTATGTTTGTCTTTTTTCTAATCCAGCCACCTAGGCCTCATCCAATTCAGTTTATGACACATACATATAGGCAGTGAGAGGTGTGAGATGGTGAATGTTTTACAATACCTGCAATTACCTTAAATAGCCATAAATGTCACAGAGAACAGGTTGCAGGTGTATTCAGATGTCATTTACCTAAAAGACAAGCTGAAACTTGCAAGTGGCATTCAGTCTTGTCTTGTCTATCCTTTCATTAGGAGTGAGGACTTAACCTTAGGTATGGGGGCTTACAAGGAATAGGACACTTAAGGCTGCGGTAAAAGTGAGCCCACAGTGTCATTGGTACACAGGTTTACCAAGTGCTGAGGCCCTCCCTTTATCGCAGCAGGTAAAAGGTATTTTGTTTTGTTTAAAGGAAATGGCTGTACAGAAAGTTAGCCACTTGCCACATGGCCATTTCCCAGGGGAGCCCTTACTGTCACCTATTTAGGAGGTGATAAGGTCTCCCACGCTAACCCGGTGGTACCCAATTAATGCCAGGTAAGTCCCCAGTTCAGAAAATAAAAACAAACCCAGTGCACTGAAGATGGTGCATGGAGGGGGCAGGTACTACTGCCAGGCTCGTGCAGTAGCCCGGTGGTAGTGCTTGATTGGCGGAGTGCAAAGGGAGTAGAGGCTGACCACAGACTAAGTCAACTCGGGAAAAGTTATTGATAAAACACTTTATTGAATATTCAAGGGACCCGACACTGTCCGTGGTTCGACGCACAAAGGTGTCTGCCTCAGGGGTCACAAAGGATGTTCTAGAAGAATATACATGCATATTATACATTTAAAATTGGAAATGTTGTACATAAATTTAAGAAAAAAATTATTTTTTTAAAAAACAAATACATTGCACTTACAGCCAAATTATAAAACACACACACAAAAATGGAAACAGATTGTATGTTTTCGGTAGCAGACATATTTGAATTATATATCATACTCCTGTCCATGCAAAATAAAATTTAAGGAATTGGATATCGGTGGACTGTGGGAAGCCATATAAATAAACTGGTTTAGCAAATGGAACATTTTTTTTTTAATATCTCATATGAAGGAAACTCACCACAGAGTACACACGGAAACCAGAATTATAACCAAAGGTGAACTCTATGAAGTTCAAATAAAGGTTCCTCCACATACTAGTTCTAAAACATGAAAAGAACAGTTATGGTACAAACATTGATCAAAACATAAAATATCAATTGACATATATACCTTAAAGGGATGAAAGATAGGGCAAATTCAAATATATGCATGTATATTCTTCTAGAACATCCTTTGTGACCCCTGAGGCAGACGCCTTTGTGCACTGAAACACAGACCGTGTCGGGTCCCTTGAATATTCAATAAAGCGTTTTATCAATAACATTTCCCGAGTTGACTTAGTCTGTGGTCAGCCTCTACTCCCTTTATGCTGTGTGGATTCCTCGTAGAGGTATTTTCTTGTTTTGCTGTTTCAGTGCTTGATTGGCGTGCATCAACACCCCATGGTAGCTATACCGTGGTGTTATAAAAAAGCACCTTAATGAAGTTACATGGAAATTTTTTTAAAACAAATAGAAGGAAATATTTTTTCACTCAAATGGTTAAAGCTCTGGAACTCACTGCTGGAAGATGTAGTAACAGTAGTTAGTGTATCTGGGTTTTAAAAAGGTTTGGACAAGTTTCTGGAGGAAAAGTCCACAGTTTGTTATTGGGATGGACATGGGGAAGCCACTGCTTGTCCTTGGTTTGGTAGCATGGAATGTTGCTACTATTTGGGTTTCTGCCAGGTACTTGTGACTGTATTACATCTCCGAACCTCACAGGTTCATAAATACTAAGTAGCAGAGTTTAGCACTACTCAAATTTAACTGTTTCACTCTACTTTTAACTGCTCTGCAGAATAAATGTACCCTTAATGTTTGCCTACTTTCTATGCAGATGTCCAAGGTGTGAGTAAATTACTAGTTCTGTAGTCATTCAAAATTTGGTCACCTGATTTACCCTTATGTTCTTTTCATTATATGTGCTTTCTTTCATGCAACAAGGCAACTGTACACTGCTAGAATCTGCTTATCTGTAGAAACATTTCCTCATTATCACTGGACATTCTTGTTTTCAGTAATTATGAGAGTAGTCTAACAAATTTTTCAAAGCAGGGTGTTTGAAAAAAATAGCCATGAAATAATAGGAATTTAGTGACAGAAAGCAGTTACTGTAAATGAAGGTGCTGGAAACTTAAGGGGCTTTCTTTTTTTTTGTTTACTCTTAGACTTCTTAAGGGTAAAAATTCCATGGTGATTACCAAAGTATCAGTCCAAACAACTCTAGTTTAAAAACAAAACAAGTGATGTGAGCCTCAATTTTAAGATTAATCCTTTTATCGAACTTAAAGCATTCAGAGCTACATTTAATACCTCTAAGCAACAAGCACAGACACCAGGGTAATACTGTCAAATTAACAACTGTGACTGGAAGCGTTTGATATGTCCTATATATACGAGTAACTAATGACCCGTGACTTATTTTCCTAGCATGAGATTTTTTTTTTAAATATATTTGTCCTACTGCACTCTGTCTTTGGGCAATGTTTACTAAACTTTAGCATACTAAACTCATTAGTATGCTCTAATTTCTACCGCACCCATGTTACTCGTATGGGCATGGGTGCAACTAGTGCACATTAGTTTCCATTAGTGTTTGCTAACATATAGGAGTCCTTTTACAAAGCTATGGCAAAAGGGGGCCTGCACTGGCATCGGCGTGTGTTTTTCATGAGCACCGAGGCCCCCTTTTACCACAGTGGGTAAAAGGCAGGTGTTTTTTTTAAAAAAGAAATGGATGTGCGCCAAGTGAAGCACTTGCTGCATGCCCATTTCAGGTGGGAGCACTTACCACCACCCACTGAGGTGGCAGTAAGGGTTCCCGCACTACCCCAGCGGTAACTGGGCAGTGCGCAGCACTACCTGATTACTGCCGGGTACACACCGGAAATGGTGCACGCTGGGGGTGGGAAGTACCACCGGGCTGCTGCGGTAGCCCATTGGTACTTCCCTTTTAGTGAGTGGTAAGCCCACATTGGGCTTACCGCCACTTTGTAAAAGGGTTTCATAGTAAACAAGACCCTTTGCTTCACAATCTGATAGACCTCTATCATCCACTTGTACTTAGAGTAGTTTTATTTTATTTATTTTATTTGTTGCATTTGTATCCCACATTTTACCACCCATTTGCAGGCTCAATGTGGCTTACATTGTTCCGCCATGGCTATCGCCATACCAGAATAAAAGATACAATTAGTAATGCCGTTGTATCGCTCCATGGTGCGACCGCACCTTAAGTATTGTGTTCAATTCTGGTCGCCGCATCTCAAGAAAGATATAGTAGAATTGGAAAAGGTGCAGCGAAGGGCAACTAAAATGTTAGCGGGGATGGGACGACTTCCCTATGAAGAAAGACTAAGGAGGCTAGGGCTATACAGCTTGGAGAAGAGACGGCTGAGGGGAGACATGATAGAGGTATATAAAATAATGAGTGGAGTGGAACAGGTGGATGTGAAGCTTCTGTTCACGCTTTCCAAAAATACTAGGACTAGGGGGCATGCGATGAAACTACAGTGTAGTAAATTTAAAACAAATCGGAGAAAATTTTTCTTCACCCAACGTGTAATTAAACTCTGGAATTCGTTGCCGGAGAAAGTGGTGAAGGCGGTTAGCTTAGCAGAGTTTAAAAAGGGGTTGGACGGTTTCCTAAAGGACAAGTCCATAAACCGCTACTAAACGGACTTGGAAAAATCCAAAATTCCAGGAATAACATGTATAGAATGTTTGTACGTTTGGGAAGCTTGCCAGGTGCCCTTGGCCTGGATTGGCCGCTGTCGTGGACAGGATGCTGGGCTCGATGGACCCTTGGTCTTTTCCCAGTATGGCATTACTTATGTACTTATGTACTTATGTACATAAGAACATGGGTAACATAATGGAATCAAACATATAAACGGCGAGTGACCGACTCACTCGCAAATGCGCAGTAGAGACTTCCCTCTCTGTCCCGCCCCCACGTCAATACGTGATGACGGCGGGGGCGGGACAGAGAGGGAAACTGCGCCGCCGAGGTTGTTACCGCTCCCCCCCCACTTGGAGTCGCCGCCGCTGCCACCCCTCCACCCGGCTCGGGCCCTCTCTTCCCTTCTGAACTTACACATCCATTTGCCGAACGCAGCAACGCACATCAGCTGATCTGCCCCTTCCTTCTCTCCCTGTGTCCCACCCTCACTGACGTTACGTCACAGGAGGGCGGGGCCACAGGCAGAGAAGTAAGGGGCAGCTCAGCTGATGTGCGTTGCTGCGTTCGGCAAATGGATGTGTAAGTTCAAAAGGGAAGAGAGGGCCTGGGCCAGGTGGAGGTGTGGCGGCAGTGACCTCGCGGGGGGGGGGGGGAAGGAAAACCCCAATACCAGCCCGTTTTTACGGGCTCAACGGCTAGTAAAGCATAAAGTATAAAGAGATCATTATCGGAATAACAGATAAAGCGGTAATGTTTTAGAGTTCATAAGATGGATCGTTATGGTATGCTCTGTTGAAGAGGTAGGTCTTCAGTGATTTCCAAAAATTGATTAGGTCACGCCTTTTTTTCAAATCCAGTGGTAATGCATTCCAAAGCTGCGTAGCTATGTAGGAAAAGCTGGATGCTTGTATTAGTTTGTATTTTAGTCCTTTGCAGCTGGGGAAGTGGAGATTCAGGAATGTGCGAGATGATTTTATAAGAGCAACCTACATTAATAGAGCAGGAAGGTACCTGTTTTATCCTCTTTTATAAAGACATATAGATACATCTGTCTCTTTATAAATCATGCAAAAATAGTGGCTAGATTGTATGAGCTGACATTTAGGCTTGCTTGGAAGCAGGTCTTAATGTTTACATGCAAATTATGCACTTATATTTGATTTTGTAATGTATATACTTAAATCTTGAATTTGCCCACATTCCACCCAAACTTCTCCCCTAAGCAAATCTACTTTGCAAGTACATACCTACTTACACCACACATACAAACGTGACCTAATTTTGTAAGAGGCCTTTTACATGCATAGATTAGCATTCTGCACATGAAAAACATTTATAAAATAGGAAGAAAAAAAAAGAAGTTTTTTTCTTCCTATTTTATAGACGTTTTTCATGTGCAGAGGGTTGAGGGTTTCTTTGATACACCCTCACAAATAATCTCACAAATCCTTAACATTTGTGGCTAAATTGTACTTACATAAATTTACACATACCCCACTGGTGACCCATATTAACGAGGCCCCTAAACACACTCCTTATATAGAAGGATATCCCCTAGAAGTAGTATGGCAAAATTACCGCTAGGGGTCACCAGTGCTATTTTGGATACCGACGTACTCCTGGGCAGAAGCAGAAAAGGCCACTCTCACCTGGACCCACTCAAATCACCAAAGGCAACCCCTGGGTAAGTCCCAGGGATGTCAGGGAGGTGGGGGCAGTGGTTATGCCCAGGGAGTGGGATTTTCAGGCAGCAGGGTTTGGCACTTGGTGGGAGGATTGGGTAAGTGGAGGGGATGAGACTTTGACTGGGGGATCAGATCAGGGGGGTATACAGGGTGCATAGGATTTTGCCTGGGGGGGATTGGATTGGGATGTGTCTGGCAGATCAGCTATGTTCAGGGGGTGTCCAGAAAGGGGCATCAGATATGCAGGGGATGTCGGGAAGGGGGGATTGGATGTGTGTGTGGGGGGGGGGGTGTTGGGAGGAGTATAGATTTGCAGGGATTGTCGGGAGAGGGATTGGACATGCAGAGGGTGTCAGGGGGATCGAGAACAGGGATGGGAGTGCCACCACAGAACTTGTTATAGTAATCATGCTAATGGACTGCTGTTAGTGCAACTGCAGCTACAGCCTTCTCTTAAGGTGGCGATAAATGTAGCCCGGCTATAAACAGACAAGACAACTAGGATATGATAATGACCTATGCGCTAGTTGTCATAGTAGGCCACCCCCTCCGCTCTACCCCAGTCACATCAACTACCATGTTAAGCAGGTAGTGTATGTTTTTTTTTATCATGCTGGTGGATTTATTAGTGTGTTAGACATTAGCATGGGTCCGTGCTGTCTGCCATACAGTAAAGCCCACACTAGTTACTTAATGCTGCTTAGTTAAAATGCCCTTAAAACTGGAATAATAGGTCCTGAAGTACCGTGCGGAGGCTATTTTTCTTTGAAAAGAATTGTAATTTCACTTGGTCGTAAAGCCAGGTTTGGTTCCAATTATACAGCATTTGTTGCCACACTCACTCCACGAAAACCAGAAAGCAGGGTTTTTCTTTATAATGTGGGAGCTACAATTACTAGAAACCAATGGGGAATGAGGACAGCAGGAGCAGGCTTAAGGAAAGCTCTGCTGACCAGGGCCGGTCTTAGGCAGGAGCAGCAGGGGCTGTCGTGTAAGGCCTCATGCTCCTAGGGGCCCCAAATCTCTGGCATGTCTGTCCTCCTGTCTCAGAACACCTCCCTGCTCCGCACCTTAATGTACATCCACATTTCAGTAGAGAGTATCAGGCAGTGATTTTCATATCCCGTCAGCGGCCAAGCCCAGAGCCTCCTCACTAATGTGTCCCGCCCTCTTTTGATGTCACTTCCTGCTTCAACAAGGGCAGGATGCAGCAGCGAGGAGGCTCTGTGCTCAGCAGCTGATGGGATATGAAAATCGTTGCCTCTGTTTGCCACTGTCTACTGAAACGTGGTGGATGCATGCACATCCAAGGTATGGGGTGAGGTGGGGTTCCGAAAGCTCTAAACCTCCTTTTAAACTCTGATAAATTATGGCTTATGGTGGTGGACGGGGGGGGGGGGGGGGGAGCACTGAACTGGTCTGCACAGGGCCCCGTAATTGCTAAGACCGGCCATGCTGCTGACTGAGGACTCTTGGTCTTTCAGAGAGAGAACAGAGGGAGAAAGAGACTCCTGTGGGAAAAGGCAGGAATGTACAAGCTATAGAATCCCCCTGGGCTGAGGACCCAAAAGATTCTGCCAATTTAGCCATGTAAAACTATCCTGTGCTAAGGGTTGGTGGCCTAGGTTTGGAATGTTGGGGGAGAGAGCCTTTCCTGTGAGGCAAACCTGCTGGGATAGGTTAAGCAGGGATTTATGCAACTGTGTGCCTGGGACGGTTTAAATCCAGTAGTACTGGATGGTAGCTCTGTAGGAAGGTGTAAAACCCAGCAGTGATGGGTGCAAACTCTGTGGGTGATAGAAAAACCCTAGGAACAGAGAAATGTTATTAAAGTACATTACTATCTTTGATGTTCTTTGTATTTGTTTTCTTAAATGAAAGCGGCAGTTATTTATTTATTAGGATTTATTTACCGCCTATTTGAAGGAATTCACTCAAGGCGGTGTACAATAAGAATAAAACAAACATGAGCAATAGACAATTACAGCAGTAAAAATATTCAAGTAACAATACAAAGAATGGCATGGTATACTACTTTTCCTTTATTTGGTATACTACTTGCAATGACTACACAATACGTAAAAGAACATTATAATTGATAGTGAAGCGTAAGGCAAAGTTGTAACATATAGATGAGTAAGCAAGTATGAAGAATTAGAAAGTAAGGTGACTGATTTGAAGAAAGTTGCACATGAGGTCAGAGAGATGGTTAAATATCATCTCAGCTAGGGTAGGAGTGGATAAACATGTCCCGCTGCAGTATGTGCAGCCCAAGTCAATCCTTGTGTGTGTAAGTAAGTGAGACTAACAAGTTAGTTACACCTTCCATTAAAGGCTTGGTTGAAGAGCCAAGCTTTCACCTGCGTCCTGAAGTACAGATAGTCTTGTGTTAAGCGGAGCCTTTCAGGCAATGCATTCCAGAGTGTCGGAGCTACTCCAGAGAAGGCTCGCTTGCGGGTATCACATCGTGTAATGTCTTTTGGAGAGGGTGTAGTTAGTGAAAGTCCTTGGGAGGACCTTAGTGTCCTTGGCGGTGTGTGGAGGATTATCAATGGCTTTATTTTAAATACTGTGTGCAAGTAGAGGTTTATCTGAGGAATCTACACTTAGGGCTACATTAGGCTGCAGTTGGGGGCACTGACATTAGTGAGTACATCACAGGTAGACCCCAGAACCCCTTTAAAGTTTTAGCCATACCAGCCATACCAGAGATGGACTCTTCTCAAGCCCAGAATAGCCATTGAGACCAGGGTACAGGCACTAGGGTGACCCCTAGTGGTGGAATTGGATTATCAGCTATAATATGATTAATACTACTACTACTACTACTTAACATTTCTAAAGCGCTACTAGGGTTACGCAGTGCTGTACAATTTAACATAGAGGGACAGTCCCTGCTCAAAGAGCTTACAATCTAATAGACAAGTGAATGGTCAGTCCGATAGGGGCAGTCAAAATGGGGCCGTCTGGATTTGCTGAACGGTAGGAGTTAGGTGCCAAACGCAGCATTGAAGAGGTGGGTTTTAAGCAACGACTTGAAGATGAGCAGGGAGGGGGCTTGGCGTATGGGCTCAGCAAGGTTGTTCCAAGCATAGGGTGAGGCGAGGCAGAATGAGCGGAGCCTGGAGTTGGCGGTGGTGGAGAAGGGTACTGAGAGGAGGGATTTGTCCTGTGAACAGAGGTTACGGGCGGGAACGTAAGGGGAGATGAGAGTAGAAAGGTAGTGAGGGGCAGCAGACTGAGTGCATTTGTAGGTAAGAAGGAGAAGCTTGAATTGAATGCGGTATCTGATTGGAAGCCAGTGAAGTGACCTGAGGAGAGGGGTGATATGAGTATATCGGTTCTGGCGGAATATAAGACGTGCAGCAGAGTTCTGAACAGATTGAAGGGGGGATAGATGGCTAAGTGGGAGGCCGGTGAGGAGTAAGTTGCAGTAGTCAAGGCGAGAGGTAATGAGAGCGTGGACGAGAGGTCGGGTGGTGTGTTCAGAGAGGAAAGGGCGAATTTTGCTGATGTTAAAGAGGAAGAAGCGACAGGTCTTGGCTATCTGCTGGATATGCGCAGAGAAGGAGAGGGAGGAGTCAAAGATGACTCCGAGGTTGCGGGCAGATGAGACGGGGAGGATGAGGGTGTTATCGACTGAGATAGAAAGTGGAGGAAGAGGAGAAGTGGGTTTTGGTGGAAAGACGATGAGCTCGGTCTTGGACATGTTCAGTTTCAGGTGGCGGTTGGACATCCAGGCAGCAATGTCGTGTAAGCAGGCTGATACCTTTGCCTGGGTCGCCGCGGTGATGTCTGGTGTGGAGAGATACAGCTGGGTGTCATCAGCATAGAGATGATACTGGAAACCATGAGATGAGATCAGGGAGCCCAGGGAAGAGGTGTAGATTGAGAAAAGAAGGGGTCCAAGGACAGATCCCTGGGGATTAATAGTTGATGCTTCTTTAGGAAGTAAGGAAGTTAACCAATCTACAATTGGCCATATTAAAAATCTATTAAAAAAATTCTGGCCATGCATCTAAGCAGGGTATTGTCCTTCATCATTGGTGGTGAGCAAATAAGATTTATAGATCATAGATCCTCAGCAGACAATACTAGATTATTTAGTGATCTTCATTATATGGTGCAACAACATGGAACTCCAGAGACTGACATGTCTTTGGATGCCAAAAAGGCTTTTAACCATGTGGAAAGGGGGAGGGGAGGGGGAAGTAAAAATGGTTAAAAAAATGTAGGGCTTCTTTTACAAAGCTGTGCAAGCGAGTCTGCCACTGGTCACAGGACACAACAGAGGGAATAGAACATGGTTCTCCAGGCCACTGCACTAACCATTAGGCTACTCCTCCAGGGATTTGTCATATTTTAGTCGGAAGTGGAGAATAGTGTAAATGCTGCCTTTGCCTCTAGATTGTGAGCCTTCCAGGGACAGAAAAATACCTATTGTATCTGAACGTACACCACTCCAATACCTTTCAGGCTGGCAGGCAGTATATAAGAAATTAAATTAAATACCACTGCCACTGCAGCTTCAGCCCAGCCCAGCCCAGCCCCTGTATGTCTTCTGCTGCTTGTTTGGGGCACCAAAATACTTAGTTCCAGTCCTAACCTGGCTCTACATGACTTACCTTGTTGTTTGGGGACAAGTACATAGAATCTTTAAGGAAGTAAAAGGGAGAGTAGACGGGATGGATGGGCAAACTGGATAGGCCAATCTTTATCTGCCTTCATTTTTCTGGTTCTATGAATTGTTTTTATAGCATAACTGTGAGGCAATTCAGAATGAAAAACTCAGTTTTTAAAGGTGGCAAAGCTAGGAGATTAGCCCAAAGCTTATGGATTCTTATTGGATTTCAACAGCACAATAACTAGTTTATCTCCAGATCTTGCACATATGACTTCTCCTCGTATAGAAGTTGAATGATTTCAGGAGCAAGTCCCTTATTGCTGGTTCAAAATGTTGAATCTGATCACTGTTGATGTCATCAAGGCCTGCAACCTTTCCAGTCTTCATGATCTTGATGGGCTTTTCCATTCCTGCCATTGTGATCTGGTCACTGAAGTTATTCTTTTGGTGCTCTTGTTGCTGGAGTTGCCTTGTTTGCTCTTTGTTAGGTGGTTTGTCATTTTTAAAGCAGTTGTTGTGCTGCCTAGACAACTATTACATTTTACTATTGTTCTGTGGTCATTGATCAGTCTCTCAATTATGGGACAAGTTTTCTTTAATAGTAAAACTTCTGACATGTCTGATACGAAAAGGATTTCTTCTATCTGGAAGAGGATTGTTCTTTGAAAATCAGTAATCTCTTGACCTACACTTTTCCTTTTCAATATAGTCTGTTTAAAGCAGGATAGTAAAACATGAGCTTTGACAGTTGTTCTCACAACTACTCTATATCACAAAGGCTTTCCTACTAAGCAATGATAAAAAGATTTTGATATAATGGAACATATTATCTTTACTAACAGTTTAGATAAGTACTGTAAAAAAAAGAAAAAGGAAGCTTGTTGGACTAAACATAAAAATGAACCCCTGACTAGAAACATATTGGTGGCCAGCTGAAAACACAGCAGTCCCTTTCTCCCAATGTTCCCAGCTTGTCCACTGCAGCAACCATCCTGAAACTAAGAGCAAAGTCCTAGGGATCCTTCTGGAATCTGGTACAATTCGGCCAGCCAATTCTCATGGTTCTAGTGGAATGTTTTACCCAAAAATTAAACAAAATTTTGTAAGAAAAACAAACAAACAAACCCCTCTTTTCTCTGTACACCTCTGCAGCTGTTGCTGCTACGTGTCACAGCCCAATCTATTCCAAACCCTGTTGCTCCTCATCCTCCTTTTGGCTCAGCATCCTGTTGTACTATTGCTAGTGCCACAGTAACTGCCACTGCCTGGATTGTTTCAGTGCTCCGCCTCTGTTTTGTTTCTATAAGGCTGTTTTATTCCCCCCCCCCCCCCCCCAGGAAAATTATGATTGTTCTCTCTCTCACACACACATACACACACACACACACAGACACACACAGAGGAAGATTTTGATTGTTCTCTCTCTCTCTCTCTCTCTCTCTCTCTCTAACACACACACATATACACACACACACATATACACAGAGACACACACACATATACACACATAGGAAAATTATGATTGTTCTTTCTCTCTCGTTCTCTCTTTCTCTCTTAGAGAATGACAGGGGGATGGGGAACCGCAGTAACCGTAGGGATGGGGACGAGGACAAAGCTCACGGGGACGGGGCGGGGACAGATCCCACGGGGACAGGATGGAAACGGGGACATATCCCATGGGGACGGGGCGGGGATGGAGACAGAGCCCACAGGGAGAGGGGACAAACCTTGTCCCCATGTCATTTTCTACTTTGAAGCCTGTTAATGAACTGGACTGTTATTTATGTTTAAGTAATGCCTACAAAGATATTTTGATTTTTTTTGGAAAAAAACAAGCAAATATACTGGCCACAACTAGCAAAATTTGCATGGGGGATCCTGTACATCCTGCTACCAGCACATCTTCTAAGACGGTGATGGCGAACCTATGGCACAAGTGCCAGAGAGGGCACGCAGAGCCCTCTCCCTTGGCATGCGCGCCAGTCGCTGGTCCGCTCCACCCACTCTCCCTCCCTCCCTTCGACCGAGTACCAGGCCGGCCTCCCTCCCTCCCGCCAAGCACCACGCCGCTTGCCCTCGCTCCCTCCCTCTTCCAAACAAGCATCAGCCCACCCGTCCTCCCTCCATCCCAGCACCACGGCCCCCTCCTCCTCCTCCTCCTCCTCTGCAATTGAAAAAACGTACCTTTAAGGCAGAGTCGGCAGCGGCAACGAAAAGCATAGTCTTCACTCGGCGTGCTTCCCTTCTGTCTCGCTCTCAAGCTCTGGTCCTACCCTCATGGGCGGGACCACAGCTTGAGAGTGAGACAGAAGGGAAGTGTGCCAAGTGAAGACTATGCTTTTCGTTGCCGCTGCCGACGCTGCCTTAAAGGTACATTTTTTCAATTGCAGAGGAGGAGGAGGAGGGGGCCGTGGTGCTGGGAGGGAGGGAGGAAGGACGGGCGGGCTGATGCTTGTTTGGAAGAGGGAGGGAGCGAGGGCAAGCGGCGTGGTGCTTGGTGGGAGGGAGGGAGGTTGGCCTGGTGCTGGGTGGTTGGGAGGAAGGCCTGACGCTGGGTGCTGCTGCGTGGTGGGAGGGAGGCCTGATGCTGGGTTCTGCTGGGTGGGTGGGTGGGAGGCCTAATGCTTAGTGCTGGGAGGGAGGGAGGGAGGCCTGGTGTTGGGTGCCGCTGGGTGCTGGGTGGGTGGGTGGTTGGGAGGGAGGCCTGATGCTGGGTGGGTGGTTGGGAGAGAGGGAGGCCTGATGCTGGGTGCTGCTGGGTGCTGAGTGGGTGGGAGGGAGGGAGGCCTGGTGCTGGGTGGGAGGGAGGCCTAGTGCTGGGTGGGAGGCCTGATGCTGGGTGGGAGGGCTGGCGGCCTGGTGCTTGGTGGGAGGGCAGGGGGGAGAGGAGGGTGGCTGGACATGGGTGGCTGGAGAGGAGAGGAGGGTGGCTGGAGGGGAGAGGAGGGTGGCTGGACATTTGTGGCTGGAGGGGAGAGGAGGGTTGCTGGACATGGATGGAGGGCAAGAAATGAAAAAAGGAGGAAAGTAAAGAAATAAATGGAGGCAAGAAATGAAGAAGAAAGGAGGAAAGTAAAGAAATAAATGGAAAGGAAGCCCTGGAAATGAAGTTAACAGATAGAGAGCAGCAGAATCAGCGTCTAGGACCAATATGGATAGAAAAACAAAATCACCAGACAACAAAGGTAGAAAAAATAATTTTATTTTCATTTTAGTGTTTGGAATATGTCGAATTTGAGAATTTACATCTGCTGTCTTATTTTGCACTGGGTATACTGGAGCTGTAACAACTTACAGAAATGATTTATAATGAAAGAAAATCATGTTATTTTTTTCTCCTATACTAGTATAATATTTTCAATGATGTCTGTTTATATGCGCCATGGCTGGTGTAAGGGGGTGTGGCTATCATAGGGGTGGAGTCATATGTGGTGACCCCCACCCATAATGAGTACCGGCACTTCGCGATAAATAATTAGATTTTGGGTTGCTGTTTGGGCACTCGGTCTCTGAAAGGTTCGCCATCACTGTTCTAAGAGGACAACTTCTATTCCAGGAAGGACTGTGGAAGACAGGAGAGCTAGACTGAATCCTCAGATTGTTGATGACTTCTTATTTATCCACAGATTAAAAACCCATAACAGTGCTTTATAGGGCGTATTTTTCCCCTCTAGGGCATATTGAATGGGTTGTATTTTATACCCCTAGACATTTTAACAGTGTGAATTAGGATTTCTTGGTGTAGTAGAAATCACCTATTGTTGGGGTTGGAAGGGTAGAGGGTGGTGGTGGGAAGGAGGGTTATTATAGCTGCTCATTGTTATTATTGCTCTCTATATGTAATTTATACACAATAGTTGCACAGCATATTGTTCCTTTTTATACTTTAATAAAAAGATTTAAATATAAAATCATAAGTGTTCAAGGCTTCTGCAGATGAGGACAGAGCCCACGGGGACAGGGACAGAACCTGCAGGGACAGGGCGGGAACAGAGACAGGGCCTGTGGGGATGGGGCGGGGACAGAGACAGAACCTGCGGGGATTGGGTGGGGACAGAGACAGAACCCACGGGGACGGGGCGAGGATGGAGGCAAACTTTGTCCCCGTGTCATTCTCTACTCTCTCTCTCTCTTTCTCTCTCTCTCTCTCTCTCTCTCACACACACACACACACACACACACACACACAGAGGAAGATTATGATTGCTCGGTTTCATTTTCAAATCCTCAGTAGGGGAGCAGGATCTCTGAAAGTTAATTAAAGGGGGCAAAGCTGTAAGTTCACTTAGCACACTTGCACTAGCAGTACTTAAATGGCTAATGCAAAAAATTCAGAATTACTGTAAGACTCTGATATGCCTTTAAAAGTACAACACAATTACTTTTATCTAGCTAATTATTATAAAAATGGCAGTGTACAGGCCTTTAGAGAAGATGCACACAGAATTCTTTGTTTACCCATGAACGTTATTAACAGGCTTATTTTCGAAAGAGAAGCACATAAGCACCGCCATACTGAGAAAAGACCAAGGGTCCATCAAGCCCAGCATCCAGTCTCTGGCAGCAGCCAATCCAGGCTTCAAGAGCCTGGCAACCCCCCCCCCCCCCCCCCCCCAAAAAAAAAAAAATTAATAATGTTCAATGGACTTTTCCTTCAGGAATCTGTCCAAACCCCCCTTAAATTCCGTAAGGCCAGCCGCTGCCACCACATTCTCCGGCAACGAGTTCCACAGTCCAACTACACGCCCAGTAAAGAAAAACTTTGTTTTAAATCTATCATATTCTAGCTTCATCTTGTGTTTAATTTTTGGGTAAAACATTCCACTAGAACCATGAGAATTGGCTGGGACACAAGAGAATTGGCCCATCTTTCGACAAAATTGGGAGATGGGCATCCTTCTCACAGGGTCGCCCAAATCAGCATAATCGAAAGCTGATTTTGGACATCCCCAACTGCTTTCCATTGCGGGGACGACCAAAGTTACCGGGAGCGTGTCGGAGGCATAGTAAAGTCGGGTCTTGGGCATGCCTAACACATGGGCATCCTCGACCCATAATCGAAAAAAAAGGGCGTCCCTGACGAGCACTTGGACGACTTTACCTGGTCCTTTTTTACTTACGACCAAGCCACGAAAAGGTGCCCAAGCTGACCAGATGACCACCAGAGGGAATCGGGGATGACCTCCCCTTACTCCTCCAGTTGTCACTAACCCCCTCCCACCCTCAAAAAATTTGTTTTTAAAATATTTTTTGCCAGCCTCTATGCCAGCCTCAAATATCATACCCAGCTCCATGACAGCAGTATGCAGGTCCCTGGAGCAGTTTTAGTAGGTGCAGTGCACTTCAGGCAGGCGGACCCAAGCCCATCCCCCCCTACCTGTTACACTTATGCTGGTAAATGTGAACCCTTCAAAATCCACCAGAAACTCACTGTACCCACATCTAGGTGCCCCCCTTCACCTGTAATGGCTATGGTAGTGGTGTACAGTGGTGGGTAGTGGGTTTTGGGGGCTCAGCACACAAGGTAAGGGAGCGATGTTCCTGGGAGCAGTTTCTGAAGTCCACTGCAGTGCCCCCTAGCGTGCCCAGTTGGTGTCCTGGCATGTCAGGGGGACCAGTGCACTGTTCCTTCTAAACTCTACATGAAAGATACATTCATATTTACAGAATAATGTATGGCCAGATTTTTGGAATTTTAACAGATGTGCACACATGGGTATGTGTGCCATTTACATGTATATTTGCTGTGCAAATGTTAGCAGCTTCTTTATAGAATTACCCCCAGAGTGTCTATTGAAACCATATCAGATATACATACATTCAGGTCATTATTCAGCTAACAGCAGCCACCAGTTTTAAAACGCTGACCACTGATAGCTAAATTAGTTCCAGATATTCAGTGTCGGACCATGTACAGGCACCGGGCCGTGTGCAGGCACTGGCATTGAATATCCGAGACTAGCTGTTCCAGTGCTAGCCCTGGAGCTTATGCAAGTCCTGGCTGATAGTGTGGGTGTATCTCAGTGTGACAGGGGAAGACTTCTTAAAGTAGAACTTAGCAAGTAAAATGTTGCGAGTATTGTGAGACTGCTGCTACAGGTCACAGCAGCCATTTTAAGGAGGCAGCTGCCACAGGCAGGAGTGAGTGGGCATCGCTCTTGCCCTTCAGACCACACTGGATCACTAGAATAAATCAAGGTAGGCCCAGGTAGGCCAATGAGGATGGGAGGGATGGAGAGCATATCCAGTCGGCCCTTCTTACCTCATGAGGTGGATTGGCATGGAGGGAGAGAGGAGCGATCGTAAGGGGGGGGGGACTGCTTCCCTACTTCCAAGGGGGTTGGAAGGGAGGGAGGGAGGGAGATCAAAAGGGGGGCTGTTTTTGTGGAGAACATAAGAATAAGCGTACTGGGTCAGACCAATGGTCCATCTAGCCCAGTATCCTGCTTTCTAACAGTGGTTGAGCCAGGTCAAAAGTACCTGGCAGAAACCCAAATAGTAACAACATTCTATGCTACCAATTCCAGGGCAAGCAGAAGCTTCTCCATGTCTATCTCTATAGCAAGAAGCTGGTAAAAGAATCAGTTGAACCACTAGATGACCGAGGGGTAAAAGCAGAACTCAAGGAAGACAAAGTCATAGCAAATAGATTAAATTAATTCTTTACCTCGGTTTTCACCGAGGAAGATTTGGGAGAGAAAACGGTGTCAGAAATGGTATTCAAAGCTGAAGAGTCAGAGAAACTAAATGAAATCTCTATAAACTTGGAAGATGCAATGGCACAATTTGACAAATAGCAAATCGCCTGGATCAGATGGTATTCATCCCAGAGTACTGATAGAATTGAAAAATGAACTTGCGGAGATATTGTTAGTAATATATAATTTATCTTTATAATCAAGCTTGGTACCAGAAGATTGGAGGATGGCCAATGTAACACCTATTTTTAAAAAAGGTTCTAGAGGTGATCCAGGAAATTATAGACTGGTGAGCCTGATGTTGGTGCCAGGCAAAATGGTAGATACTATTATAAAGAACAAAATTACAAGAATATTCAAAAGCATGGATTAATGAGACAAAGCCAACATGGATTTAGTGAAGGGAAATCTTGCCTCACCAATCTACTACATTTCTTTGAAGGGGTGAACAAACATGTGGATAAAGGTGAGCCGGTTGATATTGTGTATCTGGATTTTCAAAAGGCATTTGACAAAGTACCTTATGAAAGACTCCAGAGGAGGAGCCATGGGATAGGAGGTAGTGTCCTATTGTGGATTAAAAACTGGTTAAAAGATAGAAAACAGAGAGTAGGGTTAAATGGTCAGTATTCTCAATGGAGAAGGGTAGATAGTGGGGTTCCCCAGGGGGTCTGTGCTGGGACCGTTGCTATTTAACATATTTATAAATGATCTAGAGATGGGAGTAACTAGTGAGGTAATTAAATTTTCTGATGACACAAAGTTATTCAAAGTTGTTTAATCGCAAGAGGATTGTGAAAAATTACAAGAGGATCATACACAACTGGGATACTGGGCATCCAAATGACAGATGATTTTTAATGTGAGCAAATGTAAAGTGATGCATGTGGGAAAGAGGAACCCGAATTATACTTAAGTGATGCAAGGTTCCATATTAGGAGTCACCAACCAGGAAAGGGATCTAGGTATCATCGTTGATGATATGTTGAAACCATCTGCTCAGTGTGCGACAGCAGCTAAGAAAGTAAATAGAATGTTAAGTATTATTAGGAAAGAAATGGAAAACAAAAATGAGGATGTTATAATGTGCCTTTGTATCGCTCCATGGTGCGACCGCACCTTGAATATTGTGTGCAATTCTGGTCACTGCATCTCAAAAAAGATATAATGGAATTAGAAAAGGTACAGGGAGGGGCGATGAAAATGATTAAGGGAATGGGACGACTTCCCTATGAGGAAAGGCTAAAGCAGCTAGGACTCTGCAGCTTGGAGAAGAGACAGCTTAGGGGAGAAATGATAGAGGTCTATAAAATAATGAGTGGAGTGGAACGGGTAAACATGAATCACTTGTTTACTCTTTCCAAAAATACTAGGAGTAGGGGGCACGTAATGAAGCTACAAAGTAGTAAATTTAAAACAAATCACAGAAAATATTTCTTCACTCCATATGAAATTAAACTCTGGAATTCATTGCCAGAGAATGTGGTAAAAGCAGTTAGCTTAGCGAGGTTTAGAAAAGGTTTGGATAACTTCTTATAAGAAAAGTTCTTAAGCCATTATTAAGATGAACTTGGGAAAAATCCACTGCTTATTTCTAGGATAAGCTGTATAAAATGTATTGTGCTGTTTTGGGATCTTGCCAGGTACTTGTAACCTGAATTGGCCACTGTTGGAAACAGGATGCTGGGCTTGATGAACCTTCGCCTATCCCAGTATGGCAACGCTTATGTTCTTATGATCTGAAAATGAATCACAACAAACATTTTCCCTGTGATCTGAAATTTATAAAAACATATATAATAAATCTATTTACACAGTAATTAGAAAGAATGCTACTTTTGAAACTTTGTTATTGTTGTAAAGATTCATCAAAGTGTACAAGTAAGCGAGCAGGAACATTTACATCGCAAGTTTCCTACTTTTGGCACATTTACAATTTGCTATCAAAACCAGCCATGACAAGTCTTACAGAACAGGAAAATATAATCTATACAGAGGCACTCCCAGTTAATCAACATGTAAATATTTAAACCATGGATGATCTATTCCTCTGTCTAACCCTTGAAATGCTAGACATTATCACTATCAAACTTACATAACCAGTGGTGTTCCTAGGGGGGCTGACACCCGGGGCGGATCGCCGATGCGCCCTGCCCCCCGGGTGCAGCACCCCCCGTGCAGCGCGACCCCCCCCGGCGAAAGAACACCCCCCACACACAGGCGAAAGAACCCCCCACCATGACAAAAGAACCCCCCCCCCCCCCCCGGGTGCACGCCGCTGGTGGGGGGGGGTGCCGTGCGCCGCTCAGCTTCGTTTGTTTCCATGCTCCCTCTGCCCCGGAACAGGAAGTAACCTGTTCCGGGGCAGAGGGAGCATGGAAACAAATGAAGCTGTCTGGCGCACGGCACCCCCCCCCAGCAGCGTGCACCCGGGGCAGACCGCCCCCACCGCCCCCCCCTTGGTATGCCACTGTACATAACTTAAACTTCAAGCCTTCTCAAACGCCCATCCTCATACTTATCCAATGAACTGTCTAGGCAATATTGTTGTGTTAACAGGATCTCATAATGCTATTATGTTGTGGTAGTGGGAGGTACATTCTGAGTCTCCTGCTCCACATACATATCACTCAGGGATAGTATGTGGTGGCCTTATCTACCAGGCCCTGGTAGTAGGGTTTCCCTGAAATTGGATGGAAGAATAAATTTTATTTTTATTTTTTTGTTACATTTGTACACCGCGCTTTCCCACTCATGGCAGGCTCAATGCAGCTTACGTAGTATATACAGGTACTTATTTGTACCTGGGGCAATGGAGGGTTAAGTGACTTGCCCAGAGTCACAAGGAGCTGCCTGTGCCTGAAGTAGGAATCAAACTCAGTTCCTCAGAACCAGAGTCCACCACCCTAACCACTAGGCCACTCCTCCACTCCATTCCCAGGATAGGAAGGGCATAGTGCTCTTCTTACCAGGTAGCCTGTCTGGGAGAGTCAAAGAGGTGACACACTGGCAGAGGGGTTAAGTGCCCTGAGAATTATTTTCCCTCATTCCACTAGGACCCTTTTTATTGAGAAGATGTTGGATTATTATTATTATTATTATTATTATTATTTATTGCACTTGTATCCCACATTTTCCCACCTATTTGCAGGCTCAATGTGGCTTAAAGAGACCTGTTATGGCATCCCAGGGCAGAGAGTACAGTTGGTGTTATACAGAAGTCAAGGAAAACAAGAAGATTTGGTCAAGCAGTTATAGAAAGATACATTCTGAGTAAAGGTAGATAGGTGTTGTTTCGTAGATAGTTATGGGTTCTCCTGGTAGGCCTTGTTAAATAGGTAGGTTTTCAGGGATTTGCGGAAGTTGGTCAGTTTGTTAATCGTTTTCAATTGCTTTGGGAGTGAATTCCACAGCTACGTACTTTTGTAGGAAAAGCTGGTTGCGTGTGTTAGTTTGTATTTTACTCCTTTACAGCTGTGGAAGTGTAGGTTAAGAAAGGTGCGGGAGGATCTTTTAGCATTTCTTGGTGTTAGGTCCACAAGGTCTAGCATGTAAGTCGGGGCATCTCCGTAAATGATTTTATGAACCGTCGTGCAGATCTTGAACGTGATACGCTCTTTAAGTGGGAGCCAGTGTAGTTTCTTTCTTCAGGGTTTTTGCACTTTCGTATTTTGTTTTTCCAAATATGAGTCTGGCTGCGGTCTTCTGTGCTGTTTGAAGTTTCTTGATTGTTCTTTACAGCCAGCGTAGAGTGCATTGCAATAGTCCAAGTGACTTAATACCAGTGATTGTACCAGGTTTCAAAAAATGGCTTTTATTCTTTTGAGTTTCCACGTGGAGTGGAACATTTTCTTAGTTGTATTCTTTACGTGATTTTCAAGTGTGAGATTTCGATCAATGGTCACTCCCAGAATTTTTAGATTGTTTGAAACGGGGCTTATGCATTAGAAAGAGAGGGGCAAGGCAATCTTATAGACCCCTAAACACGATACTTCTGTTGTTTGTAGCTCCTCCAGGGTCTACCTTCACCCCCACTTATTGTTGAAGGAGACCTGGTTTTACCAGCCACATTATAACCAATTTGCATCCTTTCTCCAACAATGTTGTGAATATCCCTACTTTAGTGCCCTCCCCCCCTCCCCCACAATGTCATAGATCTCATTTCATTGATTCCATCTTGAATCACAAGGGGAATGGTCAAAACCCCTTTTTTTGACAATTCTTCTACCCCATTTGGATTGATTTCTTATTCAGAACATTTTAGGGTTACTTTTAAATTCCCAGGTAGAAAATAAAGAAGACTATTAGAGAGTTGCCTCACTAACCTTTCTGATGGTATTAGGTACATCTTTCCAAAAATATTTCTCACTTTGCAACAACAAAATAGGATATGAATTAACTCACCCATATTTTCACAATGCCTCCAACAGACACTTGGTCTCTGTCCATTGCATACAAGTGTATAGGAGACAAATCCACCCCTGTCATTAAAGGACAAAAGGAAAGAGTATTACTCTAAAGAAATTGAAGATATTATTATTAATCCCCAAAAATTGTTTAGTTGGGTACATTCTTAGAAGGACCCAAACTTTATTCCTCAGTCTTCAGTTTCTAGTATACCATCTGCAAATGAGTTAGTCGAGTTTTTTAAGGGTAAGGTTCACAAACTTCATCAAGAATTATTTAGGGAACCTTTTCTATTTGAAGCATATATGGCCTATAATGAGGGTGGACCATCAGACAGAATTTGGGATGTCTTTAGGTTACCAAATATAAATGAGCTTAGGTGTCTCTTCAATAAATATAATTCAGCCATTTGTATTCTAGATTGCTGTCCGAATTACCTGATGAAGACTGCACCATATTCCTTTTTGAAATGTCTTAAGAATTGAATTTCTGACAAGCTAGTTCATGGGAATTTCCCTCAGCACAGGGGCAGGATGTTAAAACCTATCCCAAAAATCCAAAGTTAGGACTGCAAGATGTCACAACCTTTATGTACTGTTCCAAAAAAAAAAAAAAAAAGTATCATGTTTAGGGGTCTATAAGATTGCCTTGCCCCTCTCTCTCTAATGCATTATCCAACATCTTCTCAGTAAAAAGGGTCCTGGTGGAATGAGGGAGAATAATTCTCAGGGCCCTTAACCCCTCTGCCAGTGTGTCACCGACAGTGCACTCAGGGTCTGTATTTCTGATTAGAAGTAATTCTGTTTGTGTGAAAAAGAAGATAAGACACAGCTCTAGTTAATTTGGTATGTGAAGAGAGAGGTGAAGCATGTTTCGGGTTCAGACTGGCCACCTGGACTGAGAAACACACGACCACATTCCCTCATTATAGCTTGTTTACCTAAACAGAGAAAGTCTCAAGAATTCTGTAATTTTCCTTAGCTCTGAACATGAGTTCTAAGCCTAATAAAAAAGGGGGGCCTCTTACAGTGAAGCCGGAAGCTCATCTATGGATAGACGCATCACATAGAACCAGACTCCTGGTCAAGAGACTCCGGCTTCGCTGAAAAGGGGGCTTCTCTCAGCTGATGTAAAAAGCCTGGATGATGTAAGGACCAGTGATGTATGTATAGGTATTGTTTATGTATGATGTATTATTGCTTTTCCTGGTCTAGAAATTCCTAGCATTGCTTGGATGTAGAGACCAGTGATGTAATGATTGTTTCTTTTTAACTATAGGTAGGTATTGTTTCTTTTCAGTTATATAGCTTAATCACTGTTTATATATCTGAATCATTGTGTATCTTAGACAATAATGAACCACTAATAAAAGTCTCATTTACCTAATACGAATCCAAAAGAATTCACAGTAATTGTTGAATAGTCTGTTAGTGCTGTGTCAGTGAGGCAGGCTGTAAAACCAGGTCAGAACAAGGGGAGATATGATAGAGGTCTATAAAATAATGAGTGGAGTGGAACAAGTAGACGTGAATCGTTTGTTTACTCTTTCCAAAAATACTAGGATTAGGGGGCATACGATGAAGCTAGAAAGTAGTAAATTTAAAATGAATCAAAGAAACTTTTTCTTCACTCAACAAGTAATTAAACTCTGGAATTCGTTGTCAGAGAATGTGGTAAAGGCGGTTAGCTTAGCGGGGTTTAAAAAAGGTTTGGACGGCTTTCTAAACGAAAAGTTCATAGACCATTATTAAAATGATTTGGGGGAAATCCACTGCTTATTTCTGGGATAAGCAGCATAAAATGTATTGAACGTTTTTGGGATCTTGTCAGGTATTTGTGGCCTGGATTGGTCACTGTTGGAAACAGGATGCTGGGCTTGATGGACCTTTGATCTGTCCCAGTGTGGCAATATTTATGTACTTATGTAATATTCTATACAATAATACTCCACTTTACATGTTGGAACTATTAGGTTTCCGTAATCCCGGTAGGCTTAGGGTCTCTAGGAATCCTTTACTACTACAATATCCAAGTCCAAAGAATGTATGTTTGAAATCAATCTATTCTACCACTTTCTCATTTTTGGCTGCCCAGGTATGGAATATTTTGCTGGTTCAGCTGAGACCCATGGAGGGGCAAAATCGAACGGGCGCCCAAGTTTTCCTGAGGACGTCCTCGTGGGGCGTCCCGGTGAAGGGACGGGGAAACCCATATTATCGAAAAAAGATGGGCATCCATCTTTCGTTTCGATAATACGGTCGGGGGTGCCCAAATCTCAACATTTAGGTCGACCTTAGATATGGTCATCCTTAGAGATGGTTGTCCCCGGTTTTCGGCGATATTGGAAACCAAGGACGCCCATCTCACAAACGAGCTAGCATTCGTAGTGCACTGGTCCCCCTGACATGCCAGGACACCAACCGGGCACCCTAGGGGGCACTGCAGTGGACTTCAGAAAAAGCTCCTTACCTTGTGTGCTGAGCCCCCCAAACCCCACTCCCCACAACTGTACACCACTACCATAGCCCTTAGGGATGAAGGGGGGCACCTAGATGTGGGTACAGTGGGTTTCTGGTGCGTTTTGGAGGGCTCGCTGTTTCCTCCACAAGTGTAACACTAAAACTGCTCCAGGGACCTGCATACTGCTGTCATGGAGCTGGGTATGATATTTGAGGCTGGCATAGAGGCTGGAAAAATATTTTTTTTAACGTTTTGAGGGTGGGAGGGGGTTAGTGACCACTGGGGGAGTAAGGGGAGGTCATCCCCGATTCCCTCCGGTGATCATCTGGTCATTTAGGGCACATTTTTGAGGCTTGGTCATAAAAAAAAGGACCAAGTAAAGTTGCCCAAGTGTTCGTCAGGAATGCCCTTCTTTTTTCCATTATCAGCTGAGGACGCCCATGTGTTAAGCACGCCCCAGTCCCGCCTTCGCTATGCTTCCAACACGCCCCCATGAACTTTGGTCGTCCCGCCAACATGAAAGCAGTTGAGGACGCCCAAAATCTGCTTTCGATTACGCCGATTTGGACGACTCTGTGAGAAGGATGCCCATCTTCCAATTTGTGTCGAAAGTTGGGCGCCCTTCTCTTTCGAAAATAAGCCTGATGACCAGTTATGGCCAATTTAGAAAGTTCCTAAAAACATTTCTGTTTAGGTAATTTTTATTATGTTAATTGTTGTGTGGTACTTTTATACTTTGTAATTCCTCAAGAATTGCCTGAGTTCTTTCATTTTGTAATTCATGTAGAACTTGGTGGTTATTGTTGATTATGAGGTCCTTTTACTAAGATGTGCTGAAAAATGGCCTGCAGTAGTGTAGGTTCAGGTTTTGGCTATGTGCAGAATCATTTTTCAGCACAACTGTAAAAAAGGACATTTTAAAATTTTTGCCAAAAATGGACGTACAGCAAAATGAAAAATGACATGCATTCATTTCGGGTCTGAGACCTTACCACCAGCCATTGATCTAGTGGTAAAATCAGGGCCGTGCCGATGCGGTAAGCGAGGTAAGCGCCGCAGGGGGGCGCCCACCTCTGGAGGGCGCCGCCGCGGTGCTTACCCTCGCCCCGCGCCGCAAAGGCCTTTAAATATTTTACCTGGGTCGCAGCAGCGTCAGTGAAAGCGCTGCCGACCAGCAAGGGCGGGGCGGTGGGGGCGGTCCGCCCCGAGTGTCATCAGAAAGGGGGGTGCCGCCGCTCCCGCTGCTCTTCTTCCTGGCAGCCCCTCCCCCGCACCAGCCCTTTAAAAATAAATTGCCGACGCGAATAGCGAGCGCAGCACCTCGTGTGCAAGTAAAAGAAGCGGATCCGATCATCTCATTGGGCCTTCCCTCACTGTCCCGCCCTCCTCTGACGCAACTTCCTATTTCCTCTAGGGCGGGACAGTGAAGGAAGGCCCAATGAGATGATCGGATCCGCTTCTTTTACTTGCACACGAGGTGCTGCGCTCCCTATCGCGTCGGCAATTTATTTTTAAAGACCGGGTGGCAGGGAGAAGACGAGGCAGGGTGAGGGTGGGGGACAGATGGGGTGAAGGTGGGGGGGGACTCGGATAGCAGAAGGGACTGGGTGGGAGACAGATGGGGTGAGGGGAACTCGGATGGGCAGAAGGGACTGGGTGGGAGCCAGATGGGGTGAGGGGGACTCGGATGGGCAGAAGGGACTGGGTGGGAGACAGATGGGGTGAGGGTGGGGGGCACTTGGATAGCAGAAGGGACTAGGTGGGAGACAGATGGGGTGAGGGGGACTCGGATGGGCAGAAGGGACTGGGTGGGAGACATATGATGGGGTGAGGGTGCGGGGCACTTGGATAGCAGAAGGGATTGGGTGGGAGACAGATGGGGTGAGGGGGACTCGGATGGGCAGAAGGGACTTGGTGGGAGACAGATGATAGGGTGAGGGTGGGGGCACTTGGATAGCAGAAGGGACTGGGTGGGACACAGATGGGGTGAGGGGGACTCGGATGGGCAGAAGGGACTGGGTGGGAGCCAGATGGGGTGAGAGTGAGGGGCACTTGGATAGCAGAAGGGACTGGATGGGAGCCAGATGGGGTGAGGGTGGGGGGCACTTGGATAGCAGAAGGGACTAGGTGGGAGACAGATGGGGTGAGGGGGACTCGGATGGGCAGAAGGGACTGGGTGGGAGACATATGATGGGGTGAGGGTGCGGGGCACTTGGATAGCAGAAGGGACTGGGTGGGAGACAGATGGGGTGAGGGGGACTCGGATGGGCAGATGGGACTGGGTGGGAGACAGATGATAGGGTGAGGGTGGGGGCACTTGGATAGCAGAAGGGACTGGGTGGGACACAGATGGGGTGAGGGGGACTCGGATGGGCAGAAGGGACTGGGTGGGAGCCAGATGGGGTGAGAGTGGGGGGCACTTGGATAGCAGAAGGGACTGGGTGGGAGCCAGATGGGGTGAGGGGGACTCGGATGGGCAGAAGGGACTGGGTGGGAGACAGATGGGGTGAGGGTGGGGGGCACTTGGATAGCAGAAGGAACTAGGTGGGAGACAGATGGGGTGAGGGGGACTCGGATGGGCAGAAGGGACTGGGTGGGAGACAGATGGGGTGAGGGTGGGGGGCACTTGGATAGCAGAAGGGACTGGGTGGGAGCCAGATGGGGTGAGGGGGACTCGGATGGGCAGAAGGGACTGGGTGGGAGACCGATGGGGTGAGGGGGACTCGGATGGGCAGAAGGGACTGGGTGGGAGACAGGGTGAGGGTGGGGGGCACTTGGATAGCAGAAGGGACTGGGTGGGAGCCAGATGGGGTGAGGGGGACTCGGATGGGCAGAAGGGACTGGGTGGGAGACAGATGGGGTGAGGGTGGGGGTGAGGGTGGGGGGGCACATGGATAGCAGAAGGGACTGGGTGGGAGACAAATGGGGTGAGGGTGGGGGCACTTGGATAGCAGAAGGGACTGGGTGGGAGACAGATGGGGTGAGGGGGACTCAGATGGGCAGAAGGGACTGGGTGGGAGACAGATGGGGTGAGGGGGACTTGGATGGGCAGAAGGGACTGGGTGGGAGACAGATGGGGTGAGGGTGGGGGCACTTGGATAGCAGAAGGGACTGGGTGGGAGACAGATGGGAGAAGGGGCATGGATCTGGAACTGGGGTCTGAAAAGTGAGCAGGAGGGAGAATGGGGTCATGCCTGGGGCAGAGGTGGATGGGAGAATCAATGGATCTGGAACTAGGGGCAGCCGCAGGTGGGAACTGGGAGCCAAAAAGAGGGGGCATTGAGAGAGGGGGGATAGATCCTGGATGGAATGGGGAGTGAGAGGGAGGGCAGACCCTGAATGGATGGGAGGGGGAAAGAGAGAGGGCAAATGGTGAATCGAAGGAGCAGAGAGAAAGGGCAGACAGTGGATAGAAGGGAGTGAAAGAGCAGACAGTGGATGGAAGGGGCAGAGATAGAGGGCAAATGCTGGAGGGAAAGGAGAGAGAGAGGGCAGATGGTGGATGGAAGGGGGAGAGAGAGATGGCAGACTGGGGCAGATGGTGGATGGAAGGGGCAGAAATAGAGGGCAGATGTGGATGGAAGGCACATTAGAGAGGGCAGACACTGGATGGCAGAGAGAGAGCGAAGACAGATGCTGGATGGAAGGAAGACGGTGAAAAGAAGATGAGGAAAGCAGAAACCAAAGACAACAAACTGTAAATATATATTTTTATTATTTTGCTTTAGGATATAGTATTTTAGCTGTGTTAATAAATGTTTATAAATAGAACATGTAAATAAGGTAATCTTTTTATTGGACTAATTTTAATACATTTGACTTAACTTTCAGAGAACAAAACCCCCTTCCTCAGATCAGGATAGGATACTGTAACAGCACTATACTGTATTGACCTGAGGAAGGAGATTTTGGCCTCTGGAAGTTAAATGTATTAGTCCAATAAAATGGTATTATTTTATTTTCTGTATTTGTTTTATTTCTATTTGTTAATTTGTAAAGTGGTGATTGGTATTTGTTAGTTTTTTCAAATTTACATCTGCTGTCTTTATATTTTGCACAGTACTAGGAGACATTTTCTGTTTCTGTGGCGTTGCATTGTATGCAGAGTCTGGCATTGGGGGTCCAGTTTAATTTTTGTCTAAATAGAAAGTTTATGATTACTTATTCTATAGTGGATTAGGGTGTATCTGTGTTTGTGAAAAAGACATGGCTTTCAGTTGGCATTGACTGTGCAGGATCGACGATCTGTACTATTCTGTCTGGTTTCGTTTTACAATAGGTGAATTGATGTTCTAGTGCTCACTGTAGTGCTTAAGATGCTTTCCTTTTCCTTGTGTGACTCATAGAAACGACTGCTTATGGTATGGTAAAATTGCTCTATAGGTCGTGTTTTGTATTCTCGGTATGCCTAGTACTGGATTTGGGGGGGGGGGGGGTGTTAAAAAAAATGACCGGCCCTGGGTGTCAACTACCCTAGCTACGCCACTGCTGCCGACGTCTCCCTTCCCTTGCACTCGTTGGTTCCCTCAGTGTCCCGCCTTCTTCTGACGTCAGAAGAAGGCGGACACTGAGGGAACCAAGAGCGCAAAGGGAAGGGAGATGTCGGCAGCGCTCCGCTTTCACTGACGCTGCTGCGACCAGAAGTAAAAGATTTAAAGGCCCCAGGGCGCGGAGGGAAGGGCAGAGAGGCATGGATGGGAGGGCAGAGAGGCATCGATGGGAGGGCAGGGCCCAGGGAGAGGACAAATTGCTGGAAGGGGAGGGGAGAGAGGATTGCTGGCTATGGATGGAGGAGGGAAGGGCAGAGAGGGACAAGGATGGACATGGGGGCCCAGGGAGAGGACAAATTGCTGGAAATGGAGGGGAGGGGAGAGAGGAGGATTGCTGGCTATGGATGGAGGAGGGAAGGGCAGAGAGGGACAAGAATGGACATGGATGGGAGGGCAGGACCCAGGGAGAGAGGAGAAATTGCTGGAAATGGATATAGAGCAAGAAATGAAGAAGAAAGGAGAAAAGTAAAGAAATAAATGGAAAGGAAGCCCTGGAAATGGAGTTAAGAGGACAGATAGCAGCAGAATCAGATACTGGACCAGCATGATTGAAAAAAGAAAATCACCAGACAACAAAGGTAGAAAAAAAATCATTTTATTTTCATTTTAGCATTTGGAATATGTCCACTTTGAGAATTTACATCTGCTATCTTATTTTGCAATGTATACCAATTTGTTTCTAAGAATATTGCTGACAATTCCTTTCAGTGTGGCAAGTGGTGAGCGATCATTTTCATGGGGGGGGGGGGGGCGTGATCATTTTCACGGGGGGGGGGGCGCCAATTGATAGTCTGCAGGGGGGCGCCAGAGACCCTAGGCACGGCCCTGGGTAAAATCTCACACGGTAACCGGGCAGTAATGACCTACGTACGCCAAATGCCACTTGGCGTGTGTTCGATACACACGGCAGAAAATAAAAATTATTTTTTGGCCGTGCGTATCTGCTGCACACCAAAAATGAAATTACCGCAAGAGCCATGTGGTAGCCATGCAGTAACTCCATTTTTGTGCGCGTTGGGCACGCGTAGATGCTTACACGGCTTAGTGAAAGGGCCCCTATAAGAATAAATTGTATTGAATTTTATGCTATTAATCTGTACTGCTGTTCTACATCAAGTACTAAAGGGTAGCACTCATGGTCAAATTGTCTTAATCTCTTTTTGGTTACCACACCCTTTTAACTGATCAATGAAACCCTCACACCGTCTTCCTAAACCATATATCCACTAGTGACTACTAACAGCTACATATGTCGCTAACAGATATCACTGTTAGTGGCTAACAGTTAACATGCTACTACAATTACAGTAGTATACAGTTATACTGCCAATAACTGTCCTAACTACCTTTATTATGTCTAGTAAGTTTGAAAACATTGTCTCAGATTTCAAGACCTTTCTCCGCACCCCATTTGACCTCTTTCTGACACCACTGATTAAGAACCCCTGCTGTCACAACTCTACATGCTAAGAAGTTAAACAAGACATATTTCTGTGAATTTTAATGCACAATTGTTATTTGCTTATTTGACGAGATCAAAAATTTAAAAAGTGAGCTTAGCAGGTGCAAATGTTAGGAACCTTTCCACACGAATCATTAGTACATTTTCTTTAGCTGTTAATAAGGCCTCAACCCCCGGATTCTATATATGGCACCCAAAATTGGGTGCTGATATTTGGGCAACAGTCCAAGATGTGCACCCAACTAAATTGGTCAACAAGCCAATTAGTGCCACTAATTGGGTGCAAATTGCCACCAATTTGAATTTTGGTGCACATCTTGCTACATGCTATTCTATAGCAATGTGTGCTACCCAAAAGGGGGTGTGGCAATGGGAGATCATTGGCGGTCAGAGGAATTCCTAAAATTTACAGTGTTATAGCATACCGGGTATAGGCAACCAAATTGGGTGCCATGAATTACACCTGATTTCGGTAGGCATAAGTCAACATTCAGGGCTAGATTCTATATTTGGCACCTGAAATGTCCGCATGGAAAACAAATCCATGCCTAGGTGTATTTTCCAAACTATACCTAAATTTTATAGAATAGGCTTAAATTTCCATGCTGTGTATAGAATATGCCAAGCACTAGTCCACACAGCTTAATTTAGTCACAGTGAATTGCTCCAACTAAAACCTGGTGTAAATCCTGATGCCTACATTAGGTGTATTCTATAACAATGTGCATAGATTTTAGAAATGTCCTTGATCCACCCATTCCACACCCATAACCATGGCCACTTTTCAACTATGCGACTTAGAATTTGTGAAGAAATATTTTCTGGCTCTAAATATATGAAAATGACACCAACAACAGCTATATAGTCACAAAAATACTATATCATAATTGCTCTTGTAGCCAAACACTTTCAAAAGATATATGAAAAAAAAAAAAAACAGGATCATCAGAGGTAAGCTTCCAGTTAAGTCTTCGGCTTTGAAAATGATGGAAGTAGACATTTCACCTTATCTCATCAACCCCAATATTTTGTTAACTTGTTTACTTATTTTCTTATTTATTTTCTTAATGAAATCATGTGAAATATTCAATATATATATACATGTTTTAAAAATAAGCATATTTCAAGCTTATAAGCTGATAAGCGTTACTTATCTGAGTTGTAAAGAAGGGGTAACAGTCATAAAATAAGAACATAAGCATTGCCATACTGTGACAGACCAAAGGTCCATCAAGATCAGTATCCTGTTTCCAACAGTGGCCAATCCAGGTCACAAGTACCTAGCAAAATCCCAAAAGAGGAAATTTGATTTTATGCTACTTATTCTAGAAATATGCAGTGGATTTTCCCAAGTCCATCTTAATAATGGCTTATGAACTTTTTTTTTAATTTAGGAAATGATCAAAACATTTTTAAACCCTGCTAAGCTAACTGCTTTTACCATATTCTCTAGTAATGAATTCCAGAATTTAATTACATGTTGAGCAAATAAATATTTTCTCCTATTTGTTTTAAATTACTGCTCAGTAGCTTCATTGTGTGCCCCTTAGTCCTTGTATTCTTGGAAAGAGTAAACAAGTGATTCTTGTCTACCGGCTCCATTCTACTCAATATTTTATAGACTTCTATCATAAATCCTTTCAGCCATCTCTTCTCCAAGCTGAAGACCCCTAGCTTCTTTAGCCTTTACTCACAAGGAAAGTCATCCCATCCTCTTTAATGAAAAGATAGTAGACATATGGATTTAATATTAAATTAAAATCCCTCCCAACAGCAAGACATCCCTCCCCTGCACACCTAGACGATCAGATATCTACTTGTATCAATCTGGGAGAAATATTGTGTAAACATTAAGCAGCTTTGTAGCAACTGTATCAAGGATACCTTTCAATAATAAAAACCCACCTTCTGGATTCGAAAATTTAATTTTGATTTTGAAACCATAATGTGCTGATTTATCTAGAAAAATTGCAACCCCATGCTTTTTATGCCCTTTAAATGAGGAGGTATATTATTCAACAATTCATTTTACTTTTAATCATGGATTCATTGACATGTTGGACCAATGCATCTCTAGCAGAAATAGTGGACCCAATAGTCAGCTGGAGGCGATCAGATTGCTGCTGGTGTTAAACAGGGAAATTCAATTCCAGGCCACATCCAGGCACTGGCATTGAATTTCTGGGTTTCCAGAGTCAGCTAACACATAGCTGGGTAAGTGCAATATTCAGCACTTAACTGGCTATGGGTTGCTGCATAAAGGTAGAATTGTACTACTCATGCTTCGCCCACATTCCCCCTTTGCATGTACATGTGTACAGTATATGCACATATGTGCTAGCATTCTATAATAGCACATATGGAGCTAGATTCTATATATGGCACCAAACAATTGATGCCAAAACAAGCCTTATTCTATAAACTGCACTTAAAGTTAGATGCAGTTTATAGAGTAACGTTTACACTTAGGAATCATGTCAAACTTTAGGTGCGGCCATTTGCACCAACTGATATGTGCTGCAAATGTATGCGCCTACATTAGGCACATATCCCAGTATTTTATAACAACATGCATTAACTTTAAGAATGTCCCTGTTATGCTCATGACCCTTCCCTTTTCATGCCAATTAAATCTAATTAGTGCCAATAATTGCTATTAAAAGCCAATTATTGGTGCTAATTAGCTCATTATTCAATTAAATTGCACACATAAATTGGGCATGCGATCAAATTTGCGCACACAATTTTTGGCGACTTTTATAGAATTAGGAGAATGGGTCTGGCTTCGGTAAATGGTGCTCAAATTTTGGCATTTAAGTGCAGTTCTATAAAGAGTGCATGCCCTTTATAAAATTGCATTTAGCATCGATTCCCATGTCCAACTTTACGCACCAGGACTTATACCTACTGAAACTTGGTATAAATGCTGGTGCGTACGTTAGGCGTATGTTAGGCGTACATTAGGCGCACTGAGGCCTGCGTTCTATAATTCTGCATGCAACCTTTTGGAAAATCACCTGATACACCCATGGCCACGGCCCCTTTTCAGGTACACGTTAGTAGAGTTAGGCGCCATGCCTTATAGAATAGCACCCAGCCAGATGAGCATGCAAATTTTAATGAGTGCCAATTCACATCAATAACTGGCTGTTAGCACCCAATTATTGATGTCAACTGGCTCGATTCTCAAATTGTGCGCACACAAATTTGGGCAAGCAAATCTGGGCACCATATGTAGAGTCTGGGGGATGCCACCTAACTTTAGATGCTCCGTTATAGAATGAGGGGTTTTAGATGTATTCCTGGTTTCATTAAGCACCTGCAAAATGAGTTGGAAAGGAACACCCTGTGCATTGAAAATTTGAATTTCACAGATTTTAGCTTTGGAAATCAATTTAAATGTAACTACAGCAGAATGTCTAAACTATTACATTAGTTATATCCTAGAGCATTAAGTCATAAATCCAACTCTGAAAAATCTGATGGCATTCTGATTTGGCTTCTGCTGTCTTGTGGATCACGAATCCTACCCACACTTTATCATTTACTGGTATAAAATTGCTGAAAATTAAAAAACAAATTAAATGGAATGCTAAAGTCAGATGGGAGCTTATGGGAGCAAAACACAACCCCAGCTGCCTTTGTGGAGCCTGAGGCTGGGAGAGAGAGAGAGAGAGAGAGGGGGAGGGAAAGACAGAGCAAGGAGTGTAAACAAAGAAACAAAGAGATTGACTGGAGGGAGAGTTTTAGCGCTGTTTAACTGTTCTATAACAGTTCTATCACCCTTCAAAAGACTGCTGTGTGACTGAAAATAAAGTTTTGCTCTTCTTATTTTACTGTGTCACTCTCTGTTCATGAAGGCACATGGACTTACCACTGTAAAACTCCTATTGTGCACAACTAAATCAGTAAAACATCACTCTACGTGATAATGTCACTTCCTACTATTTGTTATATGTCATGGTTATTGGGTGGAATGTTACCTCAGAGATGAGAAATCACATGGAGCCAGTAATCAGTTTTAACACATTCTGCTTATTTTCTCAACTTGGTTTGCAATGTTCAAACACCAAAAATAATAAAAAAATATCTTGGTTCACTACAATTTCATCAAATAACTCTGGAATGAATAAAATCTGGTACAAATATTAAATGGCCAACGCAACTGTATTTTCTGACATTTTATAATTAATCAAACATTACAAAGAAATCTTCTCTTTCAGAATTGGCAAGCAGATTCTGCTAGCAAGTCAGAGCAAATGTTTCATCAAACTCCATTTTCACTAAACTTCAATTCTACAAAAGTTCAGATACAAAAAGAATCAGATAAGTACCTAGTTTCATTAAGCATATATAACTATCTTTAAACCAGGGGTTCTCAACCCAGTCAGGGTTTCAGGATACCCACAATAAATATGCATGGGATAAATTTGAATATCATGGAGGTAGGACATGCAAATTTAGAGTCTGGAGTGGTCCATGACAACTGGAGAAGGTCAGAAATGGTCCTTATCCACAACAACGGAAATAAGGAGGAGGCTGATTATTCTATCCTCTGTGGTGAGTACATTAATAGAAATGCTTCTAAAACAGAGGATATTGAGGTTTCTGAAACTAATGGATTCTAGGACCTGAGGTAGCATGGTTTTACTAGAGATAGGTTTTGTCAAACAAATCTGATTAATTTATTTGATTGGATGACCAGCCAGTTAGATTGAAGGACAGCACTAGATGTGATGTACTTGGATTTTAGCAAAGGTTTTGGCACAGTTCCATATAGATGGTTGATAAATAATCTGAGTGCTGTTGGTATGGTCCCTAAAGTAACTGACTGGATTAGAAGCTAGTTGAATGGCAGATGACAGAGGGTAGTGGAAAAGGGAGTTCATGCTGAAAAAAGAGATGTTTTTTTTAATGAGAAACATTGAGGAAGGTTTGCCTCTTTACAGATGACACCAAAATCTGCAATAGGTTAGACACTCTGATGGTATGAATAGCACAAAGAAGGAATTTTGCAGCTAAGATTTAATGCTAAAAATGCAGGATCGTGCATTTGAGCTGCAAAAACCAGAGGGAGCAGTACAGTGTAGGAGATAAAATACTTCTGTGCACACAAGAATAACTAATCTTGGGAGTGATCATGTCTGATGATATTAAGGTGGCCAAACAGGAGCAAAGGGCAATGGCAAAAGCCAAAAGGAGGCTTGGGTGCATAGGGAGAGGAATAGCCAACAGGAAAAAGGTGATAGTGCCTCTGTAGAGACATCATTTAGGTATACAATTCTGGAGACCGCATCTTCAAAAAGATACAAACAGGATGGAGTTGGTCCAGAGGGCAGCTACTAAAATGGTCAGTGGTCTTCCTCATAAAGCGTATAGGGACAGACTTAAAGATCTCAATATGTATACTTAGGAAGAAAAGCAGGAGAGGGGAGATATGATAGAGATGTTTAAATACCCATGTGGCATAAATACACAGAAGGCGAGTCTCTTTCAAGAAAGGAAGCTCTGGAATAAGCGAGCATAGAATGAATGTGAAAGTGGATAGATTCAGAAGTAACCAAAGGAAATACCTCTTCATGGAAAGGGTGGGGAATTTGTGTAACAGCCTCCAGGTGCAGGTGGTAGAGATGACAAAAGTATCTGAATTCAAGAAAGCTTGGGTCAAGTACATAAAATGTCTAAGGGAATAAAAGAGAGAGTAGATGGCATGGATGGGCAGACTTGATAGGCCATATGGGCTTTAGCTGCCTTCATTTTTCTCTTTCTCTGTTATGTTTCTGTATTTTGCACACCTGTGCTTCTTCATTTCCTTTGTTAACCAATGAAATAAGGAATTGCCTTGGCCATACTACGAACTGGTATTACATCTTATAGAGGAATACCTGCTAATATTTAAATAAAATATGAAGATTAAGTGGCCCTTTTACTAAGCCACGTTAAGCACCTAATGCCCTGTGTATGCCACACTAACTGCTAGTGCCAAGCTGCTTTAAGGAACTTTGAAGTATTTTTGGAGTTAAATAAAATTAAACTGATCATTAAGTAGGGTTTGGGGGGTTTTGTCAGAGGTGTGGCATGGATGGAGAATGGGTGTGGAAGGTGTTTGGCAAATTAATGTGCTGCACTTACTGTGCACTAAGAGCCAAATTCTATTTATGGAACATACAAAATTGGCTCCAAAAAACCACACAGTTAGCGTGATTCTATAGGACTATCCAACTTATTTCCGAAAGAGAAAGACGCCCATATTTCGACCCAAATCGGGAGATGGGCGCCTTTCTCCCATGGGCGCCAACATCGGTATAATCGAAAGCCAATTTTGGGTGCCTCCAACTGCAGTCTGTCGCGGGAACGGACAAAGTTGATGGGGGTGTGTCGGAGGTGTGGTGAAGGTGGGGCTGGTGCGTGTTTATCGGCCGAGGAGAGATGGGCGTGCTCGGCCGATAATGGAAAAAAGAAGGGTGGCAGAAGCGAGAATTTGGGCTGCTTTTTTTGGACCCCTCTTTTCACGAACAAGTCCCCATAAAGTGCCCCAACTGCCCAGATGACCACCGGAGGGAATCGGGGATGACCTTCCCTGACTCTCCCAGTGGTCACTAATCCCCTCCCACCAAAAAAAAAGAACTTTAAAAACTTTTTTTTTGCCAGCCTGTATGCCAGCCTCAAATGTCATACCCAGCTCCATCACAGCAGTATGCAGGTCCCTGAAGCAGTTGTTAGTGGGTGCAGTGGACTTCAGGCAGGTGGACCCAGGTCCATCCCCCCCCCCCCCACCTGTTACACTTGTGCTGGTAAATGGGAGCCCTCCAAACTGCCCCCAAAACCCACTGTACCCACATCTAGGTGCCCCCCTTCACCCATAAGTGCTATGGTAATGGTGTAGAGTTGTGGGGAGTGGGTTTTGGGGGGGATTTGGGGGGCTCAGCACCCAAGGTAAGGGAGCCTATGGACTTGGGAGGTATTTTAATTTATTTTTTTTACTTTTTACAAGTGCCCCCTAGGGTGCCCAGTTAGTGTCCTGGCATGTGAGGGGGACCAGTGCACTACGAATCCTGACCCCTCCCACGACCAAATGCCTTGTAGTTGTTCGTTTTTGAGCTGGGCACCTTCGGTTTCCATTATTGCTGAAAACCGATACCGCCCATCTCAAATCCACACAAATCTGATGTATTTGCCTGGCACCAACCGTATTATCAAAACAAAAGATGGACGCCCATGTTTTTCGAAAATACTGTCTGTCCCGCCTCTTCGTGGACCCGTTCTCGGAGATAGTTGCCCATGGAGATGGGCGTTCGCGTTCGATTATGCCCCTCCACGTATCCTTTATAGACTCGCACTTAGCACAAAGCCGCACCTAAGTGTAGGCATCTGGAATTAGGCCTGCTTTGATCAGGCCTAAATGCAGGCACCTACATTTAGGCACAATTCTAGATTTATGCATGCAAATCTTGGGAACATCCCCATAATGCCCCTGCAATGCCCCTAACCACACCTCCATGATTGAAGTTAGCTGCACATCGATTGTGCGCATAACATCATAGGCGTATATCCAAAGTGTGTGTAACTCCCAATTAAGCCCAATTAGTGCTGATAATTGGTTGTTACCATCCAATTGTCAGCGCTGATTGACTTGTTATTCAATTAAGTTACTTGTGTAAATTGGGCGCATGCCCATTTTAACGCACTCAACTCTGGTATACAGGATTTGGGGTCTAATGCAGAGTTAAAGCAGGACCACTTACTGCCTTCAAAATAGGAAGCGATAAAGTGCTTCTGTATTAATTGGGAACAGGTACTAAATATTAATCTGAATGTTAACAAGACCTGCAATAAAAAAAATAGGGTGAACACATCCAGTAGCTGCCATGTTAAGTTTGCAGCTATCATGTGGTAAATCCCATGTTAAGCTACAGTAACTGCAAATTTTATCATGGTTTAGTATAAGGGCCCCTATGTTAGATGCTAAGGTGTAAAAGAACACAGGGAAGTATATTCAGCATATTTACGTACAAAGGGAATATCAAACATATAAATGACAAGTGACTGACTCACCCGCAAATGCGCAGTAGAGACCAAACGTTGAGAGTGCAGAAGTCCAAGCCCCGCCTCCACCAGCAGTACAGCCCAATAGGGAGAAGGGCTTGGACATGGGCATAGAAATTGTAGGAGGAGGGAGCAGGGAGGGAAGGAGGGGGCGGAACTGAGGGAAATGGACGCAGCGATGGAGGAGAACTAACGACACGACAGGAGGAATCATGGGAGGTAACGAAAGCAGCTGAAGGAGGACACGATGACAGCAGAAAGAGGGGGGCGATGCCAGGGGGGGGTCAAAGGTGCCGGCGGCAGCGGGGGGGGGAAATGGCGGCGGAGGGGACGGCAAGGAAGAGGAGGTCACAATCGCGGTACACTTAGAAGATGGGTGGACATGGATGGGAGCCCAACGATGGAGGGTAGGGGAGAGAATAGTTGATGGACACGGGTGGATGGAGCGGGTGGGAGGGGGGAGAGGAGGGTTGCTGGACATGGGGGGAGGGCAGGGGAGAGAGCAGGGTTGATGGACGGGGGAGGCTATAGGAAAACAAAAACTCGCTCGTTGTTATGGGCTTAACGGCTAGTTCTTTAAATTTTTTTAAAGAAGTAACGAAGGAAGAAACTTTGGGCACTGCTGCAATGGTATTAACAACAGTCTTGACTTGACACTAGATCTGCTCTAAATAAAGAAGCAGGAGAGGGGTAGAGGGGACAGGGGACAACCTGTATGCAGCAACAGCTACAAAGCTGAATACCTGTCATCATGTGCTTGTTAGGTTAACCATTTGGGATGAGAATGTAAATAGTTAGTTGATGAATGAACTATTTTAATTTCCACAATTCCAAAAGGCAGGTGCTCACTTTGTCACATTCACTTTAACTACATTAAGACTTTAAGAGGATAGTTCTAGAACAGGGCATCCACTGTAGATGCTGGGTATGATGTCTATTTGAAGCCTACTTTCTTTCTAGAATACTAATGCAAATTACTGAAAGTATACATACGTTAAGGCACAATCTCTTACATAACCTTATAGCTTGTGTCAATGCCCACACCTAAATGTTCAAAAAGGAATCCCAATGCTATATCTCAAAATTAATATTGTGCTGCTGTGTGTGACACTAGCTTCACTTATTAACTGCTTTATTAACCAATTTAAAGTGCTTAATAAATTTTGTATAGCCTTATATCATATCATTCCAATAAGAATTGTATTCACCAATTAGCCTACTTATAAAGATGTAACTGTTGTTCCACTAATGTTGTAAATCACACTGAACCCTAGACAGAGGATATTAGCGGTATATAAGAACAAAATTGAATTGAATTGAATTATGCATCTTTATTTTTTTTGGACCTCAGTGGTGACTCGTTTCACATGAGGTATTCATTCTCCATTCACCAACCTCATCATACTGTAAAAAAACGAAGTCTTAGTTTTTCTACAGTATTTATCGCAACTATTCTTAATCTTTATATATCTCTTTAAAGTGCATAATTTAAACCTCTTCAATAATGGAGAAGTATATATCTTAGTCGGTTAGCCCGCAACCAACATGGGCCATGTTTTGCCAAAAGCTGCCTCAGGGTATGGGTCCTCTTACAATTTCTCCTATATCATTGTTCTGCTATGACAAGGTTGATAAGTCATGAGGAATGAATACCTAATGTGAAACAAGTGACCACTGAGGTGCAAAAATATATTAAAAAGACACATAAGATTATACAAAATTGATTAAGCATGCTAAATTGATGTCACAAGGTGGTGCAGTTAACAAGTGAAGCTAGTGTCACACACAGCAGCACAATATTAAGTTTGAGTTATAGCATTAGGATTCCTTATCGAAGATATTTTGTTACCTCCACTGTGATGTGCACATATGCACATGACCACCAGCAAAGTACATGCCATGAAATCACACACTTACTTTTTCATTAATTGATATTCCATAAGAGGTCGTTTATTCTTGTGAAGTGTTATGTTATATTATGTAAAAGATTTGTATCTCACCAAATTCCTAATCAATCAAGTTCAAAGCAGGTAACAATATCATTAAATATACTATCTTAAATGAAATAACATATATAAAAATTAACAATTCACACATACAAATGTGGTTAAAAAAATGTGTTTTCAGCTTCTTTCTGAATTCCATTTAGGTCGAAATTAGACCAATGTTCAAAGGTAAAGAATTCTAGATACTAATTACACCATAACCAAAGGACCTTTCAGGGTAGATTTAAACTTCGTTCCCTTCATCGATGAAAAAGACAAAATTAAATGTTCACTATTTCTGCCACCTAACGTTGAAACATAAAAGAGAAACCCTCAGGTGCATCACCATTCAAATTTTTAAAAACCAAATTACAAAGCTTAAATAAAATAAGGGCCTCAACAGAAAGCCAATGAAGACTCACAAAGGAGTGACATGATCAAATCTTGCTTTCTTAAATATCAGCCTAGCAGCACTATTTTTAATCATACAGTTTTCTCTTAAGCTTTGCTGAAATATCAGAATACAAAGAATTACAGTAATCCATCTGAGATAGAATAGTAGATTCTAAAGTGTTGTTGAAAAATGTTAGAATGAATTTATTAGGATTGTGAGTATTCAGCCAAATAGTCAGCCCTTGGGCCGTGGAGCTCTGAACTAGGGAGAACTCCAGAGACAGCAGATTGTGTCACCACCAGGGTGAATCAGATACTAGAACTCCAGGAATAGAAGCCTGGCATGGAGTGCTGAAGATTAGGAGACAAGAACCATGGACTGCAGACCAGATCACAGGAACTAAAAGTAGGAGACTGGAACTCAGGAACAGCTGAATTCAGGAACAAGGCTGCAAATGATTGGAACTCAGGTACAGCTGAAGACTGGAACTCAGGAACAAGGTGACACAGCCATAGCCATGGCCCCACATCCAGACTCACTTTTCCTTCCAGTGGTCAGGCTCTGCGGCTTCTCCGGACTGCCTTCTCCCTGCATTGATGCAACAGATGACTGGAACTCAAGAACAGCTGAAGACTGGAACTCAGGAACAAGCTGAAAACTGAAACTTAGGAACAACTGAAGATTAGAGCTCAGGAACAGGCTGGCAACCACAGGCAGCAGAGCTGAACAAGTTGCAGAAGCGTTGACTGCAGGTGGGGAACTCCAAGAAATACCTCCCGGTCAGGAAGTGGAACTACAGCGGACTCAGCAGGAGTTCCTTTCAAGGTTCACAAAGCCGCGTCTTCAGTATTCACCCATGCCCTAGGACCCCACCCTTGATGGAACAACGCTGCCCTGTTGCTGGCAAGGAGAAGCATACCATCAAACCGTGATCCCCTCTCCTGCTAGTATGGTGGAAGGGCCGGTCACAGCCAAGAGCCGTGACAGAATTACAGACATAAATAACTAGAATATCGCCATTTACGTACCTCCATTCCACCTAAACCTGGGCAGCTTCTGATAGAATTACCTGCAAAATGTTTCATTCTGATCTGTATAAATTTTGAAGGGAAAGCATGGTTGTCAAAATATTAATTAATTTGGTTGCTTTTCTCACCCTGTTCCCAGGATCCTAACAGTTGCATCCGGGAAGGGCTTAGGTTTTAATGTGTGGTGTTCAAAAGAAAAAAAAGAAACCTTTCTGCTTATATATATTTGCTTTGAATTTGCTGCCCACAGTGGCTGTTATCCTTTTTTCTTTTAGTTAGGAATAAATGAAAGAGCTTATGAGCTTAAGCTGTGCATTTTTTCAATACCTCAGGTAATTGCCAACGAACTTTCTGACTAAGGGAGAGGACTAGAAGTATAAAGACTGACCTTCCTATGCTGCCGGTATGGTAACTGATAATGTAAGCAGGTTTACCTTCCTAGAGTGCTATATGTAAATGTGACTGACTCACACAGTACAGTGTTAGTTCAAGTGATTTTATTCTTGGCACAGGTACACACCCACCACGCTATCAATTGTTGAATTGTTCGTTTATGTGTCAGACTATGGGATTCATGTATCATAGTCCGCAATACAACTCTATAAATATGCACAGGCAAATGTGTACAAGTTACTGATAGTGGGTTATATTTACCATCATGAGGGCAATTCTATAAAAGGGGCTAAAAGTAAGACACCAAAAATCTGAGTGCTAAGCTAATATTCTATAATGGCAAATTTGTACACCAGATCCATTATAGAATACTTGTATAAGGGCAAGGATGCACCAAAGATTAGGTGCACCTCCTTTTAAGAAGAAAACTGTGGAAGGTGGACAAGATGTAATATCTCCAATTGCTCAAGATAGTTTGGACCTGACTGCTTTTCTGGAATCTTCTAGAGATGAGTTAGTGATACCATCTAGTCTTTTGGTTACTTTGGCACTGTATTCTGATAGAGACTGACTATTGAGACTTTATTTCAGGCACAAGGTCTCTCCTTTCTTGTCATTAAATGTAAAAATGTTTCCTGATGTAGCTAAATCTACCCAGAGAGACGTTAACAATTTTTATGCTGTGCCCTAGGGTAATAGCAATTGACAGTACATACCAAGGGTGGGATGGTGGGAGAAGTCCGCCCTGGTTGAAGGCAGCAATGGGGTGTCTAGATACTGAGCTGGGAGCGGAAGATGTGGCGCTGTGGGTTTCTGTCTGCAATGTTTTCACTTTTTAAACCTCAGCTTCTTTTGTTTGCTTTTGCTTGAGTGTTTTCCTATTATTATAATGGTGTTTTTATTATTATTATGCTTTTTTTTAATTGTAAACTGCCTTGTTTTTGACATCAAAGAAAATTTCAGGTTTCAAGTTTATTAAAGGCTGATACCCTGTCCATCAAAAAAATGCAAGGGGGAAGGAAGAGTAAAGAGGAAAATGGAGATGACAACAGAGTAAGGGGACGAGGGAGGAAATACAATATATAAAAAGAAAAGCAGAGAGGGCAACACAAGAGGGGGGGGGGGTCCTCGTGTCTTCCAGGGTACTATCACTCCCAAGGAAAGTGGAGGAGGTAGGTTAATTAAAGGCATTTATAAATAGGAAAGTCTTCAGATCAGTTTTAATAGATTGCAGGGAGGGTGAGAATCGTAAGCTGCTTGGTAACCTGTTCCACAGGTTGGGGGCTTGCATGGAGAATATTGATTGCTGAGTGGCAGCATGCCTAATTTCACAAACAGAATGACGAGTTGATTCTGCTGAGAAGACTTACGTGCATTCGGACCTTATAGACCAGTAACAGTAGCTTATAAGTTATTTGAGAAGAGATTGGGAGAAAGTGCAACTCGGAGGAGGGGTAACATGAACAAATTTATGGTGTCCAGTAATTAGTTTAATGGCTGTGTTTTGAACCAATTGCAAACGATGCAGATCTTTAACACGGAGGCCTTTTGTAGAAACTATTACAGTAATCAAGCCAAGTATTAGAGAATGTATGAAAATGTTAATTGCCAATGGAAATAGCAAAGATTTAATGGAGTGTATCAGAAGAAGCTTGAAAAATGAACGCCGAACCATGGCGGATACTTGTGGGAGGAAAGAGAGTGAAGAATCTAAAATGACACCTACAGGCTTATTTTCGAAAGAGAAGGGCGCCCATCTTTTGACACAAATCGGGAGATGGGCGTCCTTCTCCCAGGGTCGCCCAAATCGGCATAATCGAAAGCCGATTTTGGGTGTCCTTAACTGCTTTCCGTCACGGGGACGACCAAAGTTCACGGGGGGGGGGGGGGGGTGTCGGAAGCATAGCGAAGGCGGGACTGGGGCGTGCCTAACACATGGGCATCCTTGACCAATAATGGAAAAAAAGGGCATCCCTGACAAGCACTTGGGCAACTTTACTTGGTCCATTTTTTGTTATGACCAAGCCTCAAAAAGGTGCCCAAACTGACCAGATGACCACCGGAAGGAATCTGGGATGACCTCCCCTTACTCCCCCAGTGGTCACCAACCCCCTCCCACCCTAAAAAAAAACATTTTAAATATTTTTTGCCAGCCTCTATGCCAGCCTCAAATGTCATACCCAGCTTCATGACAGCAGTATGCAGGTCCCTGGAGCAGTTTTAGTGGGTGCAGTGCACTTCAGGCAGGCGGACCAGGCCCAACCCCCCCTACCTGTTACACTTGTGCTGGTAAATGTGAGCCCTTCAAAACCCACCCGAAATCCACTGTACCCACATCTAGGTGCCCCCCTTCACCCCTTAGGGCTATGGTAGTGTTGAACAGTTGTGGGGAGTGGGTTTGGGGGGGGGGGGGGGCTCAGCACACAAGGTAAGGGAGCTTTGCACCTGGGAGCAATTTCTGAAGTCCACTGCAGTACCCATAGGGTGCCTGGTTGGTGTCTTGGCATGTCAGGCGGACCAATACACTACGAATGCTGGCTCCTCCTACGACCAAATGGCTTGGATTTGGTCGTTTCTGAGATGGCCATCCACTGAGGAAGATTTTGAATCAGCACTGTTGTCCATAGCACTTTCAACCATTTTACAAGTGAGCCAAACTGCTGAAATACATCTGTACGTGCAGGTCTTCAGTGATGCAGTGACCCTCCAGGAGGGGCATGGATATTCTTATTTTTACTATCTTCATCAGTCCCTTATTTACAAAAGTATGTAACCCCGAGTACACCTCCAACTCAGCTCCATCCTAGGGTTTCACTCACACACCACCTGTGACTGAGGGTCACACAAGCAGAATACTTCTGCCACACACACAGCTCCTACTCACTGGATCACTCAAGCTGGACGCAAGCCAGGGCCAGATTAAATCCGGTAGTCCGAGGATACTCTTTCTCCGGGCACTTTCATCAAAAGATCAATCAGCAGTCTCAGTTGTGAAAAGCTTCAACTTGCTTTACTAACAAGCTTGAAAAATAGTTCATAAACTTGTGAACTTGTTTGTACAATTCAGGGTGTTTTTTCCCCTTTAGATGGTCAGCACAGCGCAAAACAAAATCTCCACATAATATTAGGACTTTCAAACTCACAATTCAGTTCTATTTCAAATCTCCTCTATTTGCAGCCAGAACAAATAGCTATCAATCTCCTTCAATTGCAACCCGGGAATCAGCACATGGTAATCTCCGCACTGATCCATAGTAATTCTCAGTCTTCGCCATGTAATCTCCTCAGTTGCTCTCTGTCCCATCCCAGAACAGGGATCATTCACACGTGCAATGAAAGTCCTGCCAGAAGTGAAGCATGACCGCTCCCACTTCTACCTGGGCAGTTATCCCTAGACACTCCTACTTTGTTCCCAAGTCAGGAACACTACTGCATGCACCTTCTGCCTTGTCCAAAGACTTCCAAACACCACACTTGCAAATTTCCCTTGCCTTCGTACCCAGGATTTCCCCCTTGATGCTATGGGTCTCAGTAGGAGTGGGCAACCAAAGGCCTGAAATTTCACCAAGCAATCTCTTTTATTAACTTCTATGTCCAGCCCCCATGGGCTGGGCTTCACTCTGATTCTCTCCCCAGGCTGGCAATAGCAGCTCTGTCTCTTTAGTGACCACCCTGAAAATCCTTCCTCCCACCCTTCAGGCATGGGCATTTCGGTGTGGGAGGGGGGGGGGTCACAAGTACATAAGCATCACTGTACTGGAACAGACCAAATGTCTATTAAACCCAGTATTCTGTTTCCGATAGTGGCCAATCTAGGTCACAAATACCTGGATTATGTCTCACAGGGGTGAAGAAAGGAAAGGGTCTTCTGATAAGATCTTTACCCAAGACTTGGCATAGACTGAAGACAAGATCTTCACCTGGGACTTGGAACAGAATAATGCCTTCATATAAAATCTTTACAAGAAACTTGGCACAGGTGACCCTAATTTCAAAATTCAGCTAGGAAGAAAATTTTGGCCCATGCCTTTATCATCATGCTCCTTTCTGCTTCTTCATCTAGCATGTTCTTCGCTTCCAGTGATAGTGCCTCAGTCAGTAGAGGTTGATGTAACTGTAATGTATTTATTTTAATTGGTTCATTGTAAGCCGCTTTGGGGCTGCATCACTGTGGCAAAAGGCGGGGTATAAATGTACTGAAATAAATAAATAAATTGTGTGGACATTTCCTGTGGGTACATGAGAGAGATGGCTTTTTCAGTTGATTTAGAGAACTCATGCCATTAGCTATTTCTTTGAAGGCACTGTAGACAAAGCTACAGCTCCTCAAAAAGCAGCTTTCAGCTTCCAAATGAACTAGTGGTTTTTTTTTTCTCATATCCTATCACATAAGAGATATCTCTCTTTTCAGAGACTGTGCATCATTCTCTCATTCTGTTGTTGCTATAAGGGTTTGTGGATAATCATCCAATACCATCCTTCACACCTATACTTTTTAATATGCCGATTGCAATGGTTGACTCATACAGATATCTAGGAGTAATTTTCAACTCCAAGCTCTCATTTGAAAGACAGATTTCCCAAGTAATTAAATAGGGTTTTGTGGCATTATGTAATCGCCGAGCAATAAAGAGGTATTTGGACTTTGATTCCTTCCACACTCTTGTTCATGTGTTTTTAATATTGAGATTAGATTACTGTAATACAGTATATGTTACTGTTGCCCAATGCCAATTTGGGTCCCAATAAACTTGTTTTGAAGCTCTTACTCTCCTGTTTGGGCTGGTCATTTTAATTTGTTTTACTTTCACCCTTGGTCTGCTTTGCCCAATGCCAAATACCAGAACACTACTGCTCTTTTACTTTGTCATGTTTGAAGGAATGATCATCCAATTCCATTGCTATTTAAGCTACACTAGTTGCCAGTAATTTACCATATATATTTTAAAATCCTTTGTTTAGCCCACAAAGCTTTTCATCTGGGTATTCCACTTTATTTGTCTTTTCTAACAATTCCATATACTCTGAATTGTGCATTTTGCTCCATAGGCACTTGTTGTCTGTGTCATGGTCCTACCATGCCTTTCCCCTGTGCCTCTGGGTGCCCCTGTGCTATCAGACCATGCTTCCTGGACACATGCACATGCGCACATCACTCATTACCATGGGACAGCAGCGGGAATCTTGCAAGATGCAGCGTGTGACACCACCTCCCTGGAACACTTGACTCCACAGGAGAACTGTCTCAGTGCCTTGGTGTCCTGAAAATTCCTGAGATGCAGCAGTTCCTGTGCCAGAGAGATCCTGAGATGCTACACTGTCCTTCCTGAGAGTTCCGGAGACTCTACGGCTCCAGTGCCAATAACTGTTCCTGAGACACTACTGTGTCCTTCCTGAGAGTGTCTGAGATGCTACAGCTCCAATGCCAGTGAGTGTTCCTGAGACACTTCAATGTCCTTTCCTGAGAGTGCCTGAGAGGGTTCCTGAGATGTGACTACAGCTACCTCTGACTCGCTCCTGTCACCAATGCTAGGCAGTGACTCATCAACCACAGCCTGCTTTCCCTGTGGACCAAGGGCTCACCATCCAGATACAACAGTCTGATCTTGCCTCACCCAAAAACAGCACACTATGAGTCAACAAAGAAGTCTGTCTTTTTCTTCCTGGCTCTGAAGCTATGGAATGAGTTGCCCCCACTGATTAGGTTGGAGCTCTACTGCACAAAATTTAATTCCCAACTTAAATCCCATTATTTTCAACAAGCATTTTGCTACTTTTTCCCCACAATCGGTTAGGGTGGTGTGTATTTATATGACTCACTATTTGTATGTGTGACATGTGTGACTACTATCCTATTGATTATGGTGGTCGTTTCTAATTGTTTTAATTAATATGTGATTTTATTGTAAAATGCTGTGACCTGGCATAACAGTAATGGCGGTATATCAAGCATGTAAATAAAATAATCAGGACTCTTGCAGTGTGCTGAACTGATGGATTATTCTGGTATTGCAGGTTTGGGGCTTCCTATTGATCCAAAAATCAAGTTCAGTTCCCAGTAGCCATTGGACAGATCTGGTACATTTTCTTCCTGTCCCCTCCCCCCACTCCCCCCATGTTCTATTGGAATATCATGAAAGGAGAAAAGAAGATGTGATGTTACTATTTCCTCTCAAGAGAAAACCCCATGGCTAGGTGGAGCAGTATGGATTACCTTTGCTCTGCAGTGTCAGCTGTGGTTTGTGAAGTAACATCCTGACCACTGGCTTACCTGTGGAAAAAACATTGTCTATCAGTACTGACAGAACTTGGTGTATGTGTGTCTGTCTGCTCTTATTTTTGTTTAGTAAAAGAAGGAAGAGTGTGATGTGAAAAGCTGTATTTACTGACAGGAACCACAGCTTCAGGTAGCCCTTACACAGATTGAGGCAGAAGCATTGCCAACACCAGATCCTCCAGCAGCATCAGTTCAACAGTGAATGGTGAGCCTCCTCTGGGTTTTGGCAATCTTTGCCACCTTCACATTGCTCCCCCTGGAACTGGTACTGCACCTGCTAAAGGGTCCTGTTGTAGCCCCCAAGGTTGCTAACATCCATGCAAATGCTCTCCCATATCTTGGCCTTCAGCACTGAGGACATCGTCTGTCCTTTCAATTACTGGTACTTTTCACAGATATAGAGTGGCATTTTAGAAAGGACGTACAAATGGGACTTGAGATGTCTAGGTTGAGGCGTCTCAAGTTCCGCTAGTATCTTAGAACAAGATCTTCTAATGTAGATTCTGTTTTATGCACTGGCAAACATGTCTTAAATATCAACAGGTCTAAACAGGAATGTCCCTGTGGAAGCATATGGATTTTTTTTGTTATGAAATGGCAACATAAATCCTAATGTGTTAGAATATAAATGTTTATGCCAGCCATTTTAGAAACAAACATTTTTCATCCTGAAGTCTGGTATCCCATGCCAGTTTCACTTTCAGGGGGTACACCAACCACTGGGGGACTAAGGAGGTGACCTCCCCTAATTCTCCAGTGGCATACTGCTCAATAGGAGCACTTTTCTGTCACCTAGATATCTCAGGTAACAGTTCTAGATCCCGACGTCCATTATTCTGGACACAGACATTCATTTCTCTTTTAAAATGAGGTATTCTACTACTACTACTAGGTATAATCATCTATATCTTGAGCTCAGTCTAGTCCCATTCACAGCCCACCCAGAACATGTTTCCTTGCCATAAGGACATTCTTCAGTTTTAGACATTCATATCCCAGTTTTGCACTACGAATGTCTAAATGCTGGTTTATGGACATCTAAAACATGAAAAGCACTTCTAAAAATAAGCACCACAGAGTATCGGCAGGTCCTTTTCTATTGTAATGAAATGCACATACTGGATGTGTTTCTTCTCAGGTAGTTGTCCACTGCTGCTTTGGTTTTGCTGCACAGTTCCAATTAAGGGGTCCTTTTATCAAGCCGCTGTAAAAGGGGCCCTGTGGTGGCGTTGACTCATGGATTTGTCGCATGCTGATACCCCCTATTACCACAGCAGGTAAAATTAGTTTAAAAAAAAAAGAAATGGCCATGCGGTAAGTTAAGCACATGATACGCAGCCATTTCCTGTTTAGGAGGTGCTAAGGGCTCCCACGCTGACCTGGCAGTAACCGGGCAGTGCTGAGTAAGCATCTGGTGCTAAAAAAAAATAAAAATAATTTCCGAGCGCCGCAAATAGTGTGCAACACACACTGGAACTATAGCTGGGCTCCTGTGGTAGGAACAGTTTGCTTTATGCCATTGCCTTAGTAGCCCTACCACAGCTTTGTAAAAGGCCCCCTTAGTGCATTAAGCATGTCACGGTAGTAAAAAAGTCAGTCCTAAAAAATTAACAGAAAATTTCATGGCTTTCTTAGTGCCTCGTTCCTTTATTGAAGTCCTTGCAGGTTGAGCAGGAGTTACAGCCTTGATGGCTCATCGGGGGTTGTTGTAGCAGTGGTGGGTTGACAAAGGTGCAGGAATTGGAAGCATGTGGTAAAGGCAGGAGCAGTCACAGAGGCAAGCAGGCGCAAACCTGGGGAAGCCAGATGTGCTGAGTAACTGTGAAACGCTTCCAGATCAACCGTATTGTTTCTAATAATAGCCCACCTCGAATAATGGACCACCCTACCCCCTGTTTAAGCATCAAAAAGCCCTGTAAATTTCATCCCATCCTAAAAGCCAAATCTAGATTCTTCCAATTAGTCCACCTTCCTGGAATTCACAGTAATTGTTATTGCTCTCATCCAACCTCCACTCCACTATGATGACTAGATCTCTCTTATCATATTTCACAGTTCTGGTGCTAGGTCAGTATGGGGCCTGGAGCATGCACAAATATTCAAGGCTTTGAGCATATGAAGATGCTCAAGGCCCCGCTCTGGCCCAGCAGCATAACCATGAGGTGAAGTAAGAAGAGAGATCTGGTCATCATGGGAGGGGGAGAGTAAAGGAGAGCAATGTCAGTTACCGCAGGGGACAGGGTGGAGGAGAGAAATGTTGATCATTGTGGGGAGGAGGGGTGAAATCAAAAAATGGTACCTCTATTAATTTTATAACATTATTTTTTATATATATGTTGTTTATATGTTTACAATTTTATAGACCCCTGAAGAAGGCTGTTCTAGCCAAAACACGGACCGTGTTGCGTCTGAATAAAGGGTTCTTTCGGAGCATCTTACCCTTGTGTGGCTGACTGATCATTTGATTTTGGGTCCTTTCCACCCCTGTACTGTTGTGTTCCGTTCCTGTGGAGAGTGTGAACCCCATTTGTCTTTACCTCTATTACCAACCCACCCCAGACTTCAGAAAACCCATTGTTTCTAATAATAGGCTGTGCATTTATTAGAAACAATATGGTATTTCTCATGGATAATAGGTACTCTACTGACTCCTAATCCCTGAAGGGCTCAAACCAGTTTGGCTTCCAGTATTTACACAATGAATAGATATATTGCAATAACAACAACTCTGTCCATATTCACATTCTATCCTATGTATTACAAACATGTTATATGATCAGGATTCCGTGTTATGCTGTTATTAGTATATATATATATACTTTGTTCTATGTAATCAGAACATCTTGTCAGTTCTACTTTTGCTATATTGTGAGCCACATTGAACTTGAATCTTATTTGAGAGAATGTGGGATACAAATGTGATACATAAAGTAAAATTAAATAAATAAAATATTTGAATACATTAGATAATCTGCATTGGTTGGGGTCCTTAAAGAATCATATTATCGCTGCAGATATTTAAGTGAGCACTACTAGATCTCAGCCCATCAGTTAAGTCACAGAATATAAATGAACACAAACATAAAACATAAACATGAGCAATAGCAAGGAGCTACAGACAAACTTTTTAATTAGAAATTTCATACTACCAAAGCCAGCTCTCTTTTCTTGATACGTGACGATCTCTCTCTCCAATCACTTGGAATTGACACCTCTATGATTAACGTCATTCTGGTGTTTTCCCTTTTACCACTATCAGGGGCATTTTCGAAAGAGAAGGGCGCCCATCTTTCAACACAAATTGGGAGATGGGCGTCCTTCTCTCAGGGTCGCCCAAATCGGCATAATCGAAAGCCAATTTTGGGCATCCTCAACTGCAGTCCGTCGCGGGGACGACCAAAATTCACAGGGGCGTGTTGGAGGCATAGCGAAGGCGGGACTGGGGCATGCTTAAGAGATGGGCGTCCTCGGCCGATAATGGAAAAAAGAAGGGTGTCCCTGACTAGCATTTGGTTGACTTTGGGAAGCTTGCCAGGTGCCCTTGGCCTGGATTGGCCGTTGTTGTGGATAGGATGCTGGGCTCGATGGACCATTGGTCTTTTCCCAGTGTAGCATTACTTATGTACTTATGTACTTTACTTGGTCCATTTTTTTTCACGACCAAGCCTCAAAAGGTGCCCAAACTGACAGATGACCACCGGAGGGAATCGGAGATGACCTCCCCGTGACTCCCGTGGTCACCAACCCCCTCCCACCCTAAACAAAAAAATTAAAAAAAAAACTTTTTGCCAGCCTCTATGCCAGCCTTAGATGTCATACCCAGCTCCATGACAGCAGTATGCAAGTCCCTGGAGCAGTTTTAGTGGGTGCAGTGCACTTCAGGCAGGCGGACCCAGGCCCATCCCCCCTACCTGTTACACTTGTGTTGGTAAATGTGAGCCCTTCAAAACCCACCCGAAACCCACTGTACTCACATGTAGGTTCCCCCCTTCACCCCTTAGGGCTATGGTAGTGGTGTACAGTTGTGGTGAGTGGGTTTTGGGGGGGGCTCAGCACCCAAGGTAAGGGAGCTATGCACCTGGGAGCAATTTGTGAAGTCCAGTGCAGTGCCCCCTAGGGTGCCCGGTTGGTTTCCTGGCATGTGAGGGGGACCAGTGCACTACGAATGCTGGCTCCTCCCATGACCAAATGCCTTGGATTTGGTCATTTTTGAGATGGGCGTCCTCAGTTTCCATTATTGTCGAAAACTGGGGACGACCATCTCTAAGTTCGACCATCTCTAAGGTCGACCATCTCAATATTTAGGTCGACCATCTCTAAGGTTGACCTCAATGTTGAGATTTGGGTGTCCCTGACCATATTATCGAAATGAAAGATGGACGCCCATCTTGTTTCAATAATACGGGTTTCCCCGCCCTTTCGCCGGGACGTCCTTAGAGATGGGTGCCCTTAGAGATGGTCATCCCCGTTCGATTATGCCCCTCCACATCTGTCTTTCTTGCATCCAATATTTTGTTTCTACAATACTTATATCCCGCAGGTACCTAAACAAGTTCATGCCATTTAATTTAGATGCTTTATGTTTTTGAAGCAAATTTATTTATTTGTTTGTTTAAAATCTATAACCCTTCATCTCACATAGGAGCCTTTTTTCAAAGGCGCGGGAGGGCCTACGCACCTATAGCATGTGCCAAATGAGCACTACCACCCGGCTAGCACGTGAGCCAGGTGGTAATTCCAAATTTGGTGTGCGCCAAATCCCACAGTAGAAAATAATTTTCTACCATGGGTCTCTTACCCGGCAGCAAGCAGCAGTTGATGCACGCTGCATGCTTACCGCGCAGATAGTGTATAAGACCTTACTGCTAGGTCATTGGGTAGCGGTAAAGTCTCAGGCCGAAAATGAACACGCGCTGGTTTCAATTTTAGCACATGTCCATTTTCCAGCCCCTTAAAAAAGGCCCTTTTCCCTAGATGTGGAAAAAATGACCCAGCGAGCACCCAAAAGATGCACTCGCATCACCGCAGGCCACTTTTTACCATGACTTAGTAAAAGAATACCATAGTTTATAGTGGTTAACAGGGAAATGGATTCATCCTTCTTGTGCCATCCAATAAAAGATCATTTATGTAATTCACTGCTGGGATTATGAAAATCAGTTGAGAAATCCCTGAGTTTTACTGTGTGTGTGTGTCTTAAAGTCCAAAACATTTTTAAGCGGTCTCAACTAAGCAAAATATATAAAGATGATATTATTCATATTTTCTTGTCAGAGCCATTCTGTGAGATTTTTGTTTTTATTATGCATGAGTGCAAAACGCTAAACACAGCTCTCTGAAAATATTGTATAGTTTAAAGAAGTGCTTGAAGGCATAACTGCCAGTGTCAAGTAAGCTCATTTGCATGACCTAGAGTGCACACCCTTTTAAAACCATGCTTGCCTGCATGTGTCCCAGCAAATTCTGCTAATTGCTGCTAATTGGTCTGTTTGAGCTCTGTTAGAAGCTGTTAAAAACATGCCTCACTCCAAAGTGTCTATTTTTTATAAATGTTATAGCTTCATCAGCCCTTTATAGCTGTGCAATCAGCTGCTGCCTAGTAATAAGTTATAGTATCAGGGGGCATTTAAAGTTGGCTCCCAATGTTATAGACTCTTGCACCTTGGGCTGTTACTTTAAATCCCAGCCAGGGATCTCAGCCCAGTTCCAGGAGCCACTGCAGCAGTGTTCACACCAGGGTTATCATCAGATTCCTATGAATCTGTGAATTCTGCTGCACACCTCAACACTGACTTGTGACAAGGACACAGTGACTGACAGGAAGATTTAAGATGCTCCATATGTTCTGCCTGACTGTAAATCAAAGCTACTGTGAACTCTGACCTTCCAGCATCATGCACCTACTTCATTCCTCCCTCTAATGCTGATAAGACAGCTCCAGAGGGATAAAAGAAGTAGATGCATGATATTGAAAGTGGAGACCACACAGGGCTATGGCTGGCAGGGTGCCAGGGACCATGGAGCTTTTAGCTTCCATGTGCTGCTTTTTAAAGCAACTTTCAACTGATATTTGTCAGTTATTACAGAGAAGCACCCAGCTGCACATTAATAATCTATATAGAGCCAGCTGTTGAACTGTAAATCCTTTGTTCACCATGCCTACATATAGTTTGCTCTACTACTAGGAGGGTTTTGTTTGTTTGTTTGTTTGTTTGATTGATTGTTTGTTTTGTTTTTTTGTTGTTTAATTTAGATGACTAATTCCATGGCTTCACATTTGGAACTTCTTTTTGTTTGGTCATAGATAGATAGATAGATAGATAGATAGATAATTTTTTTAAGCATAGTGTCAGTTCATTTCCTTTATTCAGAAGCAAAGATATAAAAAATGGGATTGACTCCCTGGGAAGCCCAGGGAGATGGGGTGGCAGAAGTGGAGCTGGAAGTCAGGGCTTGTGAGATTCCAGTCAACTCTTTAAATGATATTTTAAACAGGGTAATGTGCATAATTTTCAGTATCATTAAACATGCCTCTCCATTTTTTAGTGAACTTCATTGACTTCCTTGTAAAGCAAGAAATGAATTTAAATTACTGATATTGGTGTTTAAACTCTATATTTGTTAAGTCCTGGCTATTTGTAAGACTACATTAGGCTATGCTAGCCTGAGTTTTAAGATCAACATGTGATGATAGACTGGTGGTATATAGTTTTCATCTTCAACCCATAGTTTTCAGTGAAAGTAACATACTTTAAAGAAAAAAAATTGGGGAAAGTTTTCATGATTTTTATTAGATCTATCACAATGTCAAAAGATCACAGGGATAAAGGAAAAAGCACAAAAGGGCCTCCAGAACTGGAACGATGATACAGTCTTTATTAATAGTGACCGGATACGGGCCGTGTTTCGTCGCTCACCAGCGCCTGCCTCAGGGGTCTAAAACACATGCAAAACATGGTTCGTGTCGAGTCACTTTTAATAAAAACTGTATCAGCGTTCCAGTTCTGGAGGCCCTGTTGTGCTTTTTCCTTTGTTGTTGTATTTTGTGTACTTTTGGACCCTTCTCTTTCTTGCTGTCTGAAAAGATCACAGGGAACATCCTCAGAGACTACAAAATCATTGGAAAAGAAAATCCTTTCATCTTGAGCTATGATAGTTACTGGAGCAAAACATAAACATATCAGTCTTTGTCTATGTTTAAAGAGAAAAAGTATAAAGATTATGCTATGTTACAATTCAAACAATGTTATTGAAAAACTTCTGCTCTCATCATCCCTCCACTACAATGCACACACACCACATCCCACTCCCAGGCTCGTAATATACTCAATTAAAGTGACTGAGCAAATTTGTTTCTGTCTCTGACATGTCTCACATTCTCTGCATTCTTTCAAACATTCATGCAGAAAAATCACAGCCTGCAGCTAGCAGTAAAATATTGCAGTATGATATCATCATACCATCACTTGCCAATGAAACAACATTTATTGTTATTCCGTATGTGTTCAGGCATTGAATCAATGCATCTGAAGCAAGTGAAAAGCTGTATTTGAGGGCAGGTAAAAACAAAGACAAGTTTTTTTACCACCTATACTGAGTGATGACCCATGATCTCCACCTCAGCATGAAACGGCAGGGAAAAGTTTTATCTTCAAACTTTCTAAGATCACACTCTTCACAGAGAGAGGCTACAGTGATTCATCTTTGATGATATCACTTGTCATTGAAATGACATTCACTTTGGCTTTTTCAAGAAATGAAACTCCTTTTAGTTTAAAGCAATATTTCATGTCAGATACATTAGTCAAATTTTCACTATATTTGTGTCTCAGGGATATTAAGCAGGGAAAGCAATGTTCTAAAGGACTGTGTTGATTTTTTTTTAAACCTGCAAGAGTGATGGACACCTGAAAGAAATTTCCAGCAGAAGGCATGGGAAATTAAACAGTGGCAGAATTCAAGCTTGTGTGAGACAGATACAAACGATTTTATTGGCAGAGGGAGGAAAGAATGAACCAGAGATGGAATAAGGTGCAAAACAGCACAGAGGGTAGGAACAAATGAACAGCCTGGTGGGTCAAGTGGTTCTTATAGCTTGACAACTTCTATCAGTTAGAAGAGAGAAACTGGCTAGATCCATGTCAATCTGGATTCAAACCCAGTTATGGAACAGAAACAGTCCTCATATTCCTACTAGATTATCTTCACAGAAATGAGACAGGGGATTTACCTCAGTGTTAGTACTGGTAGATTTCTCAGCAGCTTTTGACACTGTGGATCACAATATCATTATAGCACAACTGATAGAAACAGGAATCAATGGAACAGTACTTACCTGGTTCAGATCCTATCTATCAGACAGGCAACAGTCTGTAGTGTTTGCCAGCATCTCATCACCACTATGGGTACTGACCTGTGGGGTACCACAAGGATCGATACTGTCATCTATTCTGTTCAATACCTACCTCAAGCCACTAGCCAAGCTGACTTACCTACAGTCCTGAATAAACTGATTACCTGTCTAACATCAATTCAAGAATGGGCTAAGCACAGCATACTTTGCCTGAATCCAAGTAAAACCGAGTTTCTCTGGGTCCCTAACACAAGTAGACACGTACCTTATATCAAAATCTCTTTTGGGAAGTACGAACTCCCCCTTAAATCACAAGTCGGGAATCCTGTAATACAGTTAGATTCAACACTTACTCTGATTCCCCAAATCCAAGCAACCTTCAAGAGCTGCTTCTACTATTTACAACAACTATGCTGCCTCTCTCCTTACACCAGGAAGGAAAATCTTATTCCAGTTGTGCATACCATGATAACATCAAGACTGGATTACTGTAATGCATTTAATGGTCTGACTACAAAGGGTCCACAGCAGCTCCAATTGATTCAGAAGCTGCAGCAAGACTCATAGAGGGTTACAAGTGACCTGACCACATCACGCTATTTTTGCAAAAACTTCATTGGCTACCAGTATAATACAGGGCTAATTTTAAAACATATGTCTGATTTTCAAGGCACTTACAGGAAATGTCCCCGAGTACTTGAAGAACAGGATGACCCTCTACACACCTCCAAGGACACTAAGGTCCTCCCAAGGTGTATCCCTAACCACACCCTCGCAAAAAGACATTACACGATGTGATACCCGAAAGTGAGCCTTCACTCTGGAATGCACTCCCTGAAAGGCTCTGCTTAACACAAGACTAACTCTACTTCAGGAAGCAGGTGAAAGCTTGGCTCTTCAACACACACACACACACATACATGCACATACTGCACATAAACACATGCACATACTGCAGCAGGACATGTTTCTCCACTCCTACCCTAGCTAAGATAACATTTTGGAAAAACCACAGGAAAGTGGTATATCAAGTCCCATTCTATTTCCCTTTCCCATTTCCATTTAATCATCTCTCTGACCTCATGTGCAACTTTATTTAAATTAGCCACCTTATTTTCTAACTCCTCTTAGTCTCTAACGTATCTATACGTTCCATCTTTGCTTATACCCTATGCTGCCTATTAAAATGTTCTATTGCATGTTGTGTTGACATTGTAAGTAGTATACCATGCCATACTTTGTATTGTTATTTGAATATTTTACTGCTGTAATTGTCTATTGTTTATGTTTGATTTATTCTTATTGTACACCGCCTTGAGTGAATTCTTTCAAAAAGGCGGTAATTAAATCCTAATAAATAAACCAATCCTAATAAATATGTTTCTATAATCCAACAATCAAAAGTAATATATTATTTTATTATGCAGTATCCTGTCTATGCCATTCTCAAATTTTAATTCTAAAAGAAAAATTAAAATCTTGGTTTTACTGTAGTATGCAAAATGTTATTTGTATTAACCCCTACATTATCAACTGGGGTGTACTTTTTCTGTTCCATTGGAGAACCAGGAAGTTTTCATAACGATGGCCTACAACAATATTCTAACTATGTTTTATGCTTAATGTCAAATTTTGCCTATGGACATTACATCCTCATCTTTTTTTCTATTGATCTACAACTAATATGCAAATTGTTTCTTATATTGTCAACAGACTAAATCACCTAGTTAAGAAAAAAAAGATTGCTAACTACCTCAGATTTCTACATCCTGATATTATCTTTCTACAAGAGACTCATTTAACAGTAACTGAATATAATAATTTTTTTCTTCCAGGTTTTACTCACTCTTTTCATTACCCAGCCATACATAAGAAACAAGATATAACCACTCTATTCCACTCCTCTCTAAGGGGTCCTTTTACAAAGGCGCGTTGAAAAATGGCTTGCGGTAGTGTAGGTGCAGGTTTCGGGCGTGTGCCAATCCATTTTTCAGTGCGCCTATAAAAAAGGCCTCTTTTTTCCCAAAAAAATGGCCGTGCGGCAAAATCAAAATTGCCACTCATCCATTTTGAGTCTAAGATCTTACCGCCAGCCATAGATCTAGTGATAAAGAATTTGGGTGGCAATGACCTACGCGTTTCAGATGCCACTTGGCAATGACCTACGTGCGTCAGAAAAAAATTATTTTTCAGACGTGTGTAGCGGACACACGCCAAAATTGAAATTACCGCAAGGGCCACATGGTAACCAGGAGGTAACTCCAATTTGGTGCACATTGGGCACGTGTAGGCACCTATACAGCTTAGTAAAAGGAACCCTAAATGCTCAGATTGTGAAATCTCTCTCTGATTTTGATGGTAGATGGATGCTAGTCTGTGCTAATACTAATTCTCTCCCTTATACTTTCTTAAATATTTATGCACCTGTTTCAGATGCTCCAGAGTTTATAAAAGCTTTATATTTAACTCTGCTACAGCATCAAATGGGTTCTCTGATTATTACTGGTGATTTTAACCAGCCTTTAGATTATTGCTTAGATAGATCCTCTAAATGTAGAGCTGCTAAATCCAAGATGTTAGTTGAACTGAAACGTTTGTTGTTAAATTCTATTCTCATAGCTGCCTGGAGAATACTCCATCCCACTGAGAAAGACTACGTCCACTTCTCTACACCACATAACACATATGCCAAGTTAGATTAGTTTCTTAGTTCTAACACTCTCTCATCCTCATTGCTTCTGACATTCATCCTATACATTTGTCAGATCATGCTGCAATATTTCTGCAGTTAAAAATACAATCCCAGGTTGGAAAAAAACAATGCATCGTGGAGATTTAATATAAATGTGATTCTAAGTAATGAGGATCTTACCTAAAACTTGCAGACTTTACCATAGATTTTTTTGATAGGAATTCCTCAGATGACATTTTCCCCAACTACATTGATGGCATGGCATAGAAAGCAAACCTCCTCAATGGAAACCACACATAACCAGGAAACTAAAATGCTTGAAGCCAATTGCATGTCCATATCAGATCCAACATTTCTAGCCAAACTCACTAAAGCAAAATATAATTCTATAGTTTCAGCAAAGAGAAGATCTATTTAGCCACACCAGTAGACACTATTCTGGTGATAATAAAATGGGCAAACCAAAAGAAAAAAGCAACACTGGGCCTTCAGAACTAGGACAACAGGAGTACTTTATTGATCAATGACCCGACACCGGTTTGTCTGACTGTATACTGTATTGCCCTCTCTGTCTGTATATGATAATAAAATGGGCAAACTTCTTGCCAAATACTTAAAAGGGAAAAAAAATCCAAAGAACTCATCCCTTCATTATATTCTTAACAGGATACAGTTACTACTGACACCAAAGATAAAGCTTCACTTTTTGAAGAATTTTATACTCATCTTTTTAAACCTGAATCCTTAGGCTCTGCTCATGATCTCAATAATGTTTTTAAGTATTGAGTACTTACTCTATCACAGTCCACAAAGGAAACTCTGGACCCACCCATTACTTCTAAATAAATACTAGCCACAATATCATCCCTAGCTAACAATAAGACACCAGGTCCAGATGGTTTGACCACAGAATATTATTAAAAAAATGTTACATAATTCTCTTACCATACCTACTGACATATTTCAATTTTATCAGAGAACATCCTGACCAACAACAAAGATTTACTGAAGCAACTATCATTCTCATCCCTAAACCTGGTAGAGATCCCTGCAAAGTTCAAATCTACAGACTGATCTCATTACTAAACATAGACTAATAAATTCTTGTTAAAATACTTGCTGAACGTCTGAATAAAACCATTGGCCACCTAATCCATTCAGATTAAGTCAGATTTATGAAACACAGATTTACAGGAGATAATCTAAGACTTTTTCATGGTATATATTTCTTGGCCAAAAACATTAAAAAACCTGTGATTAGTATTGCCCTAGGTGCTGAAAAAGCTTTTGATCAAATAGAGTGGTCATTCCTTCTGTGAATCTTAAAATGGTACAGATTTGGGGAAACTTTCATATCCTGGATTCAAGCTCTCTACTGGAATCCTATTTCCAGAGTTTTGGATAATGGCACTCTTATCAAAGGCATCCCATTAAAAAGAGGAACCTGGCAAGGCTGCCCATTCTCACCATCCATCAATCCCCTCTAATACATGATATTCAAACCAATCATCATCAAATTAAGTTAGCTGCTTATGCTGATGGTGTCCTCCTTTTTCTTACTAAACCTCAGGAATCTATACCAGAATTCATTAAACTAGTATCCAATTGCTCTCAGTTCTCTGGATATACTGGGATAAATCCAAAATCATTCGTTTAAATTCTCTATCCTCTTCTTCTGACCTTTTATAAATGCAATTTGTCTGGGCCCACAAAGCTACCAAATAACTGGCCATCCTTATACATAAGGATTATGAGCAGATCATTACATTAAATTGGTCTAAAAAAAGATACTGGGCTAGATTCTATGCATGGTGCCTGAAAATTCCATGCGGAAAAGAATGCACCTAGGTGTATTCTCTAAAGTACACCTATATTTTCTAGAATAGGCTTAAATTTCCACACGGTATATAGAATACGCTGAGTACCTCTCCACATGACCAAATTTAGTTGTGGCCATTCACACCATGTTTTACTTGGTGAAAATCTTGGCACCTTAATTGGGTGCAGAGTGGGTATATTCTGTAACAACGTGCATAGATTCTAGAAATGCCCACTCTCCACCCATGGCCACACCCCTTTTCAACTATGCAACTTAGAATTTAAGCGCACCAAGTTACAGAATACGCTTAGTGAGTTGTGCACGTAAATATTGATTCGTACCAAATAGTGCTGATAATTGCTTGTTAACATCCAATTGACAGGTTAACCAATTAAATTACACGCATTGTTATAGAATATGCTTCGATTTCTGCAATATATAGAATCCTGGGGATCGTGACTCAAGTCATTGCTTCTTGGTCACCCCTAAAATTATCAAGGTTAGGAAGAATTTCCTCACTTAAGATGATGCTTGCACCTAAAATTAACTATATTCTTTCTATGATACCCTGATTATACCCAAAGGCCTTTTATTCATGGCTTGACCTTAAGATTAACACCTTCATTTGGCTACAAGAAACCTCGAATAGCATTGAAGAAACTAAAAGCTTCCAGATCATTTGGTGGTCTTAATATATCCGACTTTTCCACTATCATTTAGCCTCGCTTGCTAAGTATGATGCTTGCTGGCTATTAAATACTAACTCCAACTCCCTTACCCCACCAATGTTGTGCTTCCCTATACCTTTCTCTGTTCTTGATACTATGAGGTTACCTTCCAACCTGAAAAAATACTTTCTACTACCAGTGACTCAGCAAGTTGTATTGTCCATAGACAATTTATCTGAAAAACAAGAAAAGTTATTTCTTCTGGAAATTTTGACAAAAACATGATATATGGACTCTAGATCAGTTATATAGTGGTAACAATCTGTTGTCGTTCTCAGAATTTGTATATAAGTTCCCAGCTCTGTCTTCACATAAGTCACAGTGGTTAACTTTAATCAATGCTATTAATTTAGATGTTATTTATATAAGTTTATTATCTAAACCAGCTTCAGTTTATAAATGGTATGATTTAATCCTTTCTGTTGGCAAAGTTATTTCTACCTTCTACAAAATTTTTAGAGACAAAGGTTTTGGGTATTCCTACTGATTTTTACGACAACAAATGGTGCTCCCAGCTTGCAGTTTCCTCTTCTCAACTGGATTAGCTCCTCATTTGGAACAAAGTCAACAGACCATTGCTTTCTGCAAGTATGACTCAATCTCTTCATTTCTTGATTCATAACGCCTATTGGACCCCCCAGAAAAATCTGGAGGGAGGGCCAAACTCAGACAAGATGACCTATGTTGGCATTGTTAGTCCTCCATTGGAAACATGAGACATATGTTGTTTGACTGTCCTTCCATCTTGACTTTCTGGAAAGAGATTTTGTCTACAATAAAATCAATTACATACTGTTCATCTGACATCTCATATGATATTATTCCCCCAAGATCTCTTCATCCTTGTTTTGCACCAATGACATGCAATCCCAAGCTGATTAACATCCTATTAGCAACTCGTATTCAACACATCTTCGAAAACTGGAAAAATGCAAATTTTCTGAATTTTACTTTTTGGAATAAAACTGTTTGTTTTTATAAACAATTTGAACTCCGAGCATCTGAAAAAAATCCTCCTTATTACATGTTGTATGCCAAATTTGGTTACCTATTGACTCTTTTCTTGCCAAAAAACTGGTTATTAGAACCATGTAATGTACATACGTATGATGTCCATACTTCCTGTTTTACACACATTGACTTCAGTTCCTAATCCTTTTAATCTTCACTGAAGATATTGAACTCAAAATGTTATTTGTTTCTACCTAGGCATGATGAACAGTATACATTCCAAAGTTCTAAAAATAACTGCACAAAAATGTTATCCTACCTGTGCAGAGAAGTCATCTGAGCATTATGAGCTTGATTTTATAATAGGGCACCTATGTCCCTTTATAAAAAAAAAAAGGCACCCCAAACCAGATCCAGCCGCACACAAATGTGTCTGCACAAAGTTATGCCTGCTCTGAGGCAGATGTAAATGTGTGTATGTACTCTGGGCCAAATTCTATAAATGGTACCTTAAAAATCAGCACTGAAAAACTCTATAAACTATGCCTTAAGTTAGACGTAGTTTGTAGAATATGCTCATGTGTCATTCCTATGACTAAAATTTAGGTGCACCCATTTAGGCCACCTAAAACCAAGCCTAAATACCTGTGCCTAACTTAGGCACAGATCGGGTATATTCTATGATAGTGTGCATAATTTTTTGAAACTCCCGAAACCCACCCATTCAACACCCATGCTCCCCTTTTCAGCTGTGTGCATTAGAATTTACATACACCACGTGTGCGCATAAATTCTAACTAAAGACAATTAGTGCCACAATTTGGTTGTTAAATACCAATTATAGACTTATTAATCAATTAAGCATGCAATTTGGCCATGTGGCCAAATTAGCACGCACAACTTAAAGTGCCCATTATAGAATTTGGGTTTTATTTATTTATTTATTACATTTGTATCCCACACAATTCCCACTCATCGCAAGCTCTATGCGGCTTACATAGTTCCGTATATATCTGTATAATTGTATAAAATGCATGCATACATTGAAGCTTCTCCCTGCCACCATCCAGATTCCACTCCTGGTGATGCCTATACGTAGGTGCTTTCTTTCATATGTGCCCATTTCTATGCATGCATATAGATGCTGCCTGTTATATGCAGTTTGGCATTAATCCCTTTTTCCTCTACAGGTATTAGGTGTGTGAACTTTTGACATAGGAAGAACTCACAGTTTCCTGAACAAGCGCTGACTCTCCTGAATGAGTTACAAGAGTAAGAGGAGACACTTCTTTGGAGGGAAATCTGAAGGACTATAAACACCAAGCCCATAGGAGTGGTTTTGTCTTTGTCTCTTTGCTCCCCTAGGCACTGCACCATTACCTAATGGGGAGATTGTGACTGACTAACATAGCCAGTGCACAAGGAAAGAGAAGAAGTGAGGAGTAATATTGAATGTGACTGATGGGCAGACTGGATGTTTAATTTTATTTTTGTTACATTTGTACCCCGTGCTTTCCCACTCATGGCAGGCTCAATGCAGCTACATGGGGCAATGGAGGGTTAAGTGACTTGCCCAGAGTCACAAGGAGCTGCCTGTGCCTGAAGTGGGAATTGAACTCAGTTCCTCAGGACCAAAGTCCACCACCCTTACCTACTACTACTACTACTATTTAGCATTTCTATAGCGCTACAAGGCATACGCAGCGCTGCACAAACATAGAAGAAAGACAGTCCCTGCTCAAAGAGCTTACAATCAAAGAGCCACTCCTCCACTCCACTGTTGTCCACTGTTGTCATTTACTATATTACTACAAGTAGTCTTATGGATAGTGCAGTGAGCTGGAAAACTGGGTTCGATTTCCATTGGTCCTGCATATGATAAATGTAAATTCTGTACCACAAAAAGGCTATATATCAAATCCACTACCATTTACCTTTAGTGAGGAAACAGCAATATAACTGTTACATGGATTCTAGATGGAACTGGAATGGAGACTAGGCTACCAACACTGCCTTCACAGGATATTTAATAGAGAAGCAGTGCTTTGGATGTACCACAGGAAAGCAGTATATCAAATGAAATACCCTTACCTTAACATTAACCCAGGAGAAGCACTAGACCAGCGAACTCCAGAAGCTGAATTCCCATTGGGGAGGGACATCCTACAAGGACTTTGTACCCGCAGGCTCATTGAGCCCAGCTCCTTGAGATTGATTTGTGTACGCAGCCTCCATCATATGCAAATTTCTTTCTTGCATATTCATTGTGGATATCCTGAAAACCTGACTGGCAAGTGGGTATTCCATTACCGACTTGGGAAACAATGTCTTACTAGCTAGGCATCAGGATGGCTTTGCAGACTTCTAATAGGACTACTCTTTTTCTGGACCTTCCTGCAAAATCCTTCCATTCTCTGCTGTAAATGCAAAATGTAGCTGCTAGGTTGATCTCAGGTGCCAAATATTTTCTGATCTTCATTGGTTGTCCACAGGCCTTTTTTTCAGCACCTTTTCCATTGCCAGCTAAAATTGACCATGATCCCCAAGTAAAATGAAAGATATCCGGCTCTACACACCAATTCTTCCTTTTCATAGATTCTGTGGTTGGTTGCAGGGGGTCTGGTTATTGTGGGACAGGTCCGTCAGTGATCTCCCCACCCCAGTAGGATAGCCTGGCATTTGAATATTGGTACCTTTTTTGATAGAAAAAATTCACTGGTTGTCCATGTCTTTCAGGGCTAAGCTCAAGGTCATGTATATTGGATTTAAAGCCTTGCTTGTCATGGACTTTGGATGTTTAGCTGCTAAGCTAAAACCATATGTCCCAGACTGAGTCTCTTAAGTTGGAGTATGAATGTCACTTGTCTCTGTGGAACATTATATTTTGGTTCCTTATAGAACTCAAACATTTACTGAGGCAGTTCTGATGTTATTGAACTCCTTTTCAAGGTTACAACATCCTGAGAAATATTAGCTTAAATCATATCCTTCCAATATTCAAAATTATTTAACTGGCCAGGAACGGCTCCTGCCCAGTTAAATAGGGTTTCAGTGCCTAACCACAGATATTCAGTGGGATATAACTGGCTATCGCACAACATAGCCAATTAGGCGTGAATATTCAGCGCCTACCTGGCTATTTTGAGTGGTCAAAATAGGCTGCTTAAATAGCAGGCCTAACTTTGACCGCTAAAAAGTTAACTGGTTAGTGCTGAATATAGGCATAGCTAGTTAACTTTTTATCGGCCAAAATAAACATATATATTCAATGCTGGTCGCCGGATTCAGCCCGGCATTGAATATATAGGTTTAATGCCAGTGGCAGACAGGAAGTACACTGCCTACCACCAGATTAATGTCAGGTCTTATAACTTCCTGAAGCTATGCTTCCTGGCAACAAAATTGCCACTAGAGGTCTCATAGAGGGGCATAATCGAATGTCGCCGGCGATCTATTTTGGCGGTGGCGCAACAGCTGGCCGGAACCGTATTTTCGAAAAAGATGGCCGGACATCTTTTTTTCGATAATACGGTTTAGCCCGGCCAAATGCCAGAGTTTGCCGGGTTTAAGATCGCCGGTTTTGTTTCTCAGCGATAATGGAAAAAAATGCCAGCCATCTCAAACCCGGTGAAATCCAAGGCATTTGGTCATGGGAGGAGCCAGCATTTGTAGTGCACTGGTGTCCATGACATGCCAGGACAACAACTGGGCACCCTAGGGGGCACTTCTAAAAATGTAAAAAAACATACACAAATATCTCCCAGGTGCATAGCTCCCTTACCTTGGGTGCTGAGCCCCCCAAATCCCCCCACCAAATCCACTCCCCACAACTCTACACCATTACCATAGCCATTATGGGTGAAGGGGGCACCTACATGTGGGTACAGTGGGTTTGGGGGGGGTTTGGAGGGCTCAACACTTAGCACCACATGTGTAACAGGTAGGGGGGGGGGGGATGGACCTGGGTCTGCCTGCCTGAAGTGCACTGCACCCATTAAAAACTGCTCCAGGGACTTGCATACTGCTGTCAGGGAGCTGGGTATGACATATGAGGCTGGCATAGAGGCTGGTAAAAAAGTGTTTTATTTTTATTTTTTTTAGTGTGGGAGGGGGTATGGTAATCAGACAGGAAATAAAGGAACCAAAGTCACTATTTCAAAAATAGGAGGAAAAGACCTCATTAACACCTTAATCCACGGTGGTGGAACTTGTAACCACCTCTAAATGTGATTGGTCAAACAAGTTTAGATTGGTTTCAAATTGGTTTAGAAAAGCCTCCCAGAAAAACAGTTGTCAAGTAGATCAAAATTTCAAAACTTTAATTTTCAATTAAATTTCTACCATCAACCAAATAGTGCAAAAATAATACTTAGCTTAAGCTGCACAGCAAAATGGTTTGAAAACTGTAGAAGATCGTCACTGCGATAATCCTTAAAGTAACGCCAACTTGACTTGTGTATTAGGCAAAGGTCCCAACGGGGACCCATTTCGCAAAGGCTTATCAACAAAGCAAAATCATTAATTGTAAAAACTGGAAAAAAGAAAAATACTGATCTATGAAGCTGCACCTGCCTATTGCAGCACATAACCAGTCGGTGTCACTGAAAATAATCAGATAGAACCAAACTGAGAACCAGCTATTTTAGGGGTGTTCTGGCGGCACAGTCAGCACTTAGCCAGTTAAATACCAATATTCAGCACTTAACCAGCCAGGTTAACTGCATAAATAGGACTGTATAAAGATCAGCCCTATCTCCGGATCCCTTTTACTAAGCTACAGTAAAAAGGGGCATCAGCGCATGTTTTTCACATGCTCTGAGGCCCCCTTTTACCACAGCAGGTAAAAGGCTGTCATTTGTTTTTCAAAGAAATGGCCATGCGGTAAGTGAACCACTTGCTGCATGGCCATTTCAGCAGGGAGCACTTACCACCACCCACTGAGGTGGTAGAAAGGGCTCAAGCGCTAACCCGATGGTAATAGGGCAGCACGCGGCACTGCCTGATTACCGCCGGGTAAACACCAGCACTACAAAAATAAAAAAATATTTTTGTAGTGCCGCAAATGGCACACTCTGGAGGTGGGAACTACCGCTGGGCTGCTGCAGTAGCCTTGCGGTAGTTCTGGATTAGCATGCGGTAAGCTCAAACTGGGCTTACTACCACTTAGTAAGAGACCCCCTCTATGCAGTAACACATAGCTGGTTAAGTGCTAAATATTGCTAAATATTGCACAACCAGCCCTGATATGGCCTGGCATTAAATTTCCAGGTTTAACGCCAGTGGTGACCAGCAAACTGCTGATCACTGCCAGCTGAATTTCGGGCTCAGGGTCTTTAATCTCTGCCATACTATTCAAAGTACATGTCCTGATGTGTCTCTCCTGTGTCTCATACATATGTAGGCAAGGTTAGGAGGTTAGGTATACACAGCTAAGCAAAGGAGTCACAAATATGGAGGCATTAATAGAAGAAGAAGCCTCCAGACATACTTTTTTGGGTGCATTTTCATTATTAGATCTCAATAAGGACTAACTGGAAAGGAAGCAAGAACAGAAGAAGATGGGAGGAAAAAAGAGGAAATGATGCTAACATTGATTGCATAGGGGCCAACTTTCTCTCTCATTACAATAGAATCAGTTCACTGAGACCGAAAATCCCCCTGCATCTTTATAACAAAGAAGCACATAGATATTACCCAAAGGAAAACAGAAATCCAAATGATATAAACACAGACGATTGCTTTATGATTAGGAAGTTAACAACAAGAAAGAGGAACTATTTAGCAATGATGTGCAACACTGTATCCAGGATTTTAGACTGAAAATCACAGTCAAAATTTCAAAGCATTTCATAGTTTTAAAACCAAATAAATCGTCACTTTCACATGAAAACTTCTTACCGAAGCTACCAAAATTTCATATATTTCCTCTTCAAGGATTTCAACCAGAAATCTGCCAAATAGACTTTTAAAAGGACTTACCTCATGCGGCCATTATCACTAAGCTATATACCCAGAATGCATCCACAATGCTTATCAGATTGACAATTGAAATATGTATTTTAGTACCTAGGGCTTAATTAGAATCCACATTCCAGCCAGCAATATATGGTGTATAATAATTACATAATTTGATATTTTAATCCCCTTCCTTTGTAGGTCATATACATTACGCCAACCTAGGGTCTTGCAGTTTCTTAAAAATGACTGACATAACAGCATCATAAAGCCAGCACAAGCATTGTCAACCTATGGGCATTTTCTCTGTTCCTACAGCAGGTCCTTAATAATCACTGGACCTTATGCTAAGAGGACTCTTTCCCATTCTGCAGCCATGGGAATAATATTTCAGAGCCAATACTGAGACCAGCAGAACTTTCTTTGGTGTTAGGTCCTGGTACACGATTCTCAGAGGAGTTAAGTGCAGTAAAGTGATGGTAAGTATTATGAATGTTTTGTTTTTAATGTGCATGGCTCATGCTGTATATTGTGTTTTATATGTAAACTGTGCCAGCTGTTCTGGTAAGGACCAAAAAGATGGTATAGAAGTCTTTATAGGAGTAGCCTATTGATTAGTGCAGTGGACTTTGATCCTGGCGAACTGAGCTCAATTCCCACTGCAGCTCCTTGTGACTCTTGGCAAGCCACTTAACCCTCCATTGTCCCTGGTACGTGGCCGTGCAGGACGTCAGACTCACAGAAACAGAAGCCTGCACGGCCGCACTGCTGATCTGCAAGGGAAGGCTTCTACATGGAATATTGCTAGTGGAGGAGTAGCCTAGTGGTTAGTGCATGGACCTTGATCCTAGGGAACTAAGTTCAGTTCCGACTGCAGCTCCTTGTGACTCTGGGCAAGTCACTTAACCCTCCATTGCCCCTGGTACAAAATAAGTACCTGAATATATGTAAACCGCTTTGAATGCAAAAACCTCAGAAAGGCTGTATATGAAGTCCCATTTCCCTTTCCCTTTATAACATGTTGGAACTCAATTCCCATAGTCATAAGAAGCATCACAAACTACCTCCAGTTCAGAAAAGACCTAAAGACCTACTTGTTCGGGAAATTCTATAAGTAAAATATGCACTAATCATTCTGGAACAACAATACACAATACAACCTCAAACTCTAATGCATCTTTTCATTTAAGAAATGAGCTAAGACATATCTTCTTGAGAAATCCAATGACCATTTCATACAAACTAACAGTTATCTTGCAAAGCCACTGTAAAACACAACATCATACAACCTTGTAAATGTAATTGAATCAATGTAATCTCTAACAACTGTTAAATGTATGCCACATTGAACTGAAATTCGTTTGGGGATAATTCTGGGATACACGCATAAATAAATAAATGCATTAAGACAAATGGAGAGGCAGTCCTAACCCAAGTCCCTGAAGAAAGTCATATTGAAACCCGTGATGCAAATCTATCTCATGCTTATTTATCCTGAAAAACTGAGTGACTGGATGTGCCCTGAAGACTGTGTTGAGAAGTACTGTCCTACAGGCAGTGTGTATTCATTAATACAAATACTACCATGTGTACTGTATGAGTGGAGACTGTTGGGCTCATTTTCAAAAGAGAAAAACATCGAAAAAGTATCATAATGCAGCATTTGGATGAATTTCTTCTCAAAATGTTCAAATTGGTATTTTTGAAACCTATTTTACAGATGTTTATGCAATTCATCTGCAGTGTGCTCAAATCACAATGGGGCATGTTAGGGGCATTTTGTGGGTAGGCTTAGGGCATTCCTAACACGTGGGTGTTTTACAGTCATAATGGAACACAATGAAAACATCTAGCGCTGAAACTTCAACATTTTGGTCTAGACCTGCTTTTAGAATGAATAAGGCACAAACCCTAAATGACCAGGTGACCACCATGGGGAATCAGGGATAACCCCCTTAGTCCCCCAGTGGTCACTGACCTCCCTCCCACACCCTAAAGAAGTGATTAAAAATAGTACTTACCAACCTCTATGACAGCTTCAGATGTTAAAGCCAAGTCTATTAGAGAAACAAGGAGGTCCCTGGAGTAGTGCAGTGGTCAGTGAAGTGAACTATAAAGAGGAGGACTCGGACCCATATCCCACTCTAACTGTTACACTTGTGGTGGAAACTGTGAGACCTCCAAAACTCACCAGAAACCCACTGTACCCACATATAGTGCCCCCTTCACCTATAAGGTCTATTGTAGTGGTGTTCAGCTGGGAGTAGTAGGTTTGGGTGGGTTTTGGAGGGATCAGCAGACAAGAAAAAGAGCAATAGTGAGATGTGTACCTGGGAGCATTTATATGAAGTCCACAGCAGTGCCTCCTAGGGTGTCCCATTGCTCTCCTGGGATGTCTGGTGAACCAGTCTACTAAAAATGCTGGCCCCTCCTACATCCCAATGGCTTGATTTCCTACATTTTTCAAAAATGGCCTGAAAAGATAAACGCACAGAGCACAAACACTTGTAACAAATGGTATTTTAAAAAAAAGAGCTATTTTGCAATTTCAAAAATGGTCATGTTTTCTATTCAGATTTGGGACATTTAGCGCAAAACGTACATAGTCCGACTTAGAGGTCATATCAAAAATGCCCCTCTATGGATACCAAATAGTGCTAATACATTCCTGTCAGCCTAAAGATAGATTCATATTCCAAAACAGTTATACCAAGTTTCCACTTTGCTATAACTTGAAACTTCAGAGTAATAAAATATTTCAAATAATCTTTGTAGATCTTTGACAACTATAATGCGTTATCTATTACAAGGCTTTCTCCTATTTTGTGTTTATGGGACTATGCTAATGAATAAGACCTTTGTTCTGCATTTCTTTTTTTTAATTTTCTCTATTGAAATTGTAATGAAAGACCAAAGCTGACCCTGGTAATGTTTAATAACTTTGTATATTAGTAATTATGAACCTTTTTTCCTTCTTTTGTTTTCTTTTGTCTTCCTTTCTGTCTGCTAGTTGTGTTAATAAATTTGCTGCCATGGAAATATGAAATGACACATACTTATCTATGTTGCTGTTATGAGCACAGATTATTAGTTTGGTTTCATCAATTGGCATAAGGAAAGGTGAAAGGAGATGGGACTTGATATACCCCCTTTCTGTGGTTACAATCAAAGCAGTTTACATATTGTATACAGGTATTTATTTTGTACCTAGGGCAATGGAGGGTTAAGTGACTTGCCCAGAGTGTCACCTTTTATATTTATTTTCCTCAGGGTCTCCTTGTTTCTTTTTCAGTGGATGTTTTTTGTGGTCAACAGGCAGTGAGTTCCATAAAGTGGGGCCCATTACTTGAAATGTGGAAGACCTAAGGCCAAGTAAATTGACAGTCAGAAGAAATTTATCAGCAGACCTTAAAGCCTGAAAAGGCTTATACACTTTTAAAATTGTAGACAAGATTGATGGAGCATCATTTCTTTAAATCCTAAAAACTAAAGTCAAAATCTTAAAATGAATCCTTTTGCCGATTGGCAACCAATACAAAGAAGCCAAGACATGAGAAATGTGGTCAGATCTTGAGGTTTGAGCAATTAGATGAGCTGCAGAGTTATGAGCAACTTGTAAAGATGTTAAAGCATAAGCTGGCAAACCAATCAGCAAAGCATTGCAATAATCAAAATGTGGTAGCACAAAACTCCGCAGCAGCACCCGGAAGTTAGTAGTGGATAACAAATCCCTCAGTCTTCTAAGTATACACAATTTAAAAAATATATATCTTGATATCCTGTTTAATAAGACTCTTCAAAGAAAGAGAGGAATCTAAAAGAACACCCAAGTAGTGAATTTCTGACATAATTGGTACATTACAACCATCACAAATAAAATTAGGACAGTTATTCTTGAATCTAGACAAAAACAAGACGAGTTTTGTCAACATTTAATTGAAATCTATTTGTGGCTAGCTATCTTCGAATCAAAGTTATAGACTGAGACAAATGCTTCAGTGCTTCATAAATTATATTGTTGAGTGGAAAAAAAATTGCAAATCATCTCCATAAATTTTATATTGCAATCCTAGACATGTCAAAAGCTTATAAATTGAGGTCATGTATAAATTAAAAAGGACAGCTAATACAGCCAATCCCTGTGGAACATCAGGTACTAAAGGGGTCTAAGAAGAAACGTCCTGACTGGTCTTCATTTGGCAAGAGCGGTTAGTTAACCACTCCAAGACTCGACTCTATAGTCCAAAGCTCTGCAATATTTCAAGTATGATTCTCCCACTTTCAAATTATCCCCAGTGATTTCTACGTTACTGAAGCCACACACCCAGTGGTCCCACAGTGCCCAGAAAGCACACAAACCACCAGGATTCTTTATCAGTCCAGACTGGCAGAGGCACAAACTAACTTACTGTCTTCAAAATATTGAACAAAAATAACAAGTAACCGAAATATAGATCAATTATAAAACTATCTAAACATTTGTTTACTTTCTGAAAAATACCTGGGAAGATCAGGACATATAACTGTTCACAGAGCCTCAGCAAAGAGATCTGTCTTTCTTTTCTCCCTAGCTAAGACTGAGGGGAAAAAAAAAACAGAAGAAAATGAGCTACTGTGCCAATCTGAGCCCAGAACAACAAGTTTGAAAATAGCTGGTTACATCACTGCAGGTACTTCCTATTATCTGTGTGCTAACTAAAAGAAGGAATAGTCATTCCTCTGTAACAGTTTTAAACATGAAACACCTGCTGGCCAAACTAGAGAAATGCACTTCAAGAAATACCCAATACATTTTACAGGCTTAAAACACATTGTTCTGTCACACATCCCCACTAGTTACAGTTCAAGTGTATAAGAGTCCATAAGTCACAACTGATAAATGTCCACTATAAGTCTGGCCCAAACGAGCATAACTTCCCTCTGGTCCCTTGGCAAAGGTTATGACTTCCCATCCTCTCAAGATCCCCCTGTTTAGTTCTGGGACCCCCCCCCCCCCCCCTCAATGCTCCTGGCGGGGTTTGGGCAACCAAAGACCCCAGTCCACTAAGTTCCTTTTATTTATCTCTCGCTGGGCTTCCCCCATCTCCAAACACTGGGCCAGCTTTACCAGCCCCCGAAACCACAGTGACCCCCCAAGGAATCTTCCCACCTCCTGTTTGGTAGTGAAGGCATTCTCCTGGGGGGGGGGGGGGTCACACATAATTTTTTGTCTGGAATATGTTTCTTAAAGCTGCAAGCAAATAATCCTTGTTGAAAAAAGCTATTTCAGAGCTGTACATGCAAACTGTCATATACCTGTCAATATTTAGCTGGCAGTGGTCAGCGGTTTCTTAAACACTGACTGCTATGGACATAATTAGGATTTAATATTCAATGCAGGGCCATATCTGAGCAAAGCATTGAATATGTGGGCCTGTCCTCAGTGAAGAGCTTGCTGCCAGGATTTATGCATGACCCAGCCAATATTCAGTTGGTATCCTATGTCTTGGTCTCACCAGTATACTAGAGGAATCATGATGAATTTGGAGAAACTGTTAAACTTCTTTAGCTCCAGAAGGGGGACGTTCCTATTTGAGATTCACATCAGGTGCAGAAGCAAATGCTGAAAATGTGAACCTAAGGAAGCCATGTGGGTAGAAAGCTGTGCTTTGGCCTAAGGAAGCAACAGTTTTGTAGCTTGTGACTCTATTTACCCACATCATCCCGGGTGTGGTTGCTGGTGTCAGAGGCTGTAAGATACAGCAGAATAAACAGCTCATGTAGGGCAGGGCCTGAGGCTGGAACCTTTGCTTCCCTGATGGCCAGATCAGCAGTGGCCAGAAACAGCAGTAGCAGAATAAGAGCTATGCCACAACAGCAGCAATCAGGAGCCATGGGAACGGCAGCAAGATGAGGCCGTGGGTGAAGAGAGGGGCAGAGCAGCAGTAGTGAGCCTAGTGTCTGAGAGCTGTGGGAGCTCTGCTGGAAAAGGAACAGGCTTGAGGGCTGCTACAGAAGAGGAATTCTGCCCACTGTATCAGCTGTTCCAAAGTTCCACAGGTTCAGGTCTTCCCAGGAAGAATAGTTCTGACAGCCAAAAACAGGTGAAGAGAAGAAACGTTCCTCCCCAGCAAACCTGCAGGTGAGGGCAGAAGATTGATTCCCCTGTGAGGAAAAAAGGAGAACATTTTGAGAAAGTTCAAGTAAGAAGAAAGAAAAAGTCCACAGAACTTCCATGCTGCAAAAGAAAGCTCAAGGAATCTTATGTGCTGGGACAGGAGCTCATGAAGAAGCAAGCTAGATCAGGGAACATATAAGGCTGCCCCAAAAATTGGCAGTCCTAAAAACCAACAAAGCAGGCAGTCTACAAAATCCAATGCAAAGAACAAATAGCACACTGGTAGAGGTCGATCCGATGTTTATTGGACTACTACAACACTTGCATTAGTAAAAAAAAACCCAATGCTAAACGTGGTCATGTTTCGCCCTATAGGCCGCATCAGGGGCAGAAAGACTTCATAACTAAACAATAACATGTTAGTAAAATGACAGCAAGTAGTACACTTGAATAAATAATTTAATTAATTAAGTCATTACCTAATTAAAGCTATGCATGTTGATAAATACAGGAAATCAAATAACATTGCAACTACAATTAAAAGGCACAAAAACCATATAAAGAAAAATATTGTTTCATACAAAATATGTATAATGAATAATAATGAACATTGATAATCACATTAATACAAGGATCTATTAGTTGCATATATATTGGATATTAGCATGCGCTAAGTGCCACGTGGACCATAGGTATACAACAGGACAACCAGCATTTAGCGCACACTAATCTCCATTAACAAATGTTAAAATGGCCCCTATAATTAGTAATCTATTATAGCATCAAAAACCTTCTGTAGTTACTCTTTGGCTTAGCACGATTGGTAGTCAAATATTAAGACATGGAAGTCTACTTATCAGGGACTCATTTTTATTTTTTCAATCCGGCCCTCCAATTACAAACTTGCTAGAGGATCACAAGTCTCAATGTAAACTGAAGCGATAGACAGCCTTTCTAAAGTTAGATATTAGGCCGAACCTTGTATACCCTCTTTGTTACCTTTTACTGTCTTCTGGTCTTTTTTCCAGTTGCACCTGCTATACAAACCCTTATTTTTCCTCAGTCCCCGACTCTGACGTCTTCTTCTCAGGATTCTGGCCATTGTCAGATTTAGTTTAATAATAATACGGTTTTTAGAAGGTATTTTGATCCAGGAAGCCATACATTGAGTTGCAGGACAAGCAATAGGAATTCAAAATAAACGCACTTTAAAATGACAAGTCTGAGATAACCAAGTGAATTCAAAGATGAATCATTGGGAAGTCAGCCATCAGGAAATGCTAACTTAAACAGATGGGGTTGTTTTAGATAAAAGCAAAACAGAGCACTTTTGTATCTGGCCTGTCAGTTCCTCCCTGCTCCTGCTTCCATTGAGACTGTGGTGCTGTGAGTCTTTCATTCACAACTGCCTGAAGTTTTGTTGTTTTAATTTACACATTTCTCTACACACACCCTCTCCTTTCTTATATGTAGCTCAACCAATGCAATAAAAATCCTTCCACCAGACCACATGAGCCCAAGTCCAGCCACTAACAGTTTTTTATGTCCACATCAACACTGATGATATTCAACTAATTATTTAGGACCTCTTTTGCTAAATTACGCTAGCGATTCCTGGTGCTGCAAGTGTGAGGAAGCCCATAAGAACTGAATAGGCTTTCTCTCATTTACCAAACAGAAATCACTAGTACGGTTTAGTAAAAGAGGCCCTTAGATAGGTAAGGACCAAATTGTTGATTTTACTAGCTTTAATTCTGGTTCGGACAGATATGGACAGTAATGAAGTACTTGTACTCTGTTACACTACTTAAGTACAATTGACAGTACTTTTACTTGTAACAAGTTACACTTTTTGACATACTTTTTATTTGTAACTCGTTACAAGTAAGTTGCATTTTTGTACTTAGTAACGAAGTATAAATTTGAAGAGTATTTTAAAAAAGAAAGTATTTTTCATCCCTCTGGATGAAAAATAGCCTAGTGGTTAGTGCAGTGGACTTTGATCCTGGGGAACTGAGTTCGATTCCCACTGCAGCTTCTTGTGACTCTGAGCAAGTCACTTCACCCTCCATTGCCCCTGGTACGAATAAGTACCTGAATCTATGTAAACCGCTTTGAATGTAGTTGCAAAAACCTCAGAAAGGCGGTATATCAAGTCCCATTTCCCTTTCCCCCTCTGCTTCTCTTCCTCTACAGGCTTTCCAAGCAGTCAGATGTGGCATCTGATTGGGCCCAAACTTCCAGTCCCAAAAACAGTTGAGCTTGGACCAGAAGTTCGGGCCCAATCAGATACAAGCCAGCATCTGACATCACCGGGAAACCCTAGTCACTGCCCTCTACACCTGCCCAGAATGGATATTGATTGACTATTACTTTGTTGTCAGGCTCAGCTGCCTCCCCAGCCTGAACTGCACCTTCACCGCCCACTGGGCCTGCTCCCTCTACCCTACTATTCACCATGGCCCTGCAGCATAGTCTCGCTCCCTCCCTCCAGTTGCTCCTCCTCTGATGTAAACTTCCGATCCAGCACAGGAAACACTATCGGCACTGCAGAGAGCTGGGTCCCACTGCAGTACTGCACTGGATGGGAAGGGAGAAAGAGCAAGAGAGAGAAATTAGGTAAGACTGGATGGGTGTGGAAATGGGGGGAGAGAGAGAGAGAGAGTGAGAGAGAGTGAGTGAGAGAGAGAGAGAGAGAGATGGGGCGATATTGGATAAAAGAGGAGAGAGACAGAGGCTATGGGCTGGGGGGAGAGAGAAATTGGGCAGGACTGGGTAAGTGGTGAGGGAGACAGAAACGAAGCAAGACAGAATGGGAGGGGAGGGAGTGAGAGAGAATGACAGCGAGAGATGGACTGATACTGGATAAAGGAAGGGACAGGCAGAAGCTATGGGCTGGGGACAGTGAGAGAAAGTGGGCAAGACTGGATAGGTGTGTACATAGGAGTCAACTCAAAATGATTGGGAATGCTAAACCCAATAGAAATTATTCCTCCCTGGACACAGTCAAAGGGTTTGCTCAATATTGGGGGTGCTCAAGCACCCACAGAGCTGGAACAGATTAGTGTTGGAGTTGGTTATAGTGGAAGAGGTGAAGAAGACAGAAGAAGAGAAAAAAATGACATATGGACAGGAGACCTTTGGAAAGTGAGTTAAAAGAAAACATTACAGCAGTAACTAGAGACCGGGACCAACACAATTAGAAAAATTAAATGGCCAGACAGCAAAAGTAGAAAAAATAATTTTATTTTAAATATAAGATGAAGAAAAGAGATATCCATGTTAGTCCACTTTAAAAGTGAAGAAATGTAAATAAAAGAAAAAAAAAAAAAAAGGTGACACATTTATATTGGACTGTATACATTTCCCTCGGATTCTATGTATGATGACTAGAGTTCCGTGTGCAAATCAGTACTACCACTAAGAGTCAGATTCCCAAATAAGGAGTATGCACCCTTATTTGACAATCTGACCAATAGCATTAGAACCTCAAGTCTACTGCAAGAGCTCATCGGTGCCATTTTGACAATGACAGCTGCTGAGGCAGAAGTGGGTGGGAATTTCTCCTATCCTCATCACCCCATAGAATTCTTGAGTGAGTTGGGGTCCTGGGTAAGAGGGGGTTGGGAGGGATGGCCAGCCTGGGATGGGCTGAGCCACTTTTCATATAAAGAAGAGGTGGGACTTTGAGAGAGGGTTTTGGAGGAAATTTCTACTATTTTACTCCTGCATCAGGGTTAGGGGTATAGAGCCCACTGGTCTACTTGGGAGTAAAGAGCTCTGGCAGGGATTGGGGGGTGAGTGAGGGCTCTAGTTTGAGCTAGTGAGCCTTTAATTTTTTTTTTTACTGCTGTCACAATGCAAGAGGGCCTTTTTTCCCTCTGGCAGCTCTAAGCTGTAGTCAAAACCAGGTCAGCAAAACCTTTTCATGTACTTTTCCTTTTTGTAATTTTTTGAATTAATGAGCTACTTTGCACTTTTGCATCACTAGCTCATTAATGCATACATTGCATAAACTTTCACACAAAGATTCAGCAAATGGCATCATACTAATGCACTGAACTCAAAAAATAGCACAAAACCCTTGAATGTTTACATTTTTGCATGTTTCTAGGCCTCTTATGCTTTTTCTCACATGAAATGCAAGTTTCTAAACCTACTTTGCACTTTAGTACATAGGACCCTAAAGCTGAATCAGGAGAAATGGGACAGTTTAATTATTTATTTATTTATTCATCCAAGGCAATGTACAGCAAGTATAACCTGGACATCAATTACATCAGGGAAAATATTCAAATAACAGTATATATTACAGTATATTGTGCTATTTACAGGGCTTTTTTTGAGGGGGTACTTGGGGGTACTGAGTACCGGCACCTTTTCCACTGTCTGCTAAACTTGACCCATGGTTCTCATATTTTAATGAAAGAACTCAGGTTCTACATACAAATTCTGCCTTGTCATAGATTCTATGACTGGTTGCAGGGGTCCTGGCTATTGTGGGGTGAGTCCCTCAATGATCACTCCACCCCTGAAGGGTGACCTGGCATTTGAGTACCGGCACCTTTTTTGCTAGACAAAATGCACTGGCTATTTACAATGTCAACACAATACATAACTTAATAGACATCTTAATAGACATCAAATGAGACAAACAGTTAAATATGCTGCGCTCCAGTTTTCCCTATATTTAAGTAATAATTTGAAATAAAACAAAACAAAGAAAAGAATAGATTATACCTTTTTTATTGGACTAACCATACATTTTTTGATTAGCTTTTGAAGGCAATACCTTCTTCCAGTGGTGTAGGAAGGGGGGCGGGGGGCGGTCCGCCCCGGGTGCAAGCCGCTGGGGGGTGTTGGCTCCGCGCTGGTGCACTGCCCTCTCTGCCCCGGAACAGGTTACTTCCTGTTCCGGGACAGAGAGAGCAGTGAGCCAGCCAGCGCGGAGCCGACACACCCCAGCAACGTGCAGTCGGGGCGGATCGGCCCTCCCACCCGTCCCTCACCGCAGGTATGCGCTCCGGGGGGGGGGGAGGTATGCGCTCCGGGGGGTGCGCTCCAGCGGGAGGAGGGTGCGCCGTGCTGCACCCGGGGGGGTGCGCAGCGGCGACCTGCCCCGGGTATCAGCTCCCCTCGCTACGGCTCTGCCTTCTTCTTTAGATTAAAAGCTAATCAGAAAATGTATTTTATTAGATATTCTTCTAATACAAATTTATCATCTTATTTTCTTTTCTTTGTTTTCTTTTATTTCTATTTATTACCTTTACAAGTGGACTAACACTGTTACCACACACCCATATTTTGGAAATTATGCCACAGCTGAAGAAAGTAGTTTTGAGCTTTGGAGTTAAGCTTGACACTCCTATTTGAAATGGAGGGGCATTTTGGATATGATGTTTAAATCTGACTTTGGATGTTTTTGTTCAAAATGTCTAAAATTCAAGTGGTGAAATATAATGATTTTTGAAACAGAAAAAAATATGTATCTGTTTGTTTCAAAAAATGGCCTCTTTCTACTCAGTACAATTATCTTTTTAGCCAATTTTTGAAAGAAAAAACACTCCAAGTCAGAAACACACAAAATCAAGCCATTGGGACGTAGGAGGAGCCAGCATTCATAGTAGATTGGCCACATAGACATTCCAGCAGAGTAATGGGGTACCCTAGGGCGCACTGCAGTGGACGTCACATAAAAGGTCCCAGGTATAAATCTCACCATGTCTCCCATATATTGTATGGTGAGCCCTCCAAAACTCATCAAAAAACTATATACCACTGCAGTAGCCCTTATGGTTGCAGGTGTCACCTATATGTGGGTACAGTATATTTTTGATAGGTTTTGGGGGGCTGACACTTTCCACCACAAGTGTAACAGATTGGATTATGGTTCTGGGTCACCTTCTCTACAATGCACTGCACCAACCACTAGGCTACTCCAGGAACCTGCTTGTTCCTCTAATAGGACTTGCTATAACTCTGAAGCTGTCATGGAGGCCAGTATGTACTGTTTATTTCACATCTTTGGGGGAATGAGAGGGGGTAATTCCTTTATTCGCTCCTGGGCCCGCCCCCGTCTGACGCCCAGGAGCGAAGGAGAGATGCGAAGACTGGAAGAGGCATCAGCTGTGCTGTTCTTCTTGCCCGTGCAGCGCCTTTACAGAAAGGTGAGAGGCGCTGCGTGGGCCCGGTAGGAAGGAGGGGGGGCCCGGTAGAGGGGGGGAGCGGAGGCGATGATCTCAGGGGAGCGGTGCACGGGGGTGGAGAATGGCGGGAGGCGGAGCTGGGAAACAGAGGAAGGGAGGGGTGCTGGGCAGCATTAAAGTTTCTAAAATCTGGGCTTAAAAGTTTTTTATTTTTATTTTGAATTTGGTTTTGATGAAGGGGGGAAGCAGGGAGCACTGGCAAACTCGGGTGAGGCGGGGCGGGGGCAAGGACGTCCGTGAAGCACGCTCTTGACGAGCGCCTTTGGCCCCTCCCTTTTTTTATTTTCTTTTCTTTCCATTTGTTTTTTATGCAGAGGGAAGCGGGGAGCCACATTTTCTGTTTTTTATTTTGTTTTTCAACATGCCAGCATGGAATTTAAAGTGCAGGGGGAAGCGGGGAGATGACAGCTCAGGCCTTGACGACAGGTCTGAGCTCACGTTAAATTTCAGACGGTAAGTGATTCATTATAATCGTCGGTATGGTTAGTGCATTGCAAATTCTTCATGTTTGAATTGGAAGTGACTCGTTTGCATTCCGTTTTCGTTAGCTGCTAGCGTCGTCGGAAAATGCCCTTTAGTGCATGCGACGGTTCAAAATTTCATCGTTACAGGGTCGTTAGAGGGTCGTTAAAGTTTAGTGCATCTGGGCCTCAGTCCCTTAAACTTCAGTGAGGACAATGTAGAGAAGAAGAACTGGCAAGAGAGGTCTTTTAGAGGCTGACTCCTAAATTCAAAGAAAATTTGTCAAGACCTGCTTTATGCTTAAGTCCCCTTCAGAACATGCTGCTAATTTGTCGCTGTTTCTATACATATTTAGTTGGAGCATAGCTTCTGCTACTACTGTAAATGGTCCATATTTTTTTAAACATTTGTAGTTTAGACAAAAAAAGCCCCATAGCTGAGCACTTTCCATTTACAGTAAACTGAAAGCTGCTAATGTTCTGGGATGAGGAGCGAGAGAAACCAGAAGAATGGACAATTTAAACAGGATGTCATTTAAAGGAAGCAAGACAGAATGTTTTTCTGGATTCTTACTGTGGGGGGAGAAACAAGGAAAGATCTGCCACTACAGGAATATTAACAGTTCAGTATTTAGACGGAAACTGGTGTCTTCTGAAAACACTAATGGTTGCATGGTTATTCACACAAATATGTCAAAGGTAATCTGCTTTTCATTTGGTGTTCCTCTAGGCCCACTGAAACCTTTAGCAGCTAGAAATGTGCAGGTCTGTTTTGATAGACTCCTTCCTCAACCCCATCCCTCATGAAAAAGCTTCAATAACTGCTGACTATTTCAAAATTAACAATGCCAGGCAACTCTGCTAGATTCAGGTGGCAAAAAAGCACATACATACTAGTATTCTAGCCACTTACATGCATAAATGTGAGTATTCTAGCTGGTATTTACTGGCAAAATACTGTGGGGGCATTGATTTCAAGAACCTACATGTGCAGGAAAAGAGAGGCATTGCTCAGCAGCTTCCACATATAAATGTCTACAATTGCACACGGAAGTGCTGATTTTCGCTATTTTGATGCATAAATTCCAGCAGCTACAAGAAGCATATTCCAGACATATATCTACAAGTGAAGCCAATTTAGGAGCAAAGTCCCTAAAGGTAAATTTGTACAATTTCAAAGTTTATGTAAATTACCAGATGACTAAGCACAGTTATCTCCTTAGTCCCTCATTTCAAGCCCTGGCCAAAAAGAGTATTTTGCAGAAACGTATGAATGCCTCAGAGGAAATGCTAAAGTCAATGGGGACATTTTGTAAGCATTCCAGTTGTAAAAGGGAAAATACAAGTATAATTTTGAGCCCTCTTAAACTTCACACAACACATACTGCCTTTGATTCTGAACATCCCAGACCATCTACACATGTAAACAGCAGCATTCTAAGACTGCTACGTGCATATATATCCAGTTCATATATGTAAAGCTGCCATTTAGATGTGTAGATACCATTCAAGCCTCTAAAATAACCCCCTATTTGTATTTTTAAAATTGTATGTATAATATAGACATGCAGAGGATAATTTTATAACAGGTTACCTAGATTAGGAGGCCACGATAGGTGCCTATTTTGAGGTCATTCGATAATGATACATAGAAGTAAGGCTACATTTCGATTAAAAATTTAATTGCAATTAATTGCGTAATTAAATGTATGTTGTTTATTTCTTTTTGTTCCCACTGCAGTTCCTTGTGATCTGGGAAAGTCACTTAACCCTCCATTGCCCAAAGTCATAAAGAAGCTGCAGTGGGAACATAAATAAATACAATTAATTGCATGATTAATCACATGTTTAATTGTGATTATGAATTTTAATCAGCATACACCCCTAAAAAATTAAAGAATAAAAAGTAATGAAAAGATAAGAAATACAAAATACAAACTGAAAAATTACAAAATTAAAGAATCTAAAACATCATGCAGAGTAGCTATAAACAGCCTTACAGCTTTCACATCCTACTTCAGCAAAAAAGCAACAGAAATGCATGTTAAAATGCAGCTGTGCATATTTATACCTGCTCAGGATCTAGTGTAAATATATGCAGCTTAAGTATATGCAGAGGTGAATATTTGAGAACCCTAGATTCTACATACGGTGCCCAGATTTGTGCACGCACCAAGATAACGTGTACAAATTAATTGAATAATGAGCCCTTAACCACCAATAATTGGGTGCTAACAACCAATTGTTAATTAGCGCTCATTAAACTTTGTGTGCACATCTGGTTTCACGCTATTCTATAAGACATGATGTATGACTAAAAAGGGGGTGTAGCCATGGTTGTATTAGGGGCATCCCAAAAAGTTACCTCAGTGCACCTTACAGGTGCCAGCATTTACATCAGGTTTCAGCAGGTGTAAGTCTGGCACTTAAAGTTGGTCATGGGAATCGGTGCTTAGTTTTATTCTAGAAAGGGCAACACTCTTTATAGAACAGCGCTTAGTGACAATTTGTTTGGCGCCCGCTTTGATTGCTATTTATAGAATTTCCCCCATACGACTCTGCCTGTTCTCCACCCAGACTCTTACACTGAAGATGCCTGCTCTTGCATCGTGTACAAGTATGTACCTTAACATAACATAACATAACATAAGAACATAAGAATAGCCATATTAGTACAGGCCATTGGTCCATCTATCCCAGTATCCTGCATCCAACAGTGGCCAATACAGGTCACAAGTACCTGGCAGAAACCCAAATAGTTGCAACATTCCATGCTGCAATCCCAGGGCAAGCAGTGGCTTCCCCATGTCTGTCTTAATAGCAGACTATGGACTTTTTCTCCAGGAATTTATCCAATCCTTTTTTAAACAAATATACACTAACCACTGTTAATATATCCTCTGGCAAAGAGTTCCAAAGCTTAACTATTCATTGAGTGAAAAAAATATTTCATTCTATTTGTGTTAAAAGTATTTCCATGTAACTTCCTTGAGTGTCCCCTAGTCTTTGTACTTTTGGAACAAGTAAAAAATTGATTTACTTCTCCTTCTACACCACTCAGTATTGTAGACCTCAGTCCTTCTTGTCATGTGTGTGTGTGCATCCATGGAGTAATTTTATAATGGGTCATTTATATGCATAAACATCATTTACACATGAAGAGTCGTTTATAAAAATATTATTAAGAGGTCAATATGTAGTTGTATGGAGAGCATATAATTTGAAAAAGTCTAAGTAATACAGTTTCAAATCATATACAGCAGTGATCTATTTAGGTAGCACCATTGAATATCTATGAAGTTATTTAGGTGTTTATTTTTTTATTAACCCCTTAGTGTCCAATGTTCCCATAATAAGCCATATGGGAACAGATTGATGGGAACATTGGACACTATCAACCACCTTTATGAGAAGATTCATTCAAGGTGGTGTACAGTAAGTAGAATTTGAAACATCTAAGTTGAACAAGTTATGCCTGCTATTTGTATGAGTCAGATAGAAATATAGGAGGTCATTTTAGAAACTCATAGCGCAATGCTGATTTCATACTACTGCTATTCAACACGTCAAAGCTTACAGGATGCATATATTGAAAAAGGAGCATGTTAAGAGTGTGATTTGGGTGGTCTTAAAAATTAGATGTATATTCCCAGTTTTGCATGGGAATACACATATATGCTTAAAAATGACCCCAAATGGCTTTGCACCTTCTTTGAGTCATGCATAAGTGTCAGGTAACTGCTCTTTTTGAACAGGGCTTCATAAGAGTGATTGAGCAGGCAATTGTGCTAAATCCTCTGGTACCTTACATGACCTCAAAAATGTAAAAATTTAGGAGGCTGTCTTCTTAATTGACTATTGCTACACATGTTGTTTTCTAAAATATGGCACTTCTATGTATGTTTCAACATGTAGTTTGCAAAAATCGACATTTAATTGTGTAATACTGTTCTCTCTAAGCTGAGTGTGTGTCCTCCAACTGCATTGCTGCCAATGGGGTGTTGTGCTTCAATATTGTGTTTTCAATCGCTAGGAGCAGGCAGATTCAATGGAGCCCTGCAGCACTGGCCTGTCCTTCACTATTGAAAATGTGATAGTGAAATAGCACCCCCCCTCTGGCAGGACTGTAGGTGGAGGACTCCCACTCAGAGGGAACAGTGGTGTGTAAGTGCCAATACTTGCAGATACAATCTGCCCAGTGATGCTACCCTTTGTCTAAACCTGTACTGTTTACAAGATGTCTGGTCCTGCTGTATGTTTAGGGAAATTCATGTGCATAGTAGAATTAGAAAAGGTACAGAGAAGGGCAATGAAAATGATAAAGGGGATGGGACGACTTCCCTATAAGGAAAGGCTAAAGTGACTAGGGCTCTTCAGCTTGGAGAAAAGACGGCTGAGAGATGATATGATAGAAGTCTATAAAATAATGAGTGGAGTTGAACGGGTAGACGTAAAACGCTTGTTTACTCTTTCTAAAAATACTAGGACTAGGGGACATGCAATGAAGTTACAAAATAGTACATTTTAAACAAATCAGAGAAAATATTTGTTCACTCAATGTAGTAAAAGTAGTTAGCTTAGCGGGGTTTAAAAAATGTTTGGATGGCTTCCTAAAGGAAAAGTCCATAGACCATTATTAAAATAGATCTCGGGGAAAATCCACTGCTTATTTCTAGGATAAGCAGCATAAAATGTATTGTACTGTTTTGGGATCTTGCCAGGAATTTGTGACCTGGATTGGCCACTGTTGAAAACAGGATACTGGGTTTGATGGACCTTCGGTCTGTCCCAGTATGGCAATACTTATCTACTTATATGTATTTTAGGAAAGACTTTGTATTCAGCTTTTATACAAAATATAGCCAGGAAATACTGAATATCCTGTCCTGCACATCCCATTTCCGAACTAGACATCCTATGCAAAATGAGGCTTAGAACTTATACATTGAGGGCTAGGGCTGGGCTGTCCTTTGCAATGACAAGGGAAACGAAAAACAACAGAAAAACACAACATATGCTGTAAAAACAAAATGGCCAAGAAACCCTGAATAAAATGAAAATTCCTGTAAACGACATTTGGACATTTCTCACAAAAATGTCCATAATTGTCTTTCAATACACAGAAAAAAATAAGTAAAAATAAAAGTCACAATTAATACCTTTTATTAAATGTAGATATTAGATATGTATCATATGTCAAAAAATAAAGTGGTTGCTCAAAGCATATACTAACCAATGTATACTATTCAAAAATGTTATCAATAATTAAACACTGCTATTTCCATCCATGGAAAATCCCAAAATGAAATGGTCACATTAGTGAAGTAACATCTGGCGACTAGACTTCGCATTATAGGTGTCAATGATCTGCTCAGGGTTAATATCTAGGGGAGCGAAGGGTGTCCCATCCCAAATGTGAAAAGTTACAAGTACCACCCTAATTAGAGAGATTGAAGGTTAGCAAGTGAAAGTTTTCTTGCAGTGTATTCGGTATATAAATTTGTCATGGTGGAGAAGAGACTGAGTCCCAAGGAAGGGCTGCTGGTTATTGACAAGTAATGCTTCTATGTGCATGTAAAAATGGATTTATATATCATAAATGACATATCTTGTGTCCCTCCCCTCCCCCCTCGCGGTTCTAGTATCTTGATCAACCTTTCTGATGTCATATATCTTAAAATGGGAAGGCAATATTACCACTGCAGGAAAAGGCCATAGACCCATTACAAGAGATAAACCACAGAAATTAACAAAGAATTAGGTTCTTTAAAAAAGATTTTTTTTTTTTTAAGGGAAATGAACAACCTGCTACTAGAACCAAAGGAATTCTGTATATCAGAGGGAGAGAGAAGATCCTCACATACCAAGAAATGCAATCAATCATTTAAAAAGAAAAAAAAGAAAGCAGTAGAACTATACTCAGCTGTGACATCACGAGAGAACTTTAACGTGGGTAAATAAGTACTGAAAGGAATGGATTGGGAAGAAGTCACTCACCAACTTGAGTGATGTCGTACAGCAAATGCAGGAAGACAACTGTACTCTTTTTTCACGTGGCTGAGCTGTTACAGAAGTGCAGCTCAGCTGTGATTGGTCAGGGAGCATGTAAAAGGGTGCTCCTGATTGGCGCTCTGAGTTACTTCCAGTGTCCAGCCAATCAGGAGTGGCTGTGGCTGGAAGGATTATAAACAAGCCCAAAACCAATTGCGAATCAGGAGGAAATGCTGACGCTCTAAAATAAGCAACCTGCGCTGCCAGAAAAAACAAGCCCAAAACTCGCGAGACGCTGCAGAGAGAAGGAACCGGATCGGTCAGTCTGTAATCGGCAGTGCGGGGCCCCTGGGAGCACGAGGCTCTGCAGCTGCACCGATTGCTTCTGCCCAAGACCGCCCCTTGCTGGCTCAGCTGTCTGCACTTGTGGCTGGGGAGGCTTAGCCTCCCCAAGCCTCTTATACCGGGCGCCTATGCATGCAAGGTTCCACATTAGGAGTCACGGACCAAGAAAGGGATCTAGGTGTTGTCGTTGATGATACGTTGAAACCTTCTGCTCAGTGTGCTGCTGTGGCTAAGAAAGCAAATAGAATGTTAGGTATTATTAGGAAAGGAATGGAAAACAAAAATGAGGATGTTATAATGCCTTCGTATCGCTCCATGGTGCGACCTTATCTTGAATATTGTGTTCAATTCTGGTCGCCACATCTCAAAAAAGATATAGTGGAATTAGAAAAGGTGAAGAGAAGGGCGACGAAAATGATAAAGGGGATGGGACGACTTCCCTATGAGGAAAGGCTAAAGCGGCTAGGGCTCTTCAGCTTGGAGAAAAGGCGGCTGAGAGGAGATATGATAGAGGTCTATAAAATAATGAGTGGAATTGAATGGGTAGATGTGAAGTGTCTGTTCACACTTTCCAAAAACACTAGGACTAGGGGGCATGCGATGAAGCTACAATGTAGTAAACTCAAAACGAATCGGAGAAAAGTTTTCTTCACTCAACGTGTAATTAAACTCTGGAATTCGTTGCTAGAGAATGTGGTAAAGGCAGTTAGCTTAGCGGAGTTTTTAAAAAGGTTTGGACGGCTTCCTAAAGGAAAAGTCCATAGACTGTTGTTGAATGGACTTGGGGGAAAATCCACTATTTCTGGGATAAGCAGTATAAAATGTTTTGTACTTTTTGGGGATTTTGCCAGGTATATTGTGACCTGGATTGGCCACTGTTGGAAACAGGATGCTGGGCTCGATGGACCCTTGGTCTTTCCCAGTATGGCAATACTTATGTACCCTTTTCTGTTCAGTGTCCCCCCTCTCTCTCCACATCCTTCCAGTCTCTCCCTTTTCTCTCTGCATCCTTTCATCCATTTCCCCTCTTTCTCTCCCTATCCTTCTATCCAGCGTCTTCCCCTCTTTCTCTCCCTATCCTTCCATCCAGCGTCTTTCTCTCCCCATCCTTCCATCCGTTTTCCCTCTCTCTTCCCCATCCTTCCATCCATCTTCCCTTTTTCTCTCCTTATCCTTCCATCTGTCTACTCCCTCTCCCGATCCTTCCATCCAGTGTCTCTCTCTCTCTATCCCCATTTTTCCATCCAGTGTCTCTCTCTCTACCCTTTTCCATTCATCAGTCCCCCCTTTATCCCCATCCTTCAATGTCTCTCCTGTTTCTCTCCCTACCCTTCCTTCCAGTGTCTTCCCTCTTTCTGCTCTCAGCCAGGATCCCCCCTCCTTTCTCCCCATCCTTATCTTCAGCAGCTTCTCTCTTTCTCCAGCCCTTCTCCATGTCCCCGCCTTCTCTCCCCATCTTCCCACTCTCTCTATTCTACCTCCTGCCTCCCGCTCCCCCTTCCACCCGATATTCGTTTCCTGGCCACTCCTGTTGAGTAGCAGCGGCCGCGACAAAAAAAAAGAGCTATCAAAAAAATTAAAAAAGCAAGCGCGGGGCCACAGCAGCCTTCAGGCATGGACTGTCGGCTCTGCAGCCACTCCTCTCTCCTCCTCTCTCCTCCTCTCTCTGTCCCCGGAATGGAGCAGGAAGTCGATGTCAACTTCCTGCTCTTCCAGGGGCAGAGAGACAGTCCATGCCTGAAGGCTGCTGCAGCCCCGCGCTTGCTTTTTTTATTTTTATTTTTTGGTTGTGGCTGCTGCTGCTGAACAGGAGAAGCAGCAGTGGCCAGGAAATGTATACCGGATGGAAGGGGGATCTGCCAACGGTGTCCCAGCGGGAGACTTTCCCGAATTCGCGGGAGTGCGAGAGATGACCCGCCAAAGCGGGAGTCTCCCGCTGAATGCGAGAGACTTTGGCAGGTCTGGATTCAGACCGAGATGCACAAAACTTAACAAGCCAAGAGTGTGCTTTTTTCACTGGTTCTAGCCGGTTTAGCAAGCATGGAGTTCAGTGAGACATGCACAAAGAAGGGGTTCTGCAGGCTCTTTTCTTGTCACGGTAGTAGATAACGAGAATTGTATGCAAAGTTCTTTTAATTAGCTAATTACTGTTCAAATGTGCATTCCAAGTGATGCACAGCCATTTTCCTAGCGATGCACAGAAAGGACTGTCTACCTTTAGGATGATATTTTTACGGGTGCTCAGGAGCTGTCAGTACTGCTGTTTCCTTTCCATTACCACTGAAATTCTACCCTCAGCGGCAGCTGCCTGATGGCAGAGGAGAGCTGTGGCATCTCTAGATCCTGCCCCCCCCCTCCCCGCTCACCAAGCATACAGGTACGCAGTCCTTCGCTCTCTCCTTCGCCTCACTCTCCCTTGCTTCCCTTCCTGCCTGCTTGCAGAGTTGACATTGGCAATCTGGCTGTACTGCTGCCGAGGGTCAGTTTGGGCAGGTCTGGCTGCATGCCCCGGAAAGTCAATGCTGTTTACACCAGAGGAGACAGCTGTGGCGGCAATAAAAAAAGTTTGAAAAGAAAAGCTATATACTGCTTTCATACATGCAGCTTGTATGCATGTATGAAAGACATCTGTAGCATGTGCAGAGCAGCCACGCTTAGCGATTGGCTGTTCTGTGCATGCTCGGGTGACCGATTGGCTTCCCCCCTGCCGAGCTGCTCACTGTTTTTGGGAGCAGCTCATTTGCATCCTGCTTCTTTTGAGCATTGATCGCTATTTTCAACTCAGTAATTTTTATCAAGGTGGAAATAAAAGATCGGTGCTTTACTGGGACTTTGGTGCATCTGCCCTTGTATCAATGGTGCCCAAAGTTAAGTATTCTTAAGATCTGCGCTAAGCACCAGTTCTTGCCCCTGCTGAAACCTGATGTAAATGATAGCACACAACTAATGGCAGTTGGGTGCTTATTCTATAACACTGCGCCTACATTTTGGAAATGTCCCTGACCTGCCCATGCCCCTCCCGTGGTCATGCCTCCTTTTTAGTTGTGTGCGAGACAATTTTGGCACACAGTGTTATTGTATAGCACATAGGCAGATCTGCAAGTAAGTCCTAATCAGTGCCAATTAACATCAATAACTGATTATTAATGGCTCATTAACTAATTAGTTTGCATGCAGATCTGGGATGGTGTGTATCTTGAGGGTGGGCACATGCACAGTTGGCATTTGGACAGAGCATGGAAGGATTGTAGAAGTCTATGCATACATTATAGAATATTACGGTTTGCTGCGTGCATTTTTACATCTAGGTGCGGGCATGTATACCAGTTCTAGTGCTGGTGTGAGGGATCATACCTTAAATCAAGGTACAGTTTTGGCCAGTTACGCTAGTATTTTATGAAGACAATTAGGCACTTTTATTCTTTATTGAATAGACTTCAAACATATAGGCTTAATTAGTACTTTTTAGCAGGTGCTCTATTATAAAATTACCCAGCACTTGCCCAAAATTAGCCATTTGACTGCCTTGGTTTAAAAAGCAAAACATAACACAGGTACCAGCAGCAGTGGCAGCAGCTCCAGCCACATAAGTGCTTTCAAATGTCGGCCTCTAAATAAACACCTGACACTGGAGTTCTACTCTTGTTAGCTCTATGTCCTGTGATTGGTTTGCTTCTTTCTCTTTCTCCCACTCTTATCTTCCTGAAGTTCATTATCTAGGCCTAGGTTGACTGAATGTGCACTGTAGAATTGTTTTTCTCTGGCCAGTACAAACCAGGTGGCAAGCGGTAAAGAGCATAAAATCAGTTTCTGCCAACACACCCTCATTTATTCCTCTTTGCCATCCTAGACAGTTATGGATCAGGCTGCAACTGTATCTTGCTCATAATCTCTGTGATGCTTCCTCACTTTCCTGGGTATATTTCCAAAGTATGAGGAAGAAGCACAGTGGTGTCCCCATAGGAACTGTCAGTTCTGCATTCAGGCATCCAAGTGATTGCTAATGTACATTTCAGGACATCAGCAGTTGTCTTAACAAAGGCCTGATGGGAGGCATCAACAGCCAGAGAAGGGGGGGTGGGGGCATATCCAATACCATCAGTGGGGGACAATAAAGCAGAAAGCATCACCAGTGCTGGTGCTGGCCAGGGGTGAGTGGGTGCCAAATTTTGAAGCTGCACAAAGCAGCCAAAAACCTATTAACATTAGAACAACATCATATGCAGATCAAGATACAGAACTGCAGAGGTTGTCATCTGTGCACTGTTACAGAGCAATAACATCAAAAATATTACTCTATTTATCTAGTGAATAATATATTACCTTTCATTTCCCAGCAATTTTGCATGGAGTCCCTTTTTATTACTCAAAACGCCTGAGGGAAAATAGTAATAAGCATGTCTGTATATATGAGCAGTCTAAGGTAATGAAAAAGTCATGTGTCGTGAGAACACCTGTGTTTGTAGGCAAGCACTACAAGGATTAGAATAACATGCTGTAAAATAAATACAATTGTGCAGTTAATCCAAAATAGCCAGATCGATATTCAGCAACATGCTACCATCTGAAAATGAAAGTTTGAATGCGCCTGCTATATTTACAGTAAAAATACCAAACCATGGTGATTGCTTCTTGCAGCCCCCCACCTACCCTCACTATCTACAAACCTTTTTTCATCTTTTCTTGGGAGAACACTGTGGTTAGGGAGCTCTGCATGCCTGCAGGTGTTTCAGTCTCCCTGCAGTTTAACCTTTACAATAAAATTCATGGGTGTGACTTTCCTTGCTGGAGCAGGCATCCTGCATCCTGATTGGCTGCTGTCCAACATTTTGTTTACTAAGATTAACTCCATTATCTCTCCAAGAAGAACCTGAAGGAAACAGGATGCTCAGGATGGCAATTCTGATCTGAAGTAAAGGTGAAGTAAAGCTGTGTGTTTTATTTCTATGAGATTCTGATAGTAGCAACTGCCTCCAAGTTAGACTACATAATGGAGGGGCATTTTCAATATGACGTCTAAATCCGATTTTGGACATTTTGTGCAAAAATGTCCACAAATCCAGAAGCGAACATGGTCATTTTCAAACCAGAAAAACGTCCAACTTTTTGTTTCAAAAATGATCATTTGCTAGACATTTTTGTGCTCAGCTATCTTTTAGGACAATTTTTGGAAAAAAAGAAAAAAAAAATACAAAGATAAAAAACACAAAAACAAGCCACTGGAATGTATTGGAGGCCAGAATTCTTAGTAGACTGGCCACACAGACATCCCAGCAGAGCAGTGGGGCACCCTAGATGGCACTGCAGTGGACTTCACATGAAAAGTCTTAGGTGAACATCTCACCATTACCCAGTGGCGTACCAAGGGGGGGGGGCGTGGGGGTGGTCCGCCCCGGGTGCACGCCGCTGGGGGGGTGCCACGGCGCGCACCTGTCGGCTCTGAGTTCGCTATCTTCGCTCGTTCGCTGCAGCTCCCTCTGCCCCAGAACAGGTTACTTCCGGGGCAGAGGGAGCTGCAGCGAACGAGCAAAGTTAGCGAACTCGGAGCCGACAGGCACGCGCCGCGGCACCCCCCCAGCGGCGTGCACCGGGGGGGGTGTCATTTCACCGGGGGGGGGGCGCATCAGCGATCCGCCCCGGGTGCCATCCAGGCTAGGAACGCCACTGCCATTACCCCCCTTAAATTGTATGGTGAGCACTCCAAATTTCACCAAAAACCTACTGTACCCAACAGTAGACCACTACAATAGCCCTTCTGTCTGCAGGTGTCATCTATATTTAGATACAGTAAGTTTTTGGTGGGTTTAGGAGGGCTCACACTTTCTACCACAAGTGTACCAGTTAAAGGGGGATACGGGCCTGGGTCCCCTTCTCTACAATGCACTGCACCATCCACTAGGCTACTCCAGGGACCTGCTTGCTGCTCTAATAGGACTGGCCATAACATCTTAAGGAACGCATCACGTTCAAAATATGTTCACTAGTTCACAAAATTATCCATGGAGACACACCAGCCTAATAGACTTACCACCTAGGAATGCCAGAAGATCATCCTGCACATTCCTTGATCTGCACTTCCCCAGTTGTAAAGGAATGAAATACAAATCAATGCACGCATCAAACTTCACCTACTTGAGCACACAGTTATGGAACGCACTGTCGAGCAACTTGAAATCGATCTATGAAAGAACGAACTTCCGCATATTACTGAAGACCCATCTCTTTGAAAGAGCATACCAAAAAGACCAACCCAAGTGAATATACACTACACAACTCGCCTATTTAATTTCAGAACTGTTTCTTAAAATCTGCTTGTATACTACTACTTTGTTTTTATCATCATACTAACCAAGATCATGCAATACTAAATGTTTATATTACTAACACTCTTCCACTACTCATGATGTATTGTAAGCCACTTTGAGCCTGCAAAGAGGTGGGATAAGGTGGGATACAAATGCAACAAATAAATAAATCTGAAGCTGTCATAGAGGCTGGTATGTACAGTTTCTTTCACATCTTTTGAGGGTGGGAGGGGGTCATTGATCACTGGGCAATTAAGGGTGTAATGTCTTAATACCTCCGGTGGTCATTTGGGTCACTTAAGGCCCTGTTTACTAAGGTAAGCTAGCATTTTTAGCGCATGCTAAAAACTAGCAAGTGCTAACCATGACGCCCATAGGAATATTTATGGGCATCTACACAGTTAGTGTGCACTAATGCTTGGCACAAGCTAAACATTGTAGCACACCTCTAGCATGACCCATAGTCATGACTTAAAACAGGTCTAGCCAAAAAGTCTTAATTTTGGCCCTAGACGTTTTCATTTTGTTCCATTATTGCAGAAAAACATCTATATTTTGGTGCCGCCCATGTCCCTCCTTAACATGCCCCCAACGCCCCCCCCCCTCCCCACACACACACTTGAGGTTTGGATGAACTGTGCAGCAAAACATATAAAGGGTGTCAAAAGTTGCAACTTGGACATTTTTGAGAGAAAAGCGTCCTTTTGCCAGCTTATGATGTTTTTTTGGATTTGTTTTGTTTTTGTTTTGAAAATGAGCCCCTAATGTTCTGATCAGATCAAGTCCTGCAATTTTACCTCAAGTCCAAGGTCCCTTCATCTAAAAATTAATTGTCAGGAGATACCACATGTGCTGGTCTTTATTTCTTGAACATTCAAACATATACTGTGAAAAGGGGATCTGGAAATACGTGTGTGTGAGAGTTTTATACAGCTTTATCCACATGTAAATTGTTTTACTTGTGGAATAGAGGATTTTTATAAAATTGTACAACCACATATGAGTGTAAAATGTACCCAAATGGAAAGTGTGAACATACTTTCACACAGTTTGCATGCAGGCATTCCCAGGAGCATAGTTTGGGTGAAGTGGAAGTGGAATTTTGATGTATGCAGTGACATACCAAGGGTGGAGTACAGTCAATAAGAAGGTACATTGCAGTGGTGTAGTCAAAGGAGGGTCTGGGCCCATCCCCACTTTGTACTCAGGCCCTCCTCCACTCCAAAATTGTGGCACCTGTTCCAAGGCTGGTGGGAATACCCAATCCCCACCAGCAGAAGAGGTTCTCTGCCCAAGCCCTCATGCAGTCTGAATTATGGGGAGGTTGGAGATGCATTTTTGGCCACCGACGCTGGGACTCTTCACACATGCTCAGTTCATTCACATGAACTGAGCACACGCAGGGAGTCCTTGCGTCAGCAGCTGGAAACGCACTACTGATTTCCCACTGCTTAGCATAAGGGGCTCAGACAAAGGACCTCTTACACTGCGGGGGGGGGGGGGGGGGCAGAGAAGAAATACATATGCTTCCCCTTCAATCTAGCCCTAGACCCCTTCCCTCCCCCCCAGGAAATGGACTTCTGGCTATGGTACTACGCATTCTCTGTAGAGAATTTAAAAATAAAAATGACTAAAAATCAGTGTGCTTTTTATTATCAGCATGCGCTGGCAATTCAAAACAATGTCAGTGATAGCCAGGGCTCTTTTTGAGGGGATACTTGGGGGTACTGAGTACTGGCACCTTTTCCATTGTCTGCTAAAATTGACCCATGGTCCCCAAGTTTTAATGAAAGAGCTCAGGCTCTACACACCAAGTCTGCCTTGTCATAGATTCTGTGACTGGTTGCAGGGGGCCTGGCTATTGTGGGGTGGGTCCCTCAGTGATCACCCCACCCCTGAAGGGTGGCCTAGCATTTGAGTACCTGCACCTTTTTTGCTAGAAAAAACCGCACTGGTGATAACATTCTTCTACCTGAAAAATCTTCTGTTGTTCTAAGGAGGGGGGAGTTAAAAATGATTTCTGCTGGGTGTCAGATATACTAGGTATGCCACTGGTTGTATGAACATATTTTATAAAATATATGTGGACACAGAAAAGGAGCAGATGTAAAAATACGTGCTGGTGTCTGTGCACTAGGTTTAGGAATCAATTTTAGAAAGGCATATAGGCACAGTAGGTGTCTCTATAGAGTCCTATAAAATCAAGAAGTAAATGGACTTTAAGAGATGCATTTTCCTTTTTTTGTGTGTGATTTTTTGTTGTTTATTTTATTCTATTTTATTTTGCCTGAATAGGAGGAGTAGCCTAAGGATTGGAACAGCAAACAGAACCAGGAGAGCCAAATTCCTTAACCCTTCACTGCCCCAGGTACAAACAACTGTGAGCCCCTCAGAAACAGAAAAACAAAAATACCTACTGTGCCTAAATGTGCCTATTAAGGAGGTGGTAAGGGCTCCCGTGCTAACCTGGTGGTAACTGGACAGTGCATGGGGCTGCCTGATATATAAAACTATTTTTTTCAACGCCATAAATAGCACACTTTGTTGGCAGGCACTACCACCTGTGGTAGCCTGGTGGTATTGTTGGATTGGTGCATGGCAAAAAAGGTAAGGGTATCGCCACTTTGTAAAAGGAGCCCTATAATAGTTCATTTCATTAACTGTGAACAATGAATAAACTGCTCCATTTTACCCCCCCCCCCCCCATACAAAACCGTGCAGCAATTATGGCACTGTGTCGGTATTACTGCTCTGGCAGATGCTAGCACAGCCTTGTAAAAAGGGGGGGGGAGGCTAATTATTTTGTATATATTGTAAAGAATATGTGGAGAATAGTAGAGAGCAGGAAGAAAAGGGGGGAGAACGACCCTGCAAACCCCAAAAAGCCCCAGAGGAGTCTCGCCCTTACAGGCAGATTTTCCCCAGGAGAAGACTTCAAATTAGAAACTACAACTCCCAGCATCCACCTTGGGTACAAGGGAGACAAACCAGGGTGTACTCCCATGAGGCGCCAGAAGGGGGCTGCCAGGGAAGGAGAAATACTAATTCTACAACCTGGGGGAGGGGGAGGTGGAACAGGTGGGAAAAGGTTAATGAGGAAAAGGAGGAGCAGCTGGGAGAAAAAGGGTGGGGCGAAGAGAGCATGGACTGGGCTCCTGAGAAGGAGGAGAGGGAAGGGGGGCCTTGGGAGATGAAGGTAACCGCCCAGGAGCAGGCCCTGGAGGAGCCCATGGACATTTCTGCCCTGGCCCAGAGGAGCGCATAGAAGTAAGAAGGGCCCTGGAAAAGAGAGGATCCGGGCCAAAGAAAGAGGGGTCAAAGCGGGAGGAGGTCAGGTGAGAAAGAGAGACTGACCAAGAGGGAGGGACCCCAGGCTTTGAGTCCACACTTGGCTACATGAACTGTGGATTTAAAAGCCAAGTTATATTGAACTGTTTTGAGAGCTTGGCTACCTGAACTGTGGATTTAAAAGCCAAGTTATATTGAACTGTTTTGAGAGCTTGGCTACATGAACTGTGGATTTAAAAGCCAAGTTATATTGAACTGTTTTGAGAGCTTGGCTACATGAACTGTGGATTTAAAAGCCAAAGTATATTGAACGGTTTTGAGAGCTTGGTTACAGGAACTGTGGATTTAAAGCCAAGTTATATTGAGCTGTTTTGGGCCAGCCGTACTTGCCGGAACTAGGCTTAGGGGAACCCGGCTGTAGGGGGGGCAGTGTTCTGATAAACCTGACCGGCCCGAGAAGGGTTTCTTGACGGGTCCGCTGCTTCTCCCAAGACTAAGGGGGAAGAGGGGAATCAGCGGCGGAAGCCCGGGCTGTGTTCTACCAAGCTGAAGGATAAAAATAAAAGGAAAAAGTTATTGTTTGATCCTGTGGTTTTCCTGTTTTTTTTTTTGGAGAAGAAGTGTATGATAGAGGAGGCTGAGAAAGGCGAATAGTCCCAGAGGCGGAGAACGCTCAGCACCTTTACAATATACAACAGATTCTGTAATCTAGACTGCCCAACTTGCCATTTCGTTCTTTAGATTGTAAGCTCATTTGAGCAGGGACCGTCCTTCTTTGTTTATTTTGTACAGCGCTGCGTAACCCTAGTAGCGCTCTAGAAATGTTTAGTAGTAGTAGTAGTAGTAGTAGTAGTGAAGTAGGGGATCTTTTTTTGTCCCAAAGTAGCAGGTACATTCAGACCTGACTGTAGAAGTTCCTTTCTTTTGGTGATATACTAATTCTACCACTTTTACTCCTTTTAATTTAATTTAATTTAATTTAATTAAAGAACCATTATATTCTTCAGTCCAGGAAATTGAGTTCTCAGCAAGTCACAAAACATAGAATTACAGCATTGTAAACAGACCTTAATCAGACAACAAAGGTAAAGCCAAAAAAAAAAAAAAGGGAAATCTCCTTACAATTAAACCACAGCCCAAGTTAATTTCAAATGCTTACTGGAAAGGTACACTTTAATCTTTTTACTGAATTGCTGGTAATTTCTTTCCAGATGGAACCGTACAAGAAGGTCATTCCAGTGTTTTGGTTCATCTCTTGATAGAGCTCTGACAGCTGAACAACTTTCACAGGAGAGAACAAAGCAAACATGCAGGAGCATAATCCTCTCCTCTCTCGTGTTCTTTATATTTAAGGAACTGCCCTTCTAGGAGGTTTTAAGACTACTATGAGGATTTAAATCTAATTCTTCAGATAATGGAGATTATTTATGGTAGTCCTATTATTAGGTTTCAGTTTGCTGTTTTCTAGTTTGCCTCATTCATTGTATTTATGTTTATACTTGGTCATTGTACTATTGTTATGCTGTTAACAAAATTGTAAGTTTTATGTTAAACTGTACTTGCTGTACACCGCCTTGGGTGAATCTCTTCATAAAGGCAATTAATAAATCCCAATAAATAAATAAAATAAATACATATATAGAATAGGGGTAAGTCTATCATGGAATCTGCTCCTGTTGGTTGACTGATGCAGAGACACTATTTTTAACAGTTTATTACAAATTTGATATACCACCATCAGTTTAAATTACAAAAAAAAAAAAAAAACTAATGAAGAAAACATAAAAAGTGACAATACAAGAAAGGAGAAAGAAACTAATAAACTATGAAACAATGTTTGCCATTGCATCAGTCCAGAGGCCAATGATACCCTAGCCCTGAGAACTATCTGCAGTCTATCAAATATAATAAAAAGCAGATTGAAAATGGAATAGCTTTAGACCCTTCTTGAATCTAGTCAAAAAGGATTCATGACATAATTGATTGGGCAGGCTATTCCAAAAGATAGTAGTCCTGGAAGTTTCAAAACATATATTGACCGGTATCATAAATAGATTCATATTTAATGATCTAAGTGAGCACAATGGAGTATATGAAGTAAGTAGATGGAACAAATACAATAAAAAGGGTGTCCCATCTGAATTACTGTAAAAGTAATTAGGGCAATTTTAAACCAGATTCAAGCAGAAACAGAAAACCAGTGTTTGTTTTTGAGTAAAGGCATTGAACTCTTCATGTGTAGTGGTTTCAAATGACGTTGGGGAAGGGGATAGCTTTTTGGAACAACTAGTCTAAGAACCAACAAGAAGGGGAGCTATTTTGGATCTAGTCCTTAGTGGAATGCAAGGCATGGTACAAGAAGTAATGGTGTTGGATCTGCTGGGAAACAGTGATCATAACATGATCAAATTTGAGCTGATATCTGGAATGAAGTCACTAAAGAAATCTACTGTAGCAACATTCAATTTTTGAAAGAGTAACTATGTCAAAATGAGGAAAATGGTTGAAAATAAACTGAAAGAGTCAGCCACAAAGGTTAGGAGTTTAAATCAGGCGTGGTCTTTGTTTAAAAATAACGACGTGGAAGCCCAGACCAGAAGTATTCCATGTATTAACAAAGATGGAAAGAAGAGCAAATGACAACCAGCACGGTTAAAAGATGAAGTGAAAGAGGCTATTAGAGCTAAAAGAGCATCCTTCATAAAAATGGAAAAAGGATCCGAATGAATGAAGTAAGAACCAATATAAGCAGTGGGGGTGTCTCAACCTTGCTTAATTACTTTCATGCCAGAATATAGCAATTTACAATAATCCAGTTGTGACAACAAGATCAACAACTGGACAATGTCTCTAAACTGATCTCTAAAAAAGTATGAAAGAATTAAACTCAGTTATTTAAGATTGAAAAGAGTAAAAGAAAACATTTTTAGTTAAACTGCTAATCTAAGGTTCCAATGTTCCATTCTTAAATAAGAATCTAGTGACATCCCCAGACTCTTGAAATTATTTCCACATTTAAAAAAGCCCCACTATCAACAGGAATACTGATAACTCTGAGAAAAGGTATAAAGACTGATTATTCCTTAGGCTGGGGGCTAGAAAGAAAAAAACCACTATTCCTTGTGGATTACCAGTGAGCTTCAGAAAGGCATGGAAACACCAGTCTATTATCATTAAGTAAACTTAATAGGCAAGGAGACACATAAGGTACCGTCAAAACTTACAAGTAATCTGGAATACCACAAAGAAGGGCTTTAAAAGACAAAACTAATACGTTGAATCAGATCCTGAATTGAATAGGAAAACAATGTAAATGCAAAAAAAAGGAGTAACGTGATCTTTACATTTGGCATTGCAAAGAAACTATGCTGCTGTATTTTTTAAAGACTGCAATCTTTTCAAGTTTGTCTGGGATATATCAGCATAGACCACATTGCAATAATCTAGATGTGAGCTAACATAAGCATGATAGAGAGCATGCAATGCTTATTTATTGCACTTGTATCCCACATTTCCCCACCTATTTGCAGGCTCAATGTGGCTTACAAAGATCTGTTATGGCAGCGCCATAACAAGGAAGAAATACAATTGGTGTAACAAACAGAAAGAAGAGGACAAAAGGATCTGGTTATGCAGCTGTACAGTGAGACATTTTGAATAAAGGAGTGTAACATCTAAATAATTACTAACTGAGGGGGGTCTTTTACAAAAGCACACTAAATGCTAGACACACCCATAGGAATATATGGGCATCTCTAGCATTTAGCACATGCTTGTGCTAAAAACATTAACGCACCTTTGTAAAAGGACCTCTGAATGTAACTGATGTAATGCAAAAAAAAATTATCTTAAAACTCAAGATATTTGTTAAGAAAAAGTTAAGTAGAATGATACCTACGTTTTTCCAAAAACAGTCAGGATGAAAGAAGGTGGAGAATTATGATCTATAAACCAACATGTTGTGATTTTCTCCTCATTGAGAATTAATCAATTATCTTTTAACTTGTTAGCTACACTATCAAGACAAACCTACAAGGGATAGATATCAATAGAGGCTTCATTGGTGTACCAGATCAAAATAATATCATCTATATAAAAATAAACAGAGAATCCAAAAGATAGAAGTTGCCAATGGACTCAGAAAAATGTTAAACAAAAAAAGGTGACAGAACAGGCCCTCAAGGACCACCATAAAATAATGGATAAGTAGAAGATGTACCTGATTTATTGACTGAGAAAGAATGATTTTGGAGAAATTATGAAAAAAACAATCAAAAACTTTACCCAAAATACCTATAGAAGGCAATCTGATTGACCAAATCAAATGCTGTAGATAATTCTTAAGAAACTATCCTGCTTATTTTTGAAGGAGAAGGGTGCCCATCTTCCAACACAAATCGGGAGATGGGCGTCTTCCTCCTAAGGTCGCCCAAATCGGCATAATCGAAAGCCGATTTTGGGCGTCCTCAACTGCCGTCACAGGGAAGGACGTCCTCAACTGCCGTCACAGGAAAGGACGTCCTCAACTGCCATTGCAGGGAAGGACGTCCTCAACTGCCGTCGCTTCCCCTCCTTAGGAAGGAAATCGTGTGCAAATGAGCTAACAGCGAGCAGCTCATTTGCATGCAATTTCCTTCATGCATGCCCGTTCCTTTCCGGATCAGTAAGGGAAGGGCTTTTTCCATTCAGTTAGTGGGATCAGTGCACTACAAATGCTGGCTCCTCCCATGACCAAATGGCTTGGATTTGGTCGTTTCTGAGATGGGCATCCTCGCTTTCCATTATCGCCCAAAACCGGGGACAACCATCTCTAAGGTCAACCTAAATTTCATGATTTGGGCGTCCCCGACCGTATTATCGAAACGAAAGATGGACATCCATCTTGTTTCAATAATACGGGTTGCCCCACCCCTTTACAGGGCCATCCTTAGAGATGGGCACCCTTAGAGATGGGTGCCCCCGTTCGATTATCCCCCTCCAAGTGTCCTACTTATTAAGTTGTGCTAAGGGCAATCAGGAGTTTTTAGAGCACACTAAACGTTAGTGTGCTAAACGCTAAAGACACCCATATATTCCTATGGGTGTCTCTAGTATTTAGCACATGCTAAAAATGCTAGCGCACCTTAATAAACAGGACTCTATGAATTTCGCTCATCAGAGAAGTCAAAATTGTTTATGTACTGTGATCAGTTTGGAATCCTAATTGCCTTGGGTGTAAAACATGGGCAGATTCAACAGGAGAAAGAAGTTGATAGAAAACGATCTTTTCAGTCAATTTAGACAAAGTATGTTTGAAAAAGGCCGATAATTAGCTGGAGAAGTGGATTAAGCTTAGGCTTTTAAAATATTGAATGAATAGATACAGTTTTCCAGAATGAAGTCAAAGAACGTGAAGATAAAGGAAGAAGCCCTAGATTAGAAACTGTTAGTCAATTTGGAGGAAGAGGATCTAAAAATGAAGGAGCAATATTTATTGAAGAAAACAATTTCTTCAGTGAATCAAAAGTAGGCAAATTGAAATTATACCAGGAAGAGTCAAGAGAAGAAGACAATAAAGAAACTGTCAAGGAAGAGTCCTCAAAAGGAGGGAATGATGACTGAACCACGGTGATTTTGGAGGAAAAACATTGTGCTAGAAAATTTGCCGTTGGTTAAGAATCCATAGGAGGATGATATTGAATAAGTTGCAATTGAATGCATTCAAAACCAAATTCTTATGGATTCATAGAGGTAATTGTCAGGTTTCTTGTCCATCTTTATCATGGGAAGGGTCTAATATAGTGGCATAGTCTGGGAGTTTTCCTAGATGCTGGATTAATTTTTGATAACCATATTTCTCAGTTGGTCTCTTCTTCGTTTTATTATCTATGCTAATTATGCAGGATTCATACTTATTTTACAGAGTCTGATTTTGCTCGGTTGCTTTATGTTTATGTAATTTCACGCATTGATTATTGCAATGCATTATTTGTGGGGTTACCTGGTAAGAGTTTATAAAGACTCCAGCATGTTCAAAATGCAGCTGTTTGACTTTTGATGAATTTAGGTTTACGAGATCATATCTCACCTATTCTTTCTTCTTTGCATTGATTTCCAATTAAAAAGTGTTGCATTTTCAAAACACTGGTGTTGGCATTTAGAGTGTTTCATGGCATGGCACCAAGATATGTTTCCGATAAGCTGCCAATTTATACTACTAATTGATAATTACATTCTCAGAGTAAGAGGCATTTTCTTTTACCTCCTGCCAGATCCTTTCAGTTAGAGTGTACTCATTCTCAAGCTTACTGTTATTTTAAGACTTGGTTGTAGAACAAGGTTCCTCCATCTGTGAGATCTATTAATGCTCTTTTAGGATTTCATAAGGCTTTTAAAAGTTGCTTGTTTTAATCTAGCAATTTGATGACTTGAAATGGTTATCAATAGAAATCAAACAAAATAAAACATGGAAAAGAAAATAAGATGATACCTTTTTTATTGGACATAACTTAATACATTTCTTGATTAGCTTTCGAAGGTTGCCCTTCTTCGTCAGATCGGAAATAAGCAAATGTGCTAGCTGACAGTGTATATAAGTGAAAACATTCAAGCATTACTATGACAGTCTGAAAGGGTGGGAGGATGGGGGTGGGTCGGAGGTATGCATGGGGACATCAAAGCATATCATTGATATTCTAACAGGATGGGTGTGGGTAGGTGAGGGGTGGGGTGATCAACAGAGACATTCAGCTTTATGGTTTATAATGGGCTAGGAACCCCAGGTCCTTGTTCAATCATTCTGACTTCAAAGGTCTTACGTTCTTGTATGGTTTTAAAGTTACCTTTCAGTATTCTCACTGTGAAATCACTGGTACAGTGTCATAATGATTGAATATTTTAACACCCAACAGAAAGGACTTAACAAGGACCTGGGGTTTCTAGCCCATTATAAACCATAAAGCTGTATGTCTCTGTTGATCACCCCACCCCTCATCTACCCACACCCATCCTGTTAGAATATCAATGATATGCTTTGATGTCCCCATGCATACCTCCGACCCACCCCCATCCTCCCACCCTGTCAGACTGTCATAGTAATGCTTGAATGTTTTCACTTATATACACTGTCAGCTAGCACATTTGCTTATTTCCGATCTGACGAAGAAGGGCAACCTTCGAATGCTAATCAAGAAATGTATTAAGTTATGTCGAATAAAAAGGTATCATCTTATTTTCTTTCCATGTTTTATTTTGTTTGATTTCTATTGATAACCTTAAGAGTGGACTAACACGGCTACCACACTCCTCTACTTAATGACTTGAAATGGAAATTGTCAGGCTGGAACCGTTTAATTTAATTTTGTTTTGTTATAAGTTGTACTGTTTTATTATATTATGAATGTATTTCTGTAACCTGATCTGGGCGCTGTCGGGAGGATGAGCTAAATAATGGAATAAAGAAAGAACAGTTAACAGATGTAAACTTTGAGACAATAGCAAATAATTATTTAGAAGTGTTAGAGGATATCTTTATTAAATGAGAGAAAAACGTTTTCTTAGCTTCAGTGATGCAGCATCATCATTGCAGAGCATATCAAAATAATAGGTTGTATATATTTAAGCTAATTGCGCCTTCACATCATAGAAAGCCCCCACCCCCACCCCATGACTTACCATACCCCATTAAGCTAGACCAATCATAAAGTCCAGCCAGGCAATACACCTATTTTGCCTGCCAAAAAACAATGACAGGAAAAGCTATTGCATGCCAATGCACATAAACCCTATATAAAAAGGGTTTTTCTGGACACTAGCCAGTGGAAGAAGGGAATCTCCAGCTCTGTAGAGGGACCAGAAGAATATGCCATTGCCATGGAGGGATGGGCCCCACCCAAGAGAGGAACATTAGGGATCTCTTTCTGGGCCACGGTGAGATGCTTCCATTCAGAAAGAGAAAAAAACAAGTAGCATAAAATATGCTGTAACATTTAAACTTTGATTAAGCAAACACTTTGATTAGTACTGGAGTTGACAGCTAAAAAAAAAGCAAAGGGGAAACTATAAAAAGTAAACAGTTTGTGTAAACTAAGCAAATATTTTTTATTGATCCACCAAATGTGACATCCCAGAGATCCAAGATGGCCAAATTTGTGTGTCTGAAAGCTGGCTGCTGTGTGTACCTCCTGATGCCTAAAAGATGAGGAAAAGTAAGGGAAACCTTGCCTAATACTACACTACTGGGTCAAGTTTCGTTTCTACGATATGGTGTGTTGTTTCAGGAGTGAGCCGGAGAGGTCCTTGCTGCTCTCCCAGAACAGAAAGAGCTGGGGTATGGGGCTTGAAGAGTGTATTTTGCTCATCCCACCTGCCCAAATGCCTCCACAGCTGCTGGCATGTAGCTTACCAATTTCTATGGGAGGGACTGATGCTAAGGAAATACAAGCATCTGTCAGTGCCCCGATTACAGCTGGAGTTGGCGAACCCTGCTCAGTTAATTCTGGAGAAAGCGGTAGATGATCGAACTCAACCCAGCTAGAGGTTCCAGTTGTTAAATGAACCCTAGAAGAGAACATCACAGCTCATTCCAGTGGAGGGAGCAGAGGCAGTTCCAGAGATTACCCTTGTTTCTATTTGGAAGACAATCACCACACTGACTAGAACTGTGAATAGTACAACAGATCAAATGGAAATATCTTTTGAGAGCATGCCAGCATATGTTTTTAAGACTGAGACAACTTTAGAAGAACATTAGGGGAGACTTGTGGAGATGGCGAGGAATGTGAAAGAAAACAAAAAGATTCAATTAAAATTTGTAAAGAGCTGTATGATAATCTGTATAAGTCACTGGTGAGGTCCCACCTGCAGTATTGCGTTTAGTTTTGGAGGCCACATCTTGCTAAGGATGTAAAAAGACTAGAAGCGGTCCAGAGAAAGGCGACAAAAATGATATGGGGTTTGCGTCAAAAGATGTATGAGAAGAGACTAGAAGACCTGAATATGTATAGCCTAGAGGAAAGAAGGGACAGAGAGGGGATATGATACAGACATTTTAATACTTGAAAGGTATTAATTAAGGAACAAATCTCTTTCAAAGAAGGAGAAATGGTAAAACTAGAGGAAATGAACTGAGGTTGCAGGGTGGTAGAATTAGGAGTAATGTCAGGAAATTCTTTTTCACAGTAAGGGTGGTCAATGCCTGGAATGCCCTCCCGAGGGAGGTGATAGAGACAAAAACAGTGACAGAATTCAAAAAGGCATGGGATAAACACAGAGGAACTCTATTTAGAAAATAGATGGTATAAAGCAAAAATAAAAAGTTTAGGATAGGCTGGAAAGAGCACCAATGGCAACTTCATTAGCTGGAACCGAGGACCATGCTGGGCAGACTTTTACAGACTGGGTCCCACAAATGACAAGATGTATTTGGATAGGCTGGAGTAGGCTTTGATGGCAACTCTAGTAGGTGGAACATAAGGACAGATTTGGATGGACTTGTACGGTCTATGTCACATAAACACCAAAGAGACTCAAAGAGGGGCATTTTCGAAAGAAATGTGTAAATCAGAATTTGGACATTTTACAAAGACATCCAAATTCCAAACAGGGAAGAAGGTCATTTTCAAAAAAGATGGACGTCTGTCTTTTGTGTTGAAAAATACTATGGAAGTCCTGTGATTTGGACATTTTGTGATTTGGACATCTTTGTTTTTCGGCCATTTTCGAGAAAAAAAAAAGTTAAAGTGTAAAAAGTCCAAAATCAAGTCATTGGGATGTAGGAGGAGGCAGCATTTTTAGTAGACTGGTCCCCCTGACATCCCAGGACAGCAATAGGGCACCCTAGGGGGCACTGCAGTGGACTTCATAAAATGCTCCCAGGTACACATCTGACCATTGCTCCCTTACCTCGTGTGTTGAGCCCCCCCAAAACCCACTATCCCCAACTGTACACCACTACCATAACCCTTACGGGTGAAGGGGGCACCTATATGTTGGTACAGTGGATTTCTGGTGAGTTTTGTAGGCCTCACAGTTTCCTCCACAAGTGAACAGGTAGTGGGGGTACTGGCCTGGGTCCACCTGTCTTAAGTGCACTGCACCTACTACTAAACTACTCCAGTGACCTGCATGCTGTAATGGACCTGAGTATGACATCTGAGGCTGGCATAGAGGCTGGCAAGTAATGTTCTTCAACACATTTTTTGGGGGTGGGAGGAGATTAGTGACCACTGGGGGAGTAAGGGTAAGTCATCCCTGATTCCCTCCAGTGGTCATCTCGTCATTTGGGGCACCTTTTTATGCCTTATTCATAATAAAAACAGGTCTAGCTCAAAACATCTTTAGTCCTGGACGTTTTTGCTTTGTTCTATTATGGCTGAAAGACGTCCAAGTCTTAGGAACGCACAAGTCCCGCCTTTGACACGCTCCTGGCATGCCCCCTTAAGATTTGGACGCCCTTCTGACGGACTTCAGAGAAAGACGTCCAAAATGATTTGGACTTTTCTGTGAGATAAACATCCAAATGCTGACTTATATCACTTTTTGGACGTCTATCTCTTTTGAAACTGAGCCCAAAAGTATATAATATCACATTTGTTGTTGATTTAATCATGAATTGATAATGAGTATGACTGCTGGGCAGACTGGCTGGACCATTCAGGTCTTTATCTGCCGTCACTTACTTTGTTACTATATGTTACTCAGTACAAGTTGGAGCAAATGGAAAACCAACCTTAGGTTTCTGAATTTTCCAAAAGTAGATTTGATGTCATCAAGAGAAATTTTAAAGAAGTATATGTCTGAAGTACTGAAGTTACCTATTGAATCCCTTACCCTGATTAATAAGTTATATTATCTACTATTTAAACAGAGGCAAAGTAGGGGGCCTACAGAGGTTACACAAGATGTAGACCTGGAAGCTGTCTCTCCAGACAGAATATAACTGAATTTTTAGAAACATCTCAAGATTTAGTAAAGTCCAGAGAGATGCTTTTGGTGTCATTTGTGTTAAAACCTGATAAGAATTTAGTTTGATATTGTTTTCTAAGAATTGTGCAGAGTCTTATATGAGTCAGAAATTGTGGTGTTTTCCTATCATGGGAAGAAAGACCCAGGAACGATGTAAGTCCTTTCTAGCTATCTGTCCCCATGTACAGCAAATTAATGGAGTATTTTTTTCTGAGATTTCCTGCCAGCTGTATGGTATGAGTTATATGATGCCCTGCCCAGTGTATCCTTTTGGTGTACCTGTGTGTATGTCTATAGATGTGTTTGTAATAAGGTGTTTTTTATCTGTCCCAGCCGTGACAATGCCTCACACCCCGACTCACTTCTGGTCCTTGAGGGAGCGTCGGGGTCAGCACCCATGGCTATCTTGGGGGCTCCTGGATTGCTTTTCTGTCACAGTAAGCTGCTCGTGCCGCAGTGCCTGGTGCGCCAGATGTGCCAGATGCCCCGCCAATGGTGTGGCTGCTCCCATGTAGGGGGCGCGGTTCCCCTAGGTGCACTCATATACAGAAGACCTGCATTTAAAAGCAAATAACAGGAAGCACAGCACCCCTTTGGACGCTTCTCTTTCTGTCTGGAGCTTATTTAAGGAAGGTCCTGACTTTATTTCACTGCTTTTGCAACAGGTCTCCTTGAGGTGCCTTGTGAGTTTTGTCTGCTGCCATGCCTTCAGCCTTGCCTTGGCTCCAGCCTGCCTTGTCTTCAGCTTTGCTTTGCCTTCAGCTTTGCCTTGTCTCTAGCCTGGTTCCTGCCTTGCCTCCAGCTGCGTCTTCAGTTTCAAGTCCCAGCCATGCCTGCAGCTCCAGCCTTGCATTCAGCTCCAGCTTGTCCTGCCTCTGATCAGCCAACAGTGCCTACTTCTGTCTGTTCAGTGCCTAACTTTGGTGGCTTGCCTGCCGCCAGTTGGGGCCCATCTAACTCTCGGGTTGGCTGGTAGCGTCAACTCTGTTGTGGCCCAAGGGCTCACCCTCCCAAGTTATGACAAATTGCAAAGGCCATGAGGTTGGACAAGTCACCTGCCTTGCAGCTGCTTCAACAACTGGATCTCTAGCGTCAACAGCTGTTCTGTGCTATTCAAGCAAATGATCAACTGCATAGACCATCTCCAGATATCAGCTGTACACCAGTCTTTAGCTTCTCTAGCTGCCCTTCTATATTGGCTGCCGGTCCACCTCTGGTAGCCAACTCCCGCTGCTTCGGGTATCAGGCTTGTGGCTCCCCTAGATATGATGGAAACCCCAAGACAGGTAGAGAGTTCATCAACCAATGCCTGATAATCTTTGAACTACAAGCAAGGGACTTCTCTTCAGATAGGGTCCGGGTGGCCTACATCATCTCCCTGATGTCGGGCCAAGCTCTTGCTTGGGAGTCTCCACTTTGGGAATGGAATGACCCTGTGCTCAACAATCTCTACAGTTTCCTGGTGCAATTCAGGAGGGTCTCAAGGAGCCTGGGAAGGTCACATCCGAGCTTCTGAGACTGAAGCAGACAATGCAGACCCTTGGGAACTATGCTATTCAATTCTTCACTTTTGCTTCAGAACTAAGCTGGAATAATGAGAGTCTTGTTGCAGCCTTTTAGCAGAGGTTAGCATCCCAAATTAAAGATGAGCTGGCAGGTCAGGAATTCCCTACTGCTCTGGATGACCTCATCATCCTCTGTAACCTGATAGATATCTGGTTCCAAGACCAAGCCTGGGAATGCCAGTCTTCTGGCAAGGCAGCTCTTTGGGTGCCTAACTACCAGCAAGCTACATGCCCTCCTAGCCAGGAGGGTTTACCTCCAGACTCTGAGGGACCCATGCAGGTGGATCACTCCCTTATCTCTGAATAGGAAAAGCATAGATGTTGGGTCCTGAAGGTGTGTCTCTGTTGTGGTGAGAAGGGACACTATGCCCTTAGATGCCCTAACAAGTTAGGATTTTCGGGTCTAGTTCTGGCTGGGGACACTGTCTTGGGCCTGCCCTTCGGGAGTCATTGTACCCAATTTCTAGTCCCTGCTGTGCTGGATTTAGATCATGAAACAAAAAGCATTGAGATCTTCATTAACTCTGGAACAGGAGGGAACTTCATTGATGAAGCCCTTTTTAGGCACTTTAAAATTCCTACACAGGAGTTACCTAACACTATTTAGGTCTCTTCAGTATATGGAAATATTCAAGGACATCTTAAAGTCAAGACGATTCCCCTATATGTAAGCATGGGAACCCAAAGGGAGACTGTCATTCTTTACGTTCTCCGGACATCTGTGAAGCCCATCATTTTGGGTTTACCATGGCTACGGAAGCACAACTTCGACAACAGACTAGGAAAACACTGAAATTTATCACCTGGAGCGAGGCCTGTCACCAGCATTGCTTGTTCTCCGTGATGCCTGCCATCACCTTAGCCACTGCTGATATAATTATTCCTGATGATTTGCACAGCCCATGCTGAGGTACTCCCCAAGAAGCATGTGGAGACACATCCTCCTTGGGAGAACAGTTGTCCTATAGAAATTCTTCTGTGTAAAATGCCTCCTAGGTTTACCCGCCCTCAGTACCTGAGACCCAAGTCATGCCTAACAACATGCCAAACGTTCTACCGAAAAGACTATTTTTGCCTCCAGTACCTTTTATTGGGCCCATTATCCCAGATCATGGGTGTAAGGCCCAGAACATCTCTGATTCCAGGAAGGACTGTGGTTCTGAAGTAAACTCCCAGGAGCCAGAGATTCATGTGTATGCTCCCCTGTTCATCTGACGGTTCCATTGCATGCTTCCCCGTAAGCCCAAACCTGGATTAAGAGGAAGGAGGGCTTTGGGGAGGAGGTACTGTCATGGCCATGGCCATAACCTCTGCCCCAACTCACCTCTGTTCCTCAAGGGGGCATCAGATCAGTGCCTACAGCTCTCTTGGGAGCTCCTGGTTCCCTTTTCTCTCATGGTGGGCTGCTCATGCCACAGATTCTGGTGCATCAGATGCCCTGCCATGTGCAGAAGACCTGCATTTAAAGGTCTGGTAGCAGAAAGCACTGGCACACCTTTGGACACCTTCACTTCCTGTCTGGGGCCTATTTAAGGAAGGCTCTGGCTTTCTTTTAGTGCCTTTGCAAGAGGTCTGCTTGAGGTGCCTAGTGAGTCTTGGCTCCAGCCTTGCCTTTTCTCCAACCTGATTCCCACCTTGCCTCCACCCTGTCTCAGGCCTTGCCTCCACTCTGCCTCAAGCCTTGCTTCCATCCTGACTCTAGCTGTGTCTTCAGCTTCCGTTCCAGCCTTGCCTCCATCCTGACTCTAGCTGTGTCTTCAGCTTCTGTTCAAGCCTTGCCTTGAGCTCCAGCTTGTCCTGACTCTGATCAGCTGACAGTGCCTAGTTCTGTCTGTTTGGTGCCTAGACTGGGTGACTTGCCTTCCACCAGTCAGGACCTAGATAACCCTCAGGTTAGTTGGGTAGCGTCACATCAACATGGCTGCAGCCCAAGGGTTCACCCTCCCAAATCATGACCCTTATCTGCATGCAAATATGTATTTCTATGCATGTATGTGTGCTAGCTTGTATGTGCTTGTGACTGGGAGAGAAAAGGAGGAGAGGTGAGGGAAGGGGCAGGGCAATATGTTTCAGTGTACCAATGTTTGTATGCTGCAACTACCAACTTTCCCATAAAAATGTATTGGGAAAATTTGTGGGGGCGAGGGGACTTTATTTTCTGGAGCCACTAGTTTAATCTGATTCATTTTTTATCTTGATGTGGGTTTTTCCCCAGTTTCATACCCAAGTCAAATTTGGTCTCGTTCTATTAAAGGTTTGGAGAGTTATTTTGCCTTATGACAGAAGAACAGATGGACAGACTTTTTTGAACCCTTATGTATAATTTTTTTCCAGCATTCCCTTGGATTGGAAAGAACAAGTGTATCTGAAAACAAAGTGAAGATGTGGATGTAACTACTCTTTTGGGGCCCCTTTTACAATGGCGCACAAGTGTTTTCAGTGTGTGCATTAAATATGTGTATGCTAAACGCTAGAGATGCCCATATATTCCTATGGGCGTCTCTAACATTAAAGCGCGCTAATCATTAGCACATGCTAAAAACGCTAGCCTGCCTTTGTAAAAGACCCCCTTAGAGAATTCAGTTGTAGAGTCTACTAAAAGAAGTGTTTTCGTGTCTACTTTCAAAATCTTCATGAAATAAATGCAGTTTTGTCTGGATTTTGTTAAAGAAACATTTAGGGGCCTTTCAGCTAAACCATGCTAAAAGTTTCAATTACCACTGCTTAATACAGGACTTTACCACACAGTAATTGAATGTATAGCATGGCATCCATTGGGAGCATTCCCAGCATTTGTCTTTAAAGGTCCCACATTAAAAGTTCCACTAGTGCATTAGCAGGCGGTACAGGCTCCCCCCACAAATGTCTGTTCACCAATGTGCACCATTAGCACACAGCCTTTTAAAGGACAAGTCCATAGATCGCTACTAAATGGACTTGGGAACAATCCACAATTTTGGGAATGACATGTATAAAATGTTTATACGTTTGGGTAGCTTGCCAGGTGCTCTTGACCTGGATTGGCCGCTGTCGGGGCCAGGATGCTGGGCTCGATGGACCTTTGGTCTTTTCTCAGTATGGCATTACTTATGTACTGGCCCTTTAACAAAAAGTACCTTTTACCTATGAGGGTAAAAGGTGGTCTCAGCGTGCAGGAATCCTGCGTGCTGACACCACCACAGGCCACCTTTTACCACCATTTGGCAAAAGGACTCCTTAGTCCAAGTCTTTTAAATTTCCTGAGATTATTTTACCCCCAAACACACTTTTGATTCTTGAAGTATAAATTTCTTTCCAACAATTCATTAAGTTAGAAAAAAAAAATAAAATGTCAGCAGTGCCACAGATCAAAATCACTAAGTAATAAAAATACAGAGAAACTTTGACCTGTGAAGAAGCATTCTTTTGTTGAAAAAAGTTAAACTTGTACAAAGAGAAAGGAAAAGAGGAGTGTTAGTATGTACTGTCGATCCGGCCAGCTCAGCCTGATAACTCATTGTGTGGGTCCATGTGTTCCAATCACAAAGACAGTTTTCTTATAGGGAAATCTCAGGGGTTATTTTTAAGCTGGGTAACAAGTTCACTGTGCTCCAACCTGTATGTATTTTTTAAAAATTGTAAATTCCACCCCTCCCCCCATCTACAATTCTTGATGGGTAACAATAAAGTAAACACAGTTACAATACTTCAAAAAACATAAAAATATATAAAATGGGACAAGGTAACATTCTTAACATTATCTTACCATCTCCTCATCTCATGCCTGGCCATCCACAAAACCAATCAATCAATACACAGTAACTAGTCCCTCAGGATCAACAGTGCTATTTATAGACAGTGGTCCAATTCCTCGTTCTTATTTTTAAAATCTAACACACTGATTTCAATCAAATAACTTAAACTCTTGAAAACATTGTGCATTAGGGGTTTTTAAGCAACCCTACAAGTCTCTTATCTCTAAATCCTCTCTGCATTAGTCGTATTTGTCCACAGATTTATGCTCCTCATACAGATGTACATTCAGGGAAGTCATTTATTATGAGCCTATAGTCTTAGTCACTTCTTGTCTAAGGTCCTCTTCATGGAGCATAATTCTGCAGTTTGCACATGGCCCTGCTAATGAGCTGTATATAGTAGCCTGATCAAGGAGATGAAGCAGTTTGCATGACTAAAAGTCTTGTACCAGCAGCATAATTACTAGCATATCTGGTCTCTGTAGTCTTCATCAACAACATAAACCCAGCACACTTTCTCCACACTGATCATGTTCAAACATACTGAACAAACAGAACAAAAAGCACCAAGGGCCTCCAAAGAAAAGGGATCAAGTCTTTAATGGTATACTTTGATGAAACAATACTTAAATTGACCCGTCATGGTCCGTGGTTCGGTGCCCAGCGCCTGCGTCAGGGGTCTTAACCCAAAATTGATAGATATTCTGATTGAGGAAACGCAATCTTTCAGTCCAGAACTGAATTGAGTTCTGATTGAGTTTCTATTGTCTCAGCTTGGGGTGGGGGGCACCTTATGTATACTCCTTGGAAGGAAAACAGAGTCCACAGAACATTCCACCAAGTGACATCACCAGAAATCCCACTGTGCCATCATACTTCAAACAAACAGTGGAGAAATTAAGCTCTGGAACTCTTTGCTAGAGGATGTGGTAATAGCGGTTTGCGTATCTGGGTTTAATAAAGGTTTGGACAAATTCCTGGAGGAAACGTCCATAGTCTGCTATTGAGATAGAAATTGGAAGCAACTGCTTGCCCTGAGATTTGTAGTATGCCGTGACCTAGCTTGGCCACTGTTTGGAAAACAGGATACTGGGCTTGATAGACCATTGGTCTGACCTAGTATGGCTACTTTTATGTTCTTATGTTCTAAGAGTCATAGCAGTGTGCATTACCTAGTGGACCTGAATGTAACTCATCTAAGAACATAACATAAGAATAGCCCCACTGGGTCAGAACAATGGTCCATCTAGCCTAGTATCCTGTTTCCAACAGTGGCCAAGGCAAGTCACAAGCAACTGGCAGAAGCTACTCCAAATAAATAAATATGTTTATTCCATCTGTTCACCTCACCATCCAGTTTACGCTATGTCTAAGAAAAGTGGTACACAAATCTAACACAACCATATAATAAATATGCATATTACAGTCAAGCACAGAATTCAGCAGGAGTTTCAAATTCTATTAGTGACATCCCATAGATGAGCCCAGTACTGGAGCCATGTTTCTAACAGACTAAAGAAATGATTGGGAAACATAATAAAAGCATAATTAAAAGATGATAAAGCACAAAGGAGTACATTCTGGCTGACTTTGATAAGGCATGGAAGAACATAGTACTTTAATATTCTTTTAATAAATAAGACCATAACAAATTCATATCACACATAGTTCATTTTAGAGATTCAAATTAATAACATTTTCAAATATTAATGAATTCCTGTGTAATGGGGCTGATGGTTTTCATAGACAAACTGTCTAGACAAAAAGTAGACTTGCAGAACTAGATGCATTTGTTATAAAGTTTAGCACTGTCATTTCCTAATTAGAATTATACCTGTAAATGGAAGTGAACACAATGGAGTTGGTTTAAAGTTTGTAAACACATAAAAACACCTATGATGCAAACAGCAGACATATTTATTGTCCCTGCAAAACATGTGGCCATTTAAAATAGCCATTTTGCATGACTGCTTTCTCAGAGCCTTAGGCAAAATACAAAATATGGTAAGGAGAATTCAAAGATGCATATGGCCTTTTTGGCTGCATAATTCATCTTTATTAAAAAAAAAAAAAAAGCTATGAAAACAATACATGACCACCTGAACTTAAGGAAATCACTAAAAACCAGCCTCTTCAAAAAGGCCTACCCCAACGATCTTACGTAAACCTCTTCACCCAGAAACACAGCATGCCTAATGATCGTACTGGACAACACACAATCTTCATCTCTTCCGACCCTCCACATATACCTAATTCGATCACTATACAACCTTGTATTTGCTATCAACCGACTGGGCAAATGCCTTGACAGTACTAAGCCACATTGAGCCTGCAAATAGGTGGGATACAAATGCAACAAATAAATAAATAATCTTACAAAACTTCAGGTATCTTAAGGTGTTATACATTGGCACATTGGACACCATTAAAGATTGTGTTTATTTTATAGTATCTTAGGTTGCACTTACATTGTATTTGATTTGCTCATAGTGATGATATCTCCATTGCTCTGCTTACTACTCTGTGTCTGGGACTTTACCTCTCTTTATTTTCCTAGATGATGCATGTCTTGGATTGGTTTAGAGCTATTCCTTTATTTGTAATATAATTCTGCCTTCATGAAAATGATTCTCAGCTTGAGTTTCAAGAGGGACATTTAGGGAGCCTTTTACTAAGGGTCTGTGCGGCTGTCCGTGTGCTAATGCTGACATGGCCCGTTCAAAGTGAACGGGCCGTGTTGGCACTAGCACATTGATAGCCGCTAGTGCTGCTTAGTAAACCAAAGCGTAAGTGTGTTAAGCAAGTGAAGGGCAGTTGTATAAAGAACACTCACAATTATGGGCGGCACTAAAATGTAATCACTTTACAGAATTGGCACATGTGGAGGGCCATTTTCAAAACGGTGTCCAACTCAGAATAGGGATGTCCAAATCAGAACATCACAAACGGATGTCCATCTCACATGTATTTTCGAACAAGATACAGCCTGTTCCAAAATATGTGAGATGGACATCCATGTGCTGGAAACATCCATCATGAACGCTCATTTTGTAAACCGAAATGGCCAAAATATGAACAGGGGAAGACAAGGGATATTGACATCTGTGTGGCAGCATAGGAACATCCATTTTCGAAAATGGCCACATGGATATGCAGAGCGAAGGAGCAGCCTAATAGTTAGTGTAGTGGGCTGTAAACCAAGGGACCCAGGTTCAAGTTCCACTTCAGCTCTTTTATTTTTTTAATTGTGAGCCCTCCAGGGGCGTAGCCAGACAACAGATTTGGGTGGACCTAGGCAAGAAGTGAGTGGGCACCAAGTGTTCTCCCTCCCCCCAACCACCACCCAAAAAATATCTCAGCTGGTGGAAAAAATGCTTCGTTCCACTTTGGCAGTCCGCAGGTGCCGGTGTCGTGGAGAGTAGCGTTTTCATTACCAAAAGGAGAAAGTCTTCAGCTGGCCGAGCTTGGGATCCCACCAGCTACCATTAAACGTGTGCTACTGTTAGGTGGGCCTGAGCCCTGAATGAGTGGGCCCCGGCCCACCCAGGCCCACCTGTGGCTACGCCACTGGAGCCCTCCAGAAATAGAGAAATACCTACTGTACCTGAATGTACACCACTTCAATAGCCTTCAGGCTTGTAGGTGTCTTATAAAAAAAAAAAAGAAGAAGGAGCAGAAGTGGCCTTTGAACCTGGGTCCCTTCATTTACAGTCCAGTGTCCTAACCATTAAGCTACTCAAATTTATTTACCTTCCTGTCAAGAATGCCTATAATACCTGAAGCTGTCATAGAACCTGGTATCCCCTTCCAGTTTCACTTCCAGAGGAGAGGAAGGGGGACAGCAATCACTGGGGGATTAAGGAGGTCATACCTTAATCCCTCCAGTGGACAGCTGCTCAATCAGAACACCTTTCTGTAACCTGGACGTGCCTGAACCAGATCTAAACAAACAACTGTCTCTTCCCCTTCAGTAATCATTTTTGGATGTCCATATTTTGGGCCCTCCTTAGCCCCACCCAAAATATGCCCAGACCATGCACCATTGCTATATGGATGTTCTGCAGTGTTGGACGTCAACAGTGGTGTGCTGGTAAATGTTTAACAACAGGCTGTTTCTCCAAACAGCAACAACAAAAATTCCACCCACAGATATGTAAGTAATTATATTATACATTCTATTGGTACAAATAATAGGCGCAGGGAGTGACCAATTTACAAATAATATTAAAACAAACAAAATTCTTCACTGTAAATTCCAAATGGACATTTGATTTTCGCAGAATGCTTTGGTTGATTTTTGCTGCACTCTTGTATCTGTAGCCAATCCATGTTTGCTATTCATCCCAATCTGCTAATTCTTTTCACAATAAATTTATTGACATTAAATCTGACATATGATTTACTACCAGACTATTTCTCACCCTATATACCAATATATCCAGTACTGGGAAACTGGAATATGCTACAGATTCCTATATAGACACTACATGACAGCAGAATCCTTCACCTCAGCTGCACATGCAGAACATGGACAGACCCTCAACTGATACAGAATAGGGGCCCACAAAAAAACATGCAGACAAAAACTGGAGGACCCCCCCCCCCCCCCAAGAAAGTCAGATTTTATACACAGTGAAAATACTGTAAAAGTAACAAGTGCATTTTCTTCCATATTCCGCGGAATACAAAATTAGAAAAGATATATTTCAAAAAAGCAAACAACCATGAGCAGCATATCCTCCTTTCCCTTCCCTCCCATCCATGAGCAACATGTCTCCGTCTCCCTCTCCTCTCCATCCCCTTCTATGTGCTGCATTTCTCCCTTTCACCTTCCCCTCCATGTATGACATGTCTCCCCCTTCTCTCCCTCTCATCCACATGCAGCTTGTCCCTTTCTCCCCCTTTCATCCATGCAGCTTGTCCCCTGTCTCTCCCGCTCATCCACACGAAGCTTGTTCCTTTCTCTCCCTCTCATCCACATAGCTTTTCCCGTCTCTCCCTCTTATCCACATAGTTTGTCCCGTCTTTCCCTCGTCTCATCCATACTGCTTGTCCCCTGTCTCTCCCTCTCATCCATGCAGCTTATCCTCTGTCTTTCTCTCATCTCATATATGCAGCTTATCCCGTCTCTCCCTTGCACTGTCGTGCAGCATGTTTATCAAAACCCCCTCCCTGGGCCTACCTTATACATCCCTGGTGGTCCAGTGGTCAGCTGGGGCAGGAGAGATCCTCCTACGCTCCTGCTCATACAGTCTCCACTCTCTGTACTGAAAATAGCTCCATGAGTTCCTGCAGTCTTTTTTTCACTATAGAAAGAGGAGACTGCATGGCGCAGGAGCATAGGAGGATCACTCCTTCACCAGCTGATCTGGTACAATAACCAGCTCACAAAATAAAAAAAAAAACACACACAACTGGCTCTTGTGAGCCAGTGTGCGCTGGCTCCAGCACACCACTGGACATCCATATCCTAACTTTGCAAAATTGGGATTTGGATGTCCTTGCAATATGGACATCTGAATATTTATTTATTTGTTGCATTTGTATCCCACATTTTCCCACCTATTTGCAGGTTCAATGTGGCTTACATTATGCCGTACTGGCGATCGCCATTATCAGAATAAGAAATACAGAGTGGTATTGCATTAAAGTTCCTAAGTGAGAGTACTTTAAGCAGTCAGGTATAGAGAGTTCATTTCTGGAATGAGAAATAAAGTGGTATTGCGTTAAAGTTCAATGGTGACAGAGTAAATTAAGCAATCAAGTTGAATCGAGGGTTCAGTTTTGTCCAGTTCTGGTATAAGTTTCATTATCTGGAATTTAGGCTAGATCATTGTAGTATGCCTTTTTGAACAGGTTGGTTTTTAGTGATCAGACTGTTACGACTGTTGGAAGGGGTTGGAGGAACGGGCAGGGGATAGGGAAGCCTTGTGGGGCCCTTATCCAGGTATGGCAGCTCCTTGAAGTCACCTAGGTGCGCCAAAATTCAGCAGCAATATCCAAATAACTAAGCAGACATAGTTAAAACCACATTTTATGTGGTCCTTCTTGCCCAGCTGGTTATCTGGGTACCAGCATTAAAATTTGGCAGCACCCAGATACTTTCCGGGTCCACCCTGACTCTGCCCCTGGACTGCCTCACCACAAGCCACAGTGTCACTGATATCCATATCTGGCCCAGTAAGTAACTTAACTTGATAAGACCCTTTTCTATTCAGATATGTCCTGCTAAATATCGGATCCAAATATTTTCGGAACAAACCCATTTAGACAGAAGCAGAGATGGCCAAGGGTGAACCATACTTAAGGCCTAAAGCATTAGATTTTTCCACAGTGTGTCTAGGACATATGTGTAGAAAGACTCAAGTGGAGGAGTAGCCAAGTGGTTAGAGCTCCAGGCTTGACACCCAGGGGTGCCTGCTCCTTCTGATCTTAAGCCACTTAACCCTCCATCGCCTCAAGTACAGATTGTGAGCCCTCCAAGGAGAGGGATATACTTTCTATACCCAAATGTAATTCAGCTTGAGCTAGTACTGAAAAAGTGTATTATTGCTTTGCAAATTAACAAAGTAGAATAAAATATTTGGGGGTTTTTTCTTTAGAACCTCTGAAAGGATACAGAGTGGAAGCAATATGGGAAAGTTTTCTGGGGTGAAAATTTATCTTCTATTCAGTAGCTAAAAATATGATCATGGATTTCAGAGTAAGGAGGGCAACAGGAGGCCAAGAACACAAGAAGCTGTGCTCAGATTTCTTCCTACTGGTCCTCTTAAGGTTTGTCACTCCTGAAAACATTTCTGGGGATCAGTGCAGTAGAACTAATTTTTGGATTTAGATTGGCTCCAACTTTTTTTTTTTTCAGTTACTAGCGCAAGGTGAGTTACATTCAGGTACACTGGGCATCTCTTTGTTCCTGGAGGGCTCACAATCTTAAGTTTGTAACTGAGGCAATGGAGAGTTAAGTGACTAATGCAGGATCACAAGGAGTGGCAGTGGGATTTGAACTAGCCACCTAACACACAAATAAACATAGTAGATGATGGCAGAAAAAGACCTGCACGGTCCATCCAGTCTGCTCAAGAAGATAAATTCATATGTGCTACTTTTTTATTTGTACTGTCCTCTTCAGTGCACAGACCATATAAGTCTGCCCAGCACTATCCCTGCCTCCCACCACCGGCTCTGGCACAGACCGTATAAGTCTGCCCAGCACTATCCCCGCCGCCCAACCACCAGCCCCGGCACAGACCGTATAAGTCTGCCCAGCACTAGTCCCGCCTACCAACCACCAGCCCTAGCACAGACCGTATAAGTCTGCCCAGCACTAGCCCCGCCTCCCAACCTAGGCTAAGCTGGGGTGTTTATAGTGGTGGGTTTATTCGTGTTATATTGTGATGAGAGGATGAGACATTGTATTTTTTCTGCGTTGAGTTTTAGTTGAAATGCACCCACCCATGAGTTCATGATTTGGAGGCTGTGTTTGATTTCATTTGTGATTTCTGTTAGATCATGTTTGAAAGGGATGTAGATCGTGACATCATCTGCGTAGGTGTAAGGATTAAGGCCTTGGTTGGATAGTGATTTGGCTAGAGGTGCCATCATTAGGTTGAAAATGGTGAAAGCGGTGATCCTTGGGGTACTCCACATTCTGGTTTCCATGGGGATGATGTATTCGAATTTGATATCACTTGGTATGGTCTTGCTGTTAGGAAGCATTTGATCCAATTAAGTACATTTCCTCCAATCCTGAAGTATTCTAGGATGTTTAATAGTATATTATGGCTTACCATGTCAAACGCACTGGACATGTCGAATTGTAGAAGTATACTATTGCCAGTTGCAATTGCTTACTTGAATTTGGTTAGGCAACTGAGTAGTACTGTTTCGGTGCTGTGGTTGGATCAAAATCCTGATTGCGATTCATGTAATATTGAGAATTTGTTTAAGTAATTGGTAAGCTGATTGGTTACCATGCTTTCCATTAGTTTGACTGCCAGAGGAATAGATGCTACTGGGCAGTAGTTAGTTATGTCATTTGCTTTTTTCTTTGTGTCTGTAGGTATTGGTGTAAGTAGTATGTTTCCTTTATCCTTAGGGAGGAGTCCTTGTTGTAACATGTAGTTTAGGTTTGCTTCAAAAATAAGTAATGTACTGTACCAAATGTACATACATGATCATATGTGGTGGTCCACCCAGTGATCAACATACATGTCCACATTTGGGTCTGAGCCAGGAAACCCAATTTCAGCCAGAGTGAACTGAGACGTCTTGTGTGGTAGGGGTGGAGGTACTATGATGTGCTGTATGGTGCTGCTGGGGGAAGGGAGTCAAGCCCCTCAGCTTTCTGGATTGGTAGAGGGTGTAATGGGAGAAGGACTTATTCCATTTGTCCCTCCCTTGATGAGACCTTTTGAGGTAACTCTTGATACTATCTGGACATCCCTGGACTCTATCTACAAATTGTGTGCAGGAATTTCCCCTCAAGTTCAGTAGCAAGCACAAAGGATTGAAGACCCAGACAGATAAGCTGAATTTATTAGACTCTTGTATTCAGAAGTCTCAGAAATTTCAGAAGACTTTCTTTCAAGATAAATTAATGTTGCAGAGGAAAATAGAAAATCTGGACAACTTTACTAGACATTTAATCTACGACTTTTGAAGTTTCCTAAAATCCTGACTGCTACACCTAAAGACTTATTTTATAGGTTTTTGAAAGAAAAATGTAAGCATTCTGATGCTGGACTTCCACCATTATATAAAATATATTATTTGCCAGTTCTTAGATGTACTAGTCTTAATATAACTAATGTCTTGGAAAGTTCAGTTGAGGAGGTTATTTCCAGATCTACATTAAATGTGACTTTTGTGTTTCAGCAGGCTAAAGATGCACTTTTGCACCTCTTTTTTGGGGTCCTCTAAAGTTTTATTGTTTGATGGGAAAATGTCTATCTTTCAGGACATTTCCAAGTGGACTCAAACTAAGAGGAAGACATTTCTGTGTTACAAGCAGCATGCTATTGCTTTGGGGGCTAAATTTCAATTTAGGTACCCATATAAATGTTAGATCTATTCAGACCAGCATTCTTATGTTTTTTTATAACCACGTTCAGCTTAAAATTTAAGTTGAAGGTAGAAAAGTAACAGCACTGTGATAGATGTGAGGGCTTCTCTTTATTTAAGTTTGGCCATGTGGAGGGGCATAATCGAACAGGGCGCCCAAGTTTTCCTGAGGGTGCGAAGGGGCGGGGAAACCTGTATTATCGAAATAAGATGGGCGTCCATTTTTAGTTTTGATAATACGGTTGGGGACGCCCAAATCTCAACATTTAGGTCGACCTTAGGAGATGGTCGTCCCTGGTTTTCGGCGATAATGGAAACCGAGGACGCCCATCTAAAAAATGGCCAAATCCAACTCATTTGGTCATGGGAGGAGCCAGCATTCATAGTGCACTGGTCCCCCTGACATGCCAGTACACCAACCAGGCATCCTAGGGGGCACTGCAGTGGACTAACTGATGCACTAACAACAGAAATAGCCCTTCCCTTATCGACCCCTTAGCAATTCGGAAAGGAACAGGCAAGCATGAAGGAAAGCACATGCAAATGAGCTGCTCGCTGTTAGCTCATTTGTACACGATTTCCTACCTAAGAAGGGGAAATCAGTGCAGAGCAGCCAAGCATTATGTGTGGCTGCTCTGCACATGCAAAAGACAGCTTCATACATACAGACAAGCTACGTGTATAATAGCCGTCTACAACCTTAAATAAATTGCTGTCTACAACAAAACGCAAGTCCAGATGAAAACGTCCAAGTGCTCTCAGGGATGTTTTTTTTTTTTGTTTTTGCTTAGTATAGGTGAAGGACGTCCAGGTGTTGGGTGCCTTCGCTATGCCTCCGTCCCTGTGACGGGCAGTTGAGGATGTCCAAAATGTGGATGTTTCTGTGAGAAGGATGTCCATGCCTTTGCTATGCCTCTGACACCCCCTTCATTTATTTATTTATTTGGATTTTGGATCACAAGTAGCAACAGTGGGATTTGAACTAGCCATCTCTGGATTACAAGACTAGTGCTCTAACCACAAGGCCACTCCTCCACTCCACTCCCTTTAAATTTGGCCGTCCCTGTGGGGGGGGGCAGTTCAGGATGTCCAAAATGTTTGAAAGAAGGACAGGACATCCACGCCTTCGCTATGCCTCCGCTGACAAACACACACACCTCCCCCCCCCCCCCCCCCCCCAGGGACCTGCACACTGCTGCGATGGACCTGAGTATGATATTTGAGGCTGGCAAAAAAAGTTTTGAAAGTTGTTTTTTTCAGGGTGGGAGGGGGTTAGTGACCACTGGGGGAGTCAAGGGAGGTCATCCCCAATTCCCTCCGGTGGTCATCTGGTCAGTTCAGGCACCTTTTTGAGGCTTGGTCATAAGAAAAAATGGACCAAGTAAAGTTGAGGCAGCCTGGGCAGAGAAATTATATTTGTTAATTCTGTTTAAAGTTTGGTTCAGTCCTGTAAAGTGGAGGAATGCCATCTGGGTTTAATTTACTCAAATGTCTAGCTTTTGCTAGACTAGAGGTTAGAAAGGTCAGAGAGAAGTAATTATTTACCACATCTGGATAATCTCGAGGGGATCAGGAAGCAAGGCATACTGTAGTTTTAAAAGGATTAGATTGAATGCTGGTTAGAAGGAGATAGCTTAGATATAGATAATTCTAGATGAGTTAGAATTTGTCTTATAAGGAATTCTGATTTCTGCTTATTTTAGAATATGTTTTATTCTGTGTAATTAATAAGTTCTATTTCTATGTAGAATATCTTTTCAATTCAGTGTTACATCTTTGACTGACTTTTCAAGTGAGATTGTCTGCAGTTTAAGAGGTCATCATCTGGTTTGAATTATCCACAGTCCTAGCGAGTTCTGTGTAGGAAGCTAATAGGTGAAAGAGGTCAGGGAAAGTCTTGATTAATTATAGCTAAGTATAGGACTGGTATTCTGAAAGTAATAAATGTATGTGTACCATTAAGTAAGATTGGCCCCTTGACCCCTTAATGAATGCCAGAACCCAGTTTAAGCTATGACTGGGATTATGTGAATAATAATAAAATGCAAGAGATAGGTGCCATATTGTCTAGTTTGAGAGGCCCCAGGTCATAGGTCAGTTTAGGAAATATCTCAAACCTATGTAACTGATATTTTGGAGTAAATGTATAGAGATAATTAGTTCAAGGCAGGGTAATCAATCTATTCTTTACCATCTGGTTAGAAAGGGGGGCTAGAGAGGTGTAGGACCCTATATAACTGAGAGCAGAAGCAGCTTACGTTAGAAGAGAAGAAGGAGCTGAGACGAGAGAGGACAGACAGGAGACGCAGGATCCAGAGAGCTGAGAAAGAGAAGAAGAGACCTAGTGCTGATGTCCTACTTTGTTTGCTGGCAAATAAAGAAGATTTCTCTCTCATTCTGGTGTGTGTGGTGTTTGACTTCTGAAGTACCACAGATTCTGCTAACAATAGTGGTAATTTCTGCAACAAAGTCGCCCAAGTGCTCGTCAGGGACGCCCTTCTTTTTTCCATTATTGCTTGAGGGCACCCATCTGTTAGCCATGCCCCAGTCCAGCCTTCGCTACACCGCCGACATGCCCCCATGAACTTTGGTCGTCCCCGCGACAGAACGCAGTTGGGGACTCCCAAAATCGGCTTTCGATTATGCCGATTTGGGCGACCCTGAGAGAAGGATGCCCATCTCACGATTTGTGTCAAAAGATGGGCGCCCTTCTCTTTCGAAAATAAGCCTGATAGTATTATATTTATATGTATCTTAATTAGTGGTTTATTTTGAATATATTATTGCAATTGTAATCTGTTCCCTAAATGTGGCCTGACAGATTGTTTCAGGTAATTATTTTATTACCTATTGATTGATGATGGTTATAACGAATTGATTAATGAATGTCTGTATCTTTATTCAATTTTTTTGTAATGTTTATTGAAATTAGATACCAATTTGGGAGATCCTCCCTTGGAGAGATCTAAGGAAGTTACATGTAAAGGAGGGGTAAGGGGACCTCCCTCCCTCTCCCCCATCCCCCGGCTGAGACAAGCACCTGAGTTGGATATTGGAGTTGATGATGTTAACGTCGGGGTCTGGCATTATTTATATATGACTATCCATCGGACAGGCAATTATTTTTCCCACTGAGTTTAAAATACCATCTTTGTTCCTTCACCGTTGGATACTTTTCCAAGGGCTGCTTAGCAGAGATGGTGTCCATCTATCAAAGAAGGGAAGAAGTGTTTTCATCAGCAGACTGGCTAACCTATTGAACAGGGTGAAAATTAGAATCATTGGGTCAGGGTGATCAAAGCCCTCAGGTAAATACAACTGTCAGGCAGGTGAAGCATTAAGTACATCTACACAAATGGGGAAAAGAGCAAACTTCTGGAAAGCAGTATATACTAATACCTGAAGTAGGGGAAATAAGGTTTTAGATCTTGAGGCTGTGATGGAACAGGCTGATTTGGATTTAGTGGCGATCAGAAAGACACGGTTTCACAGAGAAGTATTACTGAGATATAGTTATACCGGGCTTTAATATGTTCAGGAAAGACAGAGTAGGAAGAAAGGGAGGGAGGGGGAGAGGCAGTATATGTTAAAGATAATATTAAAGCCACACAATTATAAGACCTACAGGGTAAGGAAGAGGCACTGTGGGTCAATCTGGAAAGATGGAATGTCAAATGTATTTACACTGGTATGATATACAGGCCTCTTTCACAGATAGAAGAAGTGGATAGAGATTTAATTGAAGATATTCAAAATATAGCTGTGAAAGGGGAAGTACTACTAATAGGTGATTCTAATATGTCCTATTGCAGGGTCTTTTATAAGCATGGAAATCCTGGATTCTGTACAGGGAGAACTACTCTAGCAGTTAGTAATAGTGAGGCAGCATGGGCAGAAAAATCATATTTGTTAATTCTAACTTTGGTTCAGTCATGTAAAGTGCAGGAATGTCATCTGGGTTTGATTGCTCAAGAATGTCTAGCTTTTGCTAGACTAGAGTTTAAAAGGTCAGAGAGAAGTAATTATTTACCACATCTGAAGGCCATTGGGCATAGTGGATAATCTCGAGGGATCAACAAGCAAACAGTGTTAGAAGATAGTTTTAAAAAGATTAGGCTAATGTTGGTTAGAAGAAAATAGAGTAGATTTAAATAGTTCTTGATATTTAGATTTTGTCTTATAAGGAATTCTGATTTCTGCTTATTTTAGAATATGTTTTATTCTGTGTAATTAATAAGTTCTATTTCTATGTAGAATATCTTTTCAATTCAACTTTGTCTGACCTTTCAAGTGATATTTCTGCAAGTTTAAATAGATCATCTGGTTTGAATTATCCACAGTCCTAGCTAGGCGAAAGAGGTCATGAAAAGTCAACTTTGTTCCTTGATGAATAGCTAAGTGTAGGACTGGTCCTGAAAGTAATAACAAACTATATCTGTGTGCTATTAAGCAAGATTGGCCCCTTGACCCCTTAATGAATGCCAGAACCCAGTTTAAGCTATGACTGGGATTATGTGAATAATAAAATGCCAAGAGATAGGTGACACAATGTCTAGTGTGAGAGGCCCCAGGTCATAGGTCAGTTTAGGAAATGTCTGAATATTTGAAGCGGGGGAGTCGGAGAAACTAAACAAATTCTCTGTAACCTTGGAGGATGTAATGGGTCAGTTCAGCAAGCTGAAGAGTAGTAAATCACCGGGACCTGATGGTATTCATCCCAGAGTATTAATAGAACTAAAAAATGAACTTGCGGAGCTACTGTTAGAAATATGCAATCTGTCCCTAAAATCGAGTGTAATACCGGAAGACTGGAGGGTAGCCAATGTTACTCCGATTTTTAAGAAAGGTTCCAGAGGAGATCCGGGAAATTATAGACCGGTGAGTCTGACGTCGGTGCCGGGCAAGATGGTGGAGGCTATTATTAAGAATAAAATTGCAGAGCATATACAAAAACATGGACTGATGAGACAAAGTCAGCACGGATTTAGTGAAGGGAAGTCTTGCCTCACCAATCTAATGCATTTTTTTGAGGGGGTAAGCAAACATGTGGACAATGGGGAGCCGGTTGATATTGTATATCTGGATTTTCAGAAGGCGTTTGACAAAGTGCCGCACGAAAGACTCCTGAAGAAATTGCAGAGTCATGGAATCGGAGGTAGGGTATTATTATGGATTAAGAACTGGTTGAAAGATAGGAAGCAGAGAGTAGGATTGCGTGGCCAGTATTCTCAGTGGAGGAGGGTAGTTAGTGGGGTCCCGCAGGGGTCTGTGCTGGGTCCGTTGCTTTTTAATGTATTTATAAATGACCTAGAGATGGGAATAACTAGTGAGGTAATTAAATTCGCCGATGACACAAAATTATTCAGGGTCGTCAAGTCGCAGGAGGAATGTGAACGATTACAGGAGGACCTTGCGAGACTGGGAGAATGGGCGTGCAAGTGGCAGATGAAGTTCAATGTTGACAAGTGCAAAGTGATGCATGTGGGTAAGAGGAACCCGAATTATAGCTACGTCTTGCAAGGTTCCGCGTTAGGAGTTACGGATCAAGAAAGGGATCTGGGTGTCGTCGTCGATGATACGCTGAAACCTTCTGCTCAGTGTGCTGCTGCAGCTAGGAAAGCGAATAGAATGTTGGGTGTTATTAAGAAGGGTATGGAGTCCAGGTGTGCGGATGTTATAATGCCGTTGTATCGCTCCATGGTGCGACCGCACCTGGAGTATTGTGTTCAGTACTGGTCTCCGTATCTCAAAAAAGATATAGTAGAATTGGAAAAGGTACAGCGAAGGGCGACGAAAATGATAGTGGGGATGGGACGACTTTCCTATGAAGAGAGGCTGAGAAGGCTAGGGCTTTTCAGCTTGGAGAAGAGACGGCTGAGGGGAGATATGATAGAAGTGTATAAATAATGAGTGGAATGGATCGGGTGGATGTGAAGCGACTGTTCACGCTATCCAAAAATACTAGGACTAGAGGGCATGAGTTGAAGCTACAGTGTGGTAAATTTAAAACGAATCGGAGAAAATTTTTCTTCACCCAACGTGTAATTAGACTCTGGAATTCATTGCCGGAGAACGTGGTACGGGCGGTTAGCTTGACGGAGTTTAAAAAGGGGTTAGATAGATTCCTAAAGGACAAGTCCATAGACCGCTATTAAATGGACTGGAAAAATTCCTCATTTTTAGGTATAACTTGTCTGGAATGTTTTTACGTTTGGGGAGCGTGCCAGGTGCCCTTGACCTGGATTGGCCACTGTCGGTGACAGGATGCTGGGCTAGATGGACCTTTGGTCTTTCCCAGTATGGCACTACTTATGTACTTATGTACTTATGATATTTTGAATATATGTGTAAGTAAGGATTAGTTCAAGGCAGGGTAATCAATTTATTCTTTACCATCTGGAAAGTAAGGGGGGCTAGGGGGGTTTAAAACTGTATATAACTGGGAGCAGAAGCAGCTTACGTTAGAAGAAGGAGAGAGCTAAGAAGAAGGAGAGAGCTAAGAAGAAGAGAAGGAGCTAAGACAGAAGCCATAAGATCCAGAGAGCTGAGAAAGAGAAGAAGAGACTTAGTGCTGATGTTCTACTTTGTTTGCTGGCGAATAAAGAAGATTTCTCCCTCATTCTGGTGTGTGCTGTTTGACTCCTGAAGTACCACAGATTCTGCTAACAATAGTGGTAATTCCTGCAACAATTCTTGGTGTCAGAAGTGGGATCCTGAACCCTGCATCAATTTCTGGCACCCAACTGACTGAGGAACAATAGCCGGGTTTGTATTCTGTATCCTGTATTCTGTATTGTAATCCTAGCTAGGAAACTGTAAACCAGCCCCTCAAAAATTGAGGGAAGGGGAGTCTGATCAACTCTCAGCGAAGGCCTTAGTACCTCTAGTCTAGTGGGGATTAGTAGGGAAACCGTCCAGAGCTTATCTGTATCTGAGAAATCTGAAATTGTTGGGTGGGATTTTTTGTACAATATGTGTGTGATGCATGAATGTTAAATGAGTGTGGACTTCTTATAGCTGCGGTTCCAGTTAACGCGAGTTCAACTGGCCAGTGACGGAAGGAAGTGATTGTTGTCTGTTTACCTTTTTGTCTCTGGATCTGTGGACCCCTTACCACATTTCCAAAAAATTCCCTCCCATTTTGTGTGTTGTAACTGTAAGCATTATGGGAGGGACATCATCTAGACAAATTGCTACTCCCCTAGATTGTATGCTTAAGAACTTTAAGAAAGGATTTTTAGTCAATAATTATGGACAGACTTTAAGCTTAAGTACTCTAAGAACCTTGTGTGAAGTTGAGTGGCCATCTATGGGAGTGGGGTGGCCCCCTGGTGGCAGCTTAGATATTGAAGTAATCCGGAAGGTCTACAGCATAATTGTAGGAGAACCAGAATATTCTGAACAACTCCCCTATATAGATTCCTGGGACAGCCTTGTGACTGACCCTCCCTCTTGGTTGAAAACTTATATGGGATCCCCAGTAAAGTTCATGTTGGGCCGCGTTCAAAGAAAGATTATTAGAAAATCTAAACTGGAGGAGGGAAAGAGCCCCAGGAAGCCTACCACCCAATCGGTGGCTTCCGCCCCTACCCTGTCCGAGAAACCCATACTCTCTGATGACCCCTCAGATCTTGAGCCACCACCTTATGGCCCATTGTTGAGGTTCCGCTCCACCCCCAGAGATCCACGGCGTCCAGCCCAAGCCTCTCCAGCACAGGCTTCTCCGGATAGTTCCTCCCCTTCTGTGCGAACCCCACCACATCCTAGGTTGGACTTTTCACCCAGCCTCTACCCTTCTGTGCCACATCCTCCCCTGTTAACCTCCCAAGACCCGCTTTGGGCTCCACTCCCTGACTCCTCAACTCCCGATAGCCCAGCCTCTCCCTTTAGTACCCCTCCCCACTCATCAGGGGCCCAGCATCCCTTTCAGTGGACTGAATCACCTGTGACCACCTCTCAGTCTATGAGTACCCCTCCCCATCCCTCAGGGGTTCAACACGCCTCCCCTGAATGGGTTAGACCCGCTGCAATCACTTTTGAGCATGATAGGGGGGTAGCTCCTAGCTCTACCTCAGGTTCCATTCCCACCTCCTTGAGAGTTCTGCCCCTGCGTCAGATAACCACCACTCGACCGGATCCTAATAATCAGGATCAGGTTATACAGGCACAGGCCTACCAGTATGTACCCTTCACAACCACCGATCTCCTGAATTGGAAGACGCATTACCCCTCTTATACTGAAAAGCCTCAGGCAGTGGTGGACCTAGTGGCTAGCATTATGGCCACCCATAACCCAACCTGGACTGATTGTCAACAACTTCTCCTGACCCTCTTCACAACTGAGGAGAGGCGGAAGATTTTACAAAATGCTGAGGCCATCACGCGAGCGCGTGTCCCTGAGGGGACACAGGACCCAGAGGAATGGGTTAGAACTCGGTTCCCTCGCGCAGCTCCAGCTTGGGATCCAAATAATGGGCAGCACTATGAACTGTTGTCTGGCTATTGCCGGGACTTGCTGGAAGGTATGAGGAAAGGCATAAAGAGGCCCATTAATCTGGCAAAGGTCTCTGAAATTCTCCAAGGGGCAACTGAATCCCCTGGGGCCTTTTTAGAGCGACTAATTGAAGCTTACAGAACATACACCCCATTTGACCCTGAGGCACTAGAAAACCAGAGAATGGTGAATAGTGCATTGGTGGCCCAGAGTATGCCAGATATCCGGAAGAAGCTGCAGCATCAGGAGGGATTCGCAGGGATGAATACCACCCAGCTAATTGAGATCGCAACAAAGGTTTTCGTTAATAGGGATCAGGAGGTGCGCCGAGAGGCTGACCGGAAGATGCAGAAGAAGGCCGACCTTTTGGCGGCAGCCATTACTAATTCCACCCTTAACCGAGGTCGACCTCTAGCTAATGGGAAGCCAAAGTGGGACCCCGGTCCGCCAGCCAGACCCCGAGATTCCTTCAATCAATCCCGGCCACGAGGGGAGAATCCCAGACCATGATTGGAGAGGGATCAGTGCGCCTACTGCAAGGAAAGAGGGCACTGGAAAGATGAATGCCCCAGAGGCGCCAGGGACTGAGAAGGGGACCAGGAGATCGAGGAAGCCGAGGCCGAGTTCGCGAGGGAAGGTATGAGCCTTCTGAATCTGACATCATTGGGATAGCCGAGATGGCAGAATGGGATGAATAGGACAGACCGGGTTCCTACAAACTGGGCTCCCAGGAACCCATGGTCAAGCTAACCATAGGGAGCCGCTCAATTCCATTCATGATTGATACAGGAGCTGAACATTCTGTTGTGACGGAGCGATTAGCGCCTGTGTCTGGAAAAACTGTCCGAGTGGTGGGAGCCACGGGGGTGCAGAACCGGAGGCCTTTCCTGACAACCCGTAGATGCCAATTAGGCTCACACACAGTCACTCATGAATTCCTGTATATGCCAGACTGTCCAATCCATTTGTTAGGCCGGGACCTGCTGTCCAAGCTTAGGGCCCAAATTTCCTTTGACTCTGATGGCCAGACTTCAGTCTCCTTTCGGCCCCCGACATCCAGCCCTAAGGGCATATTGAGTTTCTGCTGCCCCCTTGAAGAAGAATGGCGGCTGCATCAGTCGCAGGGCCAAGTTGACCTATCCCTGGCCGACAGCTTCCAGGTCAATGGGGTATGGGCAGAAGATAATCCCCCAGGGTTGGCCCGAAATATTCCTCCTGTCCATGTAGATTTACTTCCAAGTGCCCGGCCAATCCATCTTCGTCAATACCCAATTCCCCGAAAGGCTCTGGAAGGGATTCAAGCACATCTGAATCGTCTGTTATCCCATGGAATTATTCGACCTTGCCAGTCTCCATGGAATACGCCACTGTTGCCAGTTCAGAAGCCAGGGACTGAGGACTACCGGCCAGTCCAAGACTTACGAGTGGTCAACAAATCCACTATTTCATTACACCCTGTAACATTTATACTGATTCCAAGTATGCCTTCACAACTCTACACACTCATGGAGCCTAATCCATATGTCCTGTTGGGATTGATACCTTCTGGAGCTACCCATTTCACAACACTGGACCTAAAAGATGCCTTCTTTTGTATTCGGGTGGCCCCCGCCAGTCAATTGCTTTTCACCTTTCAATGGGAAAACCCAGTAACAGGACGGAAGCTTCAGTATACATGGACCCGCCTGCCACAGGGGTTCAAGAACTCCCCCACCATTTTTGGGACTGCCCTAGGACAAGACCTTAAGACTTTTAAATCTGAGCCTTCCAGGCGAGTTTTACTCCAGTATGTAGATGACCTCCTGATTGCAGCAGTGACCCAGGAAGAGTGTTTTGAGGCTACCAGAGAATTGCTGGAGTTACTCTTGGATGCAGGCTATAAGGTCTCACGCTCGAAGGCCCAACTCTGTCAGTCAGAAGTGAAGTATCTGGGCTTCTGCATTTCCCAGGGAAGTCGGAGACTGGATGTCAGTAGGAAGCAAGCGGTTGCTGCAATTCCCCAACCCAAGTCCAGAAGGGAAGTTAGGGAATTTCTGGGAGCAGCCGGATTCTGCAGAATTTGGATTCCAAATTTTGCACTGATGGCGAAACCCCTTTACCAGGCCACAAAGGGGGGTGAAAAGGAACCATTTGAATGGGGACCTATTGCTCAACAATCCTTCATCGCCATAAAGAAAGCCCTACTCCAAGCCCCTGCGTTAGGCCTTCCTGATGTGGAGAAACCTTTCTCACTGTATGTCCACGAGCGACAGGGGGTTGCTCTGGGTGTGTTGACCCAGATGATGGGATCCTGGCAGAGGCCTGTTGCATACCTGTCTAAACAGCTGGATGGAGTGGCTAAAGGATGGCCAGCCTGCATGAGGGCTATTGCAGCAACAGACTTACTGGTCCAGGAAGCTGACAAGTTGACCTTGGGGCAAGAACTGGTTGTTAAAGTCCCCCACGCAGTTCTCACCCTCATGGAGTACAAGGGCAACCACTGGTTTACAAATAGCCGCATGGTTAAGTACCAAGCCAGCTTATGTGAGAATCCATGGATACACCTGGAAACAGTAGCTACATTCAATCCCGCCACTCTTTTGCCAGCATCTGAGGGACCACCGGATCATGACTGTATCCAAACCATGGATGAAGTGTACTCCAGTCGACCAGATCTTAAAGATGTTCCTTGGAGGGACCAAGATGTAATTTATTTCACAGATGGAAGCAGTTACGTGGAGAACTCCAAGCGATTGGCAGGCTATGCTGTGGTGACAGAGGACAAGGTGATAGAAGCAAGGGCCCTGCCCCAAGGAACTTCAGCCCAGAAAGCAGAACTTGTGGCCCTCATACGAGCTCTGGAGCTAGCAGCAGGACTGGTGACCAACATTTATACTGATTCCAAGTATGCCTTCACAACTCTACACGCTCATGGAGCTTTGTATAAGGAAAAGGGACTCATAAATGCTGCAGGCCAACCTGTTAAGTATGGTCCCGAAATACTGCAGTTGCTAGAGGCTGTTTGGGCCCCTAAGAAGGTAGCTGTCATTCACTGCAGGGGACACCAAAGGATAGGTACTCCAGTGGCCCGAGGGAACCGCCATGCTGATCGGGTGGCCAAGGAAGCTGCTCGAGGACCCCCAGTAGGTACTGTGACCCCCTGTTCCAAATTCGACTGCAAGAATGGACGCCTATGTACACCCAAACGGAAGAGAAATGGGCTCAAGAAGAAGGTGCAGTAAGGAGACCTGATGGCTGGTTACATCTCCCTGATACCAGAGTTCTGGTGCCACGCCACCTAGCTTGGCCTGTAGTGTCTCAAGCTCATGACCTGTCACACTTAGGGAAAACAGCACTAGCCCGCCTACTCAGTCGAGTAGTGGTGCTGGAAGGATTGGATAGTCTGGTTGCCACTGCCTCTGCCCGATGTACTCTCTGTGCCCAGAATAATGTTCGTCAGGGACCCCGTATTCCACCAGGAGTTCAGTCTAGAGGACTAACACCCTTTGAGTCCCTAGTCATAGACTTCACAGAAATGCCCAGGAGCGGTAGGCTCCGATACCTCTTGGTCATGGTCTGTACTTTCTCTGGGTGGGTGGAAGCATATCCTACAGCTACTGAGAAAGCCACAGAAGTAGCTCGAGCCCTCCTTAGGGATGTTATCCCCAGGTATGGACTGCCCCTTGCCATAGGTTCAGATAATGGTCCCGCCTTTGTTGAAGCCACACTTCAGGCCCTGTCCCGCGCATTGCGCATTACCTGGAAATTGCATTGTGCCTACCGTCCCCAGAGTTCAGGGCAGGTTGAGCGGGCAAACAGAACCTTGAAAAATAGCTTAGCAAAGATTTGTCAGGAAACCCAACTGAAATGGCCACAGGCACTGCCACTAGCCCTCTTCCGCCTCCGATGCACCCCAACTAAAGGAACAGCCCTCTCTCCCTTTGAAATTGTGTATGGGAAGCCCCCAGCCATTTTGCAGGGAATTAAGGGAGACATTGGGACTTTAGGGTCTGCCCAGGTGCAGGACCAGGTAGCCCTCTTGGGCCGGATAATTTCTGAGCTTCAGTCTTATGTGAGAGAAATAAACCCTGTCCCCTTCCAGGCTCAGGTACATTCCTTCCTGCCAGGGGATAGAGTTTGGGTGAAAGACTGGAGGCTCCAGCCTTTGGGGCCCCGGTGGAAAGGACCTTTTACTGTTTTGCTTTCTACCCCTACAGCTGTGAAGGTCGCAGAGATAACTCCATGGGTCCATTGGTCTCGAATCAAGTCTGCTGATCAGACTGAGCCCAGTACGGATCAGACGGAGCCTAGACAGTGGAGAGCAGAAAGTGATCCTGCGGAGCCATTGAAGTTGCGCTTGACCCGAACCAAAGAATCTACTAGCTGAAAAGAAGGGTCAACTGCATACCGCAGGAGCTGCTGGACTTTGGCTTCATACTGAGACTCTTTCTTGCCTGATTCTGGCTTTCCTGGAATTTGAGAGCTTGATCCTTGTCAGTTGAGGTTCTATCCCAACTGGTATAAGAACTCAAAGACTGAGAACATTATATTAGAGTAATCTGTGACTAGCACAGACTGTTGAAATATTATTGCTTGATTAGTTTGCTGTATTTGTTTTAGATTAGGAAGAAAACTATAATCCCCAGAGTTTGAGTTGTGAGACTTATCTCTGCATAAGCTGATTTTAGTCTCAAAGGGGGGAATGAGGCAGCATGGGCAGAAAAATCATATTTGTTAATTCTAACTTTGGTTCAGTCATGCAAAGTGCAGGAATGTCATCTGGGTTTGATTGCTCAAGAATGTCTAGCTTTTGCTAGACTAGAGTTTAAAAGGTCAGAGAGAAGTAATTATTTACCACATCTGAAGGCCATTGGGCATAGTGGATAATCTCGAGGGATCAACAAGCAAACAGTGTTAGAAGATAGTTTTAAAAAGATTAGGTTAATGTTGGTTAGAAGAAAATAGAGTAGATTTAAATAGTTCTTGATATTTAGATTTTGTCTTATAAGGAATTCTGATTTCTGCTTATTTTAGAATATGTTTTATTCTGTGTAATTAATAAGTTCTATTTCTATGTAGAATATCTTTTCAATTCAACTTTGTCTGACCTTTCAAGTGATATTTCTGCAAGTTTAAATAGATCATCTGGTTTGAATTATCCACAGTCCTAGCTAGGTGAAAGAGGTCATGAAAAGTCAACTTTGTTCCTTGATGAATAGCTAAGTGTAGGACTGGTCCTGAAAGTAATAACAAACTATATCTGTGTGCTATTAAGCAAGATTGGCCCCTTGACCCCTTAATGAATGCCAGAACCCAGTTTAAGCTATGACTGGGATTATGTGAATAATAAAATGCCAAGAGATAGGTGACACAATGTCTAGTGTGAGAGGCCCCAGGTCATAGGTCAGTTTAGGAAATGTCTGAAATCTATGTAACTGATATTTTGAATATATGTGTAAGTAAGGATTAGTTCAAGGCATGGTAATCAATTTATTCTTTACCATCTGGAAAGTAAGGGGGGCTAGGGTGGTTTAAAACTGTATATAACTGGGAGCAGAAGCAGCTTACGTTAGAAGAAGGAGAGAGCTAAGAAGAAGGAGAGAGCTAAGAAGAAGAGAAGGAGCTGAGACAGAAGCCATAAGATCCAGAGAGCTGAGAAAGAGAAGAAGAGACTTAGTGCTGATGTTCTACTTTGTTTGCTGGCGAATAAAGAAGATTTCTCCCTCATTCTGGTGTGTGCTGTTTGACTCCTGAAGTACCACAGATTCTGCTAACAATAGTGGTAATTCCTGCAACAATAGAACCCACATGGGATGGGACCATACTAGACTTAGTGCTTAGTGTTTCTGATGTTATAGTAGGTGATCATCTGGAATCTAGTGATCATCATATGGTGTGGTTTAGAATTAATATAGGTGTGGAGAGTGTTCATTCAAAAGTGAAGACTCTAGACTTTTAAAAAAACTAACTTTATTCAGATGGAGATTACCTCAAGGAATTGTTATGTGGATGGGAACATCTGAAAGAAGTAGGAAAGGAGACCACTTTGGTTCTGAAAAGTAGTAGCTGAAAATGTAAGGAAAACAAGGTTAGCCTTTATAAACTACGAGATATCGCAGAAAGAGGAAGACAGGCAACAATATATGGAAAAGCTAGGAGAAGCTGGTAAAGTAGTCAGGAAAGCAAAGATGCAAATGGAAGAAAAAATAGCCAATAAGGTAAAAAAAGGGGGGGGGGGGGGGGGGAGACAAGACTTTTTTAAAGATATGTTAGTGATAGGAGGAAGTGCAAAAATGGCATTGTGAGATTCAAAGGTGAAGGTATGTGAAAGCTGATAAAGTTAAGGTAGAAATGCTTAACAAATATTTTCGTTCTGTGTTCATAGCTGAGGGGCCAGGAACAGGACCACAGAAGACAAACACAAATAGGAATGGAGGGGTGGTAGCCCCTGAATTATTTTCAGAGGACTGTGTACACGAGGAGCTGGCTAAATTAAAGGTTACAGCTTTTCCTCTCAGACAGGCTGAGGTTCTGGACATCTCTTTGCCTCTAGGGTGGCTAGATACAGAATCTATGTGTAGAAGGCAACAATTCTCTTCTAAGCAACTGAACTGTAAGCTGGGTTTTCTTTGTTTATTATGAGTACTACAATAATGAAGATTTGCTTAAGAACTGAGAGTCTACTGGTAAAGCTTCTACTCGGGGATGGTTTAGCTGGCTTTTTAGCTACACTATACTTTGCCTTGAACAGCACAGTAAAAAATCTTTGACACTACAGTAAAAATCTCATGGGGTGTGAAGAACTTTGGAAAAACTCAATGGATTCTACTGACAAAGATTTTAGTGGACATTCTTAAAGTATCTCATGTGTGGATAGCAACACGTGTTCCAGTTCAAGTGCATGTGTGTGCATACAGAGTAATTATAAGCATTCCTCATTGTAAAAATAACAGTTACAATTGCATTGCTTGAAAGTACTTCTGGTGTCAGTTTGAGTGAAAATCTGGACTATTAAAGTAAAAAGCCTGATAACACTTGCTGCTGGAGATTTATATAGAAGGCAGTTTTGGTGCATGCAAGGAAACTCTCTAAAGAAGTTTATTAAAGTAAACAAAAAGAATTGTATGGCTTGGAACATTACTGTGCACATTTAAGTGAGAAACTAGTCTGTTTGGCTAACATGTAGAGCTTGCATTCAAGGCAAGCAAAAGATTTGTACAAACTCTGCTATTTATTGCAGACTGTGTGGAGCCAGCTTCCCTGCAAACAGAAAGCAACCTTCATAATCAATTAGCTGAAGCCAGGTGTTTTGCACAGAGTAAGAGGCTGTGCCCTTCCCCAATTTTTGCTTAATCAAACAAAGTTACCATTAAGGTATGCAATATATGAACTTTCAGCTTCCTTCCATTTCAAACTAAAGTATCTATTTGAACTCAACCTCCAACCTGCACTCCCCTTCCCCCTACTGTTTCTGCAAATTTGGTGGTCTTGTAATTAGGACTGATGTCAGTTATTTAAAAAAAAATGTAATAAGGAAAGGAAAAATAAATATAAAACACAAAATATGCATGTAATATGCACATCCGAGGATGTTTTTGGCCAGTGATGATACAATAGCTGAGAGAGTGTTTTGATGTTATAAGTGACCAATTCTCTGTAGCACTCAGGCTGTTTGAGGTCTTTTCCTCCTTATTATACATTTTTTAGTATGTCCTAGAGCAGCAGACAATTGGAGCTCTACAGTGTTTTTGTTGCAAGTAATTTAAGGTCCTTACCTACTATGGGAGAAGCCATTGACTTGCTGAGAACACAAGCAATGGCCAAACTGAGACTTCATAAAATCACGTCTAACAACCCAGAAGTACTGACTACATTTCCTGCAGAGGATCATGCCAAAGATTTAAAGGATCTGGATCTAAGAGTAGATCGTCTCCACTTCAGAGAAGCCTTGGATTGCATTGGGGCCTAAAAATAGATGCTATTACATTTCAAATCTCCATATACATGCAGAGGTATCCTGTTCATAGCCAATAGTCTATACAATCCAATGAGGTTTGTGGCTCCAGTCACCATTCAAGGAAGATCCCTACTGAGGGAGCTCCCAAAGTACTGATGAGTGGGATGTTCCACTGCTACCAGAAATGTGACAAGAATGGGTGAAGTGGACAGATTCTCTAAAGACATTGAACAACTGTACATCCCATTCACTTACATCCCTGCAGCACTCAGTACTGCCTCTCATCTCATCAACCAGCTGATGAAAGAATGAACAACTATCATCAAAGCGCCATCAGAGATACAGAACTACAGATCATCAATGACAACTTGGCACCACCTGGGAACTTTGACACAAGACTTTCCTGGAAGTCTTCAGCAGAGTCATCACTGAGCCAGTGATCAACACCAAAAAGAGATAAGGACAGCGTGGACTGTTGTCCACTCCAGAGACTCAAAGACTTTTCTCTCTCTTTGAGTTTTTTGTTGTTTGTATTGTTCATCTCTTGTTTCAGTTCCTGCGAGACTGCAAGAGAGAATTCACCAGAGCAACAGTGAATCGGAAATAAGCAAGACACTTTATTTATTTTTTGTCTATTAGATTGTAAGCTCTTTGAGCAGGGACTGTCTTTCTTCTATGTTTGTGCAGCGCTGCATATGCCTCGTAGTGCTATAGAAATGCTAAATAGTAGAAGTAGTAACATTGCCAAGTTTATGATCCAGATACAAATGGACATTTAAATGCTTGAGGAGTTAAACAGTAGTATCTACTGATACCAGGTAAAGAATGTTTACCCCTATAGTCATGGAGGCACAATATATTGCTGTGTATTTAGTATGAGTACTATTTGTATTAAATTGCATTGTCTGTGTAATAGATAGCACTGTGTATTAGGACTGTTATTCCTATAGTTTTCAGTTTCCTGTGATTGACTCCTTATGAGCTTTCCCATAGGTATAAGCTAGGGCCAGCCCTCCCTCTCTGCCCCTATGGTCTGTGTGAGAGAGCCCAGTCTTCCTGGGGCATGCAGGGATTTACTGTAAGTCCATCAAGATTTTTCACCATCTCTCCAAGTCATTGCCCATTTATTTTTCCCGAGTTTTTTCCCCTTATCATCGTTTGCCTCTAGGGTGTCTAGATACAGACTATGTGCAGAATGCAACAATTCTCTTCTAAGCAACTGAACTGTAAGTTGGATTTTCTTTTTTTATTATGAGTACTACAATAAAGAAGATTTGCTTAAGAATTGTGAGTATACTGGTAAAGCTTCTTCTTAGGGATGATTTAGCTACACTATACTTTGCCTAGAACAGCACAAAGGAAGAGGTTAGGAACACAGAGTCTGACTTCTGTGGTAAGTAAATGAATTAAAATGCTTTTAAAACAGAGAATAGTAAAGTTTTTGGAATCAAATGGATTACAGGACACAAGGCAACATGGTTTCACTAGAGATAGGTCTAGTCAGACAAATCTAATTAATTTCTTTGATTGGGTGACCAGAGAGTTGGATCAAGGGAGAGCGCTAGATGTGGTATAACTAGATTTTAGCAAAGCCTTTGACTAATAAATAAACAGAGTTCCCTAAAGTGACTGACTGGGTTAGGAACTGGTTGAATGGAAGTCATAAGAACATATAAAGTTTGCCACACTGGGACAGATTGAAGGTCCATCAAATCCAGTATCCAGTTTCCAACAGTAGCCAACCCAGGTCACAAGTACCTGGCAAGATCCCAAAACAGCAGAATACATTTTATGAGAGATGATTACTGCCGGGTATATGATGGCGTGCTAGGGGTGAGAAGTACCGCCGGGCATGTATTCTTCAGACACATTTCCCTTAGATCTAACTCTTTGGGGCAGTCCACTCTTGATATCTCTGTTTTCTACCAGAGATAATGGAGGGTGAAAATGACTTGCTCAGCTTTCCTGGTTTAACTGCTAAGTTCTAGGAGGGAAACTTTTTGGCCAGACCTGTTTTCGAACTTATATCCCAATTCAGTGTGCTATTTATAATCCCCGATTTTGTCCATCTCCTATATGGCATCATGATGGGATTGTCAGAAATCCAGGGAGTGACCTAAAATCTCTCTTCTAAAGTTAGGTACCTTGGTAGCTCTAACAATTAAGCTTCTCCATTTGATACATATGCTTGACTAGTACCTATTCTCACTCACAAACTTATTGCTGCCAGTAAGGTTCCTCAGTTTTCTGTGCTACTTCTGGAGAGGTAAAATATTGGGGGAAGGCAGGGAAAGTGAATGTGACTCTTGGAGGGGGATGTGTGAGAAAATAAGTAAATGGGGCCTATGGTATGGGGCCCACAAATGTATGGTTGCCTAGGACTCAATATAGTGTTAATCCGGCCCTGGGGATGAGGAGAGGGAGGAATTTAAAAAAGATAGCATTTATCCAGATAACTCCTGGAGTTACCCAGACAATGTTTTGAGTATCAACTCTATGAGGATCAGAGCAACAGTACTGCCCACTTGCAATTCTGCTGTTAATATTTTAGGATGTATGTCTAACGTTTCAAGCAGCTTTCTGGTCAATACATAGTCGGTAGTGATCAGTGTTTCTTTAAACAATAATCTAGACCCGGATATTCAGTGGCAGGCCCTGTCTGGATACCAGTACTGAATATCCAGGTCTTTGGTAGTAACGGAAGTTAAGAAGGTACAACCAATATTCAATGGAGTACCTGCACAGCTAACCAGCCATAGTCCAGAATACCTTTTGTATAGTCCTACATGCCAAATTTTCTATTCAGGCACCGGCACTGAATGTCACTGGTGCCCACATGACTCCTAACTCCTACTTGGCTCCACCCCTGGACCACCCCATCACTAACCAGCAAGTGCCATGATGTTCATAGCCAATATTCAACACCCTGTACCGTTAGTGCCACAGAATATTGGCTCCTGGGCTGCCCAGCATGATTTAACCGAGCAAAAGTCTCTCTTCCTTTGAATACTGTTCTGTAAATAGCTCCTGCATACTATTCTACAAAATATGGATCTGTGCTATTTTAGGTAGCATCTGTTTAAAAAAAAATCTCCTGAAACTTTTATCATGCTCTACAATTTTTCTCTTCCCTCCTTCCGACATTAAACAGTAATGGTATCTTTTCAGAAGTTTCATGTGACATTTTGAGAACACAATAAGCAGTTCAAAAGGATACTGTCAGGCTTGACAAAAAGGAACTGAGAGCCATGAAGGGACATTTAACCTTTGCAACTTCTCATTAGGCAATTTGAGAATCAGGCCGTGCAATCTGGCTAATCTGTTAAAATCCTTTACAGTATATGCCACAACACTGACAGTAAAAGCATAATATCCTAGGAGATTAAAGACAAGTATTTGAATAGGAATGATATTGGTGTCCACGATGATATAATGAGATTCTAGATGAAATTGTTGTTCCAAGGACTTGAACACTTTGCCCTATTTGGGGTCAGATAGGAAGTTTATCACTGATATTGAAGCTGCTACAGATGAACAGTGTTCTTTTCTGTCTTATACTATATGGGGATAGGTATAATGCAATTTAGAAGGATCTTCAACAGACTTGTTATCTTTTAACAACCTTATCAACTATTGAATCAATAATTAGCAGTGATAGCAACTGTAATCAATTTAAATGACTTCCTGGTGTTTAACCACTTACGAATATTCAGCACCACAATGGTGGTTATTTACCTACATGTAAATGGCAATTGTTAAGCATTTGAGGCCAAGATGTTTAAAAGCCATTTCAAACCAGGGGCCATTCTCATGTGGGGAAGCTCAGCAAGTAAGACTGCAAGAGGGCATGGGGAGGAAGGGGAGAGGAAGTAGTCTCAGTGGACCTCCTTTAACATACTCAGATGCTCTAAGGCCAGCTACTTGCTTTATTAAACTCACAAAAATAAAAGGAAGTGATATATTTTACCCAAGTGCCCCCTCCACTTCGTAGAGGGATCATAGAGATGTATACAACAGCTAGCATGACCTGTTACATTCTCCCTCTCTTTAACAGATTTCTATATATTGGGCCAGTTTTTATATGGCTCAGCCAGAACATGTCTGGTGGTCATCATGATCTGCAACAGTTCCATGACTGATTGTGACCCAGGTATTGGAGAGTGTGACACTTTTGGGTATCTTGGGCTCTTATTCTTTTGTAGAATGTCCAGATGGTGTGCTACCTCTTTGGTGGTAACTGAAGGTACCCTTACCCTGGTAGCACAATCCAGATCTTTGACCGCAACTGGGGACTCATAACTCAGTTGAATAATTCTGGATGTTCTTCCCTCTAATCCATCCTTCTGCATCTTAAACAGAATCCCACCATCCTCTAACTCTTGTAATTTTGCTTTAACTTTCTCCTTGACAGCAACAGGCAGGTGTTGCAAAGGCATTTGGACTAGGTTGACAGTGGGTTCTACTTCTAAGTGTAGCTGCCCATCCAATCTACCCTACCCAGTGAAGAAATCCACAAACTGGTCACATACCTGGGTGCTTGTTTACTTAGCATTTGTTTTAGCAGCATTGAGGGTGAACACGTAGTTGGTTTTTAGAGATAGAAACTACCATCACTGACAGGCTTCAGCACTCAACACGGACTTTCTGTGTTACATGGAGCAGCATTTTCAAAAGGACTTCCAAGTCAGAATTTGGACGTCCTTTGCATAATGTCCAAACAAAAAAAAAAACAACCCTGTCAATCTCACAGCCATTTTTGAACAGGAAATATGCTGGAGTTTCCTGTTTGGAAATATGTGAGAATGTCCAAAATGAACAGCCATTTTACAAACGAAAACATCCAAATTGTAAATACCAAAAAACCAGGGACAAGGACATCTGTCTGGCAGCATTTAAAAAAAAAATGGTTACACAGATGTCTTTGCAGAGCAGATGAGCAGCCTAGTTGTTAGTGCAGTGGACTGTAAAATAGGGCACCCAGGTTCATATCCCACTTACAACTCTTATTTTAGATGCTAAGCCCTCCAGGAACAGGAGAATACCTACTGTACCTGACTGTACATCACCTCAATAGCCTTCAGGCAGGGCCGTGCTGACCCGGTAAGCGAGGTAAGCATGGCAGGGGGGCGCTTCCCTCGGGGGGGGGGGGGGGGGGGCGCCGCTGCACCATGCTCACCTCGCTCGCCCTCCCTTTTCTTTTTTTTTCTTTTTAAATTTACCTCCGTGGTGGCGGTTCCGGCAGCGCAGCATCAGGGAAGGAGGCGGCGCTCCCGACATCTCTAGCCTTCCCTTCGCTGTGTTCCGCCTTCTTCTGATGTCAAGGATGACGTCAGAAGAAGGCGGAACACAGCGAAGGGAAGGCTAGACGTCGGGAGCACCGCCTCCTTCCCTGACGCTGCGCTGCCGGAACCGCCACGGAGGTAAATTTAAAAAGAAAAGGGATGTTGGGGGGGAGCGAAGAGGGTGGGCAGCTGCAGTTGAACAATGGGAGCGGGAGGGCAGGGGAGAAACGACTTCTACTACTTAGCATGGATGCGAAGGGGGGGGGCATGGATGCGAAGGGGGGGGAGAAGAGGGCGGGCCAGGCTGGGACATGGGAGAGAGAGGAGCATGGATGCGAGGGGGGGGTCATGGAAGGGAGAGAGGGGAATTGCTGGAAAAGGATGAATGGAGGGGGCAGGGGACAGAGGAGCATGGATGGGCATGGATTGGGAGGGCAGGGCTCAGGGAGAGAGGGGAATTGCTGGAAAGGGATGAATGGAGGGGGCAGGGGACAGAGGAGCATGGGTGGGCATGGATTGGGAGGGCAGGGCTCAGGGAGAGAGGGGAATTGCTGGATAGGGATGAATGGAGGGGACAGATGGGCATGGATGGATATGGATTGCAGGGCAGGGCTCAGGGAGAGAGGGGAATTGCTGGATAGGGATGAATGGAGGGGGCAGGTGACAGAGGAGCATGGATGGGCATGGATTAGGAGGGCAGGGCTCAGGGAGAGAGGGGAATTGCTGGAAAGGGATGAATGGAGGGGGCAGGGGACAGAGGAGCATGGATGGGCATGGATTGGGAGGGCAGGGCTCAGGGAGAGAGAAGAAATTGCTGGACATAGAGGGGAGGGAAGAGAGATGAAGGAGATGAAATGAGGGAAAAGGAAGAGAGGAGAAAAACTGCACATGGATGAAGAAAATAGGCAGAAGCTGAGGACCAGAAATGAAGAAGAAAGGAGGAAAGGAAATAAGCCCTGGAAACGGAGTTAAGAGGACAGATAGCAGCAGAATCAGATACTGGGCCAGCACGATCAGAAAAAGAAAGTCACCAGACAACAAAGGTAGAAAAAGAATCATTTTATTTTCATTTTAGTGTTTGGAATATGTCCACTTTGAGAATTTACATCTGCTATCTTACTTTGCAATGTATAGCAATTTCTTTCTAAGAATATTGCTGACAATTCCTGTCAGTGTGGCAAGTGGTGAGCGATCATTTTCACGGGGGGGGGGGGGGGCGCCGCCGCCGCCAACTGATAGGCTGCAGGGGGGGGGGCGCCAACTGATAGGCTGCAGGGGGGCGCCAGAGACCCTAGGCACGGCCCTGCCTTCAGGTTTACAGGTGCCATAAATATTTAGGTACAATAGGTATATGTATTTTTCTGGAGAGCTCACAATTTAAAGGCTCTCCTCAGACATGCTTTCTTCAGAATATCCATAATACCTGATGCTATCATTAAGCCTGGTATTCCTTTTGGTTTCACTTATCAGGGAAGAGAGAGAGGAACAGCAACCACTAGGGGATTTATGAGGGGTCATGCCTTAATCCCTTTTTGTATCCTGGACGTGACTGTCTAAATAAAAACTTCCCTCTATTTTCTATTTTCTACCATGGGGGACGGGACGTTCCTGGTGGTAATTGGCAGCATTTTTGCCTGTAGCATGTTGATGCTCATTGCATGATCACGGCACAAGTAACGCGTGAGCCCTTACTGCTAGGTCAATGGGTGGCAGTAAGGGCTCAGGTAGTAAATAGCCATGCGCTACTTTTAATTTTACCACATGGCCATTTACTGCCCCATTAAAAAAGGTTTCTTTTTTCCCAGCCATGATAACAATTGAACAGCACACACCAATTGTACATGCCCACACTACTGCAGGTCACTTTTTACCAGAGCTTAGTAAAAGGACCCTTGACTGAGGTAAGTTGTCTGAGAGAGGTACAGTAGAAAGCATTCTAACTGGCATAGTTGCTCTGGCAGCACTTGTGAGAGGAATATATCCATTTCAAAATTGTTACTTCACTGAGCTAAGGGAGGAGGTAAGCAGCACAGTGGGTGAAATATCTAAATTGTTCACTAGGAGAAAAGGCAAACTAATAATTCACATTTACACAATTTAGGGATGATTATCCATTAAAGTTGGTAAAGAAAGTTGGAGTTAATAATGCACACACTGAACAAATGTAACTGAAGCTGGGTAGGAGGGGTCATGGAAAACTCCTTGCCAGAAGATATTTGGGGCAGTCTAGGTGTGACCTCCCTGGAATTCAGACCCAGAATCAACTTTCTCTGTTATATAGAGATTCTATCTGGGATCTCTAGCTCTTGGACTTTTCACTGAGAGGGAAGGCTTGTCTCTATTGGGGAAATCCTGGAATTGGAAGCCACAGGCTCTAAAGAGCTAGGAGATGTGTGGACCCGGCAGGAAAGGGACCTACTGGAGGCTCATCCTGAAGACAGCAGCGGAGCAGGCACAGGGCAGGGAGGCCCTTGTGAGCAAGCTCAGGGTGAGTTCAAAGGCATCTGAGCACAGTTGGTGCCTGAAATCCAGCAGCAGAGTGGCCCTTGGGAGCAGGCTCAGGGCGCAGTGGTCCATTGGAGCCATTTCAAGGGAAGGCCTTTGGGGGGCACAGTTGGTGCTCAAAGCCCAGCAGCAGAAAGGTTAATGGAATCATAGTCAGTGCTCAAAGCCCTAGCAGAGGCTCATGGGAAAGCAAACAGAACTTGTAGCCCAGAGGAGGCAGAGGCTTCTGAAGTGCAATTAGCACTTGGAGCCTGACAGCAGGGGCTGCCCAAGCCAGACTGACTGCCACTTCAACCAGAAGATTAATAAAGGACCAGGGAAATGTGTTTAAAGCTACCACATTGGTAAGGAGAATAACTTGGTTCAAGAGCACTGTTTAAAGATTGTTTAATAGCTTGTTTATTTAATACCATTCACTCAAAAGGCTTGCTTCTGATTAACAAATGTCTTAATGCTTTCATATAGAATAAGTTGTAAATTGTTTAATAAACTGTTTAACATTCCAGCCAGTCTTGTTCACAGTGGTCTATTTTTAATTTCCTGGGGGGGGGGGGGGGGGGGGGGGGGGGGGGGGGAGGGTAATCCCATTCACTAACACCTTTCTTCTCCAGGTGGAGGCATCCAGTGCCAACTATTCCAGGGCCCAACAGAGCTTGCCCAAGAGAGACTCCAGCCAAGTTGGACTTGGACCCAGGAACACTCACAAGGGGGTGTTACATCTTTAGGGGTTGAAAAAGGATAGTTAACCAAAACAAGAGTATAAATTGTTACTTACTATACTAGAGGCTTATCTCCCACCAAATCCCCTTTAAAAAGGTGGAAGGCAGTAGCAACAAAGAACAAAAAACTAAAAAACTACAAAAAAACATAATTTATACACAAGTATACAAAATCAATCTCCTAATTTCACTAAACATACTTTGCAAAAAGATACATTTTCAGTCTTTTTCAAAACAATAAATAATAATAAGAAGAACGAACATCCTGAGGAAAAAGATTCTAAATTCTAATGGAATGGAAATCTAGGGACTGACCATATAATTGACCTATATTTCGCAACTTTCAGGTATGGTAACTGCAAGATAAGGTGATCCAAGCTTCGACTCTTAAAAGAAGTACCTGACAAAGAAAATAAGAAAAGAAAATCTTTCAGAGCCTCACCATATAATATTTTTAAAACTAAACAAGAGAGTTTAAAAGCAATTTGTGCCTCAATAGGAAGCCAAAGGAGATCAGCAAATAATGGAGTCACATAATCAAATCTACTTTTCTTACAAATCAACCTAGCAGCCGTGTGGATTGCCAAATTTGTAAAAATCAATTATGTTTATCTTTACAAAGAAAAATGTATATTTCTGCCATAAATTCATGCTTTATGCACAGAAGTGCCTTTGAAAATTCCTATTCCTATTCTTATTGCAAAAGGTATAACTAAGAGATATCTGAGATACATAAAAATATATTTGACAGGCCAGGAAACAATAGTTCATGGTGGGCAGGAGGCAGAGTCACTATGAAAACCTCATTAATGCTCTGTCACACCCATTCTGGCCCACCAAGGACTCTTCCCTCATCTACTTATACTGAGACTCCATCACAAATATGTTTAGTCCTTCTCAGGACAGGAGTAAATTTTTGAGGCCTCTCTTCCCTCTCTGTAGCATGTATAATTGCCTATGGAAGATGGATTGTTATTTATGCTTTCCAGTATATGGAATGTTGGAATGTTTTGTCTGCAGACACAATAACTCCTCAAAGCAAAGGATGGAAATTCATCAGATCTGTCATGCAGGAAGAAAATATTTAAGCAATATACAAAATAAATGATTCTGTACTATATATGGTATTTTTCTCTTCACACTGCTAATCAAAAGATTAAAGGTACAAGTATGTTTTGTATTTTCTGTTATGCTTGAAAGTCTTTGTTTTTCTTTTCCTGTGCATTACCATTATGAGTAAAAGAAAAGCAAAGCATGTAGCCCCTGCAGTCTTGCAGTCCACAGTCCCTCACTAGGTGTGGATTCGCCGTGCTGAGACAATCAAAGCAGAAGAACAAAAAACCTCGCAGGAAAAATAGCACTCAGAAGACAGCGAAGGTGACAATAAAAAGGATAATGCTGTATAGTCAACAGTTTATTGATTGGTAACAGTAACTCAGCAGTGATGACTCGACATGCCCGTCAATAAACTGTTAACTATACAGCATCATCATTTTTATTTTTACCGCTGTCTTCTGAGTGGAGTTCACTGTGTTCAGACCTGGGTGCAAAGTTCATAGGAGGCAGCACGATCATGATTCGGTCTACCACTTGTTGATATACAGGGTTCTGGAATGGGACCAGATAAGTCTGAGAGCTTGGTGGGCCCTGGGATCATTCAGTCTGCCACTTACTTCCAGTCATAGTACCACCCAAGATTTGTTCTAAACTTTTAAAATTTACTAGAGTCTCTAACTAAGCAAGAAATAATTTAATAAAGATTGGTGGCCATCCACCAGTAAAGATCAGTAGCCATCCACCAATATTCAGTGGCACTGAAGTGGGTAGAGGTGCTGGGTATACAGACATTTCATCACTGACACTTCATCACAGAGATAGTTCATTACGTGACACTACTACTGTATCTAGATTTTCAGACGGCGTTTGATAAGGTCCCTCATGAAAGACTACAGAGGAAATTAGAGGGACATGGGATCGGAGGTAGTGTCTTACTGTGGATTAAAAACTGATTGAAAGATAGGAAACAGAGAGTAGGATTCAAAGGTCAATATTTGCAATGGAGAAGGGTAGTTAGCGGGGTCCCTCAGGGATCGGGGCTGGGACCTCTGCTTTTTAACATATTCATAAATGACCTAGAGACGGGGGTAACTAATGAGGTAATCAAATTTGCCAATGGCACAAAATTATTCAAAGTAGTCAAATCGTGGGAAGATTGTGAAAAACTACAAGAGGACCTTATGAGACTGGGAGACTGGGCGTCTAAATGGCAGATGACGTTTAATGTGAACAAGTGCAGTGATGCATGTGGGAAAGAGGAACCCAAACTATAACTACGTCCAGGGGTGTGCTGGTAAATTTTTAACAACAGGCTCTTTCTCCGGATGTAGCCAGCTCTGCAGTTGGAAGGGCCAAGGGTGGCCGGGGGGGGGGGGGGGGGGGGGGGGGGGGGGGGGGGAGCAACACTTGCCTCTCTTTCCTCCCTCCCTTCGTGGCATACCTTTGCTGGCAGGACTGCCACCACTCCCAATGTCTTGCTCTGAGCAGCATGCCTAAACTTCTCACACATGCTGGAGAAGTCCCAGCCTGCTGCTCAGAGCTGGAAACAAGGAGCAGGGAACAGCAGCAGTCTATTTACTTGGCTGACAGGGCTCAGCATCCCCACCAGCAAAGTAAAAGAGAATTCAGCAGGGGGCCCAAGCCCACATTTTGGGAGCCAGTTGTTAAAGTAGCCATGGAGGGCCCTACTTTAACAACCGGCTCCCAAAATTCTTAAAAACTTAACAACTGGCTCTTGCGAGCCTGTGAGAGCCTGCTCCAGCACACCACTGACTACGTCATGCAAGGTTCAGTGTTGGGAGTCATGGTCCGAGAAAGGGATCTAGGTGTAATCGTTGATGATACATTGAAAACTTCTGCTCAATGTGCTGCTGCGGCTAGGAAAGCAAATAGAATGTTGGGTATCATTAGGAAAGGGATTGAAAACAAAAATAAGGATATTATTCTGCCGTTGTATTGCTCCATGGTGTGACCGCACCTCGACTATTGTGTTTAATTCTGGTCGCCGCACCTCAAAAAAGACATAGTGGAATTGGAAAAGGTGCAGAGAAGAGCGACAAAGATGATACAGGGGATGGGACGACTTCCCTATCAGAATAGGCTGAAGAGGCCGGGGCTCTTCAGCTTGGAGAAAAGGCGAGGGGAGATATGATAAAGGTCTATAAAATAATGAGTGGAATGGAACGGGTCGATGTGGAGCGTCTGTTTACGCTTTCCAAAAATACTAGGACAAGGGGGCATGCGATGAAGCTGCAGTGTGGTAAATTTAAAACGAATCGGAGGAAATATTTCTTCACTCAACGCGTAGTTAAACTCTGGAATTCGCTGCCGGAAAAGGTGGTTAAGGCGGTTAACTTAGCGGACTTAAAAAAAGGGTTGGACGGCTTCCTGGAGGAAAAAGCCATAGAATATTATTGAATGGACGAGGGAATAATACAGTTTTTCCAGGATGGGCGGGACAAATTGCTTGTTCTTTTGGCCGCTGTCGGTGACAGGGTGCTGGGCTCGATGGACCCTTGGTCTGTCCCAGCATGGCGATGCTTATGTACTTATGTACCTCACCATGGATGTTTCATCAGGCAACACTTCATAATATGTTCATGCTAAATGTATTCTAATTATATGAATGGAAAACTTGTAGCAAATGGGGTGGAGGGCATGCCAGCACAAATCTGCACCTTTTCTTTTGTAAATATGAGTCTTCTTAAATCTTCTTACACATAACATTTTCATGAGGTTCATATTTAAGCACAGAAGAACAACATTTTCATCACCTTAATCTGACACTTCATCATGCAACACCTCACTACCACAGACATTTCATCACATGACACTTCATCACATATTCAAGCTAAATGCATTCAAATTATATGGGTCATTATTTAGTGGGCAGTCCAGGAATAGAGTTGGACAGAGTCAGCATTACTGGTTAAGTGTCGATGACCTGCCCTTAACCAGTTACATTAGCCAACCAAATAGGGCCACGTAAATAGCAGTCCTATTTTTAGCTGGTTTAACTTAATTGGTTATGGCTGAATATCAACATTTAGGGACCCTTTTACAAAGGTGCAGTAGAGTGTACGTGCATGCAGCGTGCGCCACAACAAGATTACCGCCAAGCTAGCACACCCCCTGGTGGTAATTTCAGATTTGGCGTACGTCCATAATGCCAGGACAAATTATATTTTTATTTCCTACTTTGCATGGTGTTTCCGGTGTTAATCGGCATTTGGCACATGCTGACCAGTCACCGCACATGGAGCGCATGAGCCCTTACTGCTAGGTCAGTGGGTGGTGGTAAGGTCTCAGGCCAAAAACTAACATGCGCTGGTTTTGATTTTAGCGCACATCCTTTTTCTAGCCACTTAAAAAAAGGCCCTTTTTCCTAGACATGGTAAAAAAAATGGCCCAGCTCGTGCCCAAAGGATGCGCTCACACTACTGCAGGCCATTTTTTTTAACCATGGCTTAGTAAAAGGACCCCTAGTTAAGTGCTGGTCATTTGCACATACTCAGATATTCAATGCTAGTTCCTTGGACATGACCCAGAATTGAATATTCAGGCATAAAGCCAATGACAGCAAAATATTATTGTTGACCCCCACCTGCTAAATATTTACGCCATAGAGTATACTGCTCTGGTCACCCCCTGCCACCTATACTTTGCAGTAATAAGAGAACACCCAAAATATTCTTTAAAATTTGGGGTTCTCCCTAATTGCCCCCTACCACCCCCAATCCCTTCCATTGTTGCTCCTACTCGTGGCTGCCTCTCAAAATGGCAGCCACAAGCCTTTAGTAATATTATCATGGTGCCACCACTAGGGGTCAGGATGCCAATTAAAGGAATGCTGCTTTATTTGAAAGCTTAACCCCTAGTGGTAGTAGTGCAAAACTGCCCCTAGGGACCTGTAGTTGCTATTTTACAAGAGGCAGCCACTGAGGCAAAATAAGAGAAGAGTGTTACTACACCATCCAACAGAGAGATCCTGCTAGTTGCTGTAAGTGCAGGTGGAAAGTGAAGGGCTGCTAGACGTATCAAAAATATTTTATAAAGGGATCAGGAAGGGTCCTCATACTGGGGTAGGGCTACAGAGGATAGCTAATGTAGTAAGTTACTCTATTTTTATAAGGGATCGGGGTTGGGTTCTTACTACTTGCTTTTTTAAAGAATGCAGAATGAGAATGCAATTCTGGTCACCATATCTCAAAAAAGTATAGAGCGGAATTAGAAAAGGTTGAAATAAGGATGACCAAAATGATAAATGGGATGAAACTCCTCTCATATGAGGAAAGGCTAAAGAGGCTAGGGCTCTTCAGCTTGGAAAGGAAACAGCTGAAGAGGGGAGGGGTTTGATAGAGGTTTACAAAATACTCTGTGGTGTAGAACAGGTAAAAGTGAATCGATTTTTTTACTCTCAAAAACTACAAAGACTAGGGGACACTCAGTGAAGCTACATGGTAATACTTTTTAACAATTAGGAGGAAATAATTTTTCATTCAGCAAATAGTTAAGCTCTTGAACTCATTGCTCGTTACATCAGTTAGCATATCTGGGTTTAAAAAAAGATTTGGACAAGTTCCTGGAGGAAAGGTCTATAGCCTAATATTGAAATAGACACGGGGAAGCCACTGCTTGCCCTGGGATTAGTAGTATTGCCAACAAAAGAAATAATAAATGAAAAACCTTAACCCCCTGGGGTAAACAGCCAGAAAAACCAGGAAGAAGGCTGTACCACCACTCTACAGAGAAGACAAACAAATTCAGAGCTAATAGAAAAACAAAACAGTATGCCTATATATATATATATATATATATATATATATATATATATATATATATATAATTAAAAGGTAACCTGAATTAAGAGTTACCTTTAGCTGTCTCTTGGGATTGACATTTTTTTTGTGTGCGAGGGAGGGACACAGGGAGGGATGGCCCTAAGGAAGGTGATCTGCAGACTGCCACTGCTGCGCTTCTTTCACACGGAGCGAGGTCGAGGTGAGGCACTATGATTTGAATTCAGGGGGGCCCGGTCCGGTGGTGGATGGAGGGGGGAGAGAGGAGGAGACTGTAGCACCGGGTCCCCCTTGGAGGCCCAGGCTCGGGGAATTTTGTCCCCCCTGCTCCCCCCCTCTCGGCGGCCCTACTTGTTCCTATCATATATCTGCTCTTGTTCCCTCAGCTATATGATAAGCTGTATTGTAGAAAATCTTTAGCATCATATCTATGTTATTTAATGCATGCTTATTAGGTGTATCATTAGTATTATGCAAATATTGTATTATACCTCTGGTCTATTAGATTGTAAGCTCTTTGAGCAGGGACTGTCTTTCTTCTATGTTTGTGCAGCGCTGCGTACGCCTTGTAGCGCTATAGAAATGCTAAATAGTAGTAGTAGTATTTCAATTCCAGTGTTGATAATAGAATATACACATTTAACAATAATAGATTAGGTGTCAATTTACTGTTTTCAAGTTTACCTCTTTTATTGTATTTATGTTTATTCTTGGTTATTTTACTATTGTTATGCTGTTAACAAAATTGTAAGTTTTATGTTAAACTGTACCTGCTATACACCGCCATTGTAAATCTCTTCATAAAAGCAGTTTAAAAATCCAAATAAATAAATAAAAATGGGTGCCCCCAGGGCTTATTTGGAGTAGGCACCTACTAGGAATACTAGAAAAACCAGGTACGTATATGCATATGTGTTTAGCCAAGAGCACATACACCACCCATAGAACTGTTATAAATGCTTGCATATAGATTCAGAAGATACATGCGTAACTTATAGTAGTCTATAAATTATGGGCCAAATGATTTTAGAAGCCTTCTTTGTGATATCCACATGTAAAAACCAGCACTTACATATGGTTTTAGCATTCACATGTAAAAGCTGGGTTTTAAACATATATATCAAAAATTAATATATGTTGGAGGGGGTATGGTGTGGGCATGTTGTAAGTAGTGGCTAGGATGGGACTGTAATTTATGTATGTATTCCTATTTTGTTTAGGGAATAAAAGTGTGTGTCCAAAGAGGAAAATATTGGGATTTGCAATTGATCATTGCTATGTACATGTGCCGAGCAAGTACCAGTAAGGTGTGGTAAGAGATGCCCTCTTTTTGCACCTTACTTCCTTCCCGGCCACATCTCCCACCCCTAGCAAAGTTTTCTGCCCCCATCATATCTCACACCCTGATTCCCTCTCTCTCTCTGAAGAATCACACTTCTGATCTCCTCCCTCCTCCCAAAAAGGTCTCCCAAATCTTACCCCACATCAGAATCCCTCCCCCCCACGATCCTCTACCCTTCCTAGAGCTGATCAACCAACCCCTCCCCCCTTCAAGACTTACCCAACACCAATGCCCTTTCCCAGACCAAACCACACACCTTTCCCAGTCACTGTTCCCTGTAAGCTGATCAGGAATCCTCCAACTACCAGTAGGGAGTAATGCTTCAGTACTGTGTTTTCAATCACTAAAAGCAGGCCGGGTCCCTGGAATCCTTCAGAGCTTGCCTGTCCCTCACTATTGAAAGTGATAGTTAAAGAGCAACCCCCCCCCCCCCTCCACTGGCAGGACAGTAGAAAAGGACTCCTACTCACTTTAAAGGGAACTATATCCCCAACCCCCCTACTCACCACTAGGACCTACCTGAAGGTGATCCCTGGCAGTCCAGTGTCCAAGGGTAGGAACAATACACCTCTACTCCCACTCTGTCAAACACTGGCTTCAAAATTATGCCACTGCCTGGAAAAGTAATGGAAGCAATGCTGAAGGAAAGGATAGTGAATTTCATGGAAGCCAATAAGTTGCAAGATCAGAGACAACGTGGTTTTACCAAGGGTAAATCGTGCCAAACGAATCTCATTTAATTCTTTGACTGGGTGACCGGAGAATTGAATCAAGGGCGTGTTATAGATGTAATCTACTTAGACTTCAGCAAAGCTTTCAACACGGTTCCCCACAGGAGGCTCTTGAATAAACTTGACAGGCTGAAGAGCATACCACAATGATCCATCATTTGAACTTTAGCGCATTACTGCTTTAACTGTTATTCCGACTGTGATATCTTTATACCTGATGCTTTACTCCACTATGTTACCCATATTCTTATGTAATTACTAATTGTATCTTTTACTCTGGTATGGCATTAGCTATGGCGGAACAATGTAAGCCACATTGAGCCTACAAATAGGTGGGAAAATGTGGGATACAAATGCAACAAATAAATAAATAAATAAATAAGATTGGACCAGACGTGGTGAACTGACAGACAGATGCCAGAGGGTGGTAGTTAATGGAATTCACTCGGATGAGGGAAAGGTCAGTAGTGGAGTGCCTCAGGGATCGGTACTGGGGCCAATTCTGTTCAATATATTTGTGAGTGACATTGCCGAAGGGTTAGAAGGTAAAGTTTGCCTTTTTGCGGATGACACCAAGATTTGTAACAGCGTGGACACCCAGGAGGGGATGGAAAACATGAAAAAGGATCAGCAGAAGCTAGAAAAATGGTCTAATGTTTGGCAATTAAAATTCAATGCGAAGAAATGCAAAGTGATGTACTTAGGGAGTGGAAATCCACGGGAGACATATATGTTAGGCGGCGAGAGTCTGATATGTACAGGCAGGGAGAGAGATCTTGGGGTGATAGTATCTGAGCATCTGAAGGCGACGAAACAGTGTGACAAGGTGGTGGCCGTAGCCAGAAGGGTTCTAGGCTGTATAGAGAGAGGTGTGACCAGCAGAAGAAAGGAGGTGTTGATGCCCCTGTACAAGTCATTGGTGAGACCCCACCTGGAGTATTGTGTTCAGTTTTGGAGGCATTATCTTGCTAAGGATGTAAAAAGAATTGAAGCGGTACAAAGAAAAGCTACAAAAATGGTATGGGATTTGCGTTACAAGACGTATGAGGAGAAACTTGCTGACCTGAACATTATACCCTGCAGGAAAGGAGAAACAGGGGTGATATGATACAGACGTTCAAATATTTGAAAGGTATTAATCCGCAAACTAACCTTTTCTGGACACGGGAAGGCGGTAGAACTAGACGACATGAAATTAGGTTGAAGGGGGGCAGACTCAAGAAAAATGTCAGGAAGTATTTTTTCACGGAGAGAGTGGTAGATACTCTGAACACGACCATCAATCTACTATAAAGGTGCCCAGTGGGTTACCTTAAATCTGCCTATGATGTTATTGCACCTTTTTTGCTAGAACTAGTTACTGCATCTTTGTCAGAGCATTCCTTGCCTACTTTATTGATGTGAAGTAGTATCAGACTGTTGTTAAAGAAACATAATTTAGGTTCCAATCTAGTTAATAACTATCACCCTATTTAAATTTTTTTTTAATTATTGAAATTTTTATTTTAATTACAAGCAAAAGAAGGTAACAGGGAAAGAAAATAAATTATATCTTACAGCCCACATCAAGGAGGATATCATGCAAATGCTTAGGGGTCCTTTTACTAAGGTGCACTAATAGATATAGCACGTGCTAATGAATAGGAATATAATGGGCACCTTAAAGAACCCCTTAGAGAAGCTCAATTAAGAAAATTTAATATAGGTTAATACAGGTTAAAAAAATATTTTAGAATTTTTTAACTATACTCAATAGCTATCAATAACAGAAATCATATACTACCTTCTCCACGCATTAATACCTTTCAAATATTTGAACGTCTGTATCATATCACCCCTGTTTCTCCTTTCCTCCAGGAACATGTATACCCTGGAGGAAAGGAGAAACAGGGGTGATATGATACAGACGTTCAAATATTTGAAAGGTATTAATCCACAAATGAAGGGGGGCAGACTCAAGAAAAATGTCAAGAAGTATTTTTTCACAGAGAGAGTGGGGAATATTTGGAATGCCCTCCCACGGGAGGTGGTGGAGATGAAAACGGTAACGGAATTAAAAAATGTGTGGGATAAACATAAAAGAATTCTATTCAGAAGGAAGGGATCCTCAGAAGCTTAGCGGAGATTGGGTGGTGGGAGGCGCGGCTAGTGCTGGGCAGACTTATATGGTCTGAAAATGGCAGATACAAATCAAGGTCTGGTATACACATAAAGTAGCACAAATGAGTTTATCTTGTTGGGCAGACTGGATGAACCGTACAGGTCTTTCTCTGCCGTCATCTACTATGTTACTATATTCTACCTTCCTAGTCGGCTTCCCAACCAAGAAAGCCACAAGTTGTAAAAGATCTAAAAATACATGATGGTTACTCTCATAAGTACATACGTATTGCCACACTGGGACAGACCAAAGGTCCATCAAGCCCAGCATCCTGTTTCCAACAGTGGCCAATCCAGGTCACAAATACCTCTCAAGATCCCAAAAAAGTTCAATATATTTTATGGTGCTTATCTCAGAAATAAGCAGTGGATTTTACCCAAGTCATTATGGTCTAGATGCGGCAACCAGAATTGAACACAATATTCAAGGTGAGGTCACATTTTTGTTTTCCATTCCTTTCCTAATAATACTTAACATTCTATTTGCTTTCTTAGCTGTCGCAGCACACTGAGCAGGTTTCAACGTGTCATCAACAACGACGCCTAGATCCCTTTCTTGGTCGGTGACTCCTAACGTGGAACCTTGCATTATATAGCTATAATTTGAGTTCCTCTTTCCCACGTTCATTACTTTGCACTTGCTCACATTAAACGTCATCTGCCATTTAGACTCCCAGTCTCCTAGTCTCGTAAGGTCCTCTTGTAATTTTTCACAATCCTCAATTAAACACATACATGGCAATTTAAGAAAAAAAAAAAGAAGCTCCTATTGCTAACACATTAGATTTAAGATGCAAAAAAGCCTTCCTACAAATGCGAGACATCAGGAAATAGCATAATAGCCTACCCACAAAATATCAAGTTCTTTTTAGGAAAATAAGCTTTCAGATATCATCAGTTTCTGTTCTTTGCTTTGCAAAGTTACCAGCAAAGTTGTTTTCTTACTAATGATATCTTGGGATGACCAAAAAATATCACCCTCTTCCTTTGTCTCCCTACGTCCTCTAGGCAAATAATACTGATTAGTCACAATTAAGAAATCAAAATTAGGTAACTAATGTACATCTTTCAAATACATCCTAAACAATTCCATAGGAGACAAATAGTGAGTCATTGGGAAATTCAGTAATCTCAGACTGCGTGCCCTGCCTGAGTTCTCTAAAGCCTCCATCTGTAAATGAATCAATAAGTTATCTTTAGTAACAGCTGCAAAAGCAGCCTGAACTGATTTCAGCTGTGAATCAAAATTGAGCACCTGTTGCTCCACTAAAGTAAATCGAGTATCATGTTCTGTGAGTTTTGAAGAAGTTTCTTCAGAAAATGTAGATAACATTAACAAATTATCTTGTAGAACCTTCTCCATTCTAAAAATCGCTGTTTCAATATCTTTTACGGTAAATTCTGAAACAGTATCTTCTATAGATTTTGAAGATAGCAAAGCAGGACCTGAAATTTTTACTAGGGTAGGTACTGGTAAAGTACTTTTGGGCCGGTCTTAGTAAAAGCAGAAAATGACTCCCTGGAGGATCCCATAATAGACAAAGAATCATTATCTTTAGTATTCAAAGAGAGTTTACTGTTCATATCATTGTCAGTTGAGGATGTGAAGTTTGACCACCCAATGACAAGGAGACTGAAGATGGGAACAAATTACTCACCATTCCACCTGAGGAAGCATCTCCGTTAACCTGCAAGTGCTGATCCATCAGACCTTTCACTTTTGTTGGATCACTTTTCACAGACTTCCTTCCATTATGTTTCCCCTTGAATACAGGAATAATTGAGCAGAGTTTCTAATTCCTTGTTCCTCAGATGTCTCAAAAGGAGCTCACATAGAGTGGAGTGTGCCCCTTTGGTCACGCCCCTTCAGGCATGTGACCGTGGCCCCATACCATTGTAAAGATTTGGTTATGTTGAGCTCCCAAAAGGCCTCGAATGATGCCACTCAGTAGGGATCTGACTGCAGCAATGTCTGCACACTGTCACTTGCACTTGGACAAGCTGTAGATATCCCCCCACCCTATTTGATTTTAACATTTTTCAGAAAAGTGGTAGAACTGGTGGTCTGGAGGTAACAGTAGTATTTCCAGATGCCAGTTTAACCTTGGATCTTAATCAGAAGAGTTTCCAGTCAGGGAGTGGACCAGAGATCTTATCAGTGTCAATTCTGGACACTATTCTGCTGGAAATAGAGAATAAGGGAAGGCCTTTTAAATTATTTTTCTTCACATCATATCAGCTTTTGATACCTTTGATCATATTATACCAGAGTTGATCAAACAATGATCTGGGCCCCCAGACAATAAGTCACGGGCCGCTAACCACCTATTAAAAGTGACACTTTGAAACTACCTTCATTGACTGTGGTTTGGTTTGTCTCCACTAGAACTTGGATTTTTTTTCTGTGGCTGGACCAACCTATTGATATTAGGAAGGAACTCAATTCTATTTGTTTTAGAAGGAAATTCTATTTGTTTTAGAAGGAGAGTTAAAGTAAAGAAGTAATAAAGAGTGTGGCTTAAAACCCTACAGCCTACCAGGATCAAGCCCGGCCCCAGACCTGCACCTAGCTCAGTGAAATAAAACTTTTGTTTGTGCCCCTGGTCTCGGGGACCTGACCTGAAGTGCAAGCTGGTGCCCAGAACTAGGGTTACATATGTGTAGAATTGAAATTCAGCTAGGAGTATAACAAAAGGCAGGAGATATTTTAATACAACTAACCCTAATACTACTACTAATAATGGTGTTGATATTCAGAAACGTATGTGGCAATTTTGAGGATAAAATAGGCTTTTACTTACTGAAGTATATTAGCTGCCTATAGACAATATTCATCTCATCTAGCACCAGATATCTGAATAGTAGCGCTAACTGCCAGTAGCTACATGGGCAATTATGGGGGGCGTTTTCAGGGATGTGGCCACAAGATTAGCAGATAATGTCAATATTCAGTACTGCCCACTTATTTATAGGACAGCGGTTTTGGTGGTTATCTCATTGTACTTTGAATATCCAGGAATAACTCTGACATTCTGAAGCTGAACGTCCTCCAAATTGCTAGCCCAACCAGTATCGCTCTTCATAAAAGTAATGTGGTGGTTCTATCTGCCCATTTAGCAGAGTAGGAGACTGCTGAGGAGGAAAAGGCAGACAGCAGCAGGCCCAACCACAGAAGCTGGCCCAGTGCAGGAGACATGATAGGTATAGGGCTCAAAGGGTCTACAGGCCAAGAATGATTTTGTTTTACAGTTTACAGAGGAAGAGGTTTTCCAGAGGTACCACTTTAATAAGGCTACTATTGCTGAACTCTATGTGCTGCTAAAGATGACTTTGAGGCCCAGACTGAAGTTATGCCTTGCATGTTCACATAGAGGTTATCACAGTACTTGCCATCCTTGCAACAGGTAGTTTCCAGCAAATCATTGTCACAGCAACTGACATTTATTTATTTATGTATTATTTGCTACATAAGAGTGCCACTAGGCAGTGTACATATTTAAAATAAAATATGAAGAGGCGACACTCAAATAAAAAAAGAAACAAAAAGAAAAAGCTTGTGGGAACTGAAGCTGATGATTTGTACGCCAAGTAAAGACTATTACAAAATAGGCGTGCATTGACACTGGTGGCTCTTCTAGACATAAACTCTATCACACTATGAGGTGATCCCCTTTCTTGTAGTTTAACAATAGCTCTTCAGGCTGTGGTTAATACTCCAGGTGGTTGAGAGATCGAGTGGCTCGTAGAAAAAAATAAAAAATAACGAGCAGAAGAGCAAGAAAGCAAGCAAGGCAAAGCTGTTCCTTAAGCTAAGTGATTTAAGAAAAATTATTAATATTTTTTATTAAGATGGCAAGAAAGATAATTTTGACTGCCAGAGGTTTTTAAGGCCAATGATGAAGAAGTCCAGCCCCCGCTATCAAAAATAAAGCAGGGGGCTTCTCGAGGCCTTTTCCTCAAAGAAAAGAGATAAAAAAACGTTCACCTGTCCAGCTAAGTTTCTTCCTTTAGTCTGGAGAGGATATAGTTATGTAATTATCTTCTAGACATAAATCCATATTGATCAGGATGAACAATAGTGGACATAACAGAGGCCAATCTGTTGGTGAGGATTTTCACATAGATTTTTCTGTCTAGGTTAATTAATGATATGGGCCTATAACTGGATACTAATGCGGGATCCCTACCTGGTTTGGGCAGAACCACTATCTTTGCTTCAGTGAATGTACCACCAATTGTGTCATTGTCCACTATGTAAGTAAAGAATTATACAAGTAACAGAAATAAAGGGGAACTCCCTTCAAGCCTGTGTACCACAACAATAATCCAGAAATTAGTCTATTCACACTATCTGTTCAACAGGGTAAAAAAGACAAAAGGGGAAAAAGACCTCAGAAAAGATGACACACATCAAGACTGTTGGAAGTTTTCAAACATAGAATGTCACCGTGGCTTCTTTAATCATCGGTCTCAAAAAGAATTATAGCAATAGTGGGGCTAATTGGGTAGAGAAGGTTTTATAATATTTAGCAGATAATCAATCTGGACCTGGAGCTTTGTTCACAGGAAGGTGTTTAATAGCTAATTGTATTTCTTGCAATGTGACAGGGTCCTCCAATTTCTTAATTTGAGATGGTGTAAGTTGTGGTATGGGAAGCTTTTAAAGAAACTCTGAAATATTTTCATTGGGGGAATGTAATTAAGATGAATATAGTGAAGAATAAAAGTATTGGAAATTTTTTAAGATTTCATCAGTGTGGTTAGTTATAATTTGAGACTGAGAATTTTTGATGGTTTGAATATGAGATTTCTGTGTCTTGCCTTTTAAATATGAAGCAAGTAGCCACTCAATCTTATTTTTTCTGAATAATATAGGGCTCCTAAAGAGATCACTTGATGTGAAGCTAATTTGTTAAATATACCATTGTATTCAGACCTCTGAGGTTAGAAGCAAATTGTATTTCAAAGTTTCTGATTTTGGATTCCAGATGAATCAAATTAACTAGGTTTAAAGATTTCTGATCCAGATGGAGAAAACATCAAATTGATAGGTGCATTGTCCGAGATAGTGGTCTATAGGATATCAGCTGATTAAGTGATAAATACAGTGTCTTGGGATACTAACAAATAGTTTATTCTTGAATGGGATTTATATGGTGCAGAGAAGAAAGTATAGTCATTTTTACAGGGATGTAATAATCTCCATATATCATGTAATCCCAAAGATTGAATTATACCTTTTAAAACTGGTCTGCTCTTAGAAGAAGGTGCAGTATATTGTGACTGTCTATCCACAATAAGATCTAAGACTAGATTAAAATCTCTGCCCAGTATAACGGAAGAAGGTAAAAGGTGTGAAAGGGTTTCAGCTATATTGGTAAAAAAAGAGTGGAGAATCACAATTAGGAGCATAAATGCCGCACAGAATTAGAGAGGAGGAGCCAACTTTCATTTCCATGTATGACCATCTGCCCTCTGCATCGAGAGCAAAGAAGAGATAATAGGAAGTAATAGTGCTGATCTAGTGAAAAGTGCAATACCATTTTTTCCCCAAGGCTAGGGAAGCAATTCCTAGTGAATATGAGGGGGTATTTCAATAAATGTGTATGCTTACCTTTAAGATATGTTTCCTGCAGAAAGATAATGTTAGGTGACATTTTAGAAATATATGACCAGAATGTGTGCCTTTTAATAGGATTGTTTAGACCCTTGATGTTTAGGGCTATAGGTTTCAGAGAATTGGTTTTAGACATGAGGCAACAATAATAAAGGGGGTCTTTTACAAAGATACGCTAGCATTTTTAGCGCGCGCTAATGATTAGCGCATGCTAATCACTAGAGACACCCATAGGAACATATGGGTGTCTCTAGCATTTAGCACATGCTTATTTTAGCATGTGCTAAAAATGCTAGCACACCTTTGTAAAAGGACCCCAGAGTTCTTAAGATGTGCCATAAATATAAATCTAAAATATAAACTATCCTAAGATTACAAGGATTTATCCCTAAATATCTGAGAAGTATCTGAGAAACATGCAATACAACTCTGTTACAATGAAAGAGTAGAACAACAAACTATATAACCTTGAAAGTGCCATCATGAGGCTGAACATAAAACAGAGAGAGAGCACGACCTGTGCAATTATCATATACCCCATGTGAAGATATCAATATGTATGCCAGGCAACCACTGTGAAAAATGTGTGCACACACATTAAAGCTCATAATCATTGTAAATATGCAAATATCAATACAGTGATTATAGCATAGTTGTAACAGCCCATATGTTATCATTGGACATTTAGAAGTATTTGGATGGTCTCACCATATATTTTGAAGCAGTTTCGTAAGATGAATGCGACTGTGAAAAATTCCAGAGGAAGTAAATCAATAAGCAGTTATTTAGTATTACTTGCGATTATTTGCAAAGCAGAAGATAAATAGGTACTATGGGGGTTAGTATTAACATAGTAAGTTGTCAATCAAGTTGGAACAGAAGAATCTTCCATAAATGAAAATCCACATTGTTCCAGAAATTCTTTTAGCAAAACCGGATCATCAAATGACTTTGATTGTGTAGCATGACTTTCATAGTCGCAAGAAAGAAGAGGATATAGCGCACACCGATGTTTTCAGATGAGATCTCATCGCCAAAAATCACTTCCTCTTGGAGATGGTATTTTTGTGGATATCTGCCACTATCAGAATGCTCGACCTTTGAATTTTAAAGGAGTATTAGCTTTGGCAATTTGAAGTATTTACATTGCATGTTGGTATTGAAGAAGACGCAAGGTGATCGGGCAAGGTCTTGTGGCTCCAGTAAACAGAAAAGATGGTGTTCTATGAGCTTGATTGAATTCCATCGGTATTGAAAAGGAAAGTTGTAGAGTTTTGGTAAGCCATCTGTGAAGAAATTGCATTATATCATTGCCTTCGCATTTTTTCAGGTAATCCCAAAATTTTAATATTGTTGTGTCTGGAACGATTGTTGAGATCCTCAAGGTCTCTTTCCAGGTTTTATATCCTTCATATGGTTCTGGGAATAGCCTGCAACTGAGAATCATGTATATCAATCCTATTTTTGGCTATATCAAGGCAAAAGGAATGTGATGTGATTTGTTGTTTGATAGTTAATACCATAGATTTTAGTTCTGCAAGGGATTCTGCATTGTCCTTGATGAGATCTTTCATTTGCAGGAGTTCACGCATGAGTTGAGCGAAAGATCCTCTGTGGCTTCAGGCTCAGACTTGCATGGCGATAGTGGCTCATTTGTTGAGTGCTTAATTCCTTGACCTGTGGGCTGTGAATGCTGTTAACTCTCAGAGAGTTAAATACTGTTCGAAGGCAATTAATTGTGGACATTAAGATTTGGATTGCAGCATGTTGGTATCTCTGTGCAAAAGTGGAGGGTGATATAGCAGGTGTTGGATGTCAACAATTGTCACTCCGAAGACTGTTAAGTTTTATGGAATATAATCTAAAGAAGGACTATAAACTTAGTTTGATTGATGGACTAAGAACTTATAGTAAAGGAACATCACATTATCCTAGTTGGATTACAGACTAATTGGAATTATATATATAATGGATGTAAGAAGAAGAACATATTATAAAAGCACAGGCTTAAGGGTAAAGGGTTGGCAAAATTGTAACATCATGCTGTGTTATATATGGAGTCATGCAATAGCTTGAAAAATTTCAATATGTGTTTGAACGAGGGAAAATTTTTAAAAGAATTTGTCTAGTTGGATAATAAAGATATAGTGGATGGTACATAATATACATAAGAAAGATTTGCATGCCCACTACATGGATGTGCAATGGATGTAGTGGGCATTCAAATCTTTCTCATGCATATTCATTAAATAACAACAACAGAGTATCCACTTAACAACAACAATTCTATGAATCCATATTGGAAGTTGTTGACTTGCTTATAGAAATACTCTAATATAATGTATACTTAACTATCCTTTATTTAGTACAATCTATACTTCAAATATTGTCATTAAAATAGCCCTTTCAAAACCCCATTCATAAAACAACACACAAACAAGCAAACCCTGAGAGTTATCTACTGTCCCAAATCAATGTAAAACATCAAACATAACAGAAAATTCTCTAAATGGTTCGAATCCCGGAGTAACCCTTACATGCTATAAAATCCACAAAAACCACCTAACCCAATCATGAAACAGATGGATATGCAACCCATCCATTGCTATACAGTTTCTCTTGAATATTCTATACAATCCACTTTTATTATTCAAAGTTCTTTCCTTCCACATAAGGTTGCCTCTTTATTGCTAGAATGATATATTTACAATGGAATAAGAGTTAATGATGTTACACCAATACATTACTTCCTTCATCTGCTTGACCTCCTCTGTTCCATTCATTAGTGTGGATTCCAAATGGCACAACTGTGATTAAGTTTGATTTTATATATAGATGCAGTCTGGAAATATACATCTTATGTTCCTTTGATGCTCTTTTTATTAATTTTTATGCTTTATTTGTTGCATCTCAATATACAGTTTTCAAACCAAATGTACTATTTAGTCTTGCTTGTTTCAATACATAGTTTTCAAACCTAATGTATATATACAATGATATTTGTTCTGTTCTTTGGTTGTTTTAATGTTATCAATTTGAATAGATGACATAGATGACAATCTATTTTCATATATATACATTATGACCTTTAAATTATGTATCCAGTATCCGTTTTGATATATATATATATATATATATATATATGTATTTTTTATGTCCACATAGATACAGTGGGGGAAATAAGTATTTGATCCCTTGCTGATTTTGTAAGTTTGCCCACTGACAAAGACATGAGCAGCCCATAATTGAAGGGTAGGTTATTGGTAACAGTGAGAGATAGCACATCACAAATTAAATCCGGAAAATCACATTGTGGAAAGTATATGAATTTATTTGCATTCTGCAGAGGGAAATAAGTATTTGATCCCCCACCAACCAGTAAGAGATCTGGCCCCTACAGACCAGGTAGATGCTCCAAATCAACTCGTTACCTGCATGACAGACAGCTGTCGGCAATGGTCACCTGTATGAAAGACACCTGTCCACAGACTCAGTGAATCAGTCAGACTCTAAACTCTACAAAATGGCCAAGAGCAAGGAGCTGTCTAAGGATGTCAGGGACAAGATCATACACCTGCACAAGGCTGGAATGGGCTACAAAACCATCAGTAAGACGCTGGGCGAGAAGGAGACAACTGTTGGTGCCATAGTAAGAAAATGGAAGAAGTACAAAATGACTGTCAATCGACAAAGATCTGGGGCTCCACGCAAAATCTCACCTCGTGGGGTATCCTTGATCATGAGGAAGGTTAGAAATCAGCCTACAACTACAAGGGGGGAACTTGTCAATGATCTCAAGGCAGCTGGGACCACTGTCACCATGAAAACCATTGGTAACACATTACGACATAACGGATTGCAATCCTGCAGTGCCCGCAAGGTCCCCCTGCTCCGGAAGGCACATGTGACGGCCCGTCTGAAGTTTGCCAGTGAACACCTGGATGATGCCGAGAGTGATTGGGAGAAGGTGCTGTGGTCAGATGAGACAAAAATTGAGCTCTTTGGCATGAACTCAACTCGCCGTGTTTGGAGGAAGAGAAATGCTGCCTATGACCCAAAGAACACCGTCCCCACTGTCAAGCATGGAGGTGGAAATGTTATGTTTTGGGGGTGTTTCTCTGCTAAGGGCACAGGACTACTTCACTGCATCAATGGGAGAATGGATGGGGCCATGTACCGTACAATTCTGAGTGACAACCTCCTTCCCTCCGCCAGGGCCTTAAAAATGGGTCGTGGCTGGGTCTTCCAGCACGACAATGACCCAAAACATACAGCCAAGGCAACAAAGGAGTGGCTTAGGAAGAAGCACATTAGGGTCATGGAGTGGCCTAGCCAGTCACCAGACCTTAATCCCATTGAAAACTTATGGAGGGAGCTGAAGATGCGAGTTGCCAAGCGACAGCCCAGAACTCTTAATGATTTAGAGATGATCTGCAAAGAGGAGTGGACCAAAATTCCTCCTGACATGTGTGCAAACCTCATCATCAACTACAGAAGACGTCTGACCGCTGTGCTTGCCAACAAGGGTTTTGCCACCAAGTATTAGGTCTTGTTTGCCAGAGGGATTAAATACTTATTTCCCTCTGCAGAATGCAAATAAATTCATATACTTTCCACAATGTGATTTTCCGGATTTAATTTGTGATGTGCTATCTCTCACTGTTACCAATAACCTACCCTTCAATTATGGGCTGCTCATGTCTTTGTCAGTGGGCAAACTTACAAAATCAGCAAGGGATCAAATACTTATTTCCCCCACTGTATACACACAACATATGAGTTTGGCTGCAATTTTACCACTCTAGGAAAATACACTGCTTTACAAAATTCCTAGGTATGTTTTTTCAGTTCATATGATTTTCGGTTTTTAATATTTTAATTTTGATTTTTTTTGGTCTATTTTTACAAATATTTTAGTTTTAATGGTTTGACAATTATTAGCTTGGATTTATGTTTTGTGGTAATGTTGTTTATGTTTAATTTTCTTTTAATTATGTATTTGTTCATAGACCGCTGATGCAGGCCAGTAGGGCCGAAATACGACTTGTGTTGGGTTGTTTTTTTGCTTACTGTTTTGAATAAAGAATTTGCTGAGAACACCATCTGAGAGAGGTTGTTTTTCTCCACTTTCTTTCACTTGGCATTGATCTTCAGTGGAGAGGTTACCTTCTGTTGGAGTTGATTCCAAATATCAGTCACCGAGCATATCTTTGCTGTAGGAGAAATTCATGCCAAAAAGCATTCAGACAATATATCTTACAAGAATTACAACTTGGTCTCCACATAGACCATGTTTCACCTCGGCTGCATTAGGAGACCAAATCTGGAAAAAAAAAACATACGAACTCCAAACAACACAAAACAAATTAAATTTAAACTGACTAATACAAAAATAATACTAAAATGCATACTGTCTGCCTAATACATGATCAAGAGTCCTTGAACTGCTCAACAATGGTGTCCTCAACACAAACGCTAATGCATGTGCAACAGCAAAAACCACTTTGGAGATGGGAAAATTAAAAAATCAGCTTGTCAGCAATGCCCAGTCCACCTCTTTGTTAAGCCCATAGGGCTCAACAGTGTTCCACTGAAAAATAAATTTTGTTCCTTGAGACATAATCCCTTCACCAAATCACCACTCCGATTGGACGTCAAATGCATCAGAACAACAAATTGTAACTCATTAACCAAATGTTTCTTCTCTAACTGGTGTGATACCAGTGGGGCTTTGGTTCTCTATAACCAAATGTTACTCAAATGCTGTGCTATTTGAGTTTTTGCCTTGAGCAATATACTGGATATTGGGATCACATTGATTCTGGTAACTCAAGAAATCTTACAGATCATCATCCATTCCCTTCCAAATAAAGACTATATCTTTAATGAAACGTTTCCAGACAATAATGGATGTAGCCTATCTGTAACTGTACACAAATTTGGTTTCAAAATCTGCTGTGCACAGAGTACCATGCAATAGTGGAATATTGCAACGTACAAAGGATACCATGGGGGTTAAGGTTATACAAAGAAGCCCAGTTCCTGGATGACACTGAGTACATTGTAAATGGAATGATTTACTTTCTACATGTGCTTTAGATCTCATGTTAATTACTATCGATAAGCTGACTAGAGAGGTGAAATCTTTTAAATTAGATTTTGACTCTAAATTGGACAAATTGAAACATTCAATACCTCTGGCCCTGTACGAACAACAGCATTAGGAACATTTAACCCTGATTGAGAAATATAAAGGGGAAATCAGGGCACAGAAGATTTCTAAATATAAACAAGATGACGTGGATTACGCCAAGGGGTACATATACCCTTGGATGGATTATAATGGAAGGTCCAGATGTAATCCCACAAATAAGAAGGTCACCTTTCTAAATTCATCTAGTGAATTCTCAGATACTTGTTCTGATGGATGGAATGCACAGGGCGGTGGCTTGTCAGCAGTAACGCCCTCCACCTTATCTACTTTTTAATCTGCACCAATGGGGGGGGGGGGGGGGGTGACACAAGGGGCACCACCAAGCAGCATGGAGGCACGCCCCAAACATCAAACCAAGAGAAAGAATTAACACCAGTGTTCAATTTATCCACTACAATGTTAACTGCTGATTAGGTTGCAGTGTTATCCCTTGAATTATCTTTTGTACCCACCCATTTTTATGATATTTTTGATGCGAGGTTGTATCTGAATAAATGTTTCTGCAAATTACATTTGCATCATTTTTTTTTTTTTTTTTGGGGGGGGGGGGGGTACTGAGGATAATAATGAACCAGTGGATGGTATGATGACGTTTTTGCAAAAATATCATTTACCTTTGTCTTGGGTCCCACAGGGACCAGTGGATGCTGCGATACAGACATTTCAAAGATTTGTATTGAGGGATGTCACTGATCTAGAAGTAAACCTAAAGCAGGTTTGTAGTAATTTGACCAGGCTTCAGAGGAAGGCTGTGGAAGATCTTAAGAAAGACTCCTCCATTAATATTTTGAGAGCGGACCAAGGGGGTGGTGTAGTGATTCAGGATAGAACTGACTATATAATGGAGGTTTCATCTCAGCTACCAAATCAGGAATTTTATACTTCCTTACAGTTGGATCCGACTTGTAATCTTCAAATGCAAATAAAAAATATGATACAGGCAGCAGTGGAAGTAGGGACAATTTCATCTAAGGAATTTAGATATTTATACAAAGGTACCCCGACTATACCATCTATATTTCTTGCCTAAAATTCATAAAACACTACACCAACCTCCAGGATGCCCCATTGTTTCCAGGAAGGGTTCATTGTTTGAGCCCATCTCCCAGTTTTTGGATTTTCATTTGCAACCAGTAGCCCTAACAATTCCACACTTTCTTAGGGACTCCTCGGATTTATTATTATTTTTGGATCAACTACAATTACCCCATCAACAACAAATTATCAGTTAGTTACTTTAGATCCCTCTATACCAATATCCCACAAAACTCTGCATTAAGGTTGCTAGAACAGATTTTGTATTCTAGACCTATTTCAGGGAATTTGGTAACTCTATTACAGCAAATGACAGGCTTTCAGGCTTATTTTCGAAAGAGAAGGGCGCCCATCTTTTGACACAAATCGCAAGATGGGTGTCCTTCTCCCAGAGTCACTCAAATCGCCATAATCGAAAGCCAATTTTGGGCATCCTCAACTGCTTTCAGTTGCGGGGACGACCAAAGTTCATGGGGGCATGTCGGAAGCATAGCGAAGGCGGGACTGGGGCGTGCTTAACACATGGGTGTCCTTGGCCAATAATGGAAAAAAGAAGGGCGTCCCTGGTGAGCACTTGGCCGACTTTACTTGGTCCATTTTTTCTTGCGACCAAGCCTCAAAAAGGTGCCCGAACTGACCAGATGACCACCAGAGGGAATCGGGGATCACCTCCCCTTATTCCCCCAGTGGTCACTAACCCCCTCCCACCCTAAAAAAAACTTTAAAAATATTTTTTGCCAGACTCTATGCCAGCCTCAAATGTCATAAACAGCTCCATGACAGTAGTATGCAGGTCCCTGCAGCAGTTTTAGTGGGTACTGCAGTGCACTTCAGGCAGGCGGACCCAGGCCCACCCCCCTACCTGTTACACTTGTGGTGGTAAATGTGAGCCCTTCAAAACCCACCAGAAACCCACTGTACTCACATGCAGGTGCCCCCTTCACCCCTTAGGGCTATGGTAGTGTTGTACAGTTGTGGGAAGTGGGGTTGGGGGGGTTGGGGGGCTCAGCACACAAGGTAAGGGAGCTATGCACCTGGAATCAATTTCTGAAGTCCACTGCAGTGCCCCCTAGGGTGCTTGGTTGGTGTCCTGGCATGTGAGGGGGACCAGTGCACTATGAATGCTGGCTCCTCCCATGATCAAATGGCTTGGATCTGGTCGTTTCTAAGATGGGCATCCTCGGTTTCCATTATCGCTGAAAAGTGGGGACGACCATCTCTAAGGATGACCATCTCTAAGGTCGACCTAAATGCTGAGATTTGGGCGTGCCCCACCGTATTATCAAAACGAAAGATGGACGCCCATCTTGTTTCGATAATATGGGTTTCCCCACCCCTGTCTGTGACGTCCTGCGAGGATGTCCTCAGGAAAGCTTGGCCGCCCCGTTCGATTATGCCCCTCCATGTTATCAAGAAAAAGGTAGGTTGAGTTTTAGGGCAGGTTTTATGGCCAGATAAAGGGAGTAGCCACGGGGGCTACTGTTGCCCCCGTGGTAGCTTACCATTACATGGCAGATTTTGAAACCAAATTTGGTAGACTTACAGACAGGCTACATCCATTATTGTCTGGAAATGCTTCATTGATGATATATTCATTATTTGGAAGAGAACGGATAATTATCTGCAAGATTTCTTGAGTTACCTGAATCAATGTGATCCCAATATCCAGTTTATTGCTCATATAGGGGGTTCTAGAGTAGAGTTTCTGAATATTTCTATTGATTTAAATCAGGAGAGTTTTTCCACATATGCACATAGAAAGTCTACTGGTTGCAGTATGGTACTGTATTATAGGAGCCATCAACCCCATATATTGAAGGACAGCATCCCGGTGAATAGAGAGTGAATAATGTTCAGAGAAATTGGTGGTTAAATCCTACCAGTAAAGAGAGAAATTCAAGAATTACTGTGTACTTCCTTATTATAATCAAGTGTGTGCCATACAGCAATCTATCACACATCATTGGTCTATATTAACACTTTTGAAGGGGTTTGATTAACTCTCACAATTTGCTTTTAGAGGGGTCCCAATTTAGGGGGACTATTATACTGTAGGGCTCAGGAGGAATTGAGGGATTTGAATCAGGAAGGTCATAGAGATTATGGACACTGTATATAACTGTAAAAATGCTACGATTACATCAGAAATTTGGGGATCTAATTTAAATAATTTTTGTTTTACTGGACACCACAGACTGGGACTCCCCTGGTGTGGTGTACACAGTGAAAATGTCAGTGCAGTCTCTGGTATATAGGAGAACCATTTGCAAGGTAAAAACTCATATGGCACAGCATTTGAGTAACATTCGGTTGCAGAGTACCAAAGCCCCACTCAGGGCCGTGCCTAGGGTCTCTGGTGCCCCCCTGCAGACTATCAGTTAGCGCCCCCCATGTGGCACAAGATGGCAAGGCTTACAAGCCTTTCTTGCGAAATACTTGATCGCAAATCATTTTTTATGATTTTTAACTGTGAAAATGATCGCTCACCACTTGCCACACTGAAAGGAATTGTCAGCAATATTCTTAGAAAACAAATTGCTATACATTGCAAAATAAGATAGCAGATGTAAATTCTCAAAGTGTAAACAAAAAAGGTGGGAATATGAGCCAGACTATCCAATAACTGGACCTGAAGTTAAGTATTCTCAAAGTGGACATATTCCAAACACTAAAATGAAAATAAAATGATTTTTTTTCTACCTTTGTCTGGTGACATTCTTTTTCTGATCATGCTGGCCCAGTATCTGATTCTGCTGCTATCTGTCCTCTTAACTCCGTTTCCAGGGCTTCCTTTCCACTGTATGTATCCCTCATTGATAAGTCTCTGACTCTAAAGTTTAGCAATTTCATTAAAGCAAAATGTATTTTCACATATCACAGACTCTTCCTATCCAAGCAGAATGTTTTATATAAAAACAAACACACAAAAAAGCAATCATATTTTCACTTACCAGCTCTTCAACACACGTCAGCTAAACAGTTGTAATCTACTGTTTGAACCACCAGCCAATGAAATGGCTTTTAGCTGTAGATATCAGGTTACCTGATAATTATGCACACATCATTGCAGTCATGTCCTCCTCTCAGTGTACATGCTCGGAAAAAAAACAAAAACTTTGAACCACTTACAGATTTTAACCACTTACAGATTTTAACAATTACACTATTTATTTTTTATTTCTCCCCAGTCTCACTTTCACATCTCACTCCAAACCTGTTCTCTTTAATTTGAATGTTGTTCAAGCTCACCCTGAATGAGAAGTTCTTCCCACACCAAAGACATATATAGCATTGGTTCTACTCTTTGAAACAACTTTAGCAGAGCCTGTTTGCCACAGCACTGCTGGGTTGCCTTCACTTCTGTGATGTGGAGACCGAAGGACAGGGGAGAGAGGAGAATCACAACTTCAGATAAAAGATTATGCAAGTGAGCAGACCTCAGGAAGGCAGCGCCCTCTAGAAGTCAGAGAGGTCAGCGCCCCCTGCGGTGCTTACCATGTTGGCACGGCCCTGGCCCCACTGGTATCACACCGGTTAGAGAGAAACGTTAACGAATTAAAATTTGTTGTTCTGATGCATTTGATATCAAATTGGTGTGGTGATTTGACGAAGGGATTATGTCTCAAGGAACAAAAATTCATTTTTCAGTGAAACACTGTTGAGCCCCATGGGCTTAACAAAAAGGTGGGCGACATTGCTGACAAGCTGATTTTTTAACTTTCCCATTGCCAAAGGGTATATTAAGGGAGTTGTTTTTACTGTTGCACATGCGTTATTGTTTTTTTGCATTGAGGACGCCATTGTTCAGCTGTTCAAGGATTCTCAACCCTATGTTAGGCAGATGGTATGCATTTTACTATTATTTTTTTGTATTAGTTTAAATTTAATTTGTTTTGCGTTCTTTGGAGGTCATATGTTTATTTTTCCAGGTTTGGTCTCCTGATGAAGTTGAAGCGAAACATGGTCCATGTAGAGACCAAGTTGTAATTCTTGTACGATCTGTGCTTTCATCTAAATGCTTTTTGGCATGGTTTTCTCCTAGAGCAATGATATGCTGGGTGACTGATATTTGGAATCCACATTAATGAACGTCAAGAGAGGAATGTCAAGTAGACGAAGGAAGTAATGTATTGTAACATCATTAACTCTTATTCCATTGGAAATATATCATCCCAGCAATAAAGAGGCGCCCTTATGTGGAAGGAAAAAACTTTGAATCATAAAAAATGGATTGTATAGTATATTCAAGAGGCACTGAATAGGAGTGGATGGGTTGCATATCCATCTGATTCACGATTGGGTTAGGTGGCTTTTGTGGATTTCATGGTATGTAAAGGTTACTCCAGGGTTTGAACAATTTAGAGAATTTTCTGCTATGTTTGATATTTTACATTGGTTTAGAACAGTAGATAACTCTCTGGGTTTGTTTGTGTGTTTGTTTTATGAATGGGGTTTTGAAATGGCTATTTTAATGACGATATTTGAAGTATAGATTGTATTGAATAAAGGATATTTAAATATACATCATATTAGAGTATGTTTATAAAGTCAACAACTACCAGCATGGATGCATATTCTTTCGGGGAAAAAATGGTCTGTTTACAGCCCTCCAGGACTAAACTTGGACAAGCCTGTTCTATTAAAAAAATTACTGAAAACCAACCTGTTCAAAAAGTTATACCACCATGATCCATCCTAAATATTAGACAACTAGACTCTACATGAACTAGACAAAACCGAAATCTCCACACTAGACTGAAACTACTTGCTACTAATGAAAGTTACGCAATACGCACTACCAGTTTATTTTGCATACCGGAAATGAACTTTCTATAGCTGATTGTCTAACTTATTCGATAATTCACTTTACCATTTATGCAACTTAATGCAATACCACTTGTATTTTCCTATCCGGAAATGGCGATCGTCATTACGGCATAATGTAAGCCACATTGAGCCTGCAAATTGGTAGGAAAATGTGGGATACAAATGCAACAAATAATAATAATAATAATAGTAATAATAATAATAATAATAATATATCTAACCTAGTACTGATTTTTTTTTTTTTTTGCGCTGCTGATTGAAAAGAGAAACAACCTTAGCAACACTGATTCTCAAGGTTATATTTTTTTCTGAAGTGCAAGAGAAACCTTAACTATAACTTAAATTCATAGCTGGACAATTTCATTTCAAGGCAATTGGAAAAAAAAAGTATAAAGTAAAACATCCTTCAAGTTTGGAATCAGTTTTGGTCTCCCTCCCCCTCTAAAACAAAAGGGGGCTGGTGAGTTTTACGTGGTCGAAGCCTGGCGACAGGGCTCACCTGCAGCCCGAACTCCCCTCCTTGCAGTGGCGACAGAGCAGCAGCCCCCCTCCCCCTGCTGATTAGTTATTAATGACTACAGAGAGGGAGAGGAGAGGCGGATCCAGGGGAAGAGGTTGGGGTTGTAGTAGTTGCAGAGGCTGCACAGCCAGTCTGTGAAACTGGAGTTTGTAAGCAGAAGTACAATTCGGGAGCTGCCCAGACGGCAGGCGGAGAGACAGGCAAACCTTGCCAGCTGTCATGGGCTGGAACATGCTGGTCTTCCTGCTCCTTGTGAGCTTTGAGCCAGGTGGGAAGGTTTATTCTATTGACTTTTTTTGTTTGTTTAATCTATGTGTGCGTGTTTGTTCCCCCCCCCCCCCCCCCCCCCCCCGTTATCCTCTGTTGTCTTGCTCCGGGGATTGCGAGGTGTTTCGGGAACATAATAGTAAAAGTTTCTCTCAGTTACTATTGACCGGCTCAGAATTGGTGTTGTCTCATTGCCAGCCTTATAATGGGAAGCAAACCTGCATTGGGAGCTGCATAGATCGAAGTAATAAAAAAAGAAGGAGGCATTGAACCATGTATTGGATTAAAACAAACAAAAAAAAATAATCCTGAAGTTGTTTAAACATTTAAAGTGGATTTGATATTGTGCGAGTGAAAAAGTACGTTACTGCTTCATATTTACAAATCTGGCTCTTCCAGCATAGAAAGCGAGGATCGGGGTGTTTGGATGACTTGAGGTAACCAAAAATTAGGTAGAATGATGCTACTGAAGCGATGAGGTTGTTTGTGGGATTGTAGTGCTGTGGTCTGGATGGAAACTGACTTTCTGAAATAGTTTGATCAGTTGGGGGGGGGGGGGGGGGGGCTGGCTGTTAGACCGAGAAAACACATACTTACATCTATTATCCTTTTTCAACCAGCTTATAAAGAATTTGCATTTTATAACGATATTTCGTCCTGTGCCAGCAAAGGTTAATATCTGTTAGGCATTCTTCAAGTTAAAAAATAAATACACACCTTTTTTGTGCACATTATTGTGACTGGCTTGGTTTGATCAGGAATTTTTGTAAGAGATTTAAGAATCCTTAAAACCCAATGCTAATTTTCCAGTTTTTCAGTGATAAAAGATACCATGAGAAACCGGGAATACAAGTCGGTCACTTGAGTAAATGACAAAAGCTTGTTTTGTGATGCTACCATGTCTTGTCACTGATCATTTGGAGTACAGCAAGGAGGAGTGTTGTCAGAATCTAACGCCTTGTGGATATTGCTTTTGCTCTGTTTCTAAACTAAAATATGTTTCCTTTGTCACACCGGGACCAGATTGCATGACTCAACCCATAACCGTATGCAATCTATAGACATCTGATCTCTTTCTCTCCACCCTTTTCTTTTTGGCTGTGGGCTATTTGGGGTGCTTGTTCTGAAATAACTTCAACAGCTTTTGTGACACCTTTTAGAAGTGTCATTGCATACTGGCTGGTTGTAGATCAGAATCTTGTTTGTTGTTAAGGTAACAGAAACAGAAGATAATGGCTGTCACACCACAAACAATTATTAATCACTATTAGGTCTCACAACAGGGCGTTTTACAACAACAGCACAAGAATCTTCAAAATAACTGTACCTTTGTATTTTTGTTTTGTTCTCTGACATTATAGTATTTTTGTGTAACCAGGCTTTTTTTTTCTTGGAATATAAAGTGCATACTCTTTTTAAAAAATATTATTGCTAATTTCTTTGCCATTAAATACTTGCTTTAATTAATACCTGTTTTAATGAATTATTCAGCATTTACACTTAATGGTGACAATTTTATAAAGTCATTTTCACTGGTGTGTGACCTGTTATAACAATTCTGATTAGTGAAAATGTACCCACGTTTACATGATGGGTGTGCAGGTGTGGTGTTTTGGTGGAGCACAGATGGAGTTCTTTAGTGTGCATATAGATTAAAAAATGTGCCATTTTTATGCATGTACTTAAATAATCTATGTGTGGACATTTACACCTTCTCTTAGGCAGGTGTAAATGTCCATGTCTACAATGTAGGCATCATTTCTGCTGCTTATGCTAGTATCTTCTAAAGGCACAGGTGCCTACTAGACCCAGTTCCACCTTCCCTCATACTGAAGAACTGGTATGCAGCCTTGGAAGTGGAGGAGGCAACAGGAAAAGACAGCACTTAAAAACCTCTATTGCCAGATCAATGACCACCAGGAGGTGAAGGGTAGTGGTGATTGGTGAGAGGTATAGAGGCATCCATCTGCCTACCATACACGATGTTCAGGAGGATGGCATCAAGCTCTGAGATGTTACAGAGAGTCTGCTGAGAGTCATCTAACCTCCTAACTATTCGATGTTGCTCATCCATGTTGGCACACAACATGCGGCTAGGCATCCCTGTCACCATATCAAAAGTGATTTCTTGGCTTTGAGAGAGAGAGAGAGAGAGAGAGCGAGAGAGAGAGAGAGAGTGAAGCAGATACCTGCAAAGGCAGTGTTCTCATCAATTATCCCTGTCAAGGACAAAGGCCATGGGAAAGAGACTTGCATCCTGCAGATGAATGCAAGGCTGCATGGATGGTATCAATGAGGGCATTTTAACTTGCTGGACCATGGGATGATTTTCCAAGAGCTGCTGAGCAGAGATGATGTCTACCTATCAAGGAAGGTGCAATGTGTCTTCCGTAGCAGACTTGTCAGCCTACTGAAGAGAATTGAAGGGTCACTGGGGTGACCAAAGCCCCCAGATATTTAATGTTTTACTTATCTGATGGTTTTTATTTCTCTCTTATCATGACAAGCCACATGGCACCGCTCTAGAAGGCAGGGCAGTAATATTTCTTTGTTGGGCTCCCTGAAAGGTAGCACTAATGTTGGTTTCAATCACCCAGGACTCAGAACAGACCTCACAACAAACTGTAGTTAAATTTGGAGTCACTTTGCTTACCTTAAAAACCAAAGTTTCAGGTGGAGCTACTGGTCCATAAAATAGTCTCACGTATTAGAGCAGTTGCTTTAACATCACCATCTTTGCTTGTAATCCACACTTTTACTTCCTTTTACCTTATTCCCAAATCCCCTCATCTAGGCTGGTTTAGAAACCTCTACAGACTCAGTTTTATTCCAGGAGCTACAATGGGTTTTCATGATTTGCCTTTCTAACCACTTAGCCAGTGGCGTAGCCACAGGTGGGCCTGGGTGGACCGGGGCCCACCCACTTAGGGCTCAGGCCCACCCAACAGCAGCACACATTTAGTGGTAGCTGATGGGGATCCCAAGCTCCGCCAGCTGAAGACCTCCTCCTGATGGTGCTGAAAACATTGCTCTCCACTTCAGAAGTCTGAGCTTCCTAAGCTGCCCATACTGGCAACTGCGCATGCTCAGTTTTCAGCGCATGCCTGCAGCAGGCTGCCAAAGTAGAGAGCAGTGTTTTCCTGTCAGCTGAGATATTTTTTTAAGTTGGTGGGGGAGGGGGGGAGAACACTTATGCCCACCCACTTCTTGTCTAGGCACACCCAAAATCTGCTGTCTGGCTATGCCCCTGCACTTAGCTCACATGTGTATCAGTTCAGGGACTGTTCTTGCCCTCTGGGCTTAAAATCAAGGGTTTTTGTTTTTTCTTTTCTATATCATGCCACTAAAAAAAGCAACCTTAAAAAAATGCAGCTTTTTCTCCAGCTTGCTGAATCATACCTTTGTGACTGGGGTGGGGGCAATGCATTAGAGTCATGTGCTGGAGGTCAGTCTGCCAAATAAGGAAATTTTTTCCCTTATGTGGTAGTCTGGGCAGAGAAAAATTCCTTTATTTGACTGACTGACCCTGTGCAGTACATCCTAGGATGCACTGCATGGGGTCATGCTGCCATTTTATCTGGAGGGCCTGGGGGTAGAAGGGCCTACTAGACTATCAGGAAGAATTTATGGGGTGTCAGGAAGAGGGTCATGGAGTAGGGGATGGGTGTCCATTAGACTGCCAGGAACTTTTTGGTTAGTGTCAGAGGGGCAGGGGCATCTCTGGGTAGAGGACTGGGGCATGGGGGACCCTTTCTGGGGTGGGGGATCAAAGGATTGGAGTCATCTCAGGTGGATGGGAGGATCAGGAGTGGAGGACTGGGACATTATTTCAGGGGTTGAAATACAGATAGAACTGTAAAATGCTTCCTCTGGGGTACCATGAAAGCTCCTGCCTACTACTACTACTATTTAGCATTTCTATAGCGCTACAAGGCTTATGCAGCGCTGCACAAACATAGAAGAAAGACAGTCCGTGCTCAAAGAGCTTACAATCTAATAGACAAAAAATAAAGTAAGCAAATTAAATCAATTAATGTGTACAGGAAGGAGGAGAGGAGGGTAGGTGGAGGCGAGTGGTTACAAGTGGTTACGAGTCAAAAGCAATGTCAAAGAGGTGGGCTTTCAGTCTAGATTTAAAGGTGGCCAAGGATGGGGCAAGACGTAGGGGCTCAGGAAGTTTATTCTAGGCGTAGGGTGCAGCGAGACAGAAGGCGCAAAGTCTGGATTTGGCAGTAGTGGAGAAGGGAACAGATAAGAAGGATTTATCCATGGAGCGGAGTGCACGGGAAGGGGTGTAGGGAAGGACGAGTGCTCGGCCTTCACAGGCAGAAGAAGTTGACAGACATTTAATTGAAGACATTCACAGTGAAAGGGAAGTACCACTGATTGATGATTCAGATATGTCAAATGTTGATTGGGACATCCCTGCTGTGGTGTCATCTAGATGGAGAGATCTTGGATTCTCTACAGGGAGAACCGGTAGCTCTTTGATTTCCCTAATGCATTTCCAAAGAAAGGCAAGACTAGAGGCTTATAAATGGAAGGGGAAAACTCAGGTTGAATCAGATTATCCTGAAAATTTGGAGCCAGTTGGCAACCCTATCACCAAAAATGTATGGAACCACACACAACTCTGAAATAAAAGCCCCAAAAAGACTTGCTCTGCATGCAGTCAGATAGTGGAAAAAGACAAACAAATATATTTTCTTACCTATGTGTAATTAAACTCTGGAATGTGTTGCCAGAGAATGTGGTAAAAGCAGATAGCTTAGCGGGGTTTTAAAAAGGTTTGGATCAGTGGCGTAGCCACAGGTGGGCCTGGGTGGGCCAGGGCCCACCCACTAAGGGCTCAGGCCCACCCAACAGTAGGAGATATTTAGCCGTAGCTGGTGGGGATCCCAAGCTCCACCAGCTGAAGACTTCCCCCTGATGGTAATGAAAACACTACTCTCCAGGATACTGGCACCTGTCTATGCTCAGTTTTCAGTCATGCCTGCTTCAGATTGCCAAGGTGAAAAGAAGCATTTTCCCGCCAGCTGAGATATTTTTTTGGTGGTGGTGGTGGTGGGGGGGGGGGGGGGGGTGAGGGAGGAGAACACTTGGTGCCCACCCACTTCTTGCCTAGGCCCACCCAAAATCTGTTGTCTGGCTACGCCCCTGGTTTGGATATCATCTTCCCTGAAAGAAAGTCCATAAGTCATTATTAAGGTGGACTTGGGGAAAATCCACCGCTTATAAGCAGCATAAAATGTATTGTACGGTTTGGGGATCTTGTCAGGTATGGTGTTATGCCTGGATATTCAATGCTGGGCCATGTACAGGCATCAGCATTGAATATCCAGTTATGTGCCACCATCTATTTATTTATTTATTTATTTATTTGTTGCATTTGTATCCCACATTTTCCCACCTATTTGCAGGCTCAATGTGGCTTACATTGTTCCGTAGTGGCAATTGCCATTACCGGAATGAAAATACAAAGTGGTATTGCATTAATGTTCATAGGTGACATATTACTTATTTGGGTCCTTTATTAAGCCATGCTAAAAAGTAGCCGGCGGTAGTTTTAACTTGTGGGTTTCCCGCACACTATAGCAACTTTTAGCTCAGCTCTAAAATGGCCAAATTTCTTTTTCTGCTATTGATGGCTATGCACTAATTTCCAAATTTGTGCCTGGCCATTACTATGTGAGCTCTTATCACCACCTATTTAACTTGTTAGTCTCACTCACATACACAAGGAGGGACACAGGCTGCACATACTGCAGCAGGACATGTTTATCCACTTCTACCCTATCTGAGATAACATTTTATCATTTCTCTGACCTCATCTGCAACTTCCTTTAAATTAGTCACCTTATTTTCTAACTCCTCTTACTCCCTTACTTATCTATATGCTCCTTCTTTGCTTATACCCTACACTGTCTATTAAAATGTTCTATTACATACTGTGTTGACGTTGTAAGTAGTATAGTATGCTGTACTTTGTATTGTTATTTAAATATTTTTACTGCTGTAATTGTCTATTGCTTATGTTTGATTTATTCTACACCGCCTTGAATGAATTCTTTCAAAAAGGTGGAAAATAATTCCACATAAATAAATATTTAGTAGGCGGTAATTACTCACGCACTATAATTGTGTGGCAATCAGGCAGTGTGTGGCAATGGTCCCACGCTAGCCAAGTACTGCAGGGCATGCCCGCTGTCCACCCCCTGCGCAAGAACATTTCTATTTCCTAGCACAGGAATCGTCATGCGCTGATCTCCAGAAATACTGGGGGATGCCTCAGGACCCCAAGCGGTAGTGCTGATTCTGTGCATGCTACCCACACATTAGCCCTGCCGCCACTTAGTAAAAGGGCCCCAGCGCAGTGGAGTAGAGAGGGTGGGGCGGTGGGTGCGGTCCACCCTGGGTGCACGCCGCTGGGGGGGGGGGGGTGTCGGCTCCGCTGGTTCCCTGCTCCCTCTGCCCCGGAACAGGTTCCTGTTCCGGGGCAGAGGGAGCAGGGAACCAGCGGAACCGTTCCGGGGCAGAGGGAGCAGGGAAGAATGCACTCGGGGGGGGGGGGGGGGGGGCTTGGGTGATGCACCGAGGGGAGGGTTTGATGCGCCGAGGGGGGGTGTCATGCTGCTCCCGGGGGGGGGGGGGGATGCGCAGTGGTGAACCGCCCTGGGTGGCAGCCGCCCTCACTACGCCACTGCCCCTGCACGCGATATTCAGCACTTAACTGCCTAAGTGAAATCAGAGAAAGACAGGACTGTGATTTTTGCCAGTGTTTCCCATGTCAAGTCCTACAGTACCCCTTGCCAGTCAGGTTTTCAGGATATCCACAATGAATATGCATGAAAGCGATTTTCATATAATGGAGGCAGTGTATGCATATCAAGTTCATGGATACTCATTGTGGATATCCTGAAAACATGGCAAGGGGTACCCTAGAACTTTACTTGGGAAACACTGGCATACAACACAGTTTTGTCACGGTTTTGGATTTGTCTGGTTAAATAGTAGTAGTAGTAGTAGTTATGTTCTGAATATTGGCATTTAACTGCATAAGTGCTGCTTCTGTCCCAGACCACTGTTCCCTGTAAGCCACAGGTTCTCATCCCAGTCCTGGAGACACACCAAGCTGGTCTTATTTTTATATCCACAATGAATATGCACAAGATAAATTTGCATGCACTGTCTCCACTGTATGTAAATCTATCTCATGCATATGCATTGTGGGTATCCTGAAAACCTGATTGGATTGCTGGAAGACTGGTTTGAAAAACCCTGCTCATAGCTGAAAGGGAATCTGTATCTAGTATCCTATAATGAATATGCCATAACAAAACTCTGTACACTACCAATGATATCTGATATCTTGTAATGACTATGACATAACAAAACTCTGTAAGCCACATTGAGCCTGCAAATAGGTGGGAAAATGTGGGATACAAATGCAATAAATAATAATAAATAATAATAATCTTCCCCCAGCAGCCCAGCCAGTGAGGATGGGGGAGGGGCTGTTTAGTGATTGAAAACACAATATTTAAGCACCCCCCCCCCCCCCCCAACAATGTAGTGGAAGACGCCCCTCTGCTTAGACAGGACACTGCTCCGAACCAGGCTCCTTAAAGTTTAGAATCAGTTCTAGTCTCTCTCTCCCCACTCTAAAGCAAGTAGGGGCTGGTGTGTTTACCTAGCCGAAGCGTGGAGCCAGGGCTCACCTGCAGCCAGAGCTCCCTCCGCCCCCCCCCCCCCCCCCCCCCCCTTTGCAGTGGCGGCAGACCTGTCTATTGCAGCCACCGCGTGCCACCTTCTGCTGATTATTTATTAATGAGTGCACAGAGGGAGAGGGGAGGCGGGTCGAGGGGGCGGGGTCGAGCTGTATCTGTATCACTGCTGGGACTGGAGTTTGTAAGCATACAGAGGAGAGAGTACGAGTGCAGCAGGTCAGGAGCTGAGAGACTACTAGCACTGCACAACTCACCAGCTGCCATGGGCTGGAATCTACTAGGATTCCTCCTGCTTCTTGTGACCTTAAAGCCAGGTGGGAACGCTTGTTGTTTAATCTATATTTTTGCTGGTTTATTTTTTATTCTTGTGATGATTTTTTGCTCCGGGAATTGCCTTGTGTCTCGGGGAGAGATGATGTTGGCGTGAAAGTGAAGCTTTGGGAAAGTTTCTCTACCACTAGTGTCTGGTGCTTTTCACCTGTGCCCCGTAGTGGGCGAGGTGAAAGCTGCTATTGACCCGCCTCAGGATGACAGGCGCTGTCAGCCACGGGGAACAGAGGAATAAAACCCGCATGATTCCAGCATAGAGAAGGTTTAAAGCAGCTGCTGGATGGAACAAAATAAACTGTGAAGGGGCCATTCACTGGATGGGAAAACCTGTTTGAAACCATTGAAACTGGATTTGGGTACCAATAGCACGCTGCTGGTCAAATTCGTGGTCTCGAAGTTCGGAATGCTTGGAAAGTGTGGTCATCACGACTGAATCATGCTTCGCACTCGTCGGGAAAAGTTTATGGGGTGTGTAGTGCTGTGGTTTTAAAGGTATCATGCGTGAGGTGATTGATCTGGCAGCTGAAAAATACTGTATTGTTTGGATGAGTGTAAAAGTTTGCTCTCCCCCTCACTTTTTTTTTTTTTTTATTTCCTCGCTGTCAAATCGACACACACTAATCCACCCCACACAAACATCCTTTATCCTGGTGAGTCTTTTTTTTTTCCACCAGCATATGAAGAATTTGCATTTTATAACGATCTTTTCGTTTTTGTGCCAGCAGAGGCATTATTTTAATATCTGTTGGGCTTTTTAAAAGGGGGGGGGGGGACTGTTTTTTTTTTTCAGAACAGAGCATTATTGTGACTATCTTGAGTTTGACCGAGAATTTTTGTGGAATATGCACTTAACTTTAAAGCCCTTTCTTAGTTATCTATGAGGACCTGATTTTGAGTAATAAACAATACCGTGCGAAACGGGAGGTCGAAATTTGTTTTCTTATGTCACGTCTTGTCTTGTCTTGTCAGTGATCATCTGGTATACAGTAAGCAGTATTTTTGCACAGTTTCTATATTTCTATACTAAAAGAGTAGCTTCTCGAAATATTTGTTTTCCTTCGTGGCACTGGCTTGGGATCTGATTGTATGATTATTAACCCATAAATGTATGGAATCTGCTGTATCTTTCACCCCTCCCCCCGTTTTATTTTTTGGCTGTGGGCTATTTGAGTGCTTGTTCTGGAATAACTTGAACAACTTTTGTGATACCTTTTAGAAGTGTCCTGCAGACTGGCTGGTTGTAGATTAGAACCTTGTTTGTTGTTAAGGTAACAGATAATGGCCATCACACCACAAACAATTATTAACCACCATTAGGTCTCACAACAGGGCGTTTTACAACAACAGCACAAGAATCTTCAAAATAACTTCTGGCTTCATATTTTGGTGTTATTTTTTTTTTTTTTGGGGGGGGGGGGGGATTCTAGTTTTTCTGTTTAACCAGACTTTTAGGATGAATTTAGGATTTTTTGTTGTTTTTGTTACTATTATGACTGCTTTCTTGTCCATGAGAGCACTGTTTATGCTGCATTTACACTTTATACACATCAGAAGGAAGCCTATCAGGTTCTGATGCCAATCAGCTCAGCAACACCCAAGTTTGCTTCAATTAGGGGGGTCGTTTACAAAGGCATGCTAGCATTTTTAGCGCACTAGAGATGCTAGAATTTCGTGCATGCTTACTTTTAGCATGCACTAAAAATGTTAGCGTGCCTTTGTAAAAGGACCCTGTAGTTTGCTTTGAATCTTAACAGTGAGTGCTAAGTAAAGAAGCACTTTCACAAATATATAGCTTTATATGTCCTCAGGAATTCAATAGAAATCAGGATGAAAAATGTAAACTAAGTGTTTTTTTCATTAGCTATGAGTCCGAACTGAGTTATTGACTATCCTGTTTATCTAGAATTTCATACACATTTGCAAATTCAGGGGTCCTTTTACTAAGTTGTACTAAGAAATGGGCTTAGGGGTAGAATCTATATATGGTGCCTGAAAAATCCACGCAGTAAAAAATACACCAAGGCGTATTCTCTACAGTGCACCTAAATTTTATACAATAGGCTTAAATTTCCACGCAGTAGATTGAATAATCGCACCACACAACCAAATTTGGTCACGTCCATTTAGGGCATGTTTTACTTGGTGTAAATTCCGACACCTATATTAGGTGCAGAGCAGGTGTATTTTATAATAATTGCATGTAGATTTTAGGAATGCCCATTGACACGAAAATAGCCAATAGAATGGATACCCTGGAGGGAGTAGAAATGATGAGAAGGGATCTCTGAACGTTAGAAGAATGGTTGAGGGTCTGGTAGTTAAAATTTAATATATTATCTACTGGGGTAGCAAAGTTCGTTCGGTTTCCGCCTGTTATTCCTAAAAATTATTATATGGAGAAACCTGCATGTGTCAAAAAAATTTTTATATTATATTTTTTATTGCTAATAGTGCTCAGTAGGAGGGGTCGTGTTCACAGAACTCCTATGCAGTGTATTGCTGCTGACTCCCTTAAAACATCATTGCACTCCTTCCTCCCTACCATATCACCACTATATTAAAAAAACTTTTCATTTTATAGATGAAAAAATGAGCTCATGTTTTAAGTTGTACTTAGCTCGTCTCGGAGTGCAAGGAGTCACTGTTATATCAGACGTCCTTTGGGGATCCCCATCCGTAATTGTGACTAAAATTGTAACGGTAGCCTGCGCTACTCCCTAAAATCGGGATTATGGTCCAGCTCCCAAGATGTTATCTGTTGTTGGTTCCCAACATGCTGGCGTGTTTTGCTATAATAGCGTCCTCAGGGGAACATTATGTTATCTGTAGGAAATAAAAAACAATCCGTAAAGCACAGTCACCAGTGCTATCATTATACAAAAAATGGGTCAGAATGTATGTATCATGTTAATCAATTCTTCTATTAAATTTGTTCTAAACATAACAATATACCAGCTGACCTGTGGTGAGACCTCCCAGCTTCCACACCCGTCAAAAAGACGCTGGGGCATGCGCACTATCTATATGATGACGCTAGCCTTTTAAACTTTCAGGCGTTCATACCGCCCAATCGATTTCTTTATTCAGGCCACGAGGTGTGACTGTCTGCCAATAGTAAATAAACCGCTGTTCTTTGCAGATCAAAATCGATGTTATGTCTCCTGTCACATTTGCAGAAATTTGATTCAGCACAACAAATTTCAGATCCGTATCCAAGTGATGCATTTCCACCCAATGAGATACTAACGGGGCATCTTTCTTTTGATTCCGTAAGTTGCTCAGATGTTCATCCACACGGTCCTTAATTCTCCTCCTAGTTTGGCCTAACCACACTACCCATACTCCAATGCGCTCCCCCACAACTCTCCCAGTTGTCCTACTCCCTACAACTGGATCATCTCTGTTATACTTCGTACCATACTCTGTGTACCTTGAACCTTACTTTGTGTTATCTCTAAGATACTCTGTACCATATCCTGTAAGCCGCACTGAGCCTGCTATCGAGCGGGAAAGTGCGGGATATAAATGCCATAAATAAATAAAATAATATATACCATTTTGAGCACGGGCATTGCATCCCATATATCACACGAGATGATTCACAATTGGTGTACTGTCTGAGAACAAAGTCTTTTCCGTAACTGGGTGTTTTACACTGGCCATCTTCCATGCGTAACGACAATAGACGCATCTGGAACATTTGTCATGGCCCATAACCACATTTTCTTGGTCCTCTGTGCGTTTGTATATTAATGCTTCGCCTATGTTGTTCGCTCTCTTGTACGCAAAGCATATATCCGTGGTCATGTCGTTTAATTTTAGAATCGGCCAATGTTTTCTCATAATCCCCTTGATGTGTTTAGTTAGAGGGGAAAACGGCAGCACACACACCATACGGTCAGTTTCCCTAGTGTTTTTATGGGGCTGTAATAGCCAATCTCTCTGTGCGTTTCTAGCCCGCTTGGATGCTCTTTTGAGCACTTTTTTTGGGTATGCCCAACTTCTCATTCTTTGGTATAGTTCAGCCGCGTGTATATCATATAAGTCTTTAGTTTGGCATAAACGCCATAGGCGTAAAAACTGTCCCGCGGGTATGCCATCTTTTTGAGACCTAGGATGAAAGCTGTTGTAATCCAACATGGCATTAGCATCTGTAGGTTTTTTTTATGCTTGAGTGTAAATCCTCCCCTGTCGTGTGCTGATGTTAATATCCAGGAGGCTTATGTCCTGAGTAGACCTCTTACTTTCAAAAAAGATATTAGGGTCGCTGGAATTCATTTCTTGCAAAAATAGAGACAGGTCCTCTCTACTGCCCTTCCAAATCATAAACACGTCATCTATGTAATGTTTCCACATTATGACACTCCTCATGTGTGTTGACTTGTATACAAACTTCTCCTCGAACTTAGCCATGTACAAGCACGCTACAGTGGGGGCTACGTCGCCCCCATGGCCACACCACACATCTACAGGAAGTAATTTTGTTCAAACTGGAAATAATTCTTCAGTATAACCTGTTGCGCTGTCTTGTTCAATAGAGACACTTTATCATCAGTTCACTCGCTAGTAACTGTTCATTTATTAATAATTGCAGGGCTTGTTGTTGAGGGATCACTGTGTACAGTGACCGTACGTCCATCATAACCAACGTGATAAAAGTATCTATATTGGGGAGATCATTGAGCATGGTTATAAGATGAGTAGAATCTCTGACATAGGAGGGAATGGCAAGAGCGTGAGGCTGCAGATGAAAATCTAAAAACTGTGATAGTGGTTCATTGATGGATCCAATACTCGCTACTATTGGTCGTCCAGGTGGGTCCCGTAATGATTTGTGAATCTTCAGAACAAATCTAATCTGTGGTACCTTAGGATGCACCATGTGCAAATATTGGAGTTCTTTTATGGAAATTGTGCCCGCAGTATTTGCTAATTTCAAGAATGTTTTAATTTCCTCTTGAAACTGAGGTGTGGGATCTACATCCAATAGCTGGTAAAAATTGACATCACTTCGGCTCTATATTTATCCATGTCTTGTACAACAGTACCCCCTCCCTTGTCGGCCTTTAATATGATGATAGACTTGTCGCTCTGTAAATCCTTTAAAGCAGTCCTTTGCGCCCTGGACATATTTGAGCGCGTGTATGGATGGTGTTGTTCCAGTTCTTCAGTATCCTGTAAGACTAGTCTCTGGAATGTTTCCTCCACTGGATCTGGAGGACCAGGTGGCATCCATGTAGATGGGATATGGTATTTCTGTGAAAATGATAAGGAATCAGTGGTGGATTCCGCCATAGTTGTCACATTTCCAAAATAAGCGCAGAGGCATAGTTTCCTAAAGAACTTGTATAGATACTGATGGTTAGAGAAGCTGTTATAATTGGAAAATGGTACAAACGATAAACCATATTGCAAAACCTCTAATTGGGCTAAAGATAGGTTTTTAGATGAAAAATTAATCTCGTTGACTGCGCCCCTTGCGGCACCCCCTGTCCAGCTTGGTTGTCAGCTGTAATTTTGTTCCCTGCTGAGGGGTGGTGTCTTCTAATAAAAAAGGTTGTGTGGGTAGGAGGTTAGGTTCACCTGTAGTATCTACATCATGCTGAATCCCTTGTCCCTTATGTTTCTGGTTGGGTACCGTCATCTCTTCTTGTCACACTTCAGCATCTGTCATGAACGGTGAGCTCTTGGACCACTACCGACAGGCGGCAGTGGCAGGAGAACCCCTCAACCAGGCAACACAACACAGCCCAGACTGGAGCAGCTGGACCAGAGAAGCAGCAGAGGCAAGGAGCCAGAACAGACAAAGCAGGAACCCTAGACTTCACCTGCCCTAGCCGCGTTTCACCGGGAGTTGAGCCCCAGGCTGCAGGCGGCCAGCAGGACTTACCAGACAGGGCAAGACTGGACTGGAACAGAGGCAGCAGCTGCAAGCAGGCGAAAAGTCCACAAATCCAACAAGGTCTTGGCTAGACAGCAGCAGAAGAATAAGCCAGTGAAACAAGCCAGGGTCCGGGGTAGGCAGCAAGCAGAAGGATAAATAAGTAGCCAGGCAAAGGTCAAGCTGACACGAAAAAGTAGCAAGGTAACACTACAACAAAACTCTCACAGACTAAGACTCCACTGAGGACCTTTGCTGCAAGGCAAACTAGAAAGTTTCCAGGTGGTTAATAAAGGCACACAGCAAGGGAGTACACCAGGTAAGGATGCTGCTTAGTTCCAAAAATGCCACGCCAGTCTGGAAGACTGAAAAACCTGGACCAGCCTGACTTCTGGAACATGGGAAGCGGCAAGTAGTTAATCCATAGCAGCCAGCAGGGGGTAAGAGGAATGAGAGCCTGACACATGGGCAAATTCGTAACACTTCTCCCGAGGACTCACTAGAGGTGTTGGTGAAACCCACCTTCTTCATTCGTTTATATCTCCTAGATCTAATGTTAAGAGTCCATCCATGGGTAGACATAACCCCATGTATAATCCCTCTCGTTCCTTTTAAATTTAGCAATTTTTTTGTAAACGAATCTCCTATATGTATTTTTCCATATTTTTCCAAATACTGATTGTTCCATTGAAGTTTTTACATCATTCAGCATGGAGTCCAAATCTGTTTTCTGTTGGTCATGTTGTTTTTTCAATTTATCCACCGTCAGGAGCATAAGGTTGAGGGAACAACGAGTGATGGTGTCATTCCAAGTGTTCACAAAATCCCGGTCATCCAGGAAAAGATTCATCCCAGTTCATTGGATTTGTCAGATCATCTGCTTGGACAAGAAGTCAGCTCAGTGAACATTTTTTTAAATCATTTGATTATTCTTTAATCCACATTTATTTGTGACAGTCTGTCTTGCATGTGTGAGAAACTGCAAGTGGATTTCTTCTGATTAATAGATGTGCTATGGATTTTCCCCAGGTTTGCACATTTTCACCAGCAGATTAAGCAGAAATCTGGCCAATTTGGGTTTCACTTTGACTTGTTTACACATCCCTAGTTTTCCTTTTGTGGAGTTTAAGCAAAATCACTGTTTTGGGGTCTTCCTTCTTTAAAAGATAGTATTTACTATAGGCACAGCATAAACTAGACTAGGCTAAGAAACCAGTCATGGTGTCTTCACAACCAGTTGGATTGTCATGGTATTGTCTATGAATAGGCTTGAGAAATATCTGTATTACAGACCCAGTATATGCAAATTTTTATCTCATGCATAGGTATTGTCAATATCCTGAAAATCCAACTGCTTGCAGGGTCATCAGGACAGAACTGGCAAACTCAGGATTAGTCTTTGAGCCCAGCTGCCTCACAGATATTTTACAATGGCATGAAGCTTGCATATATAATTCTGCTTAACCATAAATACTTTGAACTTCATGTCTCATTCACTTGCTTTAATTAAGCAGAGTTTTAAACAACAAAGATCTCAAATCTCCCAATAGGGAATAATACACAAAGTACTGCAAAAACCACTATCATACATGGGAGTAGGGTATTGTCACTGGTCAATTTTTAAAGAAAGCAAGAGGAAAAAAAAGAATCAGCATTAAAAACTGCTAATTATTGAGAAAATCTACTGATTCAAAAACAAAATGTCTTTCAAATGCATAGACCAAAGTGAATGAACATACACATTTTTTTTTAAAATATAGGTAAATCCACACATCACCAATGAATCATTGATAATACTTCAAGCTTGAACACAGCAAGTAAGCTTACTGCATTCAGGGGTCTTTTTACTAAGGCGCGTAGGGGTCTGTGTGTGTACACCGCACGTCAGATTGGAACTACCACCCAGTTACCACATGCCCCAGGCAGTAGTTCCATTTTTGATGCATGTCCAAAACACGCGGTAGAAACTTTCTACCATTTGGCGCTTACCCGGAGGTAATCGGCATTGTACGTGTGCTGATGATTGCCACCTGGTTAACATGCGAGACCTTATCGCTAAGTCAGTGGGTGACAGTAAGGCCTCATGCCAAAAATGGATGTGCGTTGGTTTTAATTTTGCCGCACGTCCATTTTCGGTTCCTCCCCCAAAAGGCCTTTTTTGCAGGCGCACTGAAAAATGGACCTGTGTTCATCCAAAACACAAGCCTACACCAGAGCAGGCAATTTTTCGGCACACCTTAATAAAAGGGCACCTCGATGTCCATTGCAAAAAATCAGAGGAACATAACCATAAAACAAGAGCATAGTCTGCAATAAAAGTTCACTTAGCTGGAACAGCCTCCCGTATATCCCTCGATGTAGCTCAAACCAAGCCTCAATGTACTACACTGAACATTGCTCGTTCCCCTTGACAGTTTTCTTCTTTTTTTCAACAACAGCGCCTTGTTTCACTGCTCTCCATGCTGCTTCAGGCAGAATCAGAAAATATCAATAGATTTTACTATGCCTAAATTTAGGCACCACTTACACGCTTAGGTGAAAATTGTTTCCAGACAGATTTTTTAGGTGCCATGTATAAAATCCCCCCTTAGCTTGCATTTTTTTGGGCACCGAAATTTGGATGCCATTTACAGAATTGAGTAATTACTTCTAGTTGTTGGTATTTTTATTTTAGTTTTCAACTTTGAAAACATTTTATACTTTTTACCCATAAAACAGAAACATAAAAATGTTCCTTTCTATTAAGATTATATTGATTGATCAAATTTGAGTAGAGGCATATAATCTTTTTCACTCCATTTTTCCTCAATTATTTGAAAAAGTTTTGAAAAATTAATTTTCTAGAGGGGTTCTTCTTTTAATTGTGATCAATCATGACAGTTCTTTAAAATGTAGCCACATCTTACCTCTTGTATTATGGCATATCAATTTGTATTGGGCTAGTGGCTAAACAACAAAAAGTGAGGTGAGAAATCAACTGATATTGTAGATGCCACAGATCAAAAATGAGAAATGTACTCCTGAGCTTGACATGACCGCCAGAAACAAAACTCTGTTCTAAAATGTAACATTTAAAAACTGAGAATAGGACCTGTTGAGGGTGAAAGAGAACAGGTTTTTTTTTTTTACTTTTTTGTTCTGTCTCTAAAAGGTGCCTTTGCTTTAAATTAAGTTTGCTAGGAGGGTGGATGTATATGTACTTCAGTTCTTGAATCAATGTTTATTTATTGCTCTTATTTGATATTCTGCCTGTGGCTAAAAAATAGCCCTAAGGCAGATTACAATAAAAATATTTACAATAAAAAATTATGCTGCCTTTCAGTCTGTACTTTGTTGATGCTGACTAAAGTGCAAAGCGCATAAAGCCTCTGAAGTACACTTTACTCTGATGTTCCTTAGCTGCTCTGCTGGTGGTTGCCTACTTGTAACAATGTGAACATCATGTGGTACTCCTGCAAAGCTGGCGTAAACACTCAGAAAAAGGGGTGCATTCCTCCCTCCCCCCCCCCCCCCCCCCACCCAACTATTTCTATTTGACACTTTGGACACATGAAACAAAATCCCAACACAGGTGATTCAAAGTTTTCTAATAGAGGTATTTTTCCTCTGTTATGCTAGAGTTCACACCTTTTATGATTTTGCTATCGTTTAGCTTGCATTGTCTAATGAGAAATGATGGAGTTTGTTAATATCTAGACCAGCAACTCTGTACTTAGTTATGTATGTAATTGTATGTATACATATAGGAGCCCTTTTACAAATGTGGTCTGTGGTAGTGTGGGCATGTATATTAGATGCACACTAGACCACTTCTCCACCGCATCTGAAAAAAATACTTTTGGGGGGCTGTGAAAAATATGTGCAGCAAAATTAAAACCAGCGCACGTCTGTTTATGGCCTGAGCCCATAATGCCACCCATTGACCTAGTGGTAAGGTCTCATGTGTTACCTGTGCGGTAACCGTCCAGTGTGCGCCAACTGTCGATTACCGTCAGGAACACCTCCTCCCACCGTGGGTTTTCAGCTCATGCACTAGCTTTGATGTGTGCTGCACACATGTAGGCTCTTACGCTCCTTTGCAAAAGGGCCCCCTAATAATTTATCAACCTACCATCAAGAGAAAGAAATGTATTTTTAAAGTTGCTTATGTTTAGCAGTATTTTCTATTTGTACTGTCTGTCATTGTCATGGAAAAGTTATACCAGTCGATATGCAAAAACTATTTAATCACGCTCTGTGGGTCAGCCACCAATATTCAGTGCTGAACATTGGCTCTGATCTACCTTTTATAGTGGGCCAGAGAAAGGTGTTCCGAGGATGAAGTCAGGGAGGAACTAAAACCTATGTAGGTGTTGGTAATATATGGTGCCAGTGCCGGCATAGTTAAGTGACCAAATAAGACTGCTTAACTTTGGTCGCATAGCTAGATAGGCTGCTGGCACTGAATATCCTCCAGAACCAGCCTAATGTTTGTCAATCCCCCTCCCCCCTCCTCCCGGGCCTACTTGCCTGATACCTGGAGATCCAGTGGGGAAGGTGCAGGAGTGATACCCACTTACTCTTCTGCCTCTTATGGTTGCTGCGACCTGTAGCGCCAACCTCGTAGTACTTCGGTACTTCTGTCTTTAGGACCCCGCTAGACCACCAGGGATTAAAAACGTAAGCCTGGGGTGGGGGCTGTGTGGTGGGCTGGACGGAGGGGGGGGCCATGGTCTGGGGCTTAATGTCCTTGGAGGATTGAGAGTGAGATTAGGGAGGGTGATGGGACCTAGGAGTCCCATAGGCTGGTGCCTGGGAGTTAACCAGTCACCAGCCGATATTCAGACCAGTGCACGGTTAGCTCTGTGGCTGTTGTTAGGACAGCCGTTTTGCTGTCCTAACTTCAGCTGCTTACTTAGGGGTCCTTTTGCAAAGCGGCGGTAAGCCCAACGCGGGCTTACCACTCACTAAAAGGGAAGTACCACTGAGCTATCACAGTAACCCAACAGTAGTTCCCACCCCCAGCGTGTGTACCCGGCGGTAATTAGGCAGTGCCGCGTGCTGCCTGGTTACCACCGGCTTATCGAGGGAGCCCTTACCGCCACCTCAATGGGTGGCGGTAAGGTCTCCCTCACAAAATGGCCATGTGGCAAGTGCTTCATTTGCCACATGGCCATTTCCTGAAAAAAAAGAAAGACCTGCCTTTTACCCGCAGCTTTGTAAAAGGGCCCTTAACTGGTTAATGGTGTGAATATACTCACTAACTAGTTAAGCACCAGCTTCTCTAAGGCTCTGCCCAAAATCCACCTGGGGACACCATCTCTAAGGACGATCATCTCTAAGCTAATCAAATCTCACTGCTGCTCCTTGTGATCCTGGGCAAGTCACTTAACCCTCCATTGCCTCAGGTACAAACTTAGATTGTGAGCCCTCCTGGGACAGAGAAATATCCAGTGTATCTGAATGTAATTCACCTTGAGCTACTATTGAAAAAGGTGTGAGCACAATCTAAATAAATATATAAATATATAAAGAGGTTAAATATTGCCACTTTTGAAGTATTTTATAAAGGGAGCACCCACTTTAAGTAAGAAAGTAGTTGCGTTTTATAAAGACACATAGAGGTGTATTTTCAAAGCAATTAGACTTACAAAGTTAGATAGGGGCTCGTTTTCAAAACAGAAAAACATCTAAAAAGTGGCATAAAGCAGCATTTGGACATTTTTCTCACAAAAACATCCAATCAGTATTTTCAAACCCCATTTCCAGACATTTTTCTATCCAACTGCACCTGCAGTGCATCCAACTCTCAACAGGGTATGTCAGGGACATGTTAAAGGCAAGATTTGGGCATTCCTAAGACCTGGATGTTTTTCCATCATAATGGAACAAAACAAAAATGTCCAGGACTAAAACTAAGATGTTTTGAGCTAAAGCTGTTTATAGAATGAACAAATCACAAAAATGTGCCCTAAATGACCAGATAACCACTGGAGGACTAAAGGAATGACCCCTCCCCTTACTATCCCACTAGTCACTGTCCCCCTCCCACCCCCAAAGATGTAAATACCTAATTACTTTTTACATTTTTCTATCTAATTATAACCTCCTCAACCCGAATGACTGACAGCTCAGCAAGAACCTATGCTGTTCCACTTATCTTTTTCAGCTCAGCCGATCCCGACAAGCGCTTGTTTCGCTGTTGCTTTCTCAGGGGACTTGAGCTGGGACCATCTCTGTTTTTAATACGGCTTTCATACAGGCCCTTTGGCTGAAACACAACGTTGTGTTGAGTCGCTTTTGATTTTCAATAAAATCTTCTTTTAATTTAAGACATTGTGTTCTTCAATCTCTGGAACCTGTGGTCTTAGTTCCCTCTTTTTCTTCTCCCGCACCTACATTGCAGGCATGGATGTTTACACCTCTCATGGGCAGGTGTAATGTTGGTTCCTATATATTTTCAGTACATATAGATTTCCATATTTTATATTCTTGGTGTATTCTTGCATGCTCTGTGGCAAAGCACATACTATCATGTCAAAGTACACACTTCTACGCTGATCAGTGGGGTTTTTTTTCTTTTCTTTTTTTTTAAATAATAAGAGGCCATTTATACATTTATGTGGCCACATATGCACAGGAATGTGTTTATAAAACAACCTCCTATATATAAATAGATATAGATATGTAGTTTCAAGTTTATTCAGCAAATTTACTGAATTTCAGAAAATTACTGAAATCCGTACTGTTTAAGAAAGCTTATTCTCCAGGTTCAACACAATTTTGATTTAACTCCTAGTTTTAACAAGATTTAAGGACATTAGTCTTCTTTATTATCTTATTTGCATATTGTTTTAAATGATATTTACTACCTTACTTATTGTATAATTGTACTTCATGCACTGTAGCTGTACAGTTTTCTGTAAGCCATATTGAGCCTGCAATTAGTGGGAAAATGTTGGATATAAATGTATTAAATAAATAAGCGAAATGGGTCTATAAGACTCTGGCAAAGTGGGATTGCGGCCCGGTTTCGGCTAAACAATGATTAGCGCCAGGTTTAAGTGTTCAGATGCGTTACCCGCTGCAACTCACAAGTTAAACAATGTAGTTAATGGGGCAACTATAGCGTCACCCAATAATTTGTAAATCTCTGCCCTAAGGCCAATCTGGGCCAGGAGCCTTGCTTAAAATGTTTGTGCAGATCGCCCACTAAACTTCATCCGGTTGAATAAGGGTGTTTAAAGACCTTTGATCAGTCTTCGATAAATGAGGTAGGTCAAGCCCTTCCAAATAGAGCCAGTCTGACAGTACATCAGCGGTTGTTGGCGTATATAGAGCTTGGTAGAAGGCTTTAAATACATCGCAGATGCCTTTGTCAGTATGTACAGTCCCTCCCGAGGTATTTTTTATTGTGACAATGGACTTAGATGCTTGCTTTTTGGCAATCAGCCTGGCTAAAAGCTTCCCGCATTTGTTCCCATGCTGGTATAGTTGAAACTTATAATAGGCTTGTGATTTAACTGAGTGCTCATGAAGCTTAATCAAGATCGGGAGGCGGGGCTGGTGGTTGGGAGGCGGGGATAGTGCTGGACAGACTTGTACGGTCTGTGCCAGAGCCGGTGGTTGGGAGGCAGGGCTGGTGGTTGGGAGGTGAGGATAGTGCTGGGCAGACTTATACGGTCTGTGCCAGAGCCGGTGGTTGGGAGGCGGGGCTGGTGGTTGGGAGGCGGGGATAGTGCTGGACAGACTTATACGGTCTGTGCCAGAGCCGGTGGTTGGGAGGCAGGGCTGGTGGTTGGGAGGTGAGGATAGTGCTGGGCAGACTTATATGGTCTGTGCCAGAGGCGGGGCTGGTGGTTGGGAGGCGGGGATAGTGCTGGGCAGACTTATACGGTCTGTGCCCTGAAGAGCACAGGTACAAATCAAAGTAGTGTATACACAAAAAGCAGCAAATATGAGTTATCTTGTTGGGCAGACTGGATGGACCGTGCAGGTCTTTTTCTGCCGTCATCTACTATGTAAGCAGCACTCAATATACTGCCTAGGGAAGACCATCAAAGTGGTTTACAATTCCATATATATCAAAACTAAAGAAAAGAAACAGAACTACAAAGCAGATATAGATAAATTTTGTGCTGGCCCTAAATTCAATTTTAGACATATACATTTGGGCATGTAGCAATTTATATATCCACTCTCATATGTACAAGTACCTTGGAATTTTTTTTTAAGTGTGTATTGCTGTTGCCACGTCTGCTGATCACATAAGTGCTTTCAGTATTGACCTCCTTGTCTTTAATATTACCTCTAAAGATTAATATAGATAAGTCAGAGATAAGGCATCCTTGGCAGCAGAATAAATTCCATGGATGTGTTGATGGTCTGTGGAGTATCGGTGGAGATTTATCCTTCCTTGGAGGGCATGCCAGTCTCCCTTGCAATACCACTTGTTCTGTGCTTTTTTATATATATATAGTAGATTAGTTAAAGATAAACAGTGCTGTTTGCAGATTAAAGAAACCGGGTACTTCTATGGCTAAGTAGCACACTGTGGGAAAGGCAGTCTGAGTACATACTTTGTAGTTCAATTGTAGTTCAAGTTATGAGATAAAGCCAAATATTTTGCATACCTTGTTCTTGAAAAGGTTTGAGAGTTTCGGAGATGATAGCTGTGATAGGTTGTTTAGTAAATGTTTCTTAACACTTCAATTACATCCACCATAGAACATTCATTGCTGATCAGAGCAAAATATTCAGCCTATACTAATCAACTTCAGTTAAACCTTTTCTTGTGTATTTTGCACAAGGGCACAGTTTTTGCAAGATGAACACTTTAAAAAAAATTAATATTCATTGCCCACTGGAGCCTTTTTCTTTATCCCATGAGTAGTGAGCCTGTGCTAGTCAGACAGACATCCTTGATCATTGAGCATAAATCCATGTTTTGTTTTCTTTACCTAATATCACTGAATAAATGGTGTGTTTTAGCAGTTGATTGATTATTAATGCAACTCCTTCTGTTTGATTTGAGTCTCTCATAGTGCCTTTGATGTCAGTGTCTGTTTCCTGATCCATTCATTTTGCACAGTGACCACTTGATTGCTGATGAGATCTGCCACAATGCTCCCATTCCATTTCCAGAACAGTGCTTAAAAGTTAATTTCAGCAGAAGTCACCAAGTATTGATCATAAGTACTGACTTCTGCTACTCGATGATAGTAGAATCAAGCAAAGGCACTGGAACATCTTTTTGGTTGGGGTGGCCTAACTATCCAAACTTCACTCTGCCCACAAAGCTCCCTAGTTGATGATGCTGTATGGAGTTTGATCCATGACCCTAGTGGTGTTCCCGGTTATACTGTTAGTGAAATCAAAACATTCAGTTTGCCACAATTCCACGGAAAAAAAAATTCAACTTATTGTCATGGAAAAGTTGTATTCATTGTAGCACAATGTACTTCTTTATTGAGTGACTAGTTCTGGGGAGAAAAAAGGGTTAATTCACCCCAAATGTTTTGAGCTCTGGATGAAGATATCGCTAATTATTTTGAGTTCTGAAGAATACCAAGTGTTTTATAAAAAAGACAATTTAGGAGATGTGTGGTGGTTCTATAAGGCTCAAAACATATATAGGGTGTGCATGAGGTTGAGTCAGCAAAGGCACTCCTTTTAATGTCCTCTACTTTAGAGGTCCATATTTTGTTTTATTGAGCTCCCAGAGTCCTCTAGTCTAGGGGTTCTCAATCTAGTCCTCAGGACACACCATGCCAATCTGGTTTTCAGATATCCACAATAAATATGCATGAAAGAAATTTACGTGCACTGCCTCCATCATATGCAAATCTATTTCATGCATATTTATTGTGAGTATTCTGAAAACCTGACTGAGAATCCCTTCTCTAGTCTGAATATATTTATTGTTGCCAAGGGCTAGAATATACCCAGACAAGCCGTAAGGCCCGTTAAAACGGGCGACATTTTTGTTGTGAAAAATGTAATGAAATAGCCAAAGCAAGAAATGAGACTGGATGTCTACAGTACACTTTTATATACTACGACCCTCCTCTCTCCCCTGCCCCCACTCCAGCCACCCATGTCCAGCGACCCTCCTCTCTCCCCCTGCTCCCTCCTCCAGCCATCCATGTCCAGCGACTCTCCTCTCTCCCCCTGCCCCCCCTCCAGCCGCCCATGTCCAGCGACTCTCCTCTCTCCCCCTGCCCCCATGTCCAGCGACTCTCCTCTCTCCCCTGCCCCCCTCCAGCCACCCAGGTTGTCCAGTGAATTCTTTGGGACAGGAGGAAAGATCCCCCGTCTTGCCTACCTGCCCGCTGCCGGCGCTGACTCTCCCCCGCTGCCGGATCGCTCTTCAAAATGGCCGCCGAGACTTACAGCGGCAGCCTCGCAAGACTCATTTATATAGTTGGATAATCATGCAGCAATTTCTGTCACTTTTTATTTTCATGTCTTCCCATGGCCAGAGTGCCAAATCCCAGCTAAAACAAGTTGTCATCTTCCTGTATCACATGCATGAGAGAGAAGAGTCTTAGAGGTGAAAATCTTAAGCTTTCCCTGAATGTGTGGCTGCATTTTAGAAGGCAGTACTGATTTATTTTGTGAGGTAGATTTTCATTTTTACACATGAAAACACCTTAATGCTTTACTCAAGTGTTACAAAATGTGTCATTAATCCCGCCAGTGAATAAAGTGTTATAATATGTGAAGCCAGCATTTCTCAGTTGTAGCATTAGAAATGTTCTGCTCCTTGTAGCAGTTTCCTTGAGACTGTCAGGATCTGTCCAGTTAATGTCCTACCAGAATAGCATCACAGCTGCAACTTTCTCTATCCCTGTGTCACAGCATAACTCTCAGGGTCATTTGAAACAGCAGACTGGCTATTTCACATTCAAAAGTACTCATTTGGACTCTGCCAACAAAGATGCTTTGTCTATTTGTACAGCACAGTAATCAAACTCTACTCAAGGCATCCTTGACCCTCAGGAATGATATTCACAGTAGGCAGATAACTTAATTTAGATATCAGGAAAACAGTTTCAATATCCAGCTTCGTTATAGTTTTTCATGCTGTGCATGACTATCTTATGAGGCACAATTACTAGAAAAGGATACAGAACAAAACCATATAGAAGTGGCACATTGTAATGAGGATAATGTTCTCCAACTATAGCAACAGGTAAAAACATCCTTCTCCTTTAATTCGACATGTCTAGTGCATTCGACATGGTAAACCACAATATATTAATAAGATTACTAGATAAGTTCGGGATTGGTGGAATTTGTGGAAACATACTTAACTGGATCAAGGGTTCCTAACCACAAGAACATATCAAGTAAAATCAAATTCAAACATATCATCACCGTGGAAAGCAGACTGTGGAGTACCGCAAGGATCACCGATCCTATTCAACTTAATGATGACCTCACTTGCCAAGTGCTTATGCAACCATGGCCTTAACCCTTTCATATATGCAGACAATGTCACAATATACATTCCTTACAAAACCAAATTGACAGAAATCACCAACGAAATCGGTAGTATGCCTTTTTAAACGTTGGTTTTTAGTGATTTCCGGAAGTTTAGGTGGTCGTATGTCGTTTTCAAGGCTTTTGGTAATGCATTCCACAGTTGTGTTCTTATGTAGGAAAAACTAGTAGCGTAAGCTGTTTTGTATTTAAGTCCTTTGCAGCTTGGGTAGTGCAGATTTAGATAAGATCGTGTTGATTCGGATGTATTTCTAATTGGTAAGTCGATCAAGTCTGTCATGTAACTCGGGGCTTCTCCGTAGATGAAAGTTGCCAACCTCATAGATGCCTGTTTCTCCACTTTAGAACATTGGGCCAGGGTGTTCCGCTTCAGGCTAAACAGTGAAAAAACTCATTGTCTCATCCTCTCGTCCACGCATGCTCATGTATCTGACACAATGCTTCCAGTTCTGGGCTCTGCCCTTCCGATTGCCAACAGCCTGCGGCTTTTAGGAGTGCATCTGGACTCACATCTCCAGCTGGTTGATCATGTACACTTAGTCTCCAAAAAAATGTTCCAGGCCATGTGGAGGCTTCGGCGCATCAGATACCTCCTTCCCAGAGACTTGTTTCGTACCCTTGTCCACTGGCTTGTCCTATCCCATCTGGATTACTGTAGTGGAATTTATGTGGGTTACCAGGCCTCCTTATTGAAAACGTTCCAAACGGCTCAGAACACTGCGGCGAGGCTCATCCTTAGAGAAAGGTGTTTTGCACACGCCGAACCCCTGCGCTTTAAACTTCATTGGCTGCCTGTACAGGAGCACATTGCTTTTAAGATCTGCTCCCTAACTCATAAAATCATCTATGGGGCTGCCCGGGATTACATGCTCCCCTTGATTGACCTTCCGCCTAGAAATGCCAACCCTGCTGCTCGGTCCTATCTCCAACTCCATTTTCCGAATTGTAAGGGTGTCAAGTACAAGAAAATCTTTGCCTCGTCCTTCCGTTATTGGAGTCCCAAACACTGGAACTCGCTACCTCGTCACCTTAAAACTCAAGTGGACCATGCCCTTTTTAAGAAGTTGTTAAAGACATTCCTCTTTGCTAAGACTTACCCCCCAACTTACCATGTTGATTGATGCATCCCTTGTCCCTTACCCTGCCTAGTTCACGCTGTTAGTTTCTCCGCCCCTATTTGCATCTTTTATGCTTGCCTAAGCTTTTAACTTTGTACTCTTATTTAATTCTCTGTAAGCCACATTGCGCCTGCATGAGTGGGAAAATGTGGGATATAAGTAACCCATAAATAAATAAATTCTGAAGGCGATGCGTTCTTTGATTGGGAGCCAGTGTAGTTTTTCGCTGAGGGGTTTTGCGCTTTCAAATTGCGTTTTACCAAATATAAGCCTAGTTGCCGTGTTTTGAGCGGTCTGAATTTTCTTTAAGGTTTGTTCTTTACATCCCGCATAAATTCCATTGCAGTAATCTAAGTGGCTTAGTACCATTGATTGTATCAGGTTGCAAAATGTTTCCCTCGGGAAGAGTTGCTTCACACGTTTGAGTTTCCACATTGAGTGGGACATTTTCTTTGTTGTGGATGCCACTTGGCTCTCTAGTGTTAAGTTACAGTCCATTGTAATGCTGAGGATTTTCAAGCTATCTGAGATGGGAAGGGTGTGATCTGGGGTACTGATGCTTGTGGGGATGTCCGCGCTGTGTTGGGATGAGAGGATGAGACAATGATTTTTTTTTTTTTATTGAGTTTTAGTTGAAATGCATTTGCCCATGAATCCATGATGTTCAGGCCGAGCTTGATTTTGTTTCCAGCAGTTGCCAATCCAGGTCACAAGCACTTGGCAAGATTCAAAAAAAGTAACATGGGTGTATCATTTTGGGAGGATTCCAAAAACATTTAATGGACCTAATACATATACATAACTGTAAATTGTAAGCCACATTGAACCAATACTTGTTTTTCGATAATAGTGGGATACAAGAATGAATAAATAAAATAAATGATATCCAAGCCCCCTGCTTCTAAATTGTCCCCAAGTACTCCTGGTGGAATATGATATATTTTTGAAATTATAATGGAATTGAGAATGCATCTCTCAGGTACATTTAAAAGACCTCTTGAGGGGACTATATCTTAGTCTTCAGGAATTTGACTCTTAAATTCTACTTACATTTTTCAGGACCTCAAGCTTAAATTGTACTAAATAATTTTTGATGTAAACCATCCCTGTGATTCATAGAGATCTCATTTGTGTCCTCAAATTGACCACTTCGTCTTCTCCCAACTTGGTGCTATCTTTCTCTTTAGAGACTTTGTAACAGGACTGAGAATATTTTCATTCCAAGTTGCTGTCCTTCACATGTCCTTGAGTATTATTTTGGGTAATTATAGAGGATACTATTGCTTTCCCAAGGAGGTGAAATAACCATTGCTAATGTAGCTCTCACCTGTACCAAAGAAGACATGCTGGTCTGTATGAGGGCTCTGCAGTCATTCAGGTTTGTTTGCTTATTTATTTTTATTTTGTATACTGCATTTCTGTCACAGGTTAATCCAAAGCAATTTCTCTTCCCAGAAAAGATGCTGACTCCAACACAGGCCACACACTGTTTCTCCATTCATTTGCAGTCCTGCAGATTCTTTGGTTGGCATCTTGCCCTGGTTAGCTTGAACATCATGGACTCTTGGGCAAATGCATTTCAACTAAAACTACACAAAGAAAAAACACACTGTCTCATCCTCTCATCCCTACAAAGCGTGGATAACCCCACAATTATCAACACCCCAGTTTACACCCTCCCTATCTCAGACAGCCTGAAAATCCTTGGTGTTACAATGGACCGCAACTTAACACTAGAGAGCCAAGTGACATCCACAACAAAGAAAATGTTCCACTCAATGTGGAAACTCAAACACGTGAAACAATTCTTCCCGAGGGGAACATTTCGCAACCTGACACAATCAATGGTACTAAGCCATATAGACTACTGCAATGGAATTTATGCGGAATGCAGAGAACAAACCTTAAAGAAACTTCAGACATGGCAGCTAGGCTTATCTTCAGAAAAACGCGTTTTGAAAGTGCAAAACCCCTTCGCGAAAAACTACACTGACTCCCAATCAAAGAACGCATTGCTTTCAAAATCTGCACTCTGGTTCACAAAATTGTCTGCGGTGAATCTCCGGGATACATGACAGACTTGATTGACTTACCAATTAGAAACACATCTGAATCAACACAAACGTTCCTAAATCTGCACTAGCCAAGCTGCAAAGGACTCGAATACAATCAACTTACGCGTCCAGTTTTTCCTGCATAAGCACACAACTGTGGAATGCATTACCAAAAGCCTTGAAAACTACGATTGACCACCTAAACTTCTGGAAAACACTAAACACTAACCTGTTTAAAAAGGCATACCCTACTGATCCAACATAAATGCCTGATCTCTGCAACACAACAAACTAAAGAACGTAATGTACATAACACAACTCTTCCGTTGTACGATTCCCTAGTGTGGCTGTGCCACATGAATTTTATCTTACCACAACACCACTTTGTATTTGTTTACACCGGAGTCTCTAACGCTGTTAGGACTTAGGCAGTGAGCCCTTGTGCCACGACTGAGCATGGTGGATGCAGAGCAGCGCCGCACTCGGTCAGGCGGCTGGACAACCCCTAGCTTCAACTGGGGAGTGACTACCGTTCCCCGGGAGTTGAGCCCCCAGGTGCAGGTGGCCACCAGGGCTTCGGGATACGAATGGGGTTGGGCCACCGCCGACCCGGCGGGTGGTAGCGATGGAACTAACCTAGTCCAATCCACAAGTTGGGGCAGCAGCTGAGAAGAGTGCAGAAGGTCTCTCCAAGGATCTGGCCGGCAGCAAAACAGGGATAGTCAGGAACAGTCCAATGGTCAAGGCAGGCAGCAACACAGCGGGTAGTCAAGATCAATCCGAGGGTCAAGACAGGCGGCAAGACAGCGGGTAGTCAAGTTCGATCTGGTAGTCAGGGTAAACAGGAAAGTAGGCAGTAGAACACACGATCTCGAGCGCCACAACCTCTATAGCAATAGAAGCTGAAGTGAAGACTGAAGGCGACTGTGGTTCTTAAATAGTCCCCTCGTCGGTCGAACCTTAGTCGGCTGGAAAGAGCAATCCGGATTGGTGGCCACTGAAGAGGGGTGGAGCGACAGCGGGAAGCAGTCGATCCTGCCCAATCAGGCACAGGGAAGAACCCGCGTTGGAAGGAAGCTCCGCCCCAAAGACACCAACAGCCCATGTGGCCGGCTTCAGGGCCGAAGTGGAATGGCCGGCCATCAGGACCGTAACAGAATGGCTGGCCACCGGGAACGTGACCAAAGACGAGCTGGCCGTGTGGCCCGCACCGCAGGTGAGGGACGTAACAAACGTCTCTCCGGTACTACGTAAGCCACCTTGAGCCTACAAATAGGTGGGAAAATGTGAGATATAAATGTAACAAATAATAATAATCTCCCATCACCTTCATCTGATGCAGATCCAGTGGCTTCAATACAGCCAGATTATCAGTTTCTGTGTTACTGTTACACTTGAAGGCCCCACAACTTTGGCAGGGCTCACTCAATTTCTCCTCCTAGGGCAAGATTAACATTTTGGTGGGCCTAAGCAAGCATTCATATTAGGTCTTCCCTTTAAAATACCACAAATACCCCCCCCCCCCACCCTCCTACTTCCTCCTGTGATCCTGAGTGCAGAGGAGAAAGCAATAGCTAAGAAGTGCTACTCACCAATTTCTCTTGCCAACTGGAGGACAATGAACATGGGTTAGGGAGAACAGACAGACCTCTGAGAGCACTGGTGACTCCTGTCCACCCTCTCCAACTCTTCTTTCTCCCAGCATCTGATTAGCTAGGGCAAAAATCTACCTTGGAAGTCATTGAATAAGTGCATGTGAGAAGGCCCCTCCTAGACTTGGGTCCTATTCATGCCTCGTTTGGCCATGCCTTAATCCTGCTCTGCCTACATGGCACATTCCAGATACCATTTGATGGACACAACATGATCATCTGTTGACCTACTGGACAGGATGCAAAGACTCCACAGTCTAAAACTTGGGATTTCCCTTCTTCTTGCTAAATATAATAGGAGGACTATGTGTTGTCCCCTATGAAGAAGTATTTCCTCTTCGTGTTCCTGAGTCAACCAATTTGGAGCCTCACAGTGTAATTCGTTTTCATCTCTGCAATCTCAAAACTGATGGCCATGATGATTTTCTTTGTGAGAAAGACAGTGCAGAGTTTCTTGTGGCAGTTGAGCTCATGTGTATTGGAAGGTTTCTGGAAACAAGAGCCGGATCTCTCTCCAGAGTCACTCACACCAGAACTGTAGAGGTTATTATTTTAATTAACCTGCTTTATTTGAGAAGGCAAATATTAGAACAAACAAGTTCTTTGTCAGCCCAGATTTCTTTTGTTTGTGAAAGTGCTTAAATGGGCTTTATTCCATTCTTCATAGAGGTACATTTAGCAAGAATTAAATATTAGAAAAACAGAACTCTGTGTTGTACAAATGGAAGTAAAGCACAAGTGTATCACTTAACCAAGACTAACAGAACTTACCAGTATCATAGATTAATTTGTTTGATGAAGCTAGTTTTTTGGGATTTTTTTAATTAGAAACCGTCAGCCCAATATTCAAAAGTATTTGTCTGGGTAACAGCAAAATCAATCTGAAGATTGACACTGAAAATCATTGCAGTACGCCTTGGTGCTATCTGAATAGTACCATGGCAGCAGACATACCAAGTCTCATGCATTGGGCCCATGACTCCAGCTCACACGCCAAAGCCTCCTTCCAGTGGCGTTCCTGGGGGGGCTGGCACCCGGGGCGCATCGCCAATGCGCCCCCCCTGGATGCAGCGCCCCCCCCCGATGCAGCGCAGACCCCCCCCCGGTGAAAGGACACCCCCATGAAGTAACCCCCCCCGCCGGGTGCACGCCGGTGTGGGGGGGGGGGGGTGCCGCGCGCGCCTGCCCTCCATTAGGCCATGCTTCTTCTCTGCCCCTGAACAGGAACCTGTTCCGGGGCAGAGAAGAAGCATGGACCAACGGAGGATAGGCGCGCGTGGTACCCCCCCAGCAGCGTGCACCCGGGGCGGACTGCCCCCACCGCCCCCCCCCTAGGAACGCCACTGCCTCCTTCTCTCATGCATTGAGAGGAGGTGAAATTGGTGTCTAGTCAGGCAGCAGTGATTCCCCCAATCACTGCTTCATGTGCCAGATTCATGGTTTAAAATGGTGGCCACAGACTCTCATGAGACTACCGTGAGAGGTTGCAGCTGCCGTTTTTTAAAATATGGAGCTGGCACAGACAGTAGCGGCTGGGGATCTCTGCTGCTCAACAGTACCCTAGACGACCAGGGCAAGGAATAAGAGGTGCCTGCATGGAATAGGGGGCAGAAGTGAGAGGTGCTGCATAGGGGGGACAAGGAGGGAGAGAGGTGCTTCCTTGTCATCAACAGCAGATGAATCTAGGAACTGATGGGTTGTATCTGCCTACCAGCAGATGGAGATAGAGAACACTGAAAGAAGGCAGTGACCCTGGACGTCCAGCTCCTTGCATCTTCAGTATATCTCTATCTCCCAGCAGGTGTGGACGGATTCCTTCCAGCTCCTGGATTTCTGCTTGGATTGGCTCCTGGGCTCTTGCCAGTTGAGCAGGAGGTGTGAGGCTGGTGGTACCCACTTTGAGGGCATACTTAGCTTCCAGGTCCCTGCCTTACTCTCTTTCTCCTATCCCCCCAGCTTCTGTTCTGCTTGCTGTCTGACTACTTTCCTCACAGTTAAAAAAAAAAAAAAAAAAGTCAGTTTAAGAAGATTGAGCAGGTAATTGGTTGAAGCTCTCTTCGGAGTGCAAGAAGCTGCAGTATTTCCCGAGATCGCTGAGACTGGGTGTGTGTCAGTGTGGACTGGGCACTTTGGCTCCTCCTGGGAGGATTCTCACAGCTTCCCTTCAGAGCAGGGTGAGTTTCTTTTTTGGCGCGGCGACACCATTTTGGATTCAGGGGCGATGGCGGCTGAGGCCGTTAAACGCTGCTCCCGCTGCAGTAAACGCAGGAATGCAGCGGGATTGTGCAGCGCGAACTGCCTGGACACTTCAGGGTCGGGTAGTGTAGCCGTTCCGTCGGTTCACGATGCTTGCCACCCTTTCGATTTCGCCATGGCCGCCATTTTGGAATCGGGGGCGATGGCAGCTGAGGCTGTTAAATGCTGCTCCCGCTACAGTAAACGCAGGAACGCAGTGGGATTGTGCAGCGCAAACTGTCTGGATGCTTCGGGGTCGGGTAGTGTAGCCGTTCCATCGGTTTGCGATGCTTGTCGCCTTCCGATTTCGCTGTGGCTGCCATTTTGGAATCGCCGGCTGAAGCACGATTTTTGGCGGCAGATAGTGAGTGCAGGGGGGTGCCCGGGGTCTCTGCCGAGCTGCCAAGGGAGGCTTGAGCCTCTCCTGCCTCAGGTTCGGGGGCAGATGGTCAGGGTGAGTTTTTCTCCCCTGAATTTGTTTTATTGCTGCACAGGGCGTTCCTTTTAAAGAGAGCCCTGCCTGAGTATTCTGAAAATTTTTTTTCAGCCTGGGGATTCTTCTGGAGCGGCGGCTCCGGGTTCTGCTAGCCTTTTGATGGCTTCGGCCCCTGTGCTCACTTTGGATTCTAAGTGCAGGCGGGTGTCTGCCTTTTCTGATGGCTCTTCTCTCCCGCCTCGTTCTCCTCCCCATTTTTTTTTTGGGGGGGGGGGGGGTCTGTTGGGCCCTCGAGGAGTGAGGATCTGGACGAGGCTTCTGTTTTGCCACAGGAGTTGGATGAGCTTAAGGCGGTTCGTATTTTCCACCGGGATAAACTCCCGTCCCTTATTGCTGATGCCTTGCAGGCTCTTAGTATTGAGGATCCTGACGTGGATATTACTTCTTCCGTTAATCCTAAAATGGCTAGTACTAGGAAGCCGTCTCGGGCTTTCCCGGTCCATGACTCCATTCAAGAGCTTATTTTGGCTCAGTGGTCTGAGCCTGATGGCACTTTGAAAGTAGCCAGGGCAATGTCCCACCTTTACCCAGTACCAGAGGCTCATTTGGCTCTTTTTGGGTTGCCTAAGGTGGGCTCGCTAGTAACGGCTGTTACTAAGAAGACTACTCTCCCTGTGGAGGGAGGAGTCGCCTTGAAGGACATGCAAGAAAGGCATTTGGAGTTCTCCTTGAAATGCTCTTTTGAGGTTTCAGCCTTGGCTCTGCGGGCTGCTATTTGTAGTTCTTATGCAGCTCAAGCTTCGCTATTTTGGCTTCATCAGGCCGTCGAGCAGTCTTCGGAGGGTTCTGTTCCTCTCTCTGAGGTGGCACCTCGAATGGAGTCGGCTTTGGCCTTCTTGGCTGATGCTCTTTATGATTTGGTTAGAGCATCAGCTAAGCAGATGTCTTTGGCGGTTTCATCTCGGCGGCTCCTTTGGCCTCGAATCAACGTGTGGTGAGGTTGCCTTTTCAGGGCACTCTTTTTTGTTTGGGGAAGATTTGGAGAAGATAGTTAAAGATCTTGGGGATTCTAAATCCCAGCGTCTTGCGGAGGACAGGTCTAGGCTGTCTTCCAAGACCACTTCCTTCTCCCTCCTCTGCTAGGCCTCGCTTTCGTGAGGCCCGCAGATACCGTCCTGGGCAGTCTTTGGGTTTTCCTCAACGCTCCCGTTTCCAGCACAGAAATTCCTTTCATTCTGACAAACATTCTGCAGCGCCCGGTCAGCAGCAAGGAGTCCAGGGACGTGCGGAGCAATGATGGGGCGCAGGTCCACTCCTCGGTTCCATCTGTAGGAGGTCGTTTATCCCTTTTTTTAGAGGAGTGGGCCAAAATTACGTCAGATCAATGGGTTCTCGATCTGATCAGAGCCGGGTACCAGTTGGGAGTTTGCTTTTCCGGTAGGAGATGCTTTTGTGGAGTCCCGCTGCGGCACAGTCAGAGACATGTTACAGTCTCTGTTGGATCTCAGGGCAGTGGTTCCCATTCCCCCTAATGAATGCTTCTGCGGTCGCTATTCGATTTATTTTGTGGTGTACCGCAAGGGCGGGTCTTTCAGACCGATTCTCGACTTGTGCAGAGTCAACGAGGCCCTCAGAGTGCGTCATTTTCGTATGGAAACCTTGCGTTCGGTCATTGCAGCGGTGCAACCAGGAGAGTTCCTCACCTTGCTTGACCTCAAGGAAGCGTATCTGCATATCCCAATTTGGCTTCCGCATCAGCGGTTTCTGCGCTTAGCGGTGTTAGGCCAGCATTTCCAGTTTCGCGCCTTGCCCTTTGGTCTGGCCACAGCACCTCGTACTTTTTCCAAAGTCATGGTTGTGGTGGCCGCTTTCCTCCAAAGAGAAGGTGTCAGAGTTCATCCTTATCTCGATAGTTGGCTCATCCGGGCGGATTCGGAGACAGAGAGCCGACTTGCGACAGCCAGAGTTATTGCTCTTCTTCAGGCTCTGGGCTGGGTGATCAATTTCTCCAAAAGTCATCTGACCCCCTCGCAATCTCTCGAGTATTTGGGGGGGGGGGGTGTTTCTACACGGTGTTGAGGATGGTCTTTCTTCCCGACAGCAGGTGTCTCAAGCTTCAGAATCAGGTTCGACTTCTCTTGCGTATGTTGCGGCCTCGAGCTTGGGATTATGTTCAACTTCTGGGGTAGATGACTGCCACCCTGGAGGTGGTTCCCTGGGCAAAAGCGCATATGCGGCCTCTACAGTGTTCCCTGCTGTCTCGGTGGTCCCCGATCTCGCTGGAGTATCAGCGCAGACTGCCGTGGCTCCCTTCGGCCAGGCTCAGCATGGCTTGGTGGCTGTCCAATGACAAGTTGTGCTGGGGGATGCTACTGGCACACCCGCTGTGGCGGTTAGTGATTACGGATGCCAGTTTAGCGGGTTGGGGGCTCATTGTCTCGGACACTTTGCTCAGGTTCTGTGGTCTTCCACGGAAGCGATGTGGTCCATCAATCGGTTGGAACTGAGAGCGGTTTTCCTAGCCCTTCTTGCCTTCTGCAGGATTCTGGAGGGTCAATCTGTCCGGGTTCGTTCGGACAACATGACGGCAGTGGCTTACATCAACCGTCAGGGGGGCATGCAGTGCAGAGCTGTAGCGTCAGAGGCTGCCCAGATTCTCGACTGGGCTGAGCACCACTTGTTGCTATTGTCGGCGGCTCATATTGCCGGTCAAGACAACGTGCAGGCAGATTTCCTCAGCAGGCATCAGGTCGACCCAGCAGAGTGGGAACTGGCAGAGGAAGTTTTTCTTCAGATTTGTGCCAAATGGGGTACTCTGCGGTTAAACCTCATGGCATTAGGAGCAAACGCCAAGGTCGATCGATTTTTCAAAAGAAGGAGAGATCCTCGCTCAGCAGGGCTGGATGCGCTCTCTCATCCGTGGCCTTCGGATCTTCTTTATGCGTTTCCTCCTTGGCCCATAATAGGCCGGGTTCTTCTTCGCATTCGCCTCCACCGCGGGAAGGTGATTTGGGTGGCTCCAGATTGGCCGTGGCGTCTGTGGTACGCGGATCTCAGGCGAATGTTGGTAGCAGCTCCATTTCGCTTGCCTCTTCTGCCGGGTCTGTTGCATCAGGGTCCAGTGGCTATGGAAGCTGCTTCCCGCTTTGGTCTTACGGCCTGGCTATTGAAAGGGAGTCGTTGAGAAAAAAGGGCTATTCTAACAAGGTTATTGCTACCCTTTTGCAGGCTTGTAAGTGGTCTACTTCCACTGCCTATGCGCGTGTTTGGCGCACCTTTGAGGTGTGGTGTGCTACTAGGTCTGTTTTGCTGATGCTTGCTTCTGTCTCACAGTTGTTAGAATTTCTTCAGGACGGCTTACAGAAGGGTCTTGCTTACAATTCCCTTTGGGTTCAGGTGGCGGTGTTTTTTTTCCGTGGCAGGTTTGTCTCTGGCTGTTCATCCGGATGTTGTCCGGTTTCTGAGGGGGAATTTACATCTTCACCCTCCTTTGTGGTCACCGTGTCCGTCTTGGAACCTGGGGGTCGTTCTGAAAGCGCTCCAGAAACCTCCTTTCGAGCCTCTCAAGCACGATTCGGAGAAGGATTTGACTCTTAAAACGTTTTTTTTGGTGGCTGTGGCTTCCGCACAAAGAATCTCGGAGCTTCAGGCTCTTTCCTGTCAGGATCCTTTTCTGCAGTTCTCTGAATCAGGTGTTACAGTCCGTACTGTGCCTTCTTTCTTGCCAAAGTTTGTTTCAGCCTTTCATATCAATCAGCCAATTTTTCTTCCTTCTTTTCGTAGGGAAGATTTTCCGGAATCCTTTGGACAGTTGTGTCTTTTGGATGTCCGTAGGGCTCTGTTTCAGTACTTGCAGATGTCGAATGGTTTCAGAACATCTGATCATCTTTTCATTCTGTTGGCGGGACCGCGGCGCGGTTGTCCGGCATCTAAAGCTACCATAGCCCACTGGCTTAAGGAAGTCATCTTTTCTGCTTACCTGTTGGCCGGTAGGTCTCCTCCAGATGCGTTTAAGGTGCATTCCATGCGCGCAATGTCTTCTTCGTGGGCTGAAACGGTGTCTTTTCTCTTCAAGAGATCTGTTGTGCGGATACTTGGGTTTCTCAGCTTTCCTTTGTTCGGCATTATCGGCTCGATGTTGCAGCGCAACAGGATGCGCATTTTGGGGCACAGGTTCTTCCTCGTGAAGCCACATGTTCCGACTCGAGTTGATGACAAGGAAGGAAAAATTATGACTAACCTGATAATTTTCTTTCCTTTAGTCACAGCAGATGAATCCAGGATCCCTCCCTGTCTGCCTTTGTTTGATACAGATTTTGAAGATAAATGCAAAGAATTTTTATATTTGAAGCTATGAGCAGGAGGTTGAGAAAGTCCCTCCTTCGTTTATGTTCTTGCTCCAGTTTAGGGAGCGGTTGTTCACTGTGAGGAAAGTTCATGTTGTGTTGTGTTTCTTCTGCGTTCTGCTTTGGAAGTTTTGTATACTGAAGATGCAAGGAGCTGAATGTCCAGGGTCACTGCCTTCTTTCATGTTATCTATCTCCACCTGCTGGTAGGCGGATACAACCTATCAGTTCCTGGATTCATCTGCTATGACTAAAGGAAAGAAAATTATCAGGTTAGTCATAATTTTTCCTTGGTAGGGAAGGGAGATCCAATGAGGGGGTAAGGAAGAAAGAGGATGCAGTGAGGGAAAGAGATGCTGGACTTTGGGGGGGGGGTGGGGACAAGGAAACAGAGATGCGCCAGGGCCTACAGGGAAAGAAGGAAGGGGGAGGTGCTGGCCTTGCAAAGGGTGAGATAGAACAGGAGCGAGGGAAGAGAGAGGAACACTAACTGGACCCCTGGGGGAGGGGCAGAGGGTGGAAAGAGAGGAAGAAATGCTGGCCAGTAGAGAGAGAAAGGAAGGAAAATAGAAAGCAAGAGATGCTGGCACATGGGGTGAGAGAATAGGGACACAGCAATGGGAGATGCTGAACATTGTGGGAAGACAGGGGTGATACTGGGTCAGATAAGGATGCAGAAAGAAAATGGATGGTAGACATGCCAAATGGACAAGGAGACTCTGGCAAGAGAGATAAGAGAAGACTCTGGCAACAAGAGTTAAGAGAAGAAAGAAGAAAGAAACCAGAGACTAGACCAACATAATAAGAAAATAAAATGACTAGGCAACAAAGGTAGAAAAATTAATTTTATGTTTTATTTATTGATTGGAATATGTCAGTATTTTGGAATGTGCATCTGCCAGAACTAGTTTTAGACATGGCTGGGGCCCGTGAGAAAAATCTCACTCATTTGGCCTTCAATCTCCAACATTGTGGTGGTAAATCTCCAGCATTGGGATAGGCCACCCTTTGCATCTCAGTGGCAGTATGGGGGTGGAGTGAGGGCTGAGTGGGGAAATTATCTGGATAGTGGTGATGTTCAGCACTACTATCTGGATAACTATCTATCTGAACAACATAAGTCAGAACATTTTCTTAACAAGGGTTTGTGCCCTAAAATTTCTCCTGCAAGCCACCTTAGCTCTGGTGCTCATTTTACAGCGTCGTGAGCGACAGAGCCTGCAATGCATGGTCCTGATAAGCCTTTAGAGCATCTTGATATTTATTACCTGTCTGTTCTGCCCAGCCTGTCTTTTAGCTCTGAGACTCTAGCTTTGAAGAGAGAGACTTTCTAAGGAATTACGCTAACTACAGACGCTTTCTTCATACATGTTTGAAAATATGTGGGTCAGCATTTAAACTGTGCAGTCAGTGTGTTTAAAAATATTTCCAGATATTCTGTGCTGGTCGCTATCTGAATAGTGGTTTTGAATATCCAGATAGACCACCAACCGCCCAAATGACCTTGTTCTGTCACCAACACAGTTTCTGACAATGTTCTGATATCCAGCTAAACCTTGTACTTAACATCACCAGATAGACTCAAACTCTTGATCCAATTCTTCTTACGGCATTTAGGGGTCCTTGTACAAAGGCGCACTGAAAAATGGCTTGTGGTAGTGTAGGCGCGGCCCGATCCATTTTTTAAGGTGCCTGTAAAAAAAAGCCTTTTAAAAATTTTTGCCGAAAATGGATGTGCAGCAAAATAAAAATTTTGAGACCTTACCGCCAGCCATTGTCCTAGTGGCAAAGACTCACACGGTAATTGGGCAATAGTGACCTACGTGCGCCAAATGCAACTTGACGTGCGTCCGTTACGCATGCCCGAAAATAAATATTTTTCAGACGTGTATCGGACGCGCACAAAAAATGAAATTACCGCAAGAGCCACGCAGTAGTCAGGCGGTAACTCCATTTTGGCATGCGTTGGGCGTGCATAGATGCTTATGCAGCTTAGTAAAAGGGCCCCTTAATAAAAAACAAGGAAAAACAAGACTTACTATTGAGATGTACTGGAATAAAAGTTGATGCCTTCTGCAAACTAAGAGTTTGTTCTTAACCAGCCCTCTCCAGGCGAGGAAATCTGGGGAATCAGCTACATGCTGGTTGGTATTGTTGTCAATATGTATTTAGTGGTGAAAGCTCAATGACTTAACAAGGGAAAGGCTGAGTAATCAACTTGCAGCATAGGCAGCTTCTACTCAGGAAAACATGCTGCTTGTTTCAGACAGGAGGTGAGAGGTGCAGGCTCCTTACCCAGCATGCTTGGAGACAGGGCAAGTCAATAGGGAAAGCCAAGGTGGTTTGAATAACAGAAGACGGCATGATGCCAAAATGTTGAAGCCACTTATGTTACTCTCCACCTTATAATCAAAAGAGAAAAACGCCCATATTCCGACCTAAATCGGGAGATGGTCGTCTTTCTCTCGCGGGTGCCCAAATCGGTATAATCGAAAGCCGATTTTGGGCGTCTTCAACTGCACTCTGCAGGAACGAATAAAGTTGACGGGGACGTGTCGGAGGCATGGCGAAGGCGGGACTGGGGCGTGGTTATCAGCAGAGGAGAGATGGACGTCTTTAGCTGATAATCGAAAAAAAGGCGTTTTACCGCGATTTTGGGTCACTTTTTTGGACCCTTTTTTTCACGAACAAGTCCCAAAAAAGTGCCCCAACTGACCAGATGACCACTGGAGGGAATCGGGGATCACCTCCCCTGACTCCCCCAGTGGTCACTAACCCCCTCCCACCAAAAAAAACCCTCTTTACAAACTTTTTTTCCCAGCCTGTATGCCAGCCTCAAATTCCATACCCACCTCCATGACAGCAGAATGTGTTCTATCCTCTGATAGCCTTTCCCTGGTTCTGATGTGGGTCTCGGGTGAGTGTGAAACCTTTTCTGTTAAGGGCACTGCAGAGTCACATCAGCAATGCATTGTGGTGGGTGTAGGGTATTGGGCTCCATGATTCCACTAGCTTGTGTTAAATGCTCACGATGTTGGTAGTTGGTAGGCTATACTCCCATGGTGCTTTCCCTCTGCTTACTGGGTCAGAGTGTGCCCTGTTTTGTTTCCGGTAGACCATGAGGTAGTGGCCATTTTTGTAAGCCAGTTTTAGATCCTGTTCATGTGTTAGCCACGTTATAGCACTTAGTTCTTACCTTGAATGTTGCTGAAAGAGGGCATTGTACACCATTCTGCCAGCTCGGACCTACTGCTAATCTCAGTACCAACGAGACTTGTTGCCAGTGGGGCACAACCTCTGATCTGCAGTTAACTGTGAGTAAAGGTGCTTTTTCAAATAAAGGACGTTTTCAGCGAGATTAGTCTTCAGGTGTGAACTGCTGTGCAAAGGTTATACAGCAGCAACAAGTCCTGTCCCTGGAGCACTTTTAGTGGGTACTGCAGTGCACTTCAGGCAGGCAGACCCAGGCCCATCCCCCCCACCTGTATCACTTATGGTGGTAAATGGGAGGCCTCTGAAACCCACTGTACCCACATGTAGTTGCCCCCTTCACCCCTAAGAGCTATGGCAGTGTTGTACATTTGTCCCTCCCACGACCAAATGGCTTGGGTTAGGACGTTTCTGAGCTAGACATTTTTATTTTCCATTATCGCAAAAAAATAATCCCCGCCGAGCTCAGAAAGGACCAAATCCATGGCATTTGGTCTGTCCAAACCGTATTTTCGAAACAAAAGATGGACGCCCATTTTTTTCAAAAATACGGTCTGTCCCGCTTCTTCATGTACCCGTTTTCGGACATAGACGCCCATGGAGATGGGCGTTCGTGTTCGATTATGCCCCTCTCTGTGTTTCCCCTTCCCTGCACAGCTGTCATTCTGCGTAGACTCAAAACAAAGCAAACAAACCTATGAGCTGCTGCATCCACATTGTCGTTCTTTATTGTTGGTAGCATTTTTATTTAATCTCACTTATATTTTCAAACCTGCCAGCTTGTGCAGCATACGGACGTACACAAAGGAAGTATAATAATGGAATAACTTTTAGAGTAGTAATTTGTTATGAATCGTAATCGGTGTGTCATTTGGACGGGCCGGTTATAGGGACACCCTAGCACAGTGGTGGCGAACCTATGGCACGCGTGCCAGAGAGGGCACGCAGAGCCCTCTCCCTTGGCACGCGCGCCTGTCGCTGGTCCGGCCACGCTCCCTCCCTCCGAATAGTTCGCCGCCTCCCGCCCTCCCTCCATCCCAACAAGTATCAGGCCGCCCGCCCGTCCTCCCTCCCTCCCAGCACCAGGAACCCCCCTCCTCCTGTGAAATTTTAAAAGCCTGCCGTTCCTCGGGGTTAAAGCAGTGTGCAGCGCCGGCAGCGAAGAAGCGCGTGTTCTTCGCTTGGCGCGCCTTCGGCCTTCCCTTCGGTTTCTCAAGCTCTGGTCCTGCCCCCTCATAGGCTTTCTCTACCTCACCAGCTCTCCCTCCACTAGTCCGTTCCCCTCTCTCTTCTTCCCCTCATTCCCTTTCCTCCCTTCCTGAAGTTACTATTGAGGAAACTACACTTCTCCTTTCTTCCTCAAAATGTACCACCTGTTCCTCTGATCCCATTCCCACCCACCTTCTTAATGCCATCTCTCCTACTCTTATTCCTTTTATCTGTCACATTCTCAACCTCTCACTTTCCACTGCGACTGTCCCTGCTGCCTTTAAACATGCTGTGGTCACACCTCTCCTTAAGAAGCCTTCACTCGACCCTACTTGTCCCTCTAATTACCGACCCATCTCCCTCCTTCCTTTTCTCTCCAAATTACTTGAGCGTGCTGTTCACCGCCGCTGCCTTGATTTTCTCTCCTCACATGCTATTCTTGACCCATTACAATCTGGTTTTCGCCCTCTCCACTCAACCGAAACTGCGCTTACTAAAGTCTCCAATGACCTATTACTGGCTAAATCCAGAGGTCAATATTCCATCCTCATTATTCTTGATCTTTCCGCTGCTTTTGACACTGTCGATCACAGCATACTTCTCGATACCCTGTCCTCACTTGGATTCCAGGGCTCTGTCCTTTCCTGGTTCTCTTCCTACCTCTCCCTCCGCACCTTTAGTGTTCACTCTGGTGGATCCTCTTCTACTTCTATCCCTCTGCCTGTCGGCGTACCTCAGGGTTCTGTTCTTGGTCCCCTCCTCTTTTCTATCTACACTTCTTCCCTTGGTTCATTAATCTCATCCCATGGCTTTTCCTACCATCTCTATGCTGATGACTCCCAAATCTACCTTTCTACCCCTGATATCTCACCTTGCATCCAAACCAAAGTTTCAGCGTGCTTGTCTGACATTGCTGCCTGGATGTCTCAACGCCACCTGAAATTAAATATGACCAAAACCGAGCTTCTCATTTTCCCCCCCAAACCCACCTCCCCGCTCCCCCCGTTTTCTATTTCTGTTGATGGTTCCTCATTCTCCCTGTCTCCTCAGCTCGAAACCTTGGGGTCATCTTTGACTCTTCTCTCTCCTTCTCTGCTCATATCCAGCAGATTGCCAAGACCTGTCGTTTCTTTCTTTACAACATCCGTAAAATCCGCCCCTTTCTTTCCGAGCAATCTACCAAAACCCTCATCCACACCCTTGTCACCTCTCGTTTAGACTACTGCAATCTGCTTCTTGCTGGCCTCCCACTTAGTCACCTCTCCCCTCTCCAGTCGGTTCAAAACTCTGCTGCCCGTCTCATCTTCCGCCAGGGTCGCTTTACTCATACTACCCCTCTCCTCAAGACCCTTCACTGGCTCCCTATCAGTTTTCGCATCCTGTTCAAACTTCTTCTACTAACCTATAAATGTATTCACTCTGCTGCTCCCCAGTATCTATCCACACTCGTCCTTCCCTACACCCCTTCCCGTGCACTCCGCTCCATGGATAAATCCTTCTTATCTGTTCCCTTCTCCACTACTGCCAACTCCAGACTTCGCGCCTTCTGTCTCGCTGCACCCTACGCCTGGAATAAACTTCCTGAGCCCCTACGTCTTGCCCCATCCTTGGCCACCTTTAAATCTAGACTGAAAGCCCACCTCTTTAACATTGCTTTTGACTCGTAACCACTTGTAACCACTCGCCTCCACCTACCCTCCTCTCTTCCTTCCCGTTCACATTAATTGATTTGATTTGCTTATTTTTTTATTTTTTGTCTATTAGATTGTGAGCTCTTTGAGCAGGGACTGTCTTTCTTCTATGTTTGTGCAGCGCTGCGTATGCCTTGTAGCGCTATAGAAATGCTAAATAGTAGTAGTAGTAGTAGGGCGGCCTGGTGCTGGGAGGGAGGGTGGCTGCCTGCCTGGTGCTGGGTGGGAGGGAGGCCTGCTACTGGGTGCTTCTGCTGGGTGGGTGGGAGGCCTGATGTTGGGTGCTGGGTGGCCTGATGTTGGGTGCTGGGTGGGTGGGAGGGAGGCTGGGTGCTGCTGGGTGCTGGGAGGGAGGGCGGCCCGGTGCCGGGAGGGAGGGCAGGGGGGAGAGGAGGGTGGCTGGACATGGGTGGCTGGAGGGAAGAGGAGGGTGGCTGGACATGGGTGGAGGGCAAGAAATGAAGAAGAAAGGAGGAAAGTAAAATAAATGGAAAGGAAGACCTGGAAACGGAGTTAAGAGAACAGATAGCAGCACAATCAGAGACTGGACCAATATGGATAGAAAAACAAAATCACCAGACAACAAAGGTAGGAAAAAATCATTTTATTTTCATTTTAGTGTTTAGAATATGTCCAATTTGAGAATTTACATCTGCTGGCTTATTTTGCACTGGGTATACTGGAGCTGTAACAGCTTACAGAAATGATTTATAATGAAAAAAAATCATGTTATTTTTTCCTCCTATACTAGTATAATATTTTCAGTGATGTCTGTTTATATGCGCCATGGCTGGTGTAGGGAGTGTGGCTATCATAGGGGTGGAGTCATATGTGGTAACCGCGCCCATAATGAGTACCGGCACTTTGCGATAAATAATTCGATTTTGGGTTGCTGTTTGGGCACTCGGTCTCTGAAAGGTTCGCCATCACTGCCCTAGCATGTGTGATATTCGTGCAGATGGTTTTTTTTTCTCTAGTAAGGGCCACTAGAACAGATATCATGTTATGAGAATCAGGTGCTCAGCATTCAGAGTTTCTATCTATTTATTTACTTATTTATGGCATTTATATCCCACATTAAACCTGAATTAGGTTTGAACCTGGGCACATTTAAAATCTTTTTTTTTTTCCTGTGCCTAGATCAAATCAGAAAGTTAGTTAGTTTGTGGGAACTTGCTCCTTTTGTTTTGTGGAATGCACTGGTATATTATAAAAATGCACTTAATATTGTCTATTACTACTATTTAAAAGAGAGAGATTCAATAATGAGGACATAGCTACTTTCATGCAGAAGTCCAGAGTCAGTCGAGAAGTGCCAACATTTTCCATTTCTGTGATATGTATTATTTCTTCTTCAAGTTATTTTTCAACAGAATTTTCTCAGTTATTACCCAAATACAAACAGAATTATAATGTTAATTAATACGTTTTAGATGCTACTGAATTCTATTATTCTGTCTCACTGTATTTCCAGTTTTGGACTGCATTAGGGGCTGAAACAAATGAGAGATCTGCATGAAAGAAAATATTTATTTTTATTATTTTGACTTATAAAAACCACTTGTCCCTGAAACATGCTCAAAACAGAACAATATTTGGAGGAAATCCAAGATGGCGACGAAGCATGATGTGTGAGAGGAGCGCTCTCTTCAAACACTAAAAAATATAACTTTTCTTCGAACAAGCATGCCGAAAAGGAAGGGTAAGCCTAAGGGACTACCTGCTTACTGGGACAGTCTTCAATCTCCACATTTTTGGTCTCAACCCTGAACACGGGCGTTTCTGCTACCGAGGCAAGGAAGAGCCCCGGTCAGGAGAGCGATTTATCGCTCAGCCCGTTAGGACCTGCAACCCCACCACCTCCGCAACCTGACGGGATCATTGTACCGAGTATAGGAACAGAAACTGACTCGAAGGGGCAGCAGAACTTGTCAGAGGAAGCGGCAGACGAAAACATCTCTAAAGTTGTGGATTTCCAGGAATGGCATTGGGGGAGACAACGGCAGAAGGAACTATTGGTTTACAAGAGGAAATTTCCTTATGTGCTAGGGCAGTGATGGCGAACCTTTCAGAGACCGAGTGCCCAAACAGCAACCCAAAATCGAATTATTTATCGCAAAGTGCCGGTATTCATTATGGGCGGGGTCACCACATATGACTCCACCCCTATGATAGCCACACCCCTTACACCAGCCATGGCGCATATAAACAGACTGTAACAAATACAGAAGAAACCTGTCTTCGCAGAAAACAACAATAATCAAACACAGCGAAGATGACGCAAAATAACGGTAAAATGAAAAAAAAGAAGAAAAAAAAGAAGAAACAACAAAAAAAATGGAACAAGGAAATAAAGAGTTGAAAAGATGAGGACATCATTGAAAATATTATACTAGTATAGGAGAAAAAAATAACATGATTTTCTTCCATTATAAATCATTTCTGTAAGCTGTTACAGCTCCAGTATACCCAGTGCAAAATAAGACAGCAGATGTAAATTCTCAAATTCGACATATTCCAAACACTAAAATGAAAATAAAATGATTTTTCCTACCTTTGTTGTCTGGTGATTTTGTTTTTCTATCCATATTGGTTCTAGTCGCTGATTCTGCTGCTCTCTGTTCTCTTAACTCCGTTTCCAGGGCTTCCTTTCCATTTATTTCTTTACTTTCCTCCTTTCTTCTTCATTTCTTGCCCTCCATCCATGTCCAGCAACCCTCCTCTCCCCTCCAGCCACAAATGTCCAGCAACCCTCCTCTCCCCTCCAGCCACAAATGTCCAGCCACCCTCCTCTTTCCCCCCTGCCCTCCCTCCCAGCACTCGGCAGCACCCAACACCAGGCTTCCCTCCCACCCAGCACCCAACACCAGGCTTCCCTCCCACCCAGCACCTACCATCAGGCCTCCCTCCCGTCCAGCACCCACCATCAGGCCTCCCTCCCACCCAGCTCCCAACATCAGGCCCCCCTCCCACCCAGCAGCACCCAGCACCAGGCCTGCCTCCCTCCCTCCCTCCCAGCACCAGGCCTGCCTCCCGTCCTCCCTCCAACCAAATAAGCAACCATCAACCCACCCGCCCGTCCTCCCTCCCTCCCAGCACCAGGAACCCCCTTCTCTTAAATTTTAAAAGCGTACCTCCTCGGAGTTCATTCAGGCGGCGTGCATCGGCAGCGGCAGTGAAGTGCATGTTCTTCGCTCGGCGCACCTTCCTTTCTGTATTTCAAGCTCTGGTCCCGCCTTATGGGAAATGAAGAGGAACTAAACCCAGCACAAACACACAGCAAGGGAACACAGAACAGAGAGAGAAAGGGCAACACAAAATACCCCTCCTCCACAGCACAAGCTCTCAAACACAGATATCTAACAGGCTAAAGGCAAGCACATAGCTCAAATGCCAAAGCACCGTACCCTGGGCTAGCAGGTAACAAATAGACCCTGGATACTGACGTCAGCCCTGCAAACGTCAGCTACACCTCGAGCTGACCAATGGCAGGTAAGTCCCTCCCAGCTACTCTAGCAGAGACATTCCTACTCCTCCCCAGCCTGCTAGCAGAAACATAACACGGCGGTACAGCCAGGAGAGTTTCTCACGTCTCTGGACCTGAAAGAAGCTTACTTGCATATCCCTATTTGGCCCCCGCACCAACAGTTTCTCCGGTTTGCGGTGTTGGGAAAACACTTTCAGTTTTGGGCCTTGCCTTTTGGCCTCGCCACAGCTCCCTGAACCTTTTCCAAGGTAATGGTGGTAGTAGCTGCCTTTCTCAGGCGAGAGGGTATCCGGGTTCACCCGTACCTCGATGACTGGCTCATCAGAGCAGACTCTGCAGAAGAGAGTCGTCGTGTAACAGCCAGAGTGGTCTCAGTACTGCAATCTCTGGGCTGGGTCATCAATATACCCAAAAGTCACCTGACCCCCTCTCAATCTCTAGAGTATTTGGGGGTTCGGTTCGACATGGCCTCGGGGTTGGTTTTTTTACCCGAGCAAAGGAGGTGCAAGCTTCAGACCCATGTCCGTCTGCTCCTGAAGATGCCTCGCCCGCGAGCTTGGGACACTTTGTAGCTCTTGGGGTCGATGACAGCCACCCTAGAAGTGGTGCCTTGGGCGAGAGCGCACATGAGATCGCAGCAGTGTTCCCTGCTACAACATTGGTCTCCCATTTCCCAGGATTATCAGTGCAGACTCAGTTGGCTCCCTGCGGCCCGACTCAGCATGGAGTGGTGGCTCTCAGACAGCAAGCTGCAGCGAGGAATGCCGTTAGTGCTCCCCGACTGGTGCCTGGTGGTAACCGATGCCAGCCTGAAGGCCTGGGGAGCTCATTGCCAAGAGAGGCATGCCCAGGGTCTGTGGACACTCGAAGAATCGAAGTGGTCCATCAATCGCTTGGAGTTAAAAGCAATTTTCCAGGCGTTGCTGGCCTTTCAATTGACTTTGGAGGGATTGGCTTTCAGAGTGCTGTCGGACAATATGACGGCAGTGGCCTACATAAATCGTCAAGGCAGAACGCAGTGCAGAGCACTGGCCGCGCAGGCCGCTCAGATTTGCCACTGGGCCGAGCTGCATCTACAGTTCCTGTCAGCAGCTCATATTGCAGGTCAGAGCAACATGCAAGCCGATTATCTAAGCAGACATCACATCGACCCAGCGGAGTGGGAGTTGGCAGACGAAGTGTTCCTTCAACTCTGTGCCAAATGGGGAACGCCTGTAGCGGATCTGATGGCATCAAGCACAAATGCCAAAGTCCCGTGCTTTTACAGCAGACAGAGAGATCCTCGCTCGGCGGGGTTGGATGCCTTGGCTCAACCCTGGCCTCTGGGCCTCCTATATGTGTTCCTGCCTTGGCCCTTGATAGGGCGAGTACTCCTGCGAATTCGGCTGCACCAGGGAGTAGTGATTCTCATTGCCCCGGATTGGCCCAGGCGGCCCTGGTATGCGGACCTCCGGCTGATGCTGGTGGAGGCTCCTCTTCCTTTGCTTCTGGTACCGAACCTATTGATGCAGGGCCCGGTAACCATGGAGGATACCTGCCGCTTTGGTCTTACGGCATGGCTATTGAGAGGGTGCAATTGAGAGACAAGGGCTATTCTAACAAGGTCATTTCCACTCTCTTGCAGGCCCGCAAGCGGTCCACTTCCGTTGCATATGCCTGGATTTGGCGCCAGTTTGAGGCTTGGTGTATTCCAAAGGCGATCACACCCATGTGGACTTCTGTCTCGCCGATTCCTGACGTTTTGCAGGATGGTGTACAAAAAGGCTTGAGCTATAATTCCCTGCGTGTTCAAGTGGCAGCCTTGGCATGTTTTCGGGGGAAGGTCGCTGGCCTCTCCCTGGCTGCGCATCTGGACATTGCACGGTTTCTTAGAGGGGTGCTTCGGCTCCGGCCTCCTGTGCGGACCCCTTGTCCGGCTTGGAACCTGGGGCTAGTATTAAAGGCTCTTCAGTGTTCGCCCTTCGAGCCACTGAGGTGAGCTTCAGAGAAGGATTTGACTCTAAAGACAGTCTTTGGTGGCCATTACATCAGCGAGACGGGTGTCTGAGCTCCAGGCGCTGTCCTGTCGAGACCCATTTCTGCAATTCTCAGAGTCCGGAGTAACGGTACGTACTGTGCCTTCCTTCCTGCCTAAGATGGTTTCAGCGTTTCACCTAAACCAGCCTATTTATCTGCCCTCCTTTACTAGGGAGGAGTTTCCAGAATCTTTTGGGCAGTTGCACCTTCTGGATGTGCGTAGGGCTCTGTTGCAGTATCTGCAGATGTCTAATGCTTTCAGGACCTCTGATCACCTTTTTGTATTGTTGTGAGGTCCTTGCAGAGGGTCTCCAGCGTCTAAAGCCACTATAGCCCGTTGGCTTAAGGAAGCCATTTTTTCTGCATATCTGCTATCTGGCCGGCTTCTGCCTGACGCCTTTAAGGCACGTTCCACAAGAGCAATTTCTTCCTCTTGGGCTGAGACGGGAGCACGCTCTCTTCAAGAGATATGTAGTGCAGCTACTTGGGCTTCTAAGCTCTCTTTTGCCCATCATTACAGGCTGGATGTGGCTGCCAGGAGGGACGCGCTTTTTGGAGCACAAGTGCTTGCGCGTGGTGTGGCTTGTTCCCGCCCTATCTAGGGATTGCTTCGATACATCCCATTCGTAATGGATTTATCTGCTGATTGACTCTGTTTTGTGTTCAGTTTTTCCTGCAGATATGTTCCCTTATTGGGAGAAGTTGGAAAACAGTTTTCAGGATTTCTGTTCTACTACAGGAGGTTGAGTTCGTTCCTCCTTTGATGCTCCTGTTCTGGGACGTTCGTTCGCTGTGAGGAAAGTTCATGTTATGCTACTTTGCGGTTTAACACTGCTTTGGAAGCTTCAAATACTGAGAGGCAGATGGAGCTAGCCGTCCAGGAGGCATTATGGTTTTCAGTGTTCTCTATCTCCCCCTGCTGGTAGGTGGACACAATCCATTCGTAATGGATTCATCTGCTGTGACTAAAGGAAAGAAAATTACCAATGTAAGAACCTAATTTTCCCTTTTTTTTAAACTACTTTCCAAATTTGTACTTTGTTACTAAGTAAAATAGTACAGCTTAAATGTAAATCTTTACAAGTAAAAGTACCGCCAATTGTACTTAAATACTGTAAAAAAGTACAAATACTTTGTTACTACTCATCTCTGATTTGTTGTGACTAGAAAACGGTTTTGACAGGTGCTGTTTGGTCACGTACAAGCTTGTAAAACCAGTTGGTGGAGAGAAATTTTATATAGCTTATCAGCACTTCCCAAATTTTCTTTATACTTTTGTATTTTCTTCCGTGCTAGTAGAATTGTTTTTCAGAATTTTGACTCATTTCCTCAAAGGTGTTTGTTAATCAGCTTTGAAAAAAAAATGCATATGAGGAAATGAGCTGTAACATCCTGAAAGATATTAACATTCGACACTTGCAGTAAAAGTGACCTCCACTATTTGAGATGTCTTTGTTTGCTCAGTTATTGAAGATCTTTTGAGGAAAAGGACAACAACATACCCAGAATTTGAGTTTGAAGACTCTGTATGCCAGGGAAAGAAAACATTTTTTATAATTCAAATGTTAGAAACATCATCTGGTTCCATTCATATTAAATTAAAGCTGTGGAGAATATGGTTAAAAGCGTTTCGATGGTATGTAGGTCACTATTTATTCCTGGGTTTGATTTAGGTTTCAGTTTCTTTGGAAGTAACATTTTTGCCATACTAAGGTTTGAAGTCCCTTTTGACACTATCTACATTAATTAGTTCTGAGACTATATTGGCGTTGGTCAAATACAGCTTATAAGGTGGAAAATATAAACCAATTATTCTTGCTGGGGAGAGAGGAGGGTGATTGTTGCATGGCTTGGGAGTTATTTTCTAAATGCAGTTACCGATCACAAAAAGGTAAGTACCACTGGGCTACCGCAGTAGCCCGGCAGTAGTTCCCACCCCCAGCGTGTGTCATATCTGGTGCTACAAAAATATTTTTATTTTTGTAGCACCGATGTGTACCCGGAAATAATCACTGCCCGGTTACTGCTTGGTTAGCGGTAAGTGCTTCCTCCCGAAATGGCTGTGCAACAAGTTCTTCACTTGCCACACGGCCATTTCCTGAAAAAAACCAAAGACCTTCTTTTTGCCTGCTGCAGTAAAAGGGGGCTTCGGCGCACATCAAAAACACACGCCAATTCCAGCGCAGGCCTCCTTTTTTCGCAGCTTCATAAAAGTGGCCCTTAAAGATCTAAATAAATATACCTTGGAGAGGCAATAAAGGGGATAGATAATTTATTTAAATACTTCTGAGGTATGAATATACAGGAGTGAACCATTCTCAGTAGAAAGAAAGCTCAGAAATATTTCTTTTTACAGAAAGGGTAGTGGAAGGGTATGGGAGCAAGCTCCGCTCATTCTATTGTCAGCTGTGATTGAGCTTGAGAGCAAGCTCCGCCCACTCCCTGGTGACAAAAGACGCCACAGGTATTTAAAAAATCAGTTTCTTTTCATCTACAATTGAAGTGCTTGATTTGTTGACTCCATATCTATGTGGGCAAATTATTACCTGCTGCTTTGTTTTCAGTGGGCAGTGGAAAGGTGTGGTAGCAAGTTCCACTCAATCTGTTGTCAACTGTGATTGTTCATGGGGAGCAAGCTCCACCCACTCCCTGGTGACGAAAGACGGCACAGGTATTTCCCATGGGTGGGCTAGTGGTGCCCCGCCATTCAGCATGCAGTCTAAGGCACAAGAGTAAGGTGTGCTCCTTTGGGCAAAGCTTTGATTAGACTGAAAGTATTTTGTAAGCTTATTTTAATATTTTTTTATGGGGGTATCTAAATGCAGATTTATAGCTAAAATGCATTGGTTTTACATGATTTTGATTTTGGGTTTGAGTTGGTTTGGTAGGGTCATCTAGGGAGGAGGTTAGTTGAGATAATTTATCTCCTATTCCTATTATTACAAACTGTTCACGGCAGCCTAAATTATATAGGGGTCCTTTTACCAAGCTGCGGGAAAAATGACCCTGTGGTAGCAGCGGGAGTCCTTTAACACACAGCGGGTAAAACACCCCAAAAATGACCATGTGGTAAGATTAGTCTTTGGGCTCCTGCTCTACCCCGGTGGCAACCCCCTGTGGTATATATTTTTTAAAATCCAGCAGTGCCAGAAATGGCACGTGCTGGAGGCGGAGCTACCGCCAGCGACCGCGTTAGGCTGGCTGTGGTTTCGGGTTGCCACACGGCAACCCTTTAGTAAAAAAGCTCAATAGTTCTCACAATTGTAAATAGTTTACAATTGTGAGAACCTGAAAATTTGGTAGACTGTCTGCTAGTATGCCCATACTGGGGTTAGAAGGGAAACATTTAGATATAATAGAGAACAGATTAGATTTCAAAATCTTATTAAGATTCCTAGTAGGCAGACTGATGATGTTCCTTTGAATTATGAGGTTACAGAATGTCTGTATTTTAATGCTAGGCTCATCTAGTCAGAGATTTTAGAACAGATCTTTCCCCAGGTTTGGTTTTTATAATGGAGACGTGGATTCCTGATCTTAACTCGCCTTATATTTTGTCCTGTTGGATTTAAAGTTATAAATTGTTCAAGACAAGATAGGAAAGGAGCAGGGGAGGGGGGGTTGACATGGTCTTTAGAGCTTTCTTTGATATTAAGTTTGTTGACAAGTATTATGATGATAACTTAGAAATTATGATTTGTCAGTTTATGAATGTTTGTAAGAAAGGTACATTAGGATTAATGTGTATTTATAGATCACCTAAAAATTGGCAAACTATTCAGCAAAAATTATTTGAGAGAATTATATACTCCTCTACACAGTTTACAAAACTGATATTACCTGAGATTTTAACTTGCATTTAGAGGATCTTTCTAATCCAGAAGTGATGGGTTTTTTTTTTGTTTTTTTTTACAGTTTTTGGAATCTTTAAACTTGGTGTTAGACCCTCTTTTACCTACGCATCAAAAAGGTTACAAATTGGATTTTGTGGCTCATTCTAGAGTTACTAGTTGTATTACATTAGACCATTTAAAATGAGAACTATTGATATGGTCAGACCATTTTTATCTTTCTTTTTATGTAAAGTTTTAAAATTTATATCCATGTTCTGGTAGAGAAGATTTAGTCTAGTTTAATAAGAGAAGAGTGGATCCATTAAGTTTCTGGAGTTAAGTTTCACTTAAGTTGTATCAAGACTCAGAGAGCTAAAAATCTTCTGATTTCTAATTGTTTTTTGGAATGGTGATGCTAGCATCAGTTGTTGTTTCAGTCTGTTAGACTGGACCAGACAAAGCGAAGCGGTCTTAGCAGTTCAGAAGTGAAACCCTGTAGGATTTGAAAAACTAAACAAGCAGCTTTGAACCCGAGTCTTTCTGCTATGGGAAGCCAGTGCAGTTTGTTTAGATGAGTTGAAACACTAATATATCTATTCAAGCTGTATATTATTCTAGCAGCTGTATTCTGTATGATTTGCAGTTTTTTCTGATATTGACAATACCAAGAAAAAGAACGTTATAGTAATCCAAGTGAGGTAGAATGATGTGATTTATAAGACTGGATGATTTAGCATTTTTAAAGGAGAAAAAACTGAGGAAAGGGAAAATGTTATGGTATAGTGAATCGCTTGCAAATTCCAAACAATTATGTAGATGTCTAGAACGAGTTTGGAGGAAAAATAGTGATATATGGTCTGGAGAAGAGAAGTTAAGAATTATAAGAGTCAAATAACTGAGGGAAAAAAAGGTTGTTGGTTTTTTTCAGTCAAGAAGTAAGAAACTCAATTCCTCAAAAGCCCTTTTTAAAATTTTTGAAGATGTAACTAATACAAATTCAGTACTTGCAATTCCTGAAGTATTACAACCAACCACTGAAGATTTAGTGCAATATTTTCAGGATAAGATGAATAGAATTAAGGGTTGTTTTGCAGAAAAGTTGGATAATTTTGCAGGGATAATTCCCTATTATCAAAAAAAAAATGATATTCCTGCAGATAGAATATGGGATAATTTTGAGGAATTTTCTTCTGTTACAGAATTGAGGACTCTCACTAGTCTTTCAAAAAAATGATGTCTTTTAGATGTATGTCCATCATATTTGTTAAGGGGCCTTTTACAAAGGCACACTAAAAAAGGCCTGCGGTAGTGTAGACACATGTTTTGGGTACGTGCAGAATCATTTTTCAGTGCACCTGTAAAAATTGTCTTTTTTTAAAAATTTTTGCCGAAAATGAACATGTGACATAATGAAAATTGCCGTGCGTCCATTTTGGTTCTGAGACCTTATCGTCAGCCTTTGACCTAGCGGTAAGGCCTCACGCGGTAACCAGGTGATAATGGTCTACACTTGTAGAATGATGATTATTTTATTTTATTTATTTTTGTTACATTTTTACCCCGCGCTTTCCCACTCATGGCAGGCTCAATGCGGCTTACATGGGGCAATGGAGGGTTAAGTGACTTGCCCAGATTACTGCCCGATTACCACCCGTGTGCCAGAAAATAAAAATATTTTCCGGCGCCTAGTGGATGTGCGTCAAAAATGAAATTACCGCAAGGGCCAAGTGGTAGCCGGGTAGTAACTCAAAATTGGCATGCTTTGGGCGCACGTAGTTGCCTATGAAAAAAAAAGGACCAAGTACAGTCCAAGTGTTCAACAGGAACGCCCTTCTTTTTTCCATTATCGGCCGAGGACGCCCATGTGTTAAGCACGCCCTCCCGCCTTCGTTATGCTTACGATATGCCCCCGTGAACGTTGGTCGTCCCCATGATGGAAAGCAGTTGAGGACGCCCAAAATCAGCTTTCGATTATGCCGATTTGGGTGACCCTATGAGAAGGACGCCCATCTTCTGATTTGTGTCGAAAGATGGGCGCCCTTCTGTTTCAAAAATAAGCCTGATAGTGTGCTTAGATTTAGGCGCCAAAATTACCACGGATTCTATAGCACCATGTGTAACTTAATTGGCTTAACAAGTTAATGAGCACAGATAACAGCACTTAACAAGCAATAATAAGGACGAATTGGCACTGATTAGGTGCACAACTCGCTAAGCGTATTCTGTAACGATGTGTGCTGAACTTCTAACGCGCAGAGGCAAAAAGGAGCATGATTATAGATGGGGCAATGGGCATTTCATGGGCATTCCAAAATTTAGGCACCTAGTTATAGAATATGGTCCAGTGTGCCCAAGTCTACATTCTGAGATTTACACCAGGTTTTCATTAGCATAAATGGATGTGTGCAGATATCGACACTGAAATATCAACTAAGTATATTTTATAATTGGTGCCTAAATCTAGGTGATCGTTATAGAATACCCTTAGTTGGCACTGATTTCAGCGCCAATTTTTTTAGGCACCATATATAGAATCTCCTCCTATAATTCTGTTATTGATGGTTGTACTACAAAACATTTTTAAAGTTAAACAGAAAATGAAGATACTTTGGCTTGGAGATGTTAGTACAATCCCAGTAATGTAGATAGCATTGAATACAGGAGAAACAAAAAATAGAGGACCATTCGAGTGTATTAGATATAATTCTAGACTCAGGTTTATGTTTTGATAGGCAAATAAATGCCCTTATGAAAAGATTTTTTTTATAGATTTAGGCAATTGAGGGCAATAAGATCATATTTACAACAGGAGGATTTTAGGATTTTGGCCCAGGCAATTTTATTGCCTCAACTAGATTAGTTTAACGTGTTATTGTTATTTATGGTCAATATTCCACAGAAGTCAGATGTAAGCTTTGGCTCTCTTCTGGGTCTGGGTTCGGGTTCCCTTGCTCTGATCCTGGGTTCATTTCTTAGGGGCACTGAGGTTTCGTAGCACAATACTATAACACACAGGTGTGGCATGAAAAAGGTTATTTTACATATTGGAAAAAGGTTTATAGCAGGGCAGAAAGGTATTGCAGCGCTATTTATGTGTGTTTCAGGGTCTGTGTCCCTCTGATTCTGTGTGTGACTCTAAGTGCATGTATGTCTGTCCTTCTGTTGGGCTGAGGAGGGGGATATGTATGGAGTGGCTCTCTGAGAAAGAAGTTCTGCAGGGCCATTTCAGGGGGGGGCCCTTATTGCCACCCATTGATGTGGCGGTAAGGGCTCCCGCTCTAACCCAGTGGTAACCAGGCAATGCGCAGCACTGCCTGAAATAAATATATATTTTTGTAGCGCCGGATATGACTGCGCTAAGGGTAGGAAGTACTGCTGAACTGCTGCAGTAACTCGATGGTACTTCCTTTTTTGCAAACGGTAAGCCCAAAAGCTGATTCCCCAAAAGCTATGGATTCCTTTGAAGCCAGTTTCTTGGAGACCAGTTGCCTGGATCCTATTGTTGTGCTGAGCACTGGTTCTGATATCTTTTGTTGCTCTAAAGCACAGGTGTTAAGATATGTAAAACTACCTCCAAAGGTGTCTGTCTATCTGTATTCACATAACCAGAGATCAGACTAGGAGAGGGGAGGGGGGAAGAGGTCAGAGCTGCTTTCAAAATCTCCCAGATCCTTTTAGCTGATATTCTGAGTAGGCCTTGAAGCCTCAGGCTACCTCAGGTTAAGCTCTGAACTAATGCTGACAGTTATATTTTCAGATCTTGAGTAAACTGTATAACCGTTTGCAGCTGTCGCAAAATACTGTTGTTAGGTTGGTTTGCTTTGTGAGCTGGATTGTTTTGATAGTGTGTCGTCTTCTATTCATGATATCTATTGGTTGTCAATACATCAGTGTATACATTTTAAAGTGATTTGTTTAATGTTTAAATCAGTTCTTGGACTGAATTCAGAAGGGTTAGGAGAACTGCTTGTTGTTCCATCTATTAGCAGAAACTTGGGTTTTGTAAGAACTCTGAAACTGGGATTTTCATCATTGAAGACCATTCATTTTAAGACAACTATTGAAAATTCTTTTCCTTTTTCTGAGACAAGATTATGGAATACTAGGATAAAAGGCCCGTTTCAGAAAGCAATGAAACGGGCGCTAGCAAGGTTTTCCTCGGAGTGTGTGTGAGAGTGAGTGTGTGATAGAGAGAGAGAGTGAATGTGTGAGTGTGTGTGACAGAGAGAGTGAGACTGGGTGTGAGTGTGTGTGAATGAGAGTGTGTGCCAGGGCCTCCCCTCCCCTGTCTCCCAGTTCAACGGGTTTCCCCCTCCCTGCCTCCCAGTTCTAGGGTCCTCACCCCCCTTCCCTCCCTCCCTCCCTCCCAGTTCCAGAGTTTTGGGTCCCAGTTCCAGGGTTTTTCCTCCCCCTTCCTCCCTCGTAGTTGCAGTGTTTTCCCTCCCCCTCCCACCCAGTTCCAGGGTCCTCCATCCCTCCCTCTCTCCCAGTTCCAGGATTTTGCATCCCAGTTCCAGGGTTTTCCCAGCCACCCCCCGTCCCTCCCTCCCTCCCTCCCTCCAGCAGCCTGCAGTGTGTTAGTGGCGGTTCCTGCAGCGCCATCGCCAGGTGTCTGCTACTGCCAGTACAGTGCCCCGTGAAAACGCAGCATGCGGGCGAGATCCTGTGAGAGAAAACAAAACGGTGACGTGGTCCGAGCCTTGCTCCTGAAATGTTTGGAGGGGGCGCGCTGCGGCATTGCGGAGTGAACTAAGTCCTCTTGTGTTTTCTTTTTTCATTGCCCACCCTTGACGTCATGACGGTTTGATGCGAGGGCGGCTCAGCAATGTGATTGGGTGAGTTTCACTGCTCTGCCCTTGACGTCATGACGTTGTGACGCGAAGGCGGGGCAGACACTCATGGGGAAAAAGCCGATCTACACAACTACGGACGTTCCGGCTTCATTAGAATGTTGGAGGTGCGTTTTATATATAGAGATGTTACCAACTGATCTAAGACACATATCATCTTATTTCTCTTTAAGAAGGTTTTAAAGACTTGTTCGATCAATAGTTGGAATTCTGTTATTTTTATTTATATTTGAATTAATTTTTATTGTTATATTTTTTGCGATGTTATTTCTGTCTATTGTAGAGTTCTCTTGATTTGTAGACTGCTGTGAATCCTTTTTTGAAAGACGGGTGGTATATAAAAGACTCCACTAGAATAGTGGACATGTGGAGCAGTCTCCCAGTGTGAGTAGTGGAGAGAAGGGCAATATCAGAATTAAAAACAGAATGAGATACGCATGCACAGAGGATCTCTGAGGAAGAAGAAGCATTTGTGGAGACTGTTGAATTGGATGAACAGAGTGGAGAGGCTGTGTGGTCTTTCTTGTGCTATTTTCTATGTTTCTGGCTCAAGAATCATGGTATAATGTGTGCCAGTTTACATTGACAGTTACTAGCTTTGACTGTTAGTACACAAAGGGGCTCATTTTCAAAGCACTTAGACTTACAAAGTTCCATAGCAACCTATGGAACTTTGTAAGTCTAAGTGCTTTGAAAATACGCCTCTAACTGTCTATATGTGAGAGACTTCATAGGTTCCCTGTATATGAAGCTTGAGAAGCTTAAGCCTTCCCAGCCCCTACTGTGACTTTTCAGATTGATTTGTCCTTCTAATCTCTGTTCCCTAGCGCTGCTGCCTTCAACTTTCCCCTACAGCTCAACTGTCTCCTCTCCCTAGTCTCCCCCCCCCCCCCATGTCCACTGTATTCTATGTGTCCCTAGTTCCCCCTCTTCCAATGTCTAACATCTTCTCTGTCTCCTGTGCACCAAGTTGTTGATTTGCACCTAAAATAAAGATTGTAGAAGAATAACCCAGAGGTCCCACTGTAGCTTCTTGTGATCTTGGGCAAGTCCATTGCCTCTGGTACACACCTAGATTATAAACTTTCAGGGGACAAAAAAATGCCTTCTGTACTTCAATGTAACTCACCTTGAACTGAGAGGTATAAATAAATCTAATTCCATTTTCCTTCTTGTGTGTTTCTCAATCATTTTCCTTTTATGGCAGGTGCTAGTCACCCCCATAGTCTCTAGAGACCCAATTTACTTTGGGTTAATCAATCCTCTATCCCTATATTTTTTCTCTGTGTTTGAGTACGATGAAGTTAATTGACATGCTTACAGTTGCATTGTGCATGCAGAATAAGGGATCTGATCCTGACTGTCCAGTTTTCTGAGCAATCTATGCACTGCTAAATTGCACAGCAAAATATCTCTGCTCTAAAGAGTCCTTATGTGGCACAATAAGAAATGAGCCCGAGAACTATAAAATAGACTTGTGACAAGAAAGAAAGTACCAGGGGATTATGTTCTACCCAGTTCCCATATGAGTACCACAGATATATTTTCCCATTAAAGATGCAGTTCAGAATAAGTTTTACAGGAGCACTTTATGCAAAACAATTACAGACAAAGCAGATTTCAAATAGATATCAAAAACAAATTAGAGGATAATTAAAAATGATAAAACTAATTGCCAATGCACTAAAAACAAGTCCATTAGGGTACGTCTATGCCTGCTTTTAATTGTTTTGTTGTAGAGATTTTTTTTTCTATGTTCTGTTGTTTTTAGCTTTTGAAAATTCAGGTGGCACATAGCATAGAATTGGATATATGGCAGCTGAGTTGCAAGTTAAACTCGATCAGAATCCATATGAGAAGATTCACTTTCTTAGGGGGTTGTTTACTAAAGCTTAGCTCGAGTTATCTGCAGTAGGGCCCATTTTATTCCTGTGGGCCCTGCTGCAGATAACTCGAGCTAAGCTTTAGTAAAAAAAAAAAAAAAAAAACACCTTAATTTTAAAAATCTGTATTACAATTAAACAAGGAACTTCTGTAGATTGCTAAAATACACAGCAGAGGGAAGGAGGCGCATTGGTGTGGGGGAGGAAGAGAGGGAAAAACCTGGACACACAGAGGTATAAAGAAACAGAGGGGAGATGTCAGATTTGAAATGTGTATCCTGCTGGAGCTTATGTTAAATATGGCAGGGGCCCAGGGCAGAAATTTCGGAGGGGACCCTACCAGGCCATGCCTTCTTCAGCTCCAAGAAGGCTTAAGGCTTTCTCTGGCCAGGGGGCAGTTGCCCTAGTTGCATTTATCTAACACTATCCCTGGCATGTGTCATCTTCATATTTTGCACGGTATGGGAAGAAATGCATCTCTTTCTATTTCTTTGATGTTGTACTACATGCGAGGTGTTACTTCGTGAGATTTTGGTTTAATTTATGTTTATCATTTTTGATCCGCTATTATGTTTTTGTCATTTGTGTTCTGTGTGCGTGACCGAGAGTGTTCTTTTAGCATGAATTTTCTATGTAGCATTCTGTAGTAATTTGGCCTGTTCAGTTTTCCCGATAGTGGAAGGGATATTTATGAGGGGGGAGGGGAGACAGGGGTCTTGTTGATCCTTGCACTGTTGTACAGAATATTGTTTCTTTTTATACTTTAATAAAAATTTTAAATATAAAATCATAACTGTTTGAGGCTTGTGCAGATTGGATCAGACAGTGCTCATAAGGATGGGGACTGCACTCGTGGGGATCGGATGGGGACAGGGCAGGAACAGGGACAGAGCTCAAGGGGACAGGGACAAATGTCCCCATGTCATTCTGTACTCCCCTCCCAATCCCCACAGTCCAGCAGCTCCCCCTACCATTAAATAAGCACCTCTGTTCTCTAGCGGAGGCCGGCAGCATTGGCAATGATAAAGCTGCCTGCGCCATGCCTGAAGCTTTTAATTTATCACGCTCTGCTCCTCTCTGATGTAATTTCCTGTTTCCACAGGGGATGAATGTGGCAAAGTGAAATTTCCAGGCATGGTGCTGGCAACCTTAGGCAGAGACTGCAGGGGCTGGAGGTTGAGAGAGGGGGCTCTGCCAGATTGGGGAGAAGTTGAAGCTGCTGGACCTGGGGGTTGATAGAGGAAGGATGCTGAATTGCAGGGTCAGGGGGGCTGAGAGAAGAATGGCTGGATTGGAAAGGGTGAGTGAGAGAGAAGCTGCTGGATGGGGGGTTTGAGAGGGGGGAGCTATTGAATCACAGGGGCTGGGGGTTTGAGAGAGGGGAGCTGCTGCATCACAGGTGTGGGGGAGGGTGTTGAGAGAGAGAGAGAGAGAGAGAGAGAGAGAGGAGAGCTTCCAGATTGGAGGGGGTCATAGAAAGGAGAGCTGCCAGATTGGAGGAGGTCTTAGAGAGCAGACCTGCCAGATTCGGGTGGGGTGAAAGAGGGTGAAAGCTGCCGTACTGGGGGCTGAGAGGGGGAATCTGCCAGACCCAGGCCCAGGTGGTTGAAAGAAGGGGAGCTGAATTGCAAAGGCTTGGGGGGGGGGGGGGGGGGGGGAGTGAGAGAGAGAAATTTGCTGGACCGCAGGGGGTTGTTAAGAGAGAGGCCAGCTGCTAGAATGAAGCTGGGAGAGGTTTGAGAGAGAGAGAGAGAGCTGCTGGAGAAGGGGGGAGATTGAGAGAGAAGGGGGGAGGGAGAGAAGGAGGAAGAGAGAAGGAGAGATGTTGCACCCAGAGATGGAGGTAGAGGAGAGGGCGGAAGGGATTTTGGACCTGGGGCAGAGAGCGGGGGGATGGAGAAAGGAGAGAACAAGAGATATTGGACTTGGAAACAGAGGCAGGGTATGGAGGGATGGATGGAAAAGAGGAAGAGATGTTAGACCCAGAGGGAGGGGAGGGAAGAGTGAGGAGAGATGTTGGATTGGAGGCAGAGGGGAGGGAGGAGGGATGGAAGGTGCTGAACCTGGGAGGAATATAGGGGGACTGAAGGGAGATGTTGGACATGGATAGGAGAGGTGAAACAAATTTACACGAAGATCAAATACTGGATGGGGGGGTGCTGTATAGGTAAATGAGGATATAGGGAGGTGGAGAGTAAATGAGGAGAAGTTGGAAATGGGTAGAGATGGGAAGAGAGTGCAGATGCTGGATATGGGAGATATAAGGAGAATGCAAATAGACATGTGGGAGGTGGTTATTGCGATATAGAGCGGAGAACACAGATGGAGGGGAAGTGTTGACCATGGGGGCGAAGGAAAATGGATAGGAGAGGCTGGACACTGGGAAGGATAAGGAAAGAATGAACATTTGGGAGGTTTGACTTGAGAGACAGAGGAGATGTTATATGGGAGGTGGGATAAGGAGATGGAGGGCAGATGCTGGACCAAGGAGGAGAGAGAGAAGGGAGATGTTGAACTTGGAGGGAATAAGGAGAGAAGGAAAGACAGATGCTGGAGGAGAGAGAAAGAGAGATACAGGGAAGAGATAGAGGGAGATGCTGGAAACAGAGAGAGATGGGGATGTTGGGCACGAAGGAATAGGAAAGAGGAGGAAACACTGGTCAGCGGGAGAGCGAGCAAGAGAGGAAAGACACTAGAGGAGGAAAGTGAGGGACAGAGATGCTGAACATAGGGGTGGGGAAGTTACTAAAAAGGAGAGAGGTGGGGAATGGTGGCTAGGATGAGGGAAATAAATGAAAAGCTATTGGTAGATGGAGTAAAAAGAGGGAGATTGAGAAGTGGATACGGAGGAGAAATGAAATCTTAATGGATAGAGAGAAAATTAAATGAAAGCAAGCTGAGAAGCAGAGATCAGTGTCCAAGATGGCTGTAGGAAAGAAAGTGATGAAGACGTGAGGGAAGAGAAGTATCAGATGGACTGGAAACTCTAAAAAGAGTGTTAAGAGAAGACAGAGGAAAACAGAAACCAGAGACTGAGACCAACATGATTACAAAAATAAAATGCCCAGACAACAAAACGTAGAAAAAACATTATTTTCAATTTAGCGATTTGAATTTTTAGAATTTACATCTGCTAACTTTATATTGCACAGTGCTGGGTTAGTTGTATCTCCTTTTTCTCTGGGGTTCTACTGCATGCAGAGATTTCTTGGGAGTTTAATTTTTGTGTATATATTTCTATTTTTAGTTTATGATGAGTTATTCTGTATTCTCTGAGGGTCTACCTATTTCTTATGTGTGCAACTTGAAGCACGTGCAACTGAGACCAGGTATTCTGTTAGCAATATAATTCTATGTAAGAAGTTTAGTAATCCAACTAGTTTAGTTTTCCCAGTAGGCGTATTGATGTTCTAGAGCTGGGGCGGGCAACGTTTAGCTTGTAAGCCAAATATGGCCTGTGAGACCATGGGAAATAAACCAGTAGAGAATCCACAAACATGGAGAACTCAAAGAAGTCCCACGGATAATCACAAAACAACAAAGAAGTGGGTAAAAAACCAGGAGTCCCAGAGACTGGATCACAGTGAAGATGAACCAAATTTTATTAAACAGTATATTGACTCGACACAACGTTGTGTTTCGACCAAGAGGCCTACATCAGGAGTCTACAAATAAAAACAATATAAAAACAATATATATACATGATAACATAAGCAAAATAATACATATATAATTTGAATACTGTACAAATGTAATTTGATATGAAATTAAAAAATATAAATAAATTAAAAAAAACGAATAATGTGAAGAACAAACAGCAAAACCATTATAATAATTAATGAATCTCTAAAACATGTATATGACAATTTTAATAAATCTCCATGGGAAATATACACAGAAAATGTCAACCAGAGGGGGGGGGGGGGGGGGGGGGTTGTGATTTTAAATACTGTGTTTTGCAAATATTTTCAGAATAGCCACTCTAGAAGTTTGTCTCCATTGTTTTTATATTTTTACTTATTTATTATAGAAGGTCCATGGAGCTCTGTGCACTTTCAGCCTGCTAGGGATAGTACTGGTATTCATGTGGCTCTTTGTGTATAAAGGTTGCCTATAAAGAGTCTTCTTTGAAATGATGCCACTGACCCCTAGGGGCAGTCTTGGATTATTACTGCCAGGGGGTTCAAGTGGAAATATAAGGGTGTTTTCTTTTATATGGCTTCTTGAACCAGCGGCAGCATTTTGAAGAAGGCAGTCACCAGTGCAGGAATGAGTGGGGGTAGAATCTGTCCCTGTTGCCCCCGGTACCCCTGGAGTGATTCAGAGTTATGCATGTGGGCTGGCTGGCTAGAAGTGAGTTGATGTGGTGGTGATGGTGGAGGGGGGACGCTGAAGCAAAAGTTGGCTAAGGACACCATAATACCTTGAGCTGGCACTGGAAGGCTCCTTCCCAGTCCCTACTGTAAATGTCCCCTCTCTCTATGCCATTGCTGTTGTCCTAGGTCGGCGGCAGTTGTACAAAAAAAATATAAAGATGTGCAGGACCATTTTCTTGTGTGTGCTGCTGCTAGCTCTACTTGTCACACATCCTGTTGTAAACTTCTTGCATTAGAGAGGGAGTGACTGGCAAAAAGGACTGTGAAAAATTGCAAGAGGACCTTACGTGACTGGGTATCCAAATGGCAGATGACAGCAGTTAGCGTATCTGGGTTTAAAAAAGGTTTGTACAAATTCCTGGAGGAAAAGCCCATAGTTTGCTATTGAGACAGACATGGGAAGCAACTGCTTGCCTTGGTATTTGTAGTATGGAGGGTTGCCACGATTTGGGTTTCTGCCAGGTACTTGTGACCTGGCTTGGCCACTGTTTGGAAAACAGGATACTGGACTAGATGGACCATTGGTCTGACCCAGTATGGCTACTCTTATTTTCTTATGAGTTTAGGAACATGTTCTTAATGTCAGCAAGTGCAAAGTGATGCATGTGGGAACTAGAAACCCAAACTATAGCTATGTTATGCAATGTTCCACATTAGGAGTCACTGACCAGACGTCCTTGCAAAACGGTGAAATCCAGGGGCGGGGAAACCCGTATTTTCGAAAAAAGATGGACATCCATCTTTCATTTCAGAAATACCATCAGAGACATCCAAATCCTTAAAATTGGACGTCCCTAGATTTGGACGTCCCTAGACATGGACGTTTTTGACTTTCGGCGATTTTCAAAACCAAAGACGTCCATGTCAAAAACGTCCAAATGCAAGCCATTTGGACATGGGAGGAGCCAACATTTGTAGTGCACTGGTCCCCCGCACATGCCAGGACACCAACCGGGCACCCTAGGGGGCTCTGCAGTGGACTTCATAAAATGCTCCCAGGAACATAGCTCGCTTACCTTGTGTGCTGAGCCCCCCCAACACCCCCCAAAACCCACTACCCACAACTGTACAGCACTACCATAGCCCTTACGGTTGAAGGGGGGCACCTAGATGTGGGTTCAGTGGGTTTGTGGTGGGTTTCTTCCACAAATGTAACAGGTAGGGGGGTATGGGCCTGGGTCCACCTGTCTGAAGTGCACTGCAGTACCCACTAAAACTGCTCCTGAGACCTGCATGCGCTGTCATGGACCTGAGTATGACATCTGAGGCTGGCACAAAATGTTTTTAAAGATGTTTTTTTGAGGGTAGGAGGGGGTTAGTGGCCACTGGGGGAGTAATGGGAGGTCATCCCCGATTCCCTCCGGTGGTCATCTGGTCATTTCGGGCACTTTATTGTGCCTTATTCATAATAAAAACAGGTCTTGGTGAAAACGTCCATGTGTTCATCAGGGACATCCTTGTTTTTTTCAATTATGGGTCAAAGACGTCCAAGTGTTAGGCACGCCCAAGTCCTGCTTTCGCTACGCCTCCGACATGCCCCCTGAAATTTGGACGTCCTTGCGACAGACTGCAGTTGGAGACGTTGAAAATCGATTTTCGATTATACCGATTTGGATGTCTCTGGGAGAAGGACATCCATCTTCCGATTTATGTCGAAAGATGGACGCCCTCTTTTGAAAATGAGCCTGATAGTGGAATTAGAAAAGGTACAGAGAAGGGCGACAAAAATGATAAAGGGGATGGGACAACTTCCCATGAGAAAAGGCTAAAGCTGCTAGGGCTTTTCAGCTTGGAGGAGAAACAGCTGAGAGGAGATGTGATAGAGGTCTGTAAAATAATGGGTGGATGCAAATTGCTTGTTTACTCTTTCCAAAAATACTAGGACTAGGGGGCACGCAATGAATCTATTATGTAGTAAAAAAAAAAAAAATCGGAGAAAATATTTCTTCACTTACCATGTAATTAAACTCTGAAATTCACTGCCAGTTAGCAAATTCATTGAGCAGTTAGCTCAGTGTGGTTTAAAAAAGGTTTGTATAACTTCCTAAAAAAAAAAAAAAAGTCCATATGCCATTATTAAGATGGACTTGGGGAAAATCCACTTCTTATTTCTAGGGTAAGCAGCATAAAATGTAGTATACTATTTTGGGATCTTGCCAGGTACTTGTAACTTGGATTGGCCACTATTAGAAACAGGATACTGGGCTTGATGAACCTTATGTATTTATGCAAACCTGTTTGCATTGCCAGCCCAGTCATACAATTGTCATAATACCATCACCTCAACCTTCAATGCAGTATGAAAAGAAATAACTGGATAATGGAAGGTCCAATTGGTCATTTTATCTCATCATATCTACTACTATACCTTTGTTCCATTATTTGCCTTCCCAATTATTACATTTGTATAAGCATTTTTCCAGTTAGTGGATTGAGGCCACTTGTAAATAAATGTTTCGCTTTCATTCAACTGAAATATATATTGCTAATAAATAGATTGCTGCATTAATATTTTATGCAAATTGCCTTAAAACCCCAGAAGATAAAACATTGGTAATTTCAACTTGCCATGTGTTTTAACCAAAGTTAAGATGCTGGCAGCTTGCATGTCTCTGTATGGGGTGACCAGACACAATTTTCAATGGCATTGTGAAGAACATTAGTGCACAGAATAATAGTACTTACGTGTATAAGTGCACACTTAGCAGGACACAAGTGCTATTCTGTAATGGTGTTGCAAGTTTCACTCTGCAATGCCAAATGACTCCTGAGAGGAGTACTTGTTGAGCTTCTAGATTCTTTGGTTGAGAATCATTGTTGTGTTTGCACAAAGACACCATGCTACACTGCTGCATAGGAAGACTGCATAGGGTTTACTTCATTTGCACTTTATCAGTTTTTATAGACTCCAGATGCAGGCGTTAATGCTGAAACGTATGTGCTGTTAGAGACATCCATATATTCCTATGGACGTCTCTAACATTTAGTACACCCTAAATATTAGCGCATGCTAAAAACGCTAGCGTGCCTTAGTAAAAGAGGCCCTTAGTGTACTTCTCACACCTAACTTTGGGTGCAAGCACTTATGCCTGCCAAAAGCTGATGTAAGTACTTGTGCCTAACTGATGGCAAGCACACAATTGCCAGTATTCTGTAACATCATGCCTAATTTTGGGGGGGATGCCCCTGACCTGCCCATGGTCCTCCACGACCCTGCCCATTTTGGGTTGCATACTGTGAAATATAGGTGCACATGTTATAGAATAGGGCATAGGGCAGGTCAGTGTGTAACTCCTAATCATTGCAAATTAAGGGCCCTGTTTACTAAGGTGCGTTAGAGTTTTTAACGTGCCTACAATTAGCGTGTGGTCTAACCATGTAGGCACCTATAGGGATATTGTAGGCGCGTACATAGTTAATGTACATACATGATTAACGCGCATTAAAAATGTTAACGCGTCTATAATGCGGCTTAGTAAACAGGGCCCTGTTTGTTAACTCCAATAATTGATGGTTAGTGCTTAGTTTACATGTGGATCTGTGATCCACAACCAAATTTGGGTGACCTATACAGAATCTGGAAGACAATGGTTATTTTTAAACATTTATTATAACATAGTAATAAACTTTAATACCTTTACAGCTTGTTCAGCACCATCAATTTCACCAGCACAAACCAGCCTGGTTGTGGATATTGGTCAAGAATTGAGACTGAGTTGCAAAGATGATACCCAAGTGAGCTGGAGTTTTCACAAGCCTGGTTCGACGAAACCAAAGGATATCAACATTAAGTCCATCACAGGCACTGATGCTGAAAAGATGCTCTACCTGCCCAAAACAGTGAAGAGAGACACAGGCAGCTATATATGCACCAACAAAGAGACGCTGGAAAACCTTTCCATTTACGTATATGTCAAGAGTAAATCATTTTTATTCTCTTTTTCATGATATTACCAATCGGTCAAAAAGTATTTCATGAGTTTCAGAAAATGCTAGACTAATTATAGATATGATGAGAATTACTTGATATGCAAAGACAAATCGCAAGACAGTGCAAGCCATTTTGGGGCAAAAGTGTGGATCTTTGGGTTCTGATTAATGACATTTCACTATAGCCTTTTATTTTAACCCTATGTTATTGTATAATATTTTCTTACACATAAATATTTCATGATTCTAATCTTGTGTTCTTTCAGATTCAGGTGCCCCCTTTCTTGATCAATTTCTCTATGTTGATAAAGAAGAGGGCAGTGAGGCAACTGTGTGCCCTTTGTCAGATCCAAGCATCTCAAATTTTGAATTGATAACATGCAGTGGCGCTTCACTCCCTGTGAACCTGACATACAGTACAGATCTGCAGAAAGGCATCACTATAAGAAACCTGCAGAGTTCTTTTAATGGATGTTACATGTGCTCAGCATATCAAGACGGAGTTTTGAGAACATCAAAGAAATATAACTTGACTGTAACACCAGGTAAAATCAAAGGATATATTCAAATTCCAAGTAGCCCGATTATTATTTGCTGTTTACCATTTTACTGTATGATTTTGTTTTGTTTCATCTAGATTGGGCTTTTCATGTATGTTTGGTAACCACCAAGGTAGTCTTCTCATACCTAATCCACTAGGTGCTCATAGCAACCTGAGTGTAACAATTATTTATTTATTTGGGGGGGGGGGGGGGGGGTTGGTGGAAAGAGGGTCCTTTCTCTTTTTTCATTCTTTTTTTTATTTTTGCCATTCTCCACTTGCCAGACAGCATACATGAGTGTCTGTATGATCTCTTGCCCACCTGAATGGTGCCCTCATTAGCTAGCAGGGACCACCACAATAGTGATGATTTTCTTTCCTTCCTCTCCAGGTTTGAGGAGTGGCCTAGTGGTTAGGGTTTGGTCCTGAGGAACTGAGTTTGATTCCCACTTCAGGTACAGGCAGCTCCTTGTGACTCTGGGCAAGTCACTTAACCCTCCATTGCCCCATGTAAGCCGCATTGAGCCTGCCATGAGTGGGAAAGCGCAGGGTACAAATGTAACAAAAATAAATAAATAAATCTATCTGGCATGCTCAGGCATGACATAGGCAGGGGATACATAGCTAGATGTGTTTTGACCTAATTTTGGGGCCCTTCCACTAACATAGTAACATAGTAGATGACGGCAGAAAAAGACCTGCACGGTCCATCCAGTCTGCCCAAGAAGATAAAGGGCTTTAAGGCCTTAATGCGCAGTTAATTTGCAATAACAGGCTACTGTTGCTGCATGTTAGTGAATCTTGCAATTTTTCTCTGAGGGGGCCTGGCATGGGTATAAAGTGGGCATGGAAGCGTTAACCAGCTAGCTTTGTATGCCTAGTGCTCACTAACTGTCTAATGAAGCATTAATGTGGGAGCACTTGGCACCCCCTAAATAGGACGCATTAATATAGTTAATTACTGGCTTTGGTAACGCTAATGGCATGGGGATTACATTAAACATTACTCCCGCAGCTCGGCTCACTTCCCTTGTGCCAGGGCATCCACATCTTCTTGAGCGGGTTCTGGCCTGGGTGAGCTTTCGGGGGAAGGCGATCATTCCTGCCAGCTGCAAACATGTGACTGAGCTGAGCACTCAGACTCCACCCCTTTCTCACATGAAGGAGAAGGGAGCCCCGATTTCCAGCTCTGATGTAGCTTGGACTTTGCAAAGAGCTGGAGTCAGGAGTCGCAGCACGGCTTTAGAAAGTCGCTCCAGGTCCACGTGATGTTGCAGTTCCATCAGTGCTCCACTCAGGCTGTCTCTGGATGACCCACAGGGCCTTTCCTCTGCCAGATCCCACCCCTTTGATGTTACTTCCTGTTTTTAGCTGGTGGGATCTGGCAAAGGAAAAGCCCCATCGGTCGCCTGGAAACAGCCTAAGTGGTGTGCTCCTGCTGATACCGCTGGCGATCCAAGGTAACTCTCCCAATGATAATCTTACCTAAATGTTTATTTTCTCAACTTCCAATATATATATACCCAAGGGCAGTTTAAGCACTGGTATTGGATGCTTAATAACTTCAATGGGAGGGGGAGAGGATGTCTCAGGGAGGAAGGGAAGGAAGAGAGATTAAGAGATATTAGATGCGGAAGGGGGAAGAGGGATTTTAGACCTGGGGTGGAAGGAGAGGTAGAAAAGAAAAGAGGGAGGAAAGACCTAAAAGGGAAAGATCAGTGCATCAAAGACAGGTGTATTGAGAGAATGGAACAAGACAGGAGGACAGGAGAAATGAGAAATGGACATCAACCAATTGAAAGAGAGCAGAAGGCAGGAAAACAAAAGAAACTGGGACCAGCATGATGGGAAAATAAAATGTCCAGACAACAGAGAGAGAAAATAAGTGCTCATTTTGAATTTATTAATGGGAATATGTTAACTCTGGGAAATGTGCATTGTATATGGCTTTGTATTATGTTCAGTATAGCGGAAAATGCATTTTTGTTTTTATTTCTTCACTGTTGCAATACATGCCAAGTTTGACTACTTGGGCTTTCCAGTTCAACTTTTGTCTTCATATTTCTATTTGCATCCATGTCATGTTCAAAAGTAAAGGAAAAGTAATTATTTACTGTAAACCAGTAACTGTAATCAGTAATTAGCTACTTTCCTAGATGGGTAAGTTAATTACAGTAACTAATTACATTAAGCTGCAAAAAAAGTAGCAGTAATTAATTACTTTTCACAGTTTAATATCTTTTATTGGATTTCAATACAATACAATAGAAGCAGGAGTTCACCACAGTACAACAAGCAACATTCACAAATCATGGCAAAACTGGAGCTCACATTCAAGAAGCAACTATTCACAACTAGAATCACATTAAGAAAATGGGAAGAAAGAGGAGGTGGAAAAGAAGAAAGGAAAAAAAAAGGGAAGGAGAAGGGCTGGAGGATACAAATCCAGACACAGAGCATGCATAGGCCACAAAATACATCAAACTCAGTGCTAATCTCTATACCGAAGCAAAATAAGATACCAGTGGCAGCCATTTTTCCCTGTAGGAAGCGAAGCGAGAAGATTTCTTCGCCAGATGTAATTCAAATTTGTACATTTGGAGCAATAAGTTCAACCATTCTTGATAAGTGGCCTGGTGTAAGGACTTCCAGTGGGAAAAGATCACCTTCAATGCCAAAGAGACCATGGCACTAACAAGCTGCGAAAAAAAGTAGCAGTAATTAATTACTTTTGATGAGTAATCGGCACAACACTGCTTGGAGCCAATATTCAAAGGGGAATTAACCAGATGAGAAAGTTCATACTTGGCTAAATCTCACTGGCGGCTGCTGATATTCAGTGGCATTAACAATTTGGTACCACTGGGTACCAACACAGACCTCTGCGACACTAACCAGTTAGTGCTAGAGTAGTTTAGGGGCGGAGTCAGGATGTAGCTGGGACTTAATGATTAGAGGCAATTTTCAGTCCACTAACCAGATAAGTGCCTGGATAAAGTTAGGACAGCAAATAGAGCATCTTAACTTTTTCTGGGCAGTTATCTGAGCAATGATCTGAATATTAGCCAGCATCCAGGTGACTTCCAGTAGCCAACGAAGACTCGAGTATTCAGAGCTGGTATTCAGCATTAAATACCGAATCAGATTCAGCCTGCAGCAGTCAGTGCCTTTAGGATCGCTGACTGCCGCTAGCTGAATATCAGAGCAGGGGCATAGCCAGACTTTGAGGGGAGGGGGGGAGCCAGATCCCAAGGTGAGGGGCACATTTTGACCCGCCTCCTAGCTGCCGCCCTTCCGCCGCCACCTCTGCCCCCCCCCCCCCCCGCTGCTGCTTCTTCCTCCCTGCCGCCGCTGGAAGGTACCGCTTCTGCCGCCGCCGCTCCTGCCCCTCCTGCCGCCGGTGGTACCTTGGTTAAAGTGTTTGTACCGCATTGCTCTTAAGTTGCCTGGTGCCCTGTCCTGCTTTCAGCATCATGCACGGCGCTGAAAAACAGGAGAGGGCACTAGCAATGTAAGACCAGTGTGAGACAAACGACTTAGGTGGCAGGGGTTGGGGACCCTGAGCCAGTTTGAGGGGCCCCGGGCCCCGTGGCCCCTTCCCCCGTAGCTATGCCACTGAATCAGAGGGCTATTCTCTAAGGGGCCCTCTTACTAAGGCATGGTAGGCCTAACATTGGCTTACCATGCACTACTGTAAAACATGCTGAGGCGGCCCCTGGTAGTTCCGTTTAGCGCACACTAATTCCACACTAGAAAATAATTTCTAGTGCAGGAGGCCTGTCCACGGGCAGAGAGTAGGCGTGCCTCCACTAATTGGATAGCACATGCACATTACCGCAAACTACCTGCTTAGTGCAGGAGCCCTAAGCACTCCTAAATAGGGGATGATAAGGACTCTGCGCTTTAATGGCCATGAACTACTAGGGAAATTAGCATGTGGTTATTACCAAAAAATATAGCAAGGCAACCATTTTACTGCCAAGCTACAAGTGACCGCAGCCAGCGGACAACCCATGTGCTGACACCAGCACCGGCCACTTTTTAGCCCAATTTGTCCTGTTAGTTTAGGAAGAAAATATGTTATCTCTACAGTGAAGGAATGTTATAAAACATCAGAGGTCATGGTGAAGCATTGTGATAAAACCCACCTTTGTTATTTTGCATATTTGCTGTGTGAAGGCATAATTGTATATTGTTTTGGAGGTACATGCGATTATTCAGAAATTGTAACAAAAAGTACTTAATGCTTTGTAAATTAGGAAATGGGTAACATATGTCAACAGGGTAAGGGAAGGGATTTTGGATTTAGCTCTTCCTTTTTTTTTTTTTCAATTGTAGCTCATGGTGAGTTACATCTGGGTAGCTCTTCTTTTCTCCATCTATAATTCTTCCCTTGGTGCTCTGATCTCATCCCATGGTTTTCAGTATCAACTCCCAGATCTACCTCTCCACACAAGAAATTTCAATAGGAATCCAGTCCCCAGTATCAGTCTGCCTGCCTGACATTGCTGCCTGGATATTTTATTTAGTTTTATTTAGTTTTATTTATTTATGTATGTATTTATTCATGACATTTATACCCCACATTAGCATGAAATAGACTCAAGTTCAATGTGGCTTACAAACAAACAATAAAGTGAATAAAACTAAACATGACCAAGACTGAGCTTCTTATCTTTCCCCCTAAACCCACCTCTTCTCTTCCCCATTCTCTATCTCAGTGGACACTCTTATCTTCCCTGTCTCATCAGCTGGTAACCTTGGGGATAGCTTTGACTCCTCTCTCTCTCTCTCTTTCTCTGCACATATCCAACAGAATGCTAAAAGCTGTTGTTTCTTTCTTTATAATATCACCAAAATTTGTCCTCTCCGTTCTGAGCACACTACCAAAACCCTTATCCACACTCTTATCACCTCTTACTTAGACTATGGCAATTTGCTTCTCACAGGTCTCCCACTAAGCCATCTCTCCCCTTCAATCTGTTCAAAATTCTGCTGCACAACTTACATTCCGCCAATGTTGCTATGCTCATATTAGCCCTTTCCTGAAGTCAAATCACTCATTGGTTCCTATCCATTTCCGCATACAGTTCAAACTCTTCTTATTGACTTACAAGTGCATTCACTCTGCAGCTCCTCAGTATCTCTCCACTCTTGTCTCTCCCTACACTCCCCCCTGGGAACTCTGTTCATCAGGTAAATCTCTTTTTTCTGTACCCTTCTCTTCCGCTGCCAACTCCAGACTCTGTTCCTTTTGTCTTGCTGCACCATATGCCTGGAATAGACTTCCCGAGTCAGTACATCAAACTCCATCATTGCCGTCTTCAAATCTAGGCTAAAAACCCACCTTTTTGAGTCTTGCTTTTAACTCCTAACCCCTATTCACTTGTTCAGTACCCATGTGTTTTTTATCTTTGCCACCTTACTAATTCCCTTATCCCTTATTTGTCCTTTTTGTCGGATTAGATTGTAAGCTTGAGGCCCCTTTTACCGCAGCAGGTGAAAGGCAAAAAAAAATGTCTGTGCAGTAAGTGCACACTTGTCATGTGGCCATTTCTGGGGGGAGTCCTTACTGCCTTCTGTTTAGGAGGCAGTAAAGGCTCCCATGCTAGCCCAATGGTAACCAGGCAGTGCACAGCACTGCCTGATTACCACCACGTTAGCCCCCAGCGCAATAAAGAAAAAAATAATTTCAGTCACACCAGAAATGGTACGCAATGGGGGTGACACTACCACTGGTTCTCATGGTGGGCCGGCAGTAGTGCTGGATTGGCGTGTACGAACACCACAGTAGCTCTACTGTGACATTGTAAAAGGGTCCCTAAGTGAAACTAGATAAAGATAAAACAGCTCTATGCAGTCCAATTTGTCCTGTTAGTTTAGGCATTTAAGTGCTGAATGTTTGCCCGTAACCGCATGAGGTGCTGACTTTACCCTCGGACCAGTCACAAAGTCACCAACTGTGGGCTCCTTTTACAAAGCGGTGCCACCAATTAGGGTTTGCTGAAGACAAAGAAGTCCATGGGAATTGAAGGGGCTTCTTCACATTCAGACCATTGCTAATCGGTAGCATCACTTTGTAAAAGGAGCACTAGAGTCTTTAGTGGTTAGTGCTGATATTCAGTGACACTAACTAGTTAATTGCCACTGAGTATCTGCGGGTATCCTTGCACAAGTGATGATTTAACTGGGCAAGAACCTCACTTCCCTGGTTAAATTGCTTTGAATATTGACCCTCCCCACCCCCCCCATGGACCTTATTCTATAAAGGTTATGCTCCTAAATTTACTCTCCTTTATTTCTGTTATTTGTAACCCCATTTTTGGTACCTTTTTTTCTTAGTGTGCCACATTTATTCTTTCCTTTGCCTCCTCTACTTGACAAAACTACAGTTAGTTTTCTCTGCATTTCAGATACAGTACTATATATAGAAAGACATCATGTATGTGCAATGGTGATTTTTGTATGAGCTTGTCATATGTGAATGCAGGTTGGATCAAAATCCATGGGAGTGTGAGACTGCTAATCCAGGACAGGTTCAGCTGAGACAAATGTGTGTCATTAAACATGGAGCACTTACAAATCTATGAGGAGACTGAATTACTGAGTAGAAGATCTTGAAATTGTACTTGGCAGTCTAGGGCTAAAAAAAAATCAAGGAGTTTTTATGTCCTAGTAGTGGTGGCTTCAAATGTGATGGGAACATTAAAATTAAAAATACATTGCATCTCTGTTTTCCAGCTCACAAGAGGATTCCTACCATCATCTTATCAAAAACTAAACAACTTCTTAAAAAAGGAGACAGGTTTGAAGTTGCGTGCACAGTCAAAGATGTGTTTAGCACAGTGGCTGCTAGATGGCTGGGAGCTTCAAATATGGTGAGATACTTTTTATCTTTCCACTAGCATGTTTAAAAATATATGATACTATACTTAACCTAGGACTCTGACTCTCTCTCTCTCTCTATCTATCTATCTCTATCACTCTATCTCTATCTCTCTATATATAAACTCAATAGTCAAACAGCAGCTATATGGAAGGCCTTATATGGGGTAATTCAATGAACTAGGTCTAACAGAATAGCCATACTGGGTCAGACCAATAGTTCATCTAGCCCAGTATCCTGTTACCAACAGCAACCAATCCAGATCACAAGTACCTGGCAGAATCCCAGATAGTAGCAAGATTCCATATTACCAATCCCAGAGCAAGCAGTGGCTTCTCCCATGTCTATCTCAATAGCAGACTATGGACTTTTCCTCTAAGAACTGATCCAAACCTTTTTTAAAACCAGATATGTTAACTGCTGTAACCACATCCTCTGGTAGCAAGTTCCAGAGCTTAATTATTTGTTGAGTAAAACGTTATTCCTCCTGTTTGTTTTAAAATTATTACCATGTAACTTCATTGAGTGTTCCCTAGTCTTTGTACTTTTTGAAAAGTAAAAAATTCAATTTGCTTTTACCCATTCAAACCACTGAGAATTTTGCAAACTTCTTTAGCCTCTCCTCATAGGAGAGGACTTCCATTACCGTTTTGGTCACCCTTCTTTGAACCTTTTCTAATTCCACTATATCTTTTTTTTTTTTTAGGTACAGGGCCCCTTTTACCAAGCTCTGTGGCAAAAGGGGGCCTGGGCTGGCATCAGGCCATGTTTTTCATGCATGCCAAGACTCCCTTCTACCACAGCAAGTAAAAGGGAAATCTTTCTTTCCTGCAGGAAATGACCATGCAGCAAATAAAGCACTTGCTGTGCGGTCATTTTGAGGTGACAGTAAGGGCTTCCATACTAACCCAGCGGTAACCAGTCAATGCATGGCACTGCCTGATTACTGCAGATACACCCCAAAGCCAGATATGATGGCGTGCAAGCGGTGGGAAGTACCACCATGCTGGGAAGTACCACCATGCTGCTGTGGTAGCCCGGTGGTACTTCCTGTGTAGCAAGCTGTAAGCCCGGGTTGGGTTCCTCTGCCTGGTAAAAGGGGCCCACAGTGACCAGAATTGCACACAATACTGAAGGAGAGGTTGCATCATATAGCAATAGAGAGGTATTATAATATTCTTCATCTTATTTTCCATCCTGTTTGCTTTTATGACTGCTGCCGCACACTGGGCAGAAGTTGTCAACGTATTGTCTACAATAACACTTAGATCTTTTTCTTGGGTGCTGACTCCTAAAGTGGACCCTAGCATCAAGTAACTATTATATGTATTATCCTTCCCAATATGCATTCCTTTGCATTTGTCCACATTAAATTTCATCTGCCATTTGGATGCCAAGTTTCTACTGGTAATTTCCTACTCAGACTTTTGACAAGTTTAATATTTATTCTTCTCCATGGTCATTTTGCTAGCATAGAATTTTTCATTATATAAGCAGGTTTTGAAATAATTAATATAGCATGCTAAGTAAAGATGTCTTGAGAAATAGAAAACTACATCCCAACAATGCTACACATCAAAGATCTATCTATATGTGAAATACAACAGTCTAGTGATATATTTATGGAAATAGGCAACTTCTTTTCTTTAGATAGCATGAAAGAAAAGCCACTGTAAATCAAGCCTCAAGTCTTCAATGAACATTTAACATTTTCTTCCTGGATGGACGCGCTTATTGTAAAAGCAAATTTGGCCACTTTGTGGACGAATTTAACAACATGGCCTACAGTTAGACGTGTTATTTTACTGTTAAACCCAGTAATTAGTAACTAAGGGGCCTTTTACTAAGCTGCGGCAAAAAGTGGCCTGCGGCAGTGCAATCATGTCTTTTGGGTATGCGCCAAGCCAGTTTTTACCACGTCCTGGAAAAGAACCAATTTTTAAGGGGTCAGAAAATGGACATACGGCAAAATAAAAATCAGCAAGCGTCCATTTTTGGCCTGAGAACTTACTGCCACCCATTGACTTAGTAGCATCACGTGGTAGGAAATAGAAAATATTTTCTACCGCGTGTTTTCGGCGCATGCCAAATTCAGAATTACCGTCCAGGGCACATGGTAGCTGGATGTTAATGCCGATTTGGCATGCACTGGATGCGCCTAGGCCCTTGCGAGCCTTTGTAAAAGGGCCCTTAAGTCTCATTATATAAAACGGGACCTGTGCTAAAATAGGTGTGTTAGTGCTAAAATAATATGTCTTAACACTAGGTCAAGTTGATATCTACTCCCTTAGTTCTTAAAATCTGCATAATGACATGATTTAGGAATAGCTTATTTTAAAAAATATATGTGGATGTCATATTTCATAAAAATACAATTTAATATTATTGTATTGGAAGGACAATAAGATAACAGTTGGCCTAAGATGGAAACTAGACAAGGTCACTGATTTCCTCATGATCTTTGTAGATATTTCAGCTGCCTTTAGAGCTGAGGAACATAATGTTTTTGTCTGGACTAGAGTCCCTTGGCATAAAGGCTAAAATTTTAAAATAGTTCCAAATATATCTCGAGTGTAGATCACTAACCCTCTCATTCTATTACAGGGTACCTAAAGTGATGTGCCATTTGTACATATATGTTATAGAATATTATAATTTACACATGTATATATAGAAACAGAGAAAAATGAAGGCAGATAAAGACATATGGCTTATCCAGTCTGCCTGTCCATGCCACCTACTTTCCCTTCCTTTATGTTAGAGATCCTATGTACATACATCAAGCTTTATTGAATTCAGATACAAGTTTCATCTCTAGCACCTCCAAGAGGCCATTCTTTTTGAAGGTCTGGTCTCCAGAATTGTGCACAATATTAAAATGTACGCATATGAGCCCGAAGTCTGAGTAGTGTTCTATAGCATATACACACAATTCCATGGCATGTAAATGCAAGGGGGTGTATGTGTGGGCAGGACATGGGTGTATCTCCTACTTATGTGCACATCTTACTGAACACTTTAAGTTATGCATGTAAGTGCCGCACTTAGATGTACCTGTTTATGCCTGCCTTAAATCTGGGGTGAGTGCACCTAAATGAATGTAGGTTTCTACCAACTTATGCAGAATATGTAAGAGAATCTGTGCACAGAGATGCCATTATAGAGTACACACTCCCCACGCTGCATCCAAGTGCCCAAATGGAGGTGTTCAGTTATAGAAGTCCACTCTCAGAGTACAAATGGACAATGACTTTTTGGACCCTTAGGTGTCAAAGTCTGGAGTTCCACAGGTTATTCTCTCTTTTTCCTAATGTTTAACATCTGTGTTCAGCCTTAAGCCAATTCATAAGACAGGTCTCACGTATCATTTTTATGCAGACAATATACAGATGCATGATATACTAGGTCAGTCTCCTACAGAATCCTAGGACAAAATGAATATGCCTACTTGACTTAAGAACAAACTGTGTCTAAACCCAGCCAGAGCAGAACTGCCATCTGCCTTGTTTAACCAAATCAACCTTCAAACTTCCCCCAGCCTTCCTCCAAGTAGTAAGTGATGGTGGCATGGCTCTACGTGAGTGTGACTGTACACTCCCCCTTGACCTTGGAAACACAGGTATCCATAAGCATTCTTCCTCAAACTATGTAACATCTGAGACAGTATCTACATAGGAAAGCAACAGTGCTAAATGCACTGGTCACCTTAACACTTGGCTTATGCAGCTCATTACATGCTAGTTTACAAAATACCCAAGTCCATCACCTTCAGCAAACTCTAAATATAGCAGAATGCCTACCAGTGAGACCACACCACCTCTGGCTTGCATAGCTTGCATATGCTGCCCCTCATCAGTAGGGTTCTCGAGACACTTAAGGATAAGAACCCAGGATGTTTTAGAGATCAGCAGAAGCTGTATGCTTGGGACAAAACTCTCTGTTCCTTAAGAGACGTGTAGGGTTTTGTCTACTTGTATATCTCATCCATAGTTCAGGCCAAACTGACAAAAAAAAAAAAAAAACTAATAATGAGGCCTTATTCTGCCTGTGCCCAAACTGTGAAATGCTGCCCCAAAGAAAATCAGAACTATCAAGAATTACTTATGTTTCAGGACATAGCTATCTGGGTCTGTGTTTCCAGAATTTTCCTCCAAAACCCAGAGCGGCTCCCCAAAAAGCTCTCACTGCTTCACTCCAGAATACACAGAAACTTTTAGAGAGACGCTCTGGCTTCTGTCCTCCCACATGCCAAATTCCATACTCCAGCAGTCTTGCCTTTCCCTAGACTGATTGCAACCCAGCACCACAGATAAGTCAAACTGAGCAGATAATTTCATTATCTGAACTGTTGTCATCTATATTGTTTACATTTTACTCAACCTAGCTCAGGAGTTCTCAACCCAGTCTTCGGGGTATACCTATCCAGTCAGGTTTTCAGGCTATCATGATTATGCACTGCCTCTTTTGTGTAGAGATCTATCTCATGCTCATTCATCCTGATAACCTGACTGGCTAGGTGTGCCCCGAGGACTGGGTGGAGAACCACTGACCTAACTGATGTCATTATCTGTGTTTCTGACAATTGTATTAATTTATATTATAGTCTGAACAGAGGACAAGTGTTTTACTTTGTCAATAAGGAAGAATTCACATGGCATTGACTAAGAGTGATCTGTATGATGTGATTTAGGAGCAGCTAAGATTTCTCATGTCATAAAACTGATGGGGGAGGGTTCACTTTCTATTTTCTTTGTAGGTTATCAATAGAAATCAAACAAAATAAAACATGGAAAAGAAAATAAGATGATACCTTTTTTATTGGACATAACTTAATACATTTCTTGATTAGCTTTCGAAGGTTTACACTGAATGATATATACCACATTGGAAGATGAGCAAGTGAAAGATCCCTTTATGTTGAATATCTTTCCTTTGTGGATGAAATGTATTAAGTTATGTCCAATAAAAAAGGTATCATCTTATTTTCTTTTCCATGTTTTATTTTGTTTGATTTCTATTGATAACCTTAAGAGTGGACTAACATGGCTACCACACTCCTCTATTTTCTTTGTAGAAAGAACCTATGTCCTTTGAGCTGCACGTGAAATGCATTGTACCAGAATGAACATGCTGCTGTTTTTACTTAGGCAAAAAAAAATAGCACTTTATATGTGCTTCTCTTTTTAAACTGTCAGATGTGTTTTTCTTATAGGTGATAAAAGACAAAAGTAGATCAGATGTTGATTATTCATATGAGCTTAACCTGACACTGAGCAGTGAGTCTGTGGAAGTCAATGATTCTGGAATATTCACCTGTCAAGCAAAGAACAATGTTGGAACAGCTAATGCTTCAATACACTTGAGTGTAATAGGTAGATAGCTTTTTCATTTTATTTACAATAAGGAAATGTATATAGAGTGGGGAAGTTTCTGCTGTCTGTTTCTGTCACGAACTGTCTCTCTGGGTTTTGCACACATCGTCATAGTCTTGTAATGAAACCAAATATCCTTATAAAATAATGCTAATTTACATGGTTATTCCTTAGGGCTGATAAATAAATATATAGTGGTTTATGGTAAAAGAAAATCCTGACTTAAGAATTAACATACACTATGGTGGCAATGATATAAATTGTCACCTCATTTTAGGTGCCACAACAGAACACACTTAGAACGAGTTCTACAATGGCTTAAAGGCATGTCTATGCCGTTATAGAATATTAACACAAAGCCGCATTGGCGCACCAAAAGTTAGGCGTCAGTGACTGGTGTAAGTGGGCACCTAAATGTGCCATGCAATACTCGTAACATAGTATTCTGTAAATTGCACATTACTTGGCAAAATGATATGCCTAGGCTTTGCCTAGGTGTATGTTCCTTGACAGTTGTGCACCAACCCCTGAATTCTATAAAAGTCGCCAAAAAGTGCACATATAGATTTGGGCAGGTGCTCAATTTGTGCTCACAATTTAAATAACGAGCCAATTAGCACCAATTGGCTTTTTAACAAGCAATTATTGGGACTGATTAGATTTAATTGGAATATAGGTATTCAAATTTAGGCATGAGTTGAAAAAGGGGATGAATAAATGGGAGGATCATGGGAGGAAAAGGGCGTTCCTTACTTTTATGCTCATTGTTAAAGAATGAGGGGGGATATACGCCTAATTTAGGCATGTACATTTGCACCATGTTTCAGCTGGTGTAAAAGACCTTACCTAAAGTTAAGTGCAATTCCCAGGCATAACTGCTATTCTATAAACAGTGCCTAACTTTAAGCATGGCTTATAGAATAGCACATTTTTGGGCACTATATATAGAACTCACCCTAAGTGATTTAGGTGCACTGTTTATAGAATAGTGTCTGGCACTTATGAGCATAAGTGCCAATTATATAAGAACATAAGAGTAGCAATACTTGGTTGGACCAATGGTCTATCTAGCCCCATATCCTTCTTCCAACAATGGCCAATCCAGTTCACAAATACCTGGCAGAAACCCAATTAGTAGCAACATTCCATGCTACCAATCTCGGTACAAGCAGTGGCTTCCCCCATGTCCATCTCAATAGCAGACTATGGACTTTTCCTCCAGGAACTTATCCAAAACCCTTTTAAAACCCAGATACACAAACCGCTGTTACACATCCTGCAGTAGCAAGTTCCAGAGCTTAACTATTCTTTGAGTGAAAAAATATTTCCTCTTGTTTTAAAAGTAGATTCATGTAATTTCATTGAGTTTCCCTTGGTCTTTGTACTCTTTTTGAAAAAGTGAATAATTGATTCACTTTTATCAGTTCTACACCACTCAGGACTTTGTAGACCTCAGTAATATCTTCCCTCAGCCATCTCTTTTCGAAGGTGAAGAGCCCTAACCTCCGCATATAAAAGGAGTTCATCCCCTTTATCATTGTAGTAGCTCTAATTTGAACCTTTTCTAATTCTATATCTTTTTTGAGATATGGCGACCAGAATTGAATGCAATGCTCAAGGTGAAGTCACACCATGGAGTGATACAGAAGCATTATAATATTGTTGGTCTTATTTTGCATCCTAGGCACACTTTGACAGCTAAAGTTAGGTGCCAATCTTTTAGAATTGCATTTTATATCTATCACACTTGTCCTGTCCATTCAGGGACATCTCTCCTACATTTCTGTTGTGCAAGGCTTTTTTCACCTGACATTCCAAAGAAACAGTTACATTTAACTTGCTCCTTCATCCAGTATCTAATTGAAACTCACTCTCCTGAACTTCTTAGGCTCTGTCCTTATTCCAGGGTATAAAGAAGTGTGTTTTCAAAACACTTAGACTTACAAAGTTACGTGGAGGGGCATTTTCGATATGACGTCTAAATCTGAATTTGGATGTTTTACACAAAACGTCCAAATTCTGAACAGGAAAGAAGGTCATTTTCGAGAAACAAAACGTCTACCTTTTTCTGTTGAAAATACTGTTTTGAAAAATGTTTTGTGATTTGGACATTTTGTTTTTCAGTCCATTTTTGAATAAAAAAATGACCAAATGCAAAACGCACAAAATCAAGCCATTAGGATACAGACCATAAGAAAAGTTTCAGTCACAGGAAAGCATTCATAGAGGATAACAAAGTTCAAACTGCTGTAGAATCAATCCTGTTACACTTGTGGAGGAAACTGTGAACCCTCCAAAACTCACCAGAAACCCACTGTACCCACATATAGGTGCCCCCTTCACATGGATTCTCTGCAACATGGATTCTCTGGTGGACTGTGAGGCTGTCCTCAATGACGCTTTTACCACACTTTTTATATGCAACTTTTTAAACTTCTGAATGGATTCAATGGTTTATTGCTAGACCAGTCCACCAGAGAATCCATGTTACAGTGAAACAATATACATGTCCTGAGTGTGGTCAAGGCTTTATGCAGAAGGCAGATCTCACAATACACAAGAAAATCCACAATAGAGTGAAACCATTTACATGTTCTAAGTGTGGTAAAAACTTTGGTTGGAAAGAAAGCCTTACATGGCATCAGAGAATCCACACAGGGATGAAACCATTTACATGCACTGAGGAGGTAAAAGCTTCAGTTGCATTGGGACAGGTAATTAGGAAATGTACACTCTTGCTATGAAGTATGGAAAAATAGCACTCTGGTATTTAGACATATGTAATGAGACCTCCTTTTTATCTATAGATCTGAATTCAAAGCCCAAATCTACTGATAAACAATAGACACAAGGCTCAGATCTTATAAAAAATAGAAAGCTTGGTATCAGGTAGAATAATAGAAAAGTGACATCCCAGGAAAGCAATAGGGCACCCTAGGGGGTACTGCAGTGGACTTCGTAAAATGTTCCCAGGTACACATCTCACCATTGCTCCCTTACCTTGTCTGCTAAGCCCCCCAAAACCCATTCAAAACCCACTACTCCCAACTGTACACCACTACCGTAGCCCTTATGGGTGAAGCGGACACCTATATGTGGATACAGTGGGTTTCTGGTGAGTCTTGGAGGGTTCACAGCTTCCTCCACAAGTGTAACAGTTAGGGGGAGGTAGGAGCCTGGGTCCACCTGTCTGCAGTGCACTGCATCCACCACTAGACTACTCCAGGGACCTGCATGCTATTCTAATGGAACTGAGTATAACATCTGAGGGTAGCACAGACTGGCAAGTAATGTTTTTGATCACATTTTTGGGGAGTGGGAAGGGGGTAAGTGACTACTGGGGGAATAAGGGGAGGTCATTCCTGATTCCCTCCAGTGGTCATCTGGTTATTTAGGGCACCTTTTTGTGCCTTATTCATTATAAAAACAGGTCTAGCTCTAAACATCTAAGTTTTAGTCCTGTATGTTTTTGTTTTGTTCCATTATGGCTGAAAAACATCTAAATCTTAGGACCGCCCAAGTTCCACCCTGAACACGCCCCTGGTACTCCCCCTTGAGATTTGGACGTGCTTCTGAAGGACTGAACATCTATAAAAAGGTATTTGGAAATGCTGATTTGGACGTTTTTTTTTGAGAAAAACGTCCAAATGCAGACTTATGCCACTTTTTGGATGTTTTTCTCTTTTGAAAATGAGCCCAATAGTAACCTATGGAACTTTGTAAGTCCAAGTGCTTTGAAAATGAGCCCCATATTGTCTCAGTCCTAGTGGTTTACACTGTGTTTGTGGAAATCTCTGTAAGGAATAAGAGCTTCTCACTGTGCTCCCAGACCCCTTCCATGCTTTCTCTCTTGTTCCCTTTCTTTCCAGAGGCCATGTTCTGCTTCTAACGGAACATTTTAAATGTGTGACCACATTATGTGTGCTGGTGGAATTTTCAAAGTAAAACTCTGAGGTGTTTCCCTTTGAAAACGAGGTTGTAGTCCCACAATATTTAACTACAGTATGTAAATTCAGTAATCCTAAATATAGATATTTGCCCTTGACTACAGCTGTCTCAACTATTTGGTTTAGGCCAGCCTTAAAGGAGGCCTAAAATAGACTAGTGGAGACTGATCTTAGAAAGGATATACAAATTGGAATTGAAATCTCTAGGTTGGGGTGTCCCAAAATCTGATAATATTTTAGATCAAAATCTGCTGATATAGAGCAGATCAATTTTAGGATCCTAGTTACTAAACTGACTTGTGGTAGTAATGAACATTAAAAGGTAACATGCTATTTTTCTACAATGAGTGAAAAACTGGCCCACCAGAGGTGGTGTGAACTTTCCTCTAGGAGCATCAGTCTGTGTTCTGAAAAAAGGGCCTTTTTTAAGGGGTTGGAAAATGGACGTGCAGCAAAAAAAAACCCAGCCCACGTCCATTTTCAGCCTGAGACCTTACCGCCACCCATTGACTTAGTAGTAAGGTCTCACTCACTACCTAGGCGGTAGTCATGCAGCACACACCCACTGCCGTTTACTGCCAGGTAAGCGCCACACAGAAGAAAATAGAAAATATTTTCTACTGCGTGTTTGCGGCATGCGCCAAATTCAGAATTACCACCTGGGGCATGCGGTAATGCCAATTTGGCGAGCACCGGATACACATAGGCCCTTAAGAGCCTTTGTGAAAGAGCCCCACAATATGTAGTTGCCATGAATGTATAACAAAACAGAAGGCTCAATCATCCAAATGACGTCCATAGACGTGGAGCAACTGCAGACATGTAAATGCAGTAGGGACACATGTACCTTAGTCTGTAAGTTAAATGTGTAATTGAGAGCCCCACCCATCTTGAACTCATGTATACACCCCTCCTTGTACTTTCACACAGTCACTTATATGCACCATTACATAAGAGCACTTAGGCACCCTGCTGGCACTTTCATTGCTAAGTGTACATTTACACACATATGTATTATTATTCTAGACATGTACATGCGTCAGAGGCTCATAAATGTGGAGGCCTAGATTAGAGTTGCCTCCTCATGTTTAGTTCTTACACATTTAACTTATGTTAGTAAACTTTAAACAACATTGTGGGCTAGTAGGTTAAATATATAAACCAGCTGTTGTGTAAGCAGATCCTGCATGCAGAGATCATTATAAATTATTCAGGTGCAAATATTTTGCAAACACTGGTTTTATCTGGTTTATTGCTTAATCATTTGTTTCAAAGATCTCAATGATTTTGCCACTAAGTCACACTTGTAATCTCACATTTGTTTTTCAAAATATTTGAAGGCTGATATTCAGAAAGGAGGGTTTATGCTCTTAACTTTGAGGGTTAGACTCCTAAATTGGTCTGTTTGAAAATTTACCAAGGCTGAGTGCTTAAATTTATGTGTTTAGTTTCACTAGGCTCCTAAATTTAGGACCTTAAAACAGGGGCGTATCTGGACTCTGGCGGTAGGGGGGGCCAGAGCCAGAGGGAGGGGGCACATTTTAGCCCCCCCCCGGCGCCACCGATCCCCCCTCCCCGCCATTTCCGGACCCCCCTGCCACTGCTAGACCCCCCCCTCGCCACCAATGACACTCTCCACCCCCTCCCGCCGCCGCCAACCCTCCCCCGCTGCTATCACTTACCTTTGCTGGCGGGGGACCCCAACCCCCCGCCAGCCGAGGTCCTCTCTTCCATGCAGGCTGCAAGTTGCAATGCTTCCTGTTCTTCTGAGTCTGACGTCCTGCACGTACAACGCGCAGGACGACAGACTGAATTCCAAATTCTGAGTCTGACGTTCTGCACGTTGTACGTGCAGGACGTCAGACTCAGAAGAACAGGAAGCGTTGCAACTTGCATCCTGCACGGAAGAGAGGACTTCGGCTGGCGGGGGCTTGGGGTCCCCCGCCAGCAAAGATTGGCGACGGGTTGGTGGCGGGCGGGAGGGTCTGTGGTAGGGGGGTCCAGGGCGAAATCTGCGGGGGCCCAGGCCCCTGTGGCCCCACGCAGATACGCCCCTGCCTTAAAAAGCAAGTGGCAGCAAGGGCAGATTAAGGCAGGGGAGAACATTAGGAGCTTGTTATTACCAATTTTCAGCACTGGACACATACATTAGCTTCCTAAATTTAGGAAAATGAATGGCAGGCCTGTATTTAAGAAATAACTTAGGCTCCTCGGTTTTTAAATGAATATTTAGCTGAATATTTAGGTTCCTAAGTTTGGCTAAAAGTAGGGGGCAAAGATGGGAACCTAATGAAGGAGTCTACATTTAGAAGCTTAGCATTTTTTTTTTCAAATATCAGGCTTGAGACTTTTAAAATTCTCCTTTTCTTAGTCTAGTCTTTGTGCACTTAAGGTTGTCGTCTTACTTTGTACATATTAAAGTAAAGCCTACAGGAGGTGCTGATGATAGCAGTGGTGCAGTGCCCTGATTTATTGAGGTTAGGACTTTAAATTGGGCATGGGTGTTGTTTAAAAATATCATCTTGGAAGCTCAGGTGCATTCAACATGTTTACAAAGGTGGAAAGAAGAGAACATGACAGCTTCGGTCCTTACAGATGAAGATGTAAGAGATCTACTTGTACCAGGAATGGTTTTCAAGGGTGATGATGCGGAAGAACTGAAAGAAATCTTGGTGAACCTGGAAGATGTACTGAGCCAAATCAATAAAGAGTAGTAAATCACCTGGACCGGATGGCATGCACCCTAGAGTGCTGAAAGAACTCAAACATGAAATTGCTGATTCGCTGTTACGTGCTCTGTAACCTGTCCTTAAAATTGTCCATAGTACCTGAAGATTGGTGGATGGCCAATGTAATGCCACATTTTAAAAGGGTTCCAGGGTGATCTGGGAAATTACAGGACCAGTAAGCCTGACGTCAGTGTCGAGCAAAATAATGGAAACTATTATAAAGAGTAAAATTACAGAATACGTAGATAGAACATAGTTTAATGGGACAGGGTCAGCATGAATTTAGCCAAGGGAAGTCTTGCCTTACCAAGTTGCACGGACAACAGAGGCTTAGATCCACACGCAAACAGACCTTCAACCAACAGAGTAGACCAAAGATAAGAGCAAATACAGCTTTATTAAAATCAGATGCCCAACATCCCAAGACATATCAATTTAAATTCAGATTTTTTTTTCAAAACTTTTGGTTTGAAAATTGAAGCACTAAAGCACTGAGGGGGTCTTTACTAAGGCGCGCTCACGTTTTTAGCATGCGCTAAAAACAGGCATGCGCTAAACATTAGAGACACCAATGCATACCTATGGGCGTTTCCAAAAATGTGAGTGCACCTTGGTAAAAGACCCCCTGAATGACATGTTTAAAAGATATGTGGACATATTTATTGCAAACATGATCAATGATTAAATTGAATGGACGTAAGTGAAGACCTATTGGTCTGTGACAGTCCAGTGGAAGTTTGAGCACATTGTTTCAAACTTTAAGCAGAGTGAAGATATATTCATTAATTGTGTTAGGAATGAAAAATTTTAGGATTTAATTTATGTATATGTACACCTTGGAGTTGGTAGCATGGGATTTTGCTACTATTTGGGTTTCTGCCAGATACTTGTGACCTGTATTGGCCACTGTTGGAAATGAGAAGCTGGGCTAGATGGACCATTGATCTGATCCAGTATGGCTGTTCTTATGTTCTTAGTATGAGTGGCTGTATATGAAGAACTTCAGACAGCATTTCACACTGAACCTGCACTAAAAGGCAGACACAATAACTTGAAAACATAGTAAATGAGAACAGAAAATATCTGACCTGCCCAGTTATTCTGTCAGCATCGCTAAGGTTACAGCCCAGCTGTGAGCCATAGAGCATGACTGCTTGCAAGATGTCTGCTCATATTCAGGAGAGCCTTGTCCTTGCCTTCCTCAATTTTCACCATTTTGGGTAGACAATCATTGAAGATCCCCACTTGGTTCACTCCAGAACGTCTGTTTTCCCATATCTAACAAAAAGGCTTTGTTCAAATCTAAGTAGCCAGCAATACCAATGTGGTTATTTTAAAAACTTATTTCAAAAATCTTATATACTTCATCCCCAATAAGTATGAAGACTAATAGTGAGCAAATCTAAAAAGAGACAACAATAAAACCAATACAAGAAGCAGGATGGAATACAGATACTTTTAGCTCATTGCCTAAACACCCAGGCTCCTGTGTTCCCTGTGCAACCTGCCAGACACCCTCTACAAGAGAGCCTGCACTGCATTTTTAATAGGATATCCACATTTTATATTAACCAAGATCCATTGCTGAGTCAGTTGAATATAGTGCTTGATACTGTATCGTGCAAATAGAAAAATTTAAATTATTAAATTAAACTACCAAATACATTATTATTTTGTGAATGCTCTTACAGCTGATTAAAGAGCCATCTAAAAAGATCAGAGGTGATATGTTCAACTATGCAGCTTACAAGTCCTTGAAACCAGCAAGGCAAGCGATCTGCAAACTCCAGATGGAAGGACAAAAAAGCAGATCAGTAGAAAACATTTTATCATCAATGACAACCAAATATCATCTGGGAAAGTTTATCAAAACATCCAGAATTGTATATCCACTGAGTACTTATGTATATACTCAACATGACTTAAACCTCCTATGACATACTAATAAAGTTTTTAAAGTGTGCTCATATTGATTTCATGAACACATGAAGCCCCAAAACATGTTGGGTATATACAATTCTGAATATATGTATTCAGTTAGTGGCTGGCACTGAATATTCTGATTCAGCACTGATGGCCAGTGCTATGTGGATAACATCAATATTCAGCCCTCTATCTGGATAGCTACTCAAAGTTAGGGCAGCCTTTTTGCCATCCTGACTTTATCTGGATAGTAAATCATTGCTAACTGGATATGTGTATGCTTTTCCTCAGCTCTGCTCATGGACCTTCCCCCGGAACTGTGGAGGTGATTCTATAAATGGGCACCTCCCTTTAGGCACTCCAAGGGTACATGTAACATAGTAACATAGTAGATGACATTAGAGAAAGATCTGTACAGTCCATCCAGCCTGCCCAACAAGATAAACTCATATGTGCTACTTTATGTGTATACCTGATTTTGATGTGTATCTACCACTTTCAGGGCACAGACCATAGAAGTCTGCCCAACACTAGCCCCACCTCCCCCCACCAGCTCTGCCACCCAATCTCCGCTAAGCTAAGTAGGACCCTATTTTATAAGGGAACCTGAGCACCTAGGTTTTTTTCTAGAATATTACTGCAACCCAATATTGGTGCGCCTAACATTTATGCGCCTGCCGTTATACCGGCCATAAAGATAATGTAAGTGCCTAAATGGGACAGGGACACACACACTACAGTGTTCTGTAAGTTGCGCATGTAAGTGGGAGCTTTGTCTATGTCCTGCCCATCCTCCCTTGCAACCACCCACTTTGTAAGTTAAGTGATAGTTACAGATTAGTGCTTAGAGCAGTGGTTACCAAACCTGGTCCTGGAGGCACCCCAGCCAGACAGGTTTTCAGGATGCCCACAATGAATATTCACGAGAGAGATCTGCATGCACTGCCTCCACTGCAAGCAAATCTATCTCATGAATATTCATTGTGGATGTACTGAAAACTTGACTGGCTGGGGTGCCTCCAGGACCAGGTTTGGGAACCACTGGCTTAGCGGAATTATTGATATGTATGCATGTATTTGTACATTTTTGTGCATAATGGGCCTGATTCTATATAGGGTGCCTAAAATTAATGCACGGTAGGCAATCACACCTAAGCGTATTCTAAATACCGTGTGTACATCTGTGCAGTATTTAGAATACACTTAGGCATAGTTCATGTGACTAAATCTATGTGCATCCATTTACACCAACAAAAAGCTGGTGTAAATCCCTGCACATAGATTTACACGCACTGTCCAATATTCTATAACGCATGTAGATTTTGGAACACCCATAAAACACCCATTTACACTCCCCTAACCATGCTCCTTTTTGCCTGCACACGTTAGAATTTAGGTGCAGTACATTACAGAATATGCTTAGCAATATATGCATATAATTTGTAATTTTTGCCAATTAGTGCTTGTTATTGTTTGCTAAAAGCTGTTAACGATTAACAGCATATTAAAACAATCTACATGTATAGTTATAGAATACGCCTAGATTTACATGCATAATTGTACGTAACTCTAGGTGCACTATATAGAATCCGGGGGAATGTGTGCATAAATGTAAGCGTCCATTTTATAGAATTGTCTTCTATCCTGATAAAGCCAAGGCAGTCTGTAAGGATTTTCAGCAGCACCATCTGCATAGTGTTGCTGATTATCCCCAGATTGCTAAGGCTAACGGAAATATCTGGTTAACTGCCACAGGTATCTGGATATTTTCCTTTGCATTTTGACTGGATTATTTTGGACTGTTGTGTAAGGACTGAACGATTGTCATCCTCACTGATTCCTTTTTCATTCTGGTTACCAGAGACAGGATTCATCAGTTTGTCTACTGCCCCTAATGCAACAATAGAAGTAAATGAAGGAGAAAATCTGGTTTTAATGGTGGATTATGAGGCATATCCAAAACCAGAAGGATTGTGGACCTATATGAATGAAACCGTACTAAACACATCAGATCATTATGTCAGAACACAAGAAGAGGATGATAACAGGTAAAAGTTTATATAAATGTTTTATTGTGTTCAGATTTCTTGGTTCTTTATAACAAAACAAAAGAAGAATCATATAGAGTAGTACCATGAGATTACCACTATAAATCATGGTGGCCATTTTTAATCTGCTAGACCACCAGGCCTGGCCTGATGGAACTTGTGGGGTAAAGGTGGGGTCCTTTTCCAGGTGAGCGTTTGGGAGGGGGGTGGTAAGGTCTGGCATGTTGAAGGGAAATGTGCATGTTGGGGGGGATTTGGAGCGGGGATTGGACCTTGTTGGGAGGAGACAGGGAGGGATGAAGAAGCCGCTTATGTGAATTCTTGGCTGATATTCAACCGGGAGCTGCATAAGCTCTAGTGGCAAATTCTTGGCTGGGCATTCCTGGATATTTAGTACTGGTGCCCAGACGTGGCCGCCAGCATTGAATATTCAGGTCTAATTTAGCCAGTAATGGTCAGCGCTTAAAAAAAACACTTACTGCTGGCCACAGAATATTGACCAGGAAATGTTTTGCTTTGTTTTACACAGATATTTATTTGTAGACATTTGTGTGTGGTGTATGCTGTAAAAACCTCTATAGAAGTGTTTTGCAACACTCTTGTGCTGCTCCTGCTTCTTAATATATTTATCCAATATGGCCGCCGAGCAAAGGGACATGTGAGGAGCTCCCCGGCAACCCAGCCGAACCCTGCCCATAATGACTCGCTGGACCACGGCCAGGTGACCTATCGAGGAGTGGAGGCCTGGACAAGGAGTCACTAGGCAGATGCCATGCTGAATCGCGTTCCCACTGACCCAAGCAACAAGAGCAGAGTAGTGCAGTAGAGCCCAGGGATGAGAGCGAAATCCAGTGGAGCGGGTCTGCTGTGTTGCTGCCCACCTCAGTACCATCAAACCACAGAGGTGGGTTCCCGCACAGCAGCCGAGGACATGGTGACGCTGGGGGATACCCAGCTGCAGACCACGTGGTCAAACATGACCAGAGTGTCACAAGCAGAGCAACCATGAAACCAGGTTAGGCGGGGCCCACTCGACAAGCAACACCAGGACAACCAGCCAAAGATCCTACGGGTGACAACAACTCCCAGCCCACAGCGTCATGGACAGCACAACAACCACCACAGGGAGAGAGAAACTGAAAGGACAGTGCCGATTCTTGGAAGAGAGATGCCCTTCCGGCAACATGAGCGCTGTCTGATCACCAGGGGAAACCACCAGCATCCACGCTACACCCTGTGTTACATCCTCAAAGCACAGACTGAGTAACCGGATTGCTGAGGGAAGAGGATGCCACCATCCAGTCGAATGGAGGTTGGCTCGAGATGGCACATTGGAAGTAGTGCAGTGGGAACAGTGCAGCAGTGACCGGCATCAACCACGTGATAGGGTTGGAGTGAAGCTATTGCCTTAGAGGATTCCTGTAGGCTCTACGGTAGATGATTTTTTTTCTTTCCCCCTTTCTATTCTTTTTGTTCTAATCACTGTTTATGAGAAGAGCAACTTCTCACTGTTGCTGTGGCTGATAACTGCCGCTGAAAACAAAGAGAACTCAAGAACCAAATTCATCAATGGCAAGAGAGCTCCATCAGCCCAACTCGCTTACTGAACTGGCCTAGCTGCTTAACACCCACCTTTTCCTCGCTCCTATATATCAACATGTGTCTTCACAGGCCAATTGAGGTAATCTCCATTATGGACCTCTTACTAACCTGCGCAAATATCGAAAAATACCTTCCAATGACACGCCTGCTCTGAAAAATGTGCATATTCATGTGGATGAAACATCTAACTTGAAAATAGGTCTACTAATGCAAGGTCAGTTTGTAATAAGACCATACTAGTACACAACCTAATTGTTCAGCATAACGTCAACGTATTTTGTGTTACAGAATCATGGCTTTTAAAATCAGACCTAGTGGTAATCAGACAATGTTGCCCTAAGGAATATAAAAAGGAATGATAATGCAGATCTTATAAACGAGGAGGGGCACTAATAATATTTTATAAAAAGACAGTATTACTCAAGTTGTTATCATCTGAATTTGCAGAACTCCTAGTTTTAGAATGCACATCTCTAGCATTTTGCTTATTCTATTGCCCCCCACCCAGGAAAAATAACACTGATTGTTCACCATTCTTAAAATTTATAGCAACTTAACCAATCGATCTCCAGAAAGTATGCATTTTAGGCGACTCTAATGCACCAGGTGAATTATCCATCGATAAGTTATCACAACAGAGGTCATGGAAGCTAGTTCTAGAATAGCTCCTATTTAAACAAATTATGAAAGACTCCACACACGCAGCAGGCCATATACTGGATCTAGTATATATATATATCACCTACATTATTTCAATCCCTGATAGTATGACCTGTCGTGCAAGAAATCGCATGGTCTGAGCATGCTTTAGTAAGGTTTGAATTCTTGATGAAAGGCCTAAAGGGTAATAAAGAGAAGTCACTATGCTACAAACAAGGCCAAAGTTTGAACTGGCAGATCTAAAAGCTTGCCTGGCATGTGAGGGGGACCAGTGCACTACGAATCCTGGTCCCTCCCATGACCAAATGCCATGGAGTTGTTCGTTTTTGAGATGGGCGCCCTCGGTTTCCATTATGGCCGAAAACTGAGGGCGCCCATCTCTACAGCCGGCGATCTCAGCAATGTTGAGATTTGGGTGACTTCAACCGTATTATCGAAATGAAAGATGGACGCCCATCTCATTTCGAAAATACGGTCGGCCCCGCCTCTTCACGAGAATGCCCTCGGAGATGGGCACCCTTAGAGGTGAGCGTCCCCGTTCGAAAATGCCCCTCCACATGATTTTCGGCTGATTGTAAAGAGTTTAGTACTGACAAAAGTTGATTATTGTAACTCTCTGTTCCTGGGAATACCATCATCCCGACTCTAAGCTCTGCAGGTCATCCAAAACGCAGCTGCACGATTGATAACAGAAATCCCAAGATCTGATCACATCACATCACACCAACACTAAAAAAAAAATTACACTGGCTTCCTGTGACGTACAGAATTCAATTCAAGACCCCTGTATTGACCCCAACGTATATTTGGAACTGTTCCAGCCTGCTTTCATAATACCCTGCTGACATATAAACCAAACCGAGCACTGAGATCAGAGACAGCCAGTCAGCTCTGTCTGCCTCTCATTAAATCATACAATTACATAGAGACAAAACTTCTGTTCTTCTCTATTGCTGCCTCATCCTCGCGGAACACTTTACCTGGATACCTGAGAGCTTGTGCAGATATTCAACAATTCAAGCGATTACTAAAAACACACCTGTTCATAAAAGCCTATTTGGCTACATGAAGGCTTAACTGACTCGCTATTTCTTTTCTGTGGTCTCTGGCGGTTTTTTCTTCCTCTTTTCTTTCTTTGTTACGATATTGCCTATGTTTCCTGCTCTCATTCATATCGCCACCTGATGGCTAGATCTGGTGACTGCCATGGACTGACTGCTGGCTGTTTCCCATGCTCTGGATCTTGCAGCCGTCCAGTATGTCTTGGAACTTTTTGGAACTACGCAGTACCCGTACCGGGTGACAGCCCTTGTTGTTTGCCTTTATTAGCCACCTGGTAGCTTTCTAGTTTGCCTTGCAGCAGAGGTCCTCAGTGGAGCCTTAGTCTGTGAGAGTTTTGTTGCAGTGCTACTTTGCTACTTTTCGTGTCAACTAGAACTTGCTTGTTTTCTGATTTATTCTTCTTCTGCTTGCTGCCTGCCCCGACCCGGCTTGTTTACTGGTTTCTCTCCTGCTTGCTGCCAGCCCAGGACCTGTTCCCTGGTTTATGCCTCTGCTGCTGCCCGCCCAAGACCTTGTGTGTTTCGTGGACTTTTCTCATGCTCGCTGCCTGTGTTTGTGTCCCAGTCCAGCTCAGCCCTGTCCGGTAAGTCCTGTCGGCCGCCTGCAGCCAGGAGCTCAACTCCTGGTGAATAGCGGCTAAGCGCAGGTGAAGTCTAGGGCTCCTGCTTTGCCTGGTTCGGCGTGTGTTGCCTCTGCTGCTTCTTCTGTCCACTGTTCCAGTCCGGTCTGTGTCTTGCTGCCTGTTTGAGGGGTTATCCTGCCACTGCCGGCTATAGGTAGTGGTCCAAGGGCTCACTGTTCATGACAGGCGCGTAGCGTGACATACTTTTTCTCTTCTTTCATGTGTTTTCTGGCCAGTTCAACTTTACTGATCATGTTCCATAATCAAATGCATAATCACTATGTATGTGACTATTGTTACCTGCCTTGGATAAAGGCAGGATATAAATATAATTAATTAATATGGGTTGCAACTATTCCAACAGACAGTGCCTATTGTCATGTGATCTTACAAATGTACAGTAAAAAAAGTAACAGTCTTCACATGCCAGCAAAAGATAGATTACACAGCCAGCCTCAACACTCAATTCTTGCAACAAAAAAGAGGTTGAATTCTTCTATATATTTTTTCAAATTATTCAGGTATGTTAGTGAACTCCACCTAATCCGACTGAAAGGAAAGGAAGGAGGCTTTTATTTGTACTGTGTCTCCAATGGTGATGCCTCCTCCTTCGTGACATTTGAAGTCAATGTGAAAAGTAAGTAAAGTCTTTTACAACTTACCTTTCTTACAGTGATTGAAGAGATTGAATTTTATTGGGCATATAATTAGATGAATTTCCACCCAGGGTAACCTAGCCAAACTATGAAAATCATTTAGGTGTAGATTTACTAAAGTGTGTTACTTTGTTACCATTCCCTAACACATTATAATGGAATTAATTATGACGAGAATATCAGGAAATGCATATGTATATGTGCACATATGCATGCAAATGCCAGAAATCCAGCTACACTCTATTCTATAACTGTGCACCTATCTTTGATAGTGGGCATTCAAATGGGAGGATGTGGGCGGGGCATGCACTTGCATGTGTAATGTATCAAGTACTATAAGTTGAGCATATATTCTGGAGTCTAGGTGCAAACATTTACACCAGCTTTATGGCTGGCATATGAGTTTATATGTAATCTAATCTACCACTTATTAACCGACAATTCCTAAAAGGTCCAAAATACAAAATAATTAGGGCTGCATTTCAATTAAACATTTTAATTGTGATTAATGTTGGGCATAGCCAGCTGTTCATGGGGGGAGGGGAAGTATTTCCTCTCACTCCCCCCCCCCCCCCACCCCACATTAGATATCGTATCTTTGCTGGCGGGGATGCCAATGCCAGTCAAAGAAATCCACTGTCAAAGCGTCCCCCTTCCTCCTTGTGCAGCCTCAGGAGCGAGAAAATCAGCAGAGTGCCTCCAGCCGCTGATGCTGGCACTTCACGAGCATGCTCAGTTTGTGCACAATAGACTGAATTACAAAACTCCAGCTGTGAAAGTATGAAAGATTGAACCAAAAAAGCAAAATGTTTAAGAAAATAAGAACAGATTAACCTCAGTTGCCTCAATTTAAAAAATATCTTTCATGATAAACTGTTGAGGTTCAAATGAAAGGGTAGAATTAAAAATAATACCCAAAACTGCAGACACCCTCACCTATATACCAAGTTAATACTATTATTTTATAAAAGAAAGTAAATACCTACTTTCCTTTATAGAATAAGTTCCCTAAATAATTGGCACCTCTTTATAGAATTACCCTCAAATTTATTCCATGTCCCAGGCACCTATTTATTACTAATACATAGTAGTGACATTAGAGCACTTTAATGTGGTATCACACTTTAGTAAATCTAGCCTCTGGGCTTGAGGAGGGTACATTTATAACAAAGCAAAGAGGGTAAGAAGGCACCAATTTAAGAGCTATTTATAACAAACAAAAAAAGTAAATACCTACTTTTTCTTTATAAAATACTAGTGTGAGTAGTTGGTGCACCCTACACTTAGGGGTCCTTTTATTAAGCTGTGGTAAAAAGTGGCCTGCGGTAGTGTGGATGTGTGAAATTGGCACGCTGGGTCATTTTTTACTGTGGCTGGGGAAAAAAAGGGCTTTTATTAATAGGGCAGTAAATAGCCATGCAGTAAAATTAAAAGTAGCATTCGGCTATTTACTGCCTGAGCACTTGCAGCCACCTCCCATTGACCTAGCAGTAAGGGTTCACGTGCTATTTGTGCGGTAATTAGGCAGCTCATGCCAATGTGGCCATGCTGCTGATTACTGCTGAGAACGCCCCCAGCGGTAGAAAATAGAGAAATATTTTCTACCATGACAAACAGCACACGCTGGTTTCGAAACTACTATAATGCAGCCATTCCCAACCCCATCCTCGGGGCACACCTAGGCCCATTGGGTTTTCAGGATATCTATAGTGAATATGCATGAGATAGATTTGCATGCACTGCCTCAATTGCATGCAAATGTAACTATGAATATTCATTGTGGATATCCTGAAAACCTGATGGGACTAGGTGTGCCCCAAGGAATGGGTTGGGAATGGCTGCTATAATTTATAAAATGTGCTTAGATTTATAAAATTGCTATTTAAGTGTGTAAGTATGCACTTATACACATAAATGACAGTAGCACACCTAACCGCTATTCTATAATTGCACACTAAAATGGCTTAGCACATATTTGCAAGGGAGGGCATTCATAGGGAGGGGGCATGGGTATGTAATAGTGCTGATAGTTGGGTCCTAACAATTAATGATCGATGCTAATTGACACAGGTCCAAAAAGGGGGCATGGCCATGGGAGGGTCATGGGAAGATCAGGGGCATTCCTTTTTAATTTATGCGCATTGTTATAGAATAAAAGGGTCTGCGCCTAATTTAGGCACTTGGATTTATATCAAGGGTTTGTTGGTGTAAATGGTTGCACCTAAATGGAGCCACAGTTCCCGGCGCTAAGTGCTATTCTGTGAATTTAAGTGCCGCATAGAATTTATTTTATTCTTTTGTGATCTTGCCAGTTACTTGTGACCTGGGTTGGCCACTGTTGGAAGCAGGGTACTGGGCTTGATGGACCTTCAGTCTGTCCCAATGTAACAATGCTTGTGTTAAATAAATATTTTCTTTTCCTAGAAATCCTCAGTACGCACACCCTCTTCACGCCTTTATTGATAGGGTTTGCAGTAGCAGCAGGGCTGATGGGAGTTGCAGTTGCAGTACTTGTATATAAATATCTGCAGGTAAAGTATCACAGTACCATGTTTTAACATGGTGCTACAAGTCATGTGTGTAAATTCTGCTGTGTGTCCAAATTTGCTCATGCAACTTAATTGAAGAACCAATTATTGCTGATAATTGGGTCTAACAATCAGTTATCGGTGCTAATTGGTGGCATGAGTCCAAAAAGGGGGCGCGGCCTTGGGAGGATCATGGACAGATCAGGGGTGTTCCTTTTTAATTTATGCGCATTGTGATAGAATATGGGGGGTCTGTGCCTAATTTGGGTGTAGGGATTTACACAAAGGTTTTGTTGCACCTAAATATAGTCACAGTTCCTGGTGCTATGCACCATTCTATAGACAGCACCTAACTTTAAGGGCCATTTATAGAATAGTGCTAAGCGTTATTTTTTTCAGTGTCAAGTTTTTTTTTAGGTGCCATTTATAGGATCTAGTCCTAAATGTTTTATTTCTTATTTTATAGAAACCAAAGTATGAAGTCCAATGGAAGGTTGTTGAGGAAATCAATGGCAACAACTATGTTTATATAGACCCAACCCAACTTCCTTACGATCAAAAATGGGAGTTTCCACGAGACAAACTGTGTTTCGGTTAGTTTATAACCTCCTCTCTTATAACATTATTTTGGCAAGGACAGCTTTTAATGAATTGCTGTAGTTTACCATCAAGTTCACGTTGCACAAAGTATGGGAATAACTTTTAAAAGGACTTGTCTTTCTTCAGTTTTGAGTTTTGGGTAAAGCTTTCTTAAGAGAAGTTACCCTCATATGTGAGAGTTTTGAGTTTTCCTAAATTCACTGGCATAAATAGGGTAATATCTTCATTCTACCTTGAGGATGGTTCAACATGTAAATAGAAGAAAACATTGGGGTCCTTTTACTAAGGTGCACTGAAAAATGGCCTGTGTTGATGTAGAAGCATGTATTGGATGTGCGCAGGTCCATTTTTCAGTGCATCTGTAAAATATTTTGACCAAAAATGGATGTGCATCAAAATAAAAAATGGCGCATGACCATTTTGGACCTGAGACCTTACCACCACACATTGACTTAGCGGTAAGATCTCCCGCGTTAACCGGGCGGTAATCATCAGTGCACGTACACTGCCAAATACCGCACGGTTAGAGCCACGTGGTAGAAAATAAAAAATACTTTCTGCTGCACGTTATCGGAGACGCGTAAAAAATGGAATTACTGCCTGGGGCTTGCGGTAGCCGGGTGATAGTTCCAAATTGACGTGCGTTGGACAAACATAGGCGCCTACCCGCCTTAGTAAAAGGGCCCCATTATTCTGTCAATCCCCTGTTAAAAATCACTATACCTGTACAATGTTTTAAATCAAATCCTTCCTGTTCAATCAGGATTAAATCTGCATGATGGTACATACTGTTCCTGTTAAACTGCCATTATTTTCTTGTTCTTGTAAGGGGAGGGGGATGGGGAAGGGCCTCATGTCAACAAACCAGTTAGTTTCACAACAAAATTTCAAGCATCTTTTTTAGGAACCTTGTTTGACTGTGTAACATAGTAGCGTAGCCAGACTTCGGTGGGAGGGGGGTCCTAGTCCTCCCCGGCGCCGCTGCCGCCACCACCACCACCAACAACAACTTTGAGCCCCCCCCCCCCCGCCGGGATAGAAACAGAACGAAGCCTTGCGTGAGAAGAAGAGGACCTCGGCTGGCGGGGTTCGGGTCCCCCGCCAGCAAAGGTAGCCTGCGGCGGCGCCAGGGGAGGGTTGGTGGCGGGAGGGGGGTCGAGAGGGTCGTCGGAGGGGGGGTCCAGGGCCAAATCTATGGGGGCCCAGGCCCCCGTGGTTCCATGTAGCTACGCCACTGGTGTAACATGACTGCTCTCACCTCAGTTTCACTTACTATATATAGAACCCTCTTTATTGCTTTATTCTTTCTGACACAAACATCTGTCCTCCTTGATTGCCTTTGGGCAAAATTAGAATAGATGTTTTACCACCAGATAAGCACTTACTAGCCAATTAATTTTATTCCTGAGACAGTTTTAATATTGAATAGCAAACTGTGTTTGTTGACATGTTGTTGGTCTTTGAATACAGTTTCAAAGAATTCATATGCATTGAGCAGTAACGTGCCATTATGGATAAAGCAAGTTCATGTCTTTGTTCAGTATTTTTAACTTGTGTTTGATACAAAATAAGGGCTAGATTTACAAAAGTGTGTTACTGCATTACACACACTAACAAGTATGAATGCTTTATCTTCCACAGGTCCCATTTTATGCAGTGGGCCTAATTTACTAATAATGCATTTTTAATGGTGTTAGCACACTCTAATGCAGAAGCACACTTTTGGGCCCTTTTACAAAGGCGCTTCAAAAAGTGGCCTGCGGTAGTGTGGACGTGTGTTTTGGATGCGCACGGAACCATTTCTTAACTGCTTCTCGAAAAAAGGGTTTTGGGGGGGGCCAGAAAATGGACGTGCGGCAAAATTAAAACCAATGCACGTCTATTTACAGCCTGAGCCCTTAACACCTCCAATTGACTTAGTGGTAAGGGCTCCCACATTACCCGCATGATAACCGTCCAGTGCGCACCAACTACCGATTACCACCGGGAACGCACATAGGCTCTTGCACACCTTTGTAAAAGGGCCCCCTTGAAAACTACTATAAATTTAGGTTCAGATTTTGGAATGAAGCAATGGAAATACTTGGCCTTCTTTGAACGTAATTTAAGAAGCTTGTAATGCCATCTGAAGAAGGAGTCATGTGTGCATCAACATCTTTGGATAGATTTAATGCTGATCACATAAACTCCGTGATAAAATTCGCCAAAAACTGTGTGGACAAATTTAGGCGCAGCCTGATTTGCACATTCAATTTAATAGAATAACAAGCCAAATTAATGCCAATAATTGGCTTTTTAACAAGTGATTATTGGCACTAAGTAGATTTAATTGTGAATTATCCCCTGGATTCTATATAGCGCACCTAGAGATCTGTGCTGAAATCCAAGTATATTCTGTAACAATGCGCAAAAGGCGCATAACTTAATTGATTTAACAAACTAATCAGTGTTAATAACAGCACTTAAGCAATAATGAGCACTAATTGGCTGTAATTAGAATTTGCGTGCACAACTTGCTAAGCGCATTCTGTAACGCAGTGTGCCTATCTTCTAACACGCACAACATAAAGGGGCATGGTTATGGGCAGGGAAACGGGCATTTCATGGGCATTCCAAAATTTACATGCTTATTTATAGAATATGGCCCAGTGCACCTAAACCTACCCGCCAGGATTTATGCCACATTTTCACTGGTGTAAATGAAGATGAGTAGTTTTAGGCGCTGAGATATCAACAAAGCGTATTCTGTATACAGTGGGAGGAGACAAGTGGGAAGGGAGCTGTGCTCAAAAAGTAGAAGAACCAACGGACTCAATGAACAGATGAGTTTAGAGTAATGTTTTGAACTTTGGATAGGAAGGTTCCATACAGATGTGAGAGGGCAGAGAGTTCCAGAGAGATGGACCAAGATAGCTGAAGCTGGTCTCACAAGAAACAGTTAAACAAAAACAGGGAGGGACGCACGGGACCGTAAGAAGGTTAGTGGTGGAGGAATAGAGGGAACAGATTGGGCCTAGGGAATCAGGAGTGAGTTGAGATATGTTGGAGCAGAAGGGAGATGTAATTTGAAGACCAGTCAGAGGATTTTGAATTTAATGTGGGTTGATAACAGAAGTCAGTGTTCCAAAAGAAGGAGGGTGGTAACATGGTCAAAGTGGTGAGCAGAGTGAAGGAATTTAACGACAGTAGACTGGATGAGTTTTGAAGACCTTTGAGTGAACTGAGAGAGAGACCAGCATATAATGAATTAATCGATGTGAGAAATAGCAATGGAGAGAAGAAGGGTGCAGACAAACTGTGGATTAAGTAGAAAGCACAGGGGCCGTATATGGGTGTAGGACAATGAAAGATGAGCAGACAATGATCAATCTGGTGCTTAAAAGGTCAGCTTAGAGTCGAAAGTGATGGCTGAGAAAACCATTGCTTGTTGGATTATTGGCCAACCCTGCTATATCCATCAATATTGTCTACTATTGTAGGTACTCCTGTTCAGCTTGTGGAATCCTTTAAATACTTAGGCGGTAACCATAGGCGTAGTTTGACTGTTTCATTTGGGGGGGCAAAGAATGGGCGGAGCATATTAGCATATCATTTGCATATATACATATGCAAATGAATATGCTAATATGGAGGAAGGAATTGAAATTTACAGGCAAAATATCACAGATGCACATTTCAATTAATAAATTATGAATAAAATACTTTTATCTACCTTTGTTGTCTGATCATTTAGTTTTTCTATTCGCTTTGATCCCAGTGTCTTCTGTTTTATGCAGTGTCTTCTTTCCAGTAGGCTTCCCTCTGCTCCCCACCCTCCCAGTCCCATCCATCTCTTGCTCCTTCCCTCTGCTCCCCACCCCTCCCAGTCCCAACCATCTCTTGCTCCTTCCCTCTGCTCCCCACCCCTCCCAGTCCCATCCTTCTTCTGTTCCTTCCCTCTGCTCACCATCCCTCCGTCCCATCCATCTTCTGCTCCTTCCCTCTGCTGTGCCTGACCTCTCCCAATCCCATCCATCTCCTGGTCCATCCCTCTGCTCCCCACCCCTCCCAGTCCCATCCATTTCTTGCTCCTTCCCTCTGCTCCCCACCCCTCCCAGTCCCAACCATCTCTTGCTCTTTCCCTCTGCTCCCCACCCCTCCCAGTCCCATCCATCTTCTGTTCCTTCCCTCTGCTCACCATCCCTCCGTCCCATCCATCTTCTGCTCCTTCCCTCTGCTGTGCCTGACCTCTCCCAATCCCATCCATCTCCTGGTCCATCCCTCTGCTCCCCACCCCTCCCAGTCCCATCCATCTCTTGCTCCTTTCCTCTGCTCCCCACCCCTCCCTGTTCCATCCATCTTCCTTCTGCTCCCCACCCCTCCCAGTTCCATCCATCTTCCTTCTACTGCCCCCCCCCCGCGAGGTCCAAGATCGTGACTCCGTTTACCCCCTCTCTTCCTCCCTCCCTCCGGCGCAGGCAACAGTTTTCAGCTTTTTCAGCGTTCCTGGCAGCGGTAGCGATGTACACGCTGCCTTCGGTCTGCCCCGGAAGCCTTCTCTTCAAGTTCCTGTTCCCACCTATGCGTGAACAGGAACTTGAAGAGAAGGCTTTGGGGCAGAGCCGAAGGCAGCGTGTACATCGCTACCGCTGCCAGGAACACTGAAAAAGACTGCTGCCTGCGCCGGAGGGAGGGAGGAAGAGAGAGGGGTAGACGGACACGCTCCTCTCCGTCCGCTTGGCTTCTCTGCCCTCTCTGTCTGCGTCCCGCCTTCCTCTGACGTCAGAGGAAGGTGGGACGCAGACAGAGAGGGCAGGGAAGCCAAGCGGACGGAGAGGAACGCGTGCCTGCATGTGTTTTTTTTTTTTTTAACTAATGGCGCGGCGGCGCCTTGTCGTTTGTGGGGGCCCCCTCGCCCCCCCTCCAGTCTACGCCTATGGCGGTAACATTGATGGCCAACTCTTTTACCCAATGGCACCTGTTGTGAGGTCAGAGTTCTTTGTGCATAATATGATCTGTGAGTTGTTACTTTGACCGTTTTGCTTTGCACACTCTTTTTTATTCATTTCTAATTTCCCAGCTAAACTATTGTAATATAGTCTATGTTTTTGTGTACCTTGTACTAATTTGAAGAGACTTCAAACTTTGCAGAATACGCCGCCTGGGTACTGTGTCATGCATGGAGATGTGATTGCATGACACCTTTGTTCTTTAGTTTTCATTGACTCCCAGTTGAGTTTAGAATTACATTTAAGGTCCTGGTACTCACTTATATAAAATCTTTGTAAGGGCTTACCCAGCTATCTGTCAACCTTTATGGTTCTATATTTTATTTATTAGGATTTATTTACTGCCTTTTTGAAGGAATTCACTCAAGGCGGTGTGCAGTAAGAATTGATCAAACATGAGCAATAGGCAATTACAGCAGTTTTTCTTCACGACTCCTTCATTCCCTTAATGAGCCCCATCTTGTGCTACCAGACCCTTTACAAATGCTCTCTCAATCCACAAGGCAGAGCACCTTTTATTTTCTCAACCTGCACTCTGGAACAGTCTGCCCCCCCCCCCCCCCCCCCCCCCCCCCTGTCCTTATGTCCTAAGCTGTCTTATCAAAAGTTTGGACCAAGATTAAAGACTCACTTCTTTCAAAGGGTTTTTGGTAATCAGTGGCTTGATGAGATGGGGACAGATTTCTGTAACTGGATTTTTCTTGACCCAGTTTTATTTCTGTGACTGGATTTTTCTTGACCTGGTTTTATCGGCTAAAACCTGTAATTTCTGCTCTCTGAGTATGATTTTGTTTGTTTTCCTGTCACATTTATAGAGTTCCTTTCCATTCCATGTTATTTTGCAGATAGTAAACCACTTTGATCTGCATGTCAGTTTAAAAGCGGTCTAGTAAATGCAAATAAAGTTAAAGAAAGATAAATATTGCAACTACCTTTTTGCGCAGCCTGTTCTAGTGACTTTCAGAAAGCCTAAACACTTTAGCAAACTGCTTTTGGCTTGTAAATGCCCCTCCTTACAGCTTATCCCAATTCTTCATTCCCGTCATCTTGCCACTGGGGGTCCTCTATGTTTACCATATTCTTTTTAAAAATTTAATTCCCCATTTTGTTTGTATCATTTCATTTGGGGAAAATATTCCATGCATCTACCACGCTTTCCATTGTAAAGTAATTCCTGATATTGTTCCTGAGCCTATCCCCTTGGAGATTCATATCATGATTGCTACTTCTACAGCTTTTTCTCCATTGAAAGAGGTTTTGATATTTAAGTGTTTCAATCATTTCCCCCTCCCCCCCATTTCTTCTCCTCTCTATGGATTTCAGGGCCAATATTCAGCTCACGGGGAGGCAGGCCGGCTAAGTCCCATGGTCAGCACTGAGCCCGGATATTCAATGCCAGCTGTTTTTAGTGACCGACACTGAATATCCAGGGGCATTTTTGGCTGCTGTAAACTTAACCAGCTAAGTTAATGTTAAGCGCTGGCCGGTTACGTTTATAGCTGCCAAAGGTAGGCCTGCAGCCCAATTTGTGTCTGCTTAACTTGGCTGGTGAAGAACTGAATATTTGCAAATATCCGATTATATCATGTGATACAACCAGTTAGCCGCTATCTCCTGGATTCTATATAGCGTGCATAGAGATCCACACCAAAATCAGCGCAGATTCTATAACAAAGCACATAGCTTAACAGGCTAATGAGCGCTAATAAATGAGCAATGGCACTGATTAGAATTTAGGCACACAAGTTGCTAAGCGTATTCTGTAATGATGTGTGCGAAACTTCTAATGTGTGCAGGCAAAAAGGGGTGTAGTTAAGGATGGGGAAATGGATGTTTTGTGAGCGTTCCAAAATTTACACACATAGTTATAGAATATGGCCCAGTGTGCCTAAATCTACATGCTGAGATTTACGCCATGTGTTCATTGGTGTGAATGAATGCACGTAGATTTAGGAGCTGAAATATCAACTAAGCATATTCAATAATCGGCACCTAAATCTAGCGCTCAAGAAAAAGATCTGGGTGGTGTTGTAGATAAGCTGAAATCTTCTGCTCAGTGTGTAGTGGCGGCCAAAAAAGCAAACAGGATGCTAGGAATTATTAGGAAAGGGATGGTGAATAAGATCAAAAATACTACAATGCCTTTGTATCACTCCATGGTGCATCCGCACCTTGAGTATTACGTTCAGTTCTGGTCGCCGTATCTCAAAAAAGATAGCGGAATTAGAAAAGGTTCAAAGAAGAGTGACCAAAATGATAAAGGAGATGGAACTCCTCTTGTATGAGGAAAGGCTAAAGAGGTTAGGGCTCTTCAGCTTGGAAAAGAGACGGATGAGGGAGATATGATTGAGGTCTACAAATCTTGAGTGGTGTAGAACGAGTAGAAGTAAATCGATATTTTACTCGTTCCAAAAGTACAAAGACTAGGGGACAATCAATGAAGTTATATGGAAATACTTTTAAAACAAATAGGAGGAAACATTCTTTCACTCAACAAATGCTTAAGCTCTGGAATTCTTTGCCAGAGGATATGGTAACAGCAGTTAATGTATCTGGGTTTAAAAAAGATTTGGACAAATTCCTGGAGAAAAAGTCCATAGTCTGCTATTGAGACAGACATGGGAAGCAAATGATTGCCCTGGGATTTGTAGTACTACTACTACTACTAACTAGCATTTCTAAAGCGCTACTAGGGTTACGCAGCGCTGTACAATTTAGACATAGAAGGACGGTCCCTGCTCAAAGAGCTTACAATCTAAAAGACAAGAGAACAATCTAAAGACAAGTGAACAATCTAGAGGACGAGTGAACAGTTAATCTGATAGAGTGGATAGATAGGGGCATTCTGTCTATCTAGAGCGGTTAGGCGCCGAAGGCAGCATAGAAGAGGTGAGTTTTAAGCAGAGATTTGAAGATGGGTAGGGAGGGGGCATGGCGTATGGGTAAAGGAAGATTGTTCCAGGCATAGGGTGAAGCAAGGCAGAATGAGCGGAGCCTGGAGTAGTATGGAGCAGGGGCGTAGCTATGGGGGGCCACGGGGGCCTAGGCCCCAGCAAATTATGTCTAGGCCCCTGGTTTGGCTGCCGGGGGTTCCCAACCCCCGCCAGCCGAAGCCTTCTTCAGTGCTGTCTCCAGTGCAGCCGTGTTCCTGACCTGCTCTTCTTGCTCCTCCTGTCCTGTGCACGCTGACAGTCATTTACGTGAAACTGAGAAGGAGCGTCAGCGTGCGCAGGACAGAATGTAGCTGCGCCGGAGATGGCGCTGAAGAAGGCTTCGGCTGGCGGGGGTTGGAGATCCCTGCCAGCAAAGATATTTGTGAGGTAAGGGGGGTGCAAAGAGGTGAGAGGCAGTGGCAGGGGGGAGGTGAAGCGAAGCGAGGCATGGCAGTGGGGGGTGGCAGTGGGGCAGCACTCAAAATGTGCCCCCAACCTCGGGCTCTGGCCCCCTCCCACCGTAAGGTCTGGCTACGCCCCTGGTATGGAGTATTGCCAGGATTTGGGTTTCTGCCAGGTACTTGTGACCTGGCTTGGCCACTGTTTGGAAAACAGGATACTGGGCTAGATGGACCATTGGTCTGACCCAGTATGGCTACTCTTATGTTCTTGTGTTATGAATACACTTAGTCAGCACTGATTTCAGCACTGAATTTTTAGATGCCATATATAGAATCTCCTCCTTTGGGCCAAATTCTATAAGTAGCACCTAAAAATCAGCACTGAAAATTTAACACGCTTAGCACAATTCTGTATAGAATCGAGCTTAGCACCTAACTGCACCTAACTGTAGATGCCAGCAATTAGGTGCGATTCTATATGTACTTGCATAAAATTTAGGAACGCCCAAAAAATGCCCCTACCTGCACCCCCAAATAGTTATGCGTTAGGATTTACGTACAGATCATTATAGAATAGATATGTGCGTAAATCCTAATTAGGGCCAATTAGTGCTGATAATTGGCTGTTATCACCAGTTATCAGTGCTGACTGGCTTGTTATTCAATTAAGTTATGTGCATTAAATTGTCACGTGCCAAATTTAACACACAACTCTAGCCACCATATGTTGAATTTGGCCATGTGTGCTGACTGTGAATATTCAGCAGGAGATAACTGGCTATTTCCCGCTGAATATTCGTGGATAGCTGGTTAAGTGCTATTTAACCAGCCAGGAGCCATTCCTGGCCTGTTAAATAGCGCTGAATATCAGCCGGTACATCTGTAGATGTTTCAGTCTCTTCTTGTGGTTTAAAATGTAGGCCCTACACCAACATAGAGCATGTAGCATAAATAATAATATTGTTCTATCTTATTTTAGGTAAAATTCTTGGTGCTGGTGCTTTTGGGAAAGTTATGGAGGCTACTGCATATGGTCTTCAAAAATCAGACTCTCCTCTAACAGTAGCAGTTAAAATGCTCAAAAGTAAGTTGTTCATCTGTATTTAAATATTTTATGTATTCTGTTCCACACCACTTGCTGTATAAAACTTTATATCTTAATTTCAGCGAGTGCCCATGCAACTGAAAGAGAAGCCCTCATGTCTGAACTTAAGGTGTTGAGTTACCTCGGACACCATATGAACATTGTGAATCTTCTTGGAGCCTGCACCATTGGAGGTAAAAATTTGAAAAATCTTACTCTTTATTACTCTTTTGTTAAAATTTAAAGCAAACTGATGCTGATTTTAAGCTAGCTTTGAAGAGAAGAGAAGGCTTATGAGATCACTATGTTTATATGTGTTGTATTTATATAAAATACAAACAATTTGATCTCTTGCATTAAATCCTACAATAATTTATAAGAACCTTCAAAAACATAGGGGTCCTTTTACTAAGGTGCGCTGAAAAATGGCCTGCGGTACTGTAGGCATGGGTTTTGAGTGTGTGCTGATCTATTTTTCAGTGCGCCTCTGAAAAAGGCCTTTTAAATTTTTGCCAAAAATGGATGTGCAGCAAAAATTGCCATGCATCCATTTTGGATCTGCGACCTTACTGCCATTCATTGACCTAGTGGTAAAGTCTCATGTGTTAACCCGGCGGTAATGACCTATGCGCGCCAAATGCCACTTGGCGTGCATCCGATACACACGTCCGAAAATAAAAATTATTTTTCAGCTGCATGTGGTTACCACAAGAGCCACACGGTAGCCGGGTGGTAACTGTTTTGGCGTGCATTGGGCATGCGTAGATGCTTATGCAGCTTAGTAAAAGGGCCCCCTAGGTAAAGGAAAAGAATGTTCAAGTTGGAATGCCCATCATTTCCCAATTACTTTACAAAAGAATCTGGAGCCTTTGTAAAATAAGTATAAAGATATGCAAGAGTACTTTTATATTTGCAGGCATGCACAACTATAAAAAAAAGCCGAAAAGCAGCTTCATTTGGGAGTGTTACTTTGCAAGGTACATGTACAAGAGAGAACCAAGCATCCAAGTTCTAATCCTCAAATTTTAGCTTTTTGTGGTGATGTTTAAGGCCAGAGTGATAAGCAGAATCTCCTTGTTCTTCACTTGTACCTTGAAACCCCAAGTCCAGATGAGCTTAGCTCACACACATGCGTGATTTGGAAGTCATGTAATGCAGGTGGAGACAATTATTTGAAATATCCATGTATTCCATGTATAAAATGAAAAGTACACATGTTTTAAATGTTCACCCACAATATTCACAGGACATACCCCTGTGAAATCTGGGCATGTTGCAAATATTCATGTGGAAATAATAGCTTTTCTAAAACTACCTTTTTACACATGCAAATGCAGCCTAACCCTTCTGGAATGACCTCCTAAATGTATTTAATTCAGTCTCAAACTTCTGTCCCAATTTCGGAAACATACCAGGGGCACTATACTGTTCTCTTGGTGCATGAGAAGAGCAGCCAGGAAGCGTCAGCCCACAAGTTACGAAAAAGCCATGCTAACAAGCTATTTAGGGTTGGCAGCCAAGGGACAGGCTTCCCTTGTTCAGTTAATTTATCTGACAGTGGCAGGGGAGCCATTGCAGGGGAAAGAGATATGCTGCAGAAGAGGGGTATAAAATGGGACAGACAGTGCAGGAATGAGGCAGATGCTGCTGGAGAACAGTGAAATGGAGAGTTGGTGGAGGCAGAGTAAGAATGGGAAAGGCTTAGGGTGGATGTGGAGATGGAGGAAAAGCAGGAGGAAATGGATGAGATGAGACAAAAACAAAGACTGAAAGGATAGAAGAGCAGAAAAGTAAATGAGAGAGCTGCAAGATGAGCAAAACTACAGAGGAATAAGAAGACCATCCACCACTTGCCCTGACCTAATGTACATCAGTGGATCATGCCAGGAAAGCACAAATCTGAAGCTTTCAATGCAGTTTATTTGCCATTGTCATGTCCATCAGCTTTTACTTTACTTGTTGGAAAATTGCACATTTAACTGTGTTTTGTGCCATTATATTGACATTTTATTGATACAAGTTAATTTAACATAGATTAGAGAGTTGAAGCCCCATCTGGAGGAATATCAAGTCTTTACAAATCTGTGTAACCCACTTACACCTGGTGTGATCACATTTTACATTATGAAATTTAAGGGCTCAATTTTGAAAAAGAAAAATGTCCAAAAAGTGGCATTTGGATGTTTTATTTGCCAAAACATCCAAATCACTATTTTTTAAACACACGTTAAAGGTGTTTTTCTATGCAGTTAATCTAAATCACAAGGGGACACATCTAGGGCATAGTGGGACAGGATGTGGGCATTCCCAAAACGTGGACATTTTTCTGCCGTAATGGAACAAAATAAAAATGTCCAAGGATACAATTTAGATGTTTTGGTCTAGACCTGTTTTTATTCATAGCTAAATCAGAAAAAGGTGCCCTAAATGTTCCCTTACTCCCCCAGTGGTCACTGACCGTCTTTCACCCCTCACGCCCCATTCCAGGCTCTGACAGTATTAGATGTTATGGCCAGCCCTATTAGAGCAGCAAGCAGGTCCCTGGAGTAGCCTAGTGGTCAGTGCAGTGCACTGAAGAGAGGGGGACCCACTTGTGGTGGAAAGTGTTAGCCCTCCAAAACCCACCAAAAATCTACTGTACCCACATATAGGTGACACTTGCAGCCATAAGGGCTATTGTAGTAGTTTACAGTTGGGTACAATAGGTTTTTGGTGGGTTTTGGAGGACTTCTTATACAATATAAGGGGGTAACGGTAAGATGTGTACCTGGGACCTTTTATGTGAAATCCACTGCAGTGCCCTCTAGGGTGCCCCAATGCTCTGCTGGGATGTCTACGTGGCTAGTCTACTAATAATGCTGGCTCCTCCTACATCCCAATGGCTAGATGTTGTGCGTTTTTTACTTGGACAGGTTTTTTTTTTAATGGTCCAAAAAGATAGATACACGGAGTACCACAATGCTCAGCAAATGGCTATTTTGAAAAAAAAAAAGAGCCATTTTCTTTTGAAAAGGGCTATGTTTGCTCCTGGAATTTTGGATGTTTTCCACAAAAAAATCCAAAGTCAGATTTAAACATCATATTAGAAATGCCTCTCTTAATTTTTTTTTTTGTTACATTTGTACCCCGCGCTTTTTCCCACTCATGGCAGGCTCAATGTGGCAGGCAATGGAGGGTTAAGTGACTTGCCCAGAGTCAGAAGGAGCTGCCTGTGCTGGGAATCAAACTCAGTTCCTCAGTTCCCCAGGAACTAAGTCCACCACCCTAACCATTAGGCCACTCCTCCACTCCTTTACTTACTCCTCCACTCCACTACTTATTAAAGCATGTAATTATGCTTTAATAAGTAATTTGCATTGTTTTTGTATTAGTAAGATAATGTATTAATTACTATGATCTATTTTATTTGATTATATAACACAAATTGAGTGTGGGTTTTACTTCTAAAAAAGGAGTTACTCAAACCAAGATCTACGCTGATGTTTCCAACTGTGGTCACTCCATCTCAAAAAATGGTAATGCAGACCTAGAAAGAGTGCAGAGAAGGCAACAAAATTGATAAAGGGAGTATAACTGCTTCCTTATGAAGAAAAGTGAAATAGGGCAGCTTGGAGAAGAGACAACTGAGAAGGAATGTGACAGAGGTCTATAAAACCATGGGTGATTTAGAACAAGGGGCAATCTATAAATGTAGGCATCACAATGATGTATGCTGAGTTCAGATGACATCTGGTAAAACCTAAGCTGTGAATAAGTGTGAAGTGATCCATGTGGGAAAGAGGAACCCGAACTATAGTTACGTGATGCAAGGTTCCACATTAGGAGTCACTGACCAGGAAAGGGCTCTAGGTGTCATCGTTGATAACATGTTGAAACCCTCTGCTCAGTGTGCAGCGGCAGCGATTAAGAAAGCAAATGGAATATTAAGTATTATTAGGAAAGGAATGGAAAACTAAAAATGAGGAAGTTATAATGCCTTTGTATCACTCCAAGGTGCGACTTCATTGCAAATACTGTGTGCAATTCTGGTCACCGCATCTCCAAAAAGATATAGTGGAATTAGGAAAGGTACAGAGAAGGGCAACGATAAAGGGGATGGGACGACTTCCCTAAAGTGCCTAGGGCTCTTCAGCTTGGAGAAAAGATCACTGAGGGGAGATATGATAAAGGTCTATAAAATAAAGAGTGGAGTGGAATGGGTAGATATGAATTGCTTGTTTACTCTTTCCAAAAATACTAGGACTAGGGGGCACACAATGAAGCTACAAAGTAATACATTTAAAACAAATCAGAGAAAATATGTCTTCACTCAACTTGTGATTAAACTCTGGAATTCTTTGCCAGAGAATGTAGTAAAAGCAGTTAAGTTAGTGGAGTTTAAAAAAAAGGTTTGGATAACTTCCTGAAATAAAAGTCCATTAGCCATTATTAAAATGAACATGGGGAAAATCCACTGCTTATGTCTAGGATAAGCAGCTTAAAATGTATTATACTGTTTTGGGATCTTGCCAGGTACTTGTAACCTGGATTGGCCACTGTTGGAAACAGGATGCTGGGCTTGATGGACCTTCGGTCTGGCCCGGTATGGCAACACTTTTGTAAGCTATTATAGAATACAAGCGTAAAGCCTCATTGGTGTGCCAAACTTAGACACTGTAACCAGGCGCCTCTCTTGTGCAGCCAAGGATAGAACAATCTCCTCCAGCCACAGGCTCCCGGCACAATGAAGAAATAGATGTCCACCAGTAACTTCAATCTTAAGGACTTTTATTCCATGCAGGTTTCTAGTACACAGTTCCAACAGCAGCATAGCACATACCAGGATTCAATACAGGCTTGCAGGCTTCAGTCTGGGCTCTTTATCCAGTGCACAATAAACAGTAATTCAATCTTAAGACAAACAGTTCTTTCAGTTCATCATCACAGTTCAGTCACCAAGCAGCATTTTCTACCTTCTATCCTCTTTACCTTCAGGAGAGTTCAATATTTTAGGGACCCCTTCTACCCAAGGGTTTTCCCCTGCATCAGCTTCACAGTGAATTCAATACTTTTGAGACTTCCTCTCACCCAAGGAATTTCAGCCTGCTTCAGTACTTTAGGGACCTCCCTGCCCAAGGGTTTTCAGCCTGCAACGGCTTCTCTCCTTCTGCTTCTCTCTCCTGAACTGAACTGAACTCCACTCCACTGCTGGGACTCCTTCCCACCTGCCTAATCAATCCCTGGCTTCAGCTACCACCACCAATCATTCTCCTTCCATTAGCTTCCCCACACCCATACCAGCTGAGTTGAGCATTAAACTAATGAGACCAATGATGAGCTCCTGCATACAGGGTTTCCTAACTCTCTTTCCACCTAGTGGCAGCCACTCTACACAACCTGCCAGCCTACACCCCTGTCTTCCCCGATTGCAGCTAGGAGTCCAGTCTGGGTTCTTCATCTCACCCTCTGGCTCCTTGCCTGCAATGCCTTCTGGGACTTGTATTTCAGACTGAAACTGCCTTAACCCAACTATCCTGGAGGTGACTTTATCACAACACACACACTTTTGCTAAGTCAGTGACTGGTGTAGGTGTGCATCATGCAATTTAGCATTCTATAAGTTGCATACATCGCTTGGTGACACATTCACAGCCCACCCATGCTCTGCCCCTGTGTTTTCCCCTTACAGTTATGTGCTATGGGACTTACACGCTACCTTATAGAATAGCACATACTGCACTTTAATGCATAAGCACCGATTAAGGTGCCATGTACATGCACATGATGATCTAACTTCATGCGCCTAGTTAAAGCATTGTCCTGCAAGTTAATACAGGCAATTATTTAAAATAACATCAGGGATGGGGGTCATGCTACAAATTTAAATGACAGCACATTCAAAGCAAACTCAAGAAAGTGTTTTTCCAACCAGTGCACAATTAAACTGTGGAAATAGTTGCCAAATAATGTGGTGAAGGCTGCTAATGTAGATGGGTTTAAAATGGTTTGAACAAGCTTCTGGAGGACAAGTCCTTTAGCAATCACTTATCAGGTAGATATGAGAGGGGGAACAACTGAGAATGGATCTCCCCATTTGGATCTGCCGGATGCTTCCAGGTGAGCTGGCTGATAAGTTTGGCACATCTTACATCCTTGCGGTTATTGTGAGTATAAACTAAAATGTGTCTTTGTAAAGGTCTTTCTTTCATGATAAGCTTCTAAAGGAAGTAGCTGTCACAGGCTGAACTGTTGTGTTCGGAAACTGAGCATTCCTAAAGGATTAACACCTTGTAGTCCAACCACTCAAATTAATCTTAACTGTGTATTTGATACATTATACTCAAAAGATCTAGCCTGTACTAGTTTTAATTTGGCCTTGAACACAGGGTTTTTTTTTTTAATTTTTTCATTCAGTTCTGCAATGTAATTTATCATCCTGTTAAGAGAAATGAACTGTATTGTAAATAGAACTATGTCAGACAGATCAGAGTTTGAAATCTTTCTGAAATGTTTGGAAATGAATCGCTCCTCTCAGGAAGCGAGAAAAACTAAATAGAGCTGTATAAGTCTGAGACATCCAGTGGAAAACAGCAAACGGATCTTCTTGACTCCTTGTTTGTTTAATCTGTAACAAAATATTATTTCTAAATTGAAAGTTAAATATTATTTTAAATATCGGAGATCCAATAAACATTTTAGCAGATTGTAACTGCAGTGTAAAGCAGAAGTTCAAATTAACCATTAGGTCCTAGTTTAATCATAGTAACACAGTAAGTGGCAGCAGGTAAAGATTTGCTCAACAAGGCACAGCTGCACCCGCCACTCTGTGCAGGTTATAGTTATTCACAGATAAACACATATAGGTAGTTAAATATGATGCAGTCTTAGGACAATCTTTTATAACCAAAAGTATTGCTAACAGTATTTAAAAAGCTCAACATTTGTTTTCCCCTCCCCCTTGAGATGCACAGCATCCTCACTTGTAGCATATGATAATACAGGGATATACAGTACGCACACTTGCTGTTCATCTAAGCACCACCATTTCTCTTAGCCCAGTTAGATGTTACTGTTAAAGACCTTTGCTGTTTTATAACAGGAACAAAAGTTAAGAACTGTGAAATCCTGTTTACATGCATGCAATACATAGGCATGCTTACAATTGCAAGGCTTGTTAATTGAAAGAAGAGTGCCCTATGTTCAGGACAGTACACTGAGAACCACAGAAGCCAAAGTTCAGATCCTACTTCTTTTTTAAAATTTTATTTATAACAACTTAATTTTACAAGTACTAAAATAACTTGCCAGAAATACAGAGAAAATAACACACAAGAATTATTTCAATCAGGTAATTCTATACTCTTCCTTAGACCACAAAATAGGGAAATTGAAAAAAGACAAGGAGATCAATTAAAAAACAGTAAACAAAGAAAACGTGGTATTAACCTGATTATCCCCAGTTATTATTTCAGATCCTACTTCTGTCATTTGTCATCTTCTTGGAAGATAAAGGATGACATTCTAGTAAACTGCATCTACACATGTAAATAGTGGTTTTCATGCATGCACCTACATGCAAATGAGGAGGAGTAGCCTAGTGGTTAGAGCACCAGTCTTGATATCCAGAGGTGGCCAGTTCAAATCCCACTGCTGCTCCTTATGATCTTGGGCAAGTCACTTAACCCTCTAGTGCCTCAGGTACAAAGTTAGATTATGAGCTCTCCAGGAACAGAGAAATACCCCAGTGTACCTGAATGTAACTCACCTTGAGCTACTGAAAAAGATGTGAGCAAAATCTAAATTAAAAAAAAAAAGCAATTACAGAATGCCACTTTTTACACAGCCTAAGACACAGAAATTTAAAGGCAGAATCTGTAGGGTGTTTCTGAGTGCTACTACATCTCTATAATGCCATTATATGCAGGTACCTTCTTTGTCCATAGTGGGCTTATAGTCTAAGGTGTTTTTTATTTGTACCTGGGGCAATGGAGGGTTAAGTGACTTGCCCAGAGTCACAAGGAGCTGCCTGTGCCTGAAGTGGGAATCAAACTCAGTTCCTCAGGACCAAAGTCCACCATCCTAACCACTAGGCCACTCCTCCACTGTTAAGTTAAGTGACTTGCCTAGGGTGACAAGGAGCTGCAGTTGGAATTGAACCCAGTTCCTCAGAATTTCAGCCCACTGTACAAACCGTTAGGCTACTACTCCACTAGAAGTTATATGTGTATTTCCCATGTTATAATGAGAATAAATGTATAGTTCAAAGAATTTCCCTTTGCTTTTGCAGTTCTTCTGATATATTCATAAACTTCTGCAAAGAGCTTCTTGGCCAGGGCTTGAAGTGTGTGGTTGAGCAAGTAATTGTGCTTATTTTTTGATACTTTTCTAGTTGTTAAAATGTAAAAATTAACATTTTGAAGCTTTGCTTCTTAATTTGTTGCACTTATTTGTACACATATAGAAGGTAATTTTATAACCTGGCCTCTCAAATTAGGTACCATAGTGAGTGCAAATTCTATAATGGAACTTAGGTGCACGTAAGATGATATGAGGGGCATTTTCAACATGATGTCTAAATCCAATTGTGGACATTTGACTGAAAACATTCAAAAAAACAAGTGGTGAATATGGCCATTTTTGAACCAGAAAAAGTATTTCCTAAATGCTTTTAGATGTTTTCTGCTCAGTACGTTTTTCTTTTGTGGATAAAGGTGAGCCAGTTGATGTAGTGTATCTAGATTTTCAGAAAGCTTTTGATAAAGTTCCTCATAAGAGACTCCTGAGAAAATGAAAGAGTCATGGGATAGGAGGCAAGGTTCTGGTGTGGATTAGGAATTGGTTATTGGACAGAAAACAGAGAGTAGGGTTAAATGGTCATTTCTGTCAATGGAGGAGGGTGAACAGTGGAGTGCCGCAGGGATCTATACTGGGACCGGTACTATTTAATGTATTTATAAATGATATGGAAATCAGAACGATGAGTGATGTGATCAGATTTGCAGATGACACAAAATTATTTAAGGTTGTTAAAATACATGTGGACTGTAAAAAAATTGCAGGTAGACCTTAGAAAACTGGAAGACTGGGCATCCAAATGGCAAATGACATTTAATATACAAAAATGCAAAGTGATGCACATTGGGAAGAATAATCTGAATCATGGTTACCCGATTCTAGGGTCCACCTTGGGTGTCAGCACCCAAGAAAAGATCTAGGTGTCGTCATAGACAATACACTGAAATCTCCTTGAGTGTTCGATGGCTGCCAAAAAAAAACAGGATGCTAGGAATTATTAGGAGAGAGTTGATAAATAAGACTAAGAATATTATAATGCCTCTATTGCTCCATGGTGTGGCCTCACCTTAAATATTGCATTCAGTTCTGGTTGCTGTATCTCAAAAAAGATATAGCGGAATTAGAAAAGGTTCAAAGAAGAGTGACCAAAATGGTAAAGGGGATGGAACTCCTCTCATATGAGGAAAAGCTAAAGAGGTTAAGGCTCTTCAGCTTGGAAAAGAGACAGCTGAGGGGAGATGTGATTGAGGTCTATGAAATCCTGAGTGATGTAGAATGAGTAGAAGTGAATTGATTATTCTAGGGGAAGCTCAATGAAGTTACATGGAAATACTTTTAAAACAAATAGGAGGGAATAGTTTTTCACTCAATGAATAGTTAAGCTCTGGAGCTCTCTGCTGGAGGATTTAGTAACAGTGGTTAGCATATCTGGGTTTTAAAAAGGTTTGGACAAGTTCCTGGAGGAAAAGTCCATAGTCTGTTATTCAAACAGATATGGGAAAGCCTCTGCTTGCCCTGGGGCTGGTAGCATGGAATGTTGCTACTATTTGGTTTTCTACCAGATACTTCTGGCCTGGATTGGCCATTGTTGGAAAACAGGATACTGGGCTAGATAGACCATTGCTGTGATCCAGTATGGGTATATTTGTGTTCTTTTGTAACCTAGATGTTTAGGGCTAGACATGTTTTAATAATGAATAAGCCTCAAAAAGGTGCCCCAAATGACCACCGGAGGAATTAAGACATGACTCCCCCTTACTTCCCCACTGGTCACTGACTCCTTCCCACCACCTAAAGATGTAAAAGAAACAGTACATGCCAGGCTGTATAACAACTTTAGGTGTTATGACCAGTCCTATTAATGCAGCAATCTACTCCCTGGAGTAGCTTAGTGGTTGGTGCAGTGCACTGTAGAAAAAGGGACCCAGGCCCATAACCCACTTGTGGTACAAAGTGTGAGCCCTCCAAAACCCACCAAAAACCTACTGTACCCACATATAAGGTGACACTTGTAGGCATAAGGGTTATGTAGTGGTGTACTGTTGTATACAGTAGTTTTTTGGTGGGTTTTAGAGGGCTCATCATACAATATAAGAAGTTAACAGTGAGATATGTACCTGGGACCTTTTATGTGAATTCCATTGTAGTGCCCCCTAGGGTGCTCCACTGCTTTGCTGGGATGTCTGTGTGACCGGTCTACTATGAATGCTGGCTGCTCCTTCATCCCAATGGCTTTATTTTGTGTGTTTTTCTCTTGGATGGGGTTTTATTTTCTGAAAATGGTAAAAAAAAAAAAATAGACACATTGAACACAACAATATCTAGCAAATGGCCATTTTAGAAAAAATACAATAGATGTTTTTTTAGGTTCAAAAATAGCCATGTTCGCTACTGAATTTAAATGACCATGTTCGCTACTGGATTTTTGGACATTTTCAACAAAATTTCCAAAGTCTGATTTAGATGTCATATGAAAATGCCCCTGTTTATCTCCCATTCCATCAGGTACTCCTTTAAATTGTACTCTCATTCCAGCAGAGATTTAACATACCTGAATGCTTATCATTACTAAACCATGCTGAATATGTCCTAATACTGTTTTTATTTTCAGGTCCTACCTTAGTTATCACAGAATACTGCTGCTACGGGGATCTTCTGAACTATTTGAGGAGAAAACGTGATGCATTTATTTGCCCAAAGTTTGAGGATCATGTGGAACTGGCACTTTACAAGAACCTTCTATATTCAAAAGAGTTTGTCTGGTAAGAACTATATATCGGGCTCCTAAATTTAAGTTTTAAATGATAAATGCTGATATAAAATCTCTGATGAAATAGAGGTGTTTATTGGAAAACCCTACATTCCTTAATACTATCATCACTCTACCCCTGCCTGCCTTGGATTCTATACTGTTGTTGTGACTTTCCCATGCTTATGATTCTTCCTCCAAAATGGTACCCAGCAGCTGTAGCTGCACTTCAAAAACCCCATTAAACACTAATTTTTTCTGCTGTCAAAGTACCCATAATTAGCTTGAAAATAAACACCTAAATTTACCATTTATGAAAGCCAAAAATTAGAAGCTCTAATTACATCAATTGCTTAAAAGATGTCAACAGAAAAGACCATTGGTATAAAAGTGGAAAAGGATGCTGACTTGGAAAGAAATCTATAACCCCCACATTCTATGACCAGATGCTCAAAATCAAACCAGTGTGAAGCAGAGGTCGACGAAATGATGAACCAACTCAGGAGATGTTGCTTGAAAATCCATTTATTCAAAGCACAAGGATGTAATGTTACCTCTGCTTCAGTAGTTTGTTGACTTTCTGTCTAGATGGAACAAATCAGTCTGAAGGGAGATCAGCTTTAAGCTTCTTTAGGGATGGATTTATAGTAAACTAGTGGAACCCAGCTCGTTTCCTCAACAATGAAACGGGCCCTAGAAAGGCTCTCTTGTAAGCGATTTTTTTTTGTCTCTCTCCTGCCCTCCCCTCCCCTCCCCTCCATGTCCAGCGATTCTCCTCTTCCCTGCCCTCCCATCCGTGTCCATCCCATCCATGTCCATCGATTCTGCTCTGCCCTCCCCTTGATGTGCCGCGATTCTCTCTTTCTTTGTACCTCATTGTTTTCTGGCTGACCTGGCTGGCTTCCCTTCCGTTGGTAACATCCTGACGTCAGCTCACCTCCAGCGTTCCCTTCCCTCTCACTGTTCCGCCCTCTGATGTCATTACGTTTTTACATGAGGGCGGGGACAGTGAGGGGGAATGGAACGCTGGAGGCTGGCTGACATCATGAGATGTTACGAACCCAGGCAGCCAGACAGCGATGGAACGTTGGAGGTGCAAATTATTATATAGGAAGTAGTTAGAACCATCCTAGTAGGCCAGGATTGTATTAATGCAGACCCACAATAAATACAAGCTAATTCATTCAAAATAATACATGATTTAAAACAAAACAGTATTTGATATATATTTGATAAAGTACTTGTGCCATTGTCAACCAAATTGGCTGGTCCATTGAAGGGCTAGAATTGCAGCATATAAAAACTCAGATTTTATAGATTTTCTTAGAAAAGAAAATAAGATGATACCCTTTTTATTGGACTAATTTAATACATTTTTTGATTAACTTTCGAAGGTAACCCTTCATCAGATCTGATCTGATATGATGAAGAAGGGTTACCTTCGAAAGCTAATCAAAAATGTATTAAATTAGTCCAATAAAAAAGGTATCATCTTATTTTCGTTTCTATGTTTTATTTTATTTCTATTGATTACCTTTAAAAGTGGTCTAACACTGCTACCACATCACTTTACTCATAGATTTTCTTGAAAGGAAATTATATTGTATTTCTGATGTCCTTTTAATGGAGCAACATTGCTCCTAATTTTGAGAAATGGTGCTAGCAGTTCCAGGTAGCTTAAACTAATAAGAATTAAGAGAGAATTAATGTCTGTCTGAGCATTAATTTTACATTTCATGAGGGTTTTTTTTTTTCATCCACATTTAACTGTTAGGGAGCTGGCTGTGATATGTAGTGGTTAGTGTTCTGTGGTGTTTCCACAAACTTGGCTCAAATCATAGCATATGGGTAATGGCCTGAAGTAGAGGAATAACCTAGTGGTTAGAGTTATGGGCTGAAGCCAGGAAAGCTACTGACATGGCTTGTGACCTTGGGCAAGTCACTTGAGCCTTCATTACCTCTGGTGCAAACTTCATTACCATGTGTTATTAGTAAATAGGTCCTATTGTGTTCCGGTGTGAGCTAACTCTGTAGTGCCTTTGACTAAATTTAGCCCTTAGATTATAAGCTCTCTTGAGCAGGGAAACATCTACTGTACCTAAGTGGTACTCACCTTAGGCTCCATCTTGGATTAGTATTTAAATCTAAGATACAAATCCAAATATACATGATATCGATTCCAGGGCATTGGTGGCTGCTATTGCTGCTCCTAATGCTAAGTTATTTGCTAGTTGGGCATTAGATGATTTTTGTAAACTACTACTACTACTGATAATTAGCTTGACCATTGGGTAAGGTCTTTATCTGTCTTCATTTACTACTAATCAGGGGCGTAGCTAGGTGGGGCCACAGGAGCATGGGCCCCCAAAGATTTAGTCCTGGCCCCCTCCACTTTCAACCCCCCCCCCCCCCCCCCCGCCGATCCTCCCCCACCACTTTCGACACCCTGTCGCTGCTGCCACCACAAAGTACCTTTGCTGGCAGGGGTCCCCAACCTCCACCAGCCTTAGTTTTCTTCAGCGCCGGTATCCAGCGCTTTCGCTCACTTCGCTGATATGTGCTGTGAGTCCTGACGTCCAGCACATCTAGCACATTCAAAGGAACGTGCAGGATGTGAGGACTCACAGCACAGATCAGTGAAGTGAGCGAACATGCCGGAGACCAGCGCTGAAGAAGACTAAGGCTGGCAGAGGTTGGAGACCCCTGCCAGCAAAGGTACCTTGTGGCGTCGGGGGGGGGGGGGTCAAAAGTGGCAGGGGAGCCGCGGCGGAGGGAGGCGGGCTAAAATGTCCCCCCCCCCCCCCCGACCTTGGGCTCTGGACTCCCCTCCCGCCGAGGTCTGGCTACGCCCCTGCTACTAATCATTTCTATAACACCACATACATACACAGTGCTGTGCACATTATATGCAGCTACTTTCTCTGTCCTTGGTGGGAAAATGGAGGATTAAGGAGGGAATTCAATAAACGGGACTGAAAGTTCAGTTCTAAAAGAGTTGAATGTGTCCTTTTATAGAATATTGTTTGACGTGGATCCAGCACCTCACTTTTGGATGCCATAATAATGCGTGTTAAAAGCAAATGTAAATGTCAGCATCCAACTTAGGCCCGCTTCGGGTGAATTCTGTAAATCCATTTGCTATTTTCTGGAATGCCCCGACACACCCCTGGCTACACCCCCTTTTCAGATAAGTGTGATTGAAGTTATGCACCGTGCTTTATAAAAAAGAATGCAGTGAGATGTGCACAATGTAATTTGAGACTTCCAATTAATTTCCAAGCTCATTAGTCAATTTGAGATGGGCACAATATATACGATCCAGGGTAAGTGACCTACCCAGGATCACAAGGAGCTGCAGTGGGAATCAAACCCAGTTCCCTAGCTTCTCAGCCCACTACTCTAACCGTTACTCTGGCTGATATTTAATGCTTTTTATCTGTCCAGGAACGGTTCCTGGCCTGTTAAATAGCACTTAACTGGCTAAGCACTAATATTCAGCGGGAGATAGCTGGTTATCTTTACTGAATATTACTGCTCAGCAGCTAACTGGCTAGCTGAGAATATTCAGCAGTAACAGGGTGGAAAGGAACCAATTCCAAGTGATCAGTCACCACACCAAGATAAGATGCTCCAATGAAATTTTATTAAGACCCAACACGGCCCGGCTATAACAAATTTAGTATAGCATGCCTTGGTACAAATTTGTATCAAGTGTTTAAAACGCTCCACTATCAATCGATATACAACTAAGCACTCATCGATTGGACCCCTGAGGAAGGCTGTTATAGCCGAGCCGTGTCGGGTCTTAATAAAATTTTATTGGAGCATCTTTTCCTGGTGTGGTGACTGATCACTTGGAATTGGTTCCTTTCCACCCTGTTACTGCTGTGTTCTGCCTTTGTGGAGAGTGTGAACCCCATTTGTCTTTTTGTCTGCTAGCTGAGAATATTCAGCACATTGCTGGCTAAGTTTTGCGGCCCAATTGGGCCGTCCAAATAGCAAGCCTATCTTTAACCGCTATAAACCTAACCGGCCAGCGCTGAATATTGGCTTGGCTGGTTAAGTTTAAACTGGCCATAAAAGAAAACAGATATTCAATGCCGGTCACTGGAAATGGACCAGCATTGAAGATCCAGGTTCAGCACTAATTGCATGATTTAGCCGACCTGCCTCAGGTGGGCTGAATATCAGCCAAATTGACTTTTGTTTATGGAGCCGACCTGCCTCAGGTGGGCTGAATATCAGCCAAATTGACTTTTGTTTATGGAATGCTAGTGTAACAGGTAAAATATGTGCTTATATTTTAGGCACAAGCTCTTACACAGGTTCTCAGGCCACTGCACTAACCATTAGTCTACTCTTTCACTATACTCCATATCTACCCAAAGTGGACAGATCACTGTTTTGCAAGCAAGAAGAGCCAGTTTGGTCTTTAGCTGCCATTTACTTTGTTACCACGAGTGTGGAAAATGAAAATTGCTGGGGTTTGTCTGACTAATGTGTATTTCCTCTACTCTGTGCAGTGATGGCACCAATGAATACATGGATATGAAACCAGGGCTGCCTTATATTCCAATTAAAGCAGACAAAAGAAGATCGGTGAAAACAGGTAACTGCGCCATTGTGAAAACTATTCCCTATACAAATGATTTTTCCTGACTACTCATAAATGGAGATATGTATGTCTTAGTGGTAGACTTGGGGGAAAGCCTTTGCTTGGCCCTGGGGGCAAGCAGCATGGAATCTTGCTATTTCTTGGAATCCTGCCAGGTGCTTGTGACCTGGATTAGCCACTGTTGAAAACAGAATACTGGGCTTGATAGACCTTTGATCTGACGGAGTATGGCAATTCCTATGTTCTTATATGAATCAACATGTTAGTAATGTAGATTTTATTTAAAGCTACTACTACTTATCATTTCTATAGCGCTACTAGTCGTACGCAGTGCTGTACACTGTACATGTAAGAGACAGTCCCTGCTCAACAGAGCTTACAATCTCAACCATTGCTATATGGTTGAGAAACATGGTAAGGTTTTCTTGTCCTGGTACCCAGACTGCAGGGTTCCTCAGGGATCCCCTTTATCTTCCTTTTTTAAAAAAAGGTTTAATTGAAGAAATTATTACTGTAAAATTACAAACCAAGATGTTTCCTCTTCAAACATTCATATACCAGCTCACCAGTCAAAATTATTAAACATCAACCCTCACATTAATTTAAAAGTGGAGAAAAAAGACCCCAGACTGCTTAATGAACCCCCATCCCCAAATTCATGGGGCTAAAGCATATAATTGTACTCAATACTATATCAAAATGTACTCAATATCTATATTTTCTTACCACTGTTCATACAACATTTTATACTGTACTTAAAATTGAGTTAAAAAGAATTACCTAAATAGGAAGATAATTTCTCCTAACTTTTTATTGAGAAATTTTGAGAGTAGTGCTGAGTTATTGTAAGTGAATCAGTTAGACTAAGATAATCTATATTCCTAAGTTTTCCTTGTTTGTTGGTTAGGATCATATATCGATCGAAATGGTACTATAGCCATGCCAGAAGAAGATGAATCTGCTCTGGATATTGAAGATCTACTAAGCTTTTCTTATCAGGTTGCAAAGGGCATGAGCTTCCTTGCCTCTAAAAATGTAAGTGCTTTTGTGAAATATGAATGTGGGCTGTCCCCTCATTCCCCCCCCCCCCCCCCCCCCCCCCCCCCCCCCACACACACACACCAAATCCATCCCCATCTTTCCTCATTTGGCATCTAGAACAGTGCTTACCAATATTTTTGTGGCTGTGACCATATGATAGGGGCCAAATAAAATTGTGTGACCCCCAGAAGTGCAGAATAATGATGCACCTATGAAGAGCCCACCCAGGTTGTGACCCTAAATGTGGATTTTGTGACACTTTTTTTTTTTTGCATTTGCCTATAAAGACTGCATGTTTGGAAAAGGCAAATGAACAGGGAAAAAGAATGCTTTTACTGTATGAGCTTTTGGGCCTGTACAGGTGGTCTTTCCTCACAGAGTACATGCCAAAGCAAAATCATTGGCTCTGTTTAAACTGTGAAGGTACAGCTTTTTTCCATTAATCAGACTACTGTCGAACTCAGAAAATACACCCGAGTGCCTGCTGATAAACCAGGATTCCAAAATCTTGTGTGCATCTTAATACTGAAAATTTCTGGCTTTTAAGACCTGGTGGTGGTGGGAACTCTATAACATATTCTATAAAGTAAGCACCTGCTTTCTAGCATAGAATACTAGCCCAGTTGAGTACATACAATGTATATTTTAGAGCTGCTGTAAGTGCTCGCAGCTAAATGTCAGGGCTTCTATAAGTTACATGTGAAATGTGAGTCCCGCCCAAGTGTCACAGCTACCTGAAGCCATGGCTTAATGGTTACAGCAGCTGCTTATGACCATACACAAAGAGCATAAGGTTGTCGGTTCAAGCCCTACTTTTTTTTTTAAGAACAAGGACAGCGCCGGGCAGACTTCTATGGTCTATGTCAGTGGTTCCCAAACCTGGTCCTAGAGGTATCCCAGCCTGTCAGGTTTTTAAGATACGCACTATGAATATTCATGAGATAGATTTGCATGTAGAGGAGGCAGTGCATGCAAACCTCTCATGAATTGTGGGTATCCTGAAAACCCAACTGGCTAGGGTGCCTCCAGGACCAGGTTTGGGAACCCCTGGTCTATGTCTAGAAAATGGCAAGGATAGATCAAGATCAGGTATACATATGAAGTATCACATCATACCTTATGTAATGAGTGTATCTTGTTGGGCAGACTGGATGGACCGTACAGGTCTGTTGTCATTTACTACGTTACTATGTTACCTGTGACATACACACTACATAAGGTATGCACATATTTATAGAGTAGTGCTTTAAGTGCAACATTGGCATTTACACACCTATGTGCCCACATACATGTGTATATGCCATTATTCTAAATAATTTCACATGTATTTGGTGCATAAATGTTCGCACTTAGTCTCTAGATTTACCCTGTTAGGGGAAAAGGAAAGAGAAAGGAGATGGGACCCGATATACCGCCTTTCTGTGGTTACAATATTATATACAGTGTCAGCAAGCACCCCTCCGTGCTGTCCGCTCTTGCTTCGACACCTCTCTGTGCTGTCCGCGCTCCGCTCAACACCTCTCTGTGTGGTCTGCGCACCTCGGAGCACCTCTCCGAGCTGTCCTTCTTCGCCCACACAATTGGGGCTAATCCATCTCCTCAACAGAATTGTTCCGGCTCACTTGCAAAAAGCAATTCACAGTACTGTTTATTCTGCAGAGCACTTTTATTTCAGAGCCCCACCAGCCGGCGCATAGAGTATGCGCTGTATTCCCGCTGCTGGTCTCTGTACAACTTACTTCCCTTCTTCTTCCCCTCTCCCCACAAGCCCCCAACAGTTCCCAAAAGTTCAGTCTTGAGACTCCAAACCCAAATGAAATAGACTTTTGAGTCAGTCAGTTCCTCTACTCACTTTCTCCTACTGCCTAGGAGATAGAGGCATTTTCTCCTCCCTCACTTGTCAGCCACCAACACTCTGACAACCTCCCACAGAAAATGTACAGACTGACCTTCTTCATGTAATTACCCTCTGTCCTGAGCAGAAGAACTCCATTTGCTCCTGTTCAGCTTCTTTCATGGCCTTTTCACCGTCCTCCCCCAGCTCAATCTCCTCCCACTCCATGGAGTCTTCCCCCACCCTCTCTCCCAGGTGCTGCTCCTCCCCTTGATTGTCCTCCATCTCCCAATCACCTGCTGACCTTTCTGCCTGCTGGGAGTTGGAGTGCTGTCCCTCATGTTCCCTCCTCCCTTGCAAGTGCTGCTGGGTTCTGTAGTTCACTTCCTTTCTTGCAAGTCTCCTACCCCCTTTCCCCGAGAGAGAGTGATCTTCCTTTCTAGGCCTACTGCCCCTGTCAGTTCTTCTCTGCCTTCCCTCTACCTCCTCCTTACAACAGGTATTTATTTTATACCTTGGGCAGTGGAGGGTTAAATGACTTGGCCAGAGTTATGAGGATCTGAAGTGGGACGTGAACCCAGTTCCCCTGGTTCTGAGGCTATTGTACTAACAGGCTACTCCTCCAAATACTTTACCAATATAGGCTACTATTAAGATGTATTATTTCACTATTAACCCCAGTTATTAGTAACTAGATATCACTGCATAAAATGGGACCTGTTCTAAAACAGCATAAGTTAGTGATTAAATAACAAAACTTTACAGTAAACCACATTGATAACTATGCCCCTTAATGTTTTCTGAATAGCACATACTAGAAACTACTCAAACTATTATAATCCCCCCATTATATGGGGATTACTGAGTGGTGTTGGTTTCTGCCTGGAGTCAGTGGTAGGAGAGCAAGAGATGTCCCTGGGTTGGAGGGAAGCCCAGCCCATGGGTAGTGTTGTGGAATAGATTGCAGAGAGAAATGTTTCTGGTTTGTGATTGACAAGTGACAAGTGAGATGGAGTTTGAAGGTAATAAAGGTCCTTGTTTGCTTGTGCATGGGGTCTTTAGTTGCCTTCACTCCTGCCAGAACCCTAGGAGAAGAGGGGAGTATCCTGGAAAGGCCAGATAACCTAAGGCTTTAGTAAGGGTGAGTTATTTTCAGCCAAAGGTAGTAACTGCTGCAGAGGAGTGCTCTGGGTGAGTAAGGGGAGCCCAGCTCGAGAGCAGGAACAGGGAAGAACCTGTTGAAAGCCGGAGGATGCAGCTTGGTGAGGTGCAACTCTGGAAGAGAGGACAGACAAGGATCCTGGAGGAATCTGCTGGTAACCAGTAACCACCAATGCTATCAGCACAGCCTTAGATTATGCAGCCCAAAGGGATGGATGATCAACTGGAGGAGTTGTGTATATTTGTACATAATTCTGGATTGCTATAGGAAACATTTAACTTAATGGATTAAGACTGTATCAAAGAGGTGTGGCTGGACAGAAAACCTCTTAAAACTAAATGCTGACTATACATACAATTTGGAGTTTGGATGTACTGATGTTGCAGAGTTCAGTAAAGTTTTTCATAATTCCGTGGTGCAACGAGTATTCTTTGAGACGGAGACAGCAAGGAGCTTACTCAGGACTGGCCAAATAGAACTCAGGATAAGCCCAGTTTAACATGAATATGGCTTTTCAGATTATTTTCCGGCCCCGGCCTGTGCTCAAGCTCGAGTAAGAGAGACTAAACTGTGAGTGAAGAGTGAGTTGGTAAAAGGTTCCCTCCTTTTGTGGCCCAGGGTCGATCAGAGAACTGAGCTGGCCGTTGAGACCCAGGTTACACTATGTTAAACCCAGCGTTTGCAGATAATGAGATCTGGTCTAGTAGAAAGATGTATTATTTTGATAAAGTGACTGCTTGATTGTAATGGAATTTGTTTTATTTGTCAGTGTATTCATCGAGATCTGGCAGCAAGAAACATTCTTCTCACTCATGGTCGAATAACAAAAATATGTGATTTTGGCCTTGCCCGAGATATTAGGAATGACTCAAATTATGTTGTCAAGGGAAATGTAAGTACATGGCAGTAACAATTTGTCCTGAGTTTTTCAAGTTATAAATCATGCTTGTGATGAGCAAAATCAAGTGCTAGGTTGAATCTCATTGTTCGACTGATACTGGAAAATCTGTGTGTGTAAGAAAGATATAGCACATTCACATGCTGGAGACCTTTGTCTTTGTAAAGCTTGTGAATATGTAAAAACATATGGTCCAATATTCAAAAGAAATTATTGGTTCACTGGATACTTTTACCATCCATGGAGCCGATATTGAGACTACAGGAGGGGAGCCTGGCTAACTCTCGCGGTCAGCGGTGAACCCAGAAATTCAATGCTGGGGCCATATCTGGTGACTGGCATTGAATTTCCAGGTTTTTTTGGCTGCTAAAGACATAAACTGGTTAAGCAGATATTCATTGGCTGACTGGCTAAGTTATAGCTGCCAAAGATAGACCCACATAAACAGCAGGTCTATCTGGCCACTCAACTTAACCAGTCAGCCAGTGAATATTGGTGCTAACTGGCTATGTCATGCGACATAGCCAGTGACTGGGCTAGCTGCTAAGCAGTAATATTCAGCTGAGTTAGCCAGCTATCTCATGCTGAATTTTAGTGCTTAGCCAATTTAAGACTATTTAACCGGTGCTGTTTCTGGCTGGTTAAATAGTTTTAAATATCAGCCGGCATGTAATTTAAAGCTCACATGTATAAAGCCCCCTTTAGGATAGAACGCCAAGGTAGGTAGGAATTGGAATGTCCAAGGCAGGAAGTGCACAGTTCCCCTGGTATTTTACAAAAGACTGATAATCTCGGAGCCATTAGCAAATATGTACAAGGAAGATGGTAAGTACATGTGTATTTGCTGGTACATTCAGTGAGAGAAGCCATTTCACAAACCTACATGTGCAGAAAATAGCATTTTCCTGGAAAGTATGCATGCCTCAGAGCTGGTGCAAAAGCTGATAAGGAAATCATTTTGAATATACACATTCCCATTTTTGGCCTGTCCAAACCACGTCCCCTTGAATCACTGTATTCCAAGCCATCTAAACAACAATTTTTTTGAAATGGTTATTTACATATGTATGCAGTCTTTGTGTGAATGCCATTATTTCCATGTGTAAATGCTTCTAAAATGAGCTCCATAGTATCGAGCCAACTATCTGACTGAATGGCTCAATAATATCCATATAAAGAAGGGCCTGGTTTGGGGCAGGGTGAGGGCTAAGAAATTATCCAGATAGCGTTGATATTCCAACACTCTATGGATAAGTTATGTTTATACCTATGAAATATACATATATTTCACACCACTGCTTATACAGATAGTGACATTGAATATTCATATATATGCTAGTATTCTAAACATTTATGAGAGTAGCACATGCTTAAATGTAAGCATCTATGTTATAGACTTGCCTCTTATGCATGTACCAGCATATTTTGTAAAATTCACAAATCTACTATAATAAAACTCACCCTCAACGTTTTGAGGACACTGACGTCAGTGAAGCCAAGCCCTGACTTCCTTCAAAAAGGTTCGAAGGTTCGTGTTGGTGAAGCCACCAAATCGCTCCGGGCCCCGCCCCCGAGGGCGGAGCAATGGCAGAACAAAGAAGGGATTGGCAGGGAGGGAGGCAGGGAGGCGGGGGGGGGAATCGCCCCGGGCCCCGCCCTTGCGTCAAACGTCATGACGTTGGGGGCGGAGCAATGGCAGAACAACGAAGGGGTTGGCCAGGGAGGGAGGGGGGTGTTCGCAACGAAAACCTTGCTAGCGCCCGTTTCATTTGCTCTGAAACGGGCCTCTTTTACTAGTACTTCATAATTCTGCCTCTTTTCCATCCAACTATGCCCCTGAGAATGCCTACATGTGATCTTATAGGCATAACACAAGTATTTGGAAGCCCCTAAGTGGCTATGCAGTTTTATGATAGGCCTTTTGGTCACTGGCAGGCAGGATTGACTCAGGCACACAAGATGGATACATCACAGTACGTCACCTCGTTAGAACTGCTCTCAGCTCAGTACTTAATGCAAAGATCTGAGCATAGGTGGCCCTTTCCACATGTAGCAGTCTTCTGAACTCCTCAGTTTTGTTTTTTTTATTTAGCCAAATAGACCCTGGACAAAGTTCTCTCAATAATGTTTTCTACAAATTACCTTGTTTCTTCTGAAATTTTTTGTCACATTCTTTATACTTCAGGCCCTCCCTGAAGTATAGCAGAAAGTTCCAGAACTTTGACACACATTCTAAATGTGTACTCCTCCTTGAGCTTGCAAGGTTTAGCTAATACGATAGTACATGTTGCTAACACCTAGCTATAAGTCTTTTGCATGTGTTCATTTTTACAAGTTTTAATATGTATACTCACAATCTGTAATGCAATAAGTGTAAAAGAAATTGAGCCTTTCATTTTGAAATGTAAACTTATGTATCTGTCAGATGATATATATACACACAAACATATATTTTTATTTCAGGCGCGACTTCCTGTAAAATGGATGGCACCAGAAAGTATTTTCAATTGCGTGTACACATTTGAGAGTGATGTCTGGTCATATGGAATATTACTGTGGGAGATATTTTCTTTAGGTAACTTTTAATGCTTATTTCATGATACATTTGTATCAGACGTGGAGGGGCATAATTGAACAGGGCGCCCAAGTTTTCCTGAGGATGTCCTCGCAGGATGTCCCCGCGAAGGGGCGGGGAAACCCGTATTATCAAAACAAGATGTGCGTCCATCTTTCATTTCGATAATACGGTCAGGGATGCCCAAATCTCAACATTTAGGTCGACCTTAGAGATGGTCATCCTTAGAGATGGTTGTCCCCGGTTTTCGGTGATAATGTAAACCGAGGACGCCCATCTCAGAAACGACCAAATCCAAGCCATTTGGTCGTGGGAGGCGCCAGCATTTCTAGTGCACTGGTCCCCCTCACATGCCAGGACACCAACCGGGCACCCTAGGGGGCACTGCAGTGGGCTTCAGAAAAAGCTCCCAGGTGCACAGCTCCCTTATCTTGTGTGCTGAGCCCCATAAAACCCACTCCCCACAACTGTACACAACTACCATAGCCCTTACGGGTGACGGGGGCACCTAGATGTGGGTACAGTGGGTTTTGGAGGGCTCACATTTACCACCACAAGTGTAACAGGTGGGGGGGGGATGGGCCTGGGTCCGCCTGCCTGAAGTGCACTGCAGTACCCACTAAAACTGCTCCAGGGACCTGCATACTGCTGTCATGGAGCTGGGTATGATATTTGAGGCTGACATAGAGGCTGGAAAAAATATTAATTTTTTTTAGGGTGGGAGGGGGTTAATGACCACTGGGGGAGTAAGGGGAGGTCATCCCCGATTCCCTCTGGTGGTAATCTGGTCATTTAGGGCACATTTTTGTGGCTTGGTCGTAAAACAAAAAGGACCAAGTAAAGTCGTCCAAGTGTTCATTAGGGACGCCCTTCTTTTTTCCATTATTGGCCGAGGACGCCCATATGTTAAGCACACCCCAGTCCTGCCTTCGCTATGCTTCCGACACGTCCCCGTGAACTTTGGTCATCCCTGCGATGGAAAGCAGTTGAGGATGCCCAAAATTGGCTTTTGATTATGCCGAATTGGGCGACCCTGTGAGAAGGACGCCCATCTTCTGATTTGTGTCAAAAGATGGGCACCCTTCTCTTTTGAAAATAAGCCTGTTAGTCTATAAAATCTGTTTTGTGCAAATTTACTAATAATTTTTTAATTAACAGGAGGCAGCCCCTACCCTCGAATGCCGGTGGATTCCAAATTCTATAAAATGATTAAAGAAGGATACAGAATGCATAGTCCAGAATGTGCACCTGTTAAAATGTAAGAGTCCATTAACAATTTGCCAAGCTGTTTTAAACGGGTTGAAATTGTGACCTTCCATGGTTTAGGGAAACACTGGTTATGATGGACACTGTTCTTTTGCTTGTATAGGGCTTCTCATGTCGATGTACATTGCACTGCACTTTCTCTCACTGCCTTTCAGCTGTTGAAATCATTTTTAAATATGGCTTGCTAAAAAAAGGTCACATACTATATTTGAAAATGTTATTCCTTAACTGCTTTATGTGTGACACCCTTATAGAGGGGGTCTGATATTCAAAAGTACTTATGCACATAAGTGCTTTTCAAAAAATATATATTGTTTATTTGTACACATAACTTGTGGCCATGTAAGTAGCTATATGGCTGAAGTTATCCATTTTAGCTGGGGTGGGATTTGGGATGGTCCAGATGCAGGTCAAAAAGTATATCCAGTGTGATGAAATTCAGCCACACTCCATCTAACCTACATATTCAAGTCTGAATGTAGGAAAAGCAGGGATAATTTGTAACAGCTAAGTTATACATTGAGGTAATTGTATCATAAGGTACTCAAGGATGAGTGTGCCTTTGCACGTGTGAATGCACAGAAAAATGGCACACACATAAGCGCTATAAGTGCTGTTCTAAAAGGGTGGGTATAGGTGGCATACTTCCAGATTCTATGTACAGTGGTGGAAATAAGTATTTGATCCCTTGCTGATTTTGTAAGTTTGCCCACTGACAAAGACATGAGCAGCCCATAATTGAAGGGTAGGTTATTGGTAACAGTGAGAGATAGCACATCACAAATTAAATCCGGAAAATCACATTGTGGAAAGTATATGAATTTATTTGCATTCTGCAGAGGGAAATAAGTATTTAATCCCTCTGGCAAACAAGACCTAATACTTGGTGGCAAAACCCTTGTTGGCAAGCACAGCGGTCAGACGTCTTCTGTAGTTGATGATGAGGTTTGCACACATGTCAGGAGGAATTTTGGTCCACTCCTCTTTGCAGATCATCTCTAAATCATTAAGAGTTCTGGGCTGTCGCTTGGCAACTCGCAGCTTCAGCTCCCTCCATAAGTTTTCAATGGGATTAAGGTCTGGTGACTGGCTAGGCCACTCCATGACCCTAATGTGCTTCTTCCTGAGCCACTCCTTTGTTGCCTTGGCTGTATGTTTTGGGTCATTGTCGTGCTGGAAGACCCAGCCACGACCCATTTTTAAGGCCCTGGCAGAGGGAAGGAGGTTGTCACTCAGAATTGTACGGTACATGGCCCCATCCATTCTCCCATTGATGCGGTGAAGTAGTCCTGTGCCCTTAGCAGAGAAACACCCCCAAAACATAACATTTCCACCTCCATGCTTGACAGTGGGGACGGTGTTCTTTGGGTCATAGGCAGCATTTCTCTTCCTCCAAACACGGCGAGTTGAGTTCATGCCAAAGAGCTCAATTTTTGTCTCATCTGACCACAGCACCTTCTCCCAATCACTCTCGGCATCATCCAGGTGTTCACTGGCAAACTTCAGACGGGCCGTCACATGTGCCTTCCGGAGCAGGGGGACCTTGCGGGCACTGCAGGATTGCAATCCGTTATGTCGTAATGTGTTACCAATGGTTTTCGTGGTGACAGTGGTCCCAGCTGCCTTGAGATCATTGACAAGTTCCCCCCTTGTAGTTGTAGGCTGATTTCTAACCTTCCTCATGATCAAGGATACCCCACGAGGTGAGATTTTGTGTGGAGCCCCAGATCTTTGTCGATTGACAGTCATTTTGTACTTCTTCCATTTTCTTACTATGGCACCAACAGTTGTCTCCTTCTCGCCCAGCGTCTTACTGATGGTTTTGTAGCCCATTCCAGCCTTGTGCAGGTGTATGATCTTGTCCCTGACATCCTTAGACAGCTCCTTGCTCTTGGCCATTTTGTAGAGGTTAGAGTCTGACTGATTCACTGAGTCTGTGGACAGGTGTCTTTCATACAGGTGACCATTGCCGACAGCTGTCTGTCATGCAGGTAACGAGTTGATTTGGAGCATCTACCTGGTCTGTAGGGGCCAGATCTCTTACTGGTTGGTGGGGGATCAAATACTTATTTCCCTCTGCAGAATGCAAATAAATTCATATACTTTCCACAATGTGATTTTCCGGATTTAATTTGTGATGTGCTATCTCTCACTGTTACCAATAACCTACCCTTCAATTATGGGCTGCTCATGTCTTTGTCAGTGGGCAAACTTACAAAATCAGCAAGGGATCAAATACTTATTTCCACCACTGTAGTGTGCCTAGCGTTCCATGCTGAAATCTAAGCGTATTTCTTAATGTGCGTAAAAACGTTAATAACAGAACTTAACAAGCAATAATAAGCACTAATTGGCAATAATTTAAAAAACTCGTATTCTACTACTACTACTACTACTACTTATCATTTCTATAGTGCTACATGGCATATGCAACGCTGTACACCATACACAAAAAGACAGTCCCTGCTCAAAGAGCTTACAATCTAGATATGAGCTGTGCCTAAATTGTAATGTGTTTACTTCAAAAGGGGCATGGTCATGGGCGGGGAAATGGGCATTTTGTGGACGTTCTAAAATTTACACACATATTTACAGAATTTGGCCTAGTGCCCATAAATCTACGTGCTGGAATTTACACCACGTTTTCATTGGTGTAAATGGAGGCGTGTCATTTTAGGTGCTAGGATATCAACTGAGCGTATTCTATATACTGCGCCTAAGTCTAGGTGCCGCTTATCGAATACTTGCTACATTTAGATGTGCCCAGTTACTCCATGTCAAAAGGTGGTTTGACTGCACACACTTAAATGTAAGGTGCACCGATACCATGTTACACTAGTATTCTATAATGAAATCTGGGTATCAGCAAGGGGCATTGGAGTGTCAAAAAAGAGTCACCCACTTACAGAATTAACCCCTTAAAATTATGCTGGTATTTTCAGCATTCACATTTAAATGCATAGTTCCACTCACTATTTGCATAACTTTGAATGGATAATTTATCCACCTAGAGGGTAATGTGATAACAAATCACCTATCTGAAGGCAAGTAGGCAAGCCTCTTTTGTAATGACAAAAAAGTGCGTATGTTTTATAAAAGCAGCAAAAAATGGGCCTAGGCTGAAGCTGTTGATATTTACGCCAGTGCTTAAAGTACACAAGCATAATTTACAAACAACACTTCAATATTCATAAACCATGTCTCCATCCATGCTCTGCCCAGACTCTGGCCCTGAACATGCCTTCATGTGGTCACTTAAAAGTGTGTGCCTTCTTGGCACTGTCCATACCTTTACACATGTAGTTCCTGGGTTAATTTTATAAAAGCCGTTTTCGTTCATAAAAAGGCCTTTAGATGCAGAAAGTCGTTTACAAAATTACCCCCTTAAAATTTTGTGTTAGCCGTCATGTGGAATATTGACCTCTAGGTTTTGACATTAAGGATTTTTCTTCCTTTTAGTGGGCAGACTAATTAGACTTTCTAATCCTTATTATCCATCTACAATGCAACTCATACTCTATGATCTGCTTTAAGGGGCTCATTTTCAAAGCACAAAAATGAACAAAAAGCAGTACAAAGTGGCAGATGAACTTTTTTGGGCAAAATTTCCAAATTGCTATTTTCTAAACCCATCTTAAAGATGTGTTTCTATACAGTTCATCTGCAGTGCACCCAAATCACAAGGGGGCGTGTTGGGGGTGGGATTTGGGCCTTCCCATAACTTGGAGGTTTTTCTGACATAATGGAACAAAGCCAAAACTTCCAGGGCTAAAAGTTAGACGTTTTGGTTTAGACCTGTTTCAGTCACGACTAACTCACAAAAAGGTACCCTAAATTTATTTTTATTTTATTTATGCATTCTTGTATCCTACTATTATCCAAAAAAAAAGTTTCGGTTCAAAGTGGCTTACAATTTACAGTTAGGTGAGATCACAGTACTGTTATGCAGTTAGAAAGAGGAGTGAACATCGGTAGTTTATGGAGGGGTCCTTTTACCAAGCTGCGGGAAAAAGGGCCCTGCGCTAGTGGCAGGGGCTGTTTTTTTCACAAGCCAGGGCCCTTTTTACTGCAGTGGGTAAAAAGATCCCCAGGCACACATGGCCATGCAGTAAGAGAACTCTTACTACATGGCCATGTGACAGGGAGCCCTTACCGTCACCCATTGAGGGTTACCGCCATGCAAGCCATTTCCGGGGGGGGGGGGTCTTTTTCCCCCGGAAATGGCATGAATTCAGGGTGGGACTACCGCCGGCAGCCTGGAAGAGTGAGTGGTAAGCCCGAGTTGGGCTTACCGCCACTCCATAAAAGGACCCCGTAATTAGCTATAGAATGTTTTTGAAAAGGTAGGTCTTCAGTTCTTTCCTGAACTGAAGATAGTGATGCTTCTTGTGGCCTTGGGTATGGAGTTCCACCATTTGTTGCCCAGATAGCTAAACCCTGCCATCTAGATGGTTTTGTAAGTTATGTTTCTGCAGTTGGGTAAGTGAAGAAGTAGATAGCCTCTGGTTTTTGGTCTTGCATTTCTTGGAATAGTTCAATCAGATCTAGCATATATTCAGGAGACATTCCAAATAGTATCTTGAAGATAAGGGTACTGGCTTTGAAAAGTAGTCTTGCCTTGATTGGCAGCCAGTTTAGCATTTCTAGCAATGGAGTAGCTCTTTCGTATTTCGACTTCTTCAATATCAGTCTTGCTGCCATATTTTGGCTGAACCAAACCAGTTAGTGTTTCAGGCTGAAAATGTGACTAAGGTGGCCAAACTTTGACTGGGTAGATTTAGCACAGCTCTGTGCAGCTCAGTTGCCTGGAAAATCAGTGCTAACCAACCAGTCTTCTTAAAAATAGAGAAGAAAGACACACACACACATATGATACCATAACCTTCACCCTCTCTGTCACCTTCATCTTCTCTCACCCTCTTTCTCCAAGTTGTTGGTTAAGCCAAAAAATTTCCAACAGGGTACAATGAACCTGATACTTTTGCTGCTTAGCAGTCTTTGGAAAATTGACTCCTGTGGTCCCAGTGAACACAGAGATCTTAAATTGCACAAATTGTTAACCTTGCACAAACTGAAAATTGTCAAGTTCAGTGTTTAATACGTAAATGGATGATGCACTTATTTATTTATTTATTTATAAGTTTTAAATTAAATCCAAGCAATATCACTGTACAGAAAAGTGTTTCTAAAGGTAACATAATCTTTATAAGAAATTCTCAAAAAGAAAAAAGGAAATATTATATACACTCAATTCCACAATATAGGATCCAAGACTTAACAGAGAGGAAAAAAAGAAAATTTAAAGGCATAATATACCTGAGGTATATGAGCTAGATATTTACTTTATGAAGAGCTCTATTTAATGTCCCGGTGTTCTCTTAGTTGCCAGAAATGCTGATAAGTGAGAAGATTCAAAGAAAATATACTTAACATCTTTATATCTAATAATACATTTACATGGGTATCTTAGAAAAAAAGGTTCCACCTACTTGTAGAACCCCAGGCTTCAGCAAAAGAAACTGCTTACGTCTACATTGCATATCCCTTGATACATCAGGAAATAATTGAATCTTAAAACCTAGAAATGGTTTCTCTCTATGTTTAAAAAACATCCTCAATAACCATTGCTTATCAGGAGATAATGCCACCATAGCAACCAATGTCACTGCAGTGGCTATTTCTTGCTGGTGCTCCACTGCTTTCCTCGGCAGATAATAAACTTGTGAAAAAGGAGAAAACTTATCTTCCATTTAACCTAAAATTTCTTTCATATAGCGCTTCAGCATTTCCAGGGGCCTAACTGTAGGTATCCTCAGAAAATTCAGAAAGCGGAAGTTATTACTCCTTGCAAAGTTTTCAAAAGTCTCACATTTACTTCTCAGATTAGAGAAATCTTTAACCATAGAACTGTAAGTGTTGAAAAGTGGAAAGGTCTTTATCAATTTGATTCACTCGAGAGAGTAACTCCTTCACTTCTGTTTCAGTTTTTTCTACTCTCATCTCTGCTTGAGAAATCTTCTGTGTGAGAACACCAGTTTGTAAGAAGAGAGTCTTACCTAAATCCAAGATTAAAAGCCATAAATAATCTTAACGTTACCTCAGAAGGCTTCTTTTGCAGAAATTTGGGAAATTTTACACCCACAGATTCAAAAGACTCACTTATCAGTCCAATTTCAGGCGTTCTTCGCTCCTCTGTTTCAATCACTGCAAAGTTGTTCACTCGAGAAGACATGGCCATGCAGTAATGTTATTCTTACCACGTGGCAGGCAGACCAGCAGTAACTGGGCAGCACACTGCAGTGCCCGATTACTGCTGGGTTAGTGCTGTGCTAGAAATTATGGAGGTATTTTTCGTAGCGCCAGAAATAGTGCAAGCTTAAGGCAGAACTACCATCGGCAGCCGCGTTCAGCTGTTGGTAGTTCCAGGTTGCCACGCGGCAAGCCTTTAGTAAAAGATCCCCTAAGTAAATAATGACTTTATGCCATGATTTTCATTAATGAATAGTCTGTTTTATTCTATCACTTTTGCAGTCATGCTTTGATGGTTTTGTATAATACTAGGGATCTCATTCAAAAAGGCTTTTCTCCAACTCTGGGGATAATACAAAAAAAGGACTTTCATTATACTCATCCACTTATGAGCATAGAAAGAATGTGAATATTTTGACATAACCTATATGTAGGTCTTTCCTGGGGTCATAAATTGGGTGTAGTGAAAGATTAGTTGAAATGTATGTTCATATTTTATAAAATGTGTACGTAAATTCATAGAGTATATGCACAGATTTACACCTTTCCCAGTGCAAGTGTAGACAAACTCAATGGGAGGTAGTTCTGTTAGCATATTTTATAAAGGCACGTGGAGGGGTATAATCGAAAGGGGCACCCAAGTTTTCCTGAGGACATCCTCGCAGGACGTCCTGGCGAAAGGGCGGGGAAACCCGTATTATCGAAACAAGATGGGCGTCCATCTTTCGTTTCGATAATACGGTCAGGGATGCCCTTTGCGAAATTGCGAAATTTAGGTCGACCTTAGAGATGGTCGTCCCCGATTTTCGGCGATAATGGAAACCAAGGACGTCCATCTCGGAAACGACCAAATCCAAGCCATTTGGTCGTGGGAGGAGCAAGCATTCGTAGTGCACTGGGCCCCCTGACATGCCAAGACACCAATCGGGCACCCTAGGAAGCACTGCAGTGGACTTCATAAATTGCTCCCAGGTGCATAGCTCCCTTACCTTGTGTGTTCAACCCCCAACCCCCCCCCAAAAAAAAACCCACTCCCCACAACTGTACACCACTACCATAGCCCTAAGGGGTGAAGAGGGGCACCTAGATGTGGGTACAGTGGGTTTTGAAGGGCTCACATTTACCACCACAAGTGTAACAGGTGTGTGTGTGTGGGGGGGGGGGGGGGGTGATCCTGGGTCCGCCTGCCTGAAGTGCACTGCAGTACCCACTAAAACTACTCCAGGGACATGCATACTGCTGTCATGGAGCTGGGTATGATATTTGAGGCTGGCATAGAGGCTGGAAAAAATATTTTTAATTTTCTTTTTGAGGGTGGGAGGGGGTTACACTGGGGGAGTAAGAGGAGGTCATCCCAGATTCCCTCTGATGGTCATCTGGTCATATAGGGCACATTTTTGTGGCTTGGTCATGAGAAAAAAAGGACCAGGTAAAGTCGTCCAAGTGTTCGTCAGGGATGCCCTTCTTTTTTCCATTATCGGTCGAGGACGCCCATGTTTTAGGCACGCCCCAGTTCCGCCTTCACTACGCCTCTGACACGCTCCTGTGAACTTTGGTCGTCCCTGCGATGGAAAGCAGTTGAAGACGTCCAAAATTGGCTTTCGATTATGCCGATTTGGGCGACCCTGTGAGAAGGATGCCCATCTTGCGATTCGTGTCGAAAGATGGGCGTCCTTCTCTTTCGAAAATAAGCCTGATAGATACCTTACCATTACAAAAAGGGACACATTTTTTGGACTCCTCACAAAAGCATCTCGTTAGAAAATGATCCTCCCTTTGATTATAAGGATAAGTCAGTTCTCCTTAACACGCCTATAGTTGCAAATTCTATAGGCACATTTTACTTGAGGACTTTGCACCATTTTGCACATGTGTACTGCCTGAAATGGGAATGAGCCACTTAAATATCTTTGATATACTGGATGACATTTTTTTGTTGGAAAATTCAAACATAAAGCCTTTTTCGTACAAGAACTAATTTTATGAAAAAGAGGGAGATGAGATCTACACAAGTAAATAGGGCTCATTCCATGGATAGCTATAAAAACCATGGTGAACAGTTTTAAAAAAACAGTGTGCCCGTATTGGCAGCCAATGAAGTTTAATAAGATATGGAGTCGCCCTTTCTCAACTGAACGTCATTGCACCTAAATGTAGGTGCAAACATTTATAACAGGTCTATGGCTCATGTCAATGCTCATGCCTAAATGTGAGATTTATAAATAAACTTAACAGTATTTTGTAAGTTGCCAACATAAATGCCAGGACTGACTATAAACTGCCTATGCCCCACCCATTTGAGCATCCCCTAACAATTCCACATTATGCAAGTTGAGCATGTAATTATAGAATAGTGTTTAGGTGCAATGCTGGATGGCAGAATTCTTTAAATTTACTTACACAATTGGTACAGACATTTAAGTGACCTGTTATAGAACTAGGAAGAAAGAAGGTGATTTTTAGGCAGGCTCTGAGAATTGGGCCAATGACCTCCAGCCATAAGGCAATGACATGTGAATATGTTTTCAGGTATGACATAATGAAAAGCTGCTGGGATGCTGATCCTTTAGAGAGACCAACCTTCAAACAAATTGTGCACCTCGTCGAGCAGCAGCTGTCAGATTGTACAAAGCATGTGAGTGTTGGTTTAAATGCAGATCTCTTTTCTGGTATCTAACTTCTTCAGAAACGCCAAGGCATCTCTTCAATTGCACAGAATGATCATGATAAAACTGCTGGATCCTCATGTTTTATGAGAAACAAAGGACATTTATAGCATATGACTGTATCAGTAGAAAAGGATTGTATGTTCATACTACAGGGCTACTTTTTAGGTAGTACAATACACCTGTTGATCCTCTTCTGGATATTCATCACTCAGTTCTAGGTCCCCACTCCCATGACGGATTCTCTCATCAGGGGTATTACATGACACTTCACCTCAGATGACCCAAGATCCTTGGTGGTCTAGTGGACCAACCTCTCTTCCCTCCCCCTAAACTGACTTGATACCCTGCCCCCAACTCAGAAGTAAACCCTACTAATCTAATAGATCCCCTCTCTCCCTCTCTGACCTGATTTGATGCCCCCCACCTCCAACACACAACAGGTGGTCTAGTGGACCACCTTCCCTTCTCTCCCTCCCCCTGCCCCTGATATTAAAAAATAAATCCCTGATAGCCTAGTGGATCCCCTTCCCTCTCTGAAACACTTCTCCCTCACACCCATCTCAAGAAGACGAAAAGCAGGAGTGATGCCCACCATGTCATTCAAAATGGCAGCACCTGAACCCTAGTTTTGCGCCCCAATTCACTGCTAGATGTCAGTTACTAAATAAATCAGTGCATCTCTAGGTGTCAGATGCCACCATACATAATGTCAGTGGTGCTGGAGGCAGGATCGAGTGGATATTGCTCCTGCCTTTCCATTTGAGATAGGTAGGGAGGGGGTGGGGGGTTGGGGAAGGAGAGGGTCCACTAGACTACTAGGAATTTATTTTTTTATATCAGGACAGGAGGGATAAGATTGAGTGGAGATGGAGGGAAGGGGGAGTCACTAAACTACCAGAGATTTTTGTGGGTCAGGGGCAAGAGGGGTAAGATTGGGGGGAGGGAGGGAGATCCACAAAACTACCAGGATTTGTGAATGGAGCGGGGGTGATGGGTCAGGTCGAGTCCAGGAGGGAGAAGGGGGGTGTTCTGCTACAGTACTAAGGGTCATTTGTGGATGTTGGGGGGGGGGGAGTAGAGGAGATGCAGATCTGGCAGGATTTCTTTTTAATGCCTCATTCCTGTTACCAGTCTCCACTTATGCACTGACAGGAAGGGGGACATTTTAGCAATGCGATATATATTACTGTGATGGTGTGCACGTTTCACACTTTTTAACAAAGCAGCAGTTTGCATACGTGGAGGGGCATAATCAAAAGGGACGCCCAAGTTTTGCTGAGGATGTCCTTGCAAAACGTCCAGGTGGAGGGGCAGGGAAACCCATATTATCGAAACAAGGTGGGCGTCCATCTTTTGTTTCGATAATACGGTCGGGGACGCCCAGATCCTGAAATTTAGGTCGTCGTTAGAGATGGTCGTCCCTAGACTTGGTCGTTTCTGATTTTTGGCGATAATGGAAACCAAGGACGCCCATCTCAGAAATGACCAAATGCAAGCCCTTTGGTTGTGGGAGGAGCCAGCATTCATAGTGCACTGGTCCCCCTGACATGCCAGGACACCAACCGGGCACCCTAGGGGGCACTGCAGTGGACTTCATAAATTGTTCCCAGGTACATAGCTCCCTTACCTTGTGTGCTGAGCCACCCAAAACCCACTACCCACAAGTGTACACCACTACCATAGCCCCTACGGGTGAAGGGGGCACCTAGATGTGGGTACAGTGGGTTTGTGGTGGGTTTTGGAGGGCTCATATTTACCATCACAAGTGTAATAGGTGGGGGGGTGGCCTGGGTCCACCTGCCTGAAGTGCACTGCACCCACTAAAAACTGCTCCAGGGACCTGCATACTGCTGTGATGGACCTGAGTATGACATTTGAGGCTGGCACAAAATATTTTTAAAGATGTTTTTTGGGATGGGAGAGGGTTAGTGACCACTGGGGGAGTAAGAGCAGGTCATCCCCGATTCTCTCCGGTGGTCATCTGGTCAGTTCGGGCACCTTTTTGTGCCTTGGCCGTAAGAAAACCAGGACCAGGTAAAGTCGTCCAAGTGCTCGTCAGGGACGCCCTTTTTTTTCCATTATGGGTTGAGGATGCCCATGTGTTAGGCACACCCAAGTCCCACCTTCACTATGCCTCTGACACGCCCCCATGAACTTTGGTCGTCACCGCGATGGAAAGAAGTTGGGGACGCCCAAAATCGGCTTTCTGTTATGCTGATTTGGGCGACCCTGTGAAAAGGATGCCCATCTTCCGATTTGTGTCGAAAGATGGGTGATGAGCCTGTTAGGGTACTAAGCTTTTGTGGTGGGCCTGCATTCACAAGCCATGCACTCAGTCAAAAGTGTACGACTCTAACTCAAGCTTTCTATATCAACTTCTAAAACAGTAGCTACTCTGTACTCCACCCCTCAGACTGGAACATTAACAAATCATCCTATCAATTCTGGAAGCGGTCTGCTCCTTTTCAAGACTCAGAATCCCACAAAACATAGAAACTAGGATGGGCTCTTCCTTCCTCTCTCCTTATCTAGCAACTGGCTCCACAGGGCATAAGTAGACCGAGATGGCTGCTTGCCCACAGACTTCAAATCCAGGAACCGAGAATCACCTCTTTTGGTTCCCTCTATCCTAAATCACTTCACTAACATGAATTCCTTTCAAGACTACAAATCCTTGTTTTTTGAGTTTGTTTTGGACTATTTCAAAACATTTTTGAATTATTGGGCATTTTAAGAGATGTAGATGATTGTGACAGCTGGGCATTGAAATAATTATAATGCAAGAATATAAATGTATCTGATATCTCATTTAGCATTTGTTTTGAAATGATGCTGATGTGAAAAGGTTAATTTAGAATGGGTATTTTATAAATTTAAATATCTACATTCAGTTCCATTCCCCCATTTTTTTTTTGGGGGGGGAACACCCTATTTGTCAGACATTTAGTTTGGTCACCTATGGATCTCCTGTCATTGAGTATTTTCTGAGGCAGTTAGAAAGGTTAAGCTCCCTGTGTCAAAGTTAAAAAGAGCACTGATTTGGGGGGTCCTGTATAATTCTGGATATATCATGATCAACTCATGTTTCTCTTTTCCTAAAATGCTAAAATATGTTTAGAAAGTAGGCTAATAAGATTCATTTTGTGAAAGGTGACAAATATGTGATTATTGTTATATGCTTCATTCAACAGATATACACAAATGGTTCAACTGTGTTTCCCAGCCAAGAAGGAAGACCAGACCATCCAATGAGGATGAATTCTATGGGCAGCACGACTTCCTCCACTCAGCCGCTGCTGGTCCATGGGGATGACTAAAACTGATTGGGTCCAGAAAAATCACAATCCAGACAATGTGGGACTTTATGACTTCATCTGATAGTTTTCCTCCTACTGACTGACCACCATTGAATAGTAGGAAATATGACAGTGCTATAATACAGTACTTTCTACCCACTTTGACTTTACAAATCATTCTACCAGTCTTCTCTTGAGCTACTCCTTGCATTGTTAAACAAATCCAAAACTGTGTCTGAAATGTCATCTTCACAAACTTGAACATTCACTTCAAACCATAATCATCTTTGGAACTATGACCATACCACTTGACATCATTATGCTGTGAGGAATATTCTGTATAATGACACACTTTTCTAAGCAAGGAAACAAGGGAAGATAATCAGTTCAGTCATGGTGTACTTTGAAAGGGTATAATGGGAAAAATGAGTCCCCAGGGAGCCCATCTCTGATATTTTGCCGGATAGCTCCCATAGGGCCTGCATCTTGAGAGAGATCATCTGCTGAAATTTAAGCAAAAATACCATTAAAAAATAAATTATATGATGCCTCAGCTTCTCCCCTAGTACCCGGACCTATGTGATCATCTTAAGTGTAAGGAAAACAAAATGCAAGCAAATAAACTAGCAGTAACCTATTAAAAAAAAAAAAAAAAAAACTGCTGGGCTTCACCCATTAACCCTAAAATGTATCCTTGACAAGCTATTTATTATTTGTATAGTGCTATTCTTGAGCACAGAGCTGTATACATTTGCCATGTTGAGTACGAACCAAGCATTTTCACAAAGACTTGCCTCCTTAGTAGTTCAGTTTATTAAAGTTTGACATACCACTTAGCCAGTAGGATCTCAGTGGCATAGCAGCAATTTCTATCACTCTTAAAGCCTTTCCTTTTCCTCTTTGATTGTATCCTCTGAGACTGATGATGAGTCCTATTTCGAGCTGATATCCCTGAAGCACTGCTGCTTCTATCAATGCAGGGTACTCAAAGAATTATGTAGCTTTCTTTTAACATTCACACTCCGAACAATAGTTTTATGTTCTGTTTTGTAAATGTTCTTCATAGTTTGGCATTCCTACCATCTTCGATCCAAGTAATCAGATCCCTCCTGATCCTCATGAGCATCCCATGCAGTCACCATACTTGGAACATGTATGTATACCATGAACAACAGAAGAGTGGATTCAAGGGAGGAGCTCTTAAAAAAATAAAAAGAGGAAAATAAAGAAAAAAAAGGGATGTAGCTAAGATAGAACTCAATAAAATGATCTTCAATGCAAAAGAACTATAAGTCAGAAGTAATAAACTATATTAGACAAGAGAAGCAATAGTTGTAGGAGGACACAAAGAAATAGTTTATATTCTGCTGAGTGCCTTTTCAGCACTCCCTATGGAGCTGAATGCTGGCACCACGGACTGGGCAAGTTGCTGATGTGAAAACAACATTTAGGCATAGCTGTTTCCAAATGTGTGGATGCTGGTTATATATGAAGTATTGAGCTCAAGCAATTGTTAAACTGCTTCCCAGGTACTCTCTGTTTGCAGGAAGAAAATTCCGCTTTGGCTTTTACCAGTATACTAATGTGAAGAACTGGTAATGAAAACATTCCAAGCAGACATTTGTGACAGCTATATTATTTGAGTAGCTATTTGCAACTGTGCTATAAAGTGCATATCTTTCCCTCAGGTAAAAGATACACATATTGGAAAAGGAGAGATTATCCAATCCATTTTTGATTCTACCTTGACTGGTGCCTAAAGTCTCTCCTGCATGGGAAATGCACAGTTATGAAGGTGTTTGTCTGAGCTTATCTGTCTGCATATTAGCATTCTGATATTTATGTTAATATGCTGGTCTGTTCAGTTGTGTTTACGCTCTCCCGTATGTTTGTGACTAGCAAAGGGTGTTAATGCAAACAGATTTTATCACACATCTCTTGTAGCATACGAAATTGCCACCAGTGTTTATGTAAACATGTATAAAATCTGGTTCCAGGTGCTTAGCTGACCATTGCCAACCGATGTCAAAATGCTCATTAATTGTTTGTATTTGCACTGATCTTATCTGTCTTATTGCACCTTCCCAAAATTGAATAGTTTGTGCACCCTCCAGAATACATCCATATTGTTAAGTTACTTATTTTAAGTAAAGTTCTACTGCATTGCATCACTATTAGCTAGAGTAGTTTTTAAGATGTAAACAATAAGGTACTTCAGGGGCACTTAGTTGAAAAAGGGTTTTTTTTGTTTTGCATTTATTGTTTTTGAGAGTTTATATTTTTATATTTTTTTAATTGAAAGTGTTATTTTACAGCAAATGGATGTTTAAAATTGTTCTCTGTGTTATATTTGTAAATAGTAAAAATGTAGCAATAACTCCTTTTTGGCTATTCCTAAGCCCTTTGCTCTTCAAAATATTTTTTATATATGGATAAATATGTAAGTGTTGTGACTGCATAAACAGTTTTGTTAAGTTACTTAATTTGTTGAATTGTAAACCTGAGGTATTCTAATAAAAGGTTAAAGAGAAATTATGTGCATTTTTGCTATTCTGCAAGCTTAGAGAGACAATGGTAGAACAGGCAACATGAAAATGTTTGAAAAACAATATAAAAGTGCAATAATTTCAAATGGTATGATTGAATATTTAATAACAGAGAGTTAAACCAACATTTATCTCATCACAAAATCTTTAATTAGTCTATTAAAGATTTGCATATATGTTTATTTCAAAAACAGTGGCGAAAGTTAACCATATGAGAGGTATGCCTACAATGCACATACCTTTTGGAAGGTTTTACCTTCTTATTTATGCTTTAGAAAAGCTTTGAAGATTTTGTTATTTAATCAGTGATGGTTAGTTAAAAGAACTTTATTGACAGCTAAGGATTTGTAGATGACCTGTTTTGGACTATATTATGATTTGTTATATTTGTCAATAGGCACCTCTTTTAATTAAGAAGGTAATATCTTTTTGTGAACTGCTTTGAATCCTTTGGGAGAGTTGGCAGTATACAAAACAAGGAATAGAATAGAATATTGCATGTATATATGTAAAATTACTTCCAAAATGCCCCCCAAAATTAGTACTTGCAGTCAGCACGTACCCATGCTAACAGATAAGGCAGCAGCTAGGACACTTACCTCCCTCATTCTATAATGGGAGTGCCTAAATTTATGCATGATTAGCACAATCAGATTATAGTATATTAGCACCTTATTTGATGGATATTACAGACTTGTGACTTAGGGCCAGATGCACTAAACTTAACGAGCCATTAACGAGCAAGTAGTAAACCCTGGCATGCACTAAACGCCATTTCCCGATCACGGTAGCACCTAACGAAAACGGAATGCAAATCATTATAATGAGCTGCAGTACTGATTCCCCTTATGGTGAAAACCCTAACGTGAGGTCTGCACCTCTCGTTAGGCAGGGGCTGCTGTGGGAAAGGAAAGGAAAAAAAAGCTGCGCGTCTGTGCTTAACATTGACATCCTTAAAGGACGTCCCTGATGAGCCCTGCTTTCTTTTTTCCCTTCAGACGACCCCCCCACCCGAGGTCGCCGCCGCCACTCCCCTGCCCCCTGCATTGAAAGAGCTTTCCGCAGCCCCGCCCACCCAAGGCCACCGCCGCTGCCGCCCCCCCTCTTGAAATGACAGCTTCCCCGCCATCCTCTGCACCCCCGTGGCACCGCCCCTGACGCCCCCCTGAGGTCATCCCCGCCGCCGCTCCCCCCACCACCTGCCCCCCTCTGTCCTCAGCAGGCAACAGCTGATCACTTGGCTTCGGGACTTCCCGTGTTCTTGACCCGCCCTCGTCTGACGTAAGTTACCTATGTAAGTTACTTACGTCAGACAAGGGCGGGCCAAGGAGGAAAGAAGGGAAGTCCGGAAGCCAAGCGATCAGCTGTTGCTGCTGCGGCCGGTGCAGCGCCTTCACACGGGGGTGAGAGGCGCTGTGAGGGCCCGGTGGCAGACGGAGGGGTGAGAGGCACTGTGAGGGCCCGGTGGCAGATGGATGGGGGCAGGTGGAGGGGAGCGGCGGCGGCGACGACCTCAGGGGGGCGGCGGGGGCAGGGCCACGGGGGTGCAGAGGATGGTGGGGAAGCTATCATTTCAAGAGAGGGGAGAGTGGCGGCGGTGACCTCGGGGGGGGGCTGGGGCTGTGGAAAGCTCTTTCAATGCAGGGGGGGAGCGGCGGCAACCTCGGGCGGGGAGGGGGGTGAATGATGTCTGTAATAGACGTCCATAGGCACATCGTTTTTTTTTGCTCTGCGCATGCTCTACCAGACGATTCTCCGACCGTTTTACGAGGGATTAGACAATGCAAGTGAGCTGCAACGAGCAGCTCATTTGCATTTCCTTTTTTCTGATGCATTGCCGTTCCCTACCGATTCGCTATGGAATTCAGTAGGGAACGGCTCTAATGACGACTTTAGTGCATCTGGCTCTAAGTGTTGGTTAGGCACTAAGCAGTAGGTGTCCTTTTATAGAATTACCCTCTTACCCCCAGATTCTATATAGTGCGCTTAGATTTAGACACTGAAATTGGTGTGGATTCTACAACACCGCATGTAACTTAATTGGCTTAACAAGCTAATGAGTGCTGATAACAGCACTTAACAAGCAGTAATGAGCACTGATTGGCACTGATTAGAATTTAGGCGCACAACTCGCTAAGCATATTCTGTAAACTAATGTCCGGAGGCAAAAAGGGGTGTGGTTATGGGCGGGGAAATGGGCGTTTCATGAGCGTCCAAAATTTAGGTGCCTAGTTATAGAATATGGCCCAGTGTGCCTAAATATATGCGCTGAGATTTACACCCGGTTTTCATTGGTGTAAATGGATGCACGCAGATATCGGCGCTGAAATATCAACTAAGCATATTCTAGAATCGGCGTCTAAGTCTAGGTGCCGATTATAGAATACGCTTAGTCAGCACTGATTTCAGTGCCAATTTTTAGGCGCCATATATAGAATCTCCTCCTTAGCGTTAAATTAAAATTCTAAGCTGATAACGAATAAGAAGACCTTGACAATAGAGGGGAATAACAGTATAAATATAGCCATTTAAACTCTATTGGACATAATGAGTTAGCTACTTAGGGGTCCTTTTACTAAGGTGCACTGAAAAATGGCTTGTGGGCGCAGGTTTGGGGCGCACGCCAATCCATTTTCAGCCCCAAGATAGGAGAAACAAAGTGCAGAAACACTGATAAAGAATATGCTACTTTTATTTTGGCAATGTGCCTAGGCACAGGACTTATTACTAGAGCATTTAAATGTTATTTTAAATAGTTTGTGCAAAACTTATCAATCCCCCCCCCCCCCCCAACCCTCACTGTGCAGCCTGCAATTGGATTGAATAGGTAAGACTGGAATGTGCCCTCATCAGGATGCTCTTATTCAAAAAGGATTCGGTGACTGAGAGTCACTCAGAAAATCAAAACTTAGCTTCTTTACATAAGGGCAAATAAAAAATAATGAGGCCCATTATGTTTGACAAGGGTTGGTGACAGGTCTGTACCAGGCTCAGCTCAGGTCCCCACCTATGTGTACTCTCACATGTGAAGTCTTTTGTCAATATTTCTGCTAGATCCCATTATATATTGATATTGCAATAACAATTGCTTATGTATTTTTGTTCTGTTTTGTGCCTATATGTAATCCACCTTGTAGTGCCGGAATATAAAGGGGTAGCCCAATAGTTAGAGCAGCAGACTGAGAACCATGGGAACCCAGTTCAAATCCCACTGCAGCTCCTTGTGTTCTTGGGCAACTCACTTAACTCCATTGCACTAATACAACTGAGGGGCCTTTTTTCAAAGGCGCTCCAAAAAGTGGTCTGCAGTAGTGTGGGCGTGTGTTTTGGATGCGCGCTGGACCATTTCTCCACCACATCTGGAAAAAAGGGTGGGGGTGGGGTTAGGGCTGGGAAATATACGTGTGGTAAAATTAAAACCAGCACGCATCTATTTACGGCCTGAGCCCTTAACACCACCCATTGACTTAGTGGTAAGGGCTCACACATTACCTGTGCTGTAACTGTCCAGCACACGCCAACTGCCGATTACTACTACTTCTTATCATTTCTATAGCGCTACAAGGCATACGCAGGGCTGTACACCATACACAAAAAAGGCAGTCCCTGCTCAAAGAGCTTACAATCTGGATTACTGCCTGGAATGCCCCCACAGTAGAAAATAAAAAATTATTTTCTACCAGAGGTTATTGGCAAGTGCCAAACTTGGAATTACTGCCAGGCGCACATGCAGTAATGCCAATTTGATAGACCCCTATGCACCTTTGTAAAAGGGCCCCTTAGATTGTGAGCCCTCCAAGGACAGAAAAATACTTACTGTATCTGATGGTACACCATTTGAATAGATTAAGAAAGAAGGTTCTAGTGATATAGACCTGGACTCCATCATCAGAAATGATTCCATAGAACCCCAATGTACTACCATGATTACTATTAGGCCTTTACAACAAATTTAAAATCGATATAGCAGTAGGCGTGTGCATCGCAAAAATAATGTTTAGCTAGTCTTCATTTTAAGCAATGTTTCTGTGATTTTCATATTTATTTTTTGTGTTTTGCCACACAGTTCATGTTTTTTGCTAACATTGGGGCCAATGTGGTCAGTGCTGAGCCCAGATATTCAATGCCGGGCTGTCATCAGTATCTTAAGATATACCTTGTATCATTTAATGAAAATGTAGTGGAGAAAAAAAGACCTCAGTATATATCAGAGAACACCTCAGTTTGCAAGGTAAACCTTCATAAATAAAACGGCTCCTTTAAATCATCGGCATGAAAAAAAACTCCACTAACTTCAGCATTATTCATAAAACAAAAGCAAGATAACCTTTTAAAGATACGATATTGACATGAGACAATAGTGTTGCTGATCAATAGCACTTAGTACTTACCTTGGATGACAAATCGTGTTCCAATATTTCTTCCCTCAATGTGTAGTTAAACTCTGGAATTCATTACCAGAGAATGTAGTAAAAGCAGTTGGCTTAGCAGGGTTTAAAAAAGGTTTGGATGGCTTCCTAAAAGAAAGGTCCATAGACCATTTTATGGTGGATAAAATCCACTGCTTATTTCAAGAATAAGCAGCATAAAATGTATTGTACTGTTATGAGATCTTGCCAGGTACTTGTGACCTGGATTTGCCACTGTTGGAACAGGATGCTGGGCTTGATGGACCTTCGGTCTGTCCCTGTATGGCAATACTTATGTACTTATGACTGGATGGCAGAAAGTAAAGAGCAGAAGGATAGAATAAGAAAAGAAAGTGCAGGGAGCATAGAGTAGTGTGGTTGCCAGGGTAGTTCAGTTTAAAAGTAATAGAAGAAATCAGAAATAAAACAAAATAAAGGAACATAAGGTGATACGTTTTGAACTAACTCAATACATGGAACTGGAGGGAAGGGAAGGAGTAAAAATGAGAGAAAGCATAGGTGGGGAGAATGAAAAGGGATAAACATTTTTTCAGATTTATAAGCACTTACATAGGTTTTGAATTTAGCTAAATCCCAAATCCCTTTTTTAATCATAAGAATTTAAAAAGACAATTCCAAGAAAAGGATACATTCTTGTCATAGAAAACATAGAGGGCTTCTTTTACAAAGTGGTGCTACCAATTAGTGGCACGCTGAAGGCAAAAAAAAAGCCCATTCAAGTCCTATGGGGTTCTTTGCATTCAGCCCATGCTAATCAGTAGCACCGCTTTGTATAAGGAGCCCAGAATTAATTAACATAATATTGAAAACTAAGAAAATATATGCCAAAAAGAGTTCACATATATAACAAGGATATTTAATATTAGCTCCATCTTATCAGTCTACAATTGAAGTAGAGAGCAAGGCACAAGACAAGGAAAACTTTTTATCATTCTAATATATAGGAAAAGAAGGAAGAAACATTCCATTTAATAATTATGGAGTAGAAATTGGAAGGAGTGATGCTGATTAAGATGATGTAATAAGTAATTTAGGCCCCTGTTTACAAAGCTGTGCAGCGATGCCGACACAGCCCATTCAATGTGAACAAACTGTTTCTGCATTTCCATACCGCAAGCGTGGCTTGTAAACAAGAGGGTTAGAGTTCAAAAAAGATGTTAAATGGTCAGGATCAAAGAAAATATATTTGACCAAATTTAATTTTACTACACATTTGCATGGATAGTTAAGCCAAAAAAGAGCCCCCAACTGTTGGACCCGCAGCCTTAATTCCCAAAATTTTGATGACGTTTTTGTGTGACCCTTGCAACATCAAGAAATACTCTTATTTTACAATTTAAGAATAAGGAATCTTGATGGCGGGAAAAGAGTCTTAATACCCAGTCTTGGTCTGGATCTAACACAAAATTTACAATCGTAGCTGGCTTAAAACCCACAGTGTCGTCTTCTAAGGTTTGAGATTAAGTCAGTATATGAAAGACGTATCCAAGTTAGTGGAAGTAGGGGGTCTTTTACTAAGACGCATTAGCGTTTTTAGCTCATGGTAGAAATCAGCTGGTGGTTAATGCGTGTTTTTTTCTTTTCTTTTTTTCTCCTGCTTTCTCTACTTTGTCGTCTTTGGACTTTTTAATATTTTTGACTATCCAGCTTATAATCGAAAGACAAAAATGCCTATATTGCGACCTAAATCGGGAGATAGGCGTTTATCTCCCAAAAACGAATAACGCGGTATAATCGAAAGCCGAACTTGGACGTTTTCAACTGCACTCTATCGCGGAAGCGTACAAAGTTGACGGGGGCATGTCGGAGGCATGGTGAAGGCGGGACTGGGGCGTGGTTATCACCCGAACAGAGATGGGCGCCTTTCGCCGATAATGGAAAAAAAGTATGCGTTTGTAGCTAGAATTTAGGGCACTTTTCCTGGACCCTGTTTTTTCACGAATAAGGCCCCAAAAAGTGCTCTAAATGACCATATTACCACCAGAGGGAATCGGGGATGACCTCCCTTGACTCCCCCAGTGGTCACTAACCCCCCTCCCACCACAAAAAATGATGTTTCACAACTTTTTATTTTCACCCTCAAATGTCATACCCACCTCCCTGGCAGCAGTATGCAGATCCCTGGAGCAGTTGTTAGGGGGTGCAGTGGACTTCAGGCAGGTGGACCCAGGCCCATCCCCCCCTACCTGTTACAATTGTGCTGCTTAATGCTTAGTCGTCCAACCCCCCCAAAACCCACTGTACCCACATGTAGGTGCCCCCCTTCACCCCTTAGGGCTATAGTAATGGTGTAGACTTGTGGGCAGTGGGTTTTGAGGGGGATTTGGGGGGCTCAACACACAAGGGAAGGGTGCTATGCACCTGGGAGCTCTTTTACCTTTTTTTTTTGTTTTTGTAAAAGTGCCCCCTAGGGTGCCCGGTTGGTGTCCTGGCATGTGAGGGGGACCAGAGCACTACGACTCCTGGCCCCTCCCACGAACAAATGCCTTGGATTTATTCGTTTTTGAGCTGGGCACTTTCATTTTCCATTATCACTGAAAAATAAAAACGCCCAGCTCACAAATTGTCGAATAAAACATGGACGTCTATTTTTTTCGAAAATACGGTTTGGTCCGCCCCTTCACGGACCCGTTCTTGGAGATAAACGCCCATGGAGATAGACGTTTTCGTTCAATTATGCCCCTCCACGTGACCTGTGGTATATCAAGAATTAGTAAATAAATAAAGGTAATTACTGCAGGTTCCAAAGGAAAAGAAGACTTACAGCTAGCCACCTATAGCTGGGAAATATTCAACTTTGAATTCATCTTATTTCCTGGTGTCACTCCTTGTAGAGTACCCAAATAACAACGTCACAGCGAAGGGGACACGATGGATGATCCCAGAAAATCTTCTACTGGACTCAAAAAAGTTCACAGCAAAAGTTTATTGAAACAATCTGGACTTGACACGAGTTGTGTTTCGGCCACTCTGGCCTGCCTGTACGTCGTTGCTGTAGTAATTGCTGGAAGATGAAGAGGTCTTCTAGAAATGTGCAGCTAGCAGAAAAAATGAGCTGTGATAAGGTAAAACTTCTTTCCTCAAGTGTGTGCCGTTGTAACAAGACCAGTGTCAACCCAAAGATATCCCTTCTGTGTTTGTTGCACTCCTTGTAGAGTGCCATCAGCAACCTGTGCTGCTTCAGTCATTGCAGCCAGGATAGGTGTCTCCTCCGACCATGCAGGCCCCACTCTGGAGAACTAGGCAACCTCATTGTGTGTAGAGAGCCCCTCCTACATATGGTCTTTGGACTCTGGCATTAGTGGTGGGGTCCTTGCTTCAGGGCTGAGAGTGATCTCTGCCTCATGTGGAGGGAGTGGCATTCACTCTACAAACAAGCACTTGGAATCACAAAGCAGTCTATTTATACCCCATTTATTTTGCCATTTATACCCCACATTATCCCAAACATACTCGAGTTCAATATGGCTTAAAATAAATAAAACAACAGGCAAGGTTTACAATACCATAAACAAAATATTAAGTAAGAGCAGAGTAGCACAAATAAGATACAAATAAGAACTAAATAATGATAATTATTATTTGTTACATTTGTATCCCACATTTTCTCACCTTTTGCAGGCTTAATGTGGTTTACATATAACCGTTAACAGTGTTAGCCGATTACGGTCTGAACAAATACATGGTATGAATGAATACAAAGTGATATTGTAGTATAATGAGGTACCTGTAAGGTAGTTAACATGTATGGTAGGTGCAGTTGGGGGGAAGTTAGAGAGGGAAAGGGGGAAGAAGAGTCAGATAATGTCCGTTACGGTCTTTGGTTACTTTGTGTTGCAAGTGACCAGGTATTTTTATGTTGAGTCGGTGGGGTATGCTCTTCTGAACAGGTCTGTCTTTAGTGCTTTCCGAAAATTTAGGAGGTCGAGCGTAGTTTTTACTGCTTTTGGCAATGCATTCCATAGTTGTGCGCTTAGGTAGGAAAAGCTGGTTGCATAAGTGGATTTGTATTGCTTGGGTAGTGGAGGTTTAGGTATGATCATTCAGATTTTGTGGTGTTTCTGGTTGGCAGGTAGATGAGGTCTGTCATGTATCTCGGTGCCTCACCGTAAATAATTTTATGAACAGTTGTGCAGATTTTGAAAGTGATACATTCTTTGATTGGTAGCCAGTGCAATTTTTCTCTGAGTGGTTTGGTGCTGTCAAAACGTGTTTTTCCAAATATAAGCCTGGCTGCTGTGTTTTGGGCGGTCTGAAGTTTCTTTATGATTTGATCCTTGCATACCACATAGATTCCATTACAGTAATCTGCGTGGCTTAGTACCATGGACTGTACCAGGTTACGAAATATTTCCCCTCGGGAAGAATGGTTTTACGTGTTTGAGTTTCCACATTGAGAAAAACATTTTCTTTATGGTGGATTTCACTTGGGTCTCTAGTGATAGGTTACGGTTGATTGTTAGTCCGAGAATTTTCAGGCTGTCTGAGAGGGTGTATCCTGGGGTGATTATGTTTGTGGGTTTGTATGTATTGTATTGGGATGAGATGTTGAGACAGTGTGTTTTTTCTGTATTGAGTTTTAGTTGGAATGCATTTGACCATGAGTTCATGATGTTTAAGCTTAGCTTGATAACGTTGGTGATTTCTGCCAGATCATGTTTGTATGGAATGTATAATGTAACGTCATCAGCGTAGATAAATGGGTTGAGGCCTTGGGTGGATAGCGTCTTGGCTAGTGGAGTCATCATGAGGTTGAAAAGGATTGGTGATAGTGGTGATCCTTGCAGTTCTCTGCAGCTGGTTTCCACGGTGACAATATGTTTGTTTTTTATTTCACTTGATATGTTCTTGTGGTTAGAAAACCCTTAATCCAATTGAGAGTGTCACCACTGATTCCAAAGTAGTCTAGGAGTCTTAGCAATATTTTATGGTTAGCCATGTTGAATGCACTTGACATGTCAAATTGGAGGAGGAGTATACTCTTGCCTATTGCTATTTCTTGCTTGAATTTGGTTAGGAGAGTGAGTAGTACTGTTTCGGTGCTGTGTAGGGGGTCAAAATCCTGATTGTGATTCATGTAGTATAGTGAATTTGTTTATGTAGTCATTGAGTTGTTTGGTCACCAGTCCTTCCATTAGTTTGACTACTAATGGGATAGATGCTACCGGGCGGTAGTTGGTAATATCGTTTGTTTTTTTTCTTGGTGTCTTTTGGTATTGGGGTGAGCAGGATGTTGCCTTTTTCTTGAGGGTAGATGCCCTGTTGAAGCATGAAGTTTAGGTGGGATGTGAGATCTTTTATGAAGCGGTGGGGAGCAGATTGTATTAGGTAGCTGGGGCAGGTGTCCAGTTGACAATGGCTGTTTGAGTATTGTTTGATCACCTGGGTAACTGTGTCTGTGCTGAGTAGAGCAAACATTGACCATATTTGGTCAGCAGGGTATTCACCAGGGGTTGGGTGTAGACCATTAATGAAGTTTTCTATGTCCATGTTGTTCTGAGGTAGGGTTTTGCGTAGGTTTACAATTTTTTCATTGAAATATTTAACAAGGTTGTCTGCAGATGGGATGTCAGTGTTGGTTGTGGTGACCGGTGTTGTGTCTAGTTGTTTGTTCATGAGATGGTATAGTTTCTTCATGTTTTTGTAGTCCGGTCCAATTTAGTTTTGTAGTACGACCTTTTGGTCTGTCTTACTGCGTATTTGTATTTCCTTTGTAGTTGTTTCCATGCGTTGAGTGTGTATTCATCTTTTATTTTTTTTCCATGCACATTCTAGTTTCCTAGATTGTGTTTTTAGTTTTTTCAGTTCATCATTGAACCACGGTATTGAGTTGTGTCTACGTGAAGTTCTTATTTGTAAGGGTGCTATTTCGTCTAGTATGTGTCTGCATCTTTAGTCCCATTCTGAGAGGTAATACATGGATTCCGTTTGTGCTGTCCAATCGTTGTTGTATATCTATTGCCAGAAAGTGTCCGGGTCTATTTGGCCTCTCGTGGTATAGGTTGTGTGTTCTCGTGTGTGGAGAGAACCCCTTTTTCGCCATTTTAGGGATAGGTTTAGTTTGTAATAGTCAGTTCATGGTGTTTCTGTCCATCTAGTTTGTGTTATGGTTAGGTTTTGGACAGTTTGTATGAGATGAGGTCGAGTGTGTGACCCTTCATGTGGGTTGTTTGCATGTGTGGCCATGTAAGGTCACATAGATGAAGGAAGTCCTTGCAATCTCATGCTTTGGTAGAATTAGGGTCTTCAAGGTGAAGGTTAATGTCTCCTAATACTAGTGTATTGGAGTTGGATACACCTATGTTTCAAACGAAGTCCATGAAATCTGCCTGGCTTTCGTTCCAGTTACATGGTGGTCTGTAGAATAGGACGCAGTTTAGGTGGTCGAGCAGGGTTTTATGGTGGATTCTGACTGAGGCTATTTCGAGGTGGGTTGTTATAGATTCTGCAATGGTTTCAATTGTCCGGTGAGATCGGTATATGAGTGTTATGCCCTCTCCTCTTTTTTTTTTCTGGTCCAGTGGGTGATTTTGTATCCTGAAGGACATAGGTTTAAGATGATAGGGTCCTTCTGATCATGGATCCAGGTTTCAGTGTTGAAAAATAGATCAAGTTTCTCTGACGTGATCCAGTCTGTTATTATTGTTGTTTTGTTTACTACGGATCTGGCATTGGCGTAGCCTATTTGAATTTTTTGGTATGGGTCTTCTACGTTTGGTGTTATGTGGACTTTTGTTAGTTGTCGTTTCTTGGTTTGTATGGATTTTTTATGATCTTTCTTTTCATTTTGTTGAGGTTGTACACTTGTTGGTTCTTTTCCTTTGTTTTGGTTTATGTCGGTTTGGTCTGATGTGGTGTGTCTGGTCAGTGTTCGGTTATTGATTAGTCTGGGTATATTGTTGATTTCTGCGAATGGGGTTGTCATTGTTAGGTGGATCAGGGATAAGGAGTAGATTGCAAAGAGCAGTTTGGTGGTGTTCATTGTGGTATCATTTCAGTAGTTTTTAGAAGAATATTGTTGCTGTATTAAACGTTGGAGATTATTCTCCCGGACCCTCGTATTTGCGTATCATTCTTGTCCTCCTTAAAAGTTGTGAGGCCTCCGTCGTGCAACGGTAATGTTGTGTCACAAGGGCATGACTTAGCAGGATCTAGTGTTCTCGGGATAATTAAAGTTTAGTTACAGAACGTGCGCTTCTTTGTTTTGACGGCTGGCGCTGCTCACAGTATGTAGCGATCACCAGTCCCAACCCAGTGCTGCGCTTCTTTATTCTCCTCTTACCTGACGAGTCTTGAAGGGGGTTTAATAGACTGGAGTGGAAGTGAACCTGTCTAGTCCATTGTAAGCAAGGAAGCCATTTGGTTAATCTCTGTTTCCAGTGCCACATGGAGCCGTCATGTATGGCGTTCTGGCTGGGCGGGCAAGCTGGGGCTGAGGCGGAGGACCAGACTGTCTCTGTCCCGGTTGCCGGCCACCACTCGCATTGCGGTTCCGGGTGGGCGGACGAGTTGGGGGGACAGGCCACCTCCGCTCCATCACCTCCCACCGCTCTCCAGCCGCTCTTGGTCGCGGCCCTGGTATATGGAGGGGTTGGGTCGGGAGGGCAGGCCGCCTTCACTCCATTGCCTCCCGCTGCTCGTCAGCTGCTCTTGTCTGCATTCCGGAGGATGATGACCAATTACAATCTAACACACTCCATCAATTGGTAGAAACCTCTCAAACAGGAACGTTTACGGTCTTTTGTGAAATACCAAGTAATCAGGCTGACCCTTGATTACCATTAGCAGTGAGTTCTACCACTTAGCACCTTGGTATCTAAAGTCTGTGAAGTGAACACTCTTGCACACTCTCTTGCAATTTGGAAGATGAAGTCTAAGGTAATACCTTGAACCAGAGGTTATATTGCAGAGGGGAATAATTATTAAGGGATGCATGTAATCCGGTGTCATGTCATATAATATTTGAAAGACAAAAACACATAATTTAAAAATAATCCTGGCTTTAATGGGCAGCCAGTGCAGTCTGCATAATATTGGAGTGGCTCTATCAAAACATGATACCTTGAGGACAAGCCTAGCTGCTGTATTTTGGGCCGTTTGAAACCTTTTTAGGACACCCTCCTTACATCCAGCATAGATGGAATTGCAGTAATCGAACTGAGTTTAAACAAAGGATTCAACCAGCAGTCTAAAGATGTCAGGTGAGAAATATGATCTGATGCTCCTCAGCTTCCAAAGAGACCTGAAGGATTTTTTCAGGTGCCACCTTGCCCCCGACAGGTCAATCCAAATCCGCTTACTTTCATCTCTATGAGGTGGAAGCATGTGGGCCCCTTTTACCAAGCTGCAACAAAAGGGGGCCTGCACTGGCATCGGCGTGTGTTTTTGACGTGTGCCGAGACCCTCTTTTACCACAGCGGGTAAAAAGTAGGTCTCCTTTTTGAGGAAATGGCTGTGCGGCCACTTTGCGTTTGTCCACATTAAATTTCATCTGCCATTTGGATGCCCAGTCTTCTAGTTTCCTAAGTTCTTCCTGCAATTGTTTTCACAATCCGCACGTTTTGAGCATTAAACTGACTTTGAACACACTTACTTAAGGCAGTTAAACAAATAATTCATGTTAAGAAACGCAGATTCCTTGAAAAATCTTTAGTGCCTCAGGCCCAAAAACAATAAAAGAATTCAAGAAAACATAAGGCGAGAACAGAGAATACTTAGGAAAAAGCCACAGAATAACTGGGATTTGTTGCACTGTACAATAATGAATTGGACCAGACGGGATTAACTTAATGTTCTCTCATTGCCATTTGTTTCTCTGTTTTCATGTGAACTACATTTTCAGTTTACATTGTAATATATAGAACCTTGCATAACAGCAGGAAAATGAAGTATTTTATGAGCCTGACCTTGTTCATTATGGTTTGTGGCTTAGAAACTATTCCTTTCTAATCTGCAAATTAAGAAAAAAGACAGAGAAGCAACCACAAAAAAAGGACAGACTGCTCTTCAGGTTAACTCTTTACAGTCTAGAGCAGAACTTCCCATACCACTCCTGAGGACTCCACAGCCAATCAAGTTTTCAGAATATCCTCAGTGAATATCCATAAGATTGGTCTGCCTTTGTTCTATGCAAATTGATCTCATGCATATTAATTGTGAATATCCTGAAAATCCGACAAAATGTAGGGTCCTCGGGACAGGTATGGAAAGCCCTAGTCTGTGGTTTAGCATTTAAATGTGTCCTACTTATGTATGAGTATGGGGGAAGGGTAACTCATAACATAGTGCTTTGGTGAAATCCTTCCAAATGCCTATTTTATAAAAGATACCACCAATCCAAAAACTGTCAAAATTCCAAATGCAAAATTAAATTCACCATTAAATGCCAGCTGGATATCCAGTGTTCATAACTTGATAAAGTGGCCTGTCATATCCAAAATCTTCCTTAGTTATTCAACAATCCAAAATTTTTCCAGTGGTATGTGATGGTGTATTTTATAAAATAGGCTTTCAAAACTATTCTACTAGATAAATGAAGAGTGACCGATGTGCCGCGCATGCGTGGCATGTCACAAATCTCTTCCAACGTTGTTAGAGGAGGCAGGAACAGAGCTACGAGTGACCGGTGAGCACCGGGTGGGGATCGTCCGACAGCAGCTCTGTGACCCGGGTGCTTTCCTCTGCCACCATCCCCCGGGGCGGCTTTCCTGGGCGGGCGCTCAGCTGGACCTGGCGGGGCTCCGACCGCTTCCTTGCCTGTTTTAATGGGCTCAACGGCTTGTCCCCTAATAAAGCACAAAGGGGCCCTTTTACTAAGGTATGGTAGGCCTAACGTGGGCCTCTGCATGGTAAAAATACACTACCATGGGATGTGCTGAGACTTCCCAGGGTAGTTGGCCATCAGCGCATGCTACTCCCACGTGGAGTAGCTACTAAAATAGATCATATTTTTGTAGTGCCGGGAATAGCACGTGCTAGGGGTGGGAACTGCCAGTGGGCTCCTGCAATAGCCTGGTGGTAGTTCCAGATTGGCGTGTGGTGGGCTTACCACTGCTTAGTAAAAGGTCCCCAAAGTTAGGCACAGTTTATAGAATATGCTTACTGCCTAACTTTAGATGTGAGGATTTAAACCAAGTAAACCCTGGTGTAAATCTTTGTGTCTTAATTAGGCGCGGATCCCCCTTATTCTATAACAATGCGCATAAAGTCCAGGAATGTCCCTGGTCTGTCTATGACCCCTTCAATGGGCTTGCCCCCTTTTCGGAGCCACTCAACTAAGAATGCCTGAGTAAATTTCAGTTAAGGCAAATTGGTGCTGATAATTATTAGCACCCAATTATCAGCACTAATTGGCTCATTAATCAATTCAATTGTGTTCACGAATTGGGTGTGTGCCTAAACTTGTGCACTCAATTTTAAGTGCCATTTATAGAATTTCAGGGTAAGCATATAGTTGGGTGCCCAACTTTATAGAACTAAGAGGTTAACCTCCTATACTCTGAGGAAATGTCAAGCCCTCAGTGACACTCAATCAGGACTTTGAAAGGATTCACTGAATCCCCTGTCCTGCAAAGATGCATCATTTTTTTTTTTGGCAAACTTTGTAGCAGCAATCTGATATCTGAAAAGCAGCAGGAGGTAGCATTTTATCTAACACGGTAGGGAACAGCAAATCACACTGATAGAAGACATACAGTACTTCAAGCAATGTTATTGTGCAAATTCTGGAAATAGATTACAAATGCCTGATGTGGCCAGTTTCACCAAAAGGCTGCATCAGGGGCAAAACTATAAAAACAGATTGTAAAAATAAAATGACTAAATAATGAATAGATAGAAAATTGAACTGAAAATATATACAAATCATATAAATAGACACAATCATTAAGCAATATATAGAAAACATTTAAACAAGTTTATTAAATATCATGAATATGGCACAGTGGCATAGGTAGGTGCAGCCACGGGGGCCTGGGCCCCCCCCCCCCCAATTTCATCTGGGCCCCTGGTTTTGCTGGTATGGGTCTCCAACCCCCACCAGCTGAAGCCTTGTTCAGCGCTGATCTCCGGCGCTGCCGCAGTCCCTGCTCTGCTCTTTCTTCCTCTTCACATCCTGCATGCTCCTTTAAGTGAAACTTGTTTCACTTAAAGGAGCTTGCAGGCAGGGCCGCCGAGAGGGTGAGGCAGGGGAGACAAAATTCTCTGGGCCCGGGCCTCCAAGGGGGGGCCCAGCGCCGCAGTCCCACCCGCTCTCCGTCGTCGACCGTCTGCCACCAGGCCGAGCCCCCTGCATTGAAATCACAGCACCTCTCACCTCCATGTGAAAGCACTGCAGGCAGCAGGACAGTAGATCGCCTCCCTTCAGGCCTCCTTCCCTCCCTCATCTGATGTAACTTCCGTGAGGGCGAGACAGGGAGGGAAGGAGGCCCAAAGGGAAGCGATCTGCTGCCCTGCTGCCTTCAAAGCTTTCACACGGAGGTGAGAGGCGCTGTGATTTCAATGCAGGGGGCCCAGTCTGGTGGCAGACAGAGGGGGGCGGATGGAGGGGGGGAGCAGTGACCTCGGGGAGGGGCCCTCGGGGCGGCCTTGCCCCCCAGCCCAGTCTTTCTGTATTTGGCATTTGTGTTCTGTGTGTGTGACCAAGGTATTCTTTTAGTATGAATTTTCTTTGTAGCATTCTGTAGTAATTTGGCTTGTTCAGTTTTCCTAATAGATGTATTGATATTTTAGGGCATCACTGTAATATTTAGGGCCCTAAAATATTGTAGGTAGAATCTTTGTTTTGGGAGCTAGTGCTGGAATGATAGATTTGATCTAGGTTCTGAGTAGCTTGAATTACTTTACACGTCTGTTATTGAGATTACACAAAAGACAAATATGTATTTGGTGAGTTTTATGGGGAAGTGTCCTAGCTCTGCTCTGCATCCACTGTTGGGGAAGGGTCAGGGGGTTCTATGGATACAGAATGTATTTGGCTTCAATACCATGTAAGACAGAGCTTCCCAAACTGGGTTGGGATACCAAATGGGCTCACAAAACCCACATTTGGGGTCACAAATTGAGTGGGCTCTCTATAGGTACATAATTGTTCTGCACCTCCGGGGGGGGGGGGGTCACATAATTTTATTTGGCCACTATTATGGGGTTGTAGCCACAAAAGAATTGACAAGCCCTGATACAGGAGAAGCATATATGTGTTGGGGGACCATGGCTCAACGGGGACTGAAGAGAGCAGTCTTTTGGACTTCCCTCTAGCTTAAGTGTGGCCTGCACTGCTACCCTCCTTGAAGTTATTGGGAGTGGAGTAGGGGTGGAGCATGGGGTGAGGCAGGGCACGGGTGCATCAGGTGGTGGGTTTTTCTCTTTCAGAAAGTTGGCAACCCTAGTGCCCACCCATCCAACCTGTTGGCCCACCCAAAAATTGCCTTCTGGCTACACCACTGGCTTGAAGTACCTTGTGCCTTCTGTCAGTATGATCTGCTGTCCGCTACCTTGTCGGAAAGTGCTGCAGATCCTTGCCTCTCCTTTTGTTTCAAGTACCATTTTATCCTGCAGCCTTACCTCTCTCCACAACCATAACTTCTCCACAGACCAACAGCCATGGTGGCAATAAAAAAATACAACAAAAGCGAAGCCTCTGCTACTTGGCTGATCCTTGAAGTCAAAGGTTCTGCTGGTCTCGCTCCCTTCTGATGAATACTTTCCACATCAGAGGGGGCAGGATGGCAAAGGGGAAGGATCATTCAGAAGTGTCTGAGTTGTGGAAGGCCGGTGTTTATTGTGTTTTGTTGCCACCATGGTTACCATGGAGAAGCTGTGGAGCATGGAGGGTGATGGATTGAGTATTTAAAAAAATGTAGGAACAGGACAGGTAATGCATAGGCAAAGCAGGGGCAATGCAGGGACCACAGGGCAGATGGAGAGAAGAGAGACAGGAGATATGAGACCCGGAAATGGAGGATGACTAGAGAGATAGAGGGGAGAAACTGGACACAGGGATATGGGCTAGGGAGATGGAGGGGAAATGCTTGAGATGGGGAAGACATAGGAAGATGGAGGCAAGATAGTGTACACGGGACATAGGAAGACTCAAAAGTGCACCCGCATGAGTGACAGTCATTTTCAAAATTAACTTTACTAAAAGCAAAGCAGATTGAATTGTAGAGCAATAAAGTTGTTGGAATAAAAATGTTAATAGTAGTTGCATTCATTTTAGTTGCAGTACTTGTACTCATCAAGTATTGTACAAGGTAATAACTTTTTTTTACTTTCAAAGATTTTTTATGTGTTCTTCAATGTAATTTTACTTTTACTTAAATATTTTGATCTAATACTTTGAACAACGCTGGCTGTTTCATGTTCTTTCTGATCCATGTTCTCCAGTGCCATGCCACTGATTAAGGAGCTGAGCTGGAAGCCCTGTGCTAACTGTCTCAGCTTCTACACTTCCTTCCTTCCCCAACCCTAAACATGAACATCTGACTTGGATCCAGCTAGTGCTGACTCTGCCTATCAGCATCCCTGTAAGTGTCTGTGCCTGTGCTGTTGCCTGCTAAAATTGGGCCAGCCTGGCCTGGCTAAGACAACAGCCCATCAAAGGAACAAAAACAGAGGTTGGTAGGTCATCATTACAGAGGTAGGAGGAGAAAGGAACTATCAGTGCCATTTTTTGGCCTTGTCAGGTGAGAAGCAGAGAGAGGGGAGTTTAGGGAGTAAGAGAAAAAAGAGAAACGGAATGGGCCAGTGGGGCACAAAAAGGTGAATGTGGGGTGGGATTGGGTCTTTAAATAATAAAAGAGAAGGAATGGGGGGGGGGGGGGGCACAAGGGATAAAGAGAGAATGGTGGGGAAGTTTAGGGTGGCAAGAGGGGAAGAAGGAACAGGATGGATTAGGGGCAGGATGGAAAAAGAGAAGTGATGTGGGGTTAAAAGGAGGGAAAGAAGGGGTGGTGGGCAGAGTGAGGGAAGTTCAGAGCACAAGAAGGGAAGAGTGAAGGGATGGGGCAGTGAAGGGAGTATGGAGTGTGGTCAGAATAGGAAGAGATAGGGTATGGCAAATGGAAGGGAAGAGAAGGTATTGTGGGCGAGTATGGGGAGAAGAGAGAGGAGGTAAGGGATCAGCAAGTTATAGGAGAGGGAGTGAGGGTGAAGGAATGGGAAACAAGAGGGGAAAAAGAGAGAGGGGGGAGGAAGAAACTATTGAGTGCAGTTTGCAGGGGAAAAGAGGACTGGGAAAGGATATAGGTGGTTGTTTGATGGGGGTTGGGGGTCACTGAACACCACTTGTTTTCAGTGACTCCCCCCCCCCCCAAGAGCCTCTGAGCCCCTCTTGTGTTTCACTGAAGTGGGATGTGTAAAATTAGGGCCATTCATCTCATAGCATATCAGGATGTTTCCACCTCTCTCCTCTATACTCCCCAAGGAACATCAGGATGCCCACCTCCTTCCCCTTCCTCCTTCCCCCAAAGATCCTTTGATATAAAAAAGGTCTCTGGTTTCTAGGACTAAAGGCAGGAGGGATCTGTCCTCTCTGTCACTGGGTTTAAAATGGAACTCAGTTCTTATTTGACAGATTAACTCCTAGTGGTAGTACTGTGAAACTACCGCTAAGTGTCATAGCCACCATTTTCAACCTAGTGAAGGAAAGGTCAGGAGTGACTGGGGATCGCTGCTGCCCTTAAACCCTGTTGATTTTTAAACTGAATGCATCTGGTTGGACGAGACAGGTGATCAGTGTCGCTGGTAATCCATCCAGATTGTTTGAATATCTTAAATTCACATATACAGTGGGGGAAATAAGTATTTGATCCCTTGCTGATTTTGTAAGTTTGCCCACTGACAAAGACATGAGCAGCCCATAATTGAAGGGTAGGTTATTGGTAACAGTGAGAGATAGCACATCACAAATTAAATCCGGAAAATCACATTGTGGAAAGTATATGAATTTATTTGCATTCTGCAGAGGGAAATAAGTATTTGATCCCTCTGGCAAACAAGACCTAATACTTGGTGGCAAAACCCTTGTTGGCAAGCACAGCGGTCAGACGTCTTCTGTAGTTGATGATGAGGTTTGCACACATGTCAGGAGGAATTTTGGTCCACTCCTCTTTGCAGATCATCTCTAAATCATTAAGAGTTCTGGGCTGTCGCTTGGCAACTCGCAGCTTCAGCTCCCTCCATAAGTTTTCAATGGGATTAAGGTCTGGTGACTGGCTAGGCCACTCCATGACCCTAATGTGCTTCTTCCTGAGCCACTCCTTTGTTGCCTTGGCTGTATGTTTTGGGTCATTGTCGTGCTGGAAGACCCAGCCACGACCCATTTTTAAGGCCCTGGCGGAGGGAAGGAGGTTGTCACTCAGAATTGTACGGTACATGGCCCCATCCATTCTCCCATTGATGCGGTGAAGTAGTCCTGTGCCCTTAGCAGAGAACACCCCCAAAACATAACATTTCCACCTCCATGCTTGACAGTGGGGACGGTGTTCTTTGGGTCATAGGCAGCATTTCTCTTCCTCCAAACACGGCGAGTTGAGTTCATGCCAAAGAGCTCAATTTTTGTCTCATCTGACCACAGCACCTTCTCCCAATCACTCTCGGCATCATCCAGGTGTTCACTGGCAAACTTCAGACGGGCCGTCACATGTGCCTTCCGGAGCAGGGGGACCTTGCGGGCACTGCAGGATTGCAATCCGTTATGTCGTAATGTGTTACCAATGGTTTTCGTGGTGACAGTGGTCCCAGCTGCCTTGAGATCATTGACAAGTTCCCCCCTTGTAGTTGTAGGCTGATTTCTAACCTTCCTCATGATCAAGGATACCCCACGAGGTGAGATTTTGCGTGGAGCCCCAGATCTTTGTCGATTGACAGTCATTTTGTACTTCTTCCATTTTCTTACTATGGCACCAACAGTTGTCTCCTTCTCGCCCAGCGGCTTACTGATGGTTTGTAGCCCATTCCAGCCGTGTGCAGGTGTATGATCTTGTCCCTGACATCCTTAGACAGCTCCTTGCTCTTGGCCATTTTGTAGAGGTTAGAGTCTGACTGATTCACTGAGTCTGTGGACAGGTGTCTTTCATACAGGTGACCATTGCCGACAGCTGTCTGTCATGCAGGTAACGAGTTGATTTGGAGCATCTACCTGGTCTGTAGGGGCCAGATCTCTTACTGGTTGGTGGGGGATCAAATACTTATTTCCCTCTGCAGAATGCAAATAATTCATATACTTTCCACAATGTGATTTTCCGGATTTAATTTGTGATGTGCTATCTCTCACTGTTACCAATAACCTACCCTTCAATTATGGGCTGCTCATGTCTTTGTCAGTGGGCAAACTTACAAAATCAGCAAGGGATCAAATACTTATTTCCCCCACTGTATTGTGGAAGACACACTTTGACCCCTGAGGCAGGCGCTTGTGCGCCGAAACACGGCCCGTGTCGGGTCTTTTCCATAATAAAGGACGGCAATTATCTCTTTCTTGAAGGCCCAGTGTTGCTTTTTGTTTTTCTGTTGTATATTTGTATGCTGTATTACCCTCTCTTTTGTTATTGCCCTTAAACCCTAGACATCAGGGACCCTTCCCCCCTCATACATTATACACACCCTTCTCTGTTTTTGAGCCACTCTTTTCCCATGTTAAACAGTGTGGTATTTTAACTCACTAGCTGGCTTTAGTGTGCAGTAGCCATTAGCAAAGGCTCTTGCTAACAGCATATTCTATCTCTGCTAACCACTTAGTGCCCATTAGTAAACATACCCCTAGATGCAGTTGTGCCACTCAAGCACACTTTAATAAATCTAGCTACAAATGATTGGATTTCCCTTTTTATTTTAGAGCATTTCTCCACTAAAAAAAATAACTACTTTCAAAAGTAAAAGAAATGTGTATTTTGAGTGACTTGTAATGCATTTCTTGGAAAGTTCTGGAACATCATTTCAATACCTTCCACCTTGACAAATTTCCTTAGGGAAACACAAAAGTATGTGGGGTCCCTTTTACTAAGGTGCTCTGAAAAATGGCTTGTGGTAGTGTAAACGTGGGTTTTGTGCACACCTATCCATTTTTCAGCAGGCCTTTTTAAAATTTTTGCCAAATATAGATGTGTGGCAAAATCAAAATTGGCGTGCGTCCATCTTGGGTCTGAGACCTTACCGCCAGCCATTGACCTAGCAGTAAAGTTTCATGTGATAACCAGGCGGTAATGACCTACATGCGTCAAATGCCACTTGACACGCGTCTGAAAATAAAAATTATTTTCAGATGTGCGTATCGGCCATGCACCAAAAATGAAATTACCACAAGAGCCATGCAGTAGTCTGGCGGTAACTCCATTTTGGCGCACATTGAGTGCACGTAGATGCTTACGTGGCTTAGTAAAAGGGCCCCTGTATTACTGACAAATGCAAATTCTAGAATATGCATTTAATTTAGTCTTCTGTGTCACTTACTATAGAAACTTTCTATCAAAACAGAATTCACAGTGAAGATATTTCCATCTGACTTACTGGAAGATGGGTATTTGTATGCATACCATGTTCTTAGGTTACCCCATCCCCCATTAGCTTAGCTATTCACATATAATTTAGGAAATCTTATAGCAGGAAATCTCCTTGCGCTTACTACTTTTTATATTTACATATTTTCAAGGAAGCCCCTGGCATTATTAGTGCTTTGATTTCAAACAATACTTCCTTTTAGACATTTCCTGAATACTGCAAGCCTCATGTTGAATATCAGACAATAGTTATGTGCACTGATCTGATTCATGACTTATTCCCTCCAACTAACTGACAGGTCTGGTTTGCCTAAGTTTAGATCTTAGGTAGTATCTGACCTGTCTACATAGGATGCAGTTCTATAACAAAATGCCTAGAATTAGGCATCCAGAGGTCAACACCTATGTTATAAAGCAGGTGTTCTCAACCCAGTCCTCAGGACACACCTAGCCAGTCAGGCTTTCAGAATACCCACAATGAATATGCATAAAATAGATTTACATACAATGGAGGTAGTGCATGCAAATTTATCTCATACATATTCATTATGGGTACCTGATTGACTAGGTGTGAGAACACCTGGCACAAAAGAATGTGGGTGCTGGGAAAAACATGCCTAACATTTTCGTGTGAGCACTTATGCAAGTCACAGAGGTGGTGCAAGTTCAAGCGCCTAAGTGCGGCACATACCCATGAAACTTATCTATGTCCTGTTCATGCTTCTCCACTGTGAATACCCCCTTGCAAATATGCACTATCCCCCAGATTCTATAAAGGTCACCCAAATTTGGGTGTGGATCCCAGATCCACATGCAAACTAATTAATGAACCATTAACAATCAATTATTGATGTTAATTGGTGCTAATTAGGACTGTTGTATGGATCTGCCTATGCGCTTCTCTGCAATACTGCACACCTAATTGTCTCATGCATAACTCAAGAGGGGGCATGGCCAGGAGAGAAGTAGAGCGGGCAGGAGTGGTCTCAAAATTTAGGTGCAGTGTTTAGGGTCATTTACATGGCCAACTGCTATTAGTTGCACACCAATATTTACATCAGGTTTCAGCAGGTGTAAGTCCTCATGCCCAAAATAAGGCACAGGAATCTGTACTTAGCACTATTCTATAAAGCAGTTGTTTTTCAGCCAGACACTTGGGGCACATCAACCAATCGAGGTTTTCAGGATATCTTCATTGAATTCATCGTGGATATCCTGAAGTCCCCAACTGGTCAGCTATGGTCCGATGACTGGGTTGAAAAACTCCCTGCTACAAGGTTCTGAGCATTAAGTTACCTTTATATAATTGGTGCTAGGCGCAGATCTTAACGGTGCCTAACTTTGGGTGCCATTTACTGAATCTTGTCTTATGTAAATTAAGCAGGTATTGGCAGAATAGCACTTAAGTGGCATGTTAGCATGCTTTTATTCTAAAAGATTATATACATAATGGGCCTTATTCTATAAAAGTTATGCTCCTAAATTTACTCTCCTTAATGTATGATCCTAATTTATGAACATAATTTATGCTCCTAAATTACGGGCGTAATCTGTTTTGGAGCATAGATTAGGCTCATAGTTTAAGAGCAAATTATTAGGAGCACAAATAAGGAGCATAAATTATGCTCATAAATTTAGAAGCATAAATTTAGGAGTATAATCTTTATAGAATAAGGCCAAATGTGCATATAAATATTAGTGCCTGTGTTATAGAATTTCCCCCATGCTATGGAGCTAAATTTTAAACAGTGACCGTGTATGGAAAGTCCAAAAAAGGTCTGGCCCTAATATTCAGAAAATGCTGAGATCCTATTTTATGCTCCTAAATTAGCCTTCTAATTTGAATCCTATTTCAGCCAAACTTAGGAGCATAACTTTTCAGTTGAAAATTCATCTTTATTTAGGAGCTTAAAAGTTATGCTCAAAATTTAGACTTGCCATTCATCTGTCTAGATTTAAAAGCTTAATTTTTGGGTTCCTGGGGCAATGCTTAACTTCTATGAAAAATTGTGTTAGGATCCATGTGTTAATTTTGTTCATTTTGGTGGAAAAAGTATAACTGCATTGAGTACAGGTATTTTTAAAGTTGGAATGCATGGTTGGAAAGGCACTTGGTGGTTTTATCAGGAAGTGTGAATTTATTTAAATGTACCAAGTTTTATAGAAGAAAATAATTGAAAATATGATTTCTTCATTACAATCTATGAGAAATCAAGATGAAGATTAGAACAGTAAAGTTAGTATTCCATGCTTCAGGTTCTAACTGCAATTTTTGCATACTGGGTATTGATTGGTTGATCTGGAGCATGTGACGGCAGCTGAGTATCTGTTGCCTAGGGAATGGCTTGGGAACAGAGAGCACAGGAGCTGAAGACTGAGGGCCCAATGCACACATGCAAATGAGCTGCACGGATCCCCCTTTGTACATCACTGGCTGTTTGCCAGTCCAAGCTGTCAAATGCATTTGACACTGCTCTCAAATGCATTTGACAAATCTGATGCACTGGGCCCTCCTCAACTCCATACTTTAACATCTATTATACTTTATCTAGTTTTATGTTTAAATCTTTTTTTTATTGTTAATAAACAACACATGGTAAATATACATTGTATGTTTTCTACCAGTTCTACAATCATTCATATTAAACCATATTTGGAAAACAGTGTTTTTAATTTTCACCCCCCCTGCCCTTAACTTCCTCCCCCCCACCCACCCATACCCTCCCTCTCTCTTTCCCACTCCTACATCCACTTATTTCCAAAGTCTTATTATCAGGGATTTAAGATATGACTTCTCGCTGCTGCTGTCATGGTAATCCAAAACGGGCTCCAGCGTTGTTGGAATTGTGTTCCTTCTGTAGAATCTAGGTCCCTTATAGCCATGCGTTCCATTCGCATCATGTGTATCATATGTGTCCTCCACTGTTGCACCCTGGGGGGTTGATGGGATATCCATTCTGACAGTATTGTCTTTTTACCTGCAAGTGTGGCTCGCATCACAAATGCTGTGTATCCTCGTTTGGGTCTTTTCCCCAGTTTTGGTTGTCCAAATAATAATTGGGCATCATAATGCCACGTTTGTCCCCACATAGTGGTTACCTGGGTCACAATCTGCCGCCAAAACTTTGCGTATATTTACAATGCCAGAGCATGTGTCCCGTTGTCGCTCCTGGAGCTCCGCATTTTGGGCATTCGCCCCAAGGGGATAGTCCCATGTGGAATGCCCTTCTCGGTGGCACGTGAAGTCTCAAAGCCACCTTATATTGTAGTTCCCAGTGTGCAGCTGCATTTGTGGTCTTCCGAATCTGCAATATGTGAGATTGTAACATCTGTGCAGTTATTTTAGTTTGTAAATCCAGGGTCCAGGTATGTGCTAATTTGGCATAGTCCAGTTCCAAAGCTGTATCTCGTATATGTCTATGGTGATATGCCATAGGTACTTTTTGCTGGGATTCCAAAGAATATGCTGAGGAGATTTCTTCCTGTACGTCTTCTGTTAATGATGTCCATGGTAAGGATGACACGTAATGTCGCAGTTGTCTATAATAAAACTCATCACTGGCAGGCAAACCATATTTGGTTTGTAGTTCATTGAATGATTTGAGTCTGCCTTCAGCAGTCACCACCTGGAGAAGGTATACCACACCTTTCCTTTCCCACCTCTTGAATACAGTGTACATTTGTCCGGGTATAAAGGAATGGTTGTTACAGATAGGCAAATATGGTGTCACCTTAGGTGAAAAATGGTGGAGGCGGCACACCCATTCCCAGACAGCCCTGGCAGTTGTCATTATCCCAGAGTGCTTCAGGGGGTATGGAACCTCCACTCCAGTGCCATGCAGATAGTTACTAAAATGCATCCCCGGGGACACCCCCAGCTCCAGGGCTGTGTTAGTATAATCACTGGTCTGCCTGAACCAGTCATTTATATGTCTCATGCCATTAGCTATACTCATGAAGCGAATATTCAATAATCCTAGCCCCCCATATTCCACCGGGATAGTCAATATAGAGATCGGTAGTCGTGCTTTCTTCCCCCGCCAGAGAAATCGTTGCGTGTGGCGGTGTAATGTGCGCTCATCTTTTTTTTTCAGGTATAGAGGTAAGGTTTGGAATATATATGTCCATCTTGGTGCAATGACCATGTTAAAGAGTGCAATCCTACCCAATAGGGATACTGGAAGGGCGCCCCAGGTCCGCAATGTCTGTATGGTCTCTTTGAGTAAGTTGTTTACATTAAGATCGTATAGCTGAGAAAGATCTGCCGGTATTTGCACTCCCAAATATTTAACAGAATTTAATTCCCAGACAAGGGGAAATCCAGCAGTCCATCCCCTGTGTGGATGTTTTACTATTTCCAGGGCTACAGTCTTAGTCAAATTTAATTTAAATCCTGAGATTTGTCCAAATCGCTCGATCTCCTGTATCAGACGTGCCATGGATCTAGGGGGGTCTGTTATGGTCATCATTAAGTCATCTGCAAAAGCTAATACCTTTATATGTTGACCTGCTATCTGTACTCCCGTGATGCTTGTCTGTTTTCTTAATATATGTAACAGCGGCTCCAATGATATCACAAAAAGGGCAGGGGATAATGGGCACCCCTGTCTAGTTCCCCTCATTATTTTAAATTCAGTCTCTTTTATACCATTGACAATAATACTCGCCCCCGGGTTACAATATAGTGTTTCTATTGCTTGCATGAACCAGCCCTCAATCCCCATCGTTCTCATAGTCTGGAAGAGATAGTCCCACCCCACCCTATCGAATGCCTTTTCTGCATCTGCACTCATTATTACCGCTGGCGTTTCCTGCCCCTGACATGACGCTATAGCCAATAACAACCGCCGGACATTGTGTGTGGCTTGTCTATTTCTAACAAATCCAACTTGTTCCGGACTTATTAGGTTAGGGAGGCATTTTGCCATTCGGTCTGCCAACATTCCTGCCAGTAATTTAATGTCAACGTTTATGAGGGATATTGGGCGATAATCTTCTGCTTTAGCCAGCGATTTCTTTGGTTTAGGGATTAAAGTAATTAAAGCTGTATTTGCATATTTGGGAAATGTCCCTGCATTGATCACCTCTTCGTAGTACTCCAACAGTGTCTTTTGGCCTTCTAGGGGTAAGATTTTTATAGAATTCCCCAGTATATCCATCTGGCCCTGGTGCCGTTCGGTTTTTTCAATTTTTTTATAGCCTGTTGGAGTTCCGTTAGGGTTAATGGAGCATTGAGTATAGCTAAGTCTTCAGGTGTTATACTGGGCAGACCCGCCTGAGTTAAATAGTCTTGTATCACCTGCTTATTTACTTGGTTTCCTGATGTGTACAGTTGTGTAAAGTGTGTAGTAAAGATTCTCCCAATTTCACTTTGTGTTACTCTAAGCCTACCCTGCTCATCTTTCAGGGCCGCCACCGTCCGGGAGCCCCCCCCAACGTTTTATGACTTTACTCAGTAAGCGTCCCGCTTTGTTCCCAAATCTGTGTAATTTATATTTATAATACACTGCTGATCTTTGTTCTTTTTCATGGAGCAGAGTATTAAGTGTGACCTGTATGGTCTTTAAATGCTCCAATGTGACCTGGGAGGGTCTTGAAATGTGCATGCGCTTAGCTTTGGAGAGCTGTTTTTCCAGTTGTAATATTGTTGCCATTCGGCGTTTCTTTTGGGTACTACAATATGCAATAATATTCCCTCTAAGAACCGCCTTTAGTGCGGACCAAAACAAGATTGGGTCTGTCTCTGCATGTTCTTTATTATGAAATGAGTAGTCTCCCCATTTATCCAGTAGATATTTTTGAAATTGAGGGTCTCCGTCTAAATATGCCGGGTATCTCCACCCTGCCCCTCTCGGCCTGTCATCTGGTAACTCTAAATCCATCCATACCGGAGTATGGTCAGAGATCTCCTCCGGTCCTATGGCTGCCCCCCTCACCTGGTGGAACATAGTACGACCTAAGAGAATATAATCCAATCTCGATTGTGTGTCATGGGCCCTTGATCTATGTGTATAATCACGTTCCCCAGGGTGTAGTGTTCTCCACACATCCACCAGGTCTAACGTCTTTAACAACATTGGCAGCTCTCCTGCTCGTTGTCCGGAGTAGTGTGCCGACTGCGGATTAGTGGTGTCCTCTCTTGGGTTAAGAACTAAGTTGAGGTCCCCAAGTATTAAAATCCTACCCTGTTGGTATTGGAGACATTTACTTCCCAGCGTCCGGTAAAATTCTTTATCATATTCATTAGGCCCATATACCCCAATCAAGTAAAATTCAAACCCTTGTAGCCATACTCGTAGTGTTATATATCGACCTTGTTTCTCTTTTTCTACCACTGTTACTTTACAGGCCAACCCTTTACGAATTAGGACCGCAATTCCTCCCCTCCGCCCCTGGGCATTCACCGCATAGCATTCTCCAACCCATAATCTTTGTAATTTAGAATGTTCTATATCATTTAATCTGGTTTCCTGTATGCAGGCTATATCTGCCCGGTGTCGCTTGAGGGCTGTGAGTATTTTGTTCCGTTTTATAGGGGATGTTATGCCCCCTACATTCCATGTTATAATTCTAATTGGCATTGTTGCATGGCTATACACATATTTTTACGCTTATAACCCATAACATTTGCGCCCGCTAGGGACCTTGCATATATCTTGATCAACATATTTCCATGTTTTACCATAACCTCAATATTTCTGAAGAGTTCTGTCTTTTGTCCCTTATTTACCATATTTAGAGTAGGTTCTTCTTCCCTAATCCCCCCCCTCTCCCTACCATCCCATCCACGCATGTGACCTTTGTACATCCACCTGGATATTCCAGGTGGATGTCCTGTGACCTCGGTGATCACCTGGAGCTCCCGATTCCCCAACATTTTTAAACAATAAACAATAATCTTGCTATCCACATATTCAGTAATACTTGCTGTGATTTGTATGTTATTTCAGTTGTGCCAGATGGCTAACTTAAACTGCCTCCAAGATTTTATTGTCCATTAAATGTTTCCTGGCTTCAGTTGCCGTTGAAAAATGCTGCCATTTCTCCTGTATATATATTCTTAATTGAGCTGGGTATTGTAGTCGAAATCGAATTTTTTTCTGTGCCAGTTCTGAGCAAAGCGGATGGTATTGTTTTCTTTTTTCTTGGACAGCAGTAGAGTAATCTTGAAATATCAAAATATTCCTCTGGTTATACTGTAGCGAGTCCCTTTTAATTTTGAAGCCTTGCATTATCTCTACTTTATGTCGGTAGTTCATTATCTTCGCTATGACGGCACGTGGCCTATTTCTATTCTCCATTTTCCTGCCCATGCGGTGTGCTCTTTCGATGACCATTGGGCCCATCGTGTCCGTGAGCGCCAGCTCTTTAGATAGCCAAGTTTCCAACCATGTTTCAAGGTTGCGCTCCGGGACAGATTCATCTAGTCCAATAATGCGTATGTTATTCCTTCTTGCTCTGTTTTCATATTCATCTAGGAGGTTGCGCTGCTCCACCACTTGTTGCCTTAATTCTGCGATATCGGGGCCATATCCTCGCGTGTCATCCTCCGTTGCCGAGACCCTCGTCTCTAAATCTCCAAGCCGGATACTGAACCCGTCCAGGGTCGTCTGATATGCCTCCAGTTTGCTATTCAGGCTTATCCATTTGGGTTCCCAGGCCCTCTCGGTCGCTTGCGTCAGTTGGTGGAGCTGAGCCTCTGTAAATATAGGCCCTATTGGCGCGGTTTCCTCCAGCGTCTTAGTGTCGCCGCTACTCGCTTTGCTTCTATCTTTTTTCAGCGTTTTTTGCGCCATATTTGTGGGCGAACTTGTTAAGTATTTTTCCATATAAAGTAAGTACCTTGCTTTGATTTTTATTGTGGATTGCGATGGTTTAAGGGGGATTAGGCTCGGAGCTTCAGTATCGAGCTGCACTCGAGCTCATGACGTCACCGGAAGTCCCACTTTATCTAGTTTAATACAACTGTGTGGATTTAAACACTATTTTAACATATTTATTAATAAATATTTATTGATGTTTTATATCAGCTTTTACAATTTTAAAGTACTATGTGCAATAATAAATTAAAAACATCTTAATTCAGAGCCTTGATATAGAGTTGTTAAGAATTTGGGAGGATTCCGGGTACAGCATATTTATTGGTCACTAATTAAATGTTCTCAGCAGGCTTCTCAGCAGGAAGTACAATAAAGATTAAATAGTGTGTGTGTATCATACTCATTTTCTGTTCATAACAAGGTGGAAGCCTGGAAAATTGAGATGGAAATATCTCCATTTTCAATCGGAGGAGCAAGAGAAAGTCAATCGGGAACAGTTTGAACTTTTGAAAATGTTCAAAAAAAGAGAGAGTGGAATCATCCACTTTGGCTAGAACTGTGATCAAGAAGATGAATGAAATGCAACTGAAGTATCTGGCATTGCACATCCCCAGAGACAAAATAATCCAAGATTTTGCATGACATCCGATGAAAGTTGGAGATCAGATGGTAGAAAAGTGAGTAAAAAACACCAGATCTGCTTTGAAAATCCTTTGAGTACCTTCTGAAGATCAGTAGGAAGTGATGCGGGATCATCTCGAAGGCTCAGTGGCAGAAGCAATAAAGACAATGAAGGCAACTGAAGAACAGGATGTTGAAGAACTGTTTAAGAAATTGATAAGAGTTTGGGGATAGAATCCCTTTAAATGTTCATAAGAAGGAGTTTTAATCCTTTAATCCTTAATCCAGAAAACAGCTTCCTAGGGAGACAGTATGGTCTTTTGGCTGATCTCAATGAGTGGATGAACCGGATACTGGCCAGGAAGGCAACTGCAATCTCAGATGTAGAAGAAGTCTTCAAACAACAATTGATCACAGGTCTGGCTAATGAAAGTTTAAACTGGGAAGTAGAATGTAAAGATAAGGAATGCCCTGAGCCAACATTTCAACAGCTGCTGACATTGACCATAGACTGGTCAGAGGAAGATGAGAAAATCAGTTGTGATACAGAAAAATAAAAAGGAATCCGAGTTCTTGCCTGAAGAGCGGAAAGCATTCTGAGGTCAAAAGTGGAAGACTTTGATCCAATGCTTCAAGCAATCCAGCAACTAACATAAGCAGTTGAAAAGTTGGAGATAGGTATGAGCCAGACACAGCAGGAATTGTTCCAGGCAATTCAAGAGTAGGAGGAAGAAATGTCCCCACAAGTGTTCAGGTCTCATAGAATTGAGAATCCGAGGTATCATGGGGAATTTGAAAGAAATGATCATTTCTGGAACAGTGAGAAGCAGAGACCACAGAACATGGACAGAAGAACCCCATCCAGGGCCACTAAGAGACAGAGCTGGGACAGGAGCAGAGCTGCCACTTCCAGCCCCCCCCCCCCCCCCACACACACACTCAGAACGCAGCTGCCAGGCACCCCCAATTGGGATGCAGACACAACATCTCCTCACTTGGGATGCAGCTACCAGGTCCAACCCAGAATGCAACCACCGCTGCTGCCCCTCACTCACTCTCGGGCTGCCACCAAATCCTGGCGCTGGGCCCCTCTTGGAGGCCAAGGAGGAGCAGATGCACTGATGCTCTGACATAGGAGGCCCATGTCAGTGCTGCAATCTGTCTCTTACCTGCTCCAAAATTCCCCTTGGAGGCCAGGCCCAGCAAGAAATGAGCAGGGTTTGCTTATTTGCTATAGTGCCAAGAAGCTGGGCAGATCAGCAGCTTTTGCAAGAGTGAAAAGATTCCTGGAAAAAGTGGCCAAAATGAATCTTTTTGAGAAAGAAAAAGTAGTAGAAAATGAGTGCCTTCAAAGGAAAAGGAGGAGCAGCAGGAAGGTGATGTTGAAGATGTGTCCCCTATCAAAAGTAAAAGTATGATTGACAGAACTCCAAGCCCGCTGATTCCTTCCACTTTTGGAAATATAATCCAATCAGTAATAATGATTAATCAAAACCAGTCTCCAAGAGGATGGATGCCATTAGACCCAGACCGGTCTCTAAAATCCTGATAGGTAGAATGCCTGTGTTGTGCCTGATTGACACCAGTTCAGAAGTCAGCACTATCTCTGCTAAGTATATTTATCAGAATCTGGCAGAAGGAAGACGACTGACAGATGCAAATGGGGTCAAGCTGACCGCAGCTAATGGTCTCAAGATTTCCTGTGATTGGATGTTTAGAGAGGAATGTCGAAGTTTCTGGACACAAAATTTTGAAGAGCTGTATCTTTGTGGTTAGAGATGAAATATGGAGACAGGAAGGAGGAGAAGAAGACATTCTGGGTTTAATCGGAACTAATATCCTGAAAGAATTGCCTGCTTTATTTAAGGGTTATGTCCTGATCAGCTCCAAAACAAGTTCCAAAGCTGTGTCAAGAATCCAGCAGAAATTAGGGAATTTTATAAAGTTCTTCACCAACCTGGTCAATTGATTTGTGAAGTTGATGGGAGCAGAAAGACTAGTTATTCCCCCATTTTCAGAAGCTCTTGCACAAGGGGTCTGTTATAAATTAAAGAAAATTAAATCATGTCCAGTTATAATTGAATTCACCAATGAAATGTCTGTGCCAGAGGGCATGTTAGTTGTGAAAATCGTTGCCAAGGCAAAGAGAGGAACTTTACTATTAAGAATTCTAAATGTGAGCTCCAAAAGTATCATATTGAGACCCAGTGTGAGAGTGGCAGAAGTGTCTAGACCTGAGGAGGTTCAATTTTTAGATAAGACAGATTTTCAGTTTAAAATGTTGGGTGCCAGCCAGGTAATTGTAGCCCCTGAAAACAAAGAGAAATCAGAAACCAGTTAAATATTCAAAGTAAAAGTGGATTGGGAACAGCTGCTTCCAGAAGAAAAAGAGACTTTAGAAAAACTGATTCTGATGTTGATTAAACATCAAAATATTTTTTCCAAGAGTGATCAAGATATAGGATACACCGAAGCCATACAACATAAAATTGACACCGGGAATATTGCTCCAATAAAACAAAGATATTGGAGAGTCTTACCGGATATAGATAGTGAATTTAAGAAACACATCCAAGACCAGGTAGATCAAAAGAATTTACAAAGAAGTTATAGTCCCTGTGCTTCACCTGCTGTGATTGTGAGAAAGAAGGATGGAGGAATAAGAATTTGTGTGGTGTAAGACGTCCGAGCAGGTTTGGGTGTGGCTGGGTAAATAATACAGCCAGACAGGATGTAGAACTTCAACATAAAAGTATTTATTTACGATAACAATGTTCCCGATCCTGTTCACTCACAGGGCCGAGACAGAGCAAGGTCTTTCCAAGTCTTCTATAGTTCAAGAAGGTACTTATGAGTTGTTATGTTCTAGTATTTTCAGACTTGTTTTCCTCACAGAGCCCCAGGCATACAAGAGGACGCCACCCCAACAGTTCACAAGCAGCCGTGAACCGGCCTCTGGCAACGGCACAAAACACAGTCTGTGGCTGCGGGGTGGCCATGCCCAAACCACAGTCTTTCACTTATACTCCGCGGGTCGGGTTCTTATTCAAGCACGGCCTCTAGTACACTTATATAGTTCAGAGTAAGCAGTGCCAACCATTCCCGCACTCTTACACAGTCCAGCGCCCAAAAGTTAGGTGCAAGATCTGCACCTAAGAACTATTCTATATAAGGTGCATGCCCTTGATAGAATAACGCTTAGCACTGAATTTTGTTGATACCATTTATTGAATTCTCTTTTATATGTGTATAAAAGTAGATGAGTAACTTTTCTACATATGCACTTTTATCTGAAGTAGGAACAGATGTAGTTGGAATGGAATTTAAGTTATCTGTCTACACTGGAATTTTCAAAAGTAGCCTGAAAACCTAGCCAGTTTGCAGTACTCAAGGATGGAATTTGGACAAGCCTGTTCTAGGGCATTCTTTCTTTTTATAAGATTTACTTCTTGTGCATTATTAATACCTATAACTTGTATGTCTGTATCATATTCTTCTTGCCTTTTCTTTCTTTTAGGATGCACCATATTTAGGCCCATAAGGTTCATTTCATAGGACTTTGGCCCTGGATTCTATATATAGAGTCCAAATTTGGATGCCCAAATTTGGGCACATTCCCGAGATGCATGCGCAGCTTAATTTGGCTACCAAGCAGTTAACCATCAATAACTGGAAGCTATTAACAAATTATTGATGTTAATTAGCATCGATGGGTGGAGAGGGAGGGAAAAGAGAGGGAAAGAGATACTGGATCTGGTGTGGGGGGGGGGGGGGGGGGAAGCCTAGGGAAGAAAGAGAAACCGGATAAAGGAGGGGGGGGATGAAGAGGAGCAGAGATACTGGACCCACAGGGGGGATCTTTAGGCAGCAGAAGGCCAGAGCAAGCAGTTATGAGGAAAGCAGAGTGCTGCTGTGGATTTATTGTGAGAGCATCTCTAACATATAGTAACATAGTAAATGACAGCACATAAAGACCTGAACAGTCCATCCAGCCTGCCCAACAAATTAACTCATTTTACATAGTATGTGATACTTTATATATATACCCGAGTTTGATATGTCCTTGCCTTTCTCAGGGCCAGAATGTGGAAGTCTGTCCAGTACTCTTTTTGTACTAAAAGTTCTAAAGCTAACATGGAAGCCCCTTAAAATTTACACTCCAGCCCATCCACATCTATTCCGTTACGATCAGGGCGTAGACCATAGAAGTCTGCCCAGCACTGGTTTTGCTTCCCAGTTACCAACATTGCCACCCAATCTCTGCTAAGATTCCGTAGATCCATTTCTTCTAAACAGGATTCCTTCGTGTTTGTTACCTAAGCCTCACTGGGTGGTTGATGCAGGGATGGATGTGACCACCACCAGCACTGTCACCACTGTGAACAGGAGAAGCAGGAACAAGCCCTGCAGCTTACTGGCCAGTGTCATTTAAGGCAGTACATGGGCTAGCAAGGTTTGATGTTGATCTTCCAAAAGCAGCATCAGTATGTGCTAGGGGCGTAGCCAGACTTCGGCGGGAGGGGGGTCCAGAGCCCAGGTGAGGGGGCACATTTTAGCCCCCCCCCCCGGTGCCGCCGACCCCCCCGCCATTACCGCCCCCCCATCGCCAACTTTGCCCCCCCTGCCGACGACCCTCTCGACCCCCCTCCCACCGCCAACCCTCCCCCGCCGCCGCCGCTGTCATCGCCTACCTTTGCTGGCGAGGGACCCCAATCCCCACCAGCCAAGGTCTTCTTGCTTCCTGCACAAGGCTTCCTTCTGCTTCTGACGTCCTGCACGCTGTACGTGCAGGACTTCAGACTCACTGAAACAGAATAAAGCCTTGATCTGCAAGGCTTCATTCTCTTTCAGTGAGTCTGACGTCCTGCACGTACAACGTGCAGGACGTCAGAAACGGAAGGAAGCCTTGTGCAGGAAGCAAGCGGACCTGGCTGGCGGGGGTTGGGGTCCCCCGCCAGCAAAGGTAGCCCACGGCAACGGTGGGGGAGGGTTGGCGGCAGGAGGGGGGTCGAGAGGGTCATCGGCAGGGGGGTCCAGGACCAAATCTACGTGGCCCCCTGGTATGTGCTGACTGTGAATACTGATCGTAATGGGGGTTACTGAAGATCAAGAGAGAACTCTCCAGAGTTACTGAGGGGAGGGTCCTGAGTTTGTGTGTGGTAAAGGATCCAGCCTAAGGGAGTGGATTCCTCAGTAAGTTGCAGAGGGAAATATTTCTGGTTGTTGAATGACAGTAGGAGAGGAATTAGGAGTTAATACATGTTAGTGTTGGGGTTTGCACGAGGTCTTTGGTTTTCTCTACCCCCGTCAGGATCCATGAGGACAGGGGATTTCCTGGAAAGGCCATAATAACCTAAGGCTGATCTGAAGGGGGAGTTATTGTCAGCCAAGGGCAGTAACTGGAAGAGTGGAGTGCTCTGGCTGGGTAAATGGGAGCAAATTCCAAGGACAGGAATAGGGAAAAGCCTGTTCAAGACAGAGGTGCAGCTTGTGGAAGTGCATCTCTAGAAGTAAGGACAGACAGGGAGGTCTGGTCCACAGGATTTTGCTTGTGACTAACAACACTACAAGCACAGCCTTGGATTATGCAGCCTGAAGGGATGGGTGATGGACAGGAGGAGCTGTAAATATGTACAGCTGTAAGGCTATAAAATTGCACTTGGAAAAATACACCATATCCCCGAGTTTGGCTCTAAACTTATAGTCATCATCTGCTATCAAGTTGGATTACAAATTGACTGTTTCAAAAAGGATTTAAACTGCCTGTTGCAGAGTTCAGTATAGTTGTGGTTGCATAAAATATAACCTTTGGCGTGGAAAGTATTCTTGGAAATGAGAGTGAAGTGCTTGCTCCTGGACTGATCAAGAGTACTTGTGTAAAGCCCAGTTTAATATCCTACACACCGGAGTTAGTCCAGCCCTGTCCTACACCCAAGCTCAAGTAAGTCAGTCTGAACTGTGTGTATGACTGAGAGGAAGAGGAAGAGAAAGATTTGTTTTGTGGCCTGGGTCAAGAAGTACCTGACCCTGAGAGCTAGTCGGTGCCCCAGGATGCTGTGCTGTTGGTGATGAGACCTGGGTTACACTGAGGGCATGCACAGTGCTGGAATTTGCCATCTTAAACTGGTGAGCCACAAGATTATCTCCTACTTCCTCTCTTACTCATGATAGTGATAGTGCTGCATTAAAGCACCACTTCTTCCTGATTTCAGCGGTTCAGTATGGTGTATGGCATTTTTGGCAGACAGGGAAAAAAAGATGCTGACATCACATACTGTTATTTACGGGCTGAAAAATAGTCCTGGCTTAGCTCATGTTGCCTGGTGGTTTAAGCAACATTTGCTTATCCAAAGACAGTGTATAGTGTAGTTTTTGGTGATGATTGGAGCTAGGGAGTGATGAGTGTCAACCAGAGCAGATGTCTATATTATAGAAGAAAAGCCTCAGTGAGTGATATATATGTAACAGGTGTCCTCAGGTGGCAATTCAGGTACTGCAACTCAGTGTTACAAGGTGAAACATGGGCAGTCTTTCATTGGGTCCTGATGGGCATTGGGCAGGGGAAGATCAAGGTGTAAAAGCCCTATTTGCAGGCACTCTACAGTTCACAAACTCCTCTCTTCCTAAAATAGCAACATTCAGTTCATTCCAGATCTTTGAGTAAAAATCATCTTTACTGGCAAAACTTTAAAATGTAACACAAAACAATGAGGCAAGTAAGGGGAAAATGGAAAATTTCAGGTCATACAAAACATGTTCTTTTGTAAGGCAGATGGACTTCATTTTGTGGATTTCCCTGTGTTCTCGTTGCTATAGGCGTCCTGGTTCTCTATTTCCTCTTCTCACCTTTCCCTTGGGTAAAATCTGATTCTTGACTGTTCACACAGTTTCTGTATCCTCTTGTTTTTGGTCACTGCAAAGTACCCGTGAGGGCACATAAACTCTTCTGATCTTTATTTTCTAAGGGACTAGTTGGCTTCTGGCTCTTCTCCTTGCTCTGAACATCCTGACTCCGGCTATGATCACACAAAGGACAATTCTATAACTAAGCACATGCAGTTACAAAAGTCCTACACACATAAGTACACAGAAAAGTGGCACTTATGCATTATTCTATAAAGGAGTGAATAATTGCTATAGCATGTGAATGCAAGATGGGTGTACATGTTGGCAGAGCATTGAAGAGGCATGAATAGGGCTGCCACTTATGTGCACGACTTACAGAAATCTGTAAGTTACATGTGAAGCCTGCCGCACTTAACTTACCCATTTATGCCTGCCATTAACCTGACGTAACCGGGCCCACCTAATTTTAGGTGGACCAATGCAATATGCTAGTGTTCTATAATGGAATCCTGGTAGCCTGATGCTGTTATAGATTATGAGTTTCTTGTGCAGCATTGGAGTGCCTAAAAGGGGGTTCCCGGTTATAGAATTGTCTCTATATTGCTTGAACTCCCCCACTTCTGAGCCCTGGAACTCCTTTTCTGAGTCCAGGCTGCCCCCCTGCAGCAGAGTTTTTGTGGTGGGCAGCTTACCTTCTTACTAATTCTCAGATTTGGCCGTAACTGGTCTAGGATTTTCTCCTTCCTTGCCCAATCTTTCCTTCCCATGGAGTCCAGTTGTCTCCCCCCCCCCCCCCCCCCCCCCCCCCCGCATCTCCTTTTCTTGGTTAACACCCAAAGGGTTTTATATTTCCCTCTTATGTGACCAGGTTAACACCCCCGTAAGCCATATCATACAGTCTTCTACTATCATCATCACATTCAAAGGGTCATTTACTAAAGGATAGTACCTGCTAATGCCATGATAGTGTGAGTAGGTTTAAATAGTATTCTCAATGGAGAATTGTAGCTAGTGCTGATGACACAAAGTTATTAAATTGCAAGAGTATTGTGAAAAATTGAAGAGGGCCTTACGAGACTGGGCATCCAAATGGCAGATGACTTTTAATATGAGCAAGTGCAAAATGCATGTGGGAAAGAGGAACCTAAACCATAGTTACATGATGCAAAGTATCTGCCCAGTCACCGCCCAGTAAACGGAAATAGGTGTCATCGTTGATGATATGTTGAAACCCTCTGCTCAATGTGCAGTGGCTGTTAAGAAAGCAATTAGAATATTTGGAATTATTCCTATGGGCGCCTACACAGCACGTGCTAATTTTGTGCACCCGCTAAAAACACTAGTGCACCTTAGTAAACAGGACCCGTGAAGGGGCATAATCGAATGGGGTGCCCAAGTTTTCATGAGGGCATCCTCGCAGGATGGCCCCGCGAAAGGGCGGGGAAACCCGTATTATCAAAACAAAATTGGCGTCCATCTTTCGTTTTGATAATACGGTCGGGGACACCCAAATCTCAACATTTAGGTCAACCTTAGAGATGGTCGACCTAAATGTTGAGATGGTTGACCTTAGAGATGGTCGTCCCTGGTTTTCGGCCATAATGGAAACCGAGGATGCCCATCTCAAAAACGACCAAATCCAAGTCCTTTGGTTGTGGGAGGAGCCAGAATTCGTAGTGCACTGGTCCCCCTCACATGCCAGGACACCAACCGGGCACCCTAGGGGGCACTGCAGTGGACTTTACAAATTGCTCCCAGGTGCATAGCTCCCTTACCTTGGGTGCTGAGTCCCCCAAACCCACTCCCCACAACTGTACACCACTACCATAGCCCTAAAGGGTAAAGGGGGGCACCTACATGTGGGTACAGTGGGTTTTGGGTGGGTTTTGGAGGGCTCACATTTACCACCACAAGTGTAACAGGTAGGGGGGGATGGGCCTGGGTCCGCCTGTCTGTAGTGCACTACACCCACTAAAACTGCTCCAGGGACCTGCATACTGCTGTCATTGAGCTGGGTATGACATTTGAGGCTGGCATAAAGGCTGGCAAAAAATAATTTACGTTTTTTTTTGGGTGGGAGGGGGTTGGTGACCACTGGGGGAGTAAGTGGAGGTCATCTCAGATTCCCTCCGGTGGTCATCTGGTCAGTTCAGGCACCTTTTCACGGCTTGGTCGCAAGAAAAAATGGACCAAGTAAAGTCGGCCAAGTGCTCATCAGGGACGCCCTTCTTTTTTCCATTATCGGCCGATGTGTCGGAAGATGGGAGCCCTTCTCTTTTGAAAATAAGCCTGTTAGTATGCTAATCTTTAGTATATATAGTAAAGCCCCCCCAACCCGCAAGTAAATACTGTATATGCAGGAGCATAATATATATATTTCTGTAATCATTTTGAATTATTTATAATAATTTGTCATAATTTACCTGTTTTCTGAGCAAAAATATACTACATATAACATTTAACAGTCAGCAGAAATGCTGCATGAAAGTTGACTGGTCCTTTAGAATGATAACTAGTTCCATCACATATCCTTCACCCTTCTTGGAACACCATAAACTTGTGTTTATCTTCAAGTGTCTCATCTTCTCCATTCAACTGGAAACACCATAGACTTTGTGGACTGAACCATTGGGGGCCATGGTAAGGGGTTCCTTTTCATGTATACCCCTTTGAAAAGTAGCAGGATTCAGAGGCATTCAAACTAGTAACTTTATCAGAAACCTCACTGTAGAACAATGATCCACACAAAGGAAGCAGGTATACAATTACCCACATGTATTCTAGCTTTAAGTTAATCCCAGTAGAAAGATATCAACTACCTCTTGTTTATTAACCTGTATTTTTGCATTTCAAGATTATATTATATTATATTATATTACATTATATTTTTGCACTATGTCTTGAACATCAAGGTGAGGTATGTAATCAAGCTTAATAAATAAATAATAGACCGCAGAAATCTAGAACATTGCAGTTCTAACATAAAACCTTCTAAAATCTCATTTTCATATACAAACTTGATGGCAGTGGCATCAGTGGTGCTCTGTGAGTTTATATAGCCTGGAAGATCTGAAGGTGCAACACACAGCCTGTGTTTGTTTTTATAATTTATCTCAAAGATCGTATCTGACATTTACATCTCATTTAGTTTGAAGCATGTTCCTGTTGACCCTTATTTCTATGCATTCAAATGGACTAACAGGGAAACCGCAATACTTTGTTTATGATCTTGATAATAACCAAGCACAAATGTATAGCAAAGTTTCATTGTCACCCATGGATTCATCACAGGTCACAAACACTTTAAAAATCATGTAGATTGAAAGATAAGATGCACTCAGCTAGAAAACATTAAAAAATCTTTGAAATTTATGTTGCCTTGAACAGCAATTATTATATTATCTAGCAGGTCTGGTCTTTCACTATTCATTTGAAATTTTGATAGAATTTATTCTGGCATGCATGATGCTGGACCCTCCAATGTAATTAAATACAATGAAATATGTCAGCTGTCATAATCACTTTTTATTTAAATTTGATTCAGTTTTGGATCAGTTCATAAGGAGCCTAATGACCGGACACTATTTTGATGTTTGAGAAACTTAAATGCAGTGGTGTAGTCAGTCCAGTTCTGATTTTGTGTATGTGCACAGTAGTATAGCCAGAAGGCAATTTATGAGTGAGCCAACTGGTAGATTAGGTAGGCACACACTTCCTCTTCCTTTATATCCCCCCTCCCCTCTCCCCTATAAAATTTAAAAATTAAATACCTTAACTGGGGGGGGATCCCCAAGCCCTACCAGCTGAAAACATCTGAAGCCCACTGACCCATGTTTAGAAAACTGTGGCAGTCAGTGGCAGCGCTCTGAGTCACCAAAACTGACACCCCAGGCATGCTCACTTGTCACGCATGAACTGAGCATGTACGAGAATTGAGTATGCCCACTGTGTCAGCATTGGCAACTTGGATCCCTGCTGACTGTCACAATTGTCTGGTTGGGGTTGGGTGGGCTGCAGAGGTCTTTAGCTGCTGGAGCTTGGAGATTCCCACCAGCTACATGAATGGTGCATGAATGGTTGCTAATTTCTTGAAGCAGAAAAACCCGATATTTGCCATGTCCTGCTCCGAACAAATAAATCCGTTCAGGGCAGCAGGGCAGGATTCAGTGCCTGCAGGCCACATTGAATGCTGGGTGATAGGGGTAGTAAAACAAGTTGCACTCTTCAGTCCCCCATAAGCCACACCTTCCTCCACAATCCCTCAATATACATATGCTTCCTCCATACAGTATTAAATCCAAATATATTTTCTCCATCCACAGAACCACTTGGTCCCTCTCCCAACAATTGGTGTAGAGCAGAGCTAGGACATTTCCTGATAAAACTTGCCATACAAAAAATATTTGTTTTAATATAATCTCAGAAACAGCAACAAATTCTCTCAGTACCAGGCATATTGTGAAGTAATACAAAACTATACAAAAAAAAAAATCACTCAGGACCTAGAGCAAGTCTACCATTTCAACATAACTTCCAAAACTTACTTCACAAGGACCCTACCTAGGAAAAGGCAGCATCTTAAATATGCAGTGGGCACTTGTACGAGAAACACGAAAAAACCAGATTACTACAGATTCTTACATAGAAACTCCACACTAACAGAATATCTGGCCTTGGTCACTCACATAGAACACAAATATACCCTCACCAAATACAAACTAAACAGAAAAGATATAGACAAAAATTCACCTGAACCCACTAAAAAACAGGAATCCTGCATGCAGTACAACACAGTATAACATCAGAAAAACACAAATATTTTCTCCTTGTATTGTTAAAAAAAAAGTATGAAGATAGCAGAAATCAGGGCTAAAATTTTTTTTTTTTTTGGGGGGGGGGGCAACCAGGGCAATTGCTTTGGGCCCCAAGCCCGCCTGAAGCTGAAAGAAGCACAGCCTGTTAATGGAAAAATAATGGAGTTGCGGCTGAAAGAAAAGATAGCTAACTTTCTAGAAGCCAATGGATTATAGGATCTGAGGCAACATGACTTTACCAAAGGAAAATCCTGTCAAACAAATCTGATTTCTTTGACTGGGTGACCAAAGAACTGAATGAAGGACATAAGCTAGATGTAATCTACTTGGATTTCAGCAAAGTCTTTGAAACTGTCCCCCACAGAAGACTCGTGAATAAGCTGAGAGGGCTGAACTTAGGACCAAAAGTGGTGAACTGGAAAGGAAATGGGTTGACCGACAGGTGGCAGAGGGTGGTGGTAAATGGAATCTGTTTGGAAGAAAGGAACGTGAACAGTGGAGTTCCTCAGGGGTCGATGCTGGGGCTGATTCTGTTTAATATATTTGTGAGAGATATTGCTGAAGGGTTGGAAGGAAAGGTTTGCCTTTTTATGGATGACAAAGATAGAATAGAGTGGATACCCAGGAGGGAGTAGAAACAATGAGAAAGGACCTCCAAACGTTAGAAGAATGGTCGAGGGTCTGGCAGTTAAAATTTAATAGCCAAACACTGTGTTAACCTATTTACCGATTTCTAATTATACAAAACTGAAATAATCCAGAAACCTCAGGGTGGTTTTCAAATACAAAAAATATATAATAAAATAAAGTAAACAAAATGATGAAACATAAACAATCATAAAAAATATGAATGTGATAGTAAGTGATAGTTTTTTTTATAGTGCATTACACAGACCCAAGCATCAACAAATGTAATAACACCATTCCCATATCATAGCACCATACTCCAAACCTTCCTTCCTGTTATGTCAACATTTAGTATTCACATATTTTAGGAGCAAGATGATCCAAAAATATAAAAAGAGTGTTACTTATCTTGGTGCACTTGGTGGTGTTGTCCTCTCGATCACCAGTTCAGTATGTGCAATTCTTTTTCTTCTGCAGTGCTTACAAGTGAGTCTAAATACCAAATATTAAAAATCCATGCATCAAAAATCCATGTAGGATCAGTTCCAGTAATCATATGCTCTGTCCTCAATAATAGTGTTCTCTGTCCTCTGTTGATATAACAGGAAGAAAGGGCTGGAGTATGGTGCTATGATGTAGGAATGGTGTTATTACATTTATTGATGACTCCGGTCTTTGAAATGCACTATAAAAACTGAGCACTTATCACATTCATATTTTTTATTGTATATGTTTCATTATTTTGTTTACTTTATTTTATTATATATATTTTTTGTATTTAAAAACCACCCTGAGGTTTCTGGATTATTTCAGTTTTTAATGCAAAGAAGTGCAGAGTGATGCACTTGGGGTGTAGAAACCCAAAAGAAACTGGATAGGAGGGGAGAGATTAGTAAGCTTGACTCAGGAGTGATGGTGTCCGAAGATCTGAAGGTGAAGAAACAATGCAACAAGGCAGCGGCTGTGGCCAGAATTATGCTAGGCTGCATAGAGAGGGGTATAACCAGCAGAAGGAAGGAGGTGTTGATGCCCCTCCTCAAGTCGTTGGTGAGGCCCCACTTGGAGTATTGTGTTCTGTTTTGGAGGCCGTATCTTGCTAAAGATGTAAAAAGACTGAAAGCGGTGCAAAGAAAAGCTTCAAAAATGGTATGGGTTTGCATTGCAAACTGTATGAGGAGAGACTTGTCGACCTGACCATGTATACTTTGGTGGAAAGGAGAAACAAGGGTGACACGATATAGATGTTCAAATATTTGAAAGGTATAAATCCACAAACAGACCTTTTCTGGAGATGGGAAGGAGGTAGAACTAGAGGGTATGAATTGAGGTTGAAGGTGGGCAGACTCAGGAGTAATGTCAGAAAGTTTGTTTCCATGGAAAGGGTGGTAGATACATGGAATGCACTCCTGCAGGAAGTGGTGGAGATGAAAACAGTAATGGAATTCAAACATGCATGGGATAAACACAAAGGAATCATGTGTAGAAGGAACGGACAGAATCTTAGTAGAGAGTGGGTGGCAACACAGGTAACTGGGAAACAAAACCAGTGCTGGTCAGACTTCTATGGTCTTTGTCCTGATCATGACTGAATAGATATGGATGGTCTGGAGTGTAAATTTTAAGGGGCTTCAACGTTAACTTCAGAAATTTTAGTACAAGAACAGTGCTGGGCAGACTTCTATGGTCTGTGCCCTGAAAATGGCAAGGACAAATCAAACTTGGGTATGAGTTTATCTTATTGGGCAGACTGGATGGACCATACAGGTCCTTATCTGCTGTCATTTACTATATTACTTTGTTACTATGACCTTTAGAGTCCCCTCCAAAATTTTGATCCTGGACCATGGCCATGTCTAACACCAGCTCTGTGTATTCAGAAAACTGGCATATTCCAATCTTCTAAATAGAAAATTCTTTTTTTCTATCTTTGTTGTCTGGTCATTTTACTTTTCTAATTTTGCTGTCCCAGTTTCTGATGATCTCTTAACTCTCTTTCCAGGATAACCTGTTCTTTTGACATTCCTTCTCTCTCCATATTCATCATCCATCTTCCCTCTGTGTTTCTGTCCTTATCTTCTCCTGTTCCTAGCATCTCCCCCATCCCTTCCCTCATAGCATGTCCTGTTCCTCCTTGTGTCCAGAATGTTCCCGCATTCCTTCCCTTATGTTCAGCTAGTAGCGTAGTAGGGGAGCGGAGGACATACAGCCCCAGGTGCTGTCTTAGCAGGGGCATCAGAGATGTTGACTTCGGCCAACACACTGCTGCTTCTGGTCCCACTCCCCGAGCCCCCCAGAACAGAAAACTAGCCATCATCATAAGTGCAGGTTTTAATGACAACCACCGGACGCAAGGTGTGCCGTCTCCAACCTCAACAGCTACTGCAGCGTTCTTCTGGCCTTTCAGGAACCTGCAGTCATCAGAAGGCAGCACAGGGCCTCCCAGCCATCTACACACTGATGACTCTGCAGCCTCCTGCCTCCTAAGACACAGACTTCCTGTTTCTGTGAAAGACGGGATGCTGATGATGACCGTCGCTGCATCTATGGCAACAGCAGGTAAGGGACTGGTGAGCCTATAGGGGACTTAAGGGAAGGGAGCTGCTGTAGAGGACAGGAGAATTTGGAGGAGAGCTAGAAGGGGTGCATCCGTGGGAATCTGGGAAACTTTGAATAACCTGAGTCACACTATTTTTCCTTGGTTGACAGGTGGAGTTTCTCAAATTTTTTGAAATTAAATAAACTAAAACCCAAGATTTTATGGTTTGGTGATTTTGAGTCCCTGTCAACTAGGGAACTGAGATTGGAGTCTGGGGAAATATTGAAAATTGAGAATGAGTCAAGGGTGCTGGATGTTCTTTTGGATTCCTGGTTGACTTTTGATGTGAATATAAGTAATCTAACATTTTTTTTCAAATTGTGCCAATTAAGGTAATCACTGAATAACAAAAGCTTTAAGGTGATAGCTCAAGCTATATTACTATAATTCCTTATATTGTTCATGGTTTTCAAAATTGCAGTGAAAGCTTCAATTTTTGCAGAACGCTGCAGCCAAATTCATATTCAGTAAAGGCAGGTTTGAAAGTGCCACTCCACTTGTACATTCTTTGCACTGGCTATCAGTCAACTCGCTCATTGTCTCTAAAATTGCATGTTTAATTTACAAGTCATTTCATGGTTTGAATTCTGAAGGTGTTACTAGAACTTTAATTATTCCTGGCTGCCTAGGACAGTTGCTCTGGTGCTGTTTTAGTTTTCATCTCTTGACTTCTGTTTTTTGGGGCCCTTTATTGGATTTCACACTTTCAATCTACATGAGCAATTGTGGCGAGAGCCAAGAATGGAAAAATAGATGCTTTAATTTCCACCCACTGTGGGCAGTAAATGCCCTAAACCAGACCTGCCAACTCCTATTAAGATGGCAACACCGCGGGAGATATCTGAGCTCTTCGATGCTATTATGACTAAGTTAAAACAAATGAAAAATATGATCTGTGATAGTTCCCTTGCTATTACAGATTTGAATGAAGATGTGATGAACATTAAGAAAATCTGGGCACCTTTACTGAGAAACAAGACATGCTTGATAGTACAGTGTGGAGGAATGAAGCAGAGTTAAAATCATCGGATCTCTCAAGAGGGACCTGGAGGACGCCAACAGAGTCACAGTAGTAATGTGTGCATTTTGGGGTGACTGGAGGGAATGGAAGGTACTGATCCAGTACCATTCATCGAAAAAATACTCTCCTCACTGCTTGGTTTAACCTTCCACCAACAGTTTGAAGTTGAACACGAGCACAGGTTCCTGATGCGATGGCCTATCTCCTTCCAAAGAGTACGTACTTTTTTGTTGAAAGTGCTCAGATACCCTCAAGCTCTAGCCATACTAACCAAAGCCAAATTGCTGCACAATATGTCTTGGAATGGCACGAAGATTACCATCTTACTGGACTTGGCTCCTGACACTGCTAAAACAAGAAAAATATCTGCTTGCTTTAAGGCCTCAACTTCATCTTCTAGGGGGGAATTTGGGATGTTCTAACCTGCATGCTGAACAACCATACACAATAATGAAGGAGATAGGTACAGACTCAACTGGCATTTGATCTGACCACACATTAAATATATAGAGTGAAGAGGTGATGCCTCAAGAAGCCCCCGGCTCAATAACTGAAGAGCTCAAGGGGGCTGGGCTGCTTCATCATCGGCAAACACCCTTGAACAATTAAATAATCCTCTGCAAATAATTTTTTACTTATTGCTTACTTTTTCCTTACTTTAGAATTGTTTTTAAATATACAAATTACTTAGCTTTCATTCAATCTAAGCTCTTGAGACGCTGGGTATGACCATGACCAACGGTGGCCAACGTTTCGTCACCTGCCTCAGGGTCATATGGTCTGCGTCAATCTGTAAAGAAAAAATAATCAAGATAATATTGAGAACATCGAACTGAATAATACAGCGCTAGTCTCATCATAAGTATTTTTGCAGAAACCTTAGCCTAGAGAATACTCAGCTCCAACGGACCAGGAAAAAATGGCCCCTCCGATTTAAATACTGAGTTACGTCAGGCGCCAGGAATCAACCTGACCAATCAGCTTGTAGTCAATCTGTTTCAGTATTTAAACAGAACCCCTGATATCTTTTTCACATTTAAATATCTCGGCATCCCAAACTAGAAAAAATGACCCCATTCAATTTTACCATTCAAACCCACTGGAGTCAGTGAATTCAAGCGATGTATCCATTTCTGTTCACACTGGAACAAGATCCGCTTCCTATTGTCTCCTATCCTCACTGGAGAGACCTCAATCTGCTGTAAAACAAAGCATTTTAATTCAGCAAAAGAATGCTGTGCTGCATCACAGTGGTGGGCAATAGGAGTGGCTATCTTCTTCGTGTTCAACACGCTTCGGTGCTCAATCAAGCGGACATATAGCGTGCGTGAGGTCTGTCCCACATAAAGCATCTTGCAGGGACAAACCAGACAGTACACTACATAGTCTGATTTACAATTGGTGTTCCTAACCTGCATGCTTACATGTGACCCTGGAAAATCATACCTATAATTTTGAATGCCATGAAGCTCTAAATAAATTTCTAGTGGAGTATGATCAGTCGGCTGCTTGACTTTTTCTGAACCTATGTCTGGGCCATATTTGATTGCTTTGACTTGCCATGGATTGGTTGTGGGGACCTTCTGTTTAATTAGTTTCTGACATTTCATTAGTCTAGTTAGCACACGGAAAGCTCATTTTCAAAAGAGAAAGACATTCAAAAAGTGACATAAGTCTGCATTTGGATGTTTTTCTCACAAAAACGTCCAAATCAGTATTTTTGAAACCTCTTTTTAGACGTTTTTCTCTGACGTTCATCAGAAGTGCGTCTAAATCTCAAGTGGGGTGTTCCAGGGGTGTGTTCAAGGTGGGACTTGGGCGTTCCTAAGGCTTAGATGTTTTCAGACATAATGGAACAAAACAAAAATGTCCAGGACTAAAGCTTAAGATGTTTTGAGCTAGACCTTCTTTTATTACAAAAAAGGCACAAAAAGGTGCCCCAAATGACCAGATGACCACTGAAAGGAATCAGGGATTTCCTCCCCTTACTCCCCCAGTGGTCACTAACTCTCTCTCATCCCCCAAAATTGTGATTAAGAGCATTACTTGCCAGCCTCTGTGGCAGCCTCAGATGTTATACTCAGCTCCATTAGAACAGCATGCAGGTCCCTGGAGTAGTCTAATGTTGGGTTCAGCGCACTGAAGACAGGTGGACCAACGCTCCTACCTCCCCCTACCTGTTACACTTGTGGAGGAAACTGTGAGTCCTCCAAAACTCACCAGAAACCCACTGTACCCACATATAGGTGCCCCCTTCATCCGTAAGGGCTATGGTAGTGGTGTACAGTTGGGGGTAGTGGGTTTTGGGGGGCTCAGCACACAAGGTACAGGAGCAATGGTCAGATGTGTACCTGGAAGCATTTTATGAAGTCCACTGCAGGGCCTCCTATTGCTTTTCTGGGATGTCAGGGGGACCAGTCTACTAAAAATGCTGGCTCCTCCTATATCCCAATGGCTTGATTTTGTGCGTTTTGCACTTGGACTTTGTTTTTTTTAAATGGCCCCCAAAAAACCCCGTTCAAATCACAAAACGTCCAAAAAACAAAACATCCATAGTATTTTCGAAAACAAAAGATAGACGTTTTCCATTTTCGAAAATGACCTTCTTTCCTGTTCAGAATTTGGAAGTTTTGTGTAAAACATCCAAATTCTGATTTTTAAACGTCCTATGAAAAATGCCCCTCCATGTGTGTTGGCAAGTTATACTTTTTATTGTCAATCAACTCTGAAGGGATGCATTGCTACAGAACCTCTGTATTGTGTTGAGTTTGTGACCTACTCTGAATGACTTGCCTAAATGCACAGGAGACCTTGTGTGATGTCTATTAAGATGATACTTGTCATGGTTATGATCTTTACCTATATTATGGAATAGTTCATTGTTAAGAGGTTCAATGTTCTTTTAAAGACTAGCACCTGACTGAGCAACCAGGTGTGTTTGGGAATGAGTCAGGTTGAATGTGTGTGCATACATGTGGTGAGCAGATGGAGAGTTGGGGTGGGATTCTTGGGGTAATTTTAGGCAATACATGGTCTGGCTTCTGTTACCTTTGTTTATTATTTTCCTTGCATGCTTAATCTGTTGGGTTTGTCACACTTCTTCCTATGCCTCTTATTCTTTTCTTCCTTCTATACTGTGGGTGGTCTGAAAATCTTATCTTTGAATGTCAATGGACTCAGGCACCCTATCAAATGGAAACAAGTCTTGGCATTCTTGAAAAAAAAACCCAAATTGATATTTGTTGCTTACATGAAATGCATGTATCTATAACGGAAGCAAATAAACTTACTGGGGGATGGGTCAAGGCTTGCTATGCAGCACCAGCAATGGCTAGAAGATATGGGGTAGCTATTTTGATCAGCAAAGCTTTCACTATAGATGTTGTAGATTCTTCTTCTGATGTGAATGGCAGATGACAGATTCTTAACCTTAAACTGGGAACCAGAGTGCTGACATTATTAAACATATATATCCCAACTGGTCCGCTTCAGCCTTTTTGCTAAAGTCACTACTCTAGTAACCTCCCTATCTCCTTCTGACCTTGGTATTACTGGAGATTTTAATCGGGTTCTGGACCCTTTGCTGGATGCCATGCCGAGACCTAAATCTCATTTATTCACTAGAGATGCTTTCACCTTTTGCTCCACCTTGGGCCTAGTCGATTCCTGAAAAATAATCCCACTGGACAGGATTTCACATATATCTCGCCAAGTACATCACTCCTATTCCAGGATCAATTTTATCCTGACTTCTAAATCACTCCTTGACAAAGTGGAATCTGTCTCTATTGGTAAAATCCTTATCTTGGATCATGCTGGAATCAATATCACTTTTAGAGATCTCATGCCTGATATTGTACCTCACTTGTGGAGATTCAACACTTTATTACAAGATCAGATCCCACATTCTTGGAACGGGTGACAGCAGCCATTAATGACTAACATACATTCAATGATACAGTGCCAGTCACATCTGCTATTAAGTACAATGCTCTTAAAGTCACTTTACATGAAGTAATCATTGCCAATCATTGGAGGTTGCCAAAGACAGATCCTTCATTTTTTGGCAACCTCCAAAGTCCCTGGCAGAAGTACCCTCCTTCCAACTCTGATTTTCCAAAAGACCCTACCTCTTACCCCGAGTAGATCCCCCCACACACAGTCACTCAAGGATTCCCTATTAGACCACTCCCACTTTGACTGGTTCCAGGTGTCAAAATGGTGCTCATGACCCCTAGCAGCCCCAATATTCTTCCATATAAGGAGTGATTGTTCTTAGTAGCCTGGAACTAAAAGTAGGGGTTCATCAGTACCATTTTGACAACCAGAGCCAGATGGGGCAGGAGCAGAAAGGGACTGTACCTGTCTCCTCCCACTAGATTACCAGGATTGGAGAGTTAGGGCAAATAGTCAAAATCTGCTCAGGAGGAGGTATGGCCTGTGAGGGACGAGGATCAGAAAGGTGTACTTGTGCTGGAGGAGGGGGATTGCTCAGTTTATTAAATTGATTTGGCTAGCCTTGGAGAATACTATATTCCCGTGTTTACAGAATTGTTTTTCAGTTTTGGTACTCCTGTTTCCAGACACAATATTACCATACCCCTCATATAGGCAGTTGCTCAAACTTTGCCACATTGGGTTGCTGATTTTGTTGCAATAAAGCATTTTCGTTGCCATTCTGGTGTTTTTACGTTTTCTGGTCTCTTTGTGCAAGACAATACTGTACAAGTGAGCGCTCTCCATTGATATTTCAAACCTCGCTTCAAAACCTCAGGGCAAGCTACCCTGGTTCCAGAAAAAGCCTTAACCTTGGATCTAAAGGTAATGAATTCAAAATGCCTGTGTCAGGATGTGCAAGATAGGAGGATAGGTAGGGGTATTCTTGGTGGATGGGGATAGGAAAAGGAGGAAAGGGGGGTTAAAATGAGAGACATACTGTAAGAATAGGTTTATGATGGTTATAGAAAGCACTATTTTGACTGTAATAAACCTTTTTTTATCTCATCATTATTGAACAATTAACCTGCTCGATGTCTGTAACAAAATATTTGAAATTGTCCCTTAGTGGTCTTTGCTCTGGATCATTATCGATAAAAATATTTAAACATAAACATCTTGACTAACCAGAAAACAGAGCATTTCACATTTCTTATGGTCTTGCAGTATTTAAAAGCTCCTAAAACATAGCCCACTTTAATGATCTTACTATGACTGCATAGAGGAAACAAGAGGTATGGAGATATGGTGTTCTCAAGAAACACTCAGGAAATGGGACCCTCAAGCTGTTTATGTGTAAGGCACCTCAATGCTACAATTTGACTCCTTATATGTGGGGCTCTGTCGACCAGTGTGACCGACCACAGAATAACTCCACAGCTTATCTCTAAGAAACAACCAGGCTTCCTTGTACCCTCTGTGACAATGAAGAAACCTGACCTTGTTTAATTGCACAAGACAATCAGTTACACAAGAGGATCTTAAGAAAGGTGCAAATGATTAGAACCAGTCAACTGTCTTTAAATAATTCACCATCCAGTCTGAAAAACAGCAACAGGAATTTTCTGCAACAAAACTGTTCAACAATAACCACAGAATAAAAAAACAGTGCATCCTGAATTCTGCCTAATTCTGTTTATTTTAACAGAATAACTAATTGCCTTTTTTCTATCACCACTGCACAAATTATTCACCTTCCTTTTTTGAGAGCAACAGTGTAGCAAATATGCATTGCCAAAAAAGAGTTGTCTCTGACAAAACATGCATGGGATATTTCCATGAGCACAAATATAATATCTCCAGTATCGTCATTTTTTTAAAGTTGAACTTTATGTGAAGTTACATAATAACAGATATATGTGTAATAATAAATCAAACAACGCGACAGAGCTGCCGTGTTTCGGCGCAGGTGCGCCTGCGTCGGGAGTCTTATAAATGAGATAACCTGGCGTTTCCTTGTTACATGATATAATTACAAGGAACAATGCTCAGTAAAAAATCCTCTTAGGCGCCAGCTGGTCCATGTTTAACTTGGGGGCTTAAAGTCTGTCAAACTTCACACTACTCCCATGCTACAGCCACGCAGAAGCCCAGCCCCACTCACACTGCATCCGCCGCTCCACAAACACTGGTCTTCTGCGTGGCCGTAGCATGGGAGTAGTGTAAAGTTTGGCAGACTTTAAGCCCCCAAATTAAACATGGCCCAGCCGGCGCCTAAGAGGATTTTTTACTGAGCATTGTTCCATGTAATTATATCATGTAACAAGGAAACGCCAGGTTATCTCATTTATAAGACTCCTGACGCAGGCGCATCTGCACCGAAACACGGTAGCTGTGTCGAGTCGTTTGATTGTTCCTCAATAAAGATTTGGAAACTATACATCTCCCTTGTGGTTGGATAGAGCCCACTTGTCCTACCCCCTTCTCCTTGACCTGACTACTTTTCGTAGGAAACACTGCATCTCCACTGTATGTGGCTTTTTGCCACCTAATAATAAATCATACAGGATACATTTTAAAAACAACAACAATTGCATTCAAGTCCACTTTACAGAGATCACAGGCTTATAGAAAGGGAAAGAGAAGAAAATTTCCCCTCAACTATATCACACAGTATATAATTCCTTAATGCCCATTCAACCTGCAAACCAAATAAAGCAAATAAATCATTCAGATGTAGTTTTCTCTTTCTCCAACAAAAGATTCTCCAAGTGTGATGGATCCAGAAAAATATAGGAATTACTCCCAGATGTGAGCAGACATTTGCATGGTAACTTAAGGAAAAATGTGGCTCCCACAGCCAAGACACTAGATTGTAAGCTCTGTCGAGCATAGACTGTCTCTTCATGTTCAAATGTATAGCGCTGCGTATGTCTAGTAGCGCTATAGAAATGATAAGTAGTAGTAGAAGAATGCTTTATGAAGCAATTGAGTAGGTCTGACCATGTCAGGGTAAATAGTAACTTTATGACCAAAAAACAATATATGTTTTCTTAGAAAAGTAAAGGACCCTGTTTACTAAGCTGTGTTATAGGCATTTTTAGCGTGCGTTAACCATGTACACACATTAACCATGTATGTGCCTACAATATCCCTATAGGCAAGTACATTAGCACACGCACTAATTGTAGGCACGTTAAAAATGCTAACACGCCTTAGTAAACAAGACCCTATAAGCAGCTTATGTTCTTCTTTAGAAAATGACACCAACAGGGTTGCTCTTTTAGTAATTGGCTCCTGTGAAGATTCTAAGAATCTAAATAAATCTAAATTGTCTGTTGAGGCAATCATATCACATACTCCCTCCTTATTATCAGACTTTCCAACTCCAGAAGGCAAATAATACAGTTTTGCAACCATTGAATCACCATAAGTTAATTGCAGCACATTTTTCAGATAACCTTGAAGACCTCCAATGGTGCCAAAAATTGTGTCATTGGAAAGTTCGTCAAAGTAAGGAGTAGTGTGATCAGCAGAGCTCTTCCATAAAAAGACAGCAGGACGAGGAATATAATGGGAAACAGTCTTTATTGGAAAGTTCAAATATGCAAGTTCTTAGCTCTTACTACATTTTCAAGGGATTCTAACTGAAGATGAGTAGACAAACTGTCTTTAATCATTGTAGTAGCTGTAGCAGAAATGGTAACCATTTGAGATTCAACTTTACCAAGCCGTAAATCTAATTTATTAATTTTGGAATCCTGCTCCATCAATTTAATTACTGTTTCCTCCATAAATCTATCTAAATTAGAAAGATTATCCCGAAGAGACTTCTCCACTCTATTTATAGCAAACAAAATGTCTTTCGAATAAACGTTCTGTAAAGGACTAAGAACAGATGGAGCAGCTGAAGAAAGTGAAAGAGAAACCAGAGTTGGTATCGTTACTACTTCTTGGGGACCAGTACTTGGAGCTTGCTGACCCAAGGAGATAGAATATGAATTATTAACCCCCTGTGGTTCCAAGGCAGCACTCACTTTGGGGCTGCCTCCACCAACAGGGAGAACAGGTTGAGGGGATGGGGCAAGACCCCTAGGGGAAATAGTCACTCCAGTGCAAGTTTATGGAATTAGGGGGCTTCCAAATAACTTTGCAAAATTGGACATGAGTAAGACATATATTTAAAGGTGCCTATGTTTCTTTGACAGGACCAGCATAAATTAGAAAGAGCAGTATCTGCTTTGTGCTGCTTCAAAGGCATCTGTATAGCTTTATGCATCCAGAAAAACAAGGCTTTGAAAAAGGTTTGGATAATTTTCTAAAAGAAATGTTCATAAGCCATTATTAAGATAGACTTGGGAAAATCCACTGCTTATTTCTAGGATAAGCAGCATAAAATCTGTTTTACTGTTTTGGGATTTTGCCAGGTACTTGTGACCTGGATTGGCCACTGTGGGAAACAGAATGCTGGGCTTGATAGAGCTTCAGTCTGCTCCAATATGGCAATGCTTATGTTGTTTTGTAATATTAGGAGTGTGCAGCTCAAATATTTTCATTTTTGTATCATTTCCCATGTCAGTCAAGAGGATTTTTGGTTTTGTTCATTTAGGGGTCCTTTTTCAAAGGTGCATAAGGACCTATGTATGTCCAGTGTGTGCCAAATCGGTATTACCGCCCGGCTACCGTGTGCCCCGGGTGAAAATTCTGAATTTGGCACGTGCCGAAAACATGTGGTAGAAAATATTTACTATTTTACACCACAGGACACTTACCTTGTGGTAAACAGCAGTAGACACGTGCTGCATGCCTACCAAATGGGTAGTGTGTGAGACCTTACCACTAAGTCAATGGGTGGTGGTAAGGTCTCAGGCCAAAAATGGACGCATGCTGGTTTTTATTTTGCAATCCCTTAAAAAAATACCCTTTTTCCAGGTTGCGGCAAAAACTGGCCCGGCGTGCGCCCAAAAGACCCGCTTGCACTGCCACAGGCCACTTTTTGCTGCGGCTTAGTAAAAGGGCCCCTTTGTTATTTGTTGTTTTCATTACGGGAGCAATCGCATTAACAGTGCATGCCATTTCTGAAAGAGCACACATTCTTTCAGAGAAGTGTGCATTCTTTTGAAAGAGCATGCACTTTGTAAATAGTGGTACACAGTAACAAAAGAGAGGGTAATACAGCATACAAATATACAGCACAGACAAAAAAGCACCACTGGGCCTTCAAGAAAGAGATAATAGCCGTCCTTTTATTGTGAAAAAGACCCGACACGGGTATCTTCACAATATATAAGCAGAAATCCTAAGTGAATTGCCAGCTACCGCTGGACGTACTTTCAATCACGCTGAGAGCTGGCTAGTTTCCAAAACAACCAGCTCTCAGCGTGATTGAAAGTACGTCCAGCGGTAGCTGGCAATTCACTTAGGATTTCTGCTTATACATTGTGAAGATACACCTTGACCCCTGAGGCAGGCGTTTATGCGCAGAAACACGGCCCGTGTCGGGTCTTTTTCACAATAAAAGGACAGCTATTATCTCTTTCTTGAAGGCCCAGTGGTGCTTTGTAAATAGTGCACATTTTTCATAAAAGTGCACACTCTTTGGAAAGAATAAACACTATTAAGACATTTTTTTAAAACCCCAAATTTTGGTTTTCTTCAGTTATTTTGTTTCCCATGTCATTTGAAATGAATATACATCTGTATTGAATATCTGGGTATAAAGGGTTAGATTCTATATATGGCGCCTGAAAAATCCACACGGAATAAATTTCCACCTAAGAGTATTCTATAAGCGGTACCTAGATTTAGGCACAGTATATAGAATTACCTTGGTTTATATCCCAGTGCCTAGAACTACTTGTATCTACTTACACCACGGGAAATATGGCGTAAATACCAGTGCATAGATTTAGGCACAAAGGGGCATATTCTATAACAGTGTGCATACATTTTGGAACGTCCATGAAACACCCATTTCCCTGACTATAACCACACCCCTTTTTGGCTCCGCAGAATAGAATTTAGGCACTCTGTGTTACAGAATACACTTAGCGAGTTATACGCATAAATTCTAATTACTGCCAACTGGTGCTCATTATTGCTTGTTAAGTACTGTTAAAAATGCTGATTGGCTTGTTAGGCCAATGAAGTTATGCGTATTGTTATAGAATACGCTTGGCGTGGGCATAGTTTGGGGGGCGAGGGGGGCATTGCCCCCCCCCCCCAAACGAGTGCTATTCTTACTTGCATCATCGGGATAAATTCCTGCCCATGGAAAAGCAGTGTGCACCAGTTCATCCACGGAGCCTTGCACTCATGTGCTTTGCAAGGCTGAAAGGCTCCTCCTCTCTCTGCTGCCGCCCGCCGGCCTTAGTCCCATGAAGTGTGTGCGTCAGAGAGAGGACTAGCACACGGCGGAAGTGCATAACCTATGACGCGGTTCCACTGTCTGCTGTCATAGCCGCCCCGTCCCGCCTCCCCAACGGCAAGAATGACCTCCATCTATTGTCCTGGGCTGCTGCCAACTTTTCTCCCTCCAGATCCCTGCGGTCCGACGGTGCTTGCTAACCTACCTCAATTGCTGCTGGCAGAGGCACCAGAGCAATTGAAAGGAGCTGCCTGAGTGCCTCGATCTTCCTTGTGACGTGTCCTGCCCATGCGGAACAGGAAATTGCATCAGAGAAGGCAGAACACTTCACAGGGATGATTGAGGCACCCAGGCAGCATCTTTCAATGCTGTAGTGCCCCTGCCAGATTGAGACAGCTTAGCAAGCACCATCAGACCATAAGGAGTAGGAGGGAGGGAGAGACACTGGAACCTCGGGGGGGGGGGCATTAAGGGAGAAAATGCAGGTGAAAGGTAGGAAGAACTAAGTGCTGCTCTGCTGGAATGGGAGGGGAGAGGGAGAGACAGACAGACAGGAAGAGGTGCTGGAGGGAGAGGCCGAGAGGGATACATAGATGCTGGATCAGCTTGGAGGGTGGGGGGCAAGGGAAAGACTGTTTGGCTGACTGACTAGGTAAAGAAAGAGGGGGGGGGAAGACCCTGGAGACCTAGGAGGGAGACATACTGAACTGTGGCGGAGGGGAGTGGGATGAAAGATGGAGACATCCTGGCCCCAGGGTGGGGGAAGAAGGGAAGAGAGAGGAGAGTGACAGGGAAACAAGAGATGTGAGATATGGAGGGAAAGAGATAAGGACACAAATGGGCACCACTGGACGGGGGGGGGTGGAGGGGGGTTAGTGACACAGAGGGGCAATACTGATCACAGCAGCAGATAGGGAAAAAAAGAGAGGGAAATGCAGACCAAGGCAAGACAAAGACATAGATGGGAAACTGCTGAATTTAAGGGCTGGATCAGAACATTTTGAGGGCAGATGCTGAAACTGGAGGAAGGATAGAGACAGGGCTACAGGTGGTAGACAGGACGCATAAGGACACAGGAGGATGGTGGACATGGTGAGAGAAAAAATATCAAATGGAAAGAAGACACTGCATAAAACAGAAGGCACTGGGACCAAAGCAAATAGAATAACTAAATGCTCAGACAACAAAGGTAGAAAAAAGTATTTTATTCAGAATTTATTAATTGGAATATGTCAGCTTTTGGAAATGTGTATCTGTGATATTTTGCATTTAAGTTTCAATTCCAGTTCTTTGTGTCATATCTGTTGTGTCATGTGTGATCAAGGTGCAGTATTCTGCTAGCATGTAGTATTTGCAGTCCTTTTTGTTTTGTTTTGTTTTTCACTAGGTAGTGTATTGGTGTATTAGAGCCCAGTATAATATTTACACTGCTGCCTTTTCATGCATAAGGTTGTAGTTCATCCTGTCCTTGTAATTAGTGCTGTTATAGTTTGGTAAGGTTCTCAGTGTGTTTTTGCACAAGTTTGTGTATAGTGTTTTAGAGTGTAGAGATTGTGTGTTGGCCTTACTGAGGTGGCACCAAAATACCAGAAAGGGTTTTAGAGCCTAAATCATGAGACACTACCGCTTGAAGGATCTTTAAATAGTTTAATTGTTCCATAAGCATGTTGGCTGAGGGCAAGTAGAATGTGTAAAAGAGAGGCAGACTGACTGCAGGCCTCTAAGGATGTGTAGACATCATTTACAAAATCAGAATTTGAATACATTTGTATGATTTGTTGTCATCTCCGCTTCACTCTATTTTGGGGGGATATGGAGCAGAGTTTTGCTGAGATTATATTCGATCCTATTGAGAATCCAGACTTCACTCCAGAGTACCACACAAAAGAATTTGTTGAAAGATGCTATCAGTTATAATGTTGGTTTTACCTGATAGCTGAAACTAGATAGCTGGAAGGGGATGATTTCTTTATGCATAGAAGGCCCTGCTGTCGTACACTGCTAACTTAAAACTGAGTAGGTTGAACTCCGAGTCCTATCCTTTCACCATCCAGGGCAGCAAGGGAGGCAGAAAATGGAGAAGCTGTTGTGCAAAGTCTTTGGGTAAAAATAGGATTGGGAAAGGATATTGTGAGTTTTGTGGAGAAGCTGGCTTTTTTGGGAATAACCATAATGAATATGTATGAGATATACATGTATGCAAATGAATATGCTAATATGCCCCACCCCATCCTTTGCCCCGCACTTTCCACCGTCATGGGCGTACATAAGTACAGAAGCACTGCCATACTGGGAAAAGAACAAAGGGTCCATCAAGCCCAGCATCCTGTCTCCAACAGTGGCCAATCCGGGCTTCAAGAACCCTGCAACCCCCCCCCCCCCAAAAAAAAAACAACAAAAAAAACTTAATTCTTAATAATGTTCAATGGACTTTTCCCTCAGGTTTGGACAGATTCCTGAGGGAAAAGTCCATTGAACATTATTAAGAATTAAGTTTTTTTTTTTTTTGGGGGGGGGGGCATGGCCATTGGGGTTAAAGGCCAAGTACAAGGTATATCTTTCTATTCTGAATAAATATAGCACTAGATATACAGCCTCATTTTAGATTGAAAATCAAAATTGGAATTGACATATCCAAGCTGGGATGTGTACAATTCTGATAGTATTTTAGAAAAGAATCAAAAACACTGTTTGTGTGGAAGGTGATGCATGTGGGAAAAAGGAACCCGAACTATAGATACGTAATGCAAGGTTCCACGTTAGGAGTCACCGACCAAGAATGGGATTTTGGCGTCATTGTTGATGATACATTGAAATCCTCTGCTCAGTGTGCTGCAGCGGGTAAGAAAGCAAATAGAATGTTAGGTATTATTAGGAAAGGATTGGAAAACAAAAGTGAGGACGTTATAATGTCTTTGTATCGGTCCATGGTGCAACCGCACATCAAATATTGTGTTCAATTCTGGTCGCCGCATCTCAAAAAAGATATAGTGGAATTAGAAAAGGTACAGAGAAGGGCGAAAAAAATGATAAAGGGGTTGGGACGACTTCCCTATGAGGAAAGGCTGAAGTGGCTAGGACTCTTTAGCTTGGAGAAGAGACAGCTGAGGGGAGATATGATAGAGGTCTATAAAATAATGAGTGGAGTGGAACGGGTAGACGTGAATCATTTGTTTACTCTTTCCAAAATTACTAGGACTAGGGGGCATGTGATGAAGCTACAAAGTAGTTAAATTAATATGAATCAGAGAAAATCTTTCTTCACTCAATGTGTAACTAAACTCTGGAATTCGTTGCCAGTGAATGTGGTAAAAGCGGTTAGCTTAGCGGGGTTTTAAAAGACTTTGGACAGCTTCCTAAAGACCATTATTAAATTGTCTTGGGGAAAATCCACTGCTTATTTATTTTATTTATTTCTTACATTTGTATCCCACATTTTCCCACCTATTTGCAGGCTCAATGTGGCTTACATATTACCATAAAGGCGTTCGCCAACTCCGGTATGAACAAATACAAAGTGATGTTGTGGTAGAATAAGGTTCATGTGTAACAGACACATTAGGGAATCGTAGAGAGGAAGAGTTATGCTATGTTCATTATGAGTTTTGATTTCATTGTGTTGCAGGGTTCAGGCATTTAAATTGGGTCGGTAGGGTATGCCTTTTTGAACAAGTTAGTTTTTAGTGATTTCCGGAAGTTTAGGTGGTCTTACATTGTTTTCACGGCTTTTGGTAATTCGTTCCACATTTGTGTGCTTATGTAGGAAAAGCTAGATGCATAAGTTGATTTGTATTTGAGTCCTTTGCAGCTTGGGTAGTGGAGATTTAGGTATGTTTGTGTTGATCTGGTTGTGTTTCTGGTTGGTAGGTCTATGAGGTCTGTCATGTATCCCCGGGCTTTGCCGTAGATAATTTTATGAACCAGGGTGCACATTTTGAAAGCAATATATTCTTTGATTGGGAGCCAGTGCAGTTTTTCTTGGAGGGTTTGGCGCTTTCGAATTGCGTTTTTCCAAATATAAGTCTGGCTGCCGTGTTTAGAGCGGTCTGAAGTTTCTTTATGATTTGTTCTTTGCATCCCACATAAATTCCATTGCAGTAGTCTACATGGCTTAGTACCATTGATTGTATCAAGTTGCGAAATGTTTCCCTCGGGAATAATGGTTTCACACGTTTGAGAATCCACATTGAATGGAACATTTTCTTTGTTGTAGATTTCACTTGGCTCTCTAGTGTCAGGTTACGGTCAATTGTAAGGTTGAGGATTTTCAGGCTGTCTCAGATAGGGAGGGTGTAATCTGGGGTGTTTATGTTTGTGGGTTTGTTTGCATTGTATTGGGATGAGAGGACGAGACAGTGTGTTTTTTTTCTGTATTGAGTTTTAGTTGAAATGCATTTGCCCATGAGTCCATGATGTTTCTGGGATAAGCATCATAAATGTATTGAGCTTTTCTGGGGTCTTGCCAGGTATTTGTGGGCCACTGTTGGAAACAGGATGCTGGGCTTGATGGATCTTTGGTGTATCCCAGTGTGGCAATATTTATGTACTTATGTAGGTCAGTGGAAGGACCTGGCCAGTGTATGCCAAGAGGGTGGGAGCTTTGTCTGTTCTGACCCCCCTGGAAGGCAAACGTATGCAAGAAGTAAAAGAGAGTTTAAAGAAAAATGTTTTTTTCAGCTTTAGTGCTGCTAGTGTTTCTTTCAATAGCTACAGGTGACCACCTAAGCTAATTAAGCACATACTGCACAGTGAGAGAAAGACCCTGAGCTGTAAAAAGCAGTGGGAAAGCAGGATGAGAGGACAGAAGTTTTGAATAAATTTTGTGGAATATTAAACTCCTCGGCCTGGATTATTTCTAGCAGACAATCTTTTATCGTAATGGACATTTCTGCATTCTAGAATCTAAAATTTTGTGGCTTTTTTGAAACTCCTACACCCAGCGTATGAAAAGATATTATACAGAAAGTATTTTGGGGACCTTTAACCAGAGTTTGTTGAGACTCTGTTGATGGAGCTGTATGAAGCTAAGGACTCTGATACAAAGATAAAATTATTTTGTTTTCTTTTTACACTTGAATGGGAAACTAGTTGCTGCATTTGGAATATGTGATAACCATCTTGCCATTGTAATGTTAGTAATAGCCTGCGTTTTATTAAAGAATTGGGGGGAGGGATTTGGCACATCTCTATTTGTGGGAGTCTAATAATAATCAAAGAATGAACCTTATGGAAAGAAGTATACCTTGGTCCAACCAGAACTTTTCCATCCCTGCCAGACCCAGGGGCAACAATGTATACTAAAGGGATAGTGAATAAGACTGAAAAATAATATAATGCCTCTGTATCGCTCCATGGTGCAACCTCACCTTGAGTATTATATTCAGTTCTGCTTGCCATATCTCAAAAAAGATATAGCGGAATTAGAAAAGGTTCAAAGAAGAGCAACCAAAAGTATAAAGGGGATGGAAGTCCTCTCATATGAGGAGAGGCTAAAGAGGTTAGGGCTGTTCAGCTTGGAACAGAAACGAATGAGGAGAGATATGATTGAGGTCTACAAAATCCTGAGTGGTGTAGAATGAGTAGAAGTAAATCTATTTTTTACTTGTTCTAAATGTACAAAGACTAGGGGACACTTGAGGAAGTTACATGGAAATACTTTTAAAACAAATAGGAGGAAATATTTTTTCACTCAATAAATAGTTAAGCTTTGAAACTCTTTGCTGGAGGATGTAGTAACAGTGGTTAGTATATCTGAGTTTTAAAAAGATTTGGACAAGTTCCTGGAGGAAAAGTCCATAGTCTGCCATTGAGACAGACATGGGGAAGCAACTACTTGCCCTGAGATTGGTAGCATGGAGTACTGCCATGATTTGGGTTTCTGCCAGGCACTTGTAACCTGGTTTGGCCACTGTTGGAAACAGGATAGTGGGCTAGATGGACCATTGGTCTGACCCAGTATGGATACTCTTACGTTCTTATGTTATGTTTACCCCATCTTGCACAGTGCATCCTGGCCTGGGATGCAATGAGCAGGGCCTAACTACCATATAAGGCAGTTTTAAGGTGGCATTAATTTGCATGCTCATTACCCTGGCAATTTGTCTACAATAGTTTTGCGGCGCCGCATCTGAAGTTGCTGTCAGGCAAAGCCAATAGCAAAGTGCAAGCACTGCCGCGGGGAGTGGGAGACTGTGAGGTGCAGGACAGGATGCCGCATCTGTGAGGTGCACCAACAGCATTAAATTTAAAGTTGTAGATCTTAAATGAAGAATTCTTTGGAATATACATGTTAAATCCAAGCCAATTTCAGGTTCAGAAAGAAACAAACAGAAACATTCAAATCAAAAGTTGTTAAAAGATTGTATAACATGCATGTTTTCAACATCTGCGTAATAAACTCTGTGGTTATTACAGAATAACCATCATCCTGTGGTTTCTTTCCCTCCAACTACCAGGTCCATACAAACTGAACATCCCTTGACCTTCTTGAAATGAAACTATGCAATTATATAATACAATCAAGTCCTCTTGCCCTCAACATTTGTTTCAACAATACTTACATTTTTATCCTCTAAAATTTCATAGAGCTAAATCACACATTTTTAAACATTTTAATTTATTTTGCTGGGCCTAAATTTCTGATGATAGTTTGTGTTCTTTGATCTACTACCTTTGTCTGAAAGGGCACTGCTGCATTTAAAGCAACACTATAAAATTGTTTGCCACCAAATTTAGTTTCATCAAAAGTTAAATGGGCCTATTTACCGAACTGTGTTAAGGTTTCATACCTAATGCGTTAACTGCAAAAATTAACCCATAATGGGACCGTGGCTGCCAGTGGCGTACTAAGGGGGGGCAGTGGGGGCGGTCCACCCCGGGTGCATGCCGCTGGGGGGTGCCGCGCGTCTGTCGGCAACTCTCGTTCTCTGCTCCCTCTGGCCCCGGAATGGGTTATTTCCTGTAACGGGGCAGAGGGAGCAAGGAACGAGCGTTGCTGACAGACGCGCGCTGCCCCCCCCCCCCCAGCAGGTAAAGATGCACCGGGGGGGTGTCGTTTCGCTGGGGGGAGCTGCCCCTTTCTCGTCCCCTGTCCCGCCCCTTCCACGCCGTCACCTCCCCCCTGTCATCTCTCCTCCCCTCCCCTTACTCTGCTATCCCAATCCCTGGTGGTCTAGAGGTACCTCTTCGGGGCAGGAAAGAGCCCCCTCTTTCCTGCCCGGAGCTGCTAGCTGCCCTGCATCCTCCTGTCCTGGTGAGTCTGGCTCTTGGCGTTTCAAAATGGCCGCCGAGAGTTGAAGTCTCGCGAGGCTGCTTCAACTCTCGGTGGCCATTTTGAAACGCCGAGAGCTGGACTCACCAGGAAAGGAGGATGCAGGGCAGCTAGCAGCTCCGGGCAGGAAAGAGGGGGCTCTTACCTGCCCCAAAGAGGTACCTCTAGACCACCAGGGATTGGGATAGCAGAGTAAGGGGAGGGGGGGATAGTCGCGTTTCACCGGGGGGGGGGGGTCGCGTTGCACCTGGGAGAGGCGCATCAGCGATCCGGCCCGGGTGTCAGCCTCCCTAGGAACGCCACTGGTGGTTGCTACTATGCATTAATGGTATGGCTGCTAACACAGAATTTCCTAATAATTCCTAGCATCCTGTTTGCTTTTTTGGCCACCGCTGCACACTGGGCACAAGTTTTCAGCGTCTTGTCTATAATGACACCTAGATCTTTTTCTTGACTGGTTACTAAAGGGAAGACCCCAGAGCAGGACGTCGGTGCCATGTCTGCGAGTTGCTGTCAGGCAGCGCCGATAGCAAAGTGCAAGTGCTATTGTGGGGGTGGGAGACTGTGAGGTGCAGGAGCAGGATGCCACGTGTGTGAGTGGCAGCGCCGATAGGATTAAATGCAAGCGCTGCGGCGGGGGTGGGAGAGGGTGAGGAAGACAGTGGGTGCTGGCCCTGCAAGGGGAGGGGGCTGAAGGGGAGAGGTGCTGGCCCTGCAAGGGGAGTGGCCTGAAGGGAAGGGAGAGGTGCTGGACTTGCGAAGGGCAGGAGGTTGGAGGGAATGGAATGGAAGGGAAGGGAGAGAGGTACTAGACTTGCAGGGGGGAGGTTGGAGGGAAGGGGATAGGTGCTGGATATGCAAGGGGGGGTTGGAGTGAAAGGGGAGATGTGCTGGATATGCAGAGGGTTGAAGTGAAAGGGAGAGGTGTTGGACATGTAGGGGGGCTGAATGAAAGGGAGAGAGGTACTGAACATATAGGGGGGCTGGATGAAAGGGAGAGAGGTGCTGAACATGTAGTGGGGGGCTGTATGAAAGGGAGAGAGGTGCTGGACAAGTAGGGGGGGCTGGAGGAGAGGTGCTGGATATGCAGAGGATGGCTGAAAGGAGAGATGTGGACCTACAAGGAAGACTGGAGCAAAGGGAGAAAGGTGCTGGACTTATGCGAGGGGTTAGAGGGAAGGGAGAGAGATGCTGGACAAGGGGATAAAGGAAGAGGGGGTCAAATTCTGAACCCACAGTGGGAGAAAGAGCCAGATGCATAAGGGGAAGGAAAGAGAGGAAGAGAAGCTGGTTGGGGTGGGATCAGAGAGGAGAGGGACACATTGGTGTGGAGGCGGGAGAAAGGGGACATAGGGAGGTATACAGATACAGAAGGGAGATAATGGGCATTAGGTGTGAGTATGGGGACAGGGACACAAATGTGAGATGCTGTATGGTGATGGCATATGGGCACAGAGGGGCAATACCTGACAAGGGGGGAAGGGGGATATGGAATAGAGATACAATGCTGGACACTGGAGAGGGGGGGTATATGGACACAGAGGGAGGAGATACCAGACAAGGGGGAGGGGAATAGGAGTGCATAGGTGCACAGAGGAATGATGATGGATGAGGGGATATGAACACAGGGAGATACTGGACAAGGAAATATAGGAAAACAGAGATGGGAGATGGATGATGGACATGAAGAAAGAACAAAATGTCAAATAGACAGGAGACCCTGGCAAGTGAGTTAAGAGAAGACAGAGGGAAACACAAACCAGAGACTGGATCAATATGATTTGAAAAATAAAATGACCAGACAACAAAAAGGTACAAAAAATATTTTATTTTCAATGTTGTGAATATTATATGTTGGATTGGAATGTACATCATACCAGAGCTGATGTTAAACATGGCTGGGGTCCAAGACAGAAATCTAGGAAAGGACCCCAAAGTCCATTACCAGGGTGCGCCTTCAGCTTCCAGCAGGCGGGCTTTCTCTGGCCAGGGAACCAAGCACAATTGCCCTAGTTGCAACCCCTAACACCATCCCTGGCATGTATCATCTTTATATTTTGCACAGGAGGAAATGCCTTTCTTTCTTGTTTCTCTGGTGTTGTACTACATGCAAGGTCTGATTTCTTGGGGTGTCTGTTTAATTTATATTTCTAGAGTTTGTGGTCACTTATTCTGTATTTGGCATTTGTGTTCTCTGCGTGTGACTGAGGTATTCTGTTAGCATGAAGTTTCTATGTAGCATTCTGTAGTAATTTGGCTTGTTCAGCTTTCCTGATAAACGTATTTGTATTTTAGGGCCCCACTATAATATTTAAGGCACTTCCTTTTCATAGGTAGGATCCCTGTTTTTGGAACTTAATGTTGGCATGGTATATTTGCTCTAGGTTCTGAGTGACTTTTGTTTTATAGATTTTTTAAAATTAATTTATAATATGTCTGTTATTGAGATTACACTAGAAACCAAAATTTCTTTGTATGATGAGTTTTATGGGGAAATGCCCCTGCTGTGCTCTGTATCCATTGTTGGTGGAGGGCCAGGAGGTTCTCTGGATGCAGAATGTGTTTGGCTTCAATACTTCAATACCATATGTGTGTTGGAGGACCATGACTCAATGAAGCTGAAGAATGCAGTCTATTGCACTTCCCATTGCTCTCAAGTGGCCTGTAGCCACTGAAGCCTGTACTGCAACCCTCATTGAAGTTCTGGGGAGTGAGGTAGAGGTCGAGCATGGAGTGGGGTAGGGACAGAGCATGGGTGCATCAGGTTGCTGTTTTTTCTCTTTCAAAAACGTTCCCAACTCTAGTGCCCACCCATCCAACCTGTTGGCCCACCCAAAAGTTGCCTTCCGACTACGCCACTGTAATGCAAATATCTTATTCCAGTTGGAGAAGAATTAGAAACAGTGAAATCGGTACAGAAGTTTGCATTTGTTTGTATGAAAAAGAATCGATTCTAGGAAATTAAAAATACTGGATTGTCTTTAATTGAATGTTTTAAGTTTCTACCCTGTCTGTAAAATATTTCCATCTTCCACCTCATCATATTTGATTGCTTAGGACCACACACAGTAAATATACTTTGGCCCAAGATGATTTTTGCTTTCTTAAACCTTTTCTATTGACACAATAATGCAACCATTCAACTTATCTCCCCACCCTGATCTCTGTTGACTAAGGTAAGCTTAGCAAACCACTGTGGGAATAATTTACAAACAGCTCCCTAAAGCCCTGGTCAACTTCAAAGAGAAAAATAAAAACTAGCTCCCTGGTGCAGGGCAGCCCTTTGTTTCACGAATCTCTTGTCCAAGGGTCTTCCAGGAACAGATGTGGTTTACCTAAAAGCTGATTGCACAACTTCTCCTTTTCCTGCAAAAGAAAGGGATTTGCATGTTTCACTTGTGCCATTGGTTTGTATCTTAAACACATATGTCTTCTCTTTGACTAATGGAGTTTAAAGATTACAAGCTAGCTGTTCGTTTTGGGGTCCATTTTCAGCCAGCGTGGTCACTGCATTAATTTAAGTGCCAGCTCCAGTGCTTATCTTATGATATACTAGTAAAAAAATACACGAAGACGGGGCATAGAGATGGTGATTTGGAAGGCTTCACCACCATGAACTTACGAACTGTTTAGGGATGACTTTCAGCAGGTTATCTTCAGAATGTTGAGGTAGCGTTTTATGTCCAGATGGGGCGTGGCTGGGGGTGTGGCTGAGGGCGGGTCTATGAGTTAGGGTGAGTGGTCCTGATAGCTTAGCCTAAGAAGACTACAGGAGTTGAAGACTACAGGAGTTCAGTGCTTCACTGCCTTGCAGTGAGCTTCAGAATGTTCGAGGTGGGATTTATTTATATAGATATATATTCAGTACTGCTAGCTGTATAAGCAGTGGTATGAAATGTACTTATTAAATGGTAACGGTTCTAGTGCTATCAAATAGCATTCAGTTTTGCATCTGAACATTGCCACTAAAGGGATAATTTCTGCCCCCTCCTAATCCAGTCCATTACTATCCAGACAAAATTGAGCCCAATTTTATCAGGATAATTTTTTAAAAGAATACCCAGATAGGCAAGTTATGTGTTTGTCACTCACCAGTAAATGCATTGCTCACCCTGAAAACTGGGTCTTTATAATGACAGCTGCTATCTAGTCAGACTTGCTATGATCTTCCTGTTTCAGGTTCTACAACTAATTTCAGTATTTTCTTACTGGCTTATAATTGCAGAAAACTATACACCTACAAGATTCACTGTGCATTATAGCATGATTATATTACACTGTGTTATACAGAGGCTCATTTTCATGCACAGAGATTTACAAAGTTACATATGTTATTATGAGGCTCATTTTCGAAAGAGAAAAATGTCCAAAAAGTATCATAAAGCAGCATTTGGACAAATTTATTCTCATAACATCCAAATTGGTATTTTCAAAACCTATTTTGCCAATGTTTATACAATTCGTCTGTCGTACATCCAAATAACAAGGGGGCGTTTTGGGGGCAGACTTAGGGTGTTCCTAACACTTGGACATTTTATAGCCATAATGGAACAAAACATAAAAACGTCTAGGGCTGAAACTTCAATGTGGTCTAGACCTGTTTTTAGAATGAATGAATAAGGCCCTAAATGACCAGATGACCACTGGAGAGAATCAGGAATGACTCCCCTCTTATTCCCCCCATGGTCAATGACCCTCTCCCACACACACACACCCCAAAGATGTGATTAAAAATATTACCAGCCTCTATGACAGCTTCAAATGTTATAACTAGGTCTATTAGAGCAGCAAGCAGGTCCCTGGACTAGTATAGTGGTCGGTGCAGTGCACTGTAGACAAAGGTACCTAGGTCCATATCTCACTCTACCTGCCACACTTGTGGTGGAAAGTGTGAGCCCTCTAAAACTTACCAAAAAGCTACTATACCCACATATAGGTGGCTCATTCATACATACATAAGGGCTATTGTAATGGTGTATAGTTGGGTACAGTAGGTTTTTGGTGGGGTTTGGAGATAATATAAGGGGGCAATGGTGAGATGTATACTTGGGAGCTTTTATATGAACTCCACAGCAGTGCCTTCTAGGGTGCCCCATTGCTTTCCTGGTATGTCTGTGTGGCCAGTCTACTAAGATTGCTAGCTCCTCCTACATCCCAATGGCTTGATTTTGTGTGTTTTGCACTTGGACATTTTTTTTTAATGGCCAAAAAGGATAAGTACACAGACATAAAACCATCTTCATGTGGCCGTTTAAAAAAAAAAAGGCATTTTGCTGTTTCAAAAATGGCCATATTTCCTTTTCGTACTTGGGACATTTAGTGCAAAATGACCAAAGTCTGACTTAGATGTCATATTGAAAATGCCCCTCCACGTAACTTTGTAAGGATATGCTTTGAAAATGAGCACCATACTTAGTGGTGTGCTGGTAAATGTTTAACAACAAGCTCTCTCCCTGGTCCCCCTCTGCACCCGCCCCCCGTCCCCCTCTGCGCCCCCCCCCCCCCCCGCCAAATTGCAGAGCTGGCTATAGCTGGGGAGAGAGCCTGGGGGGGAGTGGCAATGCATTACTCCAGGAAAAAAAAATTAAATGATCCCAGGTTCCAATCTAATTCATGTTTAATGTGCGATAAAATGCAATAAATGAGTAAATAAATATAAACTTTTAATGTTGAGCACCTGATTCTCAAAGTGAACATATTCCAAACACTATAATGAAAATAAAATGATTTTTTTCAACCTTTGTTGTCTGGTAACTGTTTTTCTGATCATGCTGGCCCAGTATCCGATTCTGCTACTATCTGTCCTCTTAACTCAGTTTCCAGGGCTTCCTTTCCATTTATTTCTTTTACTTTCCGCCTTTCTTCTTCATTTCTGATCCTCAGCTTCTGCCTATTTTCTTCATCCATGTGCAGTTTTTCTCCTCTCTTCTCTCATCTCATCTCCTTCCTCACTCTTCTTTTCCCTCCATCCATGTCCAGCATTTCTTCTCTCTCCCCTCCTCTCCCCTGCCCTCCATCCACCCATGTCCAGCGACCCTTCTTTCCCCTGCCCTGCCCTGCATGCACCCATACCCAGCGACCCTCCTCTCCCCTGCCATCCATGCACCCATACCCAGTGACCCTCCTCTCCCCTGCCCTCCATCCACCCATATCCAGTGACCCTCCTCTCCCCTGCCCTGCCCTGCATGCACCCATACCCAGCGACCCTTCTCTCCCCTGCCCTGCATGCACCCATACCCAGTGACCCTCCTCTCCCCTGCCCTGAATGCACCCATACCCAGTGACCCTTCTCTCCCCTCCATCCACAAATGCCCAGCGACTCCCTTCTCTCCCCTGCCAACCCCTCCCGAGTTGTTCGGCGAATTCTCCTCCCTCCCTTCTCCCTCCCTCCAGATCAGGTCCCTCACGTCACTGACCCGACCTGACTCTTCGAATTCTTCGGGGCAGGCAGTCTTGCCTGCCCGCTGCCAGCGCTGACTCTCCCCCACTGGCGCTGCTGGTTCGCGCTTCAAAATGGCCACCGACTTCAGCAGAAGTCTCACGAGGCCGCCTCTGGAAGTCTCGGTGGCCATTTTTAAAGTGCGAACCGGCAGCGCCAGCGGGGGAGAGTCAGCGCTGGCAGCGGGCAGGCAAGACTGCCTGCCCCGAAGAATTCGAAGAGTCAGGTCGGTGACGTGAGGGACCGGATCCAGAGGGAGGGAGGAGAGCCGGCTCGCGCGTTTCAACAACCGGCTCGCAAATCGGAAGCAAAGTTAACAACCGGCTCTTGTGAGCCGGTGCGAGCCGGCTCCAGCACACCACTGACCATACTCATATATCTCTAAATTGAGTTCTCCAGCAAACGTATTCACTTATCACACTTTTCTAATACCTCAGAAGTCTTGTCAAAGTTTTCTAAGTTTTGACCTTTAAATATTGTTTAAACATCTTGACAAACTTTAGCACTCTCTTTATGTAAGTGACCAGGTCATATTTCCCATCCTACTATCCTCACTAAAGTTAAATTTAATTAACAGAGGCAACAGGGCTGAAACCTTCCCAAACTCCTCCTACCACTTTCCTATATAACTACACAGACACCACACTTGACAAAGAAAACATTACCCAAGATAAATACAACCAACCAGATCTACCCCAGCCAGCCATTCAACATATTAGTATTTGAGTAGCACAAAAAGCCAGTCAACCATGACTGTAAATGGCTGAAAAAATAAAGATAAAAGAACATAACAAAAAGCACACAGAGAAGATTACTGGCTAAAAGTCAAAAAAGCAAAGAAGGAAATATAGCTGGAATAAAAAATGGCTAAAGTTTTAAATAGAGGTGACAAGACTTTTTTCAGATATGTTGGTGAAAGGAGGAAAGCTAGAAATTGAATTGTAAGACTGAGAGATGCTGAGACCCGCTATGGGGAGAGTTATGTGTAAAAAGCAGATGTGCTAAACGAATACTTCTGTTTTGTGTTCACGGGGGACAATCCTGGAGAAGGACCATGGATTGAGTAGAAATTATACCATTCATGGAAGAACGTGTTTTTGAGTAGCTTGAAAAATTGAGAGTGGACAAAGTCATGGGGCTGGATAGGCTACATCCCAGAGTATTGAGGGAACTCAGAGAAATCCTGGTAGGACCCCTTAAGGATTTATTTAATAGATCTTTGAAGACTGGAGTGGTACCATGAGATTGGAGAAGAGAGGGTGAGGTCACTTCACAAAAGTGGGGACAGTTTTGGATGCTGTATCTAGTTAAAGACATAAAAGGCTTGAAGTGGTCCAGAGAAAAACAACACAAATGGTATAGGATTTACACCAAAAGCTGTATGAGAAGAGACTTGAGATCCTGAATATATACACCCTAGAGGAGAGGACATGATACAGATGTTTGAGTACTTGAAAGGTATCAATATAGATACAAATCTTCTCCAGAGACAGGGAGGTGGTAGAACTAGAGGACATGGATTGAGATTACAGGGTGGTAGACTTAAGAGTAACATCAGGAAGTACTTTTTCATGGAGAAGGTTTTGGATGCCTGGAATGCCAGTTAGATGATCTATCCCCAGCATAGCTCAGGTCTGCCTGCACCTGCCACTTGTGCTCTACACTAGCACCCTCCTCCCACCAACTGGGTCCCAACTGCCTCTGGGCGAGTCTCCCACTCTCAAATTATTCCCAGTGATTTCTAGATTACTGGGGTCACACTTCCAGTGGTCCCACAGTTCCCAGAAAACACTCCCAGACCCAACACACAAACCACCAGGATTCTCTATCAGTCCAGACAGGCAGAGTCAACACACTAAAAACTGTTTATTGTCTTAAAAATTGAACAGTGAAACATAAAAAGTACAATTGGCAAACAATAACAGGTAACTGAAATATGGATCAATTATAAAACTATCTAAACATTTGTTTACTTTCTAAAAAGTACCTGGGAAGACCAGGACATATAACTGTTCATCGAGCCTCAGCAAAGAGATCTGTCTTTTCTCCCTTGTTAAGACTGAGGAAAAGACCAGTAAAATCCAAATGAAAATGAGCTCCTGGGCCAATCAGAGCCCAGAACAGCAAGTTTTAAAAATAGCTGGTTACATCACTGCAGGCATTTCCTTTATCTTTGTTAACTAAAGAAGGAAAGGACAGTTCATTGTAACAGCTTAAAATATAACATGCACCATTTGCTGGCCAAACTAGAGAAATACACTTCAAGAACCAATCAAGGCAGTTTTACAGGCTTAAAACACACTGTTCTGTCACACTATGAGTTTTTGTCTCCAAGGCAAGTTTTTCTTCATATTCTTTTAGTCTTCTTTATCAGTGCTTTCAATCTAGCTTGACACTGCATATGTAGCTTCTTATTTTCTTCATTCAGGTCTTTTTACCGTTCTTTGAAGGATGCTCTTTTGGTTCTAATAGCCTCTTTCACTTCACCTTTTAACAATGCTGACTGTTGTTTGCTTTTCTTTCCACCTTTGCTAATACATGGAATACATCTGGTCTGGGCTTTCACAATGGCATTTTTAAACAACATCCATGCCTGATTTAAAGTTCTAACCTTTGCGGCCAATCCTTTCAGCTTCTTTTTAACGATTTTACTCATATTGTCATAGTCACCCGTTTGAAAATTGAATAGTGGTACCGTAGATTTCTTTATTGATTTCACTCCAAATATCAGTTCAAATTTGATAATGTTATAGTCATTGTTTCCCAGCGGATCCAACACCATTACCTCTCGAATCATGCCCTGCATTCCACTAAGGACTAGATCCAAAATATCTCCCCTTCTTGTCAGTTCATGGACCAGTTGCTCCAAGAAGCATCTAAGAATTTACCCTCATAGTGCTCACTGATGTAGCATTTATCCAGACAATAATAGGGTAATTGAAATCACCCATTATTATAATGTTGCCCAATTTGCCAGCTTTCCTAATTTCTTTAAACATTTGTTCATCTGTCTGCTCGTTCTGTCCTGGTGGATGGTAGTACAGTCCTACCAGTATACTCTTTCCCTTCACACATGGAATTTCTATCTACAAGGATTCCACACTGCTATCTGTTTCATGTAGAATATATTTTTTTTGTTTGACTCAATTCCTTTATACCAGCAAAAGCAAGAAAGATGGGAGAACAAAAGAGTCCCTCAATATATTGAAGAAAAATGTCTAAAGATTTTATTGAAGAAATCACATTACACTAATCAACTGCAAACTTGCCATCCCTGGTACTTTCTTGTATTTCAATTCACAAAACGCTGGTGGTTTTCAGTGTTTAAAGCCAAGCGGCACTTTAAAAGCCGTTTTGCTAAAACCAAAGCTCCGGTGGTTGTCAGTGTTGAAAGTCGAGCAGCACTTTAAAAGAAATTATGGGGGAAATGGTAGTGAAACTAGTTAATAAAGTTTGCTTTTTTAAAATTCTAATTGTCTTTATCAATAAATCTACCTTACCTCTTTTAAACCCCAACCTTTAAATCACCAAAGCATAGAGTACAAAAAATGTTCACTTACCCAAAGAAATGTTCTCTTCTCTCAGAGCTTCTCAGAAAGAAAGTTTCCTGGGGCCTTTCCTCTGCCAAAAGGGGGCATGGCCATGGGCGTGGAATGGGCAGACCATGGGCATTCTGTAAATCTGTGTGTACAGTTATAGCATACACCTGCTCCATGCCTCTCTTAGGCGCTGGTAATTACACCAAGTTTTACTTGGTATAAATCAATGTGCCTAGAGTTAGGAGTAGGCATGGCCGCTCTGAGTATTCTATAAACTGAATAGGCATATTCTATAAATCATGCCTAAATCTAGGTGTGGAAATATTTTTGGCACCAATTTTTCAGTCTCCATATGTAGAATCTAGACCTTTGTGCTCAATGAGATTTTCTTTTGTGACCATTAAAAAAACAACAACATTCCAAGGGAAAAACAAAAACAAGCCTTTAGGACTTATGAGAAGGGGGCATCATTTTTAGTAGACTGGTCATACAAACATCCCAGCAGAGCAGTGGGGCACCGTAAAGGGCACTGAAGTGGACTTAACATAAAAGGTACACATCTCACTGTTACTCCCTTAATTTTGTTCTCACACCTTTTTCAATAGTAGCTCAAGGTGAGTTACATTCAAGTACACTGGATATTTCTCTCTCCCAGGAGGGCTCACAATCTAGGTTTGTATCTGAGGTAATGGAGGGTTAAGTGATTTGCCCAAGATCACAAGGAGCAGCAGTAGGATTTGAACTGGCCACCTCTGGATTGCAAGACTGGTGCTCTAGCCACTAGGCCACTCCTCCACTCTGTACATTGTATGAGGAGCCCTCCAAAACTCACCAAAAACCTACAGTACCCAACTATACACCACTATAATAGCTCTTATGCCTGCAGGTATCGCTTATATGTGGGTACAGTAGATTTCTTCTGGGTTTTGGACAGCCTGACACTTTCCACCACAAGTGTAACAGTTACAGTAGGATATGGGTCTTGGTCCCTTCTGTAGAGTGCACTGCACCAACCACTAGGCTACTCCAGGGACCTGCTTGCTGCTCAAATAGGACTGGACATAGCATCTTACGCTGTCATAGATGCTGGCATTTACTGTTTCTTTCACATCTTTGGGGGTTAGGAGGGAGTCAGTGCCTACTGGGGGAATAATGGGGGATCATGCCTTAAACCCTCCAGTGGTCATCTGGTCATATAGGGCACTTTTTTATGACTTACTCATGACTGAAACAGGTCCAGATCAAAACATCTAACATTTAGCCCTGGATGTTTTTGCTTTGTTCCATTATGGCAGAAAAACATCCAAGTCGTGAGAACACCCAATTCCCACCTCCAGCACTCCCCCCCCCCCCCCCCCCCCCAACATGCCCCCTTGTGATTTGGATGCACTGCAGACAAACTGCATAGGAAAGCATCTTAAAATGTGTTTTGAAATTAGCGATTTGGACGTTTATACAAGAAAAAAGTCCATCTGCCACTTCGTTCTGCTTATTGGACGTTTTTCTGTTTTGAAAATGGCCCCATGAAGGGGCATAATCGAATGGAAACGTCTATCTCCATGGGCGTTTATCTCCGAGAACGGGTCCGTGAAGGGGCGGACCGAACCGTATTTTCGAAAAACATGGACGTTTATCTTTTTTTGAGCTGGGCGTTTTTGTTTTTCAGCGATAATGGAAACCGAAAGCGCCCAGCTCAAAAACGAATAACTCCAAGACATTTATTCGTGGGAGGGGCCAGGATTCGTAGTGCACTGGTCCCCCTCACATGCCAGGACACCAACCGGGCACCCTAGGGGGCACTTTTACAAAAAAAAAAGGTAAAACAGCTCCCAGGTGCATAGCACCCTTCCCTTGGGTGTTGAGCCCCCCAAATCCCCCTCAAAACCCACTGCCCACAAGTCTACACCATTACTATAGCCCTAAGGGGTGAAGGGGGGCACCTACATGTGGGTACAGTGGGTTTGGGGGGCGGTTTGGAGGGCTCCCATTTACCAGCACAAGTGTAACAGGTGGGGGGGGGATGGGCCTGGGTCCACCTGCCTGAAGTCCACTGCACCCCCTAATAACTGCTCCAGTGACCTGCATACTGCTGCCAGGGAGGTGGGTATGACATTTGAGGGTGAAAATAAAAAGTTGTGAAACGGCATATTTTGTGGTGGGAGGGGGTTTGTGACCACTGGGAGAATCAGGGGAGGTCATCCCCGATTCCCTCCAGTGGTCATCTGGTCATTTAGGGCACTTTTTGGGGCCTTATTCGTGGAAAAACAGGGTCCTGGAAAAATGCCCTATATTCTGGCTAAAAGCGCATATTTTTTTTCCATTATCGGCGAAAGGCGCCCATTTCTGATTGGCCGATAACCACGCCCCAGTTCCGCCTTCACCACGCCTTCGACACGCCCCCATCAACTTTGTCCGCATCCGCAACGGAGTGCAGTTGAAAATGTCCAAATTCGGCTTTCGATTATACCGCTTTATTCGTTTTTGTGAGATAAACGTCTATCTCCCGATTTGGGTCACAATATAGGCGTTTTTCTATTTCGATTATAAGCAGGATAGTATATTAGTTGTTGTAACCACAACAATAAAAACTTTTTTGTCAAGAATGAATAACTTTGAACTATTTGTGTTTTGCTTCTTGTTTTTGGTCTTTCTTTTATTTGCCATTTTTACAAAATCTTTATTCTTTGTGGACATTTACTTTACCGTTTTGACTGGCGCACAGAGCTAAGCGGTTGACAAACTAAATGTTACAAATATTTGAATAGACCCTAATATAGGTGATGTGTTGAAGCAGAGTCAAGTTAGATTTTTAGTATAACATTTTGCTTTGCTTATATCAGTGCAGTGATAAAACAAGAGTAATGAACATGTTCAGAAGTGGAATTCAGTAGGTATGCGTAGACAAAATCCCTAATGAAACACACTGGGGTCAATATTAACCAGGTATCTTTATCCAGTGAACTTTAACAGATATTCTGCAGCACTTTAGTACCATTGAGTGTAACTGAATGAAAAATCAGGTTCACTGTCAGGTGAATTTTCAAAAGAGAAGGGCGCCCATCTTCCGACACAAATCGGGAGATGGGCGTCCTTCTCTCAGGGTCACCCAAATCAGCATAATGGAAAGCCGATTTTGGGCGTCCTCAACTACTTTCCGTCGCAGGGACAATCAAAATTCACGGGGGCGTGTCGGCACCATACCGAAGGCGGGACTGGGGCATCATTTAGAGGTGGGCGTCCTCGGCCGATAATGGAAAAAAGAAGGGCGTCCATGACAAGCATTTGGACGACTTTACTTGGTCCATTTTGTTTACGACCAAGCCTTGAAAAGGTGCATGAACTGACCAGATGAACACCGGAGGGAATCGGGGATGACCTCCCCTTACTCCCCAAGTGGTCACCAACCCCCTCCGACACAAAAAAAAATTTAAAAACATTTTTTGCCAGCTTGTAAGCCAGCCTCAAATGTCATATCCAGCTCCATCACAGCAGTATGCAGGTCCCTGGAGCACTTTTTAGTGGGTGCAGTGCACTTCAGGCAGGTGGACCTAGGCCCTTCCCCCCCCCCCTACCTGTTACACTTGTGGTGGTAAATGTTGAGCCCTCCAACCCCCCCCCCCCAAAAAAAAACCACTGTACCCACATGTAGGTTCCCCCTTCACCCTTAGGGCTATGGTAGTGGTGTACAGTTATGGGGAGTGGGTTTGGGGTGGGGGTTGGGTGGCTCAGCACCGAAGGTAAAGGAGCTATGCACCTGGGAGCAATTTGTGAAGTCCACTGCAGTGACCCTAGGGTGCCTGGTTGGTGTCCTGGCATGGTAGGGGGACCAGTGCACTATGAATGCTGGCTCCTCCCACGACCAAATAGCTTGGATTTGGTCGTTTTTGAGATAGGTGTCATCAGTTTCCATTATCGCCGAAAACCGGGGACGACCATCTCAAAAACGACCTAAGGACGACCATCTCCAAGGTCGTCCTAAATTTCATGATTTGGGTGTCCCCGACCGTATTATCGAAACAAAAGATGGATGCCCATCTTGTTTCGATAATACGGGTTGCCCCGCCCTTTTACGGGGCCGTCCTGCAAGGACGTCCTCAGGAAAACTTGCGCGCCCCATTCGATTATGCCCCTCCACAGAACAGCCCTCTGGCAAAAGTAGAATTGTCAAGAAAAGAATAGCTGGACAATGTTGAATGTCTGTGCTGTCTGGCTACCTTTTAACCATGCCTCTGGAACTCCTCCAGTGCTGGCTCATTCATGCCCAGACAAAATGTTAATTCTGCGAAGGGCTGGGGGGGTGGGGGGGGGGAGGACAAGAATAATCTTCAAAAGCAAACTCTTGAAATTACCTTATAAAATGTGTTAATATCAACATCACTGAAATCTCCCACTGCAGCTCTTTGTGACTGGGCAAGTCACTTAACCCTCCATTGCCCCTGGTACAAAATAAGTACCTGAATACATGTAAACCACTTTGAATGTAGTTGCAATAACCTCAGAAAGGCGGTATATCAAGTCCCATTTCCCTTTCCCTTCCCTTACCTGGAAAAAGAATTCTTGTTTGGACTGCTGCTAGAATATGAAAGTATGAATGAAATATCAGCTGTTGGCTTTCCTTTTTTCATTGCATTTGGGCCTGTGACTTATACGTATCAGCTAGCTACTCTGGGAGCCCACTAGAAATTGCTGGTTACATATAAGTAATTGTTGGTTGAGATGGAAACTTAGCTATAGTAATGCAGTTTGTTAACAAGAGTCAGGAAAAATCAGGCCATTTGCCAACAACCAAAAGGAAAAGGATATTCCTTGCATCTTGGCATGTTTAGTTGAATTTCCTGCTTGCCAGTGCTAGGAAGAATCCCCCGGGGCTACACTTTAGAGATGTTGCTTATATCAGAAAGGTATAGGAAGTTTTGTTTCCAGTTCAGGACTTTCAGATGATCTGTAAATTACAATTATTTAGGAAATCCTGTACATCAAATAACAGCATTTCTTAGATTCCCAGCTCCTTACACTAAACTTAGGTTCATTTATTTTCCCACTAAGCTTTTTGGCAACTGATTAAGAAAGAATATACTGCATTGCCTCTGAAGAAACTTGGGGGCCCTTTTACTAAGCTGTGGTAAACATTAGCTTTAGCACACCCTTACACAGATTTTTCCTGTGAGTTAAGGCCATTCTTATTACAGCATGAAAATGGCCAATTTTCTATTTGTTTCTATTAATTACTGACACCTATTTTTGTAGGTGGTATGGGTTTATGCAGTAATTTTGTGCTAATTAGAATGCAGTAATGTGGGCACACTACCTGATTAGTGCAGGAATGCTCACTCTCTGCCCCTTCCCCCCCTGACATATCCCCTCCAACAAAAATTCAAAAATATTTTGAAAAGTCCATAAAGCAGTATTAAGATGGACTTAAGAAAATCCACTGCTTATTCCTGGGATAAGCAGCATAAAATCTGTTTTGCTCTTTCAGGATCTTGCCATATGCTTGTAACCTGGATTGGCCTCTATTGGAAACAGGACACTGGGCTTGATGGACCTTCAGTCTGTCCTGGTATGGTGATGCTAATTTACTTATGTACTTATGATATGTTTTCAGTGGTATCTGCCCAGGAACAAAGGATTAGGATAACCATCATAGTTGGTGATTTGTTCATTAGGCATGCAGATAGCAGGGTGACTGTCATGAGGATTGCTTGGCAACTTGCCTGCCTGATCCTGAGGTTAAGGACCCACACATCACCTAGATTGTATTTTAGATAGTGCTGGGGAGGTAACAACAACACAGAGAGCACTGGATGGAAGTTCCGAAAGCCAAATGTAGGCTCTATGGTAAAAAGGTAAATTCTAGATTCCTCAAGGTAGTATTCACAAAAATGTTCCCCATTCCATGTGTAGGGCCCAAGCGCAAGCAGTGCTGCAGCATTTCAATGTGTGGATGAGATGATGATATAGGAAGGAGAGATTTAGATTTGTTAGGAACCGGGCAACATTCTTGGGAATGAAGAGCATATACCGAAAGGATGAGCTCAACCTCAACCAAGGTGGAACTCAGCTTCTAGCGCCAACCTTTGTAAAAGAGAGAGCTGTTTGTATTTCCCCAAGACTGGATTTACTGATCAGGTGGGAGGATTCTGGGGTTCTGCTGAGACACCAGCTTATAGTCACATAGCTTTTTCAGGTTGGCCCATTTTATGAAGGCTGTACATTGGAAGTTCCTTCCCACTATAGAATTTTGGTGCAGTCAGAAATTCAAGATAGTTAAGTATTGACAAAAATCCAATTAAATTTGAAAGGAGAATGATAGACATACAACCAAATAAGAGGTGCTTCAGAAGACTTTCAAAGATTAATTGAATGATGTTGAAGACATGATGTAACACTGCATATCCTCTGCGTATCTGGCTCTTCTTACACATTGCTAAGATTGTGCAATTTTTATTTATATTAGGATATACAAATCCACTTATACGTCAAAGAAAACCTGAATTAATGAACATGTTTAAAAAGAAAAAGAAAACATAACAATCAATAGGAGATAGAGTAACTTTCAAGCTAGAAATTGGGGAAAGGCCATCAGTCACTCTGCAGCAGTGGCGTACTAAGGGGGGATCGGTGGGGGCAGTCCGCCCCGGGTGCACGCCGCTGGGGGGGTGCCTCACGTCTGTTGGCAATGCTCGTTCTCTGCTCCCTCAGGCCCCAGAACGGGTTATTTCCTGTAACGGGGCAGAGGGAGCAGGGAACGAGCGTTGCTGACAGACGCGCGCCACCCCCCCCCCTTCAGCAGGTAAAGATGCACCGGGGGAGGGGTGTCATTTCACAGGGAGGAGCTGCCCCTTTCATGTCCCCTGCTCCGCCCCTTCCACGCCCTCACCCCGCCCCTGGTGCATATTCCCCTCCTCCCCCAATCACCTTGCCTCCCCCCTGTCATATCCACTCCCACCCGTGTCACCTCCCCTCCCCTTACTCTACTATCCCTGGTGGTCTAGAGGAACCTCTTCAGGGCAGGAAAGAGCCCCCTCTTTCCTGCCCAGAGCGCTGCTGACAGCTGCCCTGCATCCTGTGGTGAGTCCAGCTCTCGGCGTTTCAAAATGGCCACCGAGAGTTGAAGTCTCACGAGGCTGCTTCAACTCTCGGTGGCCATTTTGAAACGCTGAGAGCCGGACTCACAGTATGCAGGGCAGCTAGCAGCAGCGCTCCGGGCAGAAAAGAGGGGGCTCTTTCCTGCCTCGAAGACGAAGAGGTACCTCTAGACCACCAGGGATAGCAGAGTAAGGGGAGGGGAGTCCCGCGCCCGCCCCCGCCAGCCAGCCCATTTGTGTCCGTCGTTTCGCTGGGGGGGGGGGGCGCGCTGCACCCGGGGAGGGCGCATTGGCGATCCGTCCTGGGTGTCAGCCCCCCTAGGAATGCCACTGCTCTGGATTCCATGGTTTGTAGGAAGATATCTTTAAGAAATACTGGCACAATGCAGAAGTTAGACTATCCTGATAAAAGCTGAAATAGCCAAGAAATATAAGAACAGTGAAAGAGAAATTATTCCAACTTACCTCATCAACTGCTATGCAAGTGTCACGGTCGAGGAAGGTGAGCCCTTGGACCATGACAAGGTTGGATCTACCTGTTCAGTGTTAGCACCATGCAGGCCCTCATTGATGGCTGCTAATGGAACCACGTGGCAGAGTCTGGGATCTGGAGAAGGCAGGACCTGACTTAGACAGGCAGAAGCATAGGACTAGAAATGCCTAGAAGACTGGCTAGAGCACAACAGGGTTTGTCTAGAAGTTGGCTTTTAAAACAGCCTTTGGGGTTGGCTCTTAAAAGAACCCTTGGGGTTGGCTCTTAAAAGAGCCATTGGGAGTTAGTCCAATGGAATCAAGGCCAGTGAGTAGCTGGAACAGCAAGTCTGGAGACTGGAACAAGCAGGGCTGGAAGACTGGAACAGGCAGATGTCCAACTGGATGCAGAAGTTCTTCCATAGTTTCTGCCAGAAGCAAGAGGTGAACTGAACTCCACTATGCATTCTGGCAGGCCTTAGAGAAGAAAGATCTCCTTGATAAAGAGGTGGGCCAAGGGAGTTCAGGGAAACGTGAAGGGGCATAATCGAATGGGGAGCCCAAGTTTTCATGAGGACGTCCTAGCAGGATGTCCCCCCGAAGGGGCGGGGAAACCTGTATTATCGAAACAAGAAGGGCAGCCATCTTTCGTTTCGATAATACGGTCGGGGATGCCCAAATCTCAACATTTAGGTCGACCTTACAGATGGTCGTCCCCAATTTTCGGCGATAATGGAAACCGAGGACGCCCATCTCAGAAATGACCAAATCCAAGCCATTTGGCTGTGGGAGGAGCCAGCATTCGTAGTGCACTGGTCTCCCTGACATGCCAGGACACCAACCGGGCACCCTAGGGGGCACTGCAGTGGACTTCAGAAAAAGCTACCAGGTGCATATCTCCCTTACCTTGTGTGCTTAGCCCCCCAGCTCCCCCCCAAAAAAACCCACTCCCCACAACTGTACACCACTACCATAGCCCTTAAGGATGAAGGGGGGCATCTAGATGTGGGTACAGTGGGTTTCTGGTGGGTTTTGGAAGGCTCACATTTACCACCACAAGTGTAACAGATAGGGGAGGATGGGCCTGGATCCGCCTGCCTGAAGTGCACAGCAGTACCCACTAAAACTGCTCCAGGGACCTGCATACTGCTGTCATGGAGCTGGATATGATATTTGAGGCTGGCATAGAGGCTGGAAAAATATTTTTAAAAATTTGTTTTAGGGTGGGAGGGTGTTGAAGACCACTGGGGGAGTAAGGGGAGGTCATCCCAGATTGCCTCCGGTGGTCATCTTGTCATTTAGGGCACATTTTTGTGGCTTGGTCGTAAAAAAAAAAAAGGTCCAAGTAAAGTTGGCCAAGTGCTCGTCAGGGACGCCCTTCTTTTTTCCATTATCGGCCGAGGACGCCCATGTGTTAAGCACGCCCCAGTTCCGCCTTCACTATGCTTCCGACACACCCCCATGAACTTTGGTCATCCCTGGGATGGAAAGCAGTTGAGGAAGCCCAAAATCGGCTTTTGATTATGCTGATTTGGATGACCCTGGGAGAAGGACACCCATCTCCCAATTTGTGTCAAAAGATGGGCTCCCTTCTCTTTTGAAAATAAGCCTGAAAGTGTACCATCTCAGAGAAGCAATCTACCACTACCCTGATAGCAGTATACCCTTGATAGAGTGGAAGATCAGTGACAAAGTCCATGACAATATCTGACCAGGGTCACTCAGGAACTGGAAAAGGCTGGAGCAAGCCCATGAGTGCACATGCACTGCCTTATTCCTGGTACAATTGACACATGAGTTGACATATTCTTGCACTTCCTCAGCTGTTTAAGGCCACCAATAATGACATTCCACCAGCCGGAGTGTCCTCTTTATTCCTGGGTGCTCTGACAATTTAGAGTCATGCACCCACTGCAAGATCTTCCTTTTAACTGCTTGAAAATCAGTGTCTTTCTGGGGGCACTGCAATCTGGGAGACAGCTAGAATCATCCTTGGATCGATGAAGGGTTGAGGCTCACAGATGGTGTCAGTGAAGTCGAAGGACCAGGAAAGGGCATCAGCCCATGCATTCTTCTCTGATGGACCATAGGTCATGTGAAAATCAAAGCAGGAGAAGAAAAGCAACAACCAGGCCTGATGGTGGTTCAGTCTTTTGACTTCTTGTAAATAAACCAAGTTCTTATGATTGGTAGTGGAGGTAAACAGTTGTGCAGTCCCTTCGAAAAGGTGCCTCCACTCCTCCAGGGCTAACTTGATGGCTATAAGTTCGTGATTCCCAATGGTATAGTTCTGCTAGGCTGGGGTGAATTTCCTAGAGAAGAAGAAACAAGGTAAAAGTCTCCCACAGGGGGATTCCTGAGAGAGGATGGCCCTAGCCTCTATGGAGGAGGCATCCACTTCAACAAAGAAGAGGCATGATATGTCAGGTTGTTGCAGTAAGGGAGATGACTGGAAGGCCTCCTTAAGCTTGGAGAAGGCCAGCTGAGCTTTGGCTGACCAATTGCGGGTGTCCACTCCTTTGAGAATGAGAGTGGTGAGAGGTTCTGTCAGGCTGGAGTAATTGTGGATAAATTGCCAGTAATAGTTGGCAAAGCCCAGGAATCTCTGAAGAGCCTTAAGTCCCGTTGATTGTAGCCAGTCAACTGCTGCAGATTTGTCTGGATCTATCTGAAGGCAAGAAGAAGAAACTATATATCCCAAAGAGGAAAGGGCTGTCTGCTCAAAGGAACATTTCTCCAGCTGACCATATAGGCCATTCTCCCACAGACGCTGCAGCACCGTCTTGACATGAATTTGATGCTCGTACAGGGAGGTAGAGAACACCAGGATGTCCACGGCTCTGGAAATCGCTCCCTGTCCATCTCCGCTCAGAGACCTCCTAAGTGAAATTTAAGGCAGGTCTAAAAACATACCTCTTCACAATGGCATACCCCTCTACCCACTAAATGGTTTTTTTTTTTCTTCTCTAGGCAGATTTTCTATTATTGTAAACAGCATAGAAGCCATTGTAAATAAAATAAATAAATAAATGTAGATAGACCAAGGCACAGGAGTAAAGGATGGATACCCCCAGGTCCGACAGATTCACTGATTTCAGCATTTCAGCAATGTGTACTTAAAGATTTAACACATTTAGAAAATAATAAGAAGAGTTTTTTTCAACTTTTCCAGAGAAGAAAATCAAACATTAAGAAACCTTAGAGGAAATGAGATATCACTATAAAGCCGGCCATTATGGGTGGTGGCATTGTCATCTTGAATACTGAAGATTATGTTCAAGAAGTCAACAGACAGCAGATACAATTTTTTATCACCTGCTTGACAAAGACCCCACTGAAGATCTTAAACAGGATATGAATTTTTGGGTTAACATCGGGTTTGATTCCATTTTTTTGGTCATTAAAGAAAAAGATTTTTTGACAACAAGCCATCCAGATTTACCAACTATATATATGTTACCCAAGGTACACAAGAGTCTCAACAATCCGCCGGGATGGTCAGAACTGAGGAACTGAGTTCAATTCCCACTTCAGGCACAGGCAGCTCCTTGTGACTCTGGGTAAGTCACTTAACCCTCCATTGCCCCATGTAAGCCGCATTGAGCCTGCCATGAGTGGGAAAGCGCGGGGTACAAATGTAACAAAAAAATTAGTATCTGCCATTGGCTCTATCCTTGAATCCCTCTCAGTTTTTGTTGACACTTTCTGAGACCATTTATTCCTCTGGTGAAATCTTATCTATGGGATTCCTCACATGTCATCAATTTGCTGAATGAATTTGATGGTGATCTATCTGATATCATTTAGTCACTTTTGATCTCAAAGCTTTATATACAAACATCCCACAAGAAGAGGCCCTTGATGTCTTGAAGGATAGACAAGATGGCTCCATGATTCCAACTCCATTTATAATACAGATGGCCTCCTTGGCCTTGAAAGAGAACCACTTTTGTTTTCAAGGAAGATTCTATAAACAAATTAAAGGTACAGTAATGGGGTCAATGATGGCCCCTGATATAGCCATTTTATAAGTAGCATTTTTTAAATTCAAGTTCCTGGATCATCATTCTTTTAAAGAAGAGGTCAGACTGTGAAAAAGATATATTGATGTGCTGTTTTTTTGGAAAAGAAGTATCGAAAGGCTGATACAATTACATACCTGGTTGAATTCCCTTGATCAAAATTTACGATTCACAAAGCACTACGATATTAAACAAATCCCTTTCCTTGACATCATGATTATAAAAAATGAGTACAGATTTTCCACTACAATCTATAGAAAACCAACCAATAAACATCACTTCCTCCATTTCAAGAGTTTCATAACAGAAGTTTAAAGCAAAATCTACTATACTCACAGTTTTTGTGATTGAGAAGACTTTACAATGATTATGATGCATTAAGTGGCAAGCTGCACCCATGGTTGAAAGATTCAGGGAAAGAGGATACCCATCAAGCTGCATTGATAAAGGAGTTGAAAAGGCTATGGCTGCAAATAGAGAAGACCTATTGTCTGTTCGTCAGGTTCATTCATGGCCTAACATTCTATTCAGTCTCAAATTTTCAAACATGACTGGGCATAAAGAAAATCTTGCTCAAGAATTAGCATATATTGAAAGGCCATAGATGTTTCCAAGATAAGAAGCTGACAGTAGCCTACACCTGCAATAAAAATATTAAAGAAATTGTGGCACCCTCTGCCCTGCCAGTACAATTGCATTATCCCTGTGGGTCTTGCTCTGTGTGTCCATCCTCTATGTCTACACAATCTTTTGTTCACCCGCAGACCAAAAAAGTCCATCCATTGAAACATCTATCAGATTGCAATACAGAAAATGCTGTTTATATTATACAGTGTCCATGGGAGTTGATATACATGAGAAAGACAACAAGGAAAGTCAAGGTTAGGATTGAACACAGAAGCAACTTCAGAAGGGGAAATGTCAATGCACCATTAGTACAACATTACATCAATCTATCCCTTACTTTTTCTGATCTTAAATTTATGGTAATAAAGACAATCAGATTAGGTTGGCATTGAGGTAACGCAGATAAAATACTTTTGAGACATGAACAGATACTTATTTTTGAACTAGACATGGTTCATCCTTCAGGACTTAATACAGAATTAGATCTGGCTGTGTTTTTGTAAATTTTTCACAGTTTGTAATAATATATTGCTTATGAATCTATGCTGCTATTTTTCATACCATATGAGATACAACTATATTATGATTAAAAGTTCAAAGCAATACAGATAATTTATGATCATTTGAAATACTTTGTTTCTAATGATATAATATTTAGATCAATACTGATGGGTTTAGATAAATTGTCAAATAATGGAAATGTTTAATTTACTTGTATGAAAAAACTATTACTGGTGTTAATATGTTGTTTGAGTATTGTGCCTCTGCGAATGTGTATATCACACTGTACATTATATTTTTGATCAACAATGGCTGTTACGAACTAATGTTTGCCCTTTTGCTAGAACTACAAATGGTATTTGAAATATTAACTTTCACAATGTGACTTAAAACACGAATGCTTTAAGAAAATAAGTTTATATGCATATCTTTCTCATTCTTAACTATACAGATAAATTTTTGCCAAATTTCAGTAAAAAGAATATTGCAAATGCCATTTTTCAAGATTTAAAGATGCCATTTTTACTATAGTCATTTATATATGTGCTCCGTCATCTGGTAAGCAATATCACTGATGATGATTTCACTCCCTTCTTCTTATATTCAGCGCTAAAAGCATGCTCGGTTTTAAATATTTGGGCGTTTTTTTTACTGACAGCTGTGTCAGTGACATGAAGGACATTATGGTATGTTTAATTCTGAAATTGTAATAAGAAAAAGATTAGAATTCTCTCACCAGTTTTATTCTCTAACTGTAGTAATTTTTATTTCCTGACTGGATATGGGATAGTGCTTATTATGAATGGAGTTGCTTTATTGGAATTATCAATTTTTATTATGATACTTAACACTCCAATGTTTTAAGAAGTTTGTACAAACTTTCTCTTGGCAATCTTTGATTGCATGGTTTTAGTTCCCACCACAATTTAATAGAAACAATATTGCAAATAATATTTTAAGATTTATAGACCTTTTCTTCATAGTCATCCACATATTGCCATGTCATTTGGTAAGGAACGTTATTCACTCACGCTTTCACCCTTTCTTTCTTTCTCATCTTAATTATTATGAGCATGCTCAGTTCAAATTGTTTTGGGAGATTTCTGCTCATAGCGGCATTGGTGGTTTCCTATTGACAGCGCCATCAACAATATAAGGAGCAATATGGTACACTGAACTTTGGTATTGCATTAGGAGAAAGATTATAATTTTCACAAATTATGAGTTTTATTTTCCCCAACCAAAAGCAGGACAATGTTTACTGTGGTAGGATAGGTGAAATAATCCATGCAACACTAATACAAATACTGTATATATTTTTTTTGTTTTTACTATTGATCCTGAAAGGCATAAGGCACCTTTTATTTTGATCCTTTGGCTTCTTTTATTTTGATTCTTTGCATCTAGGATTTAGCAGTGTCACTTTGCAACTCACACACTAAGCATTATTAATCACTTTATGATTCGTGTTCCATTTTTTGAGCACTCATTTCACACTGTTAAGCAGATGATATCACTTTTAGGCTCATTAATAATCATGCATTGTCACCCGTTATTTGCTTTGTGTTTGTCCCCGATACAACCTTGTTTTTTAACATTCTATTCTAGCTGTATGTTCGTTTTTAAATACAGTGTCATTCAGTGGAATATACAGAAGATTTATTTTGTCACTATCATTTAAGAGTTCAGCAATTTTAGTGGTAAGTTAAGATATGCTGGTTTTTAACATGTATATCCACATTTTGGCAGCAGAATCTCATAACAGCACATTGGTTTTATGTGTCAACCTGTGGCCTTTTCTTATTAAGTTCAATTTTTCATATTTTTCCATATTTATTTTTGTGCATGCAGAATGTCTCTCTGTCTTATTATATTTGTCGATTATTATTTTATGAACATCTTAAAGATTTGCATTTAGAAATTCAACTGATATGCAATTTTAATTATATACTTTTTTACTCATTGGATTTTTTAATGTTTTCTGTTTTTAAATGACTGTTATGTATGTTGAGTAGATTTTTTCATTTGACATTTTAATTTATATATATGTTGTCATCATTTTTAGACCTCTAATGCAGGCGCTTGGTCACCGAAACATGGTCCATGTCGAGTCTCTCTAATAAAGAACTATTCATTGTCCTGTTTCTGGAGGTCGATGTGTGCTTCTTTTTCTGTATTCAACAAATGTTATGCCATGTCGAACAGCTGAGGATTCTTAGTGATATAACATTTTTCAAAACAAATTAAAAATCAGCTTCTGGAGGAGTAGCTTAGTGGTTAGTACAGTGGCCTGAGAAACAGGGGAAGTGTGTTTCATTCCCACTGCAGTTCCTTGTGACCCTGGGCAGGTCACGTGAGCCATCCATTGCCCCAAGTACAAAAGAAGTACCTGTATATAATACGTACTCCGCCTGATTGTAACCACAGAAAGGCAATATATCAAATCCCATCCCCTTTCCCTTTATCCATAAACAACACTGTATATTACTTATATTCATAACTATATTCCTCATTCTCCCTCGCATGCGATGGGATTCACCGACATCTTTAAAAAGATAAATATAGAGGAAACTATCACAACCAGGCAAAGGCAATTGGGAAAATATCCTCATCCAAATAAGAACCCTCAGATACAACTGACAAAAACCACAGAGAATACCTCTATTACGAAATGCAAACAGCACTCATTGCACACAACAGCATGCTTTTCAAGAGTCATTTACTTTCATAATCAACTAGGAAAACCCCAGCTCCCAAATTTCTTCCCCACATCTGTGCATGCAAGGCCCTTGTCTTAATAAATGGGCATCACTACAGGACCCAGGATATCTGAACCCCATAGCCATAAACAACATGTTAGATAATATCTACCTAAGGGGTCCTTTGACTAAGCAGCGGTAGGGCTAACGCATGGGTAGCGCACACCAAATCGGCAGTACTGCCGGTGTAGCGTGGGTGCCTGGCGGTAATTACGAAGTTGATGCGCTCTGGTTCGCATGGTAGAAAATAATTTTCCACTACAGGGGCTGTCCCTAGTGGTAATTGGCAGCGTGCCTACATTGGTGTGCGCTGCATGATTACCATGCGAGTAGCCCGTGAGCCCTTACTGCCAGGTCAATTGGTGGCAGTCAGGGCTCAGGTAGTAAATAGCCATGCATTACTCTTAATTCTAGCACATGACCTTTACTGCCCCATTGAAAAATGTCTTTTCTCCTAGCTGCAGTAAAACAATGGCACAGCACACGTCAAAAACACACATCCACACTACCACAGGACACTTTTTACTACGTCTTAGTAAAAGGATCTCTAAATGTTTAGACTACTGTAGCATTTACCATTACATCTGGCTTCGTAGGATACAGATAATTTTAAGCCCACATGAATGCAATGGATAGCATCAGTCACACGGGGCAGAGAGAGCAAGGAACCAATGGAGCCGACGCAGCTCCCAGCGACAAGGACTCGGGGGCAGATCGGCCCTCCCGCCCGCCCCTCACTTTTAAACTAAGTAAGAATGCACTCCGGGGGAGGGTGCGGGCCGGAGGGGGGGTGCGCACCGAGGGGGAGCGCCGTGCTGCACCCGGGGGGGGGGGGGGCAGTGGCGACCTGCCCCGGGTGTCAGCCGCCCTCGCTACGGCACTGGTCATTTTCAAAAAAGAAAAACGTCTCTTTTTTTTTCGAAAATATTCTTTTGAAAAAAGGTTTTGTGATTTGGATATTTAGTTTCTTTGGTCCATTAAAAAAAAAAAAAAAAACTGTCCAAGTGCAAAATGCACAAAATCAAGCATTAGGATGTAAGAGGAACCAGGATTTTTAGTAGACTGGTCCCCCTGACATCCCAGGAACCCAATAGAGCACCCTAGGGGGCACTGCAGTAGACTTCATAAAATGCTCCCAGGTACACATCTCAGCACTGCTCCCTTACCTTGTCTGCTGAGCCCCCCAAAACCCACCCAAAACCCACTACCCCAAACTGTATACCACTACCATAGCCCTTACAGGTGAAGGAGGCATCTATATGTGGGTACAGTGGGTTTCTGGTGAGTATTGGAAGGCTCAAACTTTCCTCCACAAGTGTAAAAGGTAGGGGTAGGTAGGAGCCTGGGTCCACCTGTCTGCAGTGCACTGCACCTAACACTAGACTACTCTAGGGACCTGCATGCTATTCTAATGGACCTGAATATAACACCTAAGGCTGGCAAGTAATGTTTTTAATCACATTTTTGGGGAGTAGGAAGGGGTTATTGACTACTGGGGGAGTAAGGGGAGGTCATCCCTGATTCCCTTCAGTGGTCATCTGGTCATTTAGGGCACCTTTTTGTGCCTTATTCATTATAAAAACAAGTCTAGCTCAAAAGGTCTTAGTTTTAGTCCTGGACGATTTTGTTTTGTTCCATTATGGCTGAAAAACTTCCAAGTGTTAGGACCACCCAGATCCCGCCCTTAACACATCCCTGACACATCCCCTTCTGATTTGAATGCACTTCTGAAAGACTTCATAGAAAAATATCTAAAAATTGGTTTTGAAGATACCAATTAGGATGTTTTTGTGAGATTAATGTCCAAATGCAGATTTATGCCAATTTTTGGCTGGTTTTCTCTTTTGAAAATGAGCTCCATAGTATACAATTTACAATGTCAAATGATACAATACACAAGCAATTTTTTTTTGCTCTGTCATACAACATGCCCACATTTCCTAGTTTAGTTGACATATATGTGTGTATATTTTATAGACTGGGCTTGTAAGTCTAGAGGCCCTGTTTACTAAGCTGTGCTACAGGCACGCTAGCGTTTTTAGCACACACTAAAAATTAGCGCGTGCTAAACACTAGAGACACACCTTAGTAAACAAGGCCCTAAATTTTGTTCCAACCGTATCCTCTGGAATTCCTCCATTCAGCTCACATAAACTTATTTGCATAGAGGTTATATTGTGCGTAAATTTTAAGTGCATAGACTCCGAATAATTTTATAAAGAGCTAGTTTTACACATTTATTACTGTTTTACCTTCTGAAGTTTCTTTTACAGTTACAACCACATGTCATTAAAAAAATGTTTTCCCTTTAAAGGACTTGAGCACATTAAACACCCATACACGCGCAAAAAGAAGGGGCGCAGGAGAGACTGTAGCTGTGGTTTCATAGTCTCCTTACTCCAAAGAGACCACCACTTTTCTCATATTCCTTCACTAATAAGATTCCCCCAGATCCCCAACATACTGCAGACTTCTTTCACAATTCCATCAATGCCACTAGTGCGGCCCTATAAACAGGGGGGATAATAACTTGGAAAGCAGAACAAAATCATCTCATAATTCTTAATTAATGCTTTCTTTCTTTCCTTGCCTGGATAGATTGTATAAGAAAATCTTATTTTCCCTTAATAACATCTGCCTTTACAACTGTTCTTTTAAGAACACAGGATATTTGCAATTCTCAAAAATATAGGGTTAAACAATTTTGCAATCAAAGGACTTTTACTCTTTTTTTTAAATACACTTCCTTGCTTTGTCTTGTTCTAACTGCAGAAAACAGAGCAGCTATTCCCTGCCCAGCTGGCAAATTAACCTCCTTAATGATGCCACTCTTGAGTTTTCAAGTTCAACAATGTTTTGAATATCACATCACTAAAAAACAGAATTCACACTACAGTGGCTAGCTGCTTGGAGTACCAAGAATTCTAGATGAATCCAGTGTTAACCTTTTTCTCTATTATAACTTTTAAAGGTTGATGGCAAGCAGATTATGAACAAGAAATGAAGTAGCCTTTCATAAGAAGGCCAGATGTTTCAAGACTAAGATGCAAAACTGAGTTCACACAATTGTTCTGTCTCTTCCCCCCCCCCCCCCCCCCCCCTCCTTATTTTCCTCTGGAGTTTTTTCCTGTAGAATGTATAAGTATACAGCATCTGCACATCACTCAAAGATGGTTTGCAGCCTTCCCTTTCCTGTGCAGCTGCTGTTTGCCAAAAAGTATAATCTAAGTTGATTTATTTACCTATATTTTTTATCAATGAACATCAGCAGTGCTTGAATCCCATTGATATAATTAAAATCTAAGAAACAAACATCCTTGAACTGCAGGTGGAAATCTGCGAACTTGTCATCTGGAATTTTGCTGAAACAAAGTTGGCATGGTAACGCAAAACTCCACGTTAGATGAAATCATTAAAAACACAGTCACAATGAGCCTGACTCACTATGGTGGTCTTTTACTAAAGCTTAGCTCGAGTTATCTGCAGCAGGGCCCATAGGAATAAAAGACCCCCTAAGCTTTTTCTTATCAGTTCTGAAAGAGAGAAAATACTTAGGAAATATATTTAATGGGATTAGCTGACTAAGGGGCTGATGCTCAAAAGATCACAATAGAATCCAACTCTACCACAAAATCAGCGTCAAAAAATTGCCAAACTAATGAACATGCAAATTATTGCTGCATTAAAATCGCAGCAGTAATCTACGACTTAGTGCAAAACGTCAACTTTTTGACATTTAAAAAAACAAACACACATACAAGCAATCCACAGCATACATTAGCCCCTTACCCCAACCCAACACTTCTTCTAGCCCCCTACCCCCCAAAAAACATATCCCTGGTGTCTAGCGTCATCCACCACACATGACTGAATCTCTCCTGACCCAACCTCCCTTCTCCAAGTAAAAAAAATACCCTGGCAGTCGTAGTCCTCTGATCCTCCTCCCCTCCCCACCCCTCAGTCTAAAAAAATTCCCTGATGGTCAAGTGTTCCTCCTCCCGGGTCCCCTGGCTCCTCTCCCCTCTCCTCAGGCTTAAAAAAGTACCTGGTGGTCATGGCCCCCTGAGCCTCCTCCCCTCCCCTCTGCTCCCTTCAGTCTAAAAAAAATGCCCTGCTGGTCAAGTGCCCCCCCCCCCCCCACGGCATCCATCTCCACCCCAGTCACAAACAAAATACCTGATAGTCTAGCAGAAACCCACCCCCATCTCCGTACTTTGAACGAGGCAGGAGCAATACCCACTCATTCTTGCCTCCATGGGCCATCATCTTCGAAAGGGCAATGCCCTGTCCCACGTAGTGCATCCTAAGATGCACTGGGCTGGACTTATCTACCATAAAAGGGAGAAACTCCCTTATATGGTAGATAGACCTTGCCCAGTGCATCACAAGATGTACCATGCAGGGTAGGGTGCCACTCTTTTGAAGATGATAGTGCCTGAAGGCAGGAGCGGGTGAGCATCACTCCTACTTTGTACACAGTATGGGGGGGGGGGGCTTCTGCTAGACCACCAGGGCATTTTGTTTGTGACTAGGTAGGTTAGGAGAGGGGTGCCACAGGGGTCACTTGACCACAAGGCCTTTTCTTTTATATTGGGGGGAAGGGAGGTTGGGTCAGAAGGGAGGGTTGGGGGAAGTCGATGCGCAAAACTACGGGACAGAACAGGAAGGGAGCCATTAACCCACCAGGATATTTTTTTTTTATAGCAGAGGAAGGAGGGCCAGGGAGAGGGAGAAAGGTTGAGGCCGGTGCAGGAAGTTGTCCGGGGCAGGATGATTGGGTTGGAGGGAGAGAAGGGGTACCAACAGCCACCTGCTCCTCTCAAACTACACTGCCCCAGACCTGGTGTTAAGTTTCCCGTGCTAAACATGTGAGAACCCTTTTTTTTTGGGGGGGGGGGGGCAATGGCTGTGGAGTGGGTAATAACTGCATAACATACATTTAAATGCATTTTAATGCGGTCTGATGGCTTCAGCGCCCGTGTTGAAACCATTTGAACATTCAGTGCCATAGGAGCCAACTTTTCAAATTCATTGGGGGTGCTAAATCCAATGGAAATTACCCCTCCCAGGACATTGCCAAGGAATTTGCTCAATATTGGGGGTGCTCAAGCAACCACAGCACCCACAGAGCTGGATCCTATGTTCAACGCACAATAACATGTGAGGAAACTCAGCATAAACCCCTTGTTAACACCAGTAGCAGTTTTGAGCATCAGCCCCCTAAGGCCCTTAGTTTAGAAGTTCTATTTGTGTTTTGGACATTTGAAAACCGGCATTTAGACCTCCATACTGCATGGACATTCAAATCCTGATTTTATATAGCCAGGATATCGACATCCAAAACAGCAGTACGTCCTTGTCGCGAGATGGCATGGTCTGAGTGTGTTTTGGGTTGAACTAGGGAGGGACCAAGGTATTGGCATCAAACTCCGATTTCAGAAGAGGAAGGGATGCCTATGTCCAAAAAGATGGTCACTGTTATTTAGACATGGTACTTGGCACATCCAGGTTACAGAAATGTGCTCTGATTGAGCAGCTGTCCATGAGAGGGATTATGGCATGTCACCTCTTTAATCTCCCAGTGGTTGCTATCCCCTTCCCTCCCCCAACTGTGAAACTAGCAGAGGATTCAAAACTGTAGGTGAGCTTCAGAAACTATGGCCATTCATGGTACAATTTTTTAAAAATTAATATCTGAATAGACCTCTGTGCTGAGTAGAAGAGTAGCCAAATGGTTAGTGCGATGACCTAAGCGCCAAGGGACCAAGATTCAAATCCCATATCAGCTGTTTTGGGTTTGTTTGTTTTTTTAGTTCTGAGCCCTCCAGTTACCTACTGTACCTGAAAAAAAAGCCTGCAAGCCTGAAGGCTATTGAAGCAGTATACATTCAGGTACAGGAATTGCTCTGTCCCTGGAGGTGATATATTAGAAAATTAAATAAAGAGGGATTAACAAAGCTATGTGGTAAGATGAAGTTTTAAAACTTATTATACAGTCTTTCATTGGACTCCAAGTACAATCCAAGAAAACACAAGAAAAGAAAAGTTCTACAAAAACAAGTGGGGAAAACAAGCAGACCTTAGCTCATGGAATTCTTTCTAACCCCTGTGTATCTAAATGCATGTGTGTGTGGGGGGGGGGGGGGGGGGGGAGGTATATGCATGTTTGTGTGTGTCTGTGCATGTGTGTTTGCTGGTATGTGTGTCTGTGTGTTCCAGTGGCGTAGCCAGACTGCCAATTTTGGATGGGCCTGAACCTAAAGTGGGTGGGCACAAAATTTTCCCTCTACCCCCCTTCCCCAGCAAAATTTAGTCACACTAATCAGATGCATTTGTCACACAGGGGTAAAGTGCTGCTTTTCAGTGCATCAGGTTTCAGAAAATAATTTATTTAATAGCCTAACACCCTTTTCAATGAGCTTTCAGAGGCCAAAACCTCCTGCCTTAGGTCAGTATAATGCTGTTATGGTATCCTCTCCTGACCTAAGGAAGAAAGTATTGGTCTCTGAAACTTTATTAACACAGGTACCATATTACTTTATCCTAAATTAAAAATAAAATTATTTTCTTTATCTTTGTTGTATGGCCATTTAGTTTTTCTCATTGTGTTGCTCCCAGTCTCTAGATTCTGCTTTCCTTTGTCTTTCTGTTGCCAGGGTTTCCTGTCCATTCATCACCTATGGCTTTTCATCTTTTCCTCACCCTTGTTCGCCACATGCCCCTTCCTCTTATTCTCCAGTCTTTCCCTACTCTGTCCTCTCCCTCTTTCCATCCAGCAGCTCCCCTCTTTCTTTCCCCATCCTTCCAATGTCTCCCCTCTTTCTTTTGCATCCAGCGTCTCCTTTTTCTCCCTACCCTTCCATCCAGTGTCTTCCCTCTTTCTCTCCTTATTCTTCCACTCATCTACCCTCTCTCCTGATCCTTCCATCTAGTGTCTCCATCTCCCCTCTCCTTCTATCCAGTGTCTATCTCTCTACCCTTTTCTGTTCAGTCTCCTCCCTCTCTCCACATCCTTCTAGTTTCTTCCCTTTCTCTCTGCATCCTTTCATCCATCTCCCCTCTTTCTCTCCCTATCCTCCCATGTCCAGCAGCTCTCTCCCCTCCAGTCCCTTCTTCCTCTTCCTTCCTTGTCCAGCAGCTCTCCAGCCCCTTCCTCCTCTCCCTCCCATGTCCAGCAGCTCTCTACCTTCCATCCAATCCCCTCCTCCTCTCCATCCCATGTCCAGCAGCTCTCTCCCTTCCCTCTAGTCCCTTCTTCCTCTTCCTCCCTTGTCCAGCAGCTCTCCAGCCCCTTCCTCCTCTCCCTCCCATGTCCCGGCAGCTCTCCCTTCCCATCAGTCCCTTCTTCCTCTCCCTCCCATGTCCCAGACGCTCTCTCCCTTTCCTCCAGTCCCTCTCCCTTCCATGTCCCAGCAGCTCTCTCCCTTCCCTCCAGTCCCTTCTTCCTCTCCCTCCCATGTCCCAGCAGCTCTCTCCCTTCCCTCCAGTCCCTTCTTCCTCTCCCTCCCATGTCCAGTAGCTCTCTCCCATCCAATCCCCTCCTCCTCTCCATCCCATGTCCAGCAGCTCCCTTCCCTCTAGTCCCTTCTTCCTCTCCCTCCCATGTCCCAGCAGCTCTCTCCCTTCCCTTCAGTCCCTTCTTCCTCTCCCTCCCATGTCCAGTAGCTCTCTCCCTTCCCTCAAGTCCCTTCCTCCTCTCCCTCCCTTGTCCCAGTAGCTCTCTCCCTTCCCTCAAATCCCTTCCTCCTCTCTCCCTCCCATGTCCCAGCAGCTCAGCCATTTTCCCTCCAGGCCCGCCTATCCACAACCTTTGCGCGCTGTCGCTGCCCTTTTTTCCCCGTGGAGGCAACGTTCAGCGTTTCCTTCCTGCCCTGTCTTCTCCCCAGGCTCCGCTGCATCGTCCCTGCAAGTGGAATCCTTCTCCTTTTCGGCCGTCGCGCTGCTACACACACAGGCAGCTTCGCTCTTCCCCACCGCGTTCATCCGGCCCTAAGAGGAAGTGCATCAGAGAGGGCCAGAATGGACGCGGCAGGGAGGAGTGAAGCTGCCTGTGTGTATGGCAGCGCAGCGCGACGGCCAAAAAGGAGAAGGATTCCAAATTTACACTTGCAGGGACCGATGCAGCGGAGCTTGGGGAAAAGACAGGGCAGGATGGAAACACTGAACGCTGCCTCCGCGGGACAAAAGGGCAGCGACTCATTTTCCCTTAAAAATGTATTGGATCTTTTTTTTGGGGGGGGGGGGGTGGGGGGTCTTATTTCTCTGGATCCATCATTTTGATATGGCCAACTTTTGAATTAGTGTCTTTGTACTGATTTTTTCCTCATGCCAAGTTTCATTCCATTCTATTAAATTTTTAGAGAGTTATTTTTCCCAAGGCAGGCAGACAGACAGATGGATGGACAGACTTTCTCAGCTCCTTTTGTATAATTTTTTCCAATTTTCATTGGGTTGATTAATAGTCCATATTAAACTGCATCAATTCCACATCACGGACAACACCTAACCATTAACTGTGGAGCTGGTAAAACAATCACAACAGAAGCATAAATTATTATTCTTGACCTTCTTAGTGTATCCCTTTCAGGTAAGAAAAGAGAAGACTACTCATACCTACCAAAGTACCAGACTTTTCAGAAAGAATCCCCCAAAAGGTTTACAATCACTGTGGATCAGTTTCCACCAGAATTGGTGAAGAAGTTCTTTCTTGCCCCTCCATTACCCCTCTGGTGGATACAACGGTGGACAATTGTACTGAATCAAAAAAGACATATTTATAGGAACTATATTTCACCACACATTTACAGGGACACTTTAGAAATACCATCACCTTCCAGGTAGAACTATTGTGCCTCCTGATGAATAACTAGCTCTGTAGTCATTGGGATCCTCTGCATAATCAGTGCATACTGCTGTTTTGAAAGGATATGAAAGTTGTTCAAATACTGTTCCCCTGCCAGTAAAAAAAATCTTCCACTCCCAAGCCTTAGCCAGTAGTCTGGGCAGAAGAGAATTAGGGCCCTGTTTACTAAAGCGTGGTAGTGTTTTTAGCGCGTGCTAAAAATTAGTGTGCGCTAACCCTGTAGATGCCCATAATATTCCTATGGGGGTCTACATGGTTAGCACGCACTCATTTTTAGTGCACGCTAAAAATGCTAGCACGCCTTTGTAAACAGGGCCCTTAGTTTTCAAGATGTGCAAATTAAATCCTGCTGGGCAGCCTTATCTAGGGCTAAGAGAAGAAGATCATGTATTATCTCTAGTCAGCCCTGCTTTTGGACCCAGATGGCTTGTTCTGCTCTGCATTCAGTGTGCCCGGAGACTTCACTGATCTACATCTTTTTTTATTCTTTTAGGAAAATACTACACTGATCCTGTGAGGTAGGTCTGAAGGAGAAATGCCAGGACCACTTATTTAGACTTTAGAGCCCACTACTAGTCTCTTGGCTGTCTGTACTTAGGTTCAAATTAGCTGCATCAGACATTACTACAGTTTCTTAAAATAGTATAAGGAATTTTTTTAAAGTGGCATTTACCAATCATGCTACAAATGCATGTTGTGCCTCGGGAACATTTCATTAGTTATGTTTGGACTAGGCAAATCTGCAGCCCTTAGACAGCTCCAGGTCATCAGAGGCAAATCTAAACCAGTTTTGGTTTTACTCCCACTGCATGCAATGGGACTGGTCCAGCCTGTTTCTGAATGACCTGGATCTATCAAGCAGACCTGCTTTTTATAGCATTAATTTGATCTCAGCTGCACTCCTTGCAAGGTCAAAGCAGCAAGAGGCATTTCAACTTTTTTTTTAGTATGGCTGTACTATTGATATATTCAATATGTGTAATTCAACATAAAATATTGTATGCGATTAACATCTTTTGTTGTGGTGATGGCTCTGTTTTTCCATTTGTTTCATCACCAGAGGCGGCTTACACCTCTCGGTACTATGTAAGCCACATTGAGCCTGCAAATAGGTGGGAAAATGTGGGGTACAAATGCAACAAAATAAATAAATAAATATTATTTTATTTCCAATGCACCTTGGTGCATTTCTGTTTCTATTTCTTCAGTGTATTACTGCATGCAGCGTGACTTCTTGGGATACTCAGTTACATTTTTGTCTGCCTATTTCTAATTTTAATTTATGGTATCTGTTTGATGAGCTGTCTGTGTTTTGCTTGTGTGACTGAGGTGTGGTGTTCTGCTAGTATTACTTGTTCACCTCATGTGGAGCTTATATTTGTTGTACTTTCTTAATAAAAAGAATGTTGTTCTAGGGATTGGTGTGCTGTTTGTAGTAGTATCTTTTATATGTTCTATGGCTGGTAACAGCGGGTGTGGCTACTGTGAAGGTATGGCTATTGTGGTGATGGAGTTATTGATAATCACTCCATCCCCGAAGTTTAGCCCTGCATGAATGCCAGCACCTTTTTTTGTAGAGAAAAAGCACTGGTTAGAAGTAGGGCTACACGTTAATTGCGATTAATACTACACTTAACATGTTGATCATTCATCGCAATTAAAAATTTTTAAACTGTGATTAATGATTTACCGCCCTCACTTGCTCCCTCCCCTACCTGCACACCCAGTCTGGCATCTCTTCCTCCCCTGCTGGACTGCAGGATGCTCTCCTCTTCCCTCCCAGTTTACCTTGTTATTTAAGTTTTCACCCTGCACTGGCAGCATAGTGAAATGCTGCCTTAGCCTGCATCAGACCTTTCCTTCTGACTCTGAGCCATCCTGCCTCCTTCTGACACAACTTCCTGTTTTCAGAAGGGGGCACCGGGTCAGAAGGAAAGGCCCAGTGCAGGCTGAGGCAACATCTCAATACACTGCTGCTGCAGGGCAAAAACTTAAATAACAAGGTAAACCAGGTGGGGAGGGGAGGAGACAGGAGACCTGCCAGCGATCTGGGAGAGACGGCAAGCGTGTGGAATTAAGGGAGAATGAGAGAGAATGTGGAAGAGAAGGTGAGAGGGGAGGCACATTTTAGAGAGAGAGAGAGAGAGAGAGAGAGAGAGACAATGGCTGAAGGCACAAGGGGGCACATGGGAGAGAGAGAGAGAGAATGAATGGGTGAAAGCACAGGGGGGCACATGAGAAAGAGAATGAGTGAATGCCCCCTCCAAAGAAATCTGCTGCCTGTCACCTCCTTCCTCCTCATACTGCCTCAGGAGTAAAGAACTACTACTACTACTACTAATTTCTATAGCGCTACTAGACGTACGCAGCGCTGTGGAGAGCATGAACTGAGCATTCTTGGGGAGTGCTGGCGTTGGTGGCTAGAGGTACCCCACTGACTTCCTCATTTCTGAGACAGCACAAGGAGGAAAGGGGACAATGCCAGTGGATTTCTTTGACTGGCTTCATCATCCTCACCAGCAAAGATATGATATCTAATGGGAGGAGGGAGAAGAAATGTGTGCCCCCCCCCCTACATGAATAGCTGGCTATGCCTCAACTTTAATAACACGATTAATCATGATTAGAAATGTTTATCGGAATTCATCCCTTATTAGAAGTAATGGATCCACTTAATGATATAACAAAACTTCACTCAAATGTTTACTGAATAATGCCCGAGGAAATACATAATGAGTAAAAGGAAAATTCAGTCTCATAGTTTGAGCTCTCAGGGAAATCTCCAAGATCTCTAACTAACTGAGGGTCCATAAACTATCTTTAACAATTTAAGGACCAAGAGAGTGCTATGTGGTAACCTGAGTTTCTAATTAGGTAAACACAAATCTACAGTTACTAATTTCCCGTCACACTCCGGAAATTTAGAAACAGTATCTATAGAAAATTTAGATAACTGTGCATTCCAAATGTCTTTCAGAGTCACCTCTTTATATTGAAAGGTGGATCCAGCCTCAGCTAAGGAATTCAAAGCAGACAAAATAATAGCAGAGAAATAATGTCCTCAGGTCCATTCACTAAAAGTTCTATTTGAGAGGCGTGACTGACCCTCAACTTCTGAGGGTAAGTTTCCAATCCCTATAACAGTAGCAAGTTGGAAGGGCAGGTTTCTAACATCTGAAACTAATAGAAGTTCCAGCAGGATTCATGGATTCCAGAGAGGGAGCATCATTTAGGGGTTTTAAGTGCTGATCCATTGGACCCTTAACCATAGGTCTTGCAGAACACTACAATGGAATTGGAGATACTCTCCCACTCCATGCTACTTAAGTGCTCCAAAGGTGCTCAAGGAGGAATAGTAGACGACTCCTGCTTTTATAGCAGCATCTGCTGCAGATGATGTCACAGGAGCTTCTGGCAGCTACCCATGGATGGACCTGCTGCTGTAGGTATCAAAATTAGCAGCCCAACACCCATAAACTGATCAGATTATCTCAAATATACAGCAGTAGGCTCCTGCTCTTAGAATGGCATCTGCTGCACATTACATCACAGGGGCTTCTGGCAGCTGCCAGTAGAGATACCTACTGATGTAGAGGTCAAAATCTGCAGCCCAAAGCCCAACAACTGGTCAGATGAGTCCTAAAATTCTAAACTTTCATAAGTTCTTTCTCGCACAAGACTCATCCCCAGAGTTGTAAGCCTCTGAATATTTGTCATCATAAAAAGGGACGCTTAACCAATATTCAACATCTTGCCAGGAAAGGCAAAACATTATTTGAATGGATCCAAAACATTTGTCATGTGCAAAGAGGTACCCCATAGTCTCTATTACCAGGTTTTGCCTGGCCTCCAGTCATTCTTCAAAGGGACATTCACCACCTAGCTATGCAAGTTTTGTTTGCCTCACCAGAGGCCTCTACCCTTAGGTTTCCTCCAAACAGGGTGACTTCTCTTGTAATTATGTAACTCCCAGCATTTCCAATTAGAAAAAGTAATTTGTATTTTTCCTCCCTTGAAAATCATGGGAGCTGATTTGTCCTACCGTATCCTATACCACTAAAATGAAATAGACACAATGTTATCTTTTATCATGAATTGTGTTTCCAACTAACTCTCTTTTTGTTTGAAAAAGCTTGATCCTGTCCTGTGTTTTCCCATCCCATTCGGGTTCTCAATAGGAAAAGCAGAAGTACAATTTTCTGCCTGCCAGTGGAGCTACATCCAGGAGTTGAGTCAACCTGTTCTAAAAATGTGAAGCCAACTGACATCTCTGTAGATGTTTGAAACAGAGCCATTTCTTGCAGCTTTTAAGGAGACACGTGTGCCAGTATTTGTCTAGAAAGACCAGCTGGAGGATGGGGGTGATTACTTGGCACAGCTGAATGACATCCTGTGCTTGTTTCTCACAATGAACAACAGCCTAAATAAAAGACTTACAAAGACCTTTCTTTTCCACTTTGTTAAATCATGTGGGTATGCATCTTGAGGAATACCTCAGTGACTTTAAAGGGGTAATTCTATAAAGAAGGTACAAATATTAGTGTAAATGTCCAAAATACCAGCATATAAGTGTGTATACATGCACATACACATGTAAATGCCAAAATTCTGGCTATGCACATTCTGTAATTATGCATATACAGTACATTGTACAGGTGGGCAGAGTCTGGGCAGGGATCATACTTATGCATAGAAATTATAGAATACTTTATATTATATGAGTATTTCCTGAATCTATTTATTTATTTTGACATTTATACCCAGATGTGCCTTTACGTTTTCTTCTCTTTTCAGCTTTCTATTATGGAAATCCCCCTGCTTGCCAGATCCCCCGAGAGTCAGGGGCTAAATTCACTAGATTGATGTTGCCCAGCTTCACTGTCTCTAGTCTCTGCTTTGGCTCTTTTTCAGCCTCCTGCTTCTAAATGACACACACGCCCTGAAAATGGCAAGGCCAAATCAAGATCATCTATATGTATGAAGTATCACATCATACCTTATACTATGAGTTTATCTTGTTGGGTAGGCTGGATGGACCGTGAAGGTCTTTTTCTGTCGTCATCTAGTATGCTACTAAGGGTTCCTTTTACCTAGCTGTGGTAAAAGGGGGCCTGTACTGGCACGTGTTTTTGCCGCTTCTGAGACCCCTTTTTACTGCAGCGGGGAAAAGCGGCCATTTCGGGGGGGGGGAGCTTATTGAGGTGGCGGTGAAAGCTCTTGCTCTAACCCAGCAGTAACTGGGCAGTGCGCGGCACTGCCTGATTACTGCCGGGTTAGCATGGGTATGACGGAGCGCTGGGGGTGGGAACTACCACCAGGCTGCTGCGGTACTTCCTTTTTAGTGAGTAGTAAGACCGCGTTAGGCTTACTGCCACATTGTAAGAGGGGCCCTATGTTACCAGTTGCATCAGCAGTCTCCCAGAATTCAAAACAGCCCACATAGGAGCTATGTCACTGCTAGTCCTGCCTGTCTCATCAGCTCATAACCTTGGGGTCATCTTCAACTCAACTCTCTCCTTTTCTGCACATATTCAACAGACTGCTAAAACCTGTCATTTCTTTTCTGAGCACACTACCAGAACCCTTATCCACACTCTTATCACCTTTCACTTAGACTATTGCAACTTGCTTCTCACAGGTCTCCCACTTAGCCATCTCTCTCCTTTTCAATCTGTTCAAAATTCTGCTGCACGACTTTTATTCTGCCAGTGTCGTTATGCTCATATTAACCCTCTCCTCAAGTCACTTCATGGGCTTCCTATCCATTTCCGCATACAGTTCAAACTCCTCTTATTGACTTACAAGTGTATTCACTCTGCAGCTCCTTAGTACCTCTCCACTCTTATCTCTCCCTACACTTCTCCCTGGGAACTCCGTTCATTGGGTAAATATGTTTTATCTGCACCCTTCTCCTCCACCGCTAACTCCAGACTCCGTTCTTATTATCTTGCTGCACATTATGCCTGGAATAGACTTCCTGAGCTGGTACACCAAGTTCCATCTCCTGCCGTCTTCAAATCTAAGCTAAAAGCCCACCTTTTTGATGCTGCTTTTAACTCCTAACCCTTACTCACTTGTTTAGTACCCATGTTTTATTATTCTCACCTTAGTAATTCCCTTATCTCTTATTTGTCCTGTCTGTCCTAATTAGATTGTAAGCTCTATCGAGCAGGGACTGCATACGTCTGGTAGCGCTATAGGAATTATAAGTAGTAGTAGAAGTAATAGTAGTAGAGGCAGAGTGAGTCCAGCAATTTTCTATGAGTTCCACTCAGTGGCATTCTGTGGTTCACTGCCACCCGGGGTGGATCGC